>NW_027363042.1:1246519-2493039 GCF_046119375.1 Phyllobates terribilis | reverse complement strand
TATTCTAATCGAGCTCACAAACAAGAGAAGTGTGTCAAGATGGTGACACGGTACCATTCACAATGGCGCAAAATGTGTGATGTGCTTAGGAAACACTGGCCCATTTTACTTGCGGATCAGACGTTGCACCAGTATTTGCCAATGTATCCGTCAGTCACAGCCCGTCGATCTCCGAGCCTCTGAGATCACTTGGTAAGGAGCTACCTTACACCTAATACTCAGAAGAAAATTGGCAAAATAGGACTGGCTAAAATAAGACAAACGTGGGGTTGTACCCCATGTGGTTCATGTATTTCGTGTCCAAACATCGAACATACTAAAAAGTTTCTTTCATCTAGTGGGAAAGAATTTACTATCCTACACTCCATTACGTGTACAGCACGTAATGTCATTTATCACGCTACATGGCCTTGCTCTTTGGTATACATAGGTCTGACCACTAGGATGTTAAAGACCAGAGCGAGGGAACATGGACGTGATATTATGGCAGCAGCCACTGAGGATAATTTGGAGTTGTTGAAAACAATCCCTAGACACTTTAAAAACTATCATGCCTGTGATCCATCAGGTCTTCAAGTTAAAGGCATCGATGATGTTTATAGTACGTTGCGTGGAGGTAGTGCTAGTCGCCTACTTGCACAGAAAGAATCCAGATGGATTTGGCTATTGCAAACATTACATCCTCAGGGCCTCAAGGAATCCTTAAGCTTTTCACCATTCCTCTGATTGCCTCTATCTCTCCCCCACCCCTGCACCCGCTAGATTTATCGGTATTTTAATGATGTTTATAATCCCCCCCCCTTGTTTTATCCTCTAATTAATGTTCATTTTTTCCTTAGTACATACTCTCTTGTCCTTGGTTGCGGCTGCCTTCCGTGTCTCTTTCTGCTGGTTACTCCTATTGATGGATGGCTGTGGACGATTTATACATCTTGATTAATCAATGATTCTCCTGGACTACTGACAATAGGTCACAGAGATATTATCATCTACTGGGACAAAGAAAAGCTACGCAACGAATGAATTCATCTAATTGCTGGATATACTTGATATTGAGCTGTATTATGCGGTGTATTGTGTTTTTTGTATTTTATGCTTACAACCTATTGTGTAGGATTTAATTGTTGAATGTTTCTATCATTTTTCTCCATTACACAGTGTACTGTATCTTTTATATGTACATATTACACCGCATTTTTTGTGGTTTTTGACTGGTGCTCTCCGTTGGGGCAATGGCGCCATGCCCCCATGGACAGTATTTTTCGGTAATATTTAGTTACAATATTGGATTAACATTAGTCATACAATTGATATGAAGAATGTCTTTGTCTTTTGATTATAATTGGCTACTGATGGCAATTATATGGGGGAAGGGTCCCACAGCTATGCATCTACTGAGATATATCCTGCTTCTTTTGATCTGCGATTTCTTTCCGTTGTGATATGTTATCTGTTCACACTTATTATTCTGTGATTGGTTCATTATTGCGTTAGTTGGGCACTATTGGGTTAAATAGCTGTGGTTTAGCCACGACTCTTCTCATTAGATCCGATTGTCCACTTCCTATATTCATTTATCTACACTTTTGTTGGGCGTTTTATAATGTATACTTACCACATTATAGCGCTATGTCCCCTGTTATGGGCTTTCCCCGTAGTCAGATTGTGATGTCACAACGATTTTCGTCCATGTGACCTGGGGGGTGTGGCTTGTATTTATGTGTGGCGAGGGGCGGATGACTGTCTCCCGACGCGTCATAGCAAGTCCCGCTCATGTGGCCTGGGAGGTGTGGTTTGTTATCACGGGGGGCGAGGGGCAGATGATTGTGACGCGCCCCTGGGCCTGTGTCGCGCTGCGTTGCGCACGCGGGAGCTTACCCGGAGCCGGATCTCTTGAGGGTTGTAGTCTCGTGGCGGCGACCCGGTCCGTGCCCAGGGAGTCAAACTGAGCGGCGATGTACTAGCAGTAGATGGTTGGTGACTACGCCACCCGTTGAATGCAGCTATGGAGCTGCCGCTGCGGGGCAGACCGCTGAGGCCGGTGGAAGGATGGTGCAGCGTGGATGGTATAACCCCCAACGGGAGGGGTATGGCCTCAGGGCAGCCGACGTGGATGATGGGGGTAGCAGGAACCACTCAGAGACGGTGCGGTGTAGTTCAGGGTCTTTACTGGTGACAAAGATAGACCCTCCCGGAGTACTTGCTAGTGATAGGGGCCTGGTCAGTCCTTGAGCAGATGGGATTTCCCCTGGCCAGGCGGAGTTGTAGGCCTTCCCAACTAACTGTACTCTTCTGGCTACCTTACTAGAGGCGGGAATAAGTAGCCCACGTCCCTGAGTGTACCGTGTGGTGCTCACCCGTATGGCCGGTGACTCGGGGCCTTCTAATGGCTTCCGCTCCACGATGGCGGTGCTGGTCCCACGCGTGTGACCGTGCCTTCGGGCTTCTGGGCCAGAGGACCTGAAATCCTCTGCCGGACGGTTTCTGCTGCTGGGTAGGAGTTAGTCCCCACAGCCTCGGACTCCGGGTCCGGTTAGAAATCTTCTCAGTCAGGGCGAGCTCTGTAGCTGCCAGCCCCTGACTCGTTGTAACACTGCTCCCCACAGAGCTCCTGATGTTTCTTGCTATGCTGCTTCTCTTCTCTACTCTTGTTCTGTCTTCTTTCTCACTCACTCTGCCTCAGCCCCGGGTTTATATAGGGGAAGTCCTTCCCCTTCCAAGACTGGGCAGGAGGTGTGGCATGCACAGGATCCCTGACCAAAGGACCTCCCACCTGCTCTCAGACGTAATATCTCTATCACTGTGGCAACCAGACCCCTGGGGTGTCACATTCCCCCCTAGTGAAATTTAGTACTCCGGGACTAAACATATTTTTTTAGAAAAACATAACAAGGTATAGCAATAACAATACAACAAGAAAAACACATAAGATGGTTACGGCGTGTCCGCAACCGGGTGCAGTTTTGAAAAGCAAGGTGTCCATTTCACCAAAACAGGGAGACGTAACCAGGTAGGGGCCTGTCCTGCCCCGAGTACTTAACAGTCTTTAGTCCATCCTGGGTTACGCTCCAACTATGTACAAGGATTCCCGGTAAATCCACCAAGGACTCCTAAAAAGAACTAGAAACACAAAATTATACACAAGCAACTATAAACAAGTAAACATTATAAGATAGCTTAAACATTTAGATCCTCCAACGTGCGGGTAGCTGGCCTCTAGTGGCCCTAGTGGACCTACGGAGCTGACTGTCTGGCCCTGAACTACAGGGTGTAGGAGCTGTCAAGGGTAAACTGGGCAGCTGTCTATGGGCCCTCTGGCTCACTAGGGGTATGGCAGGCTCACTATAAGCAGAGGGTTGACTTTCCGGGTCTGCTTGTGTAGAGTCTTCTGCCTCCTGGACCGGCTGTTCTTCCAGCTCTACCGGTTGCTCCGTAGGTTCTTGGGATGATGGTTGGAGGAAGGTGAGTACGGGTACCACAACTGCACCATTGACTTGAGTCCAAGACCGAGGGAAGTCCCCGAGCACGGTACTAACCATATCTTCCCTTTCCTCTACGGGTCGATGGTCTTCTTGTTCCTCTTCAGGGTTCCTCAGTTGTTCGGGACACTTCTTCAGGTGGTCCCGGGATACAATGGCTGTGGTTTCCCCTCCGTCTTTACTGATGGTACAGACCTTCGGGTTTTCGTGGCTTGAGGGCAGTACGGTGTACGGGTCCTTCTCCCACTGGTCGTCCAACTTGTGGAGCCGTCTCTTCCTCTTCAAGACCTGCTCTCCGGGTACCAGGGGAACAGCGGGAGCATACTGGTTATAAGTTTTCTCTTGTCTTTCCCTAGCCTGACAGAGACTTCGCTCCACGCTCTCCTGTACTCTCTGGTACTGCTGCTGCCTCTCTGTGTCCCAGTCTGTTTCTGGTGAAGTGTCCTCGGGTGTCAGGACTCCCATTTCCAGGTCAACAGGTAACTTACCAGGTCTTGCCCTCATTAGGTAAGCCGGGGTACAGTTGGTGGAACCTACCGGGATGTGGTTGTATAGGTCCACCAGATCGGGCAACTTTTCAGGCCACAGACTGCGTTCTTCCAGGGGCAACGTTTTTAGAAGATCCATTACCACCTGGTTCATTTTTTCACAAAGTCCATTAGTCTGCGGATGGTAGGGTGTCGTCCTTATCTTCCGGCAGCCATACAGATTGCAGAATTCCTGGAAGACCTCCGCTTCAAAGGCAGGTCCCTGGTCCGTCAGCACTTGGTCCGGGTACCCGTGTGGACGGCAAAAGTGCTGCTGGAAGGCTCTAGCTGCTGTTTGAGCCGTTAAGTCCTTGACGGGGACGACAACCAGAAACCGGGAGTAATGATCCACGATGGTTAACGCGTAGACGTAGCCGCTTCTGCTTGGGGTCAGTTTTACATGATCCAAGGCTACCAGTTCCAACGGTTGCCGGGTGACGATGGACTGCAGGGGAGTCTTCTGGCTGGCGCGGTCCTTCCTTCTCAGGTTGCACGGGCCACAGTCTCTGCACCACTTCTCAATGGTTCCCCTCATGCCTACCCAGTGGAATCGCTCGCGCAGCAGGAACTCCAGCTTCTTCCACCCGAAGTGTCCAGCTCCGTCGTGGTATGCCTCCATCACCATGGCTGCGTCTCTTCGTGGCACCACTACTTGCCAGAGTAATTCATGCGTCCGGGAGTTAACCATTCTGCGGCACAACTTCCCTTTGTAAAGGAACAGTCGACTCTTCTCTGCCCATAGTTGTTTGGCTTCCTCCGGAGCGTCTGGTTCAAGGCGAGCCTCCGGCCGAGTCAGCATCTCCTTCACCAGTCGGACGGCAGGGTCGCTGTCTTGCGTTTCCGCCCAGTTGTAGTGAGGTAAGGGGTTCAACGTAGCAGCCTGCTTACTCCTTACCCGGTGGGAATACTGGATAGTCCCATGACGGTGGAACGCAGGGAGTTCAATCTCTTCCAGTCCCTCCGGATCTTCTCCTTCGTCCGGCAGGTTGGGCATCCTGGACAGGGCGTCCGCGTTAGTATTGGAGCGCCCTGCCCGGTATTTGATTATGAACTCGTAGTTGGACAGACGGGCCATCCACCTCTGCTCCAGGGCACCGAGTCTTGCCGTGTCCAGGTGTGTCAACGGGTTGTTATCCGTGTACACGGTGAACCGGGAAGAAGCAAGGTAATGCTTAAAGCGCTCAGTGACTGCCCATACCACGGCCAGGAACTCTAGCTTGAATGAGCTATAATTCTCGGGGTTCCTTTCAGTGGGTCGCAGTTTTCGGCTGGCGTAGGCGATTACTCGTTCTTTCCCCTGCTGGATCTGGGACAGTACGGCTCCTAGCCCGATGTTACTGGCGTCGGTGTAGAGGATGAAGGGCTGGCTATAATCCGGGTACGCCAAGATTTCATCCCCCGTGAGGGCCATCTTCAGCTGGCGGAAGGACTCTTCTTCTAGCTCTTCCCATTTGAAGGGCGGCTTCTGGTTCTTGGCCTTCCGGGACTGGCCTATCAGGAGGTCCTGCATAGGCGCTGCCTTTTTGGTGAAACCGGGAATAAACCTTCGGTAGTAGCCTACCAACCCGAGGAACTGCCGCACTTCTTTTACGCTGGAGGGGCTTGGCCATCCCTTAATTGCGGTGATCTTATCGGGGTCGGGAGCCACTCCGTCAGCGCTCACCACGTGTCCCAGGTACTGCACCTTTGGTTTCAGGAGGTGACACTTGGAGGGTTTCACCTTTAGGCCGTAACTCGCCAGAGCTTCGAACACCTCCGCCAGGTGTTTCAGGTGGTCCTCATAAGTTTTGGAGTATACAATGACATCGTCCAGGTACAACAGGACCGTCTCGAAGTTTCTGTGGCCCAGACAGCACTCCATTAATCGTTGGAAGGTTCCTGGGGCGTTGCAGAGTCCGAACGGCATGCAGGTGAACTCGCTAAGTCCCATCGGGGTGGTGAATGCGGTCTTCTCCCGGTCCGCCTCTGCTACAGGAACCTGCCAGTACCCGCTAGTGAGATCCAAGGTAGAGAAGAAGTTAGCAGACCTTAAAGCAGCCAATGACTCCTCTATCCTTGGTAAGGGGTACGCATCCTTGTGTGTGATACGGTTGATTTTCCGGTAATCTACACACATCCTCATGGTGTTGTCTTTCTTTTTGACTAAAACTAGCGGGGCTGCCCAGGGGCTACAGCTATCCCGGATTACCCCAGCCTCCTTCATGTCTCTAAGCATCCCCTTGGCGTGTTGGTAATGTGCAGGGGGTACGGGTCGATACCTCTCTTTTATGGGAGGATGATCTCCCGTGGGGATGCGGTGTTCTACCCCCTTGACTCGCCCGAAGTCTAACGGGTGTTTACTAAACACTCTCTCATACTCTTGAACCACCCGGTAGACTCCCTGTTTCTGGTGGGAGGGAGTGGAGTCAGTTCCCAAGTGTAGTTGCTGACACCAATCCTCCATTACTTTCTTAGAGCCGTTACCTTCCTCCGGGTGAGATGGAGGCAAGGGTTCCACAGACTGTATAGAGTTTTGGTTGATGGTATATAATTTTGCTAGCGTGGCATACCGGGGCAGGTACACTTCCCTCTCCCCGATATTGATTATGCGAACGGGCACCCTCCCATGGCGTACCTTGACCACCCCCCGTGCTGTCAAAATGGTGGGCCTACTGTCTGAGTAAACTGGTTCTACCATTGCCTGGTAATCTCTACCTCTCAGACCAATAGCTGCCCGGCACCAAATCATCATTTCACTTTTTGGGGGCATGGCAATAGGGAAAGGGTCACACATTCTTACGCTACCAATCTCACCGCCGGAGAGTTCCACCTGTTGCCGTCGCATCAGTGCCCGGATCTCTTTCTGGAGCACTCGCTGCTCGCCGGAGCTGGCGTTCTTGGCAACCTGCTGTAGAAGGAAAATCACTTCTGCAAGACAATTCTCAATTACATTAGTTCCTAGAGTTATTTTTGGGTGGCTCTCATGTTTGTCAATGTCTACAATGATCAGTCCCTGTGCTGCCAGTTCGACTCTACCGATTTTGATGGTCACCTCTTTAAATCCGATTTGTGGCACGGGCTGGCCATTGCTGGCGATGATACTCAAGTCGTCGTCAGGGTAGCGGGTAATATCCGAGTCATTCCAGTACTGCTTAAAGAGCACGTACGGGATGGTGGTGACCTGTGACCCGGTGTCCAGTAGGGCACTCATGGGAATGCCATCCAGTACCACAGGCAAGACTGGACGTCCTCCCACATATCTGTCGCGCCAGTTCGATGGGCCTGGTGATCTTTTTCCTGGGGGTTGGCCCTCTACCCCAGGTTGTGCCCGTTTAAAGAACAGTACCTTTCCATATGTCCGGGTTGATTGCAGCGGCGGCAGATGGGTCGTCCGTCCTCGCTGTATCGGTCACTGGGTCTTCCTCTGGCCGGTGGGGTCCTCCTTGGTCGACGCCACGGGATGTCCTCCGGTCCGGATGCCAGCTGGATCTTCCCTGGGGTGGAAACCTGTAAAGACTGCACAGTTCGGGTTAGCGCAGCAACGCTCTTAGCTAGCTCTTGGACCTGATGGCGTAGGTCTGGAGCCGGGTCATTGTCCAAAGCCTGCGCATCAGCTCCCACAGGCCCTGCCGACAAGGGCGCCGCCTCCTGGTGGTAAGTGATAGCTGGGCGCCTGTGGGTCACAACGCCACCCGGTGCCGGTTCTCGGAGCACCCGGATGGCTCTGTCCTTGAACTGTGCAAAGTCCAGATGGGGATCTTGTAAGGCCATTGCCCGCAACTGGGTTCGGTGGGCATTGCAATATAAACCCCCTATAAATTGTTCAGTCAACAGCCTGTCCTCGTTTCCCACCCCATCAGGGTCGGTCTGCTTTATGGCCCTCAGGGCCTCTTGTAGGTTTAGTGCATAGTCCCTTATACTCTCATGCGCTCGCTGCTTGCACCCGTAGAATCTAAGCTTAATCTCGGCTGAGGTGCGGGTATCAAAGGTGTCCTTCAGCCGGGTTAGTATCCCTGCGACAGTCTTCCTCCCAGGTGGCCAGGATTTTACTTCCCTTTTGGCTGCCCCGGTTAGTTGGGCCACCAGGATGCTCACTTTTTGCTCTTCTGTGAGGGGGTACACCTGGAAGAGGCTATCCAGCTTTTCTCTAAAGTCATGCAGGGTATGTGACTCCCCTGAGTACTGGGGTAGCCAAGCTGCTCCCGGGATATAGGGCATGGTGAAGGGCATAACTGCAGCAGCGGTGGCGCTGGCGGGGGTTGAGGCAGTGAAGCTCTCCTCCGTATCCGACATCTTCCTCCCCCCTAGTGGACCGTGGCCTACCTTGCGATGATCCTGTTCCGTAGGCCGCGGCTCCGCAGTGGATCGTCAGGGTTGAGGACCTTCCGTCGCGCTCCGGTGACGTCGGCGTCTGCTGGGCTCCTTCCAGGACCTTACGCAACGTCCGGACGTGAGGCGGGGCTTCAGTTCTCGCGCGCTTTCGGAGTCCACGCCCCTCTTCTTCCCGTGCGGCGTCCTCAAGATGGCGTCCAATGGCGGGAAAACTCCACGGATGGCGGGAAGAAGGTAGAAGATGGCGCCGGATGGCGGGAAACCTCCACGGATAGCGGGAATCTTCACCACTGGTAAGTTTGAACAGTCTTTGCTTTTCAGGCACGCAGTACCCGGTGGTTGCGGGCACGAGATCCTGCCGACTACGCCAAAGTTGACGCGCCCCTGGGCCTGTGTCGCGCTGCGTTGCGCACGCGGGAGCTTACCCGGAGCCGGATCTCTTGAGGGTTGTAGTCTCGTGGCGGCGACCCGGTCCGTGCCCAGGGAGTCAAACTGAGCGGCGATGTACTAGCAGTAGATGGTTGGTGACTACGCCACCCGTTGAATGCAGCTATGGAGCTGCCGCTGCGGGGCAGACCGCTGAGGCCGGTGGAAGGATGGTGCAGCGTGGATGGTATAACCCCCAACGGGAGGGGTATGGCCTCAGGGCAGCCGACGTGGATGATGGGGGTAGCAGGAACCACTCAGAGACGGTGCGGTGTAGTTCAGGGTCTTTACTGGTGACAAAGATAGACCCTCCCGGAGTACTTGCTAGTGATAGGGGCCTGGTCAGTCCTTGAGCAGATGGGATTTCCCCTGGCCAGGCGGAGTTGTAGGCCTTCCCAACTAACTGTACTCTTCTGGCTACCTTACTAGAGGCGGGAATAAGTAGCCCACGTCCCTGAGTGTACCGTGTGGTGCTCACCCGTATGGCCGGTGACTCGGGGCCTTCTAATGGCTTCCGCTCCACGATGGCGGTGCTGGTCCCACGCGTGTGACCGTGCCTTCGGGCTTCTGGGCCAGAGGACCTGAAATCCTCTGCCGGACGGTTTCTGCTGCTGGGTAGGAGTTAGTCCCCACAGCCTCGGACTCCGGGTCCGGTTAGAAATCTTCTCAGTCAGGGCGAGCTCTGTAGCTGCCAGCCCCTGACTCGTTGTAACACTGCTCCCCACAGAGCTCCTGATGTTTCTTGCTATGCTGCTTCTCTTCTCTACTCTTGTTCTGTCTTTTTTCTCACTCACTCTGCCTCAGCCCCGGGTTTATATAGGGGAAGTCCTTCCCCTCCCAAGACTGGGCAGGAGGTGTGGCATGCACAGGATCCCTGACCAAAGGACCTCCCACCTGCTCTCAGACGTAATATCTCTATCACTGTGGCAACCAGACCCCTGGGGTGTCACATTTGCGTCCTGAAGCGAAGGGGTCCTACTATATACTTCCGGATGTGAGTGGTAATACAGGGGCACACGTGACTCTATATGTATGTATTATGGTGAGCGGTTGGCTATTCTAATAGCTGTGTCCTGTCTTACTTTCACCCATTGGACAATAAGTAATACTTAAGGGATACCAGATCCAGACATACTATAAACCCCAGAAGAAGGCACAGCGCCGAAACGCGCGTAGGGGTGACGATACCTGGACTGACAAACAATACATATGTGGGTAATACTACATTCCCACTTATTTTCAAGTGCTAAATGGATTTACTTTTATATCAACTATTTATGCACTGTGCACCTTAGCATTTGCATTGAAGCTTTGATATTATGCTTACAGCTGGGATAAGGCATGTGGTTTACTTACCCATACCCGTATTTTCTTCAACTATGTAGGTTTAATCTATTTATAATATGATTGTATTGGTTTTGGCATCTCTATTATAGCTCACTACTTATGTATTTATGCCACTTTTTCAATATGGATGTTTTTTTAATTAATGTGTATTAATAAATGTATGAATTTTTTGCAAAATTATGTTCTTATACGTAATTTTTTCTATATGATTTGCTATTATAGACGTTGAACAGAGTCTCATTGTCCTACTATAGAGAACTAATTGTGTATGTGACCTTGGTGGTCAATTAATCTGTCTCAGGATTTTGATAAGTAAACTACAGGCAGTGAAAGGTTGGCACTGTTACACTGATTAAACAAGAACCATAAGACAGATTTCTTCAACCCAGGTATCATTTTAATCTGTGTTTGCAGTTAATGAGATGCTTGTGCTCTGGGCTTAAATAACCTTCCATGACCTTCCTCCTATTTTAAATACTGCACATTTAATATTGTGGTCTTAAAAAAAAATTTTGGCTCCAACAAAATGGCGCCGGTGCATGCACAGTAGCATCTATCTGTGCAAGCGCAGTATTCAAAGGTTCAGTGACCTGTCATTTAAGCCCAGAATGATGACAATGAGGCCAGAGAACCAAAAAAAGACCTGCCCACAGGCCGGTCTCGAAGCACAAGCATCTCATTAACTCCAAACTGCAAACAGATTAAACAAGAACCACTAGACAGATTTCTTCAAACCAGATATCATTTTAATCAGTGTAACAGCACCAACCTGACAATGCCTATAGTTTACTTAGCAAAATCCTGATGACAGGTTTCCTTTAACGGTAGGGATAAACCTTCTAACAATCTCCCAATAGCTCCCAAACGCAAACATTAAGCATTTATGCTACACAGTGTTGAAGCATGGATGTACCTACTTTCAATCGAAGGTGACAGGAGAAGCTTTTCTGTTTTACCAACATCTAACCTGTGCTATGTCATTTACTGTTCACCTGTTGGAATATGGGTGCTGTCTCCAATATGTGAGACGCAACACTCAACAGGTTCACATCAGGTGATGGAGGGGATGTTACACAGATCAGCATTGATAGTGACGTATACAGACACCGTGTTCCCACCGCCATCACCCTTGTTATAAGATACCACACAGTGGTTTATATAGAAGCTGGACACTGCACCTCTCATTCATGTCCACTACCAACATTTCTGTACACTGAGGAAGGTCTTACATGACCGAAACGTTTGTTTTGTGCTACTTTTTCTACTATTAAATTCTCAAGATTCATTGAGTCATCTTGAGTGCCAAGTTTTTCATCTTATTGCAGTCACACAGAGTGACTGCAGACTTATCAATTTGGACCAGACAATTCCTGCAAAGGGTAAAAAGTAGTCTCTGTGCTGCTTGGTATCATGGTGTGTGAACATGGACCAAAGAAAGGTAAGGAGAGAGCTGTCTCAGGAAATTAGAAAATTATAGACAAACATGTTAAAGGTAGATGCTATAAGACCATCTCCAAACAAATGTTCCTGTTACCACATTTGCACATATTATTCAGAGCTTTAAGGTCTATGAGGCGGCAGCCAATGTCCCTGGATGTGGCCGCAAGAGTAAATTAATGACAAATTGAAGAGATGGATAATTTGAATGGTTACAAAAGAGCCCAGAACAACTTTCAAAGAGATTAAAGGTGAACTCCGAGGTCAGGGTACATTAGTGTCAGATCGCACCATTTGTCGCTGTCTTGACCAAAGTGAAATTCATGGAAGAAGAGGAGTAGGAAACCATTGTTCAAAGCAAATCAGAAAAAAGGCAAGACGGGAATTTTCCAAAGTTTCTGGGAGAATGTCCTTTGGACAGATGAAACAAACCTGTGCTTTTTGGCAAGTCACATCAGCTCTATGCTCACAGACAGAAAAATGAGAAAATAAACCTAAAAGAGAAGGCGCTGAATGTCCCAGCATATAGATGGAGGGGTGAGAGGTATTCCACTCACCTCTGGTAGGTGTGCATGCCAGACACAAAGCTGATACTAAGCGGTAATGACTGCGGTCCTGGAGCACTGCAGCACCTTCTGCCCTCTCCGGCATCATGCTCAGGAGCCATGATACAGCGAAAGATAATGAACAGTGGGTGGTGGAGATCCACAGGTCGCCACGCTTTAAGTTAGGAACCACCAGGTTAGGCAAGAGAAGTCGATTTATTCAACACATAACGCGTTTCAGAGACGATCTGTCCCCTTCATCAGGTGATTCCAGAATGTGTACCACGCTGAGTGCTTTAAATAGATAGGCACTGATGTGATTGATAATTGCATACAGGCTTTAGAAATAAATAAATCTACATATAATTTTCATGATTACAAATCATTAAAACCAATAATACAGTAAAAATTAACCCCTTTCTGACGTGTGACCTAATAGTACGTCATGGTGACCTGGGCCGATTGGACCAATGACGTACTATTAGGTCATATGGCCATCGCGCCCGCACACAAGCGGTGCGGGGCGATCGCCGCCGGGTGTCAGCTGATAGCACCAGGTATTAGCTGTGACTATGTGCAGGGAGCGGTCCCTCACCACTCCCGGCACATTAACCCCCTCAATGCTGCGATCGAAGTCGATCGCAGCATTGCGGGGCCAAGGGGAGGTGATCGCAATACTCACCTCCTCTCCCGGCCTCCAGCGCTGTCTGCAGCGGCTTCCCGGATGTCGTCATTACAACATCCGAGTCACCAGACAGCAGGAAGATATTTTGGTCATGCGCAGTGCATGACCAAAGTATCTTCTGCATCTGCAGGGTTGACAGCCTGTATAGCACAGGGATGGTGCTCCATCCCTGTGCTATACAGGCGATCAGAATAAAAAAAGTGAAAGTCCCATAGTGGGAAACAGAATAAAAGTCCAAAAAGTGTTAAAAAATGAAGAAAAAAAAATTGTACAAATATTAAAAAAAAATAAAAAAAATTATCCACCAATAAAACAATATATAATGTACCCATCAATAAATATTATTATGAAAAAAACAAAAAAAACAATAAAAGAACACATATTTGGTATCGCCGCATCCGGAATTACCTGACCTATAAAACTGTCCCACTAATTAACCCCTTTAGTGAACATGGTAAAAAAAAAAAAAAAGCGAAGCAAAAAACAATGCTTTATCATCATACCGCCAAACAAAAATTGGAATAACACACGATCAAAAAGACGAATGTAAATAAAAATGGTACCACTGAAAACTGTCATCTTGTCCCTCAAAAAACAAGCCGCCATACAGCTCCATCAGCCAAAAAATAAAAAAGTTATAGCTCTCAGAATAAAGCGATGCAAAAAATTATTTTTTCTATAAAATAACTTTTATTGTGTAAAAACGCCAAAACATAGAAATACGATATAAATGTGGTACCGCTGTAAACGTACTGACCTGAAGAATAAAGCTGCCTTATCAATTTCACCACACGCGGAAAAGCATAAAAAAAAACCCATAAGAACAATTCCGGAATTGCTGGTTTTTGTTTATTCTGCCTCCCAAAAATCGGAATAGAAAGCGATCAAAAATGTCAAGTGCCTGAAAATGGCAACAATAAAAACGTCAACTCGTCCCGCAAAAAACAAGCTGTCACATGGCTCTGCTCGCCAAAATATGGAAAGTTATAGCTCTCAAAATATGGCGATGCAAAAACTAGATATTACAAAAAAATGCGTCTTTTAGTGTGTGACAGCTGTCAATCATAAAAACCTGATATGATTCTGGTATCGCTGTAATCGCACCGACCCGAAGAATAAAGCCGTCTAATCACTTATACCGCACGAGGAACGGCGTGAAAAATAAACTCTAGGGTTAGGGTTGTGTTAGGGTTGGGCTAGGGTTAGGGTTGGGGTTAGGGTTGGGGTTAGGGTTGGGCTAGGGTTGGGGTTAGGGTTAGGCTAGGGTTAGGATTGTGTTAGGGTTGGGGTTAGGGTTGGGCTAGGGTTAGGGTTGCGCTAGGGTTAGGGTTGGGGTTAGGGTTGTATCAGATTTGGGATTTTTTTCAAAAGTAAAAAAAAAAAAGATGACGATATGGTGACTAGTGTTGAGCGCAAGTGCTCGCTACTTGAGTTTTCATCGGATGCTTGGGTATGCACCGAGTATCGCGGGTGCTCGAGTGACATGCTCGAGTCTCCGCCCCATATGCTTCGTGGCCAAAAAAAACCTCGCAGGGATTGCCTGCCATGCACGAGTGATCCCTGGATGTTTTTTTTTGGGTGTCTAATAACCGTGAAGCATGCGAGCGGGGACTTAAGCATGTCACTCGAGCACGTACGATACATGGTGCATACCCGAGTACCCAATGCAAACTCAAGTAGCGAGCACTTGCACTCAAGACTAATGACAACTTATTCAATTTGATGAACTAATGTTATCAAATTCTGTGTCATACCTCTGGGTTCAAAATGTTCAGTATACCCCTTGATAAAATCCTTGAGGGGTCTAGTTTCCAAAATGGGGTCACTTGTGGGGGGTTTCCACTGTTTAGGCACATCAGGGGCTCTCCAAACACGACATGGCGTCCGCTCTCAATTCCAGCCAATTTTGCGTTCAAAAAGTCACACAGTGCTCCTTCCCTTCTGAACTCTGCCGTGCGCCCAAACACTGTATTTTCCCCACATATGGGGTATTGGCGTATTTTTTCCTGTTACCCCTGCGAAAATAAAAAAAATTGTGTCTAAAATAACATTTTTGTGAAGAAAGTGTTAATTTTTTTCTTCCACATTCCAAAAATTCCTGTGAAGCACCTGAAGGGTTAATAAACTTCTTGAATGTGGTTTTGAGCACCTTGAGGGGTGCAGTTTTTAGAATGGTGTCACTTTTGGGTATTTTCTGTCATAAAGACCTCTCAAAGTGACTTCAAATGTGATGTGGTCCCTAAAAAAATGGTTTTGTAAATTTTGTTGGAAAAATGAGAAATCGCTGGTCAACTTTTAACCCTTATAGCTCTCTAATAAAAAAAATTTTGGTTCCAAAATTGTGCTGATGTAAAGTAGACATGTGGGAAATGTTATTTATTAACTATTTTGTGTAACATACAGTACAGACCAAAAGTTTGGACACACCTTCTCATTTAAAGATTTTTCTGTATTTTCATGACTTTGAAAATTGTACATTCACACTGAAGGCATCAAAACTATGAATTAACACAAATGGAATTATATACTTAACAAAAAAGTGTGAAACAACTGAAAATATGTCTTATATTCTAGGTTCTTCAAAGTAGCCACCTTTTGCTTTGAGAACTGGTTTGCACACTCTTGGCATTCTCTTGATGAGCTTCAAGAGTTAGTCACCGGAAATGATTTTCACTTCACAGGTGTGCCCTGTCAGGTTTAATAAGTGGGATTTCTTGCCTTATAAATCGGGTTGGGACCATCAGTTGTGTTGTGCAGAAGTCAGGTGGATACACAGCTGATAGTCCTACTGAATAGACTGTTCGAATTTGTATTATGGTAAGAAAAAAGCAGCTAAGTAAAGAAAAACGAGTGGCCATCATTACTTTAAGAAATGAAGGTCAGTCAGTCCGAAAAATTGGGCAAACTTTGAATGTGTCCCCAAGTGCAGTTGCAAAAACCATCAAGCGCTACAAAGAAATTGTCTCACATGAGGACCGCCCCAAGAAACAAAGACCAAGAGTCACCTCTGCTTCTGAGGATAAGTTTATCCGAGTCACCAGCCTCAGAAATCGCAGGTTAACAGCAGCTCAGATTAGAGACCAAGTCAATGCCACACAGAGTTCTAGCAGCAGACACATCTCTACAACAACTGTTAAGAGGAGACTTTGTGCAGCAGGCCTTCATGGTAAAATAGCTGCTAGGAAGCCACTGCTAAGGACAGGCAACACGCAGAAGAGACTTGTTTGGGCTAAAGAACACAAGGAATGGACATTAGACCAGTGGAAATCTGTGCTTTGGTCTGATGAGTCCAAATTTGAGATCTTTGGTTCCAACCACTGTGTCTTTGTGCGACACAGAAAAGGTGAACGGATGGACTCTACATGCCTGGTTCCCACCATGAAGCATGGAGGAGGAGGTGTGATGGTGTGGGGGTGCTTTTCTGGTGACACTGTTGGGGATTTATTCAAAATTTAAGGCATACTGAACCAGCATGGCTACCACAGCATCTTTCGGCGGCATGCTGTTCCATCCGGTTTGCGTTTAGTTGGACCATCATTTATTTTTCAACAGGACAATGGCCCCAAACACACCTCCAGGCTGTGTAAGGGCCATTTGACCAAGAAAGAGAGTGATGGGATGCTACGCCAGATGACCTGGCCTTCACAGTCACCAGAACGGAACCCAGTTGAGATGGTTTGGGGTGAGCTGGACCGCAGCGTGAAGGCAAAAGGGCCAACAAGTGCTAAGCAGCTCTGGGAACTCCTTCAAAATTGTTGGAAGACCATTTCCGGTGACTACCTCTTGAAGCTCATCAAGAGAATGCCAAGAGTGTGCAAAGCAGTCATCAAAGCAAAAGGTGGCTACTTTGAAGAACCTAGAATATTAGACATATTTTCAGTTGTTTAACACTTTTTTGTTAAGTATATAATTTCACATGTGTTAATTCATAGTTTTGATGCCTTCAGTGTGAATGTACAATTTTCAAAGTCATGAAAATACAGAAAAATCTTTAAATGAGAATGTGTGTCCAAACTTTTGGTCTGTACTGTATCTCTCTGATTTAAGGGCATAAAAATGCAAATGTTGAAAATCACAACATTTTCAAAATTTTCACCAAATTTCCATTTTTTTCACAAATAAACGCAAGTGATATCGAAGAAATTTTACCACAATCATGAAGTACAATATGTCACGAAAAAACAGTCTCAGAATCAGGGGGATCCGTTGAAGCGTTCCAGAGTAATTACCTCATAAAGTGACAGTGGTCAGAATTGTAAAAATTGGCCAGTCATTAACGTGCAAACCACCCTCGGGGGTAAAGGGGTTACCGTATTTTTCGACTATAAGAGGCACCGGACCATAAGACGCACCTAGGTTTTAAAGGAGGAAAATAGGGAAAAAAAATTAAGCAAAAAATGTGGTCATGATGCACTGTTATGGGGGAGGGGGTCTACTGCTGACACTGGTATTGGGGTAATGTCCCCCAATTCTGTTAATATCCTCCATCCTGGTATGTATGGCACCTCCTTCCTGGTATAAGTGCCCCCCATCCCATCCTGGTATGCATGGCACCCCTTTATCCCCCATACTGGTATGCATGGCACCCCTTTATCCCCCATCCTGGTATGCATGACACCCCTTTATACCCCATCTTGGTATGCATGGCACCCCTTTATCCCCCATCCTGGTATGCATGACACCCCTTTATACCCCATCTTGGTATGCATGGCACCCCTTTATCCCCCATCCTGGTATGCATGGCACCCTCTGAGCCCCCATCCTGGTATGCATGGCACCCTCTGAGCCCCCATCCTAGTATGTACGGCACCTTCTGAGCCCCCATCCTGGTATGTATGGCACCTTCTGAGCCACCATCCTGGTATGCATGGCACATTCTGAGCCCCATCCTGGTATGTATGGCACCTTCTGAGCACCATCCTGGTATGTATTTCACCTTCTGAGCCCCCATCCTGGTATGTATGGCACCTTCTGAGCCCCCATCCTGGTATGTATGGCACCCTCTGAGCCTCCATCACGCTGCCTACAAAAAAAAATGAACAATCATACTCACCTCCTCTCTCCTCCAGCGCTGTCCCGCACTGCTGCTGACATTCTCACTGTGTGATCCGGGCTTGGCAGGGCACGCATGGTGTCCCTGCCATGCGCCCTCACACAGTGTGAGACGCTGTGCTGGAATAGTCACTGCTCCCCACGCCAGGACTCTGTGCGTGGGGAGCAGTCTGTTCAATACACGGCACACTGTACCGCAGCGCGGCTTCTGCTGCCGCTCTGCGGTCAGTGTGCCTGCTATTATAGACCATAGATATTCACTACAACCCATGGGAGTGGGTTGTAGCGAATATTCATGAGCTTTAATAGCGGGCACACTGACCACAGAGCGCAGCAGGAGCCGCGCTGTGGCTATAGTGTGCCGGCTATTAAGAGAAATGAATATTCATTGCTCTCCGCGCCCATGGGTATGGGGAGCAGGGAATATTCATTTTCTTTAGTAGCGGGTACAGCTAGGCTGCAGCAGGTGGCTGCTGCCTCCTGTGCCCCGCTGCGGCTCCCCCACACCCACCACCATGCGGCCATACAATAATATAGTATTTGGACTATAAGACGCACCCCCCACTTTCCTCCAAAATTTTGGAGGAAAAAAGTGCATCTTATAGTCCGAAAAATACGGTAATTATTAAGAATAGGAGATTTATTTTTTATTTTTTTAAATGTAGGTACGATTCAATTATTCCCAAGATCTCACCCCATGGATGGATCCTTTGTATTTGCAATTGGTTGAGGAAGGGCATTGCTAACAATAGGAATTCCAGAGAATGGAGGACTTAACTACAACTCCCAGTATGTCCTTAGCAATGGTAAGGAGATACTGGGAGTTGTTACCAGTCATCATCAGACTGTGGACCGTATAGGAACCAATGTACTGATTAGATGCAAGCAGTGGAACTATTAAACGTTTAAAAAGTAACTTACATTTTGGGATATATATTACATGATTTAGGTCCTATAATTTTGAGCAGATTAGTGCGAATCTGAGACCCTGATCACTCAGAAGATCTCTTAGAAGTGAAGAGGTGAGGAGACATGACTGTGACTTTCTGCTGCATTTGCTCCGCTCAGTGTACTCTCCTATCTACTGAGCTGCGCTCTTCTAGGAGGCCTTTTATGCAAAGGAGCAAAGGATTGGGGTCCCCACAAATCAGCTCAGAATTAATGACCCTAAATCACATTAAAAAACGTCCCAAAAGTTGATTTACTCTTTAAGGTTAATTTACATACACAAACACACACACACTGTATACTCCGTACGCACCACACACACACTGTATACGGCGTACGCACCACACACACATTGTATACGCCGTACATACCACACACACACTGTATACGCCGTACACACCACACACACTGTATACGCCGTACATACCACACACACACACTCTGTATACGCCGTACGCACCACACACACTCTGTATACGCCGTACGCACCACACACACTCTGTATACGCCGTACATACCACACACACTGTATACGCCATACACACCACACACACACTCTGTATACGCCGTACACACCACACACACACAGACTGTATACGCTGTACATACCACATACCCTGTATACGCCGTACGCACCACCACACACACACTGTATACGCCGTACACACCACACACACTGTATACGCCGTACGCACCACCACACACACGCACTCTGTATATGACTCGCCCCCTGGGCCGTTGGGCACCCGGAACCGGGCTTCTGTACGATGCTGGGGGTAGTAGTGGCAACCCGATCCCGTGGCTCAGGGTGGTCAGACCAAATTGTGTCAGTCTATTTATACATTTGGGAATGTCCAACTACGCCACCCGTGGATTGCGGTCAGAGTTAACCGCCGCTGCGAGGCAGACCGCTGAGGCTGGTGTTGGTGTGCAGCACAGGGGTAGGACAACTCCCCACGGGAAGAGTGTAGCCTCAGGGCAGTGTAGGTGAATGCTGGGGGTGATAGTGCAGGCCGCAATAGTAAGAGTTCAGAGTCCGCTTCAAACAGTCCAGGGTCTTTATTGCAGATGTTATTACTGACCCAACAGGAGTACCGGTTAGGAATGGGCCTGGGTATCTGAGAGCATTCGGGCGAGCCCCACTGGTCAGGGTGAGTGTGTAGGCCATTCCGTTCTCTCTCTATGCTCTTGCTGACTATCCCCCTTTTCGTGGTGTAATAGCCCACGTCCCTGAGCTGGCCGTGTACTTTGCCTGTATGGCTTGCGACTCGGGCCTTGGGTACCTTTTGCTTCTCCTTGCTGTACTGGTCCCTCTGTGTGGCGGAGCCTCCAGGCTTCTTAGGCCAAGGGACCTGAAATCCCTCGCGGATTGGTTCTCTGCTGCTGGGCTTGCAACCCTGACAGCCTCGGACCCCAATGTCCGGTTGTGTCCGGATGTATCAGGTTTGGGATTTTTTTCAAAAGTAAAAAAATAAAAGATGACGATATGGCGACTAGTGTTGAGCGCAAGTGCTCGCTACTTGAGTTTTCATCGGATGCTTGGGTATGCACCGAGTATCGCGGGTGCTCGAGTGACATGCTCGAGTCTCCGCCCCATATGCTTCGTGGCCAAAAAAAAACTCGCAGGGATTGCCTGCCATGCACGAGTGATCCCTGGATGTTTTTTTTTGGGTGTCTAATAACCGTGAAGCATGCGAGCGGGGACTTGAGCATGTCACTCGAGCACGTACGATACATGGTGCATACCCGAGTACCCAATGCAAACTCAAGTAGCGAGCACTTGCACTCAAGACTAATGACAACTTATTCAATTTGATGAACTAATGTTATCAAATTCTGTGTCGTACCTCTGGGTTCAAAATGTTCAGTATACCCCTTGATAAAATCCTTGAGGGGTCTAGTTTCCAAAATGGGGTCACTTGTGGGGGGTTTCCACTATTTAGGCACATCAGGGGCTCTCCAAATGCGACATGGCGTCCGCTCTCAATTCCAGCCAATTTTGCGTTCAAAAAGTCACACAGTGCTCCTTCCCTTCTGAACTCTGCCGTGCGCCCAAACACTGTATTTTCCCCACATATGGGGTATTGGCGTATTTTTTCCTGTTACCCCTGCGAAAATAAAAAAAATTGTGTCTAAAATAACATTTTTGTGAAAAAAGTGTTAATTTTTTTCTTCCACATTCCAAAAATTCCTGTGAAGCACCTGAAGGGTTAATAAACTTCTTGAATGTGGTTTTGAGCACCTTGAGGGGTGCAGTTTTTAGAATGGTGTCACTTTTGGGTATTTTCTGTCATAAAGACCTCTCAAAGTCACTTCAAATGTGATGTGGTCCCTAAAAAAATGGTTTTGTAAATTTTGTTGGAAAAATGAGAAATCGCTGGTGAACTTTTAACCCTTATAGCTCTCTAATAAAAAAAATTTTGGTTCCAAAATTGTGCTGATGTAAAGTAGACATGTGGGAAATGTTATTTATTAACTATTTTGTGTAACATACAGTACAGACCAAAAGTTTGGACACACCTTCTCATTTAAAGATTTTTCTGTATTTTCATGACTTTGAAAATTGTACATTCACACTGAAGGCATCAAAACTATGAATTAACACATGTGGAATTATATACTTAACAAAAAAGTGTGAAACAACTGAAAATATGTCTTATATTCTAGGTTCTTCAAAGTAGCCACCTTTTGCTCTGAGAACTGGTTTGCACACTCTTGGCATTCTCTTGATGAGCTTCAAGAGTTAGTCACCGGAAATGATTTTCACTTCACAGGTGTGCCCTGACAGGTTTAATAAGTGGGATTTCTTGCCTTATAAATCGGGTTGGGACCATCAGTTGTGTTGTGCAGAAGTCAGGTGGATACACAGCTGATAGTCCTACTGAATAGACTGTTAGGCTATGTGCCCACGATGCAGAAATGAAGCAGAAAATTTCTGCAGCATTTCTGCATCTCCCTGGCAGAAAAAAACGCATGCAGATTGTGCATGCGTTTTTCCTGCAGAATACATGCGGATCCACATGCGGGTTCACATGCGTTTCCGCATGCAGAGTGACAAGCACTTTCCAGGCGATAGCATCACTTGGAAAGTGCTTGACAACTAGGTCACACTGTATAAATCCATGCAAACAGCATGGATTTATACAGTGTGAACCGTAAAAATAAAACAAATAAAGCTATACTCACCCCCGAGGCCCCGGCGTGGCTGCAGCGCTCGTTCCTGTCTGGTTCCCGGCTGCCGGCATATCGCGAGACAGAGCGGTGAAGGGCCTGCGGTCACATGACTGTGACGTCACCGAAGGTCCTTCAGCGCTGCTGGCATTCAGAGAGAAGACGCCGGACAGGTGAGTATAAACTTTATTTGTTATTTTATTCTTTTTTTACAGGTACAATGGTACCCAGGTCTGGATGAGAGTCTCCTCTCCTCCAGAACTGGGTACCATCCGCACATAGAGACGCATAGAATCCGCTTGTACAAATGTACAGTCGCGGTTTCTATGCGTCTCAATGCAAGTCAATGGCGGGAGTTCCGCTGCGCTTCCGCAAAATTAAATGACATGCTGCGGATTTTTGTACGTAGCATAAACGCTGCGGAAAAATCCGCAGCATGTGCATAGAACTTGCGGAATCCCATTGGGGACCATGGGGTGCGGATATACATGCGTTTTTCAAGCGTTTACGCTGCGGAAATTCCGCAGCATATACGCTTGAAAAATGCTACGTGGGCACACAGCCTTAGAATTTGTATTATGGCAAGAAAAAAGCAGCTAAGTAAAGAAAAATGAGTGGCCATCATTACTTTAAAAAATGAAGGTCAGTCAGTCCGAAAAATTGGGCAAACTTTGAATGTGTCCCCAAGTGCAGTTGCAAAAACCATCAAGCGCTAAAAAGAAATTGTCTCACATGAGGACCGCCCCAGGAAAGGGAGACCAAGAGTCACCTCTGCTTCTGAGGATAAGTTTATCTGAGTCACCAGCCTCAGAAATCGCAGGTTAACAGCAGCTCAGATTAGAGACCAGGTCAATGCCACACAGAGTTCTAGCAGCAGACACATCTCTTCAACAACTGTTAAGAGGAGACTTTGTGCAGCAGGCCTTCATGGTAAAATAGCTGCTAGGAAGCCACTGCTAAGGACAAGCAACACGCAGAAGAGACTTGTTTGGGCTAAAGAACACAAGGAATGGACATTAGACCAGTGGAAATCTGTGCTTTGGTCTGATGAGTCCAAATTTGAGATCTTTGGTTCCAACCACCGTGTCTTTGTGCGACACAGAAAAGGTGAACGGATGGACTCTACATGCCTGGTTCCCACCATGAAGCATGGAGGAGGAGGTGTGATGGTGTGGGGGTGCTTTGCTGGTGACACTGTTGGGGATTTATTCAAAATTGAAGGCATACTGAACCAGCATGGCTACCACAGCATCTTGCGGCGGCATGCTATTCCATCCGGTTTGCGTTTAGTTGGACCATCATTTATTTTTCAACAGGACAATGGCCCCAAACACACCTCCAGGCTGTGTAAGGGCCATTTGACCAAGAAGGAGAGTGATGGGATGCTACGCCAGATGACCTGACCTCCACAGTCACCAGACCTGAACCCAATCGAGATGGTTTGGGGTGAGCTGGACCGCAGAGTGAAGGCAAAAGGGCCAACAAGTGCTAAGCATCTCTGGGAACTCCTTCAAGATTGTTGGAAGACCATTTCCGGTGACTACCTCTTGAAGCTCATGAAGAGAATGGCAAGAGTGTGCAAAGCAGTCATCAAAGCAAAAAGTGGCTACTTTGAAGAACCTAGAATATAAGACATATTTTCAGTTGTTTCACACTTTTTTGTTAAGTATATAATTCCATTTGTGTTAATTCATAGTTTTGATGCCTTCAGTGTGAATGTACAATTTTCAAAGTCATGAAAATACAGAAAAATCTTTTAATGAGAAGGTGTGTCCAAACTTTTGGTCGTCCTATCCTGTGTGATACTGTCTGCTGAGCTGTGTATCTAATCCTGTCCTGTGTGATACCGTCTGCTGAGCTGTGTATCTAATCCACTCCTGTGTGATACTGTCTTCTGAGCTGTGTATCTAATCCACTCCTGTGTGATACTGTCTGCTGAGCTGTGTATCTAATCCTATCCTGTGTGATACTGTCTGCTGAGCCGTGTATCTAATCCACTCCTGTGTGATACTGTCTGCTGAGCTGTGTATCTAATCCTATCCTGTGTGATACTGTCTGCTGAGCTGTGTATCTAATCCTATCCTGTGTGATACTGTCTGATGAGCTGTGTATCTAATCCTATCCTGTGTGATACTGTCTGCTGAGCCGTGTATCTAATCCTCTCCTGTGTGATACTGTCTGCTGAGCCGTGTATCTAATCCTCTCCTGTGTGATACTGTCTGCTGAGCTGTGTATCTAATCCTCTCCTGTGTGATACTGTCTTCTGAGCTGTATCTCTAATCCACTCCTGTGTGATACTGTCTGATGAGCTGTGTATCTAATCCTACCCTGTGTGATACTGTCTGATGAGCTGTATATCTAATCCACTCCTGTGTGATACCGTCTGCTGAGCTATGTATCTAATCCTGTCCTGTGTGATACTGTCTGCTGAGCTATGTATCTAATCCTCTCCTGTGTGATACTGTCTGCTGAGCTGTATCTCTAATCCTGCCCTGTGTGATACCGTCTGCTGAGCTGTGTATCTAATCCTCTCCTGTGTGATACTGTCTGCTGAGCTGTGTATCTAATCTTCTCCTGTGTGATACTGTCTGCTGAGCTGTGTATCTAATCCTCTCCTGTGTGATACTGTCTTCTGAGCTGTGTATCTAAACCTATCCTGTGTGATACTGTCTGCTGAGCTGTGTATCTAATCCTGTCCTGTGTGATACTGTCTTCTGAGCTGTATCTCTAATCCACTCCTGTGTGATACTGTCAGCTGAGCTATGTATCTAATCCTACCCTGTGTGATACTGTCAGCTGAGCTGTGTATCTAATCCTTTCCTGTGTGATACCGTCTGCTGAGCTATGTATCTAATCCTGTCCTGTGTGATACTGTCTGCTGAGCTGTATCTCTAATCCTGCCCTGTGTGATACTGTCTGATGAGCTGTGTATCTAATCCTCTCGTGTGATACTGTCTGATGAACTGTGTATCTAATTCTATCCTGTGTGATACTGTCTGCTGAGCTGTGTATCTAATCCCGCCCTGTGCGATACTGTCTGCTGAGCTGTGTATCTAATCCACTCCTGTGTGATACTGTCTTCTGAGCTGTGTATCTAAACCTATCCTGTGTGATACTGTCTGCTGAGCTGTGTATCTAATCCTGTCCTGTGTGATACTGTCTTCTGAGCTGTATCTCTAATCCACTCCTGTGTGATACTGTCAGCTGAGCTATGTATCTAATCCTGTCCTGTGTGATACTGTCTGCTGAGCTGTGTATCTAATCCTCTCCTGTGTGATACTGTCTGATGAACTGTGTATCTAATCCTCTCCTGTGTGATACTGTCAGCTGAGCTGTGTATCTAATCCTCTCCTGTGTGATACTGTCTGCTGAGCTGTGTATCTAATCCTCTCCTGTGTGATACTGTCTGCTGAGCTGTGTATCTAATCCTCTCCTGTGTGATACTGTCTGATGAGCTGTGTATCTAATCCTCTCCTGTGTGATACTGTCTGATGAACTGTGTATCTAATTCTATCCTGTGTGATACTGTCTGCTGAGCTGTGTATCTAATCCTCTCCTGTGTGATACCGGCTGCTGAGCTGTGTATCTAATCCCTCCCTGTGCGATACTGTCTGCTGAGCCGTGTATCTAATCCACTCCTGTGTGATACTGTTTGCTGAGCCGTGTATCTAATCCAATGCTGTGTGATACTGTCTGCTGAGCTGTGTATCTAATCCTCTCCTGTGTGATACTGTCTGATGAACTGTGTATCTAATCCTCTCATGTGTGATACTGTCAGCTGAGCTGTGTATCTAATCCCCCCTGTGTGATACTGTCTGCTGAGCTGTGTTTCTAATCCCCTCCTGTGTGATACTGTCTGCTGAGCCGTGTATCTAATCCTCTCCTGTGTGATACTGTCTGCTGAGCTGTGTTTCTAATCCCCTCCTGTGTGATACTGTCTGCTGAGCCGTGTATCTAATCCTCTCCTGTGTGATACTATCTGCTGAGCCATGTATCTAATCCTCTCCTGTGTGATACTGTCAGCTGAGCTGTGTATCTAATCCTCTCCTGTGTGATATCGTCTGCTGAGCTGTGTATCTAATCCTCTCCTGTGTGATACTGTCAGCTGAACTGTGCATCTAATCCTCTCCTGTGTGATACTGTCTGCTGAGCTGTGTATCTAATCCTCTACTGTGTGATACTGTCTGCTGAGCTGTGTATCTAATCCTCTCCTGTGTGATACTGTCTGATGAGCTGTGTATCTAATCCTCTCCTGTGTGATACTGTCTGCTGAGCTGTGTATCTAATCCTCTCCTGTGTGATACTGTCTGCTGAGCTGTGTATCTAATCCTCTCCTGTGTGATACTGTCTGATGAGCTGTGTATCTAATCCTCTCCTGTGTGATACTGTCTGATGAACTGTGTATCTAATTCTATCCTGTGTGATACTGTCTGCTGAGCTGTGTATCTAATCCTCTCCTGTGTGATACCGTCTGCTGAGCTGTGTATCTAATCCCTCCCTGTGCGATACTGTCTGCTGAGCCGTGTATCTAATCCACTCCTGTGTGATACTGTTTGCTGAGCCGTGTATCTAATCCTCTCCTGTGTGATACTGTCTGCTGAGCTGTGTATCTAATCCTCTCCTGTGTGATACTGTCTGATGAACTGTGTATCTAATCCTCTCATGTGTGATACTGTCAGCTGAGCTGTGTATCTAATCTTATCCTGTGTGATACTGTCTGCTGAGCTGTGTTTCTAATCCCCTCCTGTGTGATACTGTCTGCTGAGCCGTGTATCTAATCCTATGCTGTGTGATACTGTCTGCTGAGCTGTGTATCTAATCCTCTCCTGTGTGATACTATCTGCTGAGCTGTGTATCTAATCCTCTCCTGTGTGATACTGTCAGCTGAGCTGTGTATCTAATTCTCTCCTGTGTGATACTGTCTGCTGAGCTGTATCTCTAATCCTGCCCTGTGTGATACCGTCTGCTGAGCTGTGTATCTAATCCTCTCCTGTGTGATACTGTCTGCTGAGCTGTGTATCTAATCTTCTCCTGTGTGATACTGTCTGCTGAGCTGTGTATCTAATCCTCTCCTGTGTGATACTGTCTTCTGAGCTGTGTATCTAAACCTATCCTGTGTGATACTGTCTGCTGAGCTGTGTATCTAATCCTGTCCTGTGTGATACTGTCTTCTGAGCTGTATCTCTAATCCACTCCTGTGTGATACTGTCAGCTGAGCTATGTATCTAATCCTACCCTGTGTGATACTGTCAGCTGAGCTGTGTATCTAATCCTTTCCTGTGTGATACCGTCTGCTGAGCTATGTATCTAATCCTGTCCTGTGTGATACTGTCTGCTGAGCTGTATCTCTAATCCTGCCCTGTGTGATACTGTCTGATGAGCTGTGTATCTAATTCTATCCTGTGTGATACTGTCTTCTGAGCTGTATCTCTAATCCACTCCTGTGTGATACTGTCAGCTGAGCTATGTATCTAATCCTACCCTGTGTGATACTGTCTGCTGAGCTGTGTATCTAATCCTCTCCTGTGTGATACTGTCTGATGAACTGTGTATCTAATCCTCTCCTGTGTGATACTGTCAGCTGAGCTGTGTATCTAATCCTCTCCTGTGTGATACTGTCTGCTGAGCTGTGTATCTAATCCTCTCCTGTGTGATACTGTCTGCTGAGCTGTGTATCTAATCCTCTCCTGTGTGATACTGTCTGATGAGCTCTGTATCTAATCCTCTCCTGTGTGATACTGTCTGATGAACTGTGTATCTAATCCTCTCATGTGTGATACTGTCAGCTGAGCTGTGTATCTAATCCCCCCCTGTGTGATACCGGCTGCTGAGCTGTGTATCTAATCCCTCCCTGTGCGATACTGTCTGCTGAGCCGTGTATCTAATCCTCTCCTGTGTGATACTGTCTGCTGAGCTGTGTATCTAATCCTCTCCTGTGTGATACCGGCTGCTGAGCTGTGTATCTAATCCCTCCCTGTGCGATACTGTCTGCTGAGCCGTGTATCTAATCCACGCCTGTGTGATACTGTTTGCTGAGACGTGTATCTAATCCAATGCTGTGTGATACTGTCTGCTGAGCTGTGTATCTAATCCTCTCCTGTGTGATACTGTCTGATGAACTGTGTATCTAATCCTCTCATGTGTGATACTGTCAGCTGAGCTGTGTATCTAATCCCCCCCTGTGTGATACTGTCTGCTGAGCTGTGTTTCTAATCCCCTCCTGTGTGATACTGTCTGCTGAGCCGTGTATCTAATCCTATGCTGTGTGATACTGTCTGCTGAGCTGTGTATCTAATCCTCTCCTGTGTGATACTGTCAGCTGAGCTGTGTATCTAATCCTCTCCTGTGTGATACTGTCTGCTGAGCTGTACCTCTAATCCTGCCCTGTGTGATACCGTCTGCTGAGCTGTGTATCTAATCCTCTCCTGTGTGATACTGTCTGCTGAGCTGTGTATCTAATCCTCTCCTGTGTGATACTGTCAGCTGAACTGTGCATCTAATCCTCTCCTGTGTGATACTGTCTGCTGAGCTGTGTATCTAATCCTCTTCTGTGTGATACTGTCAGCTGAGCTGTGTATCTAATCCTCTCCTGTGTGATACTGTCAGCTGAACTGTGCATCTAATCCTCTTCTGTGTGATACTGTCTGCTGAGCTGTGTATCTAATCCTCTACTGTGTGATACTGTCTGCTGAGCTGTGTATCTAATCCTCTCCTGTGTGATACTGTCTGATGAGCTGTGTATCTAATCCTCTCCTGTGTGATACTGTCTGCTGAGCTGTGTATCTAATCCTCTCCTGTGTGATACTGTCTGCTGAGCTGTGTATCTAATCCTCTCCTGTGTGATACTGTCTGATGAGCTGTGTATCTAATCCTCTCCTGTGTGATACTGTCTGATGAACTGTGTATCTAATTCTATCCTGTGTGATACTGTCTGCTGAGCTGTGTATCTAATCCTCTCCTGTGTGATACCGTCTGCTGAGCTGTGTATCTAATCCCTCCCTGTGCGATACTGTCTGCTGAGCCGTGTATCTAATCCACTCCTGTGTGATACTGTTTGCTGAGCCGTGTATCTAATCCAATGCTGTGTGATACTGTCTGCTGAGCTGTGTACCTAATCCTCTCCTGTGTGATACTGTCTGATGAACTGTGTATCTAATCCTCTCATGTGTGATATTGTCAGCTGAGCTGTGTATCTAATCTTATCCTGTGTGATACTGTCTGCTGAGCTGTGTTTCTAATCCCCTCCTGTGTGATACTGTCTGCTGAGCCGTGTATCTAATCCTATGCTGTGTGATACTGTCTGCTGAGCTGTGTATCTAATCCTCTCCTGTGTGATACTATCTGCTGAGCTGTGTATCTAATCCTCTCCTGTGTGATAATGTCTGCTGAGCTGTGTATCTAATTCTCTCCTGTGTGATACTGTCTGCTGAGCTGTATCTCTAATCCTGCCCTGTGTGATACTGTCTGCTGAGCTGTGTATCTAATCCTCTCCTGTGTGATACTGTCTGCTGAACTGTGCATCTAATCCTCTCCTGTGTGATACTGTCTGCTGAGCTGTGTATCTAATCCTCTCCTGTGTGATAGTGTCTGCTGAGCTGTGTATCTAATCCTCTCCTGTGTGATACTGTCAGCTGAGCTGTGTATCTAATTCTCTCCTGTGTGATACTGTCTGCTGAGCTGTATCTCTAATCCTGTCCTGTGTGATACTGTCTGCTGAGCTGTGTATCTAATCCTCTCCTGTGTGATACTGTCAGCTGAACTGTGTATCTAATCCTCTCCTGTGTGATACTGTCAGCTGAGCTGTGTATCTAATTCTCTCCTGTGTGATACTGTCTGCTGAGCTGTATCTCTAATCCTCTCCTGTGTGATACTGTCTGCTGAGCTGTGTATCTAATCCTCTCCTGTGTGATAGTGTCTGCTGAGCTGTGTATCTAATCCTCTCCTGTGTGATACTGTCAGCTGAGCTGTGTATCTAATTCTCTCCTGTGTGATACTGTCTGCTGAGCTGTATCTCTAATCCTCTCCTGTGTGATACTATCTGCTGAGCTGTATCTCTAATCCTGCCCTGTGTGATACTGTCTGCTGAGCTGTGTATCTAATCCTCTCCTGTGTGATACTGTCAGCTGAACTGTGCATCTAATCCTCTCCTGTGTGATACTGTCTGCTGAGCTGTGTATCTAATCCTCTCCTGTGTGATACTGTCTGCTGAGCTGTGTATCTAATCCTCTCCTGTGTGATACTGTCAGCTGAACTGTGCATCTAATCCTCTCCTGTGTGATACTGTCTGCTGAGCTGTGTATTTAATCCTATGCTGTGTATCTAATCCTCTCCTGTGTGATACTGTCTGCTGAGCTGTGTATCTAATCCTGTCCTGTGTAATACTGTCTGCTGAGCTGTGTATCTAATCCTATCCTGTGTGATACTGTCTGCTGAGCTGTGTATCTAATCCTCTCCTGTGTGATACTGTCTGCTGAGCTGTGTATCTAATCCTCTCCTGTGTGATACAGTCTGCTGAGCTGTGTATCTAATCCTCTCCTGTGTGATACTGTCTGCTGAGCCGTGTTTCTAATCCTCTCCTGTGTGATACTGTCTGCTGAGCCATGTATCTAATCCTCTCCTGTGTGATACTGTCTGCTGAGCCGTGTATCTAATCCAATGCTGTGTGATACTGTCTGCTGAGCTGTGTATCTAATCCTCTCCTGTGTGATACTGTCTGATGAACTGTGTATCTAATCCTCTCATGTGTGATACTGTCAGCTGAGCTGTGTATCTAATCTTCTCCTGTGTGATACTGTCTGATGAGCTGTGTATCTAATCCTCTCCTGTGTGATACTGTCTGCTGAGCTGTGCATCTAATCATGTCCTGTGTGATACCGTCTGCTGAGCTACATATCTAATCCTGTCCTGTGTGATACTGTCTGCTGAGCTGTGTATCTAATCCTGTCCTGTGTGATACTGTCTGCTGAGCAGTGTATCTAATCCTCTCCTGTGTGATACTGTCTGCTGAACTGTGTATCTAATCTTCTCCTGTGTGATACTGTCTGCTGAGCAGTGTATCTAATCCTCTCCTGTGTGATACTGTCTGCTGAGCTGTGTATCTAATTCTGTCCTGTGTGATACAGTCTGCTGAGCTGTGTATCTAATCCTCTCCTGTGTGATACTGTCTGCTGAGCAGTGTATCTAATCCTCTCCTGTGTGATACTGTCTGCTGAACTGTGTATCTAATCTTCTCCTGTGTGATACTGTCTGCTGAGCAGTGTATCTAATCCTCTCCTGTGTGATACTGTCTGCTGAGCTGTGTATCTAATCCTGTCCTGTGTGATACTGTCTGCAGAGCTGTGTATCTAATCCTCTCCTGTGTGATACTGTCTGCTGAGCCGTGTATCTAATCCTTTCCTGTGTGATATTGTGTGCTGAGCTGTGTATCTAATCCTATCCTGTGTGATACTGTCTGCTGAGCTGTGCATCTAATCTTATCCTGTGTGATACTATCTGCTGAGCAGTGTATCTAATCCTCTCCTGTGTGATACTGTCTGTTGAGCTGTGTAACTAATCCTCTCCTGTGTGATACTGTCTGCTGAGCCGTGTATCTAATCCTATGCTGTGTGATACTGTCTGCTGGGCTGTGCATCTAATCCTATGCTGTGTATCTAATCCTCTCCTGTGTGATACTGTCTGCTGAACCATGTATCTAATCCTCTCCTGTGTGATACTGTCTGCTGAGCCGTGTATCTCATCCTATCCTGTGTGATACTGTCTGCTGAGCTGTGTATCTAATCCTATCCTGTGTGATACCATCTGCTGAGCAGTGTATCTAATCCTATCCTGTGTGATACTGTCTGCTGAGCTGTGTATCTAATCCTCTCCTGTGTGATACTGTCTGCTGAGCCGTGTATCTAATCGTATGCTGTGTGATACTGTCTGCTGAGCTGTGTATCTAATCTTATACTGTGTGATACTGCCTGCTGAGCCGTGTATCTAATCCTATGCTGTGTGATACTGTCTGCTGAGCTGTGTATCTAATCCTATCCTGTGTGATACCATCTGCTGAGCCGTGTATCTAATCCTATGCTGTGTGATACTGTCTGCTGAGCTGTGTATCTAATCCTTTCCTGTGTGATACTGTCTGCTGAGCCGTGTATCTAATCCTCTCCTGTGTGATATTGTCTGCTGAGCTGTGTATCTAATCCTATTCTGTGTGATACCATCTGCTGAGCCGTGTATCTAATCCTATGCTGTGTGATACTGTCTGCTGAGCCGTGTATCTAATCCTATGCTGTGTGATACTGTCTGCTGAGCTGTGTATTTAATCCTATGCTGTGTATCTAATCCTCTCCTGTGTGATACTGTCTGCTGAGCTGTGTATCTAATCCTATCCTGTGTGATACTGTCTGCTGAGCTGTATATCTAATCTACTCCTGTGTGATACTGTCTGCTGAGCTGTGTATCTAATCCTCTCCTGTGTGATACTGTCTGCTGAGCTGTGTATCTAATCCTCTCCTGTGTGATACCGTCTGCTGAGCTATGTATCTAATCGTGTCCTGTGTGATACTGTCTGCTGAGCTGTATCTCTAATCCTACCCTGTGTGATACCGTCTGCTGAGCAGTGTATCTAATCCTCTCCTGTGTGATACTGTCTGCTGAGCAGTGTATCTAATCTTATACTGTGTGATACTGTCTGCTGAGCCGTGTATCTATTCCACTCCTGTGTGATACTGTCTGCTGAGCTGTGTATCTAATCTTCTCCTGTGTGATACTGTCTGCTGAGCTGTGTATCTAATCCTCTCCTGTGTGATACTGTCTGCTGAGCTGTGTATCTAATCCTCTCCTGTGTGATACTGTCTGCTGACCTGTGTATCTAATCCTATGCTGTGTGATACTGTCTGCTGAGCTGCGTATCTAATCCTATCTTGTGTGATACTGTCTGCTGAGCTGTGTATCTAATCCTCTCCTGTGTGATACTGTCTGCTGACCTGTGTATCTAATCCTATGCTGTGTGATACTGTCTGCTGAGCTGTGTATCAAATCCTCTTCTGTGTGATACTGTCTGCTAAGCCGTGTATCTAATCCTTTCCTGTGTGATACTGTGTGCTGAGCTGTGTATCTAATCCTTTCCTGTGTGATACTGTCTGCTGAGCCGTGTATCTAATCCTTTCCTGTGTGATATTGTGTGCTGAGCTGTGTATCTAATCCTGTCCTGTGTGATACTGTCTGCAGAGCTGTGTATCTAATCCTCTCCTGTGTGATACTGTCTGCTGAGCCGTGTATCTAATCCTTTCCTGTGTGATATTGTGTGCTGAGCTGTGTATCTAATCCTATCCTGTGTGATACTGTCTGCTGAGCTGTGCATCTAATCTTATCCTGTGTGATACTATCTGCTGAGCAGTGTATCTAATCCTCTCCTGTGTGATACTGTCTGTTGAGCTGTGTATCTAATCCTCTCCTGTGTGATACTGTCTGCTGAGCCGTGTATCTAATCCTATGCTGTGTGATACTGTCTGCTGGGCTGTGCATCTAATCCTATGCTGTGTATCTAATCCTCTCCTGTGTGATACTGTCTGCTGAACCATGTATCTAATCCTCTCCTGTGTGATACTGTCTGCTGAGCCGTGTATCTCATCCTATCCTGTGTGATACTGTCTGCTGAGCTGTGTATCTAATCCTATCCTGTGTGATACCATCTGCTGAGCAGTGTATCTAATCCTATCCTGTGTGATACTGTCTGTTGAGCTGTGTATCTAATCCTCTCCTGTGTGATACTGTCTGCTGAGCCGTGTATCTAATCCTATGCTGTGTGATACTGTCTGCTGAGCTGTGTATCTAATCTTATACTGTGTGATACTGCCTGCTGAGCCGTGTATCTAATCCTATGCTGTGTGATACTGTCTGCTGAGCTGTGTATCTAATCCTATCCTGTGTGATACCATCTGCTGAGCCGTGTATCTAATCCTATGCTGTGTGATACTGTCTGCTGAGCTGTGTATCTAATCCTTTCCTGTGTGATACTGTCTGCTGAGCCGTGTATCTAATCCTTTCCTGTGTGATACTGTCTGCTGAGCTGTGTATCTAATCCTATTCTGTGTGATACCATCTGCTGAGCCGTGTATCTAATCCTATGCTGTGTGATACTGTCTGCTGAGCCGTGTATCTAATCCTATGCTGTGTGATACTGTCTGCTGAGCTGTGTATTTAATCCTATGCTGTGTATCTAATCCTCTCCTGTGTGATACTGTCTGCTGAGCTGTGTATCTAATCCTATCCTGTGTGATACTGTCTGCTGAGCTGTATATCTAATCTACTCCTGTGTGATACTGTCTGCTGAGCTGTGTATCTAATCCTCTCCTGTGTGATACTGTCTGCTGAGCTGTGTATCGAATCCTCTCCTGTGTGATACCGTCTGCTGAGCTATGTATCTAATCGTGTCCTGTGTGATACTGTCTGCTGAGCTGTATCTCTAATCCTACCCTGTGTGATACCGTCTGCTGAGCAGTGTATCTAATCCTCTCCTGTGTGATACTGTCTGCTGAGCAGTGTATCTAATCTTATACTGTGTGATACTGTCTGCTGAGCCGTGTATCTATTCCACTCCTGTGTGATACTGTCTGCTGAGCTGTGTATCTAATCTTCTCCTGTGTGATACTGTCTGCTGAGCTGTGTATCTAATCCTCTCCTGTGTGATACTGTCTGCTGAGCTGTGTATCTAATCCTCTCCTGTGTGATACTGTCTGCTGACCTGTGTATCTAATCCTATGCTGTGTGATACTGTCTGCTGAGCTGCGTATCTAATCCTATCTTGTGTGATACTGTCTGCTGAGCTGTGTATCTAATCCTCTCCTGTGTGATACTGTCTGCTGACCTGTGTATCTAATCCTATGCTGTGTGATACTGTCTGCTGAGCTGTGTATCAAATCCTCTTCTGTGTGATACTGTCTGCTAAGCCGTGTATCTAATCCTTTCCTGTGTGATACTGTGTGCTGAGCTGTGTATCTAATCCTTTCCTGTGTGTTGCTGTCTGCTGAGCTGTGTATCTAATCCTCTCCTGTGTGATACTGTCTGATGAGCTGTGTATCTAATCCTCTCCTGTGTGATACGGTCTGCTGAGCTGTGTATCTAATCCTCTCCTGTGTGATACTGTCTGATGAACTGTGTATCTAATCCTCTCCTGTGTGATACGGTCTGCTGAGCTGTGTATCTAATCCTCTCCTGTGTGATACCGTCTGCTGAGCTGTGTATCTAATCCCTCCCTGTGCGATACTGTCTGCTGAGCCGTGTATCTAATCCACTCCTGTGTGATACTGTTTGCTGAGCCGTGTATCTAATCCAATGCTGTGTGATACTGTCTGCTGAGCTGTGTATCTAATCCTCTCCTGTGTGATACTGTCTGATGAACTGTGTATCTAATCCTCCCATGTGTGATACTGTCAGCTGAGCTGTGTATCTAATCCTCTCCTGTGTGATACTGTCTGCTGAGCTGTGTATCTAATCCTCTCCTGTGTGATACTATCTGCTGAGCTGTGTATCTAATCCTCTCCTGTGTGATACTGTCAGCTGAGCTGTGTATCTAATCCTCTCCTGTGTGATACTGTCTGCTGAGCCGTGTATCTAATCCTATGCTGTGTGATACTGTCTGCTGAGCTGTGTATCTAATCCTCTCCTGTGTGATACTATCTGCTGAGCTGTGTATCTAATCCTCTCCTGTGTGATACTATCTGCTGAGCTGTGTATCTAATCCTCTCCTGTGTGATACTGTCAGCTGAGCTGTGTATCTAATCCTCTCCTGTGTGATACTGTCTGCTGAGCTGTATCTCTAATCCTGCCCTGTGTGATACCGTCTGCTGAGCTGTGTATCTAATCCTCTCCTGTGTGATACTGTCTGCTGAGCTGTGTATCTAATCCTATCCTGTGTGATACTGTCTGCTGAGCTGTATATCTAATCTACTCCTGTGTGATACTGTCTGCTGAGCTGTGTATCTAATCCTCTCCTGTGTGATACTGTCTGCTGAGCTGTGTATCTAATCCTCTCCTGTGTGATACCGTCTGCTGAGCAGTGTATCTAATCCTCTCCTGTGTGATACTGTCTGCTGAGCAGTGTATCTATTCCTATGCTTTGTGATACTGTCTGCTGAGCAGTGTATCTAATCTTATACTGTGTGATACTGTCTGCTGAGCCGTGTATCTATTCCACTCCTGTGTGATACTGTCTGCTGAGCTGTGTATCTAATCCTCTCCTGTGTGATACTGTCTGCTGAGCCGTGTATCTAATCCTCTCCTGTGTGATACTGTCTGCTGAGCTGTGTATCTAATCCTCTCCTGTGTGATACTGTCTGCTGAGCTGTGTATCTAATCCTCTCCTGTGTGATACCGTCTGCTGAGCTATGTATCTAATCCTCTTCTGTGTGATACTGTCTGCTGAGCCGTGTATCTAATCCTACCCTGTGTGATACTGTCTGCTGAGCTATGTATCTAATCGTGTCCTGTGTGATACTGTCTGCTGAGCCGTGTATCTAATCCTCTCCTGTGTGATACCGTCTGCTGAGCTATGTATCTAATCGTGTCCTGTGTGATACTGTCTGCTGAGCAGTGTATCTAATCCTACCCTGTGTGATACCGTCTGCTGAGCAGTGTATCTAATCCTCTCCTGTGTGATACTGTCTGCTGAGCAGTGTATCTATTCCTATGCTTTGTGATACTGTCTGCTGAGCAGTGTATCTATTCCTATCCGGTGTGATACTGTCTGCTGAGCTGTGTATCTAATCCTATGCTGTGTGATACTGTCTGCTGAGCTGTGTATCTAATCCTCTCCTGTGTGATACTATCTGCTGAGCAGTGTATCTAATCCTCTCCTGTGTGATACCATCTGCTGAGCTGTGTATCTAATCCTCTCCTGTGTGATACTGTCTGCTGAGCTGCGTATCTAATCCTATCTTGTGTGATACTGTCTGCTGAGCTGTGTTTCTAATCCCCTCCTGTGTGATACTGTCTGCTGAGCCGTGTATCTAATCCAATGCTGTGTGATACTGTCTGCTGAGCTGTGTATCTAATCCTCTCCTGTGTGATACTGTCTGCTGACCTGTGTATCTAATCCTATGCTGTGTGATACTGTCTGCTGAGCTGTGTATCTAATCCTCTTCTGTGTGATACTGTCTGCTAAGCCGTGTATCTAATCCTTTCCTGTGTGATACTGTGTGCTGAGCTGTGTATCTAATCCTTTCCTGTGTGTTGCTGTCTGCTGAGCTGTGTATCTAATCCTCTCCTGTGTGATACTGTCTGATGAGCTGTGTATCTAATCCTCTCCTGTGTGATACGGTCTGCTGAGCTGTGTATCTAATCCTCTCCTGTGTGATACTGTCTGATGAACTGTGTATCTAATCCTCTCCTGTGTGATACGGTCTGCTGAGCTGTGTATCTAATCCTCTCCTGTGTGATACCGTCTGCTGAGCTGTGTATCTAATCCCTCCCTGTGCGATACTGTCTGCTGAGCCGTGTATCTAATCCACTCCTGTGTGATACTGTTTGCTGAGCCGTGTATCTAATCCAATGCTGTGTGATACTGTCTGCTGAGCTGTGTATCTAATCCTCCCATGTGTGATACTGTCAGCTGAGCTGTGTATCTAATCTTATCCTGTGTGATACTGTCTGCTGAGCTGTGTTTCTAATCCCCTCCTGTGTGATACTGTCTGCTGAGCCGTGTATCTAATCCTATGCTGTGTGATACTGTCTGCTGAGCTGTGTATCTAATCCTCTCCTGTGTGATACTATCTGCTGAGCTGTGTATCTAATCCTCTCCTGTGTGATACTGTCAGCTGAGCTGTGTATCTAATCCTCTCCTGTGTGATACTGTATCTCTAATCCTGCCCTGTGTGATACCGTCTGCTGAGCTGTGTATCTAATCCTCTCCTGTGTGATACTGTCTGCTGAGCTGTGTATCTAATCCTCTCCTGTGTGATACTGTCAGCTGAGCTGTGTATCTAATCCTCTCCTGTGTGATACTGTCAGCTGAACTGTGCATCTAATCCTCTCCTGTGTGATACTGTCTGCTGAGCTGTGTATTTAATCCTATGCTGTGTATCTAATCCTCTCCTGTGTGATACTGTCTGCTGAGCTGTGTATCTAATCCTGTCCTGTGTAATACTGTCTGCTGAGCTGTGTATCTAATCCTATCCTGTGTGATACTGTCTGCTGAGCTGTGTATCTAATCCTCTCCTGTGTGATACTGTCTGCTGAGCTGTGTATCTAATCCTCTCCTGTGTGATACAGTCTGCGGAGCCGTGTATCTAATCCTCTCCTGTGTGATAATGTCTGCTGAGCTATGTATCTAATCCTCTCCTGTGTGATACTGTCTGCTGAGCCGTGTATCTAATCCAATGCTGTGTGATACTGTCTGCTGAGCTGTGTATCTAATCCTCTCCTGTGTGATACTGTCTGATGAACTGTGTATCTAATCCTCTCATGTGTGATACTGTCAGCTGAGCTGTGTATCTAATCTTCTCCTGTGTGATACTGTCTGATGAGCTGTGTATCTAATCCTCTCCTGTGTGATACTGTCTGCTGAGCTGTGCATCTAATCATGTCCTGTGTGATACCGTCTGCTGAGCTACATATCTAATCCTGTCCTGTGTGATACTGTCTGCTGAGCTGTGTATCTAATCCTGTCCTGTGTGATACTGTCTGCTGAGCAGTGTATCTAATCCTCTCCTGTGTGATACTGTCTGCTGAACTGTGTATCTAATCTTCTCCTGTGTGATACTGTCTGCTGAGCAGTGTATCTAATCCTCTCCTGTGTGATACTGTCTGCTGAGCTGTGTATCTAATCCTCTCCTGTGTGATACTGTCTGATGAACTGTGTATCTAATCCTCTCCTGTGTGATACTGTCAGCTGAGCTGTGTATCTAATCCTCTCCTGTGTGATACTGTCTGCTGAGCTGTGTATCTAATCCTCTCCTGTGTGATACTGTCTGATGAGCTGTGTATCTAATCCTCTCCTGTGTGATACTGTCTGATGAACTGTGTATCTAATTCTATCCTGTGTGATACTGTCTGCTGAGCTGTGTATCTAATCCTCTCCTGTGTGATACCGGCTGCTGAGCTGTGTATCTAATCCCTCCCTGTGCGATACTGTCTGCTGAGCCGTGTATCTAATCCACTCCTGTGTGATACTGTTTGCTGAGCCGTGTATCTAATCCAATGCTGTGTGATACTGTCTGCTGAGCTGTGTATCTAATCCTCTCCTGTGTGATACTGTCTGATGAACTGTGTATCTAATCCCCCCCTGTGTGATACTGTCTGCTGAGCTGTGTTTCTAATCCCCTCCTGTGTGATACTGTCTGCTGAGCCGTGTATCTAATCCTATGCTGTGTGATACTGTCTGCTGAGCTGTGTATCTAATCCTCTCCTGTGTGATACTATCTGCTGAGCTGTGTATCTAATCCTCTCCTGTGTGATACTGTCAGCTGAGCTGTGTATCTAATCCTCTCCTGTGTGATACTGTCTGCTGAGCTGTATCTCTAATCCTGCCCTGTGTGATACCGTCTGCTGAGCTGTGTATCTAATCCTCTCCTGTGTGATACTGTCTGCTGAGCCGTGTATCTAATCCTCTCCTGTGTGATACTGTCTGCAGAGCCGTGTATCTAATCCTCTCCTGTGTGATACTGTCAGCTGAGCTGTGTATCTAATCCTCTCCTGTGTGATACTGTCTGCTGAGCCGTGTATCTAATCCTCTCCTGTGTGATACTATCTGCTGAGCTGTGTATCTAATCCTCTCCTGTGTGATACTGTCAGCTGAGCTGTGTATCTAATCCTCTCCTGTGTGATACTGTCTGCTGAGCTGTATCTCTAATCCTGCCCTGTGTTGTACCGTCTGCTGAGCTGTGTATCTAATCCTCTCCTGTGTGATACTGTCAGCTGAACTGTGCATCTAATCCTCTCCTGTGTGATACTGTCTGCTGAGCTGTGTATCTAATCCTCTTCTGTGTGATACTGTCAGCTGAGCTGTGTATCTAATCCTCTCCTGTGTGATACTGTCAGCTGAACTGTGTATCTAATCCTGTCCTGTGTGATACTGTCTTCTGAGCTGTATCTCTAATCCACTCCTGTGTGATACTGTCAGCTGAGCTATGTATCTAATCCTGTCCTGTGTGATACTGTCTGCTGAGCTGTGTATCTAATCCTCTCCTGTGTGATACTGTCTGATGAACTGTGTATCTAATCCTCTCCTGTGTGATACTGTCAGCTGAGCTGTGTATCTAATCCTCTCCTGTGTGATACTGTCTGCTGAGCTGTGTATCTAATCCTCTCCTGTGTGATACTGTCTGCTGAGCTGTGTATCTAATCCTCTCCTGTGTGATACTGTCTGATGAGCTGTGTATCTAATCCTCTCCTGTGTGATACTGTCTGATGAACTGTGTATCTAATTCTATCCTGTGTGATACTGTCTGCTGAGCTGTGTATCTAATCCTCTCCTGTGTGATACCGGCTGCTGAGCTGTGTATCTAATCCCTCCCTGTGCGATACTGTCTGCTGAGCCGTGTATCTAATCCACTCCTGTGTGATACTGTTTGCTGAGCCGTGTATCTAATCCAATGCTGTGTGATACTGTCTGCTGAGCTGTGTATCTAATCCTCTCCTGTGTGATACTGTCTGATGAACTGTGTATCTAATCCTCTCATGTGTGATACTGTCAGCTGAGCTGTGTATCTAATCCCCCCTGTGTGATACTGTCTGCTGAGCTGTGTTTCTAATCCCCTCCTGTGTGATACTGTCTGCTGAGCCGTGTATCTAATCCTCTCCTGTGTGATACTGTCTGCTGAGCTGTGTTTCTAATCCCCTCCTGTGTGATACTGTCTGCTGAGCCGTGTATCTAATCCTCTCCTGTGTGATACTATCTGCTGAGCCATGTATCTAATCCTCTCCTGTGTGATACTGTCAGCTGAGCTGTGTATCTAATCCTCTCCTGTGTGATACCGTCTGCTGAGCTGTGTACCTAATCCTCTCCTGTGTGATACTGTCAGCTGAACTGTGCATCTAATCCTCTCCTGTGTGATACTGTCTGCTGAGCTGTGTATCTAATCCTCTACTGTGTGATACTGTCTGCTGAGCTGTGTATCTAATCCTCTCCTGTGTGATACTGTCTGATGAGCTGTGTATCTAATCCTCTCCTGTGTGATACTGTCTGCTGAGCTGTGTATCTAATCCTCTCCTGTGTGATACTGTCTGCTGAGCTGTGTATCTAATCCTCTCCTGTGTGATACTGTCTGATGAGCTGTGTATCTAATCCTCTCCTGTGTGATACTGTCTGATGAACTGTGTATCTAATTCTATCCTGTGTGATACTGTCTGCTGAGCTGTGTATCTAATCCTCTCCTGTGTGATACCGTCTGCTGAGCTGTGTATCTAATCCCTCCCTGTGCGATACTGTCTGCTGAGCCGTGTATCTAATCCACTCCTGTGTGATACTGTTTGCTGAGCCGTGTATCTAATCCTCTCCTGTGTGATACTGTCTGCTGAGCTGTGTATCTAATCCTCTCCTGTGTGATACTGTCTGATGAACTGTGTATCTAATCCTCTCATGTGTGATACTGTCAGCTGAGCTGTGTATCTAATCTTATCCTGTGTGATACTGTCTGCTGAGCTGTGTTTCTAATCCCCTCCTGTGTGATACTGTCTGCTGAGCCGTGTATCTAATCCTATGCTGTGTGATACTGTCTGCTGAGCTGTGTATCTAATCCTCTCCTGTGTGATACTATCTGCTGAGCTGTGTATCTAATCCTCTCCTGTGTGATACTGTCAGCTGAGCTGTGTATCTAATTCTCTCCTGTGTGATACTGTCTGCTGAGCTGTATCTCTAATCCTGCCCTGTGTGATACCGTCTGCTGAGCTGTGTATCTAATCCTCTCCTGTGTGATACTGTCTGCTGAGCTGTGTATCTAATCTTCTCCTGTGTGATACTGTCTGCTGAGCTGTGTATCTAATCCTCTCCTGTGTGATACTGTCTTCTGAGCTGTGTATCTAAACCTATCCTGTGTGATACTGTCTGCTGAGCTGTGTATCTAATCCTGTCCTGTGTGATACTGTCTTCTGAGCTGTATCTCTAATCCACTCCTGTGTGATACTGTCAGCTGAGCTATGTATCTAATCCTACCCTGTGTGATACTGTCAGCTGAGCTGTGTATCTAATCCTTTCCTGTGTGATACCGTCTGCTGAGCTATGTATCTAATCCTGTCCTGTGTGATACTGTCTGCTGAGCTGTATCTCTAATCCTGCCCTGTGTGATACTGTCTGATGAGCTGTGTATCTAATTCTATCCTGTGTGATACTGTCTGCTGAGCTGTGTATCTAATCCCGCCCTGTGCGATACTGTCTGCTGAGCTGTGTATCTAATCCACTCCTGTGTGATACTGTCTTCTGAGCTGTGTATCTAAACCTATCCTGTGTGATACTGTCTGCTGAGCTGTGTATCTAATCCTGTCCTGTGTGATACTGTCTTCTGAGCTGTATCTCTAATCCACTCCTGTGTGATACTGTCAGCTGAGCTATGTATCTAATCCTACCCTGTGTGATACTGTCTGCTGAGCTGTGTATCTAATCCTCTCCTGTGTGATACTGTCTGATGAACTGTGTATCTAATCCTCTCCTGTGTGATACTGTCAGCTGAGCTGTGTATCTAATCCTCTCCTGTGTGATACTGTCTGCTGAGCTGTGTATCTAATCCTCTCCTGTGTGATACTGTCTGCTGAGCTGTGTATCTAATCCTCTCCTGTGTGATACTGTCTGATGAGCTCTGTATCTAATCCTCTCCTGTGTGATACTGTCTGATGAACTGTGTATCTAATCCTCTCATGTGTGATACTGTCAGCTGAGCTGTGTATCTAATCCCCCCCTGTGTGATACCGGCTGCTGAGCTGTGTATCTAATCCCTCCCTGTGCGATACTGTCTGCTGAGCCGTGTATCTAATCCTCTCCTGTGTGATACTGTCTGCTGAGCTGTGTATCTAATCCTCTCCTGTGTGATACCGGCTGCTGAGCTGTGTATCTAATCCCTCCCTGTGCGATACTGTCTGCTGAGCCGTGTATCTAATCCACGCCTGTGTGATACTGTTTGCTGAGACGTGTATCTAATCCAATGCTGTGTGATACTGTCTGCTGAGCTGTGTATCTAATCCTCTCCTGTGTGATACTGTCTGATGAACTGTGTATCTAATCCTCTCATGTGTGATACTGTCAGCTGAGCTGTGTATCTAATCCCCCCCTGTGTGATACTGTCTGCTGAGCTGTGTTTCTAATCCCCTCCTGTGTGATACTGTCTGCTGAGCCGTGTATCTAATCCTATGCTGTGTGATACTGTCTGCTGAGCTGTGTATCTAATCCTCTCCTGTGTGATACTGTCAGCTGAGCTGTGTATCTAATCCTCTCCTGTGTGATACTGTCTGCTGAGCTGTACCTCTAATCCTGCCCTGTGTGATACCGTCTGCTGAGCTGTGTATCTAATCCTCTCCTGTGTGATACTGTCTGCTGAGCTGTGTATCTAATCCTCTCCTGTGTGATACTGTCAGCTGAACTGTGCATCTAATCCTCTCCTGTGTGATACTGTCTGCTGAGCTGTGTATCTAATCCTCTTCTGTGTGATACTGTCAGCTGAGCTGTGTATCTAATCCTCTCCTGTGTGATACTGTCAGCTGAACTGTGCATCTAATCCTCTTCTGTGTGATACTGTCTGCTGAGCTGTGTATCTAATCCTCTACTGTGTGATACTGTCTGCTGAGCTGTGTATCTAATCCTCTCCTGTGTGATACTGTCTGATGAGCTGTGTATCTAATCCTCTCCTGTGTGATACTGTCTGCTGAGCTGTGTATCTAATCCTCTCCTGTGTGATACTGTCTGCTGAGCTGTGTATCTAATCCTCTCCTGTGTGATACTGTCTGATGAGCTGTGTATCTAATCCTCTCCTGTGTGATACTGTCTGATGAACTGTGTATCTAATTCTATCCTGTGTGATACTGTCTGCTGAGCTGTGTATCTAATCCTCTCCTGTGTGATACCGTCTGCTGAGCTGTGTATCTAATCCCTCCCTGTGCGATACTGTCTGCTGAGCCGTGTATCTAATCCACTCCTGTGTGATACTGTTTGCTGAGCCGTGTATCTAATCCAATGCTGTGTGATACTGTCTGCTGAGCTGTGTACCTAATCCTCTCCTGTGTGATACTGTCTGATGAACTGTGTATCTAATCCTCTCATGTGTGATATTGTCAGCTGAGCTGTGTATCTAATCTTATCCTGTGTGATACTGTCTGCTGAGCTGTGTTTCTAATCCCCTCCTGTGTGATACTGTCTGCTGAGCCGTGTATCTAATCCTATGCTGTGTGATACTGTCTGCTGAGCTGTGTATCTAATCCTCTCCTGTGTGATACTATCTGCTGAGCTGTGTATCTAATCCTCTCCTGTGTGATAATGTCTGCTGAGCTGTGTATCTAATTCTCTCCTGTGTGATACTGTCTGCTGAGCTGTATCTCTAATCCTGCCCTGTGTGATACTGTCTGCTGAGCTGTGTATCTAATCCTCTCCTGTGTGATACTGTCTGCTGAACTGTGCATCTAATCCTCTCCTGTGTGATACTGTCTGCTGAGCTGTGTATCTAATCCTCTCCTGTGTGATAGTGTCTGCTGAGCTGTGTATCTAATCCTCTCCTGTGTGATACTGTCAGCTGAGCTGTGTATCTAATTCTCTCCTGTGTGATACTGTCTGCTGAGCTGTATCTCTAATCCTGTCCTGTGTGATACTGTCTGCTGAGCTGTGTATCTAATCCTCTCCTGTGTGATACTGTCAGCTGAACTGTGTATCTAATCCTCTCCTGTGTGATACTGTCAGCTGAGCTGTGTATCTAATTCTCTCCTGTGTGATACTGTCTGCTGAGCTGTATCTCTAATCCTCTCCTGTGTGATACTGTCTGCTGAGCTGTGTATCTAATCCTCTCCTGTGTGATAGTGTCTGCTGAGCTGTGTATCTAATCCTCTCCTGTGTGATACTGTCAGCTGAGCTGTGTATCTAATTCTCTCCTGTGTGATACTGTCTGCTGAGCTGTATCTCTAATCCTCTCCTGTGTGATACTATCTGCTGAGCTGTATCTCTAATCCTGCCCTGTGTGATACTGTCTGCTGAGCTGTGTATCTAATCCTCTCCTGTGTGATACTGTCAGCTGAACTGTGCATCTAATCCTCTCCTGTGTGATACTGTCTGCTGAGCTGTGTATCTAATCCTCTCCTGTGTGATACTGTCTGCTGAGCTGTGTATCTAATCCTCTCCTGTGTGATACTGTCAGCTGAACTGTGCATCTAATCCTCTCCTGTGTGATACTGTCTGCTGAGCTGTGTATTTAATCCTATGCTGTGTATCTAATCCTCTCCTGTGTGATACTGTCTGCTGAGCTGTGTATCTAATCCTGTCCTGTGTAATACTGTCTGCTGAGCTGTGTATCTAATCCTATCCTGTGTGATACTGTCTGCTGAGCTGTGTATCTAATCCTCTCCTGTGTGATACTGTCTGCTGAGCTGTGTATCTAATCCTCTCCTGTGTGATACAGTCTGCTGAGCTGTGTATCTAATCCTCTCCTGTGTGATACTGTCTGCTGAGCCGTGTTTCTAATCCTCTCCTGTGTGATACTGTCTGCTGAGCCATGTATCTAATCCTCTCCTGTGTGATACTGTCTGCTGAGCCGTGTATCTAATCCAATGCTGTGTGATACTGTCTGCTGAGCTGTGTATCTAATCCTCTCCTGTGTGATACTGTCTGATGAACTGTGTATCTAATCCTCTCATGTGTGATACTGTCAGCTGAGCTGTGTATCTAATCTTCTCCTGTGTGATACTGTCTGATGAGCTGTGTATCTAATCCTCTCCTGTGTGATACTGTCTGCTGAGCTGTGCATCTAATCATGTCCTGTGTGATACCGTCTGCTGAGCTACATATCTAATCCTGTCCTGTGTGATACTGTCTGCTGAGCTGTGTATCTAATCCTGTCCTGTGTGATACTGTCTGCTGAGCAGTGTATCTAATCCTCTCCTGTGTGATACTGTCTGCTGAACTGTGTATCTAATCTTCTCCTGTGTGATACTGTCTGCTGAGCAGTGTATCTAATCCTCTCCTGTGTGATACTGTCTGCTGAGCTGTGTATCTAATTCTGTCCTGTGTGATACAGTCTGCTGAGCTGTGTATCTAATCCTCTCCTGTGTGATACTGTCTGCTGAGCAGTGTATCTAATCCTCTCCTGTGTGATACTGTCTGCTGAACTGTGTATCTAATCTTCTCCTGTGTGATACTGTCTGCTGAGCAGTGTATCTAATCCTCTCCTGTGTGATACTGTCTGCTGAGCTGTGTATCTAATCCTGTCCTGTGTGATACTGTCTGCAGAGCTGTGTATCTAATCCTCTCCTGTGTGATACTGTCTGCTGAGCCGTGTATCTAATCCTTTCCTGTGTGATATTGTGTGCTGAGCTGTGTATCTAATCCTATCCTGTGTGATACTGTCTGCTGAGCTGTGCATCTAATCTTATCCTGTGTGATACTATCTGCTGAGCAGTGTATCTAATCCTCTCCTGTGTGATACTGTCTGTTGAGCTGTGTATCTAATCCTCTCCTGTGTGATACTGTCTGCTGAGCCGTGTATCTAATCCTATGCTGTGTGATACTGTCTGCTGGGCTGTGCATCTAATCCTATGCTGTGTATCTAATCCTCTCCTGTGTGATACTGTCTGCTGAACCATGTATCTAATCCTCTCCTGTGTGATACTGTCTGCTGAGCCGTGTATCTCATCCTATCCTGTGTGATACTGTCTGCTGAGCTGTGTATCTAATCCTATCCTGTGTGATACCATCTGCTGAGCAGTGTATCTAATCCTATCCTGTGTGATACTGTCTGCTGAGCTGTGTATCTAATCCTCTCCTGTGTGATACTGTCTGCTGAGCCGTGTATCTAATCGTATGCTGTGTGATACTGTCTGCTGAGCTGTGTATCTAATCTTATACTGTGTGATACTGCCTGCTGAGCCGTGTATCTAATCCTATGCTGTGTGATACTGTCTGCTGAGCTGTGTATCTAATCCTATCCTGTGTGATACCATCTGCTGAGCCGTGTATCTAATCCTATGCTGTGTGATACTGTCTGCTGAGCTGTGTATCTAATCCTTTCCTGTGTGATACTGTCTGCTGAGCCGTGTATCTAATCCTCTCCTGTGTGATATTGTCTGCTGAGCTGTGTATCTAATCCTATTCTGTGTGATACCATCTGCTGAGCCGTGTATCTAATCCTATGCTGTGTGATACTGTCTGCTGAGCCGTGTATCTAATCCTATGCTGTGTGATACTGTCTGCTGAGCTGTGTATTTAATCCTATGCTGTGTATCTAATCCTCTCCTGTGTGATACTGTCTGCTGAGCTGTGTATCTAATCCTATCCTGTGTGATACTGTCTGCTGAGCTGTATATCTAATCTACTCCTGTGTGATACTGTCTGCTGAGCTGTGTATCTAATCCTCTCCTGTGTGATACTGTCTGCTGAGCTGTGTATCTAATCCTCTCCTGTGTGATACCGTCTGCTGAGCTATGTATCTAATCGTGTCCTGTGTGATACTGTCTGCTGAGCTGTATCTCTAATCCTACCCTGTGTGATACCGTCTGCTGAGCAGTGTATCTAATCCTCTCCTGTGTGATACTGTCTGCTGAGCAGTGTATCTAATCTTATACTGTGTGATACTGTCTGCTGAGCCGTGTATCTATTCCACTCCTGTGTGATACTGTCTGCTGAGCTGTGTATCTAATCTTCTCCTGTGTGATACTGTCTGCTGAGCTGTGTATCTAATCCTCTCCTGTGTGATACTGTCTGCTGAGCTGTGTATCTAATCCTCTCCTGTGTGATACTGTCTGCTGACCTGTGTATCTAATCCTATGCTGTGTGATACTGTCTGCTGAGCTGCGTATCTAATCCTATCTTGTGTGATACTGTCTGCTGAGCTGTGTATCTAATCCTCTCCTGTGTGATACTGTCTGCTGACCTGTGTATCTAATCCTATGCTGTGTGATACTGTCTGCTGAGCTGTGTATCAAATCCTCTTCTGTGTGATACTGTCTGCTAAGCCGTGTATCTAATCCTTTCCTGTGTGATACTGTGTGCTGAGCTGTGTATCTAATCCTTTCCTGTGTGATACTGTCTGCTGAGCCGTGTATCTAATCCTTTCCTGTGTGATATTGTGTGCTGAGCTGTGTATCTAATCCTGTCCTGTGTGATACTGTCTGCAGAGCTGTGTATCTAATCCTCTCCTGTGTGATACTGTCTGCTGAGCCGTGTATCTAATCCTTTCCTGTGTGATATTGTGTGCTGAGCTGTGTATCTAATCCTATCCTGTGTGATACTGTCTGCTGAGCTGTGCATCTAATCTTATCCTGTGTGATACTATCTGCTGAGCAGTGTATCTAATCCTCTCCTGTGTGATACTGTCTGTTGAGCTGTGTATCTAATCCTCTCCTGTGTGATACTGTCTGCTGAGCCGTGTATCTAATCCTATGCTGTGTGATACTGTCTGCTGGGCTGTGCATCTAATCCTATGCTGTGTATCTAATCCTCTCCTGTGTGATACTGTCTGCTGAACCATGTATCTAATCCTCTCCTGTGTGATACTGTCTGCTGAGCCGTGTATCTCATCCTATCCTGTGTGATACTGTCTGCTGAGCTGTGTATCTAATCCTATCCTGTGTGATACCATCTGCTGAGCAGTGTATCTAATCCTATCCTGTGTGATACTGTCTGCTGAGCTGTGTATCTAATCCTCTCCTGTGTGATACTGTCTGCTGAGCCGTGTATCTAATCCTATGCTGTGTGATACTGTCTGCTGAGCTGTGTATCTAATCTTATACTGTGTGATACTGCCTGCTGAGCCGTGTATCTAATCCTATGCTGTGTGATACTGTCTGCTGAGCTGTGTATCTAATCCTATCCTGTGTGATACCATCTGCTGAGCCGTGTATCTAATCCTATGCTGTGTGATACTGTCTGCTGAGCTGTGTATCTAATCCTTTCCTGTGTGATACTGTCTGCTGAGCCGTGTATCTAATCCTCTCCTGTGTGATACTGTCTGCTGAGCTGTGTATCTAATCCTATTCTGTGTGATACCATCTGCTGAGCCGTGTATCTAATCCTATGCTGTGTGATACTGTCTGCTGAGCCGTGTATCTAATCCTATGCTGTGTGATACTGTCTGCTGAGCTGTGTATTTAATCCTATGCTGTGTATCTAATCCTCTCCTGTGTGATACTGTCTGCTGAGCTGTGTATCTAATCCTATCCTGTGTGATACTGTCTGCTGAGCTGTATATCTAATCTACTCCTGTGTGATACTGTCTGCTGAGCTGTGTATCTAATCCTCTCCTGTGTGATACTGTCTGCTGAGCTGTGTATCGAATCCTCTCCTGTGTGATACCGTCTGCTGAGCTATGTATCTAATCGTGTCCTGTGTGATACTGTCTGCTGAGCTGTATCTCTAATCCTACCCTGTGTGATACCGTCTGCTGAGCAGTGTATCTAATCCTCTCCTGTGTGATACTGTCTGCTGAGCAGTGTATCTAATCTTATACTGTGTGATACTGTCTGCTGAGCCGTGTATCTATTCCACTCCTGTGTGATACTGTCTGCTGAGCTGTGTATCTAATCTTCTCCTGTGTGATACTGTCTGCTGAGCTGTGTATCTAATCCTCTCCTGTGTGATACTGTCTGCTGAGCTGTGTATCTAATCCTCTCCTGTGTGATACTGTCTGCTGACCTGTGTATCTAATCCTATGCTGTGTGATACTGTCTGCTGAGCTGCGTATCTAATCCTATCTTGTGTGATACTGTCTGCTGAGCTGTGTATCTAATCCTCTCCTGTGTGATACTGTCTGCTGACCTGTGTATCTAATCCTATGCTGTGTGATACTGTCTGCTGAGCTGTGTATCAAATCCTCTTCTGTGTGATACTGTCTGCTAAGCCGTGTATCTAATCCTTTCCTGTGTGATACTGTGTGCTGAGCTGTGTATCTAATCCTTTCCTGTGTGTTGCTGTCTGCTGAGCTGTGTATCTAATCCTCTCCTGTGTGATACTGTCTGATGAGCTGTGTATCTAATCCTCTCCTGTGTGATACGGTCTGCTGAGCTGTGTATCTAATCCTCTCCTGTGTGATACTGTCTGATGAACTGTGTATCTAATCCTCTCCTGTGTGATACGGTCTGCTGAGCTGTGTATCTAATCCTCTCCTGTGTGATACCGTCTGCTGAGCTGTGTATCTAATCCCTCCCTGTGCGATACTGTCTGCTGAGCCGTGTATCTAATCCACTCCTGTGTGATACTGTTTGCTGAGCCGTGTATCTAATCCAATGCTGTGTGATACTGTCTGCTGAGCTGTGTATCTAATCCTCTCCTGTGTGATACTGTCTGATGAACTGTGTATCTAATCCTCCCATGTGTGATACTGTCAGCTGAGCTGTGTATCTAATCCTCTCCTGTGTGATACTGTCTGCTGAGCTGTGTATCTAATCCTCTCCTGTGTGATACTATCTGCTGAGCTGTGTATCTAATCCTCTCCTGTGTGATACTGTCAGCTGAGCTGTGTATCTAATCCTCTCCTGTGTGATACTGTCTGCTGAGCCGTGTATCTAATCCTATGCTGTGTGATACTGTCTGCTGAGCTGTGTATCTAATCCTCTCCTGTGTGATACTATCTGCTGAGCTGTGTATCTAATCCTCTCCTGTGTGATACTATCTGCTGAGCTGTGTATCTAATCCTCTCCTGTGTGATACTGTCAGCTGAGCTGTGTATCTAATCCTCTCCTGTGTGATACTGTCTGCTGAGCTGTATCTCTAATCCTGCCCTGTGTGATACCGTCTGCTGAGCTGTGTATCTAATCCTCTCCTGTGTGATACTGTCTGCTGAGCTGTGTATCTAATCCTATCCTGTGTGATACTGTCTGCTGAGCTGTATATCTAATCTACTCCTGTGTGATACTGTCTGCTGAGCTGTGTATCTAATCCTCTCCTGTGTGATACTGTCTGCTGAGCTGTGTATCTAATCCTCTCCTGTGTGATACCGTCTGCTGAGCAGTGTATCTAATCCTCTCCTGTGTGATACTGTCTGCTGAGCAGTGTATCTATTCCTATGCTTTGTGATACTGTCTGCTGAGCAGTGTATCTAATCTTATACTGTGTGATACTGTCTGCTGAGCCGTGTATCTATTCCACTCCTGTGTGATACTGTCTGCTGAGCTGTGTATCTAATCCTCTCCTGTGTGATACTGTCTGCTGAGCCGTGTATCTAATCCTCTCCTGTGTGATACTGTCTGCTGAGCTGTGTATCTAATCCTCTCCTGTGTGATACTGTCTGCTGAGCTGTGTATCTAATCCTCTCCTGTGTGATACCGTCTGCTGAGCTATGTATCTAATCCTCTTCTGTGTGATACTGTCTGCTGAGCCGTGTATCTAATCCTACCCTGTGTGATACTGTCTGCTGAGCTATGTATCTAATCGTGTCCTGTGTGATACTGTCTGCTGAGCCGTGTATCTAATCCTCTCCTGTGTGATACCGTCTGCTGAGCTATGTATCTAATCGTGTCCTGTGTGATACTGTCTGCTGAGCAGTGTATCTAATCCTACCCTGTGTGATACCGTCTGCTGAGCAGTGTATCTAATCCTCTCCTGTGTGATACTGTCTGCTGAGCAGTGTATCTATTCCTATGCTTTGTGATACTGTCTGCTGAGCAGTGTATCTATTCCTATCCGGTGTGATACTGTCTGCTGAGCTGTGTATCTAATCCTATGCTGTGTGATACTGTCTGCTGAGCTGTGTATCTAATCCTCTCCTGTGTGATACTATCTGCTGAGCAGTGTATCTAATCCTCTCCTGTGTGATACCATCTGCTGAGCTGTGTATCTAATCCTCTCCTGTGTGATACTGTCTGCTGAGCTGCGTATCTAATCCTATCTTGTGTGATACTGTCTGCTGAGCCGTGTATCTAATCCAATGCTGTGTGATACTGTCTGCTGAGCTGTGTATCTAATCCTCTCCTGTGTGATACTGTCTGCTGACCTGTGTATCTAATCCTATGCTGTGTGATACTGTCTGCTGAGCTGTGTATCTAATCCTCTTCTGTGTGATACTGTCTGCTAAGCCGTGTATCTAATCCTTTCCTGTGTGATACTGTGTGCTGAGCTGTGTATCTAATCCTTTCCTGTGTGTTGCTGTCTGCTGAGCTGTGTATCTAATCCTCTCCTGTGTGATACTGTCTGATGAGCTGTGTATCTAATCCTCTCCTGTGTGATACGGTCTGCTGAGCTGTGTATCTAATCCTCTCCTGTGTGATACTGTCTGATGAACTGTGTATCTAATCCTCTCCTGTGTGATACGGTCTGCTGAGCTGTGTATCTAATCCTCTCCTGTGTGATACCGTCTGCTGAGCTGTGTATCTAATCCCTCCCTGTGCGATACTGTCTGCTGAGCCGTGTATCTAATCCACTCCTGTGTGATACTGTTTGCTGAGCCGTGTATCTAATCCAATGCTGTGTGATACTGTCTGCTGAGCTGTGTATCTAATCCTCCCATGTGTGATACTGTCAGCTGAGCTGTGTATCTAATCTTATCCTGTGTGATACTGTCTGCTGAGCTGTGTTTCTAATCCCCTCCTGTGTGATACTGTCTGCTGAGCCGTGTATCTAATCCTATGCTGTGTGATACTGTCTGCTGAGCTGTGTATCTAATCCTCTCCTGTGTGATACTATCTGCTGAGCTGTGTATCTAATCCTCTCCTGTGTGATACTGTCAGCTGAGCTGTGTATCTAATCCTCTCCTGTGTGATACTGTATCTCTAATCCTGCCCTGTGTGATACCGTCTGCTGAGCTGTGTATCTAATCCTCTCCTGTGTGATACTGTCTGCTGAGCTGTGTATCTAATCCTCTCCTGTGTGATACTGTCAGCTGAGCTGTGTATCTAATCCTCTCCTGTGTGATACTGTCAGCTGAACTGTGCATCTAATCCTCTCCTGTGTGATACTGTCTGCTGAGCTGTGTATTTAATCCTATGCTGTGTATCTAATCCTCTCCTGTGTGATACTGTCTGCTGAGCTGTGTATCTAATCCTGTCCTGTGTAATACTGTCTGCTGAGCTGTGTATCTAATCCTATCCTGTGTGATACTGTCTGCTGAGCTGTGTATCTAATCCTCTCCTGTGTGATACTGTCTGCTGAGCTGTGTATCTAATCCTCTCCTGTGTGATACAGTCTGCGGAGCCGTGTATCTAATCCTCTCCTGTGTGATAATGTCTGCTGAGCTATGTATCTAATCCTCTCCTGTGTGATACTGTCTGCTGAGCCGTGTATCTAATCCAATGCTGTGTGATACTGTCTGCTGAGCTGTGTATCTAATCCTCTCCTGTGTGATACTGTCTGATGAACTGTGTATCTAATCCTCTCATGTGTGATACTGTCAGCTGAGCTGTGTATCTAATCTTCTCCTGTGTGATACTGTCTGATGAGCTGTGTATCTAATCCTCTCCTGTGTGATACTGTCTGCTGAGCTGTGCATCTAATCATGTCCTGTGTGATACCGTCTGCTGAGCTACATATCTAATCCTGTCCTGTGTGATACTGTCTGCTGAGCTGTGTATCTAATCCTGTCCTGTGTGATACTGTCTGCTGAGCAGTGTATCTAATCCTCTCCTGTGTGATACTGTCTGCTGAACTGTGTATCTAATCTTCTCCTGTGTGATACTGTCTGCTGAGCAGTGTATCTAATCCTCTCCTGTGTGATACTGTCTGCTGAGCTGTGTATCTAATCCTCTCCTGTGTGATACTGTCTGATGAACTGTGTATCTAATCCTCTCCTGTGTGATACTGTCAGCTGAGCTGTGTATCTAATCCTCTCCTGTGTGATACTGTCTGCTGAGCTGTGTATCTAATCCTCTCCTGTGTGATACTGTCTGATGAGCTGTGTATCTAATCCTCTCCTGTGTGATACTGTCTGATGAACTGTGTATCTAATTCTATCCTGTGTGATACTGTCTGCTGAGCTGTGTATCTAATCCTCTCCTGTGTGATACCGGCTGCTGAGCTGTGTATCTAATCCCTCCCTGTGCGATACTGTCTGCTGAGCCGTGTATCTAATCCACTCCTGTGTGATACTGTTTGCTGAGCCGTGTATCTAATCCAATGCTGTGTGATACTGTCTGCTGAGCTGTGTATCTAATCCTCTCCTGTGTGATACTGTCTGATGAACTGTGTATCTAATCCCCCCCTGTGTGATACTGTCTGCTGAGCTGTGTTTCTAATCCCCTCCTGTGTGATACTGTCTGCTGAGCCGTGTATCTAATCCTATGCTGTGTGATACTGTCTGCTGAGCTGTGTATCTAATCCTCTCCTGTGTGATACTATCTGCTGAGCTGTGTATCTAATCCTCTCCTGTGTGATACTGTCAGCTGAGCTGTGTATCTAATCCTCTCCTGTGTGATACTGTCTGCTGAGCTGTATCTCTAATCCTGCCCTGTGTGATACCGTCTGCTGAGCTGTGTATCTAATCCTCTCCTGTGTGATACTGTCTGCTGAGCCGTGTATCTAATCCTCTCCTGTGTGATACTGTCTGCAGAGCCGTGTATCTAATCCTCTCCTGTGTGATACTGTCAGCTGAGCTGTGTATCTAATCCTCTCCTGTGTGATACTGTCTGCTGAGCCGTGTATCTAATCCTCTCCTGTGTGATACTATCTGCTGAGCTGTGTATCTAATCCTCTCCTGTGTGATACTGTCAGCTGAGCTGTGTATCTAATCCTCTCCTGTGTGATACTGTCTGCTGAGCTGTATCTCTAATCCTGCCCTGTGTGATACCGTCTGCTGAGCTGTGTATCTAATCCTCTCCTGTGTGATACTGTCTGCTGAGCTGTGTATCTAATCCTCTCCTGTGTGATACTGTCAGCTGAACTGTGCATCTAATCCTCTCCTGTGTGATACTGTCTGCTGAGCTGTGTATCTAATCCTCTTCTGTGTGATACTGTCAGCTGAGCTGTGTATCTAATCCTCTCCTGTGTGATACTGTCAGCTGAACTGTGCATCTAATCCTCTTCTGTGTGATACTGTCTGCTGAGCTGTGTATCTAATCCTCTACTGTGTGATACTGTCTGCTGAGCTGTGTATCTAATCCTTTCCTGTGTGATACTGTCTGATGAGCTGTGTATCTAATCCTCTCCTGTGTGATACTGTCTGATGAGCTGTGTATCTAATCCTCTCCTGTGTGATACTGTCTGCTGAGCTGTGTATCTAATCCTCTCCTGTGTGATACTGCCTGATGAGCTGTGTATCTAATCCTCTCCTGTGTGATACTGTCTGATGAACTGTGTATCTAATTCTATCCTGTGTGATACTGTCTGCTGAGCTGTGTATCTAATCCTCTCCTGTGTGATACCGTCTGCTGAGCTGTGTATCTAATCCCTCCCTGTGCGATACTGTCTGCTGAGCCGTGTATCTAATCCACTCCTGTGTGATACTGTTTGCTGAGCCGTGTATCTAATCCAATGCTGTGTGATACTGTCTGCTGAGCTGTGTATCTAATCCTCTCCTGTGTGATACTGTCTGATGAACTGTGTATCTAATCCTCTCATGTGTGATACTGTCAGCTGAGCTGTGTATCTAATCTTATCCTGTGTGATACTGTCTGCTGAGCTGTGTTTCTAATCCCCTCCTGTGTGATACTGTCTGCTGAGCCGTGTATCTAATCCTATGCTGTGTGATACTGTCTGCTGAGCTGTGTATCTAATCCTCTCCTGTGTGATACTATCTGCTGAGCTGTGTATCTAATCCTCTCCTGTGTGATACTGTCAGCTGAGCTGTGTATCTAATTCTCTCCTGTGTGATACTGTCTGCTGAGCTGTATCTCTAATCCTGCCCTGTGTGATACCGTCTGCTGAGCTGTGTATCTAATCCTCTCCTGTGTGATACTGTCTGCTGAGCTGTGTATCTAATCCTCTCCTGTGTGATACTGTCAGCTGAACTGTGCATCTAATCCTCTCCTGTGTGATACTGTCTGCTGAGCTGTGTATCTAATCCTCTCCTGTGTGATACTGTCAGCTGAGCTGTGTATCTAATCCTCTCCTGTGTGATACTGTCAGCTGAACTGTGCATCTAATCCTCTCCTGTGTGATACTGTCTGCTGAGCTGTGTATTTAATCCTATGCTGTGTATCTAATCCTCTCCTGTGTGATACTGTCTGCTGAGCTGTGTATCTAATCCTGTCCTGTGTACTACTGTCTGCTGAGCTGTGTATCTAATCCTATCCTGTGTGATACTGTCTGCTGAGCTGTGTATCTAATCCTCTCCTGTGTGATACAGTCTGCTGAGCTGTGTATCTAATCCTCTCCTGTGTGATACAGTCTGCTGAGCTGTATCTCTAATCCTCTCCTGTGTGATACAGTCTGCGGAGCCGTGTATCTAATCCTCTCCTGTGTGATAATGTCTGCTGAGCTATGTATCTAATCCTCTCCTGTGTGATACTGTCTGCTGAGCCATGTATCTAATCCTCTCCTGTGTGATACTGTCTGCTGAGCCGTGTATCTAATCCAATGCTGTGTGATACTGTCTGCTGAGCTGTGTATCTAATCCTCTCCTGTGTGATACAGTCTGCTGAGCTGTGTATCTAATCCTCTCCTGTGTGATACTGTCTGCTGAGCTGTATCTCTAATCCTCTCCTGTGTGATAATGTCTGCTGAGCTATGTATCTAATCCTCTCCTGTGTGATACTGTCTGCTGAGCCATGTATCTAATCCTCTCCTGTGTGATACCGTCTGCTGAGCTGTGTATCTAATCCTCTCCTGTGTGATACTGTCTGCTGAGCCGTGTATCTAATCCAATGCTGTGTGATACTGTCTGCTGAGCTGTGTATCTAATCCTCTCCTGTGTGATACTGTCTGATGAACTGTGTATCTAATCCTCTCATGTGTGATACTGTCAGCTGAGCTGTGTATCTAATCTTCTCCTGTGTGATACTGTCTGATGAGCTGTGTATCTAATCCTCTCCTGTGTGATACTGTCTGCTGAGCTGTGCATCTAATCATGTCCTGTGTGATACCGTCTGCTGAGCTACATATCTAATCCTGTCCTGTGTGATACTGTCTGCTGAGCTGTGTATCTAATCCTGTCCTGTGTGATACTGTCTGCTGAGCAGTGTATCTAATCCTCTCCTGTGTGATACTGTCTGCTGAACTGTGTATCTAATCTTCTCCTGTGTGATACTGTCTGCTGAGCAGTGTATCTAATCCTCTCCTGTGTGATACTGTCTGCTGAGCTGTGTATCTAATCTTCTCCTGTGTGATACTGTCTGCTGAGCAGTGTATCTAATCCTCTCCTGTGTGATACTGTCTGCTGAGCTGTGTATCTAATCCTGTCCTGTGTGATACTGTCTGCAGAGCTGTGTATCTAATCCTCTCCTGTGTGATACTGTCTGCTGAGCCGTGTATCTAATCCTTTCCTGTGTGATATTGTGTGCTGAGCTGTGTATCTAATCCTATCCTGTGTGATACTGTCTGCTGAGCTGTGCATCTAATCCTCTCCTGTGTGATACTGTCTGCTGAGCTGTGTATCTAATCCTCTCCTGTGTGATACTGTCTGCTGAGCCGTGTATCTAATCCTATGCTGTGTGATACTGTCTGCTGGGCTGTGCATCTAATCCTATGCTGTGTATCTAATCCTCTCCTGTGTGATACTGTCTGCTGAACCATGTATCTAATCCTCTCCTGTGTGATACTGTCTGCAGAGCCGTGTATCTCATCCTATCCTGTGTGATACTGTCTGCTGAGCTGTGTATCTAATCCTATCCTGTGTGATACCATCTGCTGAGCAGTGTATCTAATCCTATCCTGTGTGATACTGTCTGCTGAGCTGTGTATCTAATCCTCTCCTGTGTGATACTGTCTGCTGAGCCGTGTATCTAATCCTATGCTGTGTGATACTGTCTGCTGAGCTGTGTATCTAATCTTATACTGTGTGATACTGCCTGCTGAGCCGTGTATCTAATCCTATGCTGTGTGATACTGTCTGCTGAGCTGTGTATCTAATCCTATCCTGTGTGATACCATCTGCTGAGCCGTGTATCTAATCCTATGCTGTGTGATACTGTCTGCTGAGCTGTGTATCTAATCCTCTCCTGTGTGATACTGTCTGCTGAGCCGTGTATCTAATCATCTCCTGTGTGATACTGTCTGCTGAGCTGTGTATCTAATCCTATTCTGTGTGATACCATCTGCTGAGCCGTGTATCTAATCCTATGGTGTGTGATACTGTCTGCTGAGCCGTGTATCTAATCCTATGCTGTGTGATACTGTCTGCTGAGCTGTGTATCTAATCCTCTCCTGTGTGATAATGTCTGCTGAGCCGTGTATCTAATCCTCTCCTGTGTGATACTGTCTGCTGAGCTGTGTATCTAATCCTCTCCTGTGTGATACCGTCTGCTGAGCTATGTATCTAATCGTGTCCTGTGTGATACTGTCTGCTGAGCTGTATCTCTAATCCTACCCTGTGTGATACTGTCTGCTGAGCTGTGTATCTAATCCTCTCCTGTGTGATACTGTCTGCTGAGCTGTGTATCTAATCGTGTCCTGTGTGATACTGTCTGCTGAGCAGTGTATCTATTCTATGCTTTGTGATACTGTCTGCTGAGCAGTGTATCTAATCTTATACTGTGTGATACTGTCTGCTGAGCCGTGTATCTATTCCACTCCTGTGTGATACTGTCTGCTGAGCTGTGTATCTAATCCTATGCTGTGTGATACTGTCTGCTGAGCTGTGCATCTAATCCTCTCCTGTGTGATACTGTCTGCTGAGCTGTGTATCTAATCCTCTCCTGTGTGATACTGTCTGCTGACCTGTGTATCTAATCCTATGCTGTGTGATACTGTCTGCTGAGCTGTGCATCTAATCTTATCCTGTGTGATACTATCTGCTGAGCAGTGTATCTAATCCTCTCCTGTGTGATACTGTCTACTGAGCTGTGTATCTAATCCTCTCCTGTGTGATACTGTCTGCTGAGCCGTGTATCTAATCCTATGCTGTGTGATACTGTCTGCTGGGCTGTGCATCTAATCCTATGCTGTGTATCTAATCCTCTCCTGTGTGATACTGTCTGCTGAACCATGTATCTAATCCTCTCCTGTGTGATACTGTCTGCAGAGCCGTGTATCTCATCCTATCCTGTGTGATACTGTCTGCTGAGCTGTGTATCTAATCCTATCCTGTGTGATACCATCTGCTGAGCAGTGTATCTAATCCTATCCTGTGTGATACTGTCTGCTGAGCTGTGTATCTAATCCTCTCCTGTGTGATACTGTCTGCTGAGCCGTGTATCTAATCCTATGCTGTGTGATACTGTCTGCTGAGCTGTGTATCTAATCTTATACTGTGTGATACTGCCTGCTGAGCCGTGTATCTAATCCTATGCTGTGTGATACTGTCTGCTGAGCTGTGTATCTAATCCTATCCTGTGTGATACCATCTGCTGAGCCGTGTATCTAATCCTATGCTGTGTGATACTGTCTGCTGAGCTGTGTATCTAATCCTCTCCTGTGTGATACTGTCTGCTGAGCCGTGTATCTAATCATCTCCTGTGTGATACTGTCTGCTGAGCTGTGTATCTAATCCTATTCTGTGTGATACCATCTGCTGAGCCGTGTATCTAATCCTATGGTGTGTGATACTGTCTGCTGAGCCGTGTATCTAATCCTATGCTGTGTGATACTGTCTGCTGAGCTGTGTATTTAATCCTATGCTGTGTATCTAATCCTCTCCTGTGTGATAATGTCTGCTGAGCCATGTATCTAATCCTCTCCTGTGTGATACTGTCTGCTGAGCCGTGTATCTAATCCTATCCTGTGTGATACTGTCTGCTGAGCTGTGTATCTAATCCTCTCCTGTGTGATACTGTCTGCTGAGCTGTGTATCTAATCCTCTCCTGTGTGATACTGTCTGCTGAGCAGTGTATCTATTCTATGCTTTGTGATACTGTCTGCTGAGCAGTGTATCTAATCTTATACTGTGTGATACTGTCTGCTGAGCCGTGTATCTATTCCACTCCTGTGTGATACTGTCTGCTGAGCTGTGTATCTAATCCTGTCCTGTGTGATACTGTCTGCTGAGCTGTGTATCTAATCCTCTCCTGTGTGATACTGTCTGCTGAGCCGTGTATCTATTCCACTCCTGTGTGATACTGTCTGCTGAGCTGTGTATCTAATCCTATCCGGTGTGATACTGTCTGCTGAGCTGTGTATCTAATCCTCTCCTGTGTGATACTGTCTGCTGAGCTGTGTATCTAATCCTCTCCTGTGTGATACTGTCTGCTGAGCTGTGTATCTAATCCTCTCCTGTGTGATACTGTCTGCTGACCTGTGTATCTAATCCTATGCTGTGTGATACTGTCTGCTGAGCTGCGTATCTAATCCTATCTTGTGTGATACTGTCTGCTGAGCTGTGTATCTAATCCTCTCCTGTGTGATACTGTCTGCTGACCTGTGTATCTAATCCTATGCTGTGTGATACTGTCTGCTGAGCTGTGTATCTAATCCTCTTCTGTGTGATACTGTCTGCTAAGCCGTGTATCTAATCCTTTCCTGTGTGATACTGTGTGCTGAGCTGTGCATCTAATCATGTCCTGTGTGATACCGTCTGCTGAGCTACATATCTAATCCTGTCCTGTGTGATACTGTCTGCTGAGCTGTGTATCTAATCCTGTCCTGTGTGATACTGTCTGCTGAGCAGTGTATCTAATCCTCTCCTGTGTGATACTGTCTGCTGAACTGTGTATCTAATCTTCTCCTGTGTGATACTGTCTGCTGAGCAGTGTATCTAATCCTCTCCTGTGTGATACTGTCTGCTGAGCTGTGTATCTAATCCTCTCCTGTGTGATACTGTCTGATGAGCTGTGTATCTAATCCTCTCCTGTGTGATACTGTCTGATGAACTGTGTATCTAATTCTATCCTGTGTGATACTGTCTGCTGAGCTGTGTATCTAATCCTCTCCTGTGTGATACCGGCTGCTGAGCTGTGTATCTAATCCCTCCCTGTGCGATACTGTCTGCTGAGCCGTGTATCTAATCCACTCCTGTGTGATACTGTTTGCTGAGCCGTGTATCTAATCCAATGCTGTGTGATACTGTCTGCTGAGCTGTGTATCTAATCCTCTCCTGTGTGATACTGTCTGATGAACTGTGTATCTAATCCCCCCCTGTGTGATACTGTCTGCTGAGCTGTGTTTCTAATCCCCTCCTGTGTGATACTGTCTGCTGAGCCGTGTATCTAATCCTATGCTGTGTGATACTGTCTGCTGAGCTGTGTATCTAATCCTCTCCTGTGTGATACTATCTGCTGAGCTGTGTATCTAATCCTCTCCTGTGTGATACTGTCAGCTGAGCTGTGTATCTAATCCTCTCCTGTGTGATACTGTCTGCTGAGCTGTATCTCTAATCCTGCCCTGTGTGATACCGTCTGCTGAGCTGTGTATCTAATCCTCTCCTGTGTGATACTGTCTGCTGAGCCGTGTATCTAATCCTCTCCTGTGTGATACTGTCTGCTGAGCCGTGTATCTAATCCTCTCCTGTGTGATACTGTCAGCTGAGCTGTGTATCTAATCCTCTCCTGTGTGATACTGTCTGCTGAGCCGTGTATCTAATCCTCTCCTGTGTGATACTATCTGCTGAGCTGTGTATCTAATCCTCTCCTGTGTGATACTGTCAGCTGAGCTGTGTATCTAATCCTCTCCTGTGTGATACTGTCTGCTGAGCTGTATCTCTAATCCTGCCCTGTGTGATACCGTCTGCTGAGCTGTGTATCTAATCCTCTCCTGTGTGATACTGTCTGCTGAGCTGTGTATCTAATCCTCTCCTGTGTGATACTGTCAGCTGAACTGTGCATCTAATCCTCTCCTGTGTGATACTGTCTGCTGAGCTGTGTATCTAATCCTCTTCTGTGTGATACTGTCAGCTGAGCTGTGTATCTAATCCTCTCCTGTGTGATACTGTCAGCTGAACTGTGCATCTAATCCTCTTCTGTGTGATACTGTCTGCTGAGCTGTGTATCTAATCCTCTACTGTGTGATACTGTCTGCTGAGCTGTGTATCTAATCCTCTCCTGTGTGATACTGTCTGATGAGCTGTGTATCTAATCCTCTCCTGTGTGATACTGTCTGCTGAGCTGTGTATCTAATCCTCTCCTGTGTGATACTGTCTGCTGAGCTGTGTATCTAATCCTCTCCTGTGTGATACTGCCTGATGAGCTGTGTATCTAATCCTCTCCTGTGTGATACTGTCTGATGAACTGTGTATCTAATTCTATCCTGTGTGATACTGTCTGCTGAGCTGTGTATCTAATCCTCTCCTGTGTGATACCGTCTGCTGAGCTGTGTATCTAATCCCTCCCTGTGCGATACTGTCTGCTGAGCCGTGTATCTAATCCACTCCTGTGTGATACTGTTTGCTGAGCCGTGTATCTAATCCAATGCTGTGTGATACTGTCTGCTGAGCTGTGTATCTAATCCTCTCCTGTGTGATACTGTCTGATGAACTGTGTATCTAATCCTCTCATGTGTGATACTGTCAGCTGAGCTGTGTATCTAATCTTATCCTGTGTGATACTGTCTGCTGAGCTGTGTTTCTAATCCCCTCCTGTGTGATACTGTCTGCTGAGCCGTGTATCTAATCCTATGCTGTGTGATACTGTCTGCTGAGCTGTGTATCTAATCCTCTCCTGTGTGATACTGTCTGCTGAGCTGTATCTCTAATCCTGCCCTGTGTGATACCGTCTGCTGAGCTGTGTATCTAATCCTCTCCTGTGTGATACTGTCTGCTGAGCCGTGTATCTAATCCTCTCCTGTGTGATACTGTCTGCTGAGCCATGTATCTAATCCTCTCCTGTGTGATACTGTCAGCTGAGCTGTGTATCTAATCCTCTCCTGTGTGATACTGTCTGCTGAGCCGTGTATCTAATCCTCTCCTGTGTGATACTATCTGCTGAGTTGTGTATCTAATCCTCTCCTGTGTGATACTGTCAGCTGAGCTGTGTATCTAATCCTCTCCTGTGTGATACTGTCTGCTGAGCTGTATCTCTAATCCTGCCCTGTGTGATACCGTCTGCTGAGCTGTGTATCTAATCCTCTCCTGTGTGATACTGTCTGCTGAGCTGTGTATCTAATCCTCTCCTGTGTGATACTGTCAGCTGAACTGTGCATCTAATCCTCTCCTGTGTGATACTGTCTGCTGAGCTGTGTATCTAATCCTCTTCTGTGTGATACTGTCAGCTGAGCTGTGTATCTAATCCTCTCCTGTGTGATACTGTCAGCTGAACTGTGCATCTAATCCTCTTCTGTGTGATACTGTCTGCTGAGCTGTGTATCTAATCCTCTACTGTGTGATACTGTCTGCTGAGCTGTGTATCTAATCCTCTCCTGTGTGATACTGTCTGATGAGCTGTGTATCTAATCCTCTCCTGTGTGATACTGTCTGCTGAGCTGTGTATCTAATCCTCTCCTGTGTGATACTGTCTGCTGAGCTGTGTATCTAATCCTCTCCTGTGTGATACTGCCTGATGAGCTGTGTATCTAATCCTCTCCTGTGTGATACTGTCTGATGAACTGTGTATCTAATTCTATCCTGTGTGATACTGTCTGCTGAGCTGTGTATCTAATCCTCTCCTGTGTGATACCGTCTGCTGAGCTGTGTATCTAATCCCTCCCTGTGCGATACTGTCTGCTGAGCCGTGTATCTAATCCACTCCTGTGTGATACTGTTTGCTGAGCCGTGTATCTAATCCAATGCTGTGTGATACTGTCTGCTGAGCTGTGTATCTAATCCTCTCCTGTGTGATACTGTCTGATGAACTGTGTATCTAATCCTCTCATGTGTGATACTGTCAGCTGAGCTGTGTATCTAATCCCCTCCTGTGTGATACTGTCTGCTGAGCCGTGTATCTAATCTTATCCTGTGTGATACTGTCTGCTGAGCTGTGTTTCTAATCCCCTCCTGTGTGATACTGTCTGCTGAGCCGTGTATCTAATCCTATGCTGTGTGATACTGTCTGCTGAGCTGTGTATCTAATCCTCTCCTGTGTGATACTATCTGCTGAGCTGTGTATCTAATCCTCTCCTGTGTGATACTGTCAGCTGAGCTGTGTATCTAATTCTCTCCTGTGTGATACTGTCTGCTGAGCTGTATCTCTAATCCTGCCCTGTGTGATACCGTCTGCTGAGCTGTGTATCTAATCCTCTCCTGTGTGATACTGTCTGCTGAGCTGTGTATCTAATCCTCTCCTGTGTGATACTGTCAGCTGAACTGTGCATCTAATCCTCTCCTGTGTGATACTGTCTGCTGAGCTGTGTATCTAATCCTCTCCTGTGTGATACTGTCAGCTGAGCTGTGTATCTAATCCTCTCCTGTGTGATACTGTCAGCTGAACTGTGCATCTAATCCTCTCCTGTGTGATACTGTCTGCTGAGCTGTGTATTTAATCCTATGCTGTGTATCTAATCCTCTCCTGTGTGATACTGTCTGCTGAGCTGTGTATCTAATCCTGTCCTGTGTACTACTGTCTGCTGAGCTGTGTATCTAATCCTATCCTGTGTGATACTGTCTGCTGAGCTGTGTATCTAATCCTCTCCTGTGTGATACAGTCTGCTGAGCTGTGTATCTAATCCTCTCCTGTGTGATACTGTCTGCTGAGCTGTATCTCTAATCCTCTCCTGTGTGATACAGTCTGCGGAGCCGTGTATCTAATCCTCTCCTGTGTGATAATGTCTGCTGAGCTATGTATCTAATCCTCTCCTGTGTGATACTGTCTGCTGAGCCATGTATCTAATCCTCTCCTGTGTGATACTGTCTGCTGAGCCGTGTATCTAATCCAATGCTGTGTGATACTGTCTGCTGAGCTGTGTATCTAATCCTCTCCTGTGTGATACTGTCTGATGAACTGTGTATCTAATCCTCTCATGTGTGATACTGTCAGCTGAGCTGTGTATCTAATCTTCTCCTGTGTGATACTGTCTGATGAGCTGTGTATCTAATCCTCTCCTGTGTGATACTGTCTGCTGAGCTGTGCATCTAATCATGTCCTGTGTGATACCGTCTGCTGAGCTACATATCTAATCCTGTCCTGTGTGATACTGTCTGCTGAGCTGTGTATCTAATCCTGTCCTGTGTGATACTGTCTGCTGAGCAGTGTATCTAATCCTCTCCTGTGTGATACTGTCTGCTGAACTGTGTATCTAATCTTCTCCTGTGTGATACTGTCTGCTGAGCAGTGTATCTAATCCTCTCCTGTGTGATACTGTCTGCTGAGCTGTGTATCTAACCTTCTCCTGTGTGATACTGTCTGCTGAGCAGTGTATCTAATCCTCTCCTGTGTGATACTGTCTGCTGAGCTGTGTATCTAATCCTGTCCTGTGTGATACTGTCTGCAGAGCTGTGTATCTAATCCTCTCCTGTGTGATACTGTCTGCTGAGCCATGTATCTAATCCTTTCCTGTGTGATATTGTGTGCTGAGCTGTGTATCTAATCCTATCCTGTGTGATACTGTCTGCTGAGCTGTGCATCTAATCTTATCCTGTGTGATACTATCTGCTGAGCAGTGTATCTAATCCTCTCCTGTGTGATACTGTCTGCTGAGCTGTGTATCTAATCCTCTCCTGTGTGATACTGTCTGCTGAGCCGTGTATCTAATCCTATGCTGTGTGATACTGTCTGCTGGGCTGTGCATCTAATCCTATGCTGTGTATCTAATCCTCTCCTGTGTGATACTGTCTGCTGAACCATGTATCTAATCCTCTCCTGTGTGATACTGTCTGCAGAGCCGTGTATCTCATCCTATCCTGTGTGATACTGTCTGCTGAGCTGTGTATCTAATCCTATCCTGTGTGATACCATCTGCTGAGCAGTGTATCTAATCCTATCCTGTGTGATACTGTCTGCTGAGCTGTGTATCTAATCCTCTCATGTGTGATACTGTCTGCTGAGCCGTGTATCTAATCCTATGCTGTGTGATACTGTCTGCTGAGCTGTGTATCTAATCTTATACTGTGTGATACTGCCTGCTGAGCCGTGTATCTAATCCTATGCTGTGTGATACTGTCTGCTGAGCTGTGTATCTAATCCTATCCTGTGTGATACCATCTGCTGAGCCGTGTATCTAATCCTATGCTGTGTGATACTGTCTGCTGAGCTGTGTATCTAATCCTCTCCTGTGTGATACTGTCTGCTGAGCCGTGTATCTAATCATCTCCTGTGTGATACTGTCTGCTGAGCTGTGTATCTAATCCTATTCTGTGTGATACCATCTGCTGAGCCGTGTATCTAATCCTATGGTGTGTGATACTGTCTGCTGAGCCGTGTATCTAATCCTATGCTGTGTGATACTGTCTGCTGAGCTGTGTATCTAATCCTCTCCTGTGTGATAATGTCTGCTGAGCCGTGTATCTAATCCTCTCCTGTGTGATACTGTCTGCTGAGCTGTGTATCTAATCCTATCCTGTGTGATACTGTCTGCTGAGCTGTATATCTAATCTACTCCTGTGTGATAATGTCTGCTGAGCTGTGTATCTAATCCTCTCCTGTGTGATACTGTCTGCTGAGCTGTGTATCTAATCCACTCCTGTGTGATACCGTCTGCTGAGCTATGTATCTAATCGTGTCCTGTGTGATACTGTCTGCTGAGCTGTATCTCTAATCCTACCCTGTGTGATACTGTCTGCTGAGCTGTGTATCTAATCCTCTCCTGTGTGATACTGTCTGCTGAGCTGTGTATCTAATCTATGCTTTGTGATACTGTCTGCTGAGCAGTGTATCTAATCCTCTCCTGTGTGATACTGTCTGCTGAGCAGTGTATCTATTCTATGCTTTGTGATACTGTCTGCTGAGCAGTGTATCTAATCTTATACTGTGTGATACTGTCTGCTGAGCCGTGTATCTATTCCACTCCTGTGTGATACTGTCTGCTGAGCTGTGTATCTAATCCTATGCTGTGTGATACTGTCTGCTGAGCTGTGTATCTAATCCTCTCCTGTGTGATACTGTCTGCTGAGCTGTGTATCTAATCCTCTCCTGTGTGATACTGTCTGCTGACCTGTGTATCTAATCCTATGCTGTGTGATACTGTCTGCTGAGCTGTGCATCTAATCTTATCCTGTGTGATACTATCTGCTGAGCAGTGTATCTAATCCTCTCCTGTGTGATACTGTCTACTGAGCTGTGTATCTAATCCTCTCCTGTGTGATACTGTCTGCTGAGCCGTGTATCTAATCCTATGCTGTGTGATACTGTCTGCTGGGCTGTGCATCTAATCCTATGCTGTGTATCTAATCCTCTCCTGTGTGATACTGTCTGCTGAACCATGTATCTAATCCTCTCCTGTGTGATACTGTCTGCAGAGCCGTGTATCTCATCCTATCCTGTGTGATACTGTCTGCTGAGCTGTGTATCTAATCCTATCCTGTGTGATACCATCTGCTGAGCAGTGTATCTAATCCTATCCTGTGTGATACTGTCTGCTGAGCTGTGTATCTAATCCTCTCCTGTGTGATACTGTCTGCTGAGCCGTGTATCTAATCCTATGCTGTGTGATACTGTCTGCTGAGCTGTGTATCTAATCTTATACTGTGTGATACTGCCTGCTGAGCCGTGTATCTAATCCTATGCTGTGTGATACTGTCTGCTGAGCTGTGTATCTAATCCTATCCTGTGTGATACCATCTGCTGAGCCGTGTATCTAATCCTATGCTGTGTGATACTGTCTGCTGAGCTGTGTATCTAATCCTCTCCTGTGTGATACTGTCTGCTGAGCCGTGTATCTAATCATCTCCTGTGTGATACTGTCTGCTGAGCTGTGTATCTAATCCTATTCTGTGTGATACCATCTGCTGAGCCGTGTATCTAATCCTATGGTGTGTGATACTGTCTGCTGAGCCGTGTATCTAATCCTATGCTGTGTGATACTGTCTGCTGAGCTGTGTATTTAATCCTATGCTGTGTATCTAATCCTCTCCTGTGTGATAATGTCTGCTGAGCCATGTATCTAATCCTCTCCTGTGTGATACTGTCTGCTGAGCTGTGTATCTAATCCTATCCTGTGTGATACTGTCTGCTGAGCTGTATATCTAATCTACTCCTGTGTGATAATGTCTGCTGAGCCATGTATCTAATCCTCTCCTGTGTGATACTGTCTGCTGAGCTGTGTATCTAATCCTCTCCTGTGTGATACCGTCTGCTGAGCTGTGTATCTAATCCTATCCTGTGTGATACTGTCTGCTGAGCTGTATCTCTAATCCTACCCTGTGTGATACTGTCTGCTGAGCTGTGTATCTAATCCTCTCCTGTGTGATACTGTCTGCTGAGCAGTGTATCTATTCTATGCTTTGTGATACTGTCTGCTGAGCTGTGTATCTAATCTTATACTGTGTGATACTGTCTGCTGAGCCGTGTATCTATTCCACTCCTGTGTGATACTGTCTGCTGAGCTGTGTATCTAATCCTGTCCTGTGTGATACTGTCTGCTGAGCTGTGTATCTAATCCTCTCCTGTGTGATACTGTCTGCTGAGCCGTGTATCTATTCCACTCCTGTGTGATACTGTCTGCTGAGCTGTGTATCTAATCCTATCCGGTGTGATACTGTCTGCTGAGCTGTGTATCTAATCCTCTCCTGTGTGATACTGTCTGCTGAGCTGTGTATCTAATCCTCTCCTGTGTGATACTGTCTGCTGAGCTGTGTATCTAATCCTCTCCTGTGTGATACTGTCTGCTGAGCTCTGTATCTAATCCTATGCTGTGTGATACTGTCTGCTGAGCTGCGTATCTAATCCTATCTTGTGTGATACTGTCTGCTGAGCTGTGTATCTAATCCTCTCCTGTGTGATACTGTCTGCTGACCTGTGTATCTAATCCTATGCTGTGTGATACTGTCTGCTGAGCTGTGTATCTAATCCTCTTCTGTGTGATACTGTCTGCTAAGCCGTGTATCTAATCCTTTCCTGTGTGATACTGTGTGCTGAGCTGTGTATCTAATCCTTTCCTGTGTGTTGCTGTCTGCTGAGCTGTGTATCTAATCCTCTCCTGTGTGATACTGTCTGATGAGCTGTGTATCTAATCCTCTCCTGTGTGATACGGTCTGCTGAGCTGTGTATCTACTCCTCTCCTGTGTGATACTGTCTGATGAACTGTGTATCTAATGCTCTCCTGTGTGATACGGTCTGCTGAGCTGTGTATCTAATCCTCTCCTGTGTGATACCGTCTGCTGAGCTGTGTATCTAATCCCTCCCTGTGCGATACTGTCTGCTGAGCCGTGTATCTAATCCACTCCTGTGTGATACTGTTTGCTGAGCCGTGTATCTAATCCAATGCTGTGTGATACTGTCTGCTGAGCTGTGTATCTAATCCTCTCCTGTGTGATACTGTCTGATGAACTGTGTATCTAATCCTCCCATGTGTGATACTGTCAGCTGAGCTGTGTATCTAATCTTATCCTGTGTGATACTGTCTGCTGAGCTGTGTTTCTAATCCCCTCCTGTGTGATACTGTCTGCTGAGCCGTGTATCTAATCCTATGCTGTGTGATACTGTCTGCTGAGCTGTGTATCTAATCCTCTCCTGTGTGATACTATCTGCTGAGCTGTGTATCTAATCCTCTCCTGTGTGATACTGTCAGCTGAGCTGTGTATCTAATCCTCTCCTGTGTGATACTGTCTGCTGAGCTGTATCTCTAATCCTGCCCTGTGTGATACCGTCTGCTGAGCTGTGTATCTAATCCTCTCCTGTGTGATACTGTCTGCTGAGCTGTGTATCTAATCCTCTCCTGTGTGATACTGTCAGCTGAACTGTGCATCTAATCCTCTCCTGTGTGATACTGTCTGCTGAGCTGTGTATCTAATCCTCTCCTGTGTGATACTGTCAGCTGAGCTGTGTATCTAATCCTCTCCTGTGTGATACTGTCAGCTGAACTGTGCATCTAATCCTCTCCTGTGTGATACTGTCTGCTGAGCTGTGTATCTAATCCTCTCCTGTGTGATACTGTCTGCTGAGCTGTGTATCTAATCCTCTCCTGTGTGATACAGTCTGCTGAGCTGTTTATCTAATCCTCTCCTGTGTGATACTGTCTGCTGAGCTGTGTATCTAATCCTCTCCTGTGTGATACAGTCTGCGGAGCCGTGTATCTAATCCTCTCCTGTGTGATCATGTCTGCTGAGCTGTGTATCTAATCCTCTCCTGTGTGATACAGTCTGCTGAGCTGTTTATCTAATCCTCTCCTGTGTGATACTGTCTGCTGAGCCGTGTATCTAATCCAATGCTGTGTGATACTGTCTGCTGAGCTGTGTATCTAATCCTCTCATGTGTGATACTGTCTGATGAACTGTGTATCTAATCCTCTCATGTGTGATACTGTCAGCTGAGCTGTGTATCTAATCTTCTCCTGTGTGATACTGTCTGCTGAGCTGTGCATCTAATCATGTCCTGTGTGATACCGTCTGCTGAGCTACATATCTAATCCTGTCCTGTGTGATACTGTCTGCTGAGCTGTGTATCTAATCCTGTCCTGTGTGATACTGTCTGCTGAGCCGTGTATCTAATCCTCTCCTGTGTGATACTGTCTGCTGAGCCGTGTATCTAATCCTCTCCTGTGTGATACTGACTGCTGAGCTGTGTATCTAATCCTCTCCTGTGTGATACTGTCTGCTGAACTGTGTATCTAATCTTCTCCTGTGTGATACTGTCTGCCTAGCAGTGTATCTAATCCTCTCCTGTGTGATACTGTCTGCTGAGCTGTGTATCTAATCCTGTCCTGTGTGATACAGTCTGCTGAGCTGTGTATCTAATCCTCTCCAGTGTGATACTGTCTGCTGAGCAGTGTATCTAATCCTCTAATGTGTGATACTGTCTGCTGAACTGTGTATCTAATCTTCTCCTGTGTGATACTGTCTGCTGAGCTGTGTATCTAATCCTGTCCTGTGTGATACTGTCTGCTGAGCTGTGTATCTAATCCTGTCCTGTGTGATACTGTCTGCTGAGCCGTGTATCTAATTCTTTCCTGTGTGATATTGTGTGCTGAGCTGTGTATCTAATCCTATCCTGTGTGATACTGTCTGCTGAGCTGTGCATCTAATCTTATCCTGTGTGATACTATCTGCTGAGCAGTGTATCTAATCCTCTCCTGTGTGATACTGTCTGCTGAGCTGTGTATCTAATCCTCTCCTGTGTGATACTGTCTGCTGAGCCGTGTATCTAATCCTATGCTGTGTGATACTGTCTGCTGGGCTGTGCATCTAATCCTATGCTGTGTATCTAATCCTCTCCTGTGTGATACTGTCTGCTGAACCATGTATCTAATCCTGTCCTGTGTGATACTGTCTGATGAGCTGTGTATCTAATCCTCTCCTGTGTGATACTGTCTGCTGAGCTGTGTATCTAATCCTATCCTGTGTGATACTGTCTGCTGAGCCGTGTATCTAATCCTCTCCTGTGTGATACTGTCTGCTGAGCCGTGTATCTAATCCTATGCTGTGTGATACTGTCTGCTGAGCTGTGTATCTAATCTTATACTGTGTGATACTGCCTGCTGAGCCGTGTATCTAATCCTATGCTGTGTGATACTGTCTGCTGAGCTGTGTATCTAATCCTATCCTGTGTGATACCATCTGCTGAGCCGTGTATCTAATCCTATGCTGTGTGATACTGTCTGCTGAGCTGTGTATCTAATCCTCTCCTGTGTGATACTGTCTGCTGAGCCGTGTATCTAATCCTCTCCTGTGTGATACTGTCTGCTGAGCTGTGTATCTAATCCTATTCTGTGTGATACCATCTGCTGAGCCGTGTATCTAATCCTATGCTGTGTGATACTGTCTGCTGAGCCGTGTATCTAATCCTATGCTGTGTATCTAATCCTCTCCTGTGTGATAATGTCTGCTGAGCCATGTATCTAATCCTCTCCTGTGTGATACTGTCTGCTGAGCTGTGTATCTAATCCTATCCTGTGTGATACTGTCTGCTGAGCTGTATATCTAATCTACTCCTGTGTGATACTGTCTGCTGAGCTGTGTATCTAATCCTCTCCTGTGTGATACTGTCTGCTGAGCTGTGTATCTAATCCTCTCCTGTGTGATACCGTCTGCTGAGCTATGTATCTAATCGTGTCCTGTGTGATACTGTCTGCTGAGCTGTATCTCTAATCCTACCCTGTGTGATACCGTCTGCTGAGCTGTGTATCTAATCCTCTCCTGTGTGATACTGTCTGCTGAGCTGTGTATCTAATCCTCTCCTGTGTGATACTGTCTGCTGACCTGTGTATCTAATCCTATGCTGTGTGATACTGTCTGCTGAGCAGTGTATCTATTCCTATGCTTTGTGATACTGTCTGCTGAGCAGTGTATCTAATCTTATACTGTGTGATACTGTCTGCTGAGCTGTGTATCTAATCCTATGCTGTGTGATACTGTCTGCTGAGCTGTGTATCTAATCCTCTCCTGTGTGATACTGTCTGCTGAACCATGTATCTAATCCTCTCCTGTGTGATACTGTCTGCTGAGCCGTGTATCTCATCCTATCCTGTGTGATACTGTCTGCTGAGCAGTGTATCTAATCCTATCCTGTGTGATACTGTCTGCTGAGCCGTGTATCTAATCCTCTCCTGTGTGATACTGTCTGCTGAGCCGTGTATCTAATCCTATGCTGTGTGATACTGTCTGCTGAGCTGTGTATCTAATCTTATACTGTGTGATACTGCCTGCTGAGCCGTGTATCTAATCCTCTCCTGTGTGATACTGTCTGCTGAACCGTGTATCTAATCCTCTCCTGTGTGATACTGTCTGCTGAGCTGTGTATCTAATCCTCTCCTGTGTGATACTGTCTGCTGAGCCGTGTATCTAATCCTCTCCTGTGTGATACTGTCTGCTGAGCTGTGTATCTAATCCTCTCCTGTGTGATACTGTCTGCTGAGCCGTGTATCTAATCCTCTCCTGTGTGATACTGTCTGCTGAGCTGTGTATCTAATCCTATTCTGTGTGATACCATCTGCGAGCCGTGTATCTAATCCTATGCTGTGTGATACTGTCTGCTGAGCCGTGTATCTAATCCTATGCTGTGTATCTAATCCTCTCCTGTGTGATAATGTCTGCTGAGCCATGTATCTAATCCTCTCCTGTGTGATACTGTCTGCTGAGCTGTGTATCTAATCCTATCCTGTGTGATACTGTCTGCTGAGCTGTATATCTAATCTACTCCTGTGTGATACTGTCTGCTGAGCTGTGTATCTAATCCTCTCCTGTGTGATACTGTCTGCTGAGCTGTGTATCTAATCCTCTCCTGTGTGATACCGTCTGCTGAGCTATGTATCTAATCGTGTCCTGTGTGATACTGTCTGCTGAGCTGTATCTCTAATCCTACCCTGTGTGATACCGTCTGCTGAGCTGTGTATCTAATCCTCTCCTGTGTGATACTGTCTGCTGAGCTGTGTATCTAATCCTCTCCTGTGTGATACTGTCTGCTGACCTGTGTATCTAATCCTATGCTGTGTGATACTGTCTGCTGAGCAGTGTATCTATTCCTATGCTTTGTGATACTGTCTGCTGAGCAGTGTATCTAATCTTATACTGTGTGATACTGTCTGCTGAGCTGTGTATCTAATCCTATGCTGTGTGATACTGTCTGCTGAGCTGTGTATCTAATCCTCTCCTGTGTGATACTGTCTGCTGAGCTGTGTATCTAATCCTCTCCTGTGTGATACTGTCTGCTGACCTGTGTATCTAATCCTATGCTGTGTGATACTGTCTGCTGAGCTGTGTATCTAATCCTCTTCTGTGTGATACTGTCTGCTAAGCCGTGTATCTAATCCTTTCCTGTGTGATACTGTGTGCTGAGCTGTGTATCTAATCCTTTCCTGTGTGTTGCTGTCTGCTGAGCTGTGTATCTAATCCTCTCCTGTGTGATACTGTCTGATGAGCTGTGTATCTAATCCTCTCCTGTGTGATACGGTCTGCTGAGCTGTGTATCTAATCCTCTCCTGTGTGATACTGTCTGATGAACTGTGTATCTAATCCTATCTTGTGTGATACGGTCGGCTGAGCTGTGTATCTACTCCTATGCTGTGTGATACTGTCTGCTGAGCTGTGTATCTAATCATATGCTGTGTGATACTGTCTACTGAGCTGTGTATCTAATCGTATCCTGTGTGATACTCTCTGCTGAGTTGTGTATCTAATCCTCTCCTGTGTGATACCGTGTGCTGAGCAGTGTATCTAATCCTCTCCTGTGTGATACTGTCTGCTGAGCCGTGTATCTAATCCTCTCCTGTGTGATACTGTCTGCTGAGCCGTGTATCTAATCCTATGCTGTGTGATACTGTCTGCTGAGCTGTGTATCTAATCCTATCCTGTGTGATACTGTCTGCTGAGCTGTGCATCTAATCCTCTCCTGTGTGATACTGTCTGCTGAGCTGTGTATCTAATCCTGTCCTGTGTGATACTTTCTGTTGAGCTGTGTATCTAATCCAATCCTGTGTGATAATGTCTGCTGAGCTGTGTATCTAATCCTCTCCTGTGTGATACTGTCAGCTGAGCCGTGTATCTAATCCAATCCTGTGAGATACTGTGTGCTGAGCTGTGTATCTAATCCTCTCCTGTGTGATACCGTCTGCTGAATAGTGTATCGAATCCTATCCTGTGTGATATTGTCTGCTGAGCTGTGTATCTAATCCCCTCCTGTGTGATACTGTCTGCTGAGCCGTGTATCTAATCCTATGCTGTGTGATACTGTCTGCTGAGCTGTGTATCTAATCTTATACTGTGTGATACTGCCTGCTGAGCCGTGTATCTAATCCTATGCTGTGTGATACTGTCTGCTGAGCTGTGTATCTAATCCAATCCTGTGTGATAATGTCTGCTGAGCTGTGTATCTAATCCTCTCCTGTGTGATACTGTCAGCTGAGCCGTGTATCTCATCCTATCCTGTGTGATACTGTCTGCTGAGCTGTGTATCTAATCCTATCCTGTGTGATACCATCTGCTGAGCAGTGTATCTAATCCTATCCTGTGTGATACTGTCTGCTGAGCCGTGTATCTAATCCTCTCCTGTGTGATACTGTCTGCTGAGCCGTGTATCTAATCCTATGCTGTGTGATACTGTCTGCTGAGCTGTGTATCTAATCTTATACTGTGTGATACTGCCTGCTGAGCCGTGTATCTAATCCTATGCTGTGTGATACTGTCTGCTGAGCTGTGTATCTAATCCTATCCTGTGTGATACCATCTGCTGAGCCGTGTATCTAATCCTATGCTGTGTGATACTGTCTGCTGAGCTGTGTATCTAATCCTCTCCTGTGTGATACTGTCTGCTGAGCCGTGTATCTAATCCTCTCCTGTGTGATACTGTCTGCTGAGCTGTGTATCTAATCCTATTCTGTGTGATACCATCTGCTGAGCCGTGTATCTAATCCTATGCTGTGTGATACTGTCTGCTGAGCCGTGTATCTAATCCTCTCCTGTGTGATACTGTCTGCTGAGCCGTGTATCTAATCCTATGCTGTGTGATACTGTCTGCTGAGCTGTGTATCTAATCCTCTCCTGTGTGATAATGTCTGCTGAGCCATGTATCTAATCCTCTCCTGTGTGATACTGTCTGCTGAGCTGTGTATCTAATCCTATCCTGTGTGATACTGTCTGCTGAGCTGTGTATCTAATCCTCTCCTGTGTGATACCGTCTGCTGAGCTATGTATCTAATCGTGTCCTGTGTGATACTGTCTGCTGAGCTGTATCTCTAATCCTACCCTGTGTGATACCGTCTGCTGAGCAGTGTATCTAATCCTCTCCTGTGTGATACTGTCTGCTGAGCAGTGTATCTATTCCTATGCTTTGTGATACTGTCTGCTGAGCAGTGTATCTAATCTACTCCTGTGTGATACTGTCTGCTGAGCTGTGTATCTAATCCTCTCCTGTGTGATACTGTCTGCTGAGCTGTGTATCTAATCCTCTCCTGTGTGATACTGTCTGCTGAGCTGTGTATCTAATCCTCTCCTGTGTGATACCGTCTGCTGAGCTATGTATCTAATCGTGTCCTGTGTGATACTGTCTGCTGAGCTGTATCTCTAATCCTACCCTGTGTGATACCGTCTGCTGAGCAGTGTATCTAATCCTCTCCTGTGTGATACTGTCTGCTGAGCAGTGTATCTAATCTTATACTGTGTGATACTGTCTGCTGAGCCGTGTATCTATTCCACTCCTGTGTGATACTGTCTGCTGAGCTGTGTATCTAATCCTATGCTGTGTGATACTGTCTGCTGAGCTGTGTATCTAATCCTCTCCTGTGTGATACTGTCTGCTGACCTGTGTATCTAATCCTATGCTGTGTGATACTGTCTGCTGAGCTGTGTATCTAATCCTCTTCTGTGTGATACTGTCTGCTAAGCCGTGTATCTAATCCTTTCCTGTGTGATACTGTGTGCTGAGCTGTGTATCTAATCCTTTCCTGTGTGTTGCTGTCTGCTGAGCTGTGTATCTAATCCTCTCCTGTGTGATACTGTCTGCTGAGCAGTGTATCTATTCCTATGCTTTGTGATACTGTCTGCTGAGCAGTGTATCTAATCTTATACTGTGTGATACTGTCTGCTGAGCCGTGTATCTATTCCACTCCTGTGTGATACTGTCTGCTGACCTGTGTATCTAATCCTATGCTGTGTGATACTGTCTGCTGAGCTGTGTATCTAATCCTCTTCTGTGTGATACTGTCTGCTAAGCCGTGTATCTAATCCTTTCCTGTGTGATACTGTGTGCTGAGCTGTGTATCTAATCCTTTCCTGTGTGTTGCTGTCTGCTGAGCTGTGTATCTAATCCTCTCCTGTGTGATACTGTCTGATGAGCTGTGTATCTAATCCTCTCCTGTGTGATACGGTCTGCTGAGCTGTGTATCTAATCCTCTCCTGTGTGATACTGTCTGATGAACTGTGTATCTAATCCTATCTTGTGTGATACGGTCGGCTGAGCTGTGTATCTACTCCTATGCTGTGTGATACTGTCTGCTGAGCTGTGTAGCTAATCATATGCTGTGTGATACTGTCTACTGAGCTGTGTATCTAATCGTATCCTGTGTGATACTCTCTGCTGAGCCGTGTATCTAATCTTCTCCTGTGTGATACCGTGTGCTGAGCAGTGTATCTAATCCTCTCCTGTGTGATACTGTCTGCTGAGCCGTGTATCTAATCCTCTCCTGTGTGATACTGTCTGCTGAGCCGTGTATCTAATCCTATGCTGTGTGATACTGTCTGCTGAGCTGTGTATCTAATCCTATCCTGTGTGATACTGTCTGCTGAGCTGTGCATCTAATCCTCTCCTGTGTGATACTGTCTGCTGAGCTGTGTATCTAATCCTCTCATGTGTGATACCGTCTGCTGAGCTGTGTATCTAATCCTGTCCTGTGTGATACTTTCTGTTGAGCTGTGTATCTAATCCAATCCTGTGTGATAATGTCTGCTGAGCTGTGTATCTAATCCTCTCCTGTGTGATACTGTCAGCTGAGCCGTGTATCTAATCCAATCCTGTGAGATACTGTGTGCTGAGCTGTGTATCTAATCCTCTCCTGTGTGATACCGTCTGCTGAATAGTGTATCGAATCCTATCCTGTGTGATATTGTCTGCTGAGCTGTGTATCTAATCCCCTCCTGTGTGATACTGTCTGCTGAGCTGTGTATCTAATCCTATCCTGTGTGATACTGTCTGCTGAGCTGTGTATCTAATCCTGTCCTGTGTGATACTGTCTGCTGAGCTGTGTATCTAATCCTCTCCTGTGTGATACCGTCTGCTGAGCTGTGTATCTAATGCTGTCCTGTGTGATACTGTCTGCTGAGCTGTGTATCTAATCCTATCCTGTGTGATACTGTCTGCTGAGCTGTGTATCTAATGCTGTCCTGTGTGATACTGTCTGCTGAGCCATGCATCTAATCCTCTCCTGTGTGATACTATCTGCTGAGCTGTGTATCTAATCCTGTCCTGTGTGATACTGTCTGCTGAGCTGTGTATCTAATCCTCTCCTGTGTGATACTGTCTGCTGAGCTGTGTATCTAATCCTCTCCTGTGTGATACCGTCTGCTGAGCTGTGTATCTAATCCTCTCCTGTGTGATACCGTCTGCTGAGCTGTGTATCTAATCCTCTCCTGTGTGATACCGTCTGCTGAGCCGTGTATCTAATCCTCTCCTGTGTGATACCGTCTGCTGAGCTGTGTATCTAATCCTATCCTGTGTGATACTGTCTGCTGAGCTGTGTATCTAATCCTATCCTGTGTGATACTGTCTGCTGAGCTGTGTATCTAATCCTATCCTGTGTGATACTGTCTGCTGAGCCGTGTAACTAATCCTATCCTGTGTGATACCGTCTGCTGAGCTGTGTATCTAATCCTATTCTGTGTGATACCTTCTGCTGAGCTGTGTATCTAATCCTATCCTGTGTGATACTGTCTGCTGAGCCATGTATCTAATCCTCTCCTGTGTGATACTGTCTTCTGAGCTGTGTATCTAAACCTATCCTGTGTGATACTGTCTGCTGAGCTGTGTATCTAATCCTACCATGTGTGATACTGTCTGCTGAGCTGTGTATCTAATCCTCTCCTGTGTGATACTGTCTGCTGAGCCGTGTATCTAATCTTCTCCTGTGAGATACTGTGTGCTGAGCTGTGTATCTAATCCTCTCCTGTGTGATACAGTCTGCTGAGCCATGTATCTAATCCTCTCCTGTGTGATACTGTCTGCTGAGCAGTGTATCTAATCCTCTCCCGTGCGATACTGTCTACTGAGCTGTGTTTCTAATCCCCTCCTGTGTGATACTGTCTGCTGAGCTGTGTATCTAATCCTATTCTGTGTGATGCTGTCTGCTGAGCAGTGTATCTAATCCTATGCTGTGTGATACTGTCTGCTGAGCTGTGTATCTAATCCTATGCTGTGTATCTAATCCCCTCCTATGTGATACTGTCTGCTGAGCAGTGTATCTAATCCTATGCTGTGTGATACTGTCTGCTGAGCTGTGTATCTAATCCTCTCCTGTGTGATACTGTCTACTGAGCTGTGTATCTAATCCTATCCTGCAGTGCACACAAACTATGAATCTCAGTACAGCAACTCTGATCTAGTCACCTCTGTACTGAGACAACTAGACTGAGGTTACTGTACAGAGGACGTCTTTATACACAGTACAGTGCACAGAAACTATGAATCTCAGTACAGCAACTCTGATCTAGTCACCTCTGTACTGAGACAACTAGATTGAAGTTACTGTACAGAGGACGTCCTTATACACAGTACAGTGCACAGAGATCATGAACCTTACTGCAGCAACTCTGATCTAGTCACCTCTGTACTGAGACATCTAGATTGAGGTTACTGTACAGAGGACGTCCTTATACACAGTACAGTGCACCCAAACTATGAATCTCAGTACAGCAACTCTGATCTAGTCACCTCTTTACTAATACAACTAGACAGAAGTTACTGTACAGAGGACGTCCTTATACACAGTACGGTGCACACAAACTATGAATCTCAGTACAGCAACTCTGATCTAGTCACCTCTGTACTGAGACATCTAGACTGAAGTTACTGTGCAGAGGACGTCCTTATACACAGTACGGTGCACACAAACTATGAATCTCAGTACAGCAACTCTGATCTAGTCACCTCTGTACTGAGACATCTAGATTGAGGTTACTGTACAGAGGACGTCCTTATACACAGTACAGTGCACACAAATTATGAATCTCAGTACAGCAACTCTGATCTAGTCACCTCTGTACTGAGACAACTAGACTGAGGTTACTGTACAGAGGACGCCCTTATACACAGTACGGTGCACAGAGATCATGAACTTTACTGCAGCAACTCTGATCTAGTCACCTCTGTACTGAGACATCTAGATTGAGGTTACTGTACAGAGGATGTCCTTATACACAGTACAGTGCACACAAACTATGAATCTCACTACAGCAACTCTGATCTAGTCACCTCTGTACTGAGACAACTAGATTGAAGTTACTGTACAGAGGACGTCCTTATACACAGTACAGTGCACAAAAACTAAGAATCTCAGTACAGCAACTCTGATCTAGTCACCTCTGTACTGAGACATCTAGACTGAAGTTACTGTACAGAGGACGTCCTTATACACAGTACAGTGCACAGAGATCATGAACCTCAGTGCAGCAACTCTGATCTAGTCACCTCTGTACTGAGACATCTAGACTGAAGTTACTGCACAGAGGACGTCCTTATACACAGTACGGTGCACACAAACTATGAATCTCAGTACAGCAACTCTGATCTAGTCACCTCTGTACTGAGACATCTAAATTGAAGTTTCTGTACAGAGGACGTCCTTATACACAGTACAGTGCACAGAAATCATGAACCTTACTACAGCAACTCTGATCTAGTCACCTCTGTACTGAGACATCTAGACTGAAGTTACTGCACAGAGGACGTCCTTATACAAAGTACGGTGCACACAAACTATGAAACTCAGTACAGCAACTCCGATCTAGTTACCTCTGTACTGAGACATCTAGATTGAGGTTACTGCACAGAGGACGTCCTTATACACAGTACGGTGCCCACAAACTCTGAATCTCAGTACAGCAACTCTGATCTAATCACCTTTGTACTGAGACATCTAGATTGAAGTTACTGTACAGAGGACGTCCTTATACACAGTACAGTGCACACAAACTATGAATCTCAGTACAGCAACTCTGATCTAATCACCTTTGTACTGAGACATCTAGATTGAAGTTACTGTACAGAGGACGTCCTTATACACAGTACAGTGCACAGAGATCATGAACCTCAGTGCAGCAACTCTGATCTAGTCACCTCTGTACTGAGACATCTAGACTGAAGTTACTGTACAGAGGACGTCCTTATACAAAGTACGGTGCACACAAACTATGAATCTCAGTACAGCAACTCTGATCTAGTCACCTCTGTACTGAGACATCTAAATTGAAGTTTCTGTACAGAGGACGTCCTTATACACAGTACAGTGCACAGAGATCATGAACCTTACTGCAGCAACTTTGATCTAGTCACCTCTGTACTGAGACATCTAGATTGAGGTTACTGTACAGAGGACGTCCTTATACACAGTACGGTGCACACAAACTATGAATTTCAGTACAGCAACTCTGATCTAGTCACCTCTGTACTGAGACATCTAGACTGAAGTTACTGTACAGAGGACGTCATTATACACAGTACAGTACACAGAGATCATGAACCTTACTGCAGCAACTCTGATCTAGTCACCTCTGTACTGAGACATCTAGACTGAGGTTACTGTACAGAGGACGTCCTTATACACAGTACAGTGCACAGAGATCATGAACCTTACTGCAGCAACTTTGATCTAGTCAACTCTGTACTGAGACATCTAGACTGAGGTTACTGTACAGAGGATGTCCTTATACACAGTACAGTGCACAGAGATCATGAACCTTACTGCAGCAACTCTGATCTAGTCACCTCTGTACTGAGACATCTAGATTGAGGTTACTGTACAGAGGACGTCCTTATACACAGTAGGGTGCATACAACCTATGAATCTCACTACAGCAACTCTGAAGTAGTTACCTCTGTACTGTGACAACTAGACTGAAGTTACTGTACAGAGGACGTCCTTATACACAGTACAGTGCACAGAGATCATGAACCTTACTGCAGCAACTCCGATCTAGTCACCTCTGTACTGAGACATCTAGATTGAAGTTACTGTACAGAGGACGTCCTTATACACAGTACAGTGCACACAACCTATTAATCTCAGTACAGCAACTCCGATCTAGTCACCTCTGTACTGAGACATCTAGATTGAGGTTACTGTACAGAGGACGTCCTTATACACAGTACGGTGCACACAAACTATGAATCTCACTACAGCAACTCTGATCTAGTCACCTCTGTACTGAGACATCTATACTGAAGTTACTGTATAGAGGACGTCCTTATACACAGTACAGTGCACACAAACTATGAATCTCAGTACAGCAACTCTGATCGAGCCACCTCTGTACTGAGACAACTAGACTGAAGTTACTGTACAGTGGACGTCCTTATACATAGTACGGTGCACACAAACTATGAATCTCAGTACAGCAACTCTGATCTAGTTACCTCTGTACTGAGACAACTAGACTGAAGTTACTGTATAGAGGACGTCCTTATACACAGTACAGTGCACAGAAATCATGGACCTCAGTACAGCAACTCTGATCTAGTTACCTCTGTACTGAGACAACTAGACTGAAGTTACTGTACAGAGGACGTCCTTTTACACAGTACGGTGCACACAAACTATGAATCTCAGTACAGCAACTCTGATCTAGTTACCTCTGTACTGAGACAACTAGACTGAAGTTACTGTATAGAGGACGTCCTTATACACAGTACAGTGCACAGAAATCATGGACCTCAGTACAGCAACTCTGATCTAGTCACCTCTGTACTGAGACTTCTAGATTGAGGTTACTGTACAGAGGACGTCCTTATACACAGTACGGTGCACACAAACTATGAGTCTCAGTACAGCCACTCTGATCTAGTCACCTCTGTACTGAGACATCTAAATTGAAGTTAATGTACAGAGGACGTCCCTATACACAGTACGGTGCACACAAACTATGAATCTCAGTACAGCAACTCTGATCTAGTCACCTCTGTACTGAGACATCTAAATAGAAGTTACTGTATAGAGGACGTCCTTATACACAGTACAGTGCACGGAGATCATGGACCCTACTGCAGCAACTCTGATCTAGTCACCTCTGTACTGAGACATCTAGACTGAAGTTACTGTACAGAGGATGTCCTTATACACAGTACAGTGCACAGAAATCATGAACCTTACTGCAGCAACTCTGTTCTAGTCACCTCTGTACTGAGACATCTAGACTGAAGTTACTGTACAGAGGACGTCCTTATACACAGTACAGTGCACGCAAACTATGAATCTCTGTACAGCAACTCTGATCTAGTCACCTCTGTACTGAGACAACTAGACTGAAGTTACTGTACAGAGGACGTCCTTATACACAGTACAGTGCACAGAGATCATGAACCTTACTGCAGCAACTCTGATCTAGTCACCTCTGTACTGAGACATCTAGATTGAGGTTACTGTACAGAGGGAGTCCTTATACACAGTACAGTGCACAGAAACTATGAATCTCACTACAGCAACTCTGATCTAGTCACCTCTGTACTGTGACATCTAGACTGAAGTTACTGTACAGAGGACGTCGTTATACACAGTACAGTGCACAGAGATCATGAACCTTACTGCAGCAACTCTGATCTAGTCACCTCTGTACTGAGACAACTAGACTGAAGTTATTGTACAGAGGACGTCCTTATACCCAGTACGATGCACACAAACTATGTATCTGACTACAGCAACTCTGAAGTAGTTACCTCTGTACTGAGACATCTAGACTGAAGTTACTGTACAGAGGACGTCCTTATACACAGTACAGTGCACACAAAGTAAGAATCTCAGTACAGCAACTCCCATCTAGTCACCTCTGTACTGAGACATCTAGACTGAAGTTACTGTACAGAGGACGTCCTTATACCCAGTACGGTGCACACAAACTATGAATATCAGTACAGCAACTCTGATCTAGTCACCTCTGTACTGAGACATCTAGACTGAAGTTAATGTACAGAGGACGTCCTTATACCCAGTACGGTGCACACAAACTATGAATATCAGTACAGCAACTCTGATCTAGTCACCTCTGTACTGAGACATCTAGACTGAAGTTAATGTACAGAGGACGTCCTTATACACAGTACAGTGCACACAAAGTAAGAATCTCAGTACAGCAACTCTGATCTAGTCACCTCTGTACTGAGACATCTAGACTGAAGTTACTGCACAGAGGACGTCCTTATACACAGTACAGTGCACACAAACTATGAATTTCAGTACAGCAACTCTGATCTAGTCACCTCTTTACTGAGACATCTAGATTGAGGTTACTGTACAGAGGACGTCCTTATACACAGTACAATGGACAGAGATCATGGACCTCAGTACAGCAACTCCCATCTAGTCAGCTCTGTACTGAGACATCTAGACTGAAGTTACTGTACAGAGGACGTCCTTATACACAGTACAGTGCACAGAGATCATGGACCTCACTGCAGCAACTCTGATCTAGTCACCTCTGTACTGAGACATCTAGACTGAGGTTACTGTACAGAGGATGTCCTTATACACAGTACAGTGCACAGAAATCATGGACCTCAGTACAGCAACTCTGATCTAGTCACCTCTGTACTGAGACATCTAGACTGAGGTTACTGTACAGAGGACGTCCTTATACACAGTACAGTGCACAGAAATCATGAACCTTACTGCAGCAACTCTGATCTAGTTACCTCTGTACTGAGACATCTAGATTGAGGTTACTGTACAGAGGACGTACTTATACACAGTACAGTGCACACAAACTATGAATCTCAGTACAGCAACTCTGATCCAGTTAGCTCTGTACTGAGACAACTAGACTGAAGTTACTGTACAGAGGACGTCCTTATACACAGTACGGTGCACAGAAATCATGAACCCTACTGCAGCAACTCTGATCTAGTCACCTCTGTACTGAGACATCTAGATTGTAGTTACTGTACAGAGGACGTCCTTATACACAGTACAGTGCACAGAGATCATGAACCTTACTGCAGCAACTCTGATCTAGTCACCTCTGTACTGAGACATCTAGATTGAGGTTACTGTACAGAGGACGTCCTTATACACAGTACAGTGCACACAAAATATGAATCTCAGTACAGCAACTCTGATCTAGTCACCTCTTGTTAAATAGTTAATTATGGATATTCATTTTATTCTTAAATCTGAGTTCTATGCATTAGCCATCGTGTCTAGTTGACATGCGCTATTTGTGTGTTCACTACCATATGTAGAACAGGTGTGCCATACGACTGGCTATAAAAGCCCATGGTACAGAAAGGGGGGGCTCTCTTGCTCTTCCCATCCCACAAGACACAGAAGAAGGATCTTCATGCTGAGGAGCAGCTGACATGTAGGCCTGGACACGTGTTGGACAAAGACATGATTTACCAGCCAGGATCCAAGGAAAGATGGACACTCATGATTGAATCTCTTTGTAACTACTTCATCTATTTTATATTCTGTTTCAATTATTTTTTAATGGACAATCCAAGAATAAATAGATACATTTTTTTATAAGGAAATCTTGATATTGATACTTTGCGAAGTCCTCAGTAGAGAAAAATAATACAGAAAGAAGTATTATTTAACAATGGTGAGCCAGCCAGCCTGATTTTTCGTAAGTGAATTTCTTCCTTGAACAAAGGGGGGGGAAGTCCTGACTAGCTGAACAGCTGTTGTTCACGTGTCAGTAAATTCACTAATTTGTCACGAGAAGCAGTAAGGACCTACAGACTGAGGACTAACAGGAAGCAGAGGTACTAACAAGGAACAGAATCACACAGGAAAAGAATCAGACGAACTGAAGACAGGACGTGCTGATAAAGAGAAGCTAAGGAATCTTAAGGTAAGCAAAATATGGATATCATTTCTGCTTTTGCTAAACAAAGTAATATTAATTTCAAAGTTAATGTAGGAAATGACTTAGACGTTTTGTGGCTCAGTTTATACAAAGAATGTGAATTGCAGAATTTACAGTTAACTTCTAAATTGGTAAATAGAGAGAAACAGGGTCGGTCTGGGCTGGCGGGATACCGGGAATTTTCCCGGTGGGCCCCGCCCCCTGCTGCAGAGTAGAAGGGGAGAAAAGAACAAAAAAAAAATCCTGCGGTTTTAAGGGGCACGGGCCTTTAAAAGCGCAGGCACAGTGTATGCAGGGACGCGCGCACGCAGTGTTCATTACCTGAACCACCGCGGCGCACGTCCCAGTGAAGCAGCTGAAGCTGCGTGTCTCCCTTCGCTGTCCGGCGTATGACGTCATCGTCATGCGCCTGCTGTGAAGGAGGCGCGCAACTCAGGAGAAGGAGGACACCGCACGGGAGCTCAGGAAGGTAAGAGGTGTGTGGGTGGGTGTGTGTGTGTGTGTGTGTGTGTGTGTGTGTAATGGTCTGGAAACACAAGGGGGGCCCAGCTGGACACACAAGGGGGGGCCCAGCTGGACAGACACACAAGGGGGTAGCCTGGCTGGAGACAAAAGGGGGGATCCTGGCTGGACACACAGGGGGGGAACCCTGGCTGGACACACAAGGGGAAACCCTGGCTGGACACACAAGGGGAGCCCAGCTGGACACACAAGGGGAGCCCAGCTGGACACACAAGGGGAGCCTAGCTGGACACACAAGGGGGGAGCCAACTGGACACAAAAGGGGGGGTCCTGGATGGACATACAAGGGGGGAACCCTGGCTGGACACACAAGGGGCGGCCCAGCTGGACACACAAGGGGGGGGCCCTGGATGGACACATAAAGGGTAACCCTGGATGGACACACAAGGGGGGCCCAGCTGGACACACAAGGGGGTGCCCAGCTGGACAGACACACAAGGGGGTAGCCAGGCTGGACAGACACACAAGGGGGTAGCCAGGCTGGACAGACACACAAGGGGGTAGCCAGGCTGGACAGACACACAAGGGGGTAGCCAGGCTGGACAGACACACAAGGGGGTAGCCTGGCTGGACAGACACACAAGGGGGTAGCCAGGCTGGACAGACACACAAGGGGGTAGCCAGGCTGGACAGACACACAAGGGGGTAGCCTGGCTGGACACACAAGGGGGGAACCCTGGCTGGACACACAAGGGGGGAACCCTTGCTGGACACACAAGGGGGGAACCCTTGCTGGACACACAAGGGGGGAACCCTTGCTGGACACACAAGGGGGGAACCCTTGCTGGACACACAAGGGGGGAACCCTTGCTGGACACACAAGGGGGGAACCCTTGCTGGACACACGAGGGGGGGCCCTGGCTGGACACACAAGAGGGGGAACCCTGGCTGGACACACGAGGGGGGGCCAAGCTGGACACACGAGGGGGGAGCCCTGGCTTGATATGCAAGGGGGTCCCTGGCTGGACACGCAAGGGGGAACCCTGGCTGGACACGCAAGGGGGGCCCGGCTGGACACACAAGGGGGGGCCCTGGATGGACACACAAGGGGGAACCCTGGCTGGACCCAGGCAAAGGGGGGTGGGCAGGATGGGTATATGGGGGGGCAGGCTGGACACATGGAGGCCAGGCTGGACACTTGGAGGCCAGGATGGATATATGGGGGGGGGCAGGCTGAACACATGGAGGCCAGGATGGATATATGGGGGGGGCAGGCTGAACACATGGAGGCCAGGATGGATATATGGGGGGGGACAGGCTGGACACATGGGGGGCTAGGATGAATATGTGGGGGGGCGGGCTCGATACACATGGGCTAGCATAAATATATGGAGGGGCACGCTGGATATATGGGGGGTGTCAGGATGGATATATGCAGGGGGTAAGGGCAGTATGGATATATGAGGGGGGAGGCTGGACACATGGAGGCCAGGATGGATATGTAGAGGGCAGGCTGGACACATGGAGGATATATGGGGGGGATATATGGGGGCGCAGGCTGGAAACATGGAGGCAAGGATGGATATGTGGGGGGGGCAGACTGGCCACATGGGGGGGCTAGGATGGGTATATAGGAGGGGGCAGGCTCGATACACGTGTGCTAGGATAAATATATGGAGGGGTCACACTAGACAAATGGGGGCCAGAAGGGACATATGGGGGTGCCTGGCTAGACAAGGGACTTAATTACTGTTTGGGAGCCAGATTGAGGAACATACTTTATTAATGGTGACCAGTGGGGAACATTATTACTTTAGATTCCAATTATTATTATTACATTATTACTTCTGTAATATAATTTACTTTTTAGGAAATTGTTTTCCATGGGATGGGACAAAAGAGGGGTCCTGTTACTGTGCAGGACGGCACTATGTTGCTTTTTTTCTTCAACTGGTGTAGTGTAGAAGTCGGGGGGAAAAGTGGGAATATTCTCTAGAAGAGATCAGTTATTGATAACTGTGTGTTATTTTCTGCAGAGATGATTCCTGGCTGGAAGAAGTGATGGCTGTCTGTGCCAGATGAAGAAGAAAAGCGAAGATGAAGGACTTCACCTAGAGACATCACTGGTGAGTCAGTGTATTACATGTACACTTACACTACACACGTGGTCAAAATTGTTGGTACCCCTCGTTTAATGAAAGAAAAACCCACAATGGTCACAGAAATAACTTGAATCTGATAAATTACAAATTTTTGAAAATGAACAAATGAAAGTCAGACATTGCTTTCCTGCTTCCACAGAATTTAAAAAAAAATTAAACTATGAAATAGGCCTGGACAGAAATGATGGTTCTTCTTAACTTAATATTTTGTTGAACAACCTTTTGAGGCAATCACTGCAATCAAAGGATTCCTGTAACTGTCAATGAGACTTCTGCACCTCTCGACAGCTATTTTGGCCGACTCCTCATGAGCAAACTGCTCCAGTTGTCTCGTGTTTGAAGGTTGCCTTCTCCAGACGGCATGTTTCAGCTCTTTCCAAAGATGCTCAATAGGATTTAGGTCAGGGCTCATAGAAGGCCACTTCAGAATAGTCTAATGTTTTCCTCTTAGCCATTCTTGGGTGTTTTTAGCTGTGTGTTTTGGGTCATTATCCTGTTGCAAGACCCATGACCTGCGACTGAGACCAAGCTTTCTGACACTGGGCAGCACATTTCTCTCTAGAATCCCTTGATATTTCATTGTACCCTGCACAGATTCAAGACACCCTGTACCAGATGCAGCAAAGCAGCCCCAGAACATAACAGCCTCCCCCATGTTTCACAGTAGGGACAGTGTTCTTTTCTTGATATGCTTAATTTTTCGGTCTGTGAACATAGAGCTGATGTGCCTTGACAAAAACTTCCATTTTTGTCTCATCTGTCCATAATACATTCTCCCAGAAGCTTTGTGGCTTGTCAACATGTAGTTTGGCAAATTCCAGTCTGGCTTTTTTATTATTTTTTTTTTCAACAATGGTGTTCTCCTTGGTCGTCTTACATGAAGTTCACTTTGGATCAAACAACGGTGGATAGTACGATCTGACACTGATGTTCCTTGAGCTTGAAGTTCACTTTTAATCTCTTTAGAAGTTTTCCTGGACTCTTTTGTTACCATTCATATTATCCGTCTCTTTGATTTGTCATCAATTTTCCTCCTGCGGCCACGTCCAGGGAGGTTGGCTACAGTCCCATGGATCTTAAATTTCTGAATAATATGTGCACCTGTAGTCACAGGAACATCAAGCTGCTTGGAGATGGTCTTATAACCTTTACCTTTTAACATGCTTTTCTATAATTTTCTTTCTAATCTCCTGAAACAACTCTTTCCTTTGCTTCCTCTGGTCCATGTTGAGTGTGGTACACACCATGTCACCAAACAACACAGTGAGTATCTGTAGCCCTATATACAGGCCCACTGACTGATTACAAGATTGTAGACACCTGTGAAGCTAATTAGTGGACACAACTTGATTTAACATGTTCCTTTTGTCACATTATTTTCAGGGGTACCATCATTTCTGCCCAGGCCTATTTCATGAGTTTAATTTTTTTAAAAATTCAGTGGAAGCAGAAAAGCAATGTCTGACTTTCATTTGTTCATTTTCATAGATTTTTAATTTATTATTACTTTTGTCAGATTCAAGTTATTTCTGTGACCATTGTGGGTTTTTCTTTCATTAAACGAGGAGTACCAACAATTCTGACCACGTGTGTATATAGTATATACAGAACTCCTGTGTATGTCACTGGTGATCACTGTATTATGTATACACTATATACAGAGCTTCTGTGTATAATGTCACTGGTGACCACTGTATTACCTGTACACTATATACAGAGCTCCAGTGTATAATGTCACTGGTGACCACTGTATTACCTGTACACTATATACAGAGCTCCTGTGTATAATGTCACTGGTGACCACTGTATTACCTGTACACTATATACAGAGCTCCTGTGTATAATGTCACTGGTGACTAGTGTTGAGCCACCCCCGTAGTGTTCGAGTTCGGTTCGGTTCGTCGAACACCCGTGTGTTCGCCGAACTGTTCGTCGAACTGTTCGTCGAACACCTTCGAACACCGTTAAAACCAATGGCAGGCAAACAAAAACACATAGAAACACATAGAAAACACCTTCAAAGGTGTCCAAAAGCTGACAAACTGCTCAGAAGACATAACTAACACATGGAAAAGTGACAAGTACATATAGTCATGCGAAAATAAAAGAGGTGGAGGAGTAAAAGGAGGGGGAGACACAGATATAGGCATGTCATGCCCTTCTAAAATCCAAAAAGTGAGAAGCCGACACGGCCAGTCCGCTCCTGCCCGTGCCACCTCCGTGTCGCCGGGTTTGTGCCAGAGCCGCGGTGAACCCTGACGGCCAGCCCCCCTCTCCCAATACTGGTGCCTGTCCGCTGGTGGGTCGAGCGAGCCCCCCTGTGGTGGAGGCAGCTCTAAGCTTTTTAATTTAAATTGTCTCTCTAATTTGAATGAATACACTTTAAATCCATTTACAAGGATCTATTGGAGGGCAAGTCTCATGCCAGCAGCCGCGTAATTCCAGCTCCAGTAGCGTCCACTAAAGCTGCTGCAGTTAAAAAGCTTTTCTAAGGATCGAGCTCGGCTGTCCACCGCAAGGCATCCTACTGCCAGTCCCAGCCCCTATGCCTTGGGGTGCCTCCTGATGCTCTTCACTAAGTATCCCATGGTCCCGAAGCATTTCCTTTGAAAAAATTAAGTGTCTAAACTACAGGTGGTGCAGCTTGCTTAACAGCCGGGATAATCCGCTTACTAGCAGACACTGCTACTAGGCACAAAGTATTTCCTGGGCTAGATGCAGTTAAAAATTTGTAATTAGATACTCTCGTTGGATGCTGAGAAAGCATTCCATAGAGTCTCCTGGCACGCCATATATGATTCTCTTAAAAAGCTTGGGGTAGGGGTCTAGGGGACCCTTTTATAGCCAAAATCACGGCCCTGTATCGCAATACGTCACCTAGGCTGAAGATAAATGGAACTGTAGCACCCTGAGGGCTCGGTTGCTAAAGACGTATTGCACCTCACCCAGAGGTGTGATATCTCACTCTCAGGTAAGGATGGAGTGTGGATCAGGACCCGACACCTGCATGCATTACACCACATTGCCGTGGGGCAGGGCGACCAATATGCCCCTGAGATGGGCACGACAGTCCCTGTCCCTGGCTGGAGTGGGGGGAGGGAACACTGAGGAAGGGGAACCCTGTAGTGCAGGAGCAGGGAGGAAGCAGTTCCTGGGTGCATTGAGAAGGGAGTATAAAAGGTGGGCACCATCTTAGTTCAGTGCAGAGAAGTCTGAGCAGAAGTGGCAGGGAGCAGGGGCTCTGCATGAGCTCTGCTCCGGAGGCGGGCCTAGTAACAGAGGCCCAGGCCTGGAAGAGGGAGAAGGAAGGAAGAGGAGCGGAGAAGGCTCCAGGAACGAGGAATGAAGGGATCCCAGGGGTGCGGACGGGCGAGTCGCCACCGCACGCCCGAATCCACCTGCGTGGAGGGGTCAGGCCAAAGGGGGAGACCGGTCCCCGAACTAGTGGAGGCAGGAAACGACCCTCAGCTAGAAACCGGAGGCTCTGACATTTTATGTGGCGCAGCCCCTCGCTACACCCGCTAGGAAGGCACCACATAGGGTCAGGGAAACTGGCGCCAAGTTTACCAAGAGGAGGCCCGAGGCAGCCGGACAGAAGTGTTGGTAAGAAAGGCCAGACAAAGGACACACAAAGGGGGTCCTGTGAAGTGCTCCAAAGTTATCTGGGAGTTGTCTGAGCCCCTCACCTGGTGAGCACAGTACGACGTGGGCAGCCGTTACCTGCAGACGTGGTCTGGATAATAAGAACTGTGAGTAAAGGCCCTGAACTGCATCACTGACTCCGTGTCGTTACTGCTGCTGCCCTGCACCATCACCCCCATCCTCCGCATACACTGCCCTGAGGCTATACTCCTCCCGTGGGGAGTTATGCTACGCTCTGCTGCACCCACAACACCAGCCTCAGTGGTCTGCCCTGTAGCGGCGGTTCACTCTGACCGCAATCCACGGGTGGCGTAGTCGGACATTTAAACATCAAAACCACATAAATAGTTCCGCCACTGGTTTGACCGCCCTGAGCCACGGAACTGGGTCGCCGCCACGAAGACTACAACCACCAGCATCCACCAAAAAGGGTCCGGCTCCGGGTGTCCCAAGGCCCAGGGGGTGCGTCAGAACATTTTCATCACCTTTCACAATCACCAATGGGACAAGGCAGTGATGTCCTCTGTCCCCTCTCTTATACATCCTAGTGACGGAGCACCTGCTCTCATCAATTCGCCATAAGCCCAATATTAGGTGGATTGAGGTGGGAGGCACCGAGTACAAGTGCTCTCTATTTGCTGATGATGTCCTAGTATATATCACTCAATCACATATATCCATCCATGCTGTTATGGCTGAAATAGATCACTTTGTTACATGGTAAAATTTTAAAATCAATGCAGCGAAGTCTGAGGCCCTCGATGTCTCCCTCCCCAAATCCATATAGGATTCCATCCAGTCCAACTTTCCCTTTGCCTGGCCCTCACAGGGTATCAAATACTTAGGAATTCCTATTCATAGAGACCTCTCCCATCTATGTTATCTTAATTTTGGGCCCTTTATTGAACAACTCCATACAGACCACGGTTGGCAAGTTAGAACTGTAAGATTCACTACGTGAACCACTGGTGTTTTGTGGAAAAGCACATGTACACTGCGTTCCAAATTATTATACAAAAAGTGTTTAGGAGTGATAAGGGAAGAATTTGTTTGTTTGTCAGTTAAACTCATTGATGGTGATGTGTGTCAGGGCTCTTTATATCACTGTAAGCAATTGCAGACACCTGTGCTAATTAGTTTGGCAGGTGTGTCCAATGAAAGGCAAGACTACTTAAGAAGGCTCTCTCACATTATTAAGCAGCCTACATTTTCTGCCAAAATGGGAAAGAAAAAGGATGTGTCGGCTGCTGAGAAGCAACAAATTGTGGAGTGTTTAGGTCAAGGCATGACTACAATCAACATTGTGCGATGATCAGGATGAAGTGTCCTGGCAATCAAGAAGTATGTAGCTGATTCACAGTACACACGTGTGCGTGCTGATAAGGGCAAATTGAGGACTCTTTCCTACAGGCAATTACGTCAGGTTGAAAGAGCAGCGGCAAAAAAGCCTTGTCATAGCAGCAGACAAGTTTTTGAAGCTGCTTGTGCCTCCAACGTCCCCCGAACAACAAGATGCAGGGTCCTTCAGAGGTTTGCAGCTGTGCATGCGCCATCCTGTCGACCTCCTCTATCCACTTCACACAAGCAGAAACAGCTCCAGTGGGCCAAACATTACATGAAGACTGATTTCAAAACTGTTTTGTTCACGGATGAGTGCCGTGCAGCGCTCGATGGTCCAGATGGATGGAGTGGAGGATGGCTGGTTGATGGACACCCCACGCAAACACGGCTACAGCGCCAACAAGGAGGAGGTGGAGTAATGTTTTGGGCTGGAATCATGGGGAGAGAGATTGTCGGCCCCTTTAGGATCCCTGAAGGCGCTAAAGATGAACTCCATAATGTATGTGGATTTTCTCAAACAGCACTTCCTGCCATGGTTCAAGAAGAAGAACCGTGTATTTCACAGCAAGATCATTTTTCTGCATGATAATGCACCATCTCATGCTGCACATAAAACATCTGCATCTCTGGCTGATATGGGCATAAAAGGGGACAAACTTATGGTGTGACCCCCATGCTCCCCTGACCTCTACCCCATTCAGAACCTTTGGAGCATCATTAAAAGGAGTGTCTATGATGGCGGGAGGCAGTTCACATCTAAGCAACAGCTCTGGGAGGGTATTCTGTCCTCATGCAAAACAATTGAAGCAGAAACCATCCAAAACCTGACAAATTCAATGGACGAGAGAGTTCAGAAGCTCCTTTCGAACAAGGGGTCCTATGTGAAAATGTAACATCACCTAGAATAAAGTTTTGAGTTGAAAACTGTTTGATTTCAGTTTCTAACAACCTGCTAATGCTTATAATTTCAAAAATGACCATTTTTTTGGTCTTTATTAAAATGAAAAGGTTGATCGAAAAGTTTGGGGGATCTAAGAGTGTGGCAACCCAGTAGTCATGATTACTTCGAATTCTGACAATATGAGGGTCATGCTGCAGGTAGTGCAGCAAGAAGGCACTTATGTGTCTTGCGCATCTCGGAGCCCCAAAATTATTTTCCGGGCTAGATGCAGCTAAAAATTATTATTAATTTTAAATCTGGTGAAGCTTTAGTATAGATGGCCTAATAGGATCAGTGCTGCACACTGCTACAAAGCCCAAATTATTTTCCAGTCAAGATACAGATAAACATGATTAGTAATTTGAAAGCTTAAAACGTTTGGTAGGGTGATTTTAACCAATCATCAAGCTTTTACTCTCCCCAGGATGACACAGGGGTAGAAAAGTCGTTTCGGATCCATGATTTGTTCATCTTTATGAACGCGAGTCTGTCTACATTATCAGTGGAGAGCCGCGTGCGCTTATCTGTCAGCACACCACCAGCAGCGCTGAACACACGTTCAGACAGAACGCTGGCTGCGGGGCATGACAAGATCTCCAAGGCGTAAGTGGCTAGCTCCGGCCATTTATCCAGATTGGAAGCCCAAAAAGAGCAAGGGTCCAGTGACACAGTCGTGGCTTCAATGTTTACTTGGAGATACTCCTGTACCATCGTCTCTAGGCGTTGACTATGTGTCAGACTTCTTGTCTCCTGTGGCCTTGCAAAGGATGGGCTAAAAAAGTGGTGAAATGATTCCGCAAAATTGATGTTACCAGCAGATACTGTGGTTCTGTTACGGTTTGAGTGCTGAACACTTGACGGTCCCACGGTTGGCAAGTTGGAACTGTGAGATTCACTACGTGCACCACTGGTATTTTGTGGAAAAGCACATGTAAGATTCTGCAACAGTCTCTGCTGATACTCCTGCATGCGTGCATCCCTTTCTATGGCAGGAATAATTTCTGCAAATTTACTTTTGTACCGGGGATCTAACAGTGTGGCAACCCAGTAGTCAGGATTATTTCTAATTCTCACAATTCGAGGGTCATGTTGCAGGTAGTGCAGCAAGAAGGCACTCATGTGTGTTGCGCATCCAGGAGCACCAAGTCCCTGTTGTGTTGGTGGCGAGGTAACAATCATGCTTCCTTCCTCTGTCCTCTCCCCCCAACCTCGCACAACAGAAATGTGATCAAGGTCTCCCTCATCTGATGAGTCTTCCATCAGTTCGTCCTCCACTTCTTCCTGGGCTCCTGCACCTTCCTCACTAGTTTGGCTGCTACCATGCGCCCTGGTAAAACCATCTCCCCCACCCTCACATGCCTGCCGCCTTGGTGCTGCCGACCGTCTGGACCTTGCAGATGTTAGCCCTTCCGCATACAACTCCTCCTCCTCTACTTCCTCCACCTCCTCTTGTGCCACCACCTGACTCCGAATTCTGTTTAACATGTGCTCCAGCATGTAAATCACCGGAATAGTCATGCTGATAATGGCATCGTCAGCACTAAACATCTTCATCGCCATTTCAAAACTGTGCAGAAGGGTGCATAGGTCCCTGATCTGAGACCACTCCTCCAGCGTGATTTGCCCCACCTCTGAATCTCGTTGGCCCAGGCTATACGTCAGAACGTATTGCACCAGGGCTTGTCGGTGCTGCCACAGTCGCTGCAACATGTGCAGAGTTGAATTCCACCGGGTAGGCACATCGCATTTTAGCCGGTGAAGTGGCAGGCCCAACGACTTCTGTAGAGATGTAAGTCGCTGAGCTGCGGGATGCGAACGGCGGAAGTGAGCACACAGCGACCGTGCCCTCTGCAGAAGGCCATCTAGTCTGGGATAGTGGGCTAAAAATTGCTGGACAACCAGGTTCAACACGTGAGCCATACAAGGCACGTGTGTGACATTGCCCCGGCGAAGGGCCGCACCCAGGTTTGCAGCATTGTCGCACACGGCCTTCCCTGGTTTCAGGTCCAGTGGAGACAACCATTCATGAAATTGGTTCTCCAGAGCTGACCACAACTCCTCAGCTGTGTGACTCACATTTCCCAGACATTTCAATGTAAAAACCGCCTGATGACGTTGAGCCCTACTGCCAGCATAGTAAGGAGGTGTGCAGGATCCCTTCTGCGCAGTTAGAAAGCTTGTGGCATGACCAGACAGGCTTTGGGTGCAGGTGGAAGACCGAGAGGAGGTTGAGGAGGCAGAAGCAGTGGAGGAAAAATGACATAAAGAGGATTGACGCACAACTCGTGGGGACGGCAAGACTTGGACAGCAGCCCCTTGTCCTGCTGTCACCATAGTTACCCAGTGCCCAGTCAGCGACATGTAACGCCCCTGTCCATGCCTACTCGTCCAAGTGTCTGTGGTGAAATGCACCCTGTCACACACAGAGTTTCTCAAAGAAGCGGTGATGTTGTGTGCGACATGCTGGTGGAGCGCAGGCACACCTTTCTTTGAGAAGTAGTGCCGACTGGGCATCTGGTACTGGGGCACTGCGACGGACATAAGGTCTCGAAAATCCTCTGTGTCCACCAGGCGGAAAGGCAGCATTTCTGTAGCCAAGAGCTTGCAGATGGTGAAATTCAACCTCTTAGCTTTCTCATGGCTAGGAGGAAATGGTCTTTTACTTGTCCACATCTGAGGGACCGAGGGCTGGCTATTGTGCTTAGACGGGGTTGATAAGGGTGTCCCCGGCAAACTGCCGGTCTGTGAGGAAGATGCAGGCGGACATGTTAGGTTGCCTTGATCCAAAGGTGGTGCTATTGATGTCGGACAGCGCTCAACACCAGCTGGTGTTACCACCTCCAAAGAAAATGATGACCTGCCAATCACGCTGGCTGTTGCGGGTAAAGAGGTGGCAGGTCTGCGCCCCAAAACAGGTGTGACTGCTGTCCCCCCAGTCACAGAGGATGAAGAGGCCGCGGATGCACAAGATATGGCAGACGGTGATTGGCCCGGCCGGCTAGGCCGCATTGTAGCACACTGAGCTTCCCACTGCAACTTATGCTTCATGTCCATGTGCCGGTTCATGCATGAAGTACTCAAACTATGTATTTTTTGGCCTCTACTTAGCTTTTGCTGACAAATGTTACAGATAACACGAGTTGGGTCATCTTTATCGATCTGAAAAAATGCCCAGGCTATGCAAGGCTTAGCACCCATGCGACCTGAAGAGCCACCACGACTTGTGGTGAGAGGCAGAGTTGTGTTTGAGGATGCAGTTGTTGACGTGCTTCCAGTACTACGTCTCTGTCCAGGAAGGCGCAACCTGACCTCGTCGTCACTAGCATCTTCCTCCACCTCCTCTGCTGACCTCATCTCTTGGCTGACTGTGGGTTGACAGTAAGTGGGATCTCCGACCTCATCATCATCACCCTGTGCGTTATCACACCCGTCGTCCTCAGAGCCAACCTGTTCCTGCCCTGACAAAAAACTAAAGTTGTCGCTCCAATCAGGTATTTGAGTCTTATCATCGTCTTCCTCATTGTCTCCACCAACAGGAGTTACAGTTTGGGAATGAGGGTCTACATTATGGTCAGAACCTTCTGCGTCTGGTCCTGGATCCAACTCATAAAGATTCTGGGCATCAGTGCAGATCATTTCCTCGTCTGGATTCACAGAAGCGCTGGAGTCGACCTCTGATTCCCAGGCTATAGTATGAGTAAACAGCTCTGCAGACTCAACCATCTGTTCTACCTCACACTCAGACGGGCAGCTGGAGATTTGGGAGCTGTGAGGAAGCAAGTGCGATTTGGGTGACACCTTTGAGGACTGGAGTATTTGTGATGTTGAAGTTGATGTGGAGGAGAGCCCACTTAAAGGAGCACTTGATATCCGTTGAAGCACCTGCTGTTTTTGTGCCTCATCTGGAATTTGTAGCGATTGGCGTGGCCGTAAGAAAGGGATCTTATCACATTGTCCGCTAAAAGAAGTAGACATTTTAGTTTGGCTGGAAGATGGTCTTTCTTCTGCACCTACCCCACGGACACAACCTTTTTTCCCCTTCCCAACACGCCTATTCCCCTTTCCACCAGCAGCAGGCCTTTTTCCACTCATTTTGGTGGTTAACTAATTCACAACTCTGGAGTTGTTTGCACAAAAAAACAATGGATGGTAACCGAGCAGAGCTGAGTGGCCAAACTGTGGTATTAGGCCAAAACTATTGGCTGGGTTAGATGCAGAAAAAAATTATTTTTAATTTGCAACCTGATGGAGGTCAGTATAGATGGACTAATAGACCAAGTCCCACACACCGCTAGAAGCCCAAATATTTTTTCAGAGCTAGATGCAGAAAATTTTTTTATTCAATTTGCAACCTGATGGAGGTCAGTATAGATGGGCTAATAGAACAAGTCCCACACGCTGCTAGAAGCCCAAATATTTTTTCAGAGATAAATGAAGAAAAAAATTATTTTTAATTTGCAACCTGATGGAGGTCAGTATAGATGGACTAATAGACCAAGTCCCACACACTGCTAGAAGCCCAAATATTTTTTCAGAGCTAGATGCAGAAAAAAATTAGTTTTAATTTGCAACCTGATGGAGGTCAGTATAGATGGACTAATAGACCAAGTCCCACACACCGCTAGAAGCCCAAATATTTTTCAGAGCTAGATGCAGAAAAAAATTATTTTTAATTTGCAACCTGATGGAGGTCAGTATAGATGGACTAATAGACCAAGTCCCACACACCGCTAGAAGCCCAAATATTTTTTCAGAGCTAGATGCAGAAAAAAATTATTTTTAATTTGCAACCTGATGTAGGTCAGTATAGATGGACTAATAGACCAAGTCCCACACACTGCTAGAAGCCCAAATATTTTTTCAGAGCTAGATGCAGAAAAAAATTATTTTTAATTTGCAACCTGATGGAGGTCAGTATAGATGGACTAATAGACCAAGTCCCACACACTGCTAGAAGCCCAAATATTTTTTCAGAGCTAGATGCAGAAAAAAATTATTTTTAATTTGCAACCTGATGGAGGTCAGTATAGATGGACTAATAGACCAAGTCCCACACACCGCTAGAAGCCCAAAAATTTTTTCAGAGCTAGATGCAGAAAAAAAATATTTTTAATTTGCAACCTGATGGAGGTCAGTATAGATGGACTAATAGACCAAGTCCCACACACTGCTAGAAGCCCAAATATTTTTTCAGAGCTAGATGCAGAAAAAAATTATTTTTAATTTGCAACCTGATGGAGGTCAGTATAGATGGACTAATAGACCAAGTCCCACACACTGCTAGAAGCCCAAATATTTTTTCAGAGCTAGATGCAGAAAAAAATTATTTTTAATTTGCAACCTGATGGAGGTCAGTATAGATGGACTAATAGACCAAGTCCCACACACCGCTAGAAGCCCAAATATTTTTTCAGAGCTAGATGCAGAAAAAAATTATTTTTAATTTGCAACCTGATGGAGGTCAGTATAGATGGACTAATAGACCAAGTCCCACACACCGCTAGAAGCCCAAATATTTTTTCAGAGCTAGATGCAGAAAAAAATTATTTTTAATTTGCAACCTGATGTAGGTCAGTATAGATGGACTAATAGACCAAGTCCCACACACTGCTAGAAGCCCAAATATTTTTTCAGAGCTAGATGCAGAAAAAAATTATTTTTAATTTGCAACCTGATGGAGGTCAGTATAGATGGACTAATAGACCAAGTCCCACACACCGCTAGAAGCCCAAATATTTTTTCAGAGCTAGATGCAGAAAAAAATTATATTCAGTTTGCAACCTGATGGAGGTCAGTATAGATGGACTAATAGAATGATGCTATGCCCAAAAGATTTTACTTCACTAGGTGCAGTAAAAAAATTGGTATTCTATACACAGGTGTTATATCTTGCAACACAGATAGGCTACTCCACTGACTAACACACTCTGCAATAGGCCAAAAAGGATTAGCTTTGCTAGATTCAGCCAAATGCTGTGAAAAAAACTTGCACAGCACTGGCACAGACCTGCCTGGCAAAAACTGATAGGAACTGATGTAACCTAGTCCTGAAAAGGACTCCAATTACAATTAGTCTTTACTCCCACAACCTATCTATTTAAGAGCACAGACCTCCCTGATAAAAGTCGTAGGAAATGCTGTAACCTAGTCCTTAAAAGGACTGCAATCACAACTATTCCCTACTCCCAAGCTATCTGTATATTTGTGCGAAAATTGGCTTGAAATTAACAAGGTATAGCACACACAGCAACAGCGGTGCCGTCTAACACGCAGCTGCAGCAGTGAGAAAATGGTGGCGACGGGGAAAATGGCTTGGTCTTATAGGGCAAGGACATGTGACATACACTGCCAATCACACATGCCCTTGCTTGTGTGAAAAAAAGCACTTCGCTCCGTGTGTGCGCTGCTGATAGGCTGACAGATTGCACCTCCCCACTGCAAATGCGGGAAAGAGAAAAAAAAATGGAGATCTTCATTGTTCCTGCAGAGATCCATCCCCTGCCCCTCCCCCCGCCCCGCTGTACACTCAAACTGCGTATTAACATTAATTTTCATCATTACTGAGAAAAAATCCAGTTATGATTTTGGTGCACGAACAGTTATCGAACATAACCTCGAACAGCCGAATTTTTCTCAAATTGTTCGTGTTCGCCGACCGGCTCGAACACCGCCCAAAACAGCTCGAATTTGAGATTGGCGAACAGTTCGAGTAGAACAACGCTCATCTCTACTGGTGACCACTGTATTACCTGTACACTATATACAGAGCTCCTGTGTATAATGTCACTGGTGACCACTGTATTACCTGTACACTATATACAGAGCTCCTGTGTATAATGTCACTGGTGACCACTGTATTACCTGTGCACTATATACAGAGCTCCTGTGTATAATGTCACTGGTGATCACTGTATTACCTGTACACTATACACTATGTACAGAGCTCCTGTGTATAATGTCACTGGTGACCACTGTATTACCTGTACACTATATACAGAGCTCCTGTGTATAATGTCACTGGTGACCACTGTATTACCTGTACACTATATACAGAGCTCCTGTGTATAATGTCACTGGTGACCACTGTATTACCTGTACACTATATACAGAGCTCCTGTGTATAATGTCACTGGTGATCACTGTATTACCTGTACACTATATACAGAGCTCCTGTGTATAATGTCACTGGTGACCACTGTATTACCTGTACACTATATACAGGGCTCCTGTGTATAATGTCACTGGTGATCACTGTATTACCTGTACACTATACACTATGTACAGAGCTCCTGAGTATAATGTCACTGGTGACCACTGTAATACTTGTACACTATATACAGAGCTCCAGTGTATAATGTCACTGGTGATCACTGTATTACCTGTACACTGACACTATATACAGAACTCCTGTGTATAATGTCACTGGTGAACCCTGTATTACCTGTACACTGACACTATATACTGAGCTCCAGTGTATAATGTCGCTGGTGGTCACTGTATTACCTGTACACTGTACACTATATACAGAGCTCCTGTGTATAATGTCACTGGTGATCCCTGTATTACCTGTACACTGACACTATATACAGAGCTCCTGTGTATAATGTCGCAGGTGGTAATAACAGTGTTGTTAGTATTGTAGTTTGTATTCATGATCAGTATTGTAGTATTTGGTCACGTTGGGGTGGTAATATGTGGTCTGGTCATGGTCTGGCCGTATTTATTCCTTGCATGTAGTATTCGGTCACTATGTGGTGGTAATATGTGATCTAGTCATGGTGTGGCGATATTTGTCCCTTTTGTATGTGGTATTATTGGTGTTGATATAGTGGACTGTGTTGTGTATGGCAGTCATTTTGTTCTTGCTGATATTAACTAGGAAAAGATTTTTTTCCATTAGGCCACAGCCCCACCATCAGTATTTGGTTAGTATTTTTTCTCAGGAGTCGCTGCCAAAACCAGGAGTGGGTGATAAATGCAGAATTGGTGACTTGTTTCTATTTTACCTTTTCTCTGATTGTTCCTCACCTGGTTTTGGCTCCCACTCCTGAGAAAAAATACTGACCGAATACTGACCAAATACTGATAGTGGGGCCGTGACCTTAGAGATTAAATACCTGGAGCAGAGCGGCAGAGATGCACTTACAGGGGTTCTCTGGTGAAAACAAGTAATCACCTCTCCACAGGATTAGTGATAATATTGATTGGCGGGGGTCTGACTACTGGGACCTGCACCGATCGGCAGAATGTGGAGCTTTTCTCCCCATTAGACTGGAGCTCATGTGCGACTCGACCACTGATCCATTCATTCCCTCAGAGGCTGCGAGCGCTGCTCTTTTTTTGGAAGCCCCCAAGAGAACGAATGAGGCTGTGGTCAGACTTCCCACCTGTTGCTGCATTTTAAAATGGGGATAAGTGTCCTGTCAGGGATGAAACTTCCCCATTCTTCCGATTGGTGCGTTTTCCAATGTTCGGACCCAAACGATCAATAAGTGATCACCTATCCTGTAGAGCCCATGGATCGGTGATAACTTGTTTTAACCAAAGAAGCCCTTTAATGCAAACTAACGTAGTTGTCCATCCCAGTTAGTGTCGCCCAGTAGATGTGCAGGAGCCGCCTGTCAATGCTCCACTATAACAGGGAGAGCGGATAACAGATATTTGCATATGGCTGTAGGTGGGCCCCTAGAGTCAGTTCTCCCTGTGGGCCCCAGACACCCCAGTCCGACCCTGGAGAGAAACACAAATTGCGGAATATTCTACATCTTTTTCAGGTATTTCATAATTTTGTACTTGAGAGGTCTAAGCAGGACAATAGTGTAGAAGAAGTGTCAGATGGTGACAATGATTCTGACTGTAATGTGGAAAATGAACAAGAAGTAAGACACGTGTCTGTAACTGAAGGTGACCTTGGGTCTGACCAAGAGACGGACATACAGAAACCTGACATGGGAGGAGACATGACTGACATACGAGAAACCGACATACTAGGTGATGTGGGAGTAGACGTGAGTGACGTAGGAGGAATGGACGTACAAGAGCCACTAAAAATATCAGAGAATTCAGGAATTACCCAGGCTCAACTGCAAATTAAAAGGAGGAAAAATTTGCTGAAATTATACAAAATCATGCCAAAATATGATGTCAAAATCCATGCCTGTAGAAATTCAGAGACATTTGAGAGCTTCTCTGATAAGTTTGATTTATCCAATGAGGAGAGGAATCAATTATTTAAAATATGGATTCCTGTGACATTGTCCAGATGTTACTCTCCTAATGGATGGGAAAATGATTCGGACAGGTTAAGATATTTGATTTATTGTGTCACAAAGGATTTTCCCAACATAGAAGATCTGCAGAAACTAAGGATTGGTAGGAAGGAATGTACATATACATTCATGTCCATATTTGAACGGTTGTACAAAGCTCTCATCAAAAATGGAAAAGTACAACAAATCATAACAACTTTTGTACAAAAATTCAAATTCCTAAATCCAGTTTCCCAAGTTATTGCATCACAAAAATTCATTATTTGAATGTGCGCAGTTGCTGGATTTTGTTAGAAAACATGAAAGTTGTGAAAAGAAAATAGATCAAGTTAAATTTGTAAAACCAGAAAAGGTAAAATCTTACCAAAAGCCAATATCAACCTCTCCTAGACTGAGTCATCCCCATAGTGAACTCTATCAAATACGCAGAAGATTTCATATCTGTTATAAGCCATATCAGCCAGTGCAAAGGTCCATCTCTTCACAGAAAGAGTTAAAAATCCAAAGCTGTGACTTCTCCCTGGAAAGGAAAATGGCTGAAACTGATGGACAAAGTCAGGTGAGACGACCGGCTCACAGTGACATCATGGAATGTGGACGGAAGGACAGGCAGTTCTCTGAGGTTTTGAAGGATAGAAAAATGTCTTTCCTAAATAGGGCGTTCCTGGAGATATTTGAGAGAGACAGAAGATTTGGTTTAGGGAGTGGCTAAGAAAAAACTGTAATGATAATGTAGCATAGAAGTGTTACAATGTCTCAATATTTATTTATAATCTTATACAGTAAAATTGTAGTTACATAGTTTCTAATAGTTCATATATATATATATATATATATATATATATATATATATATATATATATATATATATATATATATATATATATACACACTTGTCTAAGTAGAGATTGTGTATAATTGTATTTATATATATATATTTATAAAAATATATATATATTAATTAATAAATTAGAACTTCATATATAAATTTAAGTAACAATATTTTGAATTACATTAGAACCAACCAATATATGCATAAGATATTTAAATAATGCTGTTTCTGTATTAATTTGATATTTAATTTTATTTTCTTATATTTCCTTAGAGTTTTCATTCCAAAGCAGGATTTGATCAAACAACTCTAAAATGGATTTATTTCTTTATTCACACAGGAAGCTGAAAATTGCATGATTTATGTGTAACATTAATTAATATTTTCTATGCATGAAGTGTTTATTTTATAACAAGTAGCTTTACAGCATGACGTGTGACAGCTGCGGCCTTTGAACTTTGAGCTAATAGTATAGATCCCATTCATTCTATTTTCAGCTGATGTAACCTAAAACCTGGCAGCCAGTGAAAAAAGAATCTAAGACAAGAGTTTTTTCAAGTGTCTGAAATTCCAGTGACTTACTCTCATATTATATATATACTTCTACTTGGGGAATATTCAAAGAAATATTAAGATATTAAATGCGCATTAATAAATTGGGATACTACAATTTTGGGTTAAATATATATATATATATATATCTAAAACTTCATATGTGGAATGTTTGAGTTGAACAGATCTGTGAATGTGACAGATGAGTAAATCAGCAGCTGCTAAGTGTGATTGATGTGACAGAGGCCTCGTATGTTTGTATGTTTGAGAAAAAAATGTTTCTTTATGTGAAGGTACAAAAATATATTTAATTCTGAGAAAATTATAATATAATTAGGTATTATCTACATAATATATACGTTTCTATACATAATTAAGTAATTATTATTTCTTGATTTAGCTAATAGTGGATAAGGGCAACCACACATCAAATGGTTTATAAAGCAAATTTATATTTAGAATAATTTTCCACATGATAATATTCTTGAATAACTATGATATTATTTTTAAATGGTTACCTAAATAGGTACACACCTCTCTTTAGACAAATCTATGCTACTTACTCATCGATATGAAATGTATGCAAAATATTTATAGAAGAATAACTTTTTAATTTGGTTCTGATATATAAATTATTTTATAAAATAATATTTTTTTGTATTAAGGGGGAAAATGTGTTTTTGATCCTGATTACATAATCACTTGTGATCAATACTTATTTTCCACACATTTTAATAAAGGTAAAATATTAATAAGGTACTATGATATAATTAAGAAGGGTATTACATGCAAAGTTGCATAGTTTAATAATTTTTGGTGATACAAGGTTATGACAAATATGAAATCATCCAGATAATGGAGATATAAGGGTATTTTTTATGGAGAATATAATTACTCTGCATTTGTCATTAAAATTTAAAGGCCTTATTTTTATTTTTATTCTTATTTTTATTCTTAATTTTATTTTTCATTTTTAAAATTTTATTCTTACTTATTTTCTTATTTTTCAATTTTTCATTTTTAATTCTCATTTGATTTTATTTCAGTACAGTATCTCAATTGAGAAAACACATTAATATTTAATAAAGTAATGTCTAGTACAAGAATATTGCTTCATTAAATATAATGATGATATATATTAATATAAGAAAAATGTTTACATTTTCTGAGTAAACACAACAATTCATTCATTCATTCATACATTTATTCATTTTAGTTCAGCAGTATACATTCTTTGGTATTATTGGTTTAATAAAGATATAAACACTTGTTTCAAAACACACTGACACCTATGGGTTGGAAAAGGTAATTACACCTATGACATAAAAATATTTTATCACATGGAGAACTTGATAGTAATTCAATCTATTATTGTTTATTATTCCAAACATAATTTATTTTAATATTTTGATAATAATTAGATGGATATTATTGATTGCTATGGTACGCTGTGATATTATAGGTTAGGAAAAATTGCCGGATTTGGTATCAGATTAGGGAATGAAGACTTCAATCAAGACATCGCAATTATGAATTCTATCTTAATAAAGACTTTTCATATTTATAAATCAAAGAGACTCTCAAAGGTTACAAGAAGAAGCAACCGATATCCGGAAGTCTCAGAAGGTAACAGGTGTGAACGCTGAGTGATAATAGACTGTGTCAGATACAATTCACACCACTGATCACCGGGACGGCAGAGGACGATGATCCTATATGAACTGGGTTGTGCTCAAGTTTCATCACGTTCCAGTGGTTTCCTATCACCTGCAACGCTTCAATGAAAGCTGGTGAACAGGTAATACCTGGCATATGTGTCCTGTATATAAAGGACTGAGTACTGGTTATGGGGCTATATAAAGCAGGGAAGTGTCAAGTTAACCCTTGCTTTACTGACCAAAGACGTCACATCTGTTCCAAAAGTGACACGAGACCAGTGCGGACGACACGGAAGATTCCAGAACTATCCAACGTAAGTCCAGGTGACATCGCACAGATATTAAAGCTACATTTCATCCATGGACTTTGTTTTATCATCTGACACACATGATCTTTCTAATAAAGAGCACAGTTTATAGACTGCACAATAATGAATACAATTATGGACTGTACAATATCTACACACTATAATTTATTTCAAAGGAGTTTTCATCTAAAGACTGTGTTATAAAAGAACCAAGAAAAAGACGAGACGACGACCCGATGACATCAGACGATGACGATTGGACCCGCGATTGCTTCAATTTAGATATAGGGAAGTATAATTATACATATTAAATGAATATTAGTCACGGCTTACCATAACATGAATTCACATCATTATATAACAATAATCAGATATTGATATTAATAATAATAATAATAATAATAATATCAATATTATTATTATGGAAATTTAATAATATTGCCAAGGAAGAAGAAAAGGAAAAAAATGATTGTTATCCTAATGATAAACCTGTCTTCTTTTGAGGATTTTTCAGTCCTTTTTATCCTCAAAAAGGGGGGAATGTTAAATAATTAATAATCGATAATCATTTTTCTTAAATCTGAGTTCTATGCCTCAGCCATCGTGTCTAGTTGACATGCCCTATTTGTGTGTGTATTTTTGGTTCACTACCATATGTAGAACAGGTGTCCATACGACTGGCTATAAAAGCCCATGGTACAGAAAGGGGGGGCTCTCTTGCTCTTCCCACCCCACAAGAAGAATCTTTATGCTGAGAAGCAGATGACATGTAGGCCTGGACACGTGCTGGACAAAGACATGATTTACCAGCCAGGATCCAAGGAAAGATGGGTGAATCTCAACAATTAAGCTAATTATGGACAAATGGACAATTACTTTATAACTAATTATTGTATGTACCTGCTGCAATCTGATTCTATTTAATGGACAATCCAAGAATAAATAGATACATTTTTTTTATAAGAATATCGTGATATTGATACTTTGCGAGTAGAAAAAAATAATACAGAAAGAGTATTATTTTACAGTGTTACAGGGGCCCACTGAGACCCTTTCGCCCAGGGCCCACGAAAACCTGGAGCCGGCCCTGGATGAAAGCAGTGATGGAGGAGGGAGCATCATGTGACACTCCCTCTCCCATCATTCCTCCTCTGCATCTGACGCAGCGGCATGATGACGCGCCACGCTGTGCCAGACAGTGGAGCTGGCAGCTGCTGAGGTGATCAGCTGCAGAGACTGAAGCAGCGGGGAACGAGGAGCGGTAAGTATGTATTTATTTATAAATCAGTATGTCCTGATAATACTGGAGGACTGGGGCTGCATTTTACCCTATGGTGGGGGACCGCATTTTACCCTTTGGGGGGCTGCACTATACTGCGTACAGGACCATGGGGAGTGCATTATACTGTGTGCAGGACCATGGCGAGTGCATTATACTGTGTGGAGGACCATGGGGTGTGCATTATACTGTGTGGAGGACCATAGGGTGTGCATTATACTGTGTGGAGGACCATAGGGAGTACGTTATACTGTGTGGATGACCATAGGGAGTGCATTATACTGTGTGGAAGACCATAGGGAGTTCATTATACTGCGTGGAGGACCATAGGGAGTGCATTATACTTAGTGGAAGACCATAGGGAGTGCAATGTACTGTGTGGAGAACCATAGGGAGTTCATTATACTGTGTGGAAAACCATAGGGAGTTCATTATACTGTGTGGAGGACCTTAGGGAGTGCATTATACTGTGTGGAGGACCTTAGGGAGTGCATTATACTGCGTGGAGGACCATGGCGAGTGTCTTATACTGTGTGGAGGACCATGGCGAGAGTCTTACACGGTGTGGAGGACCATGGTGAGGATCTTATGTAGCACCCTGAGGATTCGGCTGCTACAGGGGTATTGCACCTCACTCCAGAGGTGTGGTATTCCACTCCCGGGTAAGGATGGAGTGTGGAACTGAGCTCAGTAGGCTGCATGCACTACATACATCCCATTTCCGGGGGACAGATCAACGGTACTCCCACCAGTATATGTGCAGGTACGACAGCGTCTGTCCCTGGCTGGAGTGGGAGGGGGGTGGAACATCCCAGTAGTGTAGGGGCAGATAGGGGGAGTAGTCTGGGTAAAGCTAGGAGTTCATTGGGTGCTAGTCACCTGGGCTCACACATAGAGGGAGTATATATGGTGGGCACCATCTTAGGACAGGGTCTTTTTAGCCTGAGGAGCAGAGCAGAGGAGCTCAGCCAGGAGGGCTGACAGGGAGCTGTGGCTCCGGCTGGGCCCAGCTCCAGAGCCAAGCCTGCAGAGGGAGAGAGGAGAAAAGAAGGACCCAGAGAGAAAGACAAGAAGGGAACCCCAAGACCCCAGAATAAAGACAAAAGGGTGAAGGGTTGGCGGACACGGGTACCGGATCCCAAGCTGGCAGAGGCCAAAACAAACCTTAGCCAGGAACCGGAGGTCGTGGGCAGGATCTGCCACGACCCTCACCAAATCCACCAGAATGGCACACCGAGCATAGGGTCAGGGAAGCCAGGGAAGGTTCAACCAACAAGAGACCCGAGGGAGCCGGACACAGGTGGATCCCTGGTGGGAACGGCCAGAGAGAGAGAGAGAGTCAGAAGGGAGCTCAGGACCACGCTCCGGAATCGCCTGGGGGTTAGCCGAGTCCAGGACCTGGTGGACGCAGCACGGCTCGGGTGGTCACTCAAGGCCAGAGTGACCAAAAGAACACCAGTAAGTAAAAACCCTGAACTGCATCTCCTGACTCTGAGTCTTCTTTCTGCATCATCACAACCCCCATCATCCACACCTGCTGCCCTGAGGCCATACCCCTCCCGTTGGGGGTTATACCATCACTGCTGCACATATACCACCGGCCTCAGCGGACTGCTCTGCAGCGGCGGCGTCAAAGCCGCACTCAACGGGTGGCGTAGTCGACAATCAAGTTAACATCTACTGCCATAGACTGCCACTTAGTTTGACACCCTGGGCACGGACCGGGTCACCGCCACAAGGACTACTACCCCTATCCAGATCCGGCTCCGGGTATCCCTTGCACACGGACCAGGGGGTGCGTCAACTTTTGGCGTAGTCGGCAGGATAACGTGCCCGCAACCACCGGGTACTGCGTGCCTGAAGAAAAGTTCACATTTACCTCAAAAAGAAGTCTCCCGCCAATTCCGGAGGGTCCCCGCCATCGGACGCCATCACGGTTCGTTTCCCGCCGTTTGCCCGCCATCTGCAGTCTTTTCCCGCCATCCACAGAGTTTCCCGCCATTGGGAAGCGGTTCCCGCCATCTGAGAAGATTTCCCGCCCTGGCAGAGCGGACGCCATTATGGGCGTGCCAGAGGGTGGTAAGAGACGACCTCCCATCGTGGGCCAGGACCAAGAATGGCGCCAAAAACGAAGACCGCCCCCACCAGCAGAGGCTGCGATGCTAGCGATGTCCATCAGTGTGAGAGAACTGCCCCTGGAGCTGTCAATCACCAAGTTGCCCGAGGACCGCCCTCAATGGGGGCGGAGACAGAACAAAAGAGAGAAGATGGGAGCAGCTTGGAGAAGTCTGGAGGAGCCGTACCCGGAGATGGAGGGAGAGGCAGGCAGCACTGACCCTGTGGTCAGGAGCCTGATGCAAGCTACCACTCCACAAGACCTGGTGGAGATCCTGGCACAGCTCCCCCGAGACCGGGAGCGTGCACAGACCGCGCTGGAGGGCCTCGCACGGAGGATGGCCCAGGTGCAGCGAGAAACGCTGATGGAGTGGAGCAGGGAGATGGCCCAGCAGGCTGGAACCCGCCAGCGGAGCACACCACCCGCAACGAGGAGCACGCCTGCCCCTGAAGAGGATGCAGAGGGGACGGAGGCCGGAGACGCCGCCGCAGAGGGAGCTGAAGAGACGGAGGCAAGTAAAGGGGACGTTACTACCCCAAGCCCGGCCACCGCAAGCCTACCCCCGCTCCCCGTCGCAGAGCCCGAAGTCCCACTGATCGTGCCCGTTGCCGCACCGCTACCGCTCTAGACTAGGCCCCAAGCAGGAGCCGCGACCACGCCCCCTGTGACGTCACGCGCCTCAACCCTGAGCGCGGCCAAGCAGGAGACGCCACCGGCCTGGTCGCAAGGCCGAGTGCCCCCGGGCGCCGCCGTCTTCACGGTGCCCTTTACCTTCAGGGTACCCCAAGCCTGGTCGCAAGGCCTAGTGATCCCGGGCGCCGCTGCCACCACCGCGCCCTCAACTTCCACTGTGCCGCACCTGGGTGAGGACTTGTTTGCCCAGCACACTTGCCCGGATGGGCAGCCCTTTGTGTGGCCGCCGGAGTACCACCATCCCCGACTCCGGAAAGAAAGACCCCTGGATGAGCCCCTAATCCCGGTTCCGGCGCCCGTCAAGATGACCCTGCTCTCGCTGGAGGAAGCGCAGTTTGCGTGGGACCCCGCAGGAGGAGACTTCATCGGGTTCACTCAAGAGACCCGGGCGGCTGCAACTGAGCGTGCAGAGTGCTGCCGCCAGCAGTTGGAAGTCTTTGAGCGAGAACGGAGAGAGAGACGGGTCCGCGAGGAGCGGCTGCAAGTAAAGAGTGCAGAACAAAAGAGCCGGACCCGAAGGAACCCCCGTGCAGCCCACGGTCCCCGTGCCACCGGGACTGTAATCAAATTCCAACTGCAGCACGGTTGGGGCTTCATCAGAGATCATCACACCCCCGGCGACGTCTTCGTGACCAGGAGAGATGTCGAGTCCCACCTACCGGAGGGACACAGAGGTCGTGACCTTTACCTGGGTGATGAGGTCACCTTCACCCGGCACCAATGTGCCAAAAGACCCTATGCCCTTCATGTACACCGACTGACAGAGAAAGAGCTGAGGTGTCAGGAGGAGCAAGAGGACCCGGACGGGTCTGAAGAATACAGGGAGGAAGCATCAGGAGGATGCCGCTACTAAAGTACGGTAAATGGAACTGTAAAATAGTTACCCGTTAGGGTACAGGAACTGTTACCATTATAGTCCCCGTTGGGACCAGTGAACTGTTCTAGTGTGTCCTATATCCCCACAGGCTGAGGACTGTGAGCAGCCATCCCTAATCCCACTGGCCGAGGACTGAGAGCGGCCACCTTCCCTTGTACATAGTTGCGCTTCCTAAAGCGCCCCCTACCGGTTTTTTAGGAAACTGTTTTTTCTACCAGAGACTGTGGCACTTACCTGGTCACAATTTGCACAAGTGGCCAGAGGTCAAAAATGTTTTTTATGAAAAGTTTTATATGAAGAGTATTATGCTGCTGATATATATATAGTGTTTTATATGTTTATGATGTTTTGAAAAAAAATTGTATGTTTGTGGATATTTTATTCTTTTACAGCCCGAGGACGTGCTGTGATTTACCAGGGGGGAATGTAGCACCCTGAGGATTCGGCTGCTACAGGGGTATTGCACCTCACTCCAGAGGTGTGGTATTCCACTCCCGGGTAAGGATGGAGTGTGGAACTGAGCTCAGTAGGCTGCATGCACTACATACATCCCATTTCCGGGGGACAGATCAACGGTACTCCCACCAGTATATGTGCAGGTACGGCAGCGTCTGTCCCTGGCTGGAGTGGGAGGGGGGTGGAACATCCCAGTAGTGTAGGGGCAGATAGGGGGAGTAGTCTGGGTAAAGCTAGGAGCTCATTGGGTGCTAGTCACCTGGGCTCACACATAGAGGGAGTATATATGGTGGGCACCATCTTAGGACAGGGTCTTTTTAGCCTGAGGAGCAGAGCAGAGGAGCTCAGCCAGGAGGGCTGACAGGGAGCTGTGGCTCCGGCTGGGCCCAGCTCCAGAGCCAAGCCTGCAGAGGGAGAGAGGAGAAAAGAAGGACCCAGAGAGAAAGACAAGAAGGGAACCCCAAGACCCCAGAATAAAGACAAAAGGGTGAAGGGTTGGCGGACACGGGTACCGGATCCCAAGCTGGCAGAGGCCAAAACAAACCTTAGCCAGGAACCGGAGGTCGTGGGCAGGATCTGCCACGACCCTCACCAAATCCACCAGAATGGCACACCGAGCATAGGGTCAGGGAAGCCAGGGAAGGTTCAACCAACAAGAGACCCCAGGGAGCCGGACACAGGTGGATCCCTGGTGGGAACGGCCAGAGAGAGAGAGAGAGTCAGAAGGGAGCTCAGGACCACGCTCCGGAATCGCCTGGGGGTTAGCCGAGTCCAGGACCTGGTGGACGCAGCACGGCTCGGGTGGTCACTCAAGGCCAGAGTGACCAAAAGAACACCAGTAAGTAAAAACCCTGAACTGCATCTCCTGACTCTGAGTCTTCTTTCTGCATCATCACAACCCCCATCATCCACACCTGCTGCCCTGAGGCCATACCCCTCCCGTTGGGGGTTATACCATCACTGCTGCACATATACCACCGGCCTCAGCGGACTGCTCTGCAGCGGCGGCGTCAAAGCCGCACTCAACGGGTGGCGTAGTCGACAATCAAGTTAACATCTACTGCCATAGACTGCCACTTAGTTTGACACCCTGGGCACGGACCGGGTCACCGCCACAAGGACTACTACCCCTATCCAGATCCGGCTCCGGGTATCCCTTGCACACGGACCAGGGGGTGCGTCACTTACACTGTGTGCACTTTCTGCTGCTCACGGCACTTTACTAAAACTGTGGATGGATGTTAGCAGAAATAACCATATCAAACCTACTAAAATGTAACGCTAATTCCCAGGTGCCGGTACGTGTGATCCTGATGCGGCACACTGTTGCCACACGTGTGACAAACAGGGACACACGGGACACGGATATCTCTGGTACCGTTTTTTCCTTTCCGGTACTGGAAATATATGGACGTGTGAAACCGGCTTTATAGGGAGTCTGGCCGACTGACAGCGGCTCACCGCTCCTGCAGCTGCACGATCTCGCGACCTAAACACAACAAGGTAAAGGATTGAACTTTATAAAGACACAACGATCAATGACAATGATGTAAATGATTTATCACTTTTTATTAATTCTTCAATACCTTCAATATTTGTCACAGTTGTTAATAGTAAACTAAAATGTTCTATGGAGAAAAAAAAGACAAATGAGGAATAAACCTACACATTATTTCCCATATGACTGAGTATATCTTTTGGGTGTGTTCACAATTGGCTGTTTTTCTGCGGCAATAACACTGCACTTTAAAGTACGAGCTTAGTGAATGAGATTTCTGAAGTCTCATTCACATGCTGCGTTTCTTTTCTAGTGTTTTTTGTATTCTGCAGCTTGTCAATCCTTTTAGGGCCGTTGCAGCGTTTTTCACCAATTCAAATGAATGAGAAAAAAAACAATTAAAAACACAGCAAAAACGTGCGTATTTTACTCAGTGTTTTTCCTGCCACCAGTTTGGTTTTTGTTGAACAAAAAATGCTGCAAAAATGCAGCGTGTGAACATACCCTTATACTGGTTGTGTTCTAACTGGAAATAAAAGAGAACGGTCATGATAACATGGAGATGGATTTTATTCTATGGAGTTTCCACTGTACACATTGCTCGGCAGCATCTGTTTGTGCAGAGTCGCCTCATGAAGATTCTATCACAAGATTCCATCATGACATCACTGGTGATGCTCGCCCATTATGACATCACAGCTCACAGTCACTACTTCTACAATGTACACAGGGTAGCGGGTGCCATTTTGGCTCCATAGCTAGTTACTGAGCGCACTTACAGTTTCTCACTATGGCCGGATTTTTTCTGGATAATTTTCAGGTACAAGCACTATGGGGTATTCTTATCAACAATCGCCCTAACATTGTGCTTCTACCACCCGATGGCGTTCACAGCTTCACTCACCGGCTGGTGGTGCAGCTAGTAAGGAACTGCCTGACCAAACACCAACAAGGTCATCTCACCTCAGAGTATGTGACGGATTTACTTCATAACATCAGGACATTACTACAGCAGGTAAATAGCGGACGCTCCGCACAAAACTTCTCCATATAGATAATTGAACCCGTTCTACACCCTGGTGACAAACATTTTTATTGGTACAATTTCGGCACCATTTTTTTAAAGACACTGTGTCTGCGAATTCACACAGAGTGTCTTCAATAAAATGCAGCCGGATAGAGTAGTATGCGCACACGCAAACCCCCATAGCCTCCCCACGTCCAGCAGGAGACCCCCATACCCTCCCCACGTCCAGCAGGAGAACCCCATAACCTCCCCACCTCCAGCAGGAGACCCCCATAGCCCCCCCACCTCCAACAGGAGACCCCCATAGCCTCCCCACGTCCAGCAGAAGACCCCCATAGCCTCCCTACGTCCAGCAGGAGACCCCCATAGCCTCCCTACGTCCAGCAGGAGACCCTCATAGCCTCCCTACGTCCAGCAGGAGACCCCCATAGCCTCAATGCATCAAGCAGGAGACCCCTAAAACCTCCCCACGTCCAGCAGGAGACCCCTATAGCCTCCGCACGTCTAACAGGAGACCCCCATAGTCTCCCCCGGTCCAGCAGGAGACCCTCATAGCCTCCCCACGTCCAGCAGGAGACCCCCATAGCCTCCCCATGTCCATCAGGAGACCCCCATAGCCTAAACACGTCCAGCAGGAGACCCCCATAGCCTCCCCACCTCCAACAGGAGACCCCCCATAGTCTCCCCACGTCCAGCAGAAGACCCCCATACCCTCCCCATGTCCAGCAGGAGAACCCCATAACCTCCCCACCTCCAGCAGGAGACCCCCATAGCCCCCCACCTCCAACAGGAGACCCCCATAGCCTCCCCACATCCAGCAGAAGACTCCCATAGCCTCCCTGCATCCAGCAGGAGACCCCCATAGCCTCAATGCATAAAGCAGGAGACCCCTATAACCTACCCACGTCCAGCAGGAGACCCCTATAGCCTCCACACGTCTAGCAGGAGACCCCCATAGTCTCCCCCGGTCCAGCAGGAGACCCTCATAGCCTCCCCACATCCAGCAGGAGACCCCCATAGCCTCCCCACGTCCATCAGGAGACCCCCAGAGCCTCCACACATCCAGCAGGAGACCCCCATAGCCTCAATGCATTGAGCAGGAGACCCCTATAGCCTCCCCACGTCCAGCAGGAAACCCCCATAGCCTCCGCAGGTCTAGCAGGAGACCCCATAGCCTCCCGTGGTCCAGCAGGAGACCCTCATAACCTCCCCACATCCAGCAAGAGACCCCCATAGCCTCCCCACATCCAGCAGGAGACCCTCATAGCCTCAACGCATAGAGCAGGAGACCCCCATAGCCTCCCCATGTCCAGCAGGAGAACCCCATAGCCTCCCCACGTCCAGAAGGAGACCCCTTTAGCCTCCCCTGGTCCAGCAGGAGACCCTCATAGCCTTCCCACATCCAGCAGGAGACCCCCATAGCCTTCCCACGTCCAGCAGGAGACCCCCATAGCCTCCACACATCCAGCAGGAGACCCCCATAACCTCCGCACATCCAGCAGGAGACCCCAATAGCCTCCCCACATCCAGCAGGAGACCCCCATAGCCTCCATACATCCAGCAGGAGACCCCCATAGCCTCCCCACATCCAGCAGGACACCCCCATAGCCTCCATACATCCAGCAGGAGACCCCCATAGCCTCCACACGTCCAGCAGGAGACCCCCATAGCCTCCGCACATCCAGCAGGAGACCCCCATAGCCTCCCCACATCCAGCAGGAGACCCCCATATCCTCTGCATTTCCAGCAGGAGACTCCCATAGCCTCCACACGTCCAGCAGGAGACCCCCATAGCCTCAATGCATTGAGCAAGATACCGCATAACCTCCCCATGTACAGCAGTAGAACCCCATAAACTCCTCATGTCCAGCAGGAGACCCCCATAGCCTCCCAAGATCCAGTAGGAGACTCCTATAGCCTCCCCACGTCCAGCAGTAGACCCCATAGCCTCTGCACGTCCAGCAGCAGACCCCCATAGACTCACCACGTCCAGCAGGAGACCTCCATAGCCTCCACCCCTCCAGCAGGAGACCCCCTTAGCATCCGCATGTCCAGCAGGAGACTCCCATAGCCTCCGCACGTCCAGCAAGAGACCCCGATAGCCTCCCCACGTCCAGCAGAAGACCCCCATAGCATTCGCACGTCTAGCAGGAGACCCCCATAGCCTTCCCCGGTCCAGCAGGAGACCCTCAAAGCCTCCCCACGTCCAGCAGGAGACCCCCATAGCCTCCCCACGTCCAGCAGGAAACCCCCATAGCCTCTGCACGTCCAGCAGGAGACTCCCATAGACTCCCCATGTCCAGCAAGAGACCCCCATAACCACCCCACATCCAGCAGGAGACCCTCATAGCCTCAACGCATCGAGCAGGAGACCCCCATGGCCTCCCTACGTCCAGCAGGAGACCCCCATTAGCCTCCGCACGTCCTGCAGGAGACCCCCATAGCCTCTGCACGTCCAGCAGGAGACCCCCATAGCCTCCGCACGTCCAGCAGGAGACCCCCATAGCCTCCGCATGTCCAGCAGGAGACCGCCATAGCCTCCTCACATCCAGCAGGAGACCCCTATAGCCTCTGCATGTCCAGCAGGAGACCCCCATAGCCTCTGCATGTCCAGCAGGAGACCCCCATAGCCTCCGCACATCCAGCAGGAGACCCCCATAGCCTCCCCACGTCCAGCAGGAGACCCCCATTGCCTCCCCACGTCCAGCAGGAGACCTCCATACAGGGGCGTACATAGGAATCATGGGGCCCCATAGCAGAAGCGCTAAATGGAGCCCCTCCAAAAAAGTGAAAATTGTCGGGGGTCAAGGAAGAGCATATCTCATAACTTTCCAGCCTTTACACAGTAATTTTTCTCCTGCTGAAGTCCTAGATTCCTCTTTTATTTCCCCATAAGGTATGATGCCAACAACAGTGCCCCCTCTAAACACAGTATGTTACCCCCATGGTGAATTCCTCCACATGCACAGTATAATGACTCTACCGTACCCCACCTCAACTCTCAAGGCAAAGTATGGTGACTCCAACACAGTATGATCCCCCAACTGTGACCCCCACACAGCCCTCCATGTAGTATAATGGCCCCACACCTCTCCACACAGTATAATGCACTCGCCATGGTCCTCCACACAGTATAATGCACTCGCCATGGTCCTCCACACAGTATAATGCACTCGCCATGGTCCTCCACACAGTATAATGCACTCCCTATGGTCCTCCACGCAGTATAATGCACTCCCAATGGTCCTCCAAACAGTATAATGCACTCCCTATGGTCCTCCACACAGTATAATGCACTCCCTATGGTCCTCCACACAGTATAATGCACTCCCTATGGTCCTCCACACAGTATAAGACATTCTTCATACAGAATACTGGCCCCCATATAGTCCTCTCCATACAGTATACTGGCCTGCATATAGTCCTCCATACAGTATACCGGCCTCCTTATAGTCCTCTATAGAGAATACTGGCCTCATATAGTCCTCCACACAGTGTATGGGTCCCAATATAGCCCTCCATACAGTGTATTGGCCCCCATATAGTCCTCCATACAGTATACTGGCCCCCATATAGTCCTCCATACAGAATACTGGCCCCCATAGAGAATACTGGCCCCCATATAGTCCTCCATACAGTGTACTGGCCCCCATATAGTCCCATATAGTCCTCAATACAGTATACTGGCCCTCATATAGTCCTCCACACAGTGTATGGGCCCCCATATAGTCCTCCCTACAGAATACTGGCCCCCATATATTCCTCCATACAGTATACTGGCCCCCATATAGTCATCCATACAGTATACTGCCCCTCATATAGTCCTCCACACAGTGTATGGGCCCCCATATAGTCCTCCATACAGAATACTGGCCCCCATATAGTGCTCCATACAGTGTACGAGCCCTTATATAGTGTATGGGCCCCAGGCCTCCATACATTAAAAAAAAAAAAAAAATGACATACTCACCTCACCTGCTGCCGCTGCTCTGCTCCGGACTCCTCAGCGTCGCTGTCTTCCCGCTCTGCACTGTGACTGCTCAGCAGAGGGTGTGGTGGAAAGACGTCATCCCACCCTCTAACCTGAGACGTCACAGCACAGGACGCGGAAGACACCGGAAGACACCGGAGCTGCGGAGGCACGGGGAGAGGTAAGTATTGTGCCGGGGCCCTGAGCGGAGTGGGGCCCCCTGCCTGCTCAGGGACCTGGCACTTGCCCGGGTGCTAACGCCGGGCCTGGGAGCGGAGCCTGTTGCAAGGGCCCCGATGCGGGGCATACACGGTGCAGACGACTGCTATGGGCCCCCCCCCCGGCTCACGGGCCCCATAGCAGTGGCGTGGCGGTACGCCACTGCCTCCATAGCCTCCCCACTTTTAGCAGGAGACCCCCCATAGCCATGATGAAATGACGCATACCTCTATTTCTGGCACCACACTCCTCCTCCATCCCCGTCCTCCTCCCGGTCTGGATGTGTTCTTCTGTCTGCGGCCACATTGTGCAGGTACAGTGCGCTTGCGCAGTCTATAGAGGCTTCGGAAAGAAGGACCCATCCCTGGTTATATTATAGATAATGGTGGGATAGAAGTTTCTTTCCTCCAATATAAAACACGATGAGTCCCCAGAGTTATTGTATCTGCAGAGAGGAGCAAATGTCACATACAATGGCGGCCTCCTCCATTGTGACCTTTCTCATCTCCAAATTTTCCTTTTTGTTTCTTTTCCTCTTTTTAGGCTGAAGAAAGATCTCAATATGGAGATTTGGCTTTTATTAAAGACCTGGCCGAAAAAGTCCTGTGTGTACTGGAGCGTCCGGCCCGCTCATTGGAACGCCTGGTAAGGAGCCGTCATCTTCTCTAGCACACGTCTGATTTGTACAGTTACAATTGGCTGCATCTGTAAATGCAGGTTTAGTCCTTCCTGATTTATCTATGTGATGATTTAGTGTAAGGTTCCACATGTTAATTATATATATTATATCTATCAGGAAACAGCAGAAGGCGACACCAAAGACGAGCAAAATCTAATCCCGGGACTGAACAGCGATCTGACTACAGGTAAGCCGATCACCCGACCTCCTACAAGAAATATCCAGATATTATAGAGAACAGGGAATAATCTTACATTTACTCTGTATATTCTGTGTAATGGGAACCTGTCAGCACATTTTTGCATATTGTGGTATGACTGTACTGGCCATTTCTCTGTAATAATTTTTTGCAGAAATCCAATGTCTCAGTCAAGGGAAATCTAATGTAGAAGCCGTATACAAATCAGCATGGAAGTGCACTGGGGGCGTGGAAGAAGAAATCCATACTGTGACACGCCCCCAGTGCACTTCCAGGATAATCTGCATATGGCTCCTACGCTTCAGCTCTCTTACCATCACTCACATGTACAGCGAGGGTGGGGGGTCCTCATTCATGTGATGATTGGGGGAGTCCTTCATCATTTCCATTACGTTTATTCATGGATGCGCCATACGTTCTCATATTTAGAATCCCTATATAATAAGTATTATTCCCATTTACAGACATCTTGTCATGTCTGAGTTATATTGTTGTAATATATATGTAGGATTAATATCGTCTAATACATTTTATTTCTTCATCATTTTTTCACTCTTTTAGAAACAACTGTGTTGGCGGATGCTGACAGTAGAATCTGTGAGATCCCGGAGATCCAAGAATCTGACGGTGTAAGTATCATGGAGAGAGATGTCGGTGTATCACCAGATTATGGGGTGGGAATGACACCTCCAGTATTGTCCCCATATAACCATGGGATGTCTCTATTCTAAGAGGAGATGACAGAAGGGAGATGTTTTTGCATCTGGAGCTTTTTTCCAGCAGCTTCTATATCTTTATATAATTTCTTATTCTTTTATAGAGCGTGATCAAATCATTGACCCCGTCAAGACAGCCGCATAAGAGCGACTATGGGACATCCAAACTGATCAGCAGTGGAAGTTTTGGGTGAGTTTTCTGTTGGCATAATCCACATTTCTCAAGGTTCCCAATGACAATGCTCCAGACTCTGTGCTCTTCCCTTCAGTGTTATCATAGGGAAATTATATGATCTGTAGGAAAACAAACTATTAAGGAAAGGGATTAAAATAGAATAATATATTACACCTGCCTGTCCTAGACCCTCATCTGTTCTTACACTGCCACCCCCATCAGAGCTTCCCCCTCCTCCGCACCGGTCTGTTCTTTTCGGAATCCATTAGCGAACTGATAAGAGTAATTGGCAACACATGGTCAAGTGAGGGGGTGACACGAAATTTCATCAATGACATCTGCACCCCCCAACCTCCACCATGACCATGTGAGTCTACTCCCTGGTCTCAGCAATAAAGACTGGCACAGAGGACAAGTGGCTATAATGGGTTTCATTTTTTGTAACTCCTTCGCTCCCCTCCATTTATTATGTTGTTATGTCTTGGGGTATGCGGGAGCATAATTAACGTCATGTTATGGCAATTGGAGCACTTTTAATTTGGACCAACTTTTATTTGCACTGAATCGTATCTCCTGGTCTAATGTAGTGAATCTGCCCAAGAATAATTTCAGTAGATTCTCTCATCTGTAATGTGACCTGGGTGAGGGCTCCGGCGGACGTGGCATTGTGGACACCTCCCATAGGTGATCTATGTAGTGATCTTTTATCAAATTCTAGACATGGATTTCCAGTGACGGACAGACTTCTAGCATTAAACATTAGTACAAAACATTATATAATGACTTCTATAGAAGTTCTTGTAGTAAAGATTCATTCTAACCATTGATTCTCTTTCTCTCCAGTGCCGTCTACTTAGCGCACCATAAAGACTCACACCAGATCTTTGCTTTGAAGAAAATGTTCAAGCGAAACCTGAACACTCCAAAAAGAGTGGCATTGGCCTTTCTGGAGAGGGACATCCTAACATTCGCAGATTGTCCCTTCGTGGTCTCCATGCTCTGCTCCTTTCCAACAAAATCTCACCTGTGTATGGTCATGGAGTATGTAGGAGGTAGGACATGTATATTGTAGTATATTCAGCCCATGTCTGCTTACATCTTATCACTGCTCTTATAATTAGGATAATTAGGACAGTTACATCCTCACAGTGCGTTTACTGTAGGTTTTCTATTACCAAGATGCCTGGAAATTCATTGATCTGTGTGCAGCAGTGCTATGGTGCCAGTGAGTCAGATCGGGCCTGGCACCGCTCGGCACTGGGCCCCATTCCACCACCTGTCATCACAATTTCAGTGGTATTCACATTGTCAGAATATGAATACCGATGAAAACAATGGTGGATCAGGGAGCCAAAGGTTCCTAAATCCACCATTCAGCCTCCGCAGATGGGTCCGAGACTCCGTGTACTGCAGGTTCTTCGATGTCGCCACAATATTGCATCTGTAGTGTGGAGTCTCAGTACTTACACTGCACAGGTGGGGCTGGTGGGGGCCATAACACTGAGTGATGGGGCAGGTGGAGACCATATGCTGAGTAGTAGGGCTGGTTGGGGCCATAATACTGAGTGGTGAGGCTGGTGAGGGCGATAATTCTAAATGGTGAGGCTGGTGGGGGCCATAACACTAAGTAGTGGTGGGGGCCATAATACTGAGAGGTAGGGCTGGTGGGGGCTATAGTACTGAATGGTGGGGCTGGTGGGTGCCTTACTACTAAGTGGTGGGGCTAATAAGGGCCATAATTCTGAGCAGTGGGGTTGGTGAGAGCGATAATACTGAGTGTTGATACTGGTGGGGGCCATAATACTGAGAGGTGGGGCTGGTGGAGGTGGTAGTACTGAGTGGTGGGTGCCTTACTACTAAGTGGTGGGGCTGGTAGGGGCCGTAACAATGAGTGGTGGGGCTGGTGAGGGCCATAATACTGAGTGTTGAGGCTGGTGGGGGCCATAATACTGAGTAGTGGGGCTATTGTGTGCCTTACTACTAAGTGGAGGGACTGTTGGGGGCAATAACACTGAGTGGTGGGGCTGCTGAGGGCCATAATACTGAGTGGTGGGGCTGGTGAGAGCAATTATACTTAGTTGTTGGGCTGGTGGGGGCATAATACTGAGTTGCGAGATTGGTGGAAGCCATAATACTGAGAATTGAGGGTTGTGGGTACCATAATACTGAATGGTGTGCCGTGTGAGGGGCTATAGGGGACTGTGAATGCCGCTATATTGAGTTGGTGACTGTACATGCCCCTACACCCCCTGGGGGTCCTCATATTGAATGGTGTGCAGTGGGGGTCCTTATTCTGTGTGGGGATCCTAATTCTGTTTGATTGGCTTTGGGGGCCATCATACTGAGTGGGCAGTGGTGGAGACCATTATATTGTCTGAGGGGCTATGGGGGCCATTATATTAAGTAGGGGGGGCTGTGGGCACCATTATACTGAGTAGGGGGCTGTGACTGGCCTCATACTGAGTGGGGACATTATAGACAGGTGCTACGTTATATCTGTAAGGTGAAACTAGATTAAGATTTCACTGTGGGGATATCTAACTCAGTCTGTGGGTGGGGGCATTTTTTGGGAGTATCATATGCTAAAATGGCTATAAAAGGTGTATTGCTGTTGAGAACATCGATTGACTTCAGTAAGGGTTTTTTTTGAAGGGGCGTGCAGTTAGAACTTTTGCTATGGGGCCCTGAGATTTCTCTGTCCGCCACAGTCTGTGTGATCTCCCTGTAAGTCCGCACTGAGCATGTCAGTATCTCCAGCTGTAGACGAGATGTGACATCACTTTATGTTATTAGTTACATGGACGACATTTCTCCATCGATTCAGACTAATATTATGTGCACTATACATTATATCTGTTTATATTCTCTCCTATCCCAATGTCTCCGCTCACTTCCCATTATACATCATGGTGATCTGCTGTGTAAACCACTCACCGGTCATATTTCCTTTCTTCTATAGGTGGTGACTGTGAGACCCTCCTAAGCACCAGGGGTCCTCTATCTGTCCCCTTGGCCCGCTTATACTTTGGAGAAGCGGTTCTTGCTGTGGAATACCTCCATAGCTACGGTGTGGTGCACAGAGACCTGAAGCCGGATAAGTAAGTGCCCCTCGTAGTATAATAAAGGGGGGAAGTTATCATTTATTATCATACGGTCTGTGAGGCTAAAACCATCTTCTCTTCCACAGCCTCCTGATTACATCTGCTGGACACATAAAAGTTACCGATTTTGGGATTTCAAAAGTTGGTGTCATGATACCAAAAACCAACACCTACAAGGAATTAGCGGAGGACATCACCAGGGAGTTCCTGGACCGTGAGGTGGGCAACACTTACAGGAATTTAGCTTGTTCTTTACAAATCTCCAAGGACCAAAGCAAAGAAAGACCTTAAATATAACTTTTAATAGATACATTTAAAAGCACCCATATCAATATATAAAGACAAAATCCATAAAATGTGGCGGCAGCAGTATTCTCCGATCGGGGTGTATTTATCTCCCGCGTCTGTCCAGACTCATTGTGGCTATCTCCTAATATGATCCCCTGATGAACCCCAAATTAGGAGGGGGAGAAACGTGTTGGGACAATTTACAGATAAGTCCTCTGGTTACTGCTGACTAAAATGCTTTTTTGGCAACTTTTTTTGCAATTCGCACACTGGATAATGCTCTGTCCCAACATTTGGACGTGTCCTGTGTAGATCAGTCCTGATTATAGATTAGCCAGGGTGGTTTTGAGGTTGTCTATATGTACCGTCTGTCCTAGACTATTATCTTCATGCTCAATGTCATTATATAGGTGACTTGTTACTACTTTGGACATATTTATGTTCCTATGTTTACCGTTAATTGAGCACACGTGCTTTTATAATATTGTTCTTGTTGCCCGTAATTGCCAGCACTAATGTACTTTATGTATCTATAATAGGCTTCTGAATGATGGTTTATATATCATACTGAATTGTGTATAGATTGGTGCATTTGATATCCTATCTGTACTAGTGGAACTACATTATATCAGCTTCCCTGTTTCCATATAATTGATACATTGAATATTGCCTTTTTTTCATTCAGCATGTTAGCAGCGACATGACTGTCTGCCTTTCATCATTATCTGTATATGTGTATGTCTGTCTAGGGGTGGATAGGGTCACGGAGGGTGTGCCGATGTGGAGCGGGGGCGCCAAACCGATTAGCTAGGGTGCCAACCTCCACTGGCAGGCGGGATCTCAGCCCATTTGGGATCTCTAGGGCAAGCCTGCATGTCAATTATCCTACGTTTATCCCACTACCCATATATTGTACATTTTATGCATTTTGTCTTCATATATTGATATGGGTGCTTTTAAATGTAGCTATTAAAGATTATATTTTAAGGGGTTTTCTTTGTTTTGCTCTGGTATTTGGTTAACTAATATACCCCATCTGTTCACCTTGCCTTTGGCATATGTTTTTTTTTCTTTACAAATCTCATCACACTATTGTGTCTTCTCTACATTCTTCATTTCTAGAGAACGTTTCCATTGATATTTTATCTTTTGTCATTGTGTTTTTATGGCGAGAACGTGTTATAATAACAATTTTATCATTTTCATCTTTATCTTCTGTTGTTTTCCAGTTATGTGGCACCCCATATTACATCGCCCCAGAGGTCATCCTCAAAGAAGGCTATGGAAGACCTGTTGACTGGTGGTCAATGGGGATAATCCTACATAAATTTCTCACGGGATCTGTACCATTTGATGGAGATTCTGTAGCTGAGCTTTATGACAGGATTGTCATTGGTAAGTGGAATGATCCGACCATTGCTTTGATCAGTTACATTGGTTTAGGTGTTTACTTTGCTTTAGCTTACAGTCCAGTAAAGAGATTTTATTTTCTGTATAACAGGTGACATAATTTGGGATTGTAATTCCGCTCCTACTCCCAATGCACAGAACCTGATTACTGAGCTGCTCAGAACAAATCCTGCAGATAGACTTGGGACAGGTAAGAGATATAATACTATTCACCTATCACACTTATCACTCATGTCCTTGAGGATCAACACGTCTCTATCAGATTGTCCATTTCTAGTTCTCCACACTATGACTTTCAGTCTTCTTCCTTCATGTTGACTCAGTTATGTCATTAATTCAGATTAAGTTAAACTGTTCAGATGTGAAGCAATCTCTGACAATGTCCACATCACTTTTGTTTTGTTCTTTTTCCAGGAGGATCACTTGAGATCAAGAGTCATCCATTCCTGAGTGACTTAGATTTTAACAACCTTCTAAGTCAGAAGCCAGAGTACATTCCTCAGCTTGCCTCAAATGTGGACAACAGCTTATTTATCGGTAAGTAGAAGAAGACATCATCTAGACTAAGCGGCTGTTTGTCTTGTCTTCCATAAAATGTAATAATCAGTACCCACTAATATTGTGATAAATGACGCCTGTTTTATACTAACAACCTCTAATAATACTTCATTACTTTTGTAGATCACTCTGAAATAGACCATTCGGTCTCAGAGGATGAGGAGGGTACAAGTGAGAACAATGAGAACCTTGACTTCCAAAATTTTACATCATCTTCTGAAAGGCTTTCTAAAGTAAGTACCGTATGTGATCAATAAATCCAAAATATGTGAAACAAAAAAGACCTCTAAAAGTAAAAAAAAGTATTTCATATCTTGTTTTTGTCCATGTTTAGCTCTGTACCATCACTACCAGAACGATGAATGATGAGGACCAGAAGTCTCCTCCAGAGTGTACGCCAGCAACCAATATCTCAGAAATGTGAGTAGATTATGGGGTCATTAATGGGAGTTCCAGGCTGATATATATGCACAACATATAATATAGGACATAAATACCATAATATCAAATTCAGCCTCAATGATTAGCGGTCATTGTGCTTTTGGCTTCAGAAACCGTTGGTGATAATAGCCCATAATTGCAGCCATTCACGCGTATTAGAGCTGCCCATACTGTAGGAGAGATGTAGTATTACATGCCAGCCATTATTGCTAGTTGTTTTTCGCTCTGATCCATAGAAGGTAGATTGGAGCATAAAACCTTCCTCACTATGACAGTCATATGTCCTATTAGGCCCTCTAGTCGGTGTTCTTCTAGTGAGACCACCCCTTTTATTCTGCATTGACTTGTGATTTACATGTTTTTCTTAAATCATAGAATGGGAGAGTTGCAAGTTACCTCCTGGGTCTTCTGGTCCGACCCCCTGATTCTTCCTGACAGGCAGAAAGAATCGCTTTCTGAATCTGATAGCGACAATGCTATAAACAGCTTGCCCTCCTCGTCCCCATCATCAGGTATGTATGTACAGCATCAAAAGGTGAATGTTGACTTCAAGGCTCAAATATTTGGTTTCTCTGTATTAGGTCTCCTATGTTGTCCAGGTTTCATGGATCCCAATTATTTTTTCCATGGGCCCATACTGTATTTCTATTTCCTTAATTTTATCCAGGAATTGTTTTCATGGATTCTGTAAAATACGTTTTAGCATCCAGGAACTCACTTCAATATAAGGAGACATCGTCTCCTATAGTAGAATATCGCTCATTAGTGATGCACCACGTGGCGGCACACAGGGCGCTTACTGCTCCATATCAGTGATACATCTAATGCCCCTCAGATTAGGTCATGAACGGTATATAGGACTTATTCTGCCCTATAATAATGCAATGCCAGATTATCAGGACTATAGGGGACAGGACTAGAACAATTCTTCTATATACAGTACACAAAGCAGATCCTATAAGAATATTTCTTTACTGAGTTTTTTTACTTTCTCATCAGAATTTACAACTGAAGAGGAAAGAAAATCTGAAATGAATCTGAGTATAGACCAACAAAACTCAGAAAATGGGAAAAAGGGGAAAAAGAGACGAGGTAAGTGTGAGAATCATCTCCATGTTGTGTGATGTTAGTGATGAGAATAAGTCATGGGGAGCAGAGGTCATCTGTCAGTGATGGGATTGTCACATGTATGATGGCTGACAATGACCCCGGACATCTGTGTGAATAAGATTCCTCTGCTGTCCGGCCGGCCACACTGACCGCACAGTAGCATCATGTAATATGGAGTCCCATCACTTACATTGTATGTATTTCTCTTCTCTTAGGTTCCATCTTCCGCCGGATCTTATCATCCTGCCGGCGTGGATTATCCAGGGCAGCTCGTGCATTTGCATGCTGTCGCTGTTGCCCAAGTGTCATCTAAAAGACGGAAGTTGACGCGCCCCCTGGGACATATTCCTTTTTTTGAGGGGAATACCCGGCACCGGATCAGATGGGGGGGGTTGTAGTCTCCGAGCGGCTGTGACCCGGTCCCGTGCCCAGGGCGTCAAGCTCAGTGTTATGTGGCAGTCCTACAGATGTTATTAAAGTTCTTTTGTGTCGACTACGCCACCCGTTGTGATGCGGTCACTGTGGCCGCCGCTGCAGCAGGGTCCGCTGAGGCTGATGGTGGATGTGCAGCTTGGTGGGATAACCCCCAACGGGAGGGGTATAGCCTCAGAGGGGACAGGCGCAGAGGATGGGGGTTGTGGTGGTGCGATGCAGCCGGCAATGAAGACAGACTCGGGTTGTGCAGTTAAGGGTGTTTACTTACTGCTGATGTTGTACTGGTCACTCCAGCTGCTAGTGACCACCCGAGCCGTGCTGCGTCCACCAGGTCCTGGATCCGGTCAACCCCCAAACAAGTCCAGAGCGTGGCCCTGAGCTCTCCCTCTGTCCTTTCTTCAGCCGTCCCCACCAGTGATTCACCTAGGTCCAGCTCCCTCGGGCCTTCTTTTGGGACACCCTTGGCCCTGGGTTCCCTGACCCTTCACGTGGTGTGCCTTCGGGGTGAATGTGGTAGGTGACCGTGACAGACACTGCCCACGGTCTCCGGTCTCTGGCTGGGGATTGTTTTTGCCCCCACCAGCTTGGGTTCCGGTACCCTCTTGCTGACTCCTCACCCGGTGCTCTAATTTGGGTTCTTGGGTCCCTTCAGTCTTCCCCCTCTGGGTCTTTCTCTTTCTTTCTCCTCTCTCTCTCTCCAGGGCTGCTGTTTCCTTCTCTCTCTCCAACTGACTTGTTCTCAGCGTCTGACCCTGATCTAAGTTGGTGCCCTCCTTATATATCCCTCTATGTGTGAGCTCAGGTGACCAGCACCCAATGAGCTCCTATCACTACCCAGACTGCTCCCCCTATCTGCCCCTACACTACATGGGATGTACCACCCCCCTCCCACTCCAGCCAGGAACAGGCTCGGTTGTACCTGCACATTTCTAAGTGGGAGTACCGTCGGCCTGCTCCTCTGGAATGGGATGTATGTAGTGCATGCAGTCTATCTGAGCTCAGTTCCACACTCCATCCTTACCCGGGAGTGGAATATCACACCTCTGGGTTGAGGTGCAATACCCCTGTAGCAGCCGAATCCTCAGGGTGCTACAAAAGCTCCGCATCTAGCGGAGTACAGCTGATCCACCATCACTGCTGGACCTGTAAAGAAGGACCTTCACCATCTACCTGTGGCCTTCTAACTGTAACATCTCTACCCGGACTTGTTTCGGTAATGCCTCTGTCACCAGGCTCCGCTGTATCCATACTGCTCGCCTGACTTGGCTTTTTTTACTGATCACCTGGTATCTGATCCGGATTTCTTCCTGACTATGATTTTGTCTACTGATTCTGTCCCTGATTTTGTTCATCCCTTATCCTTCTACCCTATCCCTAATAAAAAAAAAAAACAACTTCTATATTTATTGAAATTTTCTTATATCTATCAAACTTCACTCTGCATTCTGCTAAGCGATAAAAAATACATATTAACACTTCTGCTTTTAAAAGAATTTTAGAGACAGAGAGACAGAGAGACAGATATCAGGGCTGGAATGGGATGAAAAATGAAAAAGCACGCCTGTCACACAAACCCCACCAGCCCACATACCAAATCACCGCCCCCCTCATCCCATTGAGGCACAATGAAAAGTTCAGCACATTTTGCTTTCCTGTTCATGCCCCTCACCACTCCATTATAGGGGATGTTTATTAAGCCACGTGTGAATGGAGCTGCAATGCGAATGATCGACTACCGCTCCATTCACCCAGAGCTCTTCAGATCCCTGGTTCTCGGAAACAGTGGGGGTCCCGGCTGTTGGACCCCCAGCAATCAGAAAATTATTCCATATCCCAATGATAGAGGACAATTTCCAAACTTCAGATAACCCCTTTAAACAAGTTGTTCAGGATTAATTTTTATTTAACCATAGGATTGTAGACATAGAAAATAATAAACCCATCAGTACTGACCCTCCCCAAAGCCAATGCCACCTCTTCTTCAGCAGAACAGGAGCAGTGGTACTGTGCAGAGTATATATACAGAATAATACAGATACTGAGAATTACACCCAGTATACAGGACAAGAGAAGTGGCACTGTGCAGTGTATATATACAGAATAATACAGATACTGAGAATTACATCCACTATTCAGGACAGGAGAAGTGGTACTGTGCAGTGTATATATACAGAATAATACAGATACTGAGAATGACACCCAGTATAATATACAGAATAATACAGATACTGAGAATTACACCTAGTGTAATATACAGAATAATACAGATACTGAGAATTACACCCAGTATACAGGACAAGAGAAGTGGTACTGTGCAGCGTATATATACAGAATAATACAGATACTGAGAATGACACCCAGTATACAGGACAGGAGAAGTGGTACTGTGCAGTGTATATATACAGAATAATACAGATACTGAGAATGACACCCAGTATACAGGACAGGAGAAGTGGTACTGTGCAGCGTATATATACACAGAATAATACAGATACTGAGAATGACACCCAGTATACAGGACAGGAGAAGTGGTACTGTGCAGCGTATATATACACAGAATAATACAGATACTGAGAATGACACCCAGTATACAGGACAAGAGAAGTGGTACTGTGCAGTGTATATATACAGAATAATACAGATACTGAGAATTACACCCAGTATACAGGACAAGAGAAGTGGTACTGTGCAGTGTATATATACAGAATAATACAGATACTGAGAATGACACCCAGTATAATATACAGAATAATACAGATTGTAAGGCAGCGCTAGTCATCATACTGGGGGTTACTCGCTTCGCTGCGTCAATCAATGCACACGTGCAATGTCTTTACGTTTTTCTCACAATGTTGCAGTTTATTACATCATAAGCCACAGTTCACCAGGTCCAACTCCGTGGCACGCCGACACACATATCTACAACATTCATGAGACAAGTGGCACACAGGCCCACTTGCTCCAGGTTACAGCCTACGGCAAGGTAATAAATTATCAATGACCATAACACAGTCCATGTAACAAAGTGTACTACCTTTGCCGGGTTTAGTTGCTGCAGTCCATTTTAATCCGCCACCACTGTGGCTTTGTGGCTTCCCAGGTAGGGGTCTCCAGCCGTCGTTCCCTCAAAGGCCACTGACATCCACACAGGATCCAGGCTCTGCCTTTCAGGACTCTTCCTCAATAATCCGCCACCACTGTGGCTTTGCGGCTTCCCAGGTAGGGGTCTCCAGCCGTCGTTCCCTCAAAGGCCACTGACATCCACACAGGATCCAGGCTCGACCTTTCAGGTACCAGGCTTCACTCCAAAGCCGCTGCCTTCCAAGGCCACTAGCATCCGCACAGGATCCAGTCTTTGCCTTTCAGGCTGCCAGGCTTCACTCGGCCTCACTAGGCCTCTCACAAACGGTGTCCCACACACACGGAGCACAGGCCTCACGCCTCACACCGAACACACCTGTCTCCAATTACCGGGGTTTATATATCCTGTGCACACATACACCCATACTGACAGGACCTTGCTGATGTCACAGTCATGTGATCAGTCAGCTGTGTGTATAGGTCCTGTGTGCTGTCCCAGTCATGTGTACAGACCTTTACTGTGCATACAGGACCTGTGTGATGTCACAGTCATGTGACCAGTCAGTTAAAGGGGAAGGTACATGGTCAGGTAAAACACATCCTGGACCATTTACAGTAATGCTAGCAAGCTGCTGCATTACAAGATACTGAGAATTACACCCAGTATACAGGACAAGAGAAGTGGTACTGTGCAGTGTATATATACAGAATAATACAGATACTGAGAATTACACCCAGTATATAGGACAAGAGAAGTAGTACTGTGCAGAGTATATATACAGAATAATACAGATACTGAGAATGACACCCAGTATACAGGACAAGAGAAGTGGTACTGTGCAGTGTATATATACAGAATAATACAGATACTGAGAATTACACCCAGCATACAGGACAAGAGAAGTAGTACTGTGCAGAGTATATATACAGAATAATACAGATACTGAGAATGACACCCAGTATACAGGACAGGAGAAGTAGTACTGTGCAGAGTATATATACAGAATAATACAGATACTGAGAATTACACCCAGTATACAGGACAGGAGAAGTGGTACTGTGCAGTGTATATATACAGAATAATACAGATACTGAGAATGACACCCAGTATACAGGACAGGAGAAGTGGTACTGTGCAGTGTATATATACAGAATAATACAGATACTGAGAATTACACCCAGTATACAGGACAAGAGAAGTAGTACTATGCAGAGTATATATACAGAATAATACAGATACTGAGAATGACACCCAGTATAATATACAGAATAATACAGATACTGAGAATTACACCCAGTATACAGGACAAGAGAAGTGGTACTGTGCAGTGTATATATATACAGAATAATACAGATACTGAGAATTACATCCACTATACAGGACAAGAGAAGTGGTACTGTGCAGTGTATATATACAGAATAATACAGATACTGAGAATGACACCCAGTATAATATACAGAATAATACAGATTGTAAGGCAGCGCTAGTCATCATACTGGGGGTTACTCGCTTCGATGCGTCAATCAATGCACACGTGCAATGTCTTTACGTTTTTCTCACAATGTTGCAGTTTATTACATCATAAGCCACAGTTCACCAGGTCCAACTCCGTGGCACGCCGACACACATATCTACAACATTCATGAGACAAGTGGCACACAGGCCCACTTGCTCCAGGTTACAGCCTACGGCAAGGTAATAAATTATCAATGACCATAACACAGTCCATGTAACAAAGTGTACTACCTTTGCCGGGTTTAGTTGCTGCAGTCCATTTTAATCCGCCACCACTGTGGCTTTGCGGCTTCCCAGGTAGGGGTCTCCAGCCCTCGTTCCCTCAAAGGCCACTGACATCCACACAGGATCCAGGCTCTGCCTTTCAGGACTCTTCCTCAATAATCCGCCACCACTGTGGCTTTGCGGCTTCCCAGGTAGGGGTCTCCAGCCGTCGTTCCCTCAAAGGCCACTGACATCCACACAGGATCCAGGCTCTGCCTTTCAGGACTCTTCCTCAATAATCCGCCACCACTGTGGCTTTGCGGCTTCCCAGGTAGGGGTCTCCAGCCGTCGTTCCCTCAAAGGCCACTGACATCCACACAGGATCCAGGCTCTGCCTTTCAGGACTCTTCCTCAATAATCCGCCACCACTGTGGCTTTGCGGCTTCCCAGGTAGGGGTTTCCAGCCGTCATTCCCTCAAAGGCCACTGACATCCACACAGGATCCAGGCTCGACCTTTCAGGTACCAGGCTTCACTCCAAAGCCGCTGCCTTCCAAGGCCACTAGCATCCGCACAGGATCCAGTCTTTGCCTTTCAGGCTGCCAGGCTTCACTCGGCCTCACTAGGCCTCTCACAAACGGTGTCCCACACACACGGAGCACAGGCCTCACGCCTCACACCGAACACACCTGTCTCCAATTACCGGGGTTTATATATCCTGTGCACACATACACCCATACTGACAGGACCTTGCTGATGTCACAGTCATGTGATCAGTCAGCTGTGTGTATAGGTCCTGTGTGCTGTCCCAGTCATGTGTACAGACCTTTACTGTGCATACAGGACCTGTGTGATGTCACAGTCATGTGACCAGTCAGTTAAAGGGGAAGGTACATGGTCAGGTAAAACACATCCTGGACCATTTACAGTAATGCTAGCAAGCTGCTGCATTACAAGATACTGAGAATTACACCCAGTATACAGGACAAGAGAAGTGGTACTGTGCAGTGTATATATACAGAATAATACAGATACTGAGAATTACACCCAGTATATAGGACAAGAGAAGTAGTACTGTGCAGAGTATATATACAGAATAATACAGATACTGAGAATGACACCCAGTATACAGGACAAGAGAAGTGGTACTGTGCAGTGTATATATACAGAATAATACAGATACTGAGAATTACACCCAGCATACAGGACAAGAGAAGTAGTACTGTGCAGAGTATATATACAGAATAATACAGATACTGAGAATGACACCCAGTATACAGGACAGGAGAAGTAGTACTGTGCAGAGTATATATACAGAATAATACAGATACTGAGAATTACACCCAGTATACAGGACAGGAGAAGTGGTACTGTGCAGTGTATATATACAGAATAATACAGATACTGAGAATGACACCCAGTATACAGGACAGGAGAAGTGGTACTGTGCAGTGTATATATACAGAATAATACAGATACTGAGAATTACACCCAGTATACAGGACAAGAGAAGTAGTACTATGCAGAGTATATATACAGAATAATACAGATACTGAGAATGACACCCAGTATAATATACAGAATAATACAGATACTGAGAATTACACCCAGTATACAGGACAAGAGAAGTGGTACTGTGCAGTGTATATATACAGAATAATACAGATACTGAGAATTACATCCACTATACAGGACAAGAGAAGTGGTACTGTGCAGTGTATATCTATATATATAATCGTCTTATCCCGTCTGTCTGTCTGTCTGTCTGTCTGTGTGTCTGTGTGTCTGTCGGTGTGTCTGTCTGTCCAGGAAATCCCGCGTCGCTCATTGGTCCGGCAGCGGCCAATCAGCGCCGGGGGATTTCTAAAAAAAGATGGCGGCCGTTAGCGGCTCATCTGCGGGACGGAGCTGAGCGGCGATGCAGCCGGGAGATGAGTGCCGCGAGGCGCTCATCTCCCGGCCGGCAACAGCAGAAGGAACCCGACCGCCGGACCCATCTGCGGGAAGGAGATGCAGCCGGGAGATGAGCGGCGCGAGGCGCTCATCTCCCGGCCGGTAGAAGCAGAAGGACCGCCGGCGCCGCTGACCTCCATGCGGAAGGGAGGACCGGGGACCAGCGCTGCGGGTCGGGATACTTCTGCTGCGAGCGCCCGCGATGTCCCGGGTTCTCGCAGCGTAAGTAACCGCACAGGCAGCGCCGCTCCCTGGTCCTCACCAAGACGATTCGATGATTGGTCGGGGTCTTCGGACCCGACCAATCATTGATCTTAGCGCAAAACTTAAACACCGCTGTGCTGATTGGTCGCCGACGCTGCCCGCGACCAATCACCGATTTGGGCGCCAAATTTAAATATCGGCCGCGACCAATCACCACAGCGGTGTTTAAATGTGGAGCCAAGATCGGTGATTGGTCGCGGCCGATATTTAAATTTGGCGCCCAAATCGGTGATTGGTCGCGGCCGATATTTAAATTTGGCGCCCAAATCGGTGATTGGTCGCGGTCAGCGTCCGCGACCAATCAGCCCAATAGTGTTTAACTTTGGCGCCAAGATCAGTCATTGGTCGCGGGCCAAGACAGCGACCAATCACCGATTTGTGCGGCTATTTTAAATAGCGTCCGCGACCAATTGGATGTCAGCGCCGCTGCCTGTGCGGATACTTCCGCTGCAAGAACCCGGGACATGAGCGGGCGCTCGCAGCAGAAGTATCCAGATTTGCAGCGCCGCTCCCCGGTCCTCCCTTCACACCCTAGCCACTGATGTCCCCACTGTATCCGCATGGTGTTACAAAGGTCCGGAAATTTGTGTTAAAAATCGCTGATTGGTCGCTGGCGCTGCCCGCGACCAATCACCTATTTGGGCGCCAAATTTAAATATCGGCCGCGACCAATCAGCACAGCGGTGTTTAAATGTGGAGCCAAGATCGGTGATTGGTCGCGGCCGATATTTAAATTTGGCGCCCAAATCGGTGATTGGTCGCGGGCAGTGCCAGCGACCAATCAGCGATTTTTAACACAAATGTCCGGACCTTTGTAACACCATGCGGATACTGTGGGGACATCAGCGGCTAGGGTGTGAAGGGAGGACCAGGGAGCGGCGCTGCGGGTCGGGATACTTCTTCTGCCAGAGCCCGCTCATGTCCCGGGTTATCGGAGCGGAACTATCCGCACAGGCAGCGCCGCTGACATCCATGCGGCTATGGTGTGAAGGGAGGACGGGGGAGCGGCGCTGACATCCAATTGGTCGCGGACGCTATTTAAAAGTGCCGCACAAATCGGTGATTGGTCGCGGTCTTGTCCCACGACCAATCACGGATCTTGCCGCAAAAGTTAAACACTACGGTGCTGATTGGTCGCGGATGCTGCCCGCGACCAATCACCGATTTGGGCGCCACATTCAAATATCGGCCGCGACCAATCACCGATCTTGGCTCCACACCGCTGTGCGGATTGGTCGCGGACGCTATTTAAATGTGGCGCCAAAATCGGTGATTGGTCGTGCCCAGCGTCGGCGACTAATCAGCACAGCGGTGTTTAAATGTGGAGCCAAGATCGGTGATTGGTCGCGGCCGATATTTAAATTTGGCGCCCAAATCGGTGATTGGTCGCGGGCAGCGTCCACGACCAATCAGCACAGTACTGTTTAACTTTGGCCGCAAGATCAGTGATTGGTCGCGGGCCAAGTCGGCGACCAATCACCGATTTGTGCGGCACATTTAAATAGCGGCCGCGACCAATTGGATGTCAGCGCCGCTCCCCGGTCCTCCCTTCACGCCCTAGCCGCATGGATGTCAACGCCGCTGCCTGTGCGGATACTTCCGCTCCGAGAACCCGGGACATGAGCGGGCGCTCGGAGCAGAAGTATCCCGACCCGCAGCGCCGCTCCCCGGTCCTCCCTTCACACCCTAGCCGCTGATGTCCCCACAGTATCCGCATGGTGTTACAAAGGTCTGGACATTTGTGTTAAAAATCGCTGATTGGTCGCTGGCGCTGCCCGCGACCAATCACCGATTTGGGCGCCAAATTTAAATATCGGCCGCGACCAATCACCGATCTTGGCTCCATATTTAAACACCGCTGTACTGATTGGTCGCGGACGCTATTTAAATGTGCCGCCAAAATCGGTGATTGGTCGCGCACAGCGTCGTCGACCAATCAGCACAGAGGTGTTTGAATTTGCCGCCAAGATCGGTGATTGGTCGCGGCCAGCGCCAACGACCAATCAGCGATTTTTAACACAAATGTCCGGACCTTTGTAACACCATGCGGATACTGTGGGGACATCAGCGGCTAGGGTGTGAAGGGAGGACCGGGGAGCGGCGCTGCGGGTCGGGACACTTCTGCTGCGAGCGCCCGCTCATGTCCCGGGTTCTTGCAGCGGAACTATCCGCACAGACAGCGGCGCTGACATCCATGCGACTAGGGTGTGAAGGGAGGACCGGGGAGCGGCGCTGACATCCAATTGGTTGCGGCCGCTATTTAAATTTAAATGTGGCGCCAAAATCGGTGATTGGTCGCGCCCAGCGTCGGCGACCAATCAGCACAGCGGTGTTTAAATGTGGAGCCAAGATCGGTGATTGGTCGCGGCCGATATTTAAATTTGGCGCCCAAATCGGTGATTGGTCGCGAGCAGCGCCAGCGACCAATCAGCGATTTTTAACACAAATGTCCGGACCTTTGTAACACCATGCGGATACTGTGGGGACATCAGCGGCTAGGGTGTGAAGGGAGGACCGGGGAGCGGCGCTGCGGGTCGGGATACTTCTGCTCCGAGCGCCCGCTCATGTCCCGGGTTCTCGCAGCGGAAGTAGCCGCACAGGCAGCGGCGCTCCCCGGTCCTCACTAATACGATTCCGCTCCCCGCTCCTCACCAATACGATTCGCTGATTGGTCGCGCTCTCCACACCCGACCAATCAGTGATCTTGGCGCTAAAGTTAAACACCGCTCTGCTGATTGGTCACGGCCGCTGCCCGCAACCAATCACCGATTTGGGCGCCACATTTAAATACTGCTGTGCTGATTGGACGCGGACGCCGGACGCGTCCAATCAGCGAGATTGGCGCCAAGTTTAAACAATGCTCTGCTGATTGGTTGCGGACTCCAGCCGCGACCAATCAACGAGATTGGCGCCAAATTTAAGCAACGCTCTGCTGATTGATCGCGGTCGCTGGCCGAGATCAATCAGCAGTATTGGCGCAAAATTTTAACACCGCTCTGCTGATTGGTCGTGGTTGTCGGCCGTGACCAATCAGCAGTATTGGCGCCAAATGTAAACCTCACTCTGCTGATTGGTCGCAACTACCGGCCGCGACCAATCAGCACTATTGTCGTCAAATTTAAACACCTCTTTGCTGATTGGTCGCGGTCGCGACTAATCAGCGATTTTGGTGCCAAATTTAAACACCGCACTGCTGATTGGTCGCGGCCGCCATCCGCGACCAATCAGCGAGATTGGCGCCAAATTTAAACAACGCTCTGCTGATTGGTCGCTGTCGCCGGCCTCGACCAATCAGCGATTTTGGCGCCAAATTTAAACAACGCTCTGCTGTTTGGTCGCGGCCGGCGACCAATCAGCGATTTTGGCGCCAAATTTAAACCCCGCTCTGCATCGCTCTGCTGATTGGTCGCGGTCGGCGGCCGCGACCAGTCAGCAGTATTGGCGCCAAATTTAAACACCGCTCTGCTGATTGGTCGCGACTAATCAGCGATTTTGGTGCCAAATTTAAACACGCTCTCCAGTCTTCACTAACACGGTTCGCTGATTGGTCGCGGCCGCCGCCCGCAACCATTCATCGATATTGCCGCCAAATTTAAACACCGCTTTGCTGATTGGTCGCGGTTGCCGAACGCGAACAATCAGCGATTTTGGCCCCAAATTTAAACACAGCTCTGCTGATTGCACCCGGTCGGCCGCATACCTATTCTAGAATACCTGATGCATTAAAATCGGGCCACCATCTAGTCTATATATATAATCGTCTTATCCCGTCTGTCTGTCTGTGTGTCTGTGTGTCTATGTGTCTGTCTGTCCAGGAAATCCCGCGTCGCTCATTGGTCCGGCAGCAGCCAATCAGCACCGCGGGATTTCTGAAAAAAGATGGCGGCCGTTAGCGGCTCATCTGCGGGACGGAGCTGAGCGGCGATGCAGCCGGGAGATGAGCGCCGCGAGACGCTCATCTCCCGGCCGGCAACAGCAGAAGGAACCCGACCGCCGGACCCATCTGCGGGACGGAGATGCAGCCGGGAGATGAGCGGCGCGAGGCGCTCATCTCCCGGCCGGTAGCAGCGGAAGGACCACCGGCGTCGCTGACCTCCATGCGGAAGAGAGGACCGGGGAGCGGCGCTGCAGGTCGGGATACTTCTCCTGCGAGCGCCCGCTCATGTCCCGGGTTCTCGCAGCGGAAGTAACCGCACAGGCAGCGCCGCTCCCCGGTCCTCACCAAGACGATTCGATGATTGGTCGCGGTCTTCGGACCCGACCAATCACCGATCTTGGCTCCAGATTTAAACACCGCTGTGCTGATTGGTCGCCGACGCTGCCCGCGACCAATCACCGATTTGGGCGCAACATTTAAATATCGGCCGCGACCAATCAGCACAGCGGTGTTTAAATCTGGAGCCAAGATCGGTGATTGGTCGCGGCCGATATTTAAATTTGGCGCCCAAATGGGTGATTGGTCGCGGGCAGCGTCCGCGACCAATGAGCACAGTAGTGGTTAACTTTAGCCGCAAGATCAGTGATTGGTCGCTGGCCAAGACCGCGCCAAATCACCGATTTGTGCGGCACATTTAAATAGCGGCCGCGACCAATTGGATGTCAGCGCCGCTCCCCAGTCCTCCCTTCACACCCTAGCCGCATGAATGTCAGCGGCGCTGCCTGTGCGGATACTTCCGCTGCGAGAACCCGGGACATGAGAGGGCGCTCGCAGCAGAAGTATCCCTACCCGCAGCGCCGCTCCCCGGTCCTCCCTTCACACCCTAGCCGCTGATGTCCCCACAGTATCCGCATGGTGTTACAAAGATCCGGACATTTGTGTTAAAAATCGCTGATTGGTCGCCGGCGGTGCCCGCGACCAATCACCGATTTGGGCGCCAAATTTAAATATCGGCCGCGACCAATCACCGATCTTGGCTCCACATTTAAACACCGCTGTACTGATTGGTCGCGGCCGATATTTAAATTTGGCGCCCAAATCGGTGATTGGTCGCGGGCAGCGGCCGCGACCAATCAGCAGAGCGGTGTTTAACTTTAGCGCCAAGATCACTGATTGGTCGCGTGCGGAGAGCGCAACCAATCAGCGAATCATATTGGTGAGGAGCGGGGAGCGGAATCGTATTAGTGAGGACCGGGGAGCGCCGTTGCCTGTGCGGCTACTTCCACTGTGAGAACCCGGGACATGAGCGACTGCTCGCAGCAGAAGTATCCCGACCCGCAGCGCCGCTCCCCGGTCCTCCCTTCACACCCTAACCGCTGATCTCCCCACAGTATGCGCATGGTGTTACAAAGATCCGGACATTTGTGTTAAAAATCGCTGCCCGCGACCAATCACCGATTTGGGCGCCAATTTTAAATATCGGCCGCGACCAATCAGCACAGCGGTGTTTAAATCTGGAGCCAAGATTGGTGATTGGTCGCGTCCGATATTTAAATTTGGCGCCCAAATTGGTGATTGGTCGCGGGCAGCGCCAGCGACCAATCAGCGACTTTAACACAAATGCCGCGACCAATCAGCAGTATTGTCGCCAAATTTAAACACCTCTTTGCTGATTGGTCGCGGTCGCGACTAATCAGCGATTTTGGTGCCAAATTTAAACACGCTCTCCATTCCTCACTAACACGGTTCGCTGATTGGTCGCGGCCGCCGCCCGCGACTAATCAGCGATTTTTTCACCAAATTCAAACACCGCTCTGCTGATTGGTCGCGGCCGCCATCCGCGACTAATCAGCGAGATTGGCGCCAAATTTAAACAACGCTCTGCTGATTGGTCGAGGCCGGCGACCGCGACCAATCAGCAGAGCGATGCAGAGCGGGGTTTAAATTTGGCCCCAAAGTCGCTTTGCTGATTGGTCGCGGTCGGCGGCCGCGACCAATCAGCAGTATTGACGCCAAATTTAAACACCGCTCTGCTGATTGGTCGCGACTAATCAGCGATTTTGGTGCCAAATTTAAACACGCTCTCCAGTCCTCACTAACACGGTTCGTAGATTGGTCGCGGACGCCGCCCGCGACCAATCACCGATATTGCTGCCAAATTTAAACACCGCTTTGCTGATTGGTCGCGGTTGCCGAACGCGACCAATCAGCGATTTGGGCGCCAAATTTAAACGCCGCTCTGCTAATTGCGCCCCGTCGGCCGCATACCTATTCTAGAATACCCGATGCGTTCGAATCGGGCCACCATCTAGTATACAGAATAATACAGATACTGAGAATTACACCCAGTATACAGGACAGGAGAAGTGGTACTGTGCAGTGTATATATACAGAATAATACAGATACTAAGAATGACACCCAGTATAATATACAGAATAATACAGATACTGAGAATTACACCCAGTATACAGGACAAGAGAACTGGTACTGTGCAGTGTATATATACAGAATAATAAAGATACTGAGAATTACACCCAGTATACAGGGCAGGAGAAGTGGTACTGTGCAGTGTATATATACAGAATAATACAGATACTAAGAATGACACCCAGTATAATATACAGAATAATACAGATACTGAGAATTACACCCAGTATACAGGACAAGAGAACTGGTACTGTGCAGTGTATATATACAGAATAATACAGATACTGAGAATGACACCCAGTATAATATATAGAATAATACAGATACTGAGAATTACACCCAGTATAATATACAGAATAATACAGATACTGAGAATTACACCCAGTATACAGGACAAGAGAAGTGGTACTGTGCAGTGTATATATACAGAATAATACAGATACTGAGAATGACACCCAGTATACAGGACAAGAGAAGTGGTACTGTGCAGTGTATATATACAGAATAATACAGATACTGAGAATTACATCCACTATACAGGACAGGAGAAGTGGTACTGTGCAGTGTATATATACAGAATAATACAGATACTGAGAATTACATCCACTATTCAGGACAGGAGAAGTGGTACTGTGCAGTGTATATATACAGAATAATACAGATACTGAGAATTACATCCACTATACAGGACAAGAGAAGTGGTACTGTGCAGTGTATATATACAGAATAATGCAAATACTGAGAATTACATCCACAATTCAGGACAGGAGAAGTGGTACTGTGCAGTGTTTATATACAGAATAATACAGATACTGAGAATTACATCCACTATACAGGACAAGAGAAGTGGTACTGTGCAGTGTATATATACAGAATAATACAGATACTGAGAATTACATCCACTATACAGGACAAGAGAAGTGGTACTGTGCAGTGTATATATACAGAATAATACAGATACTGAGAATGACACCCAGTATAATATACAGAATAATACAGATACTGAGAATTACACCCAGTATAATATACAGAATAATATAGATACTGAGAATTACATCCACTATACAGGACAGGAGAAGTGGTACTGTGCAGTGTATATGTATTTCACCCAAAATTGTACTAATAAAAGCATCATCTAGCCAAGGCAAAAATAAGCCATCACACAGCTCCAGTATATAGAGGAAATGTCCAGTGCGCTGTAGTATATAGAGGATGTGTCCCGTGTGGTGTAGTATATAGAGGATGTGTCCCGTGTGGTGTAGTATATAGAGGATCTGTCCCGTGTGGTGTAGTATATAGAGGATCTGTCCCGTGTGGTGTAGTGTATAGAGGATGTGTCCCGTGTGGTGTAGTATATAGAGGATCTGTCCCGTGTGGTGTAGTGTATAGAGCATGTGTCCCGTGTGGTGTAGTATATAGAGGATGTGTCTCGTGTGGTGTAGTATATAGAGGATGTGTCCCGTGTGGTGTAGTATATAGAGGATGTGTCTGACGCGCCCCCTGGGCCATGTTGTTAGGGATACCCGGAGCCGGATCAGATGGGGGTTGTAGTCTCCGAGTGGCTGTGACCCGGTCCGTGCCCAGGGTGTCAAACTCAGTGTGCGGCAGTCCTTGCAGATGTTCTTAGTGTCGACTACGCCACCCGTTGATTTGTGGTCAAAAGGCCGCCGCTGCAGGATGGTCCGCTGAGGCTGGTGGTGTGTGTGCAGCTGTGGTAGTATAACCCCCAACGGGAGGGGTATAGCCTCAGGGGGTCAGACGTGGAGGATGGTGGTTGTGAAGGTGCAGCAAGGAGACTCAGAGGCATGAAATGCAGTTTCAGGGTTTTTACTCACTGGTGTTGCTCGGGTCACTCTGTACAGCAGTGACCACCCAAGCCGTGCTGCGTCCACCAGGTGCGGGACTCGGTCAACTCCCGGGCAATTCCTGAGTATGGTCCTGAGCTCCCTTCTTCTCTCTCTCTCTGGCCGTTCTCACCAGGGATCCACCTATGTCCGGCTCCCTCGGGTCTCTTGGTGGTTGAACCTTCTCTGGCTTCCCTGACCCTATGCTCGGTGTGCCATTCTGGTGGATTTGGTGAGGGTCGTGGCAAATCTTGCCCACGACCTCTGGTTCCTGGCTAAGGGTTGCCTCTGCCTCTGCCAGCTTGGGATCCGGTGCCCTCTTCTGCCAACCCTTCACCCTTCTGTCCTTATTCTGGGATCTTGGGGCTCTCTTCTTTCTTTCTCTCTGGGTCCTTCTGACTCCTCTCTCTCTCTCTGCAGGCCTTGCTCTGGAGCTGGGCCCAGCCGGAGCCACAGCTCCCTGTCAGCCCTTCTGGCTGAGCTCCTCTGCTCTGCTCCTCTTCTGACTAAAAGACCCTATTCTAAGATGGTGCCCACCTTATATACTCCCTCTATGTGTGAACCCAGGTGACCAGCACCCAATGGGCTCCTAGCTTTACCCAGACTACTCCCCCTATCTGCCCCTACACTACTGGGATGTTCCACCCCCCTCCCACTCCAGCCAGGGACAGACGCTGTCGTACCTGCACATACACTGGTGGGAGTACCGTTGTTCTGTCCCCCGGAAATGGGATGTATGTAGTGCATGCAGCCTACTAAGCTCAGTTCCACACTCCATCCTTACCCGGGAGTGGAATACCACACCTCTGGGTTGAGGTGTAATACCCCTGTAGCAGCCGAATCCTCAGGGTGCTACATGTCCCGTGTGGTGTAGTATATAGAGGATGTGTCCCGTGTGGTGTAGTATATAGAGGATCTGTCCTGTGCGTTGTAGTATATAGAGGATGTGTCCCGTGTGGTGTAGTATATAGAGGATTTGTCCCGTGTTGTGTAGTATGTTATGCACACACCTGGGCTGACTGGCATGTGCGTGATTTAGTGATTCCACTGTGCCATGAACCGGAGAGTGCCTGGAGGGGCGTAACTAAGTATCAACCCGATCCGACCAAGTTCGCACGACGGCTAACGACGCCGTGCACCAGGGAGGAACCGAGCAGTGGGACCAGGTGCTACTCCAGGCCAGATCCCGGACACGGCTGTTGACCCACACCGGGGAATACAGGAACAGGCGGGTTAGGCTTGCACACAGACAGGTGGGTATTGGCATGCACGGCTGGAGTGCAGACAGGAGGATACTGGCAGGCACGGCTGTTATGCAGACAGGAGGGTACTGACCAGTGCGGCTGGCGTGCAGACGGGGAGGTACTAGCAGGTTGGAGCACAGGCTGGATAGAGTCCAGTACAGACTGGGATACAGGAACAGAACCGCAGATGCGGTAGACAAGCAGAGCAGAGAGGTACCGCCGGAGTGGTGGGAAAGGCGGAGCAGAGAGGTACCGCTGTAGCTGTGAGCAAGCAGAGCAGGGAGAAACCGCCGGAGCGGTGAGCAAGGCAGAGCAGGCAGGAACCGCCGGAGCGGTGAGCAAGGCAGAGCAGGCAGGAACCGCCGGAGCAGTGAGCAAGGCAGAGTAGGCAGGAACCGCTGGAGCGGTGAGCAAGGCAGAGCAGGCAGGAACCGCCGGAGTGGTGAGCAAGGCAGAGCAGACAGGAGCCGCCGGAGTGGTGAGCAAGGCAGAGCAGGCAGGACCCGCTGGAGCGGTGAGCAAGGCAGAGCAGGCAGGAACCGCTCGAGTGGTGAGCAAGGCAGAGCAGGCAGGACCCGCCGGAGCGGTGAGCAAGGCAGAGCAGGCAGGAACCACTGGAGCGGTGAGCAAGGCAGAGCAGGCAGGAACCGCCGGAGCGGTGAGCAAGGCAGAGAAGAGGGGACAGGGCTCTGTTCACACGGAACAGACTAGAAGGGAAAGGCAGAACCAGATATACACAAGATACTTGCAATGAAGTAGCGAGTGGACTCTAAACTCACAAACGGAAGTACAGCGACAACGAGTAGGAGTTAGGTGCAGGTTCAGACTCTGCAGAAAAAGTGAAGGTACGGACATAGAGAAAAACAGGTAACAGGCTTGGAGAGTGTTCAGACAGGAACTGAGTGTTCAGACAGGAACTGACACTGCAGCGAGATACAGGAGCGAGTCTGGGTATGCGGCCCCCAGAATGGCGGACAAACAGGCTACAAGACACAGATAACAGGTCTGGGTATGCGGCCCCCAGAAGGTGGGACGAACAGGCTAGGAGCGTGTTCAGACAGGCCTGGGAATACAGCCTCCAGGAAGGCGGACAGGCAGGAAAAACAGAACAGGACCGGGCACATCAGGCAAGAAGCCCTCGGAGGATAAGAGTTGCTCAGGCACCAGCTTCAAGGTGGAGCTGGTTTAAATATCCAGTGACAGACAGCAATAGGCTGAGGACGCATTAGGGGTGTGCCCACAACAGCTACAAAAAACAGGAAGTAACCGGGCTGCTGCCCTAAGCAGTCAGAACAGAGACAAACAGACAGCATGAATAGAAGCCAGGCTAGCAGATTGGACTGAAGATCAAGTTTGCAATCTTGCATAGTGAGAGATGGTGCACCATGCAAGCCCGCCACCAGGTATGTTACAGTGTATATAGAGGATCTGTCCCGTGTGGTGTAGTATATAGAGGATGTGTCCCGTGTGGTGTAGTATATAGAGGATGTGTCCCGTGTGGTGTAGTATATAGAGGATGTGTCACATGATGCGTAGTATATAGAGGATGTGTCCCTTGTGGTGTAGTATATAGAGGATCTGTCAGCTCTCCTGTGTGGTGTAGTATATAGAGGATCTGTCCTGTGCGCTGTAGTATATAGAGGATGTGTCCCGTGTGGTGTAGTGTACAGAGGATCTGTCGGCTCTACTGTGGGGTGTAGTATATAGAGGATCTGTCCTGTGCGCTGTAGTATATAGAGGATGTGTCCCGTGTGGTGTAGTATATAGAGGATCTGTCCCGTGTGGTGTAGTATATAGAGGATGTGTCCCGTGTGGTGTAGTATATAGAGGATGTGTCCCATGTGGTGTAGTATATAGAGGATGTGTCACATGATGTGTAGTATATAGAGGATGTGTCCCTTGTGGTGTAGTATATAGAGGATCTGTCGGCTCTCCTGTGGGGTGTAGTATATAGAGGATCTGTCCTGTGCGCTGTAGTATATAGAGGATGTGTCCCGTGTGGTGTAGTATATAGAGGATCTGTCCCGTGTGGTGTAGTATATAGAGGATGTGTCCCGTGTGGTGTAGTATATAGAGGATGTGTCCCATGTGGTGTAGTATATAGAGGATGTGTCACATGATGTGTAGTATATAGAGGATGTGTCCCTTGTGGTGTAGTATATAGAGGATGTGTCACATGATGTGTAGTATATAGAGGATGTGTCCCTTGTGGTGTAGTATATAGAGGATCTGTCAGCTCTCCTGTGTGGTGTAGTATATAGAGGATCTGTCCTGTGCGCTGTAGTATATAGAGGATGTGTCCCTTGTGGTGTAGTATATAGAGGATGTGTCACATGATGTGTAGTATACAGAGGATCTGTCCCGTGTGGTGTAGTGTATAGAGGATCTGTCGGCTCTCCTGTGTGGTGTAGTATATAGAGGATCTGTCCCGTGTGGTGTAGTGTATAGAGGATCTGTCGGCTCTCCTGTGTGGTGTAGTATATAGAGGATCTGTCCTGTGTGGTATAGTATATAGAGGATCTGTCCCATGTGGTGTAGTATATAGAGGATCTGTGCCGTGTGGTGTAGTGAATAGAGGATCTGTCGGCTCTCCTGTGTGGTGTAGTATATAGAGGATGTGTCACTTGTGGTGTAGTATATAGAGGATGTGTCCCGTGTGGTGTAGTATATAGAGGATGTGTCCTGTGTGGTGTAGTATATAGAGGATGTGTCCCGTGTGGTGTAGTTTATAGAGTATCTGTCGGCTCTCCTGTGTGGTGTAGTATATAGAGGATCTGTTCTGTGCGCTGTAATATATAGAGGATGTGTGGCGCCCTGCTGCGCAATAGTGCCACAGATCCTAGAGGGGTGCTTGGACGGATTTCTCCACAAGAGGCCCTCAGAGCATACACACACCTCCACCCTACCTCAGACCACCAGACGGAGCCCGGATAGGGACATATATATACGGAGGGTGGAGTTAGGCAGTCAGAACAGAGCAGGAAGCTCCTGCAAGTACAGCCTGTGAGTCTGCTGCAGCCACAGAGCAGAACAGTCTAGTTGTGTTTTAGTGTAGGCTCAGACACAGAAACAGGTCTGCAGCCAGTTCCTGCAGGAGTCAGTCTGCAGAGTTAGGCCAAGCTAGACTCAAGTAGCTCAGGTTAGTGAGCTTAAGGTGTACCAACGCCATAAGAGCGGTGAAGCGCAGCCTGCCAGCTGCTAGTGTGTATAGCCTAGTGAGGGCCCCGAGTAGGCTGAAGGCTAGTGGAGTGAGTAGCATTGGGGGCAGAGGAGCTGTACAAGCTCACCCCAGAAACATATACCGGACACCGGGTCCGCGTCTGCAGGGCCATATATTCCCCTGTAGAGACAACCGGATTCCCTGGAAGACTTCAGGTCCCAGGATCACCCAAGAGCTGATAAGTACCAGAGCCAGGAGTCACGGAGGCCCCGCAAGCAGGGAGTGTGAACTCCAAGAGAAGGCCCTATCAGAAGATCAGCAGGTGCAGGACAGTGATAAAGTTAGGCCTAGCTCCAGGCAGGTCAGAAACTTACTACACAAAGGCAAGAAACAGGAGGCCCTATACCTGCTCACTGGGGAGAATCCTGATATGCACCCTTCACCCTATAGTGCTCCGGAATGTGCCTGAATTTCCACCAGTAAAAGGTACTGAAGTGAACTGTGTGTGGTTGCCAATCCTTCTTCAGACCCGGCTGGGTCCCCTCTGTCCTGCATCCCTACATTTACACTGCCCTGAGGCCCAGCTCCACCTGTGGGGAGCTATACCACCCAAGCTGCCTTAACACCGGCCTCAGCGAACTGCCGCAGCGCTGGTGATCCTCACCAGACACCACAGGTGGCGTCACGAACTTTCACATAATTATCCACCTTTTTAAAGAGAGGCCCAGGGTACGGGCCCGGGAGCCGACTACCGCGACATCCCCCAAGGCCAGGCATCAAGGCCCAGGCGCCAAGTACATCCCCATCCCCTGGGCTCGTCATCTCTTTCCTGGCGTCACGAACAGGATAGCGTGCCCGCGGCTACGGAAGGAGTTGTGCCCGTTGCCACCGGGTACTGTGCGCCTTTATTCACGAACTGTATATTGTACTGTGGCGAAGATTGACGCCATTGTTACGTCACTGTGCAAGAAGAAGGGCGTAACCACGCGAAAACTAGGAGGCGTACCTGTGTAACCGCGCAAAGTCTCTGACATGCCCCACGCACTGACGCAGCGTCAGGTCCTGGCAGGAAGCCCCAACGCACGCTCTGACGTAAGACGAGAAGCGACGCAAGGTCCTATCTGAAGACCGTCACCTGCAGAGCTGCGGCCTACGGAAAAAGAAGGTAGGCCACGGTTCGCTAGGGGGGTGCCAGGATGTCGCAGGAGCAGCCCGATACCGGGGTTCGGGTCGAGAACCCCGATGATCCCACCGGGGATGATGCCGCGCGGGATGGAGCAACCGCCCCATCAACAGGGCCTGTAGCGCCTATCGTACCATTGACTTTACAGTACATGCCTGGAGCAAAGTGGCTCCCCCAGTACAGCGGCAAGCCAGACACCCTGTCTGGATTCAAGCGAAAAATATGCAGCATACTGGACATGTATTCTATGATGGGCAAACAAAGAGCTGCACTTGTTGTGGGACAATTGACTGGTGCTGCGGAGAGAGAAGTAGAGACTTGGTCGGCCGCAGACCAGGAGTCAGTGTCCGTAATCTTCAAAAAGTTACAAACTTCTTTGAGGCAGACCTCCAGATGAGGTTCTACCACTGCTCACAGAAACCGGTGGACAGTGTTCGGGACTATGCCTGCCGTTTGCAAGGGGCCCTGCGGGCTCTGAAACAGGTCAGTCCAACCAGCATAACTGATGAAAGTAAAATGCTAAAAGAACAATTTGTCCGGGGGCTGAGGTCCCAAGAGGAGAGCAGGACTTTGCGTTGGTGGTCCTTGGATCATCCAGGTGCTACCTTTAAGGACATGGCTATAAAGGAACTGCAACCCCTGGAAACAGCAGATACTGCTATACAACATTACCAGGGTAGGGCCACTCCAACGCCCGCAGCACCCACCTTTTCCCCACTGGCTAATGAAGCCAAAGTGCAGGCAGCGCCCCCTTGTGAGCTGGACAGTCTGGGCTCAGAAGTGCGCCAGCTGACTAAAAACCTGGTCACTCTGATGAGTGCCCTGCAGCTACGGACGGAGCCAGAGACGGAGGGAAGGATCCTGCTAGCCGACTGCCCTGAGGATGTCCCCTGGATGAGAGGAAGGAGGAGGACGCCGCCGCCCTGGAGGAGGACAACGCCGCCTGGGAGGAGGACAACGCCACCTCGTGGAAGGACCAACAACCAGCGCCACCCTCAACGAGAGTTTGTCAGCCACCGCTGCCAGAAGGCAGGCCACACAGTGCGCAATTGCCCTTTAAAAGAGCAAACCCTCGGTCCGAGGGCCAACACCCGGGAATAGACTCAGCAGGCCCCTCAGACTGGCACAGCAGGTTCGTGGGAGGAAGACCTTTCCTGTCCATAATCCTGGACGGTATTGAGATACCTGCCCTGCTGGACACTGGATCTCAGGTAACCATAATGCCTGATGCACTTTACAAGAGATTCTGGTCCACGGACAATCTCCAACCCCCAGATACAGATTTCTCCGTTTATGCCTCTAACAACCTCCCTCTTAACCTAGTCGGGGTTAAGGATGTGGCGGTAAAGGTGGGGAGAGTGGAGCTGAAGTACCAGGGGTTCATTGTAGTAGAGACTCTCTCTGATGAGAATGGACTGTATATGGCACCAGGTACTAATATTGTTGATAACTGTTTGGAGGAAGTGGTGTTTTTACTCCAACAGCTCGCTGACGTCGCCAGACCGGGGCAGAGGAGAGCCCTCCAGAAGGAGATTCGAGCCCTGATGTACCAGCAGCAAGTAAAGTTATCCGGTGGTGAGATTGGTAATGTGCGGGTAGCAGACCCGATGCCCATTGTGATTCCCCCAATGAGTGAAATGCTTATATGGTGTAGAGCAGCAATAGGTCTTAAAGGACAGAGTTACCAGGCGGTAGTAGAACCCCTTAGCTCAGAGCACAGACCTACACTCTTAACTGCCAGAGGGGTAGTGGATGTACGCAATGGGAGGGTGCCCGTCCGTCTTCTCAACTATGGGGAAGACGAGGTCAGATTACCACGATATACCACTGTTGCCAAGTTACATGCTGTAAATAACAACTCCATCCACACGGTGGAGTCCTTAACCTCCCCAGACCAAGTGGAGGATAATGACCCGACAACCCAGGTGGAGGACTGGTGTCAACAGATCCATGTTGGGACAGACACCACTCCAGCTCACCAGAAACAGGGGGTACACCGGGTGGTTCAGGAATACGCGCAGGTATTCAGCAAGCACCCACTTGACTTTGGGAGGATTTAGGGGGTACAACATCACATCCCCACAGGCAACCATCCCCCCATCAAAGAACGGTACAGGCCTATACCACCAGCACACTACCAGAAAGCCAAGGAGATGTTGCACGACATGAAAAAGGCAGGGTAGTAAGGGATAGTTGTAGTCCCTGGGCAGCTCCCCTAGTGTTAGTCAGGAAGAAGGATGGAAGCATGAGGATGTGTGTACATTACAGAAAAGTAAATCGCATTACACATAAAGATGTATACCCTTTATCACGAATAGAGGAATCCCTGGCTGCCTTAAAGTCTGCAAATCAAATTACTTTTCCACCCTTGACCTCACTAGTGGGTACTGGCAAGTAGCTGTGGCTGAGGAGGATCGGGAGAAGACGGCCTTCACCACCCCGATGGAACTCTGCGAGTTCAACAGTATGCCGTTTGGACTCTGCAATGCCCCTGGAACGTTTCAGAGATTGATGGAGTGCTGCCTGAGACACCACAACTTCGAGACTGTGTTACTATACCTGGACGACGTGATTGTGTACTCCAAGACGTATGAGGACCACTTGAAGCACCTGGCGGAGGTATTTGAGTCACAGTCCCAGTATGGGATGAAGCTGAAGCCCTCAAAGTGCCACCTGCTCAAGAGAAAGGTATAGTACCTGGGGCACATTGTCAGTCCAGAGGGAGTGGCACCAGACCCGGAGAAGGTCACTGCCATCCAGAAATGGCCGGAGCCGAAGAACCTCAAGGAGGTACGTCAGTTCCTGGGACTAGTAGGATACTACCGGAGGTTTGTAAAAGATTACACCAAGAAAGCAGCGCCTCTGCAAGACCTCCTGGTAGGACAGTCCCCCCAAAGGCAGAAATCCCCCATTCCACTGGGGTGAGGAGCAAGCCGAATCATTTCAAGAGATGAAGGAGATACTGACAGGCGACGAGATCCTAGCCTACCCTGACTACAGCCAACCGTTCTTGCTGTATACTGATGCCAGCAATGAAGGATTAGGAGCTGTCCTAAGTCAGAAGCAGAATGGCCTAGAGAAAGTGACAGCCTATGCAAGCAGGAAGCTCCGCCCGACTGAGAGGAACCCAGAGAACTATAGCAGCTTCAAGTTAGAGTTCCTGGCCTTGGTCTGGGCCATCACTGAAAGGTTCAAGCACTACTTAGCCTCCAGCAAGTTCACTGCCTACACTGACAATAACCCCCTGACTCATCTTGAAACAACCAAGCAAGGAGCCATGGAACAGCGATGGATGGCTCGGCTGTCCAATTACCAATTCACAATTAAATACCGGGCGGGCCGCAAGAACGCCAACGCCGATGCCCTGTCCAGGATGCCTCACCAGTCAGACACAGAAGAAGAAGTGGATGACCTGGAGGAGATTGAGCTACCTGCCTTTCACCGGAATGGGATGATCCATGAGTAACGAGCCTCCAGGAGGCAGCGTGGTAAGACGTTAAACCCTTTGCCTCACCACAGCTGGAAGGAGACCAAGGACAGCGACCCGGTTGTCAGCCGTATCAAGGAGCTGATAACCCAAGAAGGTTCCTCCCTGGAGAAGGATGCGTCTTTCCAAGCAAAACAGCTGTGGAATGAGAGAAGCCGGCTGTTCATCTATCGAGAGAAGCTGTGCCGGAGGTACATCAATCCCAAGACCCACGAGATGGTATGGCAGATAGTGGTCCCCAAGATGGACATCCAGATGGTGTTGGAGGCCTACCACGATCAGGCGGGGCACTTTGGCTGGAAAAAGCTAGAAACCCTGCTAAAGTGTCGATTCTACTGGGTGGGAATGCGCAGCTCCATTGAGAAGTGGTGCAGAGACTGTGGATCCTGTAGCCTCAGAAGAAAAGACTACAGCAGCCAGAAGGCACCCCTGCAACCCATCAAGATGGCTTGACCCCTGGAGATCGTGGCGCTGGACCATGTCAAGCTGTCACCCAGCAGGTCAGGGTACTCCTATGCCCTGACCATGGTAGATCACTACTCCAGGTTCCTGGTGGTCGCCCCTGTCAAAGACCTGATGGCAGAAACAGCAGCAAAAACGTTCCAAGCATATTTCTGCAGACCCCATGGATACCCTGAGCAGGTGCTGACAGACCAAGGCCCAGCCTTCGAGGCCGAGTTGTTCAAAGAGTTCTGCCATTTGTATGTGTGTAGGAAGATAAGAACTATACCGTACCACCCCCAAACCAATGGTCTCTGTGAAAAGATGAACAACATTGTCATCGACCTGCTGAAGACCTTACCACTTGAGGAGAGAAATCAGTGGCCAGACCTACTACCTGACCTGGTAGATCTGTACAATCACATACCTATGAGTTCCACCAATTGCACTCCAGCATATCTCATGCGAGCAAGACCAGGAAAGTTGCCCATGGACCTGGAGCTTGGTGTTGCAGAACCAGAAGCAGATATGTCCACTGAGGACTGGGACACGTCCAGACAGGAGCAGTACAGAAGAGTACAAGCCTGTGTCGAAGACAGTCTCGCTAGGGTGAAGGACAAGCAGGAAGACCACTATAATAAGAGTGCGCCAGCAGAACCCTTCACACCAGGATAAGTGGTATTGAAAAGGAAAAGGAGAAACCACAAACTTGATGACCAGTGGGAGACAGAACCCTACCCTGTGTTGAATTTATAGGTTTGATAACAGGAAGACGTGTTTGATTAGCAAAGATGAAGGAAGAACAACTGCAACGGTATCTAGAGACCACCTGAAGTTGTGTCCAGAACTGCTAAAGCCCCAAGAAGAAGTGCCTCTCATCACCCCGGAGGAACCTGAAGAAGCAGTAATCCATACTGATTTAGGAGATTTCCCGGCAGATTGGCCTCAAATAGGAGGAGCAGTCATAATCCCAGTACTCCACTTCTTTCTACAGCCAGAAGACCCTCCACAGCCAGATGAACCTGTAAGTGCTGCAGAAGAGCCTAGTGCTGCAGAAGAGTCAGCTCAAGAAGAATCCCCGGACGAAGCATCCCCGGCAGGAGCAGAGCAAGAAGGCCCAGCCAATGGTGAACTTGCCAGGCCAAAGGGAGGTTAAGGCAGTTTTTCAATACCATCACTAGTAGAACAAATCGGGTAACTGACAACACAGATACCACACATTCTATGAAGAATCCTTTATCGTGATTAGTAATTCTTCTATATAAAGTAAATGACATGTGGGAGTATGGTGATGATTACCGCACCCATCCTTCTAAAATAATTCCAGTGCAGAAGAACAGCATGTAGTCTGACCTGGGTATCAGGGGTGTATTAAGGATAGCCAGGGCCCCGCGTGGCCCCCCCACGTGACGGGTCGGAGGTCACCATATACCTGAAACATTATTATTGAAAAAAATAGCTGCTGAGTGAAACTAACCTAAAAAACATCCATTAATCTAAAATTTACCTTCAGTTAAAAAAAATACTTTACCCATAGTATTGAACAGACCAACTTTAATATGTAATCAAGTCTCTTGCCAATTTTCACAAGGTTTTCATATCAATAGTGCAACAAACACAGAATACAGTAGAAAATATTAACAATATAACACTTCCATTACAACAGAAACATCAGTCATTAGATCAATAAAGTGTCAAATGCATAACAATAAATAAATATATATTTTTCAAAAGCTGTCAGAACCATAAACTGTAGAAGCAAAGTATCCTCTCCCTAAGCCTAAGCTCCAGCATACCAGATAGTTTGGGGTATGTTACTTGCTACATTTAATAGGTTAATTTGAACTTTAGCCAAGGGATGTTAGTAAAGATTTGTCTCTGGAAGTGTTACCCATTTCCCCTGTATGAGGTTGACCAACCAAACTGGAGGCATGAAGGAAAAAAAAAAGAAAAACCAACAGATTAAGGGAAGACCTCACCTTTTCTGAGTAATATAAGACTCATGTTTAAAGCAATACTGCAGTTTTTTTGTATTACGGCACTGGAGTAGAGCCACTAATCTAAGTTCCCTGCCCCTAGTCTCATCCTTACCAACCGGCATCTTCATCTGTATTCCGTGAGTCTCCTGACGTTCTCCAGCAGTTTGTGACCTGCTGGCTTGCTCCAGTGTTTGCTGGCCTATCAGGAAGTCATAACTCAATTTAAGCCCATGAGATCCAGAACAAGGCCAGCAACAGGCTCCCACACTTACACTGAGAGCTTCTGACCATTACTTCAGGTCAGTCCAAAGTTGCAGTCAAAACATGGCTGTGGGACTGAAGCGGCGCTGGGAAGAGCTGAAGACAGTGGCTAGTAAGTATAATAATAGGGTTAAGGAACCACTAGTTTAGTTGCACCACTCCAGCGCTGAAATAAAAGAAAACAAACCCTGGAGTGGGGCTTTAACCAGGTGACAAAACTGTCACTAGCAGTGATTACTGTGCAGGCGGAGGAGAGCAGAGGTGTGTGATTCCATATACTGCTCTGCATCTATCTCAGGCTGTGTGGAATAAAGCCCTGGTACCTGAGGTAGATGCTGAGCGCTGTATGCGACACCTTCTGATCGGACACTGCAGCTCTCATCTCAGTAGTGTCCTGCTGCCGTGAGACTAGAGCTGTAGTGTGCCATCAGCACTTGTAACAAACAGCGCTCAGCATTTAGCCCAGGTGCCTGAAAGTTAGAAGGCAGATTTTTTTTTTAACTAGTTAGACATGAGTATTATATACAGAGAAAGCCAGCTCTCATATCCTCTGCGATTGTGCGCGTTATCCTCTGCCTGACACCTCCTGCACATTATTGGGTAACATCATACAGGGAAAAAAGTAAATGCCCCCTTACTTGAAGGGGAAATTGGCATAAAGTTTACAAGTAATTATAAAAACTGAAAATGACTGCTGTGTCAGTCTGTGTGTTTTGTGAGTAACTTACAGTTTGGCTGGTACTTTGAAGAGGAAACACACGATGGTATGTGCTGTACTTGAATTTTCAATACCTAAAAGAAATGAGGCAAAAAATAATTTTTCTTAACATCTGTTTACACATATACATAGTAACAATCATCCTTCAACCTTAAAAAATAAGTCCATCTAGTTCAACCCATAGCCTAACATGCTGATCCAGAGGAAGGCAAAAAAAAACATGTGGCAAACACTAAGCTCCACATTGGGGAAAAAAATTCCTTCCTGACTCCATACGACAATCAGACTAGTTCCCTGGATCAACGCCCTATCAAGGAATCTAGTACTGTGCAAATGAATTGGGACAAAGCCAAAAAAAAACATATTTTTGAATATGTAAGAATAAAATGTTATAATGCACTGTTACATACTAATTTTAGTAAGAAATATGTCCTCCTTTAGCAGATATGAGATTTTCAATGCATTTTGGCATTGATTCTACCAAGTTTTTGCATAAATTCTTCCATTCTTCATCATGGAACCACACTTGTATGGCACTGTTTATCATGCGTTCTTTGGTTGTACAGTCCATTTTGCCAAGACGTCTCTTCACAATGCTCCACAAATTTTCTATAGGATTTAAGTCTGGTGAATTGCCAGGCCAGTCCAGCACTTTTACTTTATTTTCTTCCAGGAATTTCTTCACACACTTGGAATTGTGGCATGGAGAAAAAGTACACTAAACCACTCCTCACAGAAACAAGCTCTCAACTGAAGCTGAGGGGGCAGCTAGCTGTTATTTTCTGACTAAAACCAGTCAAACCACATTTTGTTACTCACGGTTGTACACTCACACCTGTTCAAAAAAGTTAAAACTGGTTTGAATCACTGACTGGTAACCAACTTATGATTTTACTTAAAAAATGCTTTGTCCCAATTAATTTGCACAGCACTGTATATAATCTGTAATATTATACTTATCAAGAAAGGCATCCATGCCCTTCTTAAATGTTAGTAGTGAATCCCTCATTACAACATCATGCGGCAGAGAGCTCCATAGTCTCACTGCTCTTACAGTAAAGAATCCGCGTCTGTGATTATCATTAAACCTTCTTTCCTCCAGACGTAGAAGATGCCCCCTTGTCCCCGTCTCAGGCCTCAGAGTAAAAAGATCAGTAGAAAGGTCTTTGTACTGTCCCCTCATATACTTGTACATAGTAATAAGATCACCCCTAAGCCTTCGTTTTTCCAAACTAAATAACCCCGAGTGAAAGTGATAAGAATGTGTGAGTGATATGCGAATGTACTTGAGAAACACTTACTAGAAAGTCACTGGATCTCTGTTTTGTCTTTCTCCAAGAGCTTCTTGGTCCTGACACATGTTCCATTGATCAAAGCATGAGAGAAGTTCCTGCAGACAAACCCTGAAAAACATAATCCGAGTCAGTTCTGACCAGATTGTCATCTACTTTTCTCAGAACGTCTACTTCTACTTCTCTTAACGTGAGAAAATGGCTGTGGATTTTTAACATTTCTTTTACTTTGTTAGTCCCCTTAGGCAACTTGAAACTGAACGTTAGATCACTTGTCTATATTCAAAAGTACTTTTGCATTGCTACATATAAAATCACTATTGCCTGTGAAGCCCAACCACAGAATGACAGTGTCATGTAAAGAGAACCTATTATGTCCATGTCCTCAAACACTATTGACGCGCCCACTGGGCAGCGGGGTACTTGCCAACCGGGCCTTGATGGATTTGGGGGATGTCACAGTGGCTGGCCCATTCCGTGACCCAGGGTGGTCAGTCCAAAAATAAAAGGGGGGATAAAAATGTAAACTAAAAAGGGGAAGTAGGGTAGGTTTGTAAATGTTCGTGACGCCACCCGTGGTACCCGGTAATGACTACCGGCGCTGCGACAGTCCTCTGAGGCCGGTGTTCCGGGCAGCTTAGTTGGTGCTACTCTCCACGGATAGAGTAGGCCTCAGGGCAGTGTAGATGTGATGTAGAGTGGTGGCGGGTGCTGTGCCGCGGTAGAAAGAACAGGCAGAGATAGCGGTTGAAGTCATCCGAGTCTTTATTCACTTTTTATCAACTCAGAGCTTCTCTCTGCTGTCACACGGCGAGCTGCGGCCGTCAGGGTGGGGCTCAGCACTTTCCAGGTAGTTCAGGAGCACCTGCCAGGACCCCGCTCTAGTGTGTTCCTCTGTTGCTCAACTTCTCCCGCCGTGTGTTCCCCACTGAGTCCCGTACGGGTGCTGCGATGTCCCTATGGGCAGCGTGTAGTTCCCGGACCGACTGGGCGCCCTTTTTGGTGACTTGTGGTGAGGCTGAGGCGTAAGGCCGGGTCCCTCTGGGTAAACTCAGATTAGGGCATACAGGTGGCGACTCCGCTCCGTCCGTATCCCCCTGGGATCCACATAAGCCTCCGGATTCTTCCGACAGAGACGTGAAGTACAAAGTCAGATCGGGGACTGGTTACCCCTCTTCCGGCCGGGTCCCTCTGGCTGGGCCAGAATAAGGTATACAGGTGGTGGCTCCACTCTGTCCATATCCCCTGGGATCCTTTCGCCTGTGGAGCTTGACTCCTCTGCTCCCCTCCTGGGCCTCCTACTCTCAGGACCCTGACCGAGACAGAGCCTACAGCAACTCTGCCCCGCTCCTCGTCTCGAGGCCTGAGACCGAGGACCGTGGACCCTCAGCTGGCTGCAGCGTTGTGCTGTCTACCGACCAACGACCCACAACCAAAGACAATGATACCAAGATGGCCTCCATATATATATGATCCAGCTAAGTGCTCAAAATAAACGCTTCCTCCACCCTCACTCACTACATGGTTCCCCCTAACTTTGGTTCCCCCAAACTCCTCCAATCCGGCCCGGGGCGGCACTATGGTGCATATAGGCCCCCTTCAGAACTGGAGTGGTGTAGTGTTGAGTGTGTGTTTGGGGTCCTGTGTGGTACTCCATCCTTACCTGGAAGAGGAGATATCACACCCTTAAGTGGGGTGCAATAACTCTGTGGCGACTGAGCCCGCAGGGGCGCCACATTATTGACCTGCAGTGCAGGTTAATAGTATAGAAAGGTGCCCAACTGCTGTACTGAAAGTGCAGCTCATGGGAAAAAAATGGAATTTAAATCATTCCAAGAACCTTTACCGGCCTTCAGTCATACAGGTGTGTACAAAGCGTCTACAATTGCAGCTCATAGCACTGCGAGTGGCTCCTGCAGGCACGTGTGACGCTCACAGTCCTCCCTGGGAAGATGGGGGGGTACTCGGAGCCGGGTCAGATGTTGGGGGATGTAGCCGTGGCCAGGACCCGTTCCGTGCCCAGGGCCGTCACATTAAAAGATTTAATGGGCTTTCAGGGTTGGTGTTAATCGAGTGGTTGTATTGACTACACCACCTGTGGTGCCTGGTGATTCTTCACCAGCTCTGCGTTCAATCCTCTGAAGCGGGATGTAGCAGCAGCAGAAGATGGTACTACTCCCCACAGGCGGAGCAGGGCCTCAGGGCAGAGAGGACAAGAGGATGGGAGCTGTTGTGGAAGATGTTGTGGGGTGTAGTGCGGTGCCGCGTTGCAATAAGAAACCGGAGGCCATAGGGGTAGTCTTCCAAGCTTTACTCACGGTAGAATGCACAGCTGCAAGGCTTCTCCCTGCTCCTCACGGCGCGCTGCGGCCACCAGGACCGGGGGTCCGACAACCTCCAGGTAGTTCAGGTGCTTTGGTCAGGACCCCGCACCAGAGTTTTCCTAGACTTTCCCACTAGGTCCTCTCCTGTCCGTTTGTGGTGCGTGTACTAAGGCCGGGTCTCCCTCTGGACTATGCACAGAACAAGGGTACGGGTGGCGACTCCGCTCCGTTACCCGGTGGGATCCACTGAGCGTCCGGGCTTCTCTGACTAAGACTTGTAGTGACAGAGTCAGATATCGGGGGCCGGTACCCCTTTTGCAGCAGGAATCCCTCAGACTAGGCCAGAATAGTGAGGACAGGTGGCGTATACCGCTCAGTCTGCATCCCCCTGGGATCCTTTTGCCTGTGGAGCTTTACTCCTCCGCTCCCCTCCAGGCCTTCTTAAGTAAGGACCTTGACCGGGTAGAGACAGCCGTTAACTCTTGCCCGTTCCTCGACACAAGGCCAGAGTTCGAGGACCGTGTCCCCATCAACTGCAGGTTCACACAGAAAGCCACGTTCAGCGATGAAGATCACAATCAAAGACCTTGAACTTAAGATGGCTGGCTATTAAATATGAATTTAGTACATGTAACCTCTAAGTGTATCCTCCACCCTCACCCACTACTAGGTTCCCCCTTACTTTGGTTCCCCCATCTCCACTTATCCCGGCTGGGGCAGCACCCTGGTGCCTTAAAGCCCCCCTACAGGTGGGAGAGATGTAGTGTTGAATGCAGAGGTGGGGTCCTGACAGCTGCACCATCCTTACCTCGAAGGAGAGATACCACACCTCATTAAAGAGATGCAGTACCCCTGTGGCGACCGAACCCTCAGGGGCGCCACACACGCCCTGGCACTTTGACTGACAGCTGGCTCTACAGTTGATGCACTGCATCGCGAGAGGTCAAATTGCTAGGGTGTGCTTACAGCAGCCACTCACATACTCACATGTATGACTGAAAACCGGCGGTTCTTGTGATGAAGTCTATTTCTCTCTTCTCTTCTCTCAAACAATCCTGCTATTACATATAGACGCTCAAAAAAATTAAAATATCTTCTGGTAACAGCCACCAGGGGGGGGGCCAGCAGCTAAGGGTTTATTTGGATCCAAGGGCCCAAGCTGGGGCTGCCACCCATGTGGCTCTTGTGTGGCGTGCCCCAATATGGAGTCTACGAAAATCTTTACAAATTCAAATGGTACGAAGCAATATAAGATTACTCATACCATCACATGTACCACAGTTGGGGTGATCTACTGTGCAAAATGCCCTTGCAACAGAATATATGTAGGCCTTACATCAAGAGAACTCCGAAGAAGAACTAGAGAACGCGTCTTGGATATCAAGGCAGCAAAAGAAACTGACAATGTGGATGAGCTCAAGACATTACCGCGTCACTTTAAGAAGTTTCATAACAGTGACCCTTCTGGTCTCCAGGTGAGTGGTTTTGATAAGGTCTACCCAGGCACTAGAGGAGGTAACTGGAAAAAAATCCTGGCACAGAAGGAGGCAAGGTGGATCACTGTGTTGAACACCTTAACCCCCCATGGTCTCAATGAGACAAATAGTTTTGTTTCATTTCTTTAATATTGTTGGGTGGTTCCTAGTGGAGTGCATTGTATTATGGTCGTTTTACTTTTACTTTTATATTAATTGTTTTTATTCGTTTATACTTACGTTTTCTTCTTTCCTTCTCTTCTTAGTTCTTTCGCCTGACGTTTGCTATTTTTCAGAGTTGGTCATCTTCTTGAGCGTCATCATCACCAGTGCATTTGAACCTCTTTTTATATTTTAAAGAATTTAAATATCTTCTAGTAATATATGTATAATGTCATGCATTTATGTGCCCCATGCCTTTTTGTTATATAAATATATTTTTCATCTCATCATATTTTTCACTACATATTCACTAGCACAATTGCACTGTATGGGTCATATTATATGATAGGTGTCACACTATCTAACATATATCATAGATATATAATTTTTTCATATGATATATATTCTCCTATAACATTTTCACGTTATTATCTCATATACTTTCCCTGCTATCCTGTTATTAATTTCCAGGGCAGTTCTCTTGTTAGCTAGCACTCACACACCTTTTATCTTTGCCCATGGTTTTCTTCATGCGTTCCACAGTGGAACACACACTGACTTCTCCTTTCCTAGACACGCTCCTTTTTTCCTTCGTGTTCCACAGTGGAACGCACACTGATCTCTCTTTCCCCGGACATGCCTATTACATCACTTCTGCTATATGCAGTCCACCGTGAGACGCACGCCGACGCCGCCTTCCACGGAGGTGCTGCGCTCCATGGAGATGCGGCTCGCCCGAGGAGGTCACGATCGGCTCACTGCAGCATGGCGCCATGCAAATATATACATTCATAGATGTTCGAAATTGACTGCCCAGTATGGACATTTTTGATTGGCCAAATTCCCTTTAAATACTTTACATTCACATTTCAACATTACATCCTCGTCAAAGCCAGTGGCAAAACGCGCGTTGGATCCGGGAAGTTCTCAGGGGGTCAGTAATAGTTATCATCATTTCATATTGTGTGCTACCTTTTTACCTGTTGTCATGTATGTCACACGTCATTTGCCATGTAATTATTTATTCTGACTATTTTCTGGTTGATAGAGACATTACTGCTAATGTCCACAGCACTGTAAACCAGATTTTTATTTACATCTAGGGTAGTATGGAGCAGTTTACTTTGCACTGAGCACTTTATATTCTCCCTCTACATACCTTACTATTTATTTATAGATTTTTTATACTGCTAATCCAGTGTAGATTATTCACTATGTGACAGCATTTTTGTGGCACACTTGTAATTTATAATAAGTCTACTTTTGTACCCCCTAGCCTGACCGCTCTCTTTGTGTTACTTCTTCTCCCTCGTTTTGCACATACGATTCCGCATGCGGGTTGTCAAGCGTTTTTCAAGCGATTTTAGCATCACTTGGAAAAGTGCTTGACAACTTGGTCACACTATATAAATCCATGCAACCGGCATGGATTTTATATAGTGTGATCAAGTTAGTTAAAAAAAAGAATAAAAATGGTAAAAAATAAAAAAACACATTATACTCACCTTCCAATGGCCCCCGGTCTCCTTATCCGATGCGACCCGTCGCATGACTAAATGACGTCATGAAAGGTCCTTTTAGACCATCGCGAGCCGCCAGGGAGCCAGGACGCATCACTAAGGAGACCGGGGGCCATCAGAAGGTGAGTATAAGGTTTATTTTTTATTTTAAATTCTTTGTTTTTTAACAGGTACTATGGTACCCGGGTCTGGAGGAGAGTCATCTTCTCCAGACCCGGGTACCATCCGCACATTGAACTGCATAATATCTGCATGTGTACATGTAGCGATTCAATGCAAGTCAATGGCGGCAAAAACGCCGTGCTTGCGCAAAATAATTGGTAGTGCTGCGGATTTTTCCGCAATGATAATAAGCAGCGGAAACCTCCGCAGCATCTGCACAGCACATGCGGATTATCATTGGGGAACATTGCAGACCTTCTACCAAGCGTTTAAGCGTTCCTGCGGCGAAATTGCCGCTGCGGAAACGCTTAAAAAACGCATAGTGGGCACATAGCCTTACGCGGTGAAATGAGCTGCATCTGGATCTCGTTCACCTAAAGGGACTGTCAGCACAGAATGACTGTTCAAACTAAGTCCCAACTCTCGGTGCTTCATGATGAGGCCAATCATTTATATACACCTTCCCACCTGCTTGTTTGCCCTCTATCCACACCCTCCTCTTCTTTGATTGACAGCTCTGGCTTCATAGAATCAGAGAAGGAAGGAGACAGAGGTAAAAGAAGCAGGTGGGAAGGTGTATATAAAGGATTGGCCCACGCCGTGATCCACGGAGTGCTTGTACTTGGTTTCAACAGTCATTCTGTGCTGACAGTCCCTTTAAAATCAGTGTTTCCCAAACTCCAGTCCTCACGGCCCCCCACAGGTCATGTCTTCAGGATTTCCATAGTATTGCACAGGTGAGAGAATTCCTGATTCCTTGATGATACTTTCATCACATGTGTAATACTGAGGAAATCCTGAAAACCTGACCTGTTGGGGGCCATGAGGACTGGAGTTTGGGAAACACTGCTTTAAATGGAGCGGTGCTGCAGTTTTATTATTCAGCAATTAACAATTTCTTAAGCAATGAGAAAATGCAGTCCCTAATGATGTCCTCTGACAATAAGCGGATCACGGACAGCAGATGCATTGGGTTCTGCATTTCTTGGAGAATGGGATGGGGCAGCTTCTGTCTTCTCAGTGATACAATCAGGAAGGAGATGCAGCGTGAGACAATCCCTGTCTACATCTTTGATCTGATCATCAATACAGAGGGCTGATTGGTGAAGACAGAGGGAAAGGCTAATAAAATTATTAAAAAAAAACTTAGTTTTTCGGCTGGCACTTCCTCTGGGGTCAGTATGCCAACCTCATTGACTTCATAGCACTTGCCAGAGTGGGCAGACACGATTTTATTGCCTTTACACACGTCACCTCCACACAGGGCGATGCTGCTACGACGCCTCTGTAGTGATCAAACGTGGAGTCAAACAGCAGGGCTTTAAGAGGGCTGCCCTTTTCAATCTTGGGACTAAACACAAAAATAAGACATCCTGTTAAGGGGGATAAAGGTAAGTAACAGCGTTCAGTCCAGAGTGATGAATTCCAAAAGACAAAGTTTATTCCGCCATCACATAACGTTTCGACCTGTTATAGGTCTTTATCAAGTATATACAAAGACATACAGGGATACTGATCCCCTTTAAGGAAAATCAGTGGCCAGAACCCTTTAAATTCCCCTTAAATGGTCCAAAACTGAAACTGTGGGAACAGTATAATCCACTTAGGGTTCAGCAAACTTACAGTCAAGGGTTTGATAAAATTATCTACACCCTTGTGTCTCCAGAAAGCATAGCGGACGTTCACGTGCTGAAAATGCCGACCAGTGCTGGAGTGAGCAGAGGTCCGCAGCTTGTGACACTCCTGCTGTAGTGAAACTACAGGTCCCAGCAGGCTGACGGTCTCTCATCAAGTTATGCTGGGAGCCGCAGGTGCACAAATAGTGCTAGAGGATCCATGTCAGAAATATGAGGCTGCCACTAGGGTTTCTCCCACAAATATGTAATTGGACGTGGAGCAGATCCGCACGTGGATGAGCCATATTCTCTATCTGTGAACATACTACTCCTTCACTCAGATTCTAAGTGGTTCTGCAGCGCATCTGTGCAGAGCAAGCTGTCAATCAAAATCCGGGCCGGGTTTACAGCCGTCGCCCCTGATATAGCGAGCGGTGCTGTGATCCAAGACTGTAGCCGCTCCGTGCACAACAATGAGTGAAGGCCGGCGGCTGCAGGGAGGAAAGAAGTTAATTTTCTCCCGGTACCTACACTATCAATAAGGCGGCCGGGCAGCACTGTAACAATATTTATCTGCAGATTAACCCTATACCTGCAGGTACATAGCATTTTCCAAGGTGACAGGTTCCCTTTAATAAAGAGAAGATGGATAGAGCCGCATTAGTCCGTACTCACGGTGGAAGCCTCCTGACAACTTCTTGAAGAACACTTTCCACATTTGTTCCAAGCTTCCCCGACATCTAATAGAAATAAACAGAGAAATGAATTTCTTAATACAGTTTAGAACTCGGCTACAACGAATCAGAAGAAATGAAACCTGTTTGAAGCTGACAAGCAGTCAAGCCCCTCCGTAAGCCACACAGAACATGGCTACTTATGTCATCTGCAGGTGATTAAAGGAACCTGTCATGCTGAAATGGTATAAGATCTGTAGGGGGATGTTGTAGAGCAGAGAAGTTGATCAGACTGATAGACATATCTGTGGGAAGAGAGTCAGCAAAACTGGCATTTTATGCAGCGAAAAGTCCTGCTGTATGTACACTAGTCCAGTGGGCGGTCCTACTAAGTGATTGACAGTTCCCTGTATGACTATGCAGGCAAAGATAGCTGTCAATCACTAGTAGGACCGCCCACTGGACTCATCTGTACAAACAGCAGGATTCCACTGAATAAATTGATACAGGAAAAACATCTATCTTTGTACCGTATTAGCCAGTAGATAGAAGAGTATTTAGATTTGAGAGTCCTCAGTGGTTGATACCATCTTTTCCGTTAGCCATTAAAAGGTAACAAATTGCAGGCTTTCCAGACTACTCAGGTCTCAGGTCTGCCTGATGAAGAAGCCTGAGTAGTCTGGAAAGCTTGCAATTTGTTACCATCTTTTCCGTTAGCCATTAAAGGTATCAACCACTGAGGACTCTCAAATCTAATGAATAAATTACAATTTATACGGAATCTTCTCCCACAAACCTATATATCGTTCTGCTCAGTTTCTCATGGATAAAACCTGTACATCTGAATGGGGCTTTAATGTTGTTATTACAATCATGTAACCGCAGATCACAAAATCTTTCATATGATCATTTTATTAACACCTAAAACCCCAATGGATATTTATGTTTACTAAAGGATTCCTTTCCCATTCTTTTGGCAGCTCTTCTTTAGGTATGGGCACAGACCGGCATCCGGCATAAAGACATCTGGAGACTTTTCCTTTTTCTGTGATATTGGATAATCTTCTTCATTTCTAACGCTTTAAATCTTTCAAATTCTTTCTGAAAAATGTATCATAAAGGGACTTTCTCAGGTCAGTTTTGCTTGTGGTTGTGTTACCATTATTTGTGCCAAATGTATCAAAGTGTTGCACGATGTCTGATAAATGTTTATGTAGCACTTCCATCTATCTTTATTTATTTTACTCACTTATATAGCGCCATTAATTTCACAGCACTTTACAGACATTATCATCACTGCCCCCATCGGGGCTCACAATCTACATTCCCTATCAGTATGTCTTTGGAGTGTGGGACAAAAGCGGAGAACCTGGAGGAAACCCACGCAAACACAGGGAGAACATACAAACTTCTTGCAGATGTCGTCCTTGGTGGGATTTGAACCCAGGATCCCAGTGCTGCAAAACATCAATGCTAACCACTGAGCCGGGGAGTGCACGCTGAAAACTGTTGCAGGCTGCTGTAATCACAGGACACAAGCAAACAGCATGGCATTTCCTATCAGCAGGGAGGAAGTAAAGGGAACAGTAATGAAAGTCTCCTCCTACTCCGCTCCATATTGAAATGAATAGTGTGCATCCTACAAATGAGATGCATACAGCAAACAATTGATTTTCCATACATAGGTTTTGAGTTGACCACTGGATATACACATGTGTATCACTAATTACCAGAACTGGAAATCGAAAAAAAAGACGAGCAAGTTTGGGGTGAATCCTGCCTTCATTACTGCACAGCCGCTCAGAGGGATCGGTACTAGGAACAGCAGGAGTGCCGGCGATGGTCACAGATTTACCTGCTGCAGGACTGAAGGAGTCTGATCGCGCTCGGATCGAAGCTTTTTACCTCGTTTACGATAGGAATAATTGAAAGCTGTGCTTCAAAGGCGAGGAAGAAGTTTGCCACCATCTATTAGAAAATAGACAAACTTAGGATAGAAACAATATGAACATATACCCTGCTATAAGTAAGTAAAAAGCAATAGGAAATATATATAATATAGGGTACTTAGTAAACATGTTTATTGATTAAAAAAAAAAAAGCCATCCCACCAGCACCAAGGTGTACCCAGTCAGTTATGTGAAGTATATAATAAAATACACTTTAGTACAATATTAGTATCTTGTCCCTTTAAATCTGCAGCTACTTCTGTCACCATGGTAACTGCATTCATACTCAGCCAATAGGATTGCTCGGTTTGAATTTGAAGAAAAAAAAAAAAGTTCTATATGGTCAGTTTGTTCCATCTCATCTGAGTGTGAAGACAGACACCTGCGATCAGCGAGATTATAGGTATAAGACGTGATATAATATAACGGACGGAGCCACATCCCATCACACGCACTCAGCGACCACAACTGACAGGAATCAGCACATTTATCAGAGGAGAAGTCATTATTCCCCAACACATGATAAGTGACAACTTCTAGATCTGCTGGGAACCCAACTAATCCCTACTAGTACCTCCCCGGACCACCGCTCCATTCATTCTCTATGCAGGAGAAAGCTGAGTACAGCGCCCCCCATAGAGAATGAACGGACCGGCGGCTGAACATTTGCACTTCGCTCATTTCTATCTATAAGTGCTGTTCTGCTGATTGGGTCATAGCGGCCAAACCCACCGATCTAAGAGTCATCACCTATCCAGAGATCAGTGAGAACTTCTTCCAACTAGACATCCCCTTTAATTGAAGAGATCACATATCTAACAGCCAATCCTATTCATTCCCAATCTTCCCTGTGCCCAGTAATGCCCCTGGGTATATCGCCAAGATGAGCCAATCACCAAACCCTCTGCTGACTGTTCCCCATGTTTTATAGATTTTGGATCCGTTTCTACAAGAGAAGATCTCAGCGGCCTCCATGGGGATGGGTTACTCTGCCAGCGATGGAGCAGGTAGTATCCACCAGCCTGTGATATCTCACCTTCCTCCATATTCTGCTCTTACATGCGTTTCTTCAGCTTTACCCCTTCCCAACAGAACCAATTGATGTTTTTTTCTGTTTTTTCCTTCACTTTTTCCAAGGGCTACAACTTTTTCATGTCTGTCCACATAGTGTGAGGTCTTGTTATTTTGCAGGATGAGCGGTACTTATAAATCCCACCATTCATTTACCACATAGTACTAGAAAACGGGAAAAACATTCCAAGTGCAGTAAAAGTGCGAAAAAAAAAGCCTGACCCTGTTTTTCTGGGAAGGGTTTTAACGGCGTACATAGTGTGGTGAAAATGACCTGGTAATAGGATCCTGCTCCTCAGTGTGATTACAGCAACACCAAACTTCTCCAAGAGTTTTGGCAAAAGAAAAAAACTTTTTTTTATGGTGTCACCATTTTTTCTGAGACCCGTAATATTTTCATTTTTCGGGTTGATGGAGCTGTGTGGGGCTTAGTTTTTGAAGGGCAAGAGGACTTTATTGATAACATTTTGGGACACATATGACATGGTCATCGCTTCTTACAGGGTTTTCTGTAGTATTGTGGCGAACGAAAAAAATGCAATTTTGGCTTTTTGAATTTTTTTCTGTGTTCACTGATCGTTTGTTTTTTATATTTGGATAGATTGTATTTCTCTGAAAGAGACCATACCACAAATGTGTATATTTTTATTATCTTTATTTTTAGTGGGAGGTGAGTTGAACGTGTGGGGTTTTAATATTTTAAGCTTTTTTTTTTTTTTTTAATTTTCACTGCATTTGTATACATTATCTGATTGCTTGTGCTATATACAGCGATACCACAGTAATGCTCCATATAGCAAAATCACGGTCTTCTTTACAGCCCAAATGAAGCTTTATGATGACAGGCACGGAGGCTTCAGCAGACCCCCAGATGTCATAGCAGTCCATCTGCGCCCTGTGATCGCGTCACAGGAGCGCCGGTGAGCGCATGGAACGATGCGTCCCAATGCCGGCGCGCTGTTAATGCTGCTGTTAGTGATTGACAGCAGCACTGAACAGGTTAACAGTGGTGGGCAGATCTTCGCTCCACTCGCAGCTCTTAGAGGCAGGTCCTGGTTGTTTGTCACAGCCATTATCTGCCATGTACGGGGCGAGCTGACTCTGCTCCATACACCCGCTACTGACTTATACCAGACATGTACGGCAGATGTTGGTAAGGAGTTAAAGCGGTTGTCCTGCTTTGCGGCCATTTGTTTTTTTTACTTTAATGCAAGTATTTGGGGCTAAAATTGATTTCTGTAATTGAGTTTCATTAAAAATGTTGCCTTCTGTAGCATCTGTGCTGCACTGTCTATTCCTGGCTGCAAAATTAGCTAACTGAGAATCTATCAGTGAGCTCCTTCTGACAGTCTTAAGGGAGAGTGTGTAGATCTTTCATCTGTTTTTTTTCCTGAGTGCCTTTTAGCTGATCTATGCCCAAGGAAAACATGAAACTTGAATGTGCAGGGAAGCAATAAATCTGTAATAACCAGTGAAAAATGAAACCTAAATGTAAAAAATTACTTTTAGTAGTAAATACATGGACATAAGAAAATACACACTGCTCCAAAAAAATAAAGGGAACACCTAAACAACAGAATATAACTCCAAGTAAATCAAACTTCTGTGAAATCAAACTGTCCACTTAGGAAACAACACTGATTGACAATCAATTTCACATGCTGTTGTGCAAATGGAATAGACAATAGATGGAAATTATTGGCAATTATCAAGACACACTCAAAGGAGTGGTTCTGCAGGTGGGGACCACAGACCACATCTCAGTAACAGTGCTTTCTGGCTGATGTTTTGGTCAATTTTGAATGTTGGTTGTGCTTTCACACTCGTGGTAGCATGAGACGGACTCTACAACCCACAGAAGTTGCTCAGGTAGTGCAGCTCATCCAGGATGGCACATCAATGCGAGCTGTGGCAAGGAGGTTTGCTGTGTCTGTCAGCGTACTGTCCAGAGGCTGGAGGCGCTACCAGGAGACAGGCCAGTACACCAGGAGACATGGAGGGGGCCGTAGGATGGCAACAACCCAGCAGCAGGACCTCTACCTCCGCCTTTGTGCAAGAAGGAACAGGAGGAGCACTGCCAGAGCCCTGCAAAATGACCTCCAACAGACCACAAATGTGCATGTGTCTGCACAAACGGTTAGAAACTGACTCCATGAGGGTGGTATGAGGGCCCAACGTCCACAGATGGGGGTTGTGCTCACAACCCAACACCGTGCAGGACGCTTGGCATTTGCCACAGAACACCAGGATTGGCAAAGTCGCCACTGGCTCCCTGTGCTCTTCACAGATGAAAGCAGGGTCACACTGAGCACATGTGACAGACGTGACAGAGTCTGGAGACGCCGTGGAGAGCGATCTCCTGCCTGCAACATCCTTCAGCATGACCGGTTTGGCAGTGGGTTAGTAATAGTGTGAGGTGGCATTTCTTTGGAGGGCCGCACAGCCCTCCATCTGCTCGCCGGAGGTAGCCTGACTGCCATTAGGTACAGAGATGAGATCCTCAGGCCCCTTGTGAGACCATATGCTGGTGCGGTTGGCACTGGGTTCATCCTAATGCAGAACAATGCCAGACCTCATGTGGCTGGAGTGTGTCAGCCTCATTTTGACTTGTTTTAAGGACATTACATCAAAGTTGGATCAGCCTGTAGTGTGTTTTCCACTTTAATTTTGGGGGTGACTCCAAATCCAGGCCTCCATTGGTTAATAAATTTGATTTCCATTGATGATTTTGTATGAACATTTGCTAAAGAAGAACTGCGCCCAGCGGAGCCAAGCTGAAGGAAGAGAATGGACTTGATCTGTCTTCAGACATTTTTTCAAGTTGCCCCTCAGGAAGGGGCCAATTCACTTTTTAGCTGGGTTAAAATACACTGCTCAAAAAAATAAAGGGAACACTCAAATAACACATCCTAGATCTGAATGAATGAAATATTCTCATCGAATACTTTGTTCTGTACAAAGTTGAATGTGCTGACAACAAAATCACACAAAAATCATCAATGGAAATCAAATTTATTAACCAATGGAGGCCTGGATTTGGAGTCACCCCCAAAATTAAAGTGGAAAAACACACTACAGGCTGATCCAACATTGATGTAATGTCCTTAAAACAAGTCAAAATGAGGCTCAGTATTGTGTGTGGCCTCCACATGCCTGTATGATCTCCCTACAATGCCTGGGCATGATCCTGATGAGGTTGCGGATGGTCTCCTGTGGGATCTCCTCCCAGACCTGGACTAAAGCATCCGCCAACTCCTGGACAGTCTGTGGTGCAATGTGATGTTGGTGGATGGAGCGAGACATGATGTCCCAGATGTGCTCAATCGGATTCAGCTCTGGGGAACAGGCGGGCCAGTCCATAGCTTCAAAGCCTTCATCTTGGAGGAACTGCTGACACACTCCAGCCACATGAGGTCTGGCATTGTCCTGCATTAGGAGGAACCCAGGGCCCACTGCACCAGCATATTGTCTCACAAGGGGCCTGAGGATCTCATCTCGGTACTTAATGGCAGTCAGGCTACCTCTGGCGAGGACATGGAGGGCTGTGCAGCCCTCCAAAGAAATGCCACTCCACACCATTACTGACCCACTGCCAAACCGGTCGTGCTGAAGGATGTTGCAGGCAGCAGATCACTCTCCACGGTGTCTCCAGACTCCGTCACGTCTGTCACATGTGCTCAGTGTGAACCTGCTTTCATCTGTGAAGAGCACAGGGAGCCAGTGGTGAGTTTGCCAATTCTGGTGTTCTGTGGCAAATGCCAAGCGTCCTGCACAGTGTTGGGCTGTGAGCACAACCCCCATCTGTGGATGTCGGGCCCTCATACCACCCTCATGGAGTCAATTCTAACCATTTGTGCAGACACATGCACAGTTGTGGCCTGCTGGAGGTTATTATGCAGGGCTCTGGCAGTGCTCCTCCTGTTGCTTCTTGCACAAAAGCGGAGGTAGCGGTCCTGCTGCTGGGTTGTTGCCCTCCTATGGCCCCCTCCACGTCTCCTGGTGTACTGGCCTGTCTCCTGGTAGCGTCTCCAGCCTCTGGACACTACGCTGACAGACACAGCAAACCTCCTTGCCACAGCTCTCACAGATGTGCCATCCTGGATGACCTTCACTACCTGAGCATCTTCTGTGGGTTGTAGAGTCCGTCTCATGCTACCACGAGTGTGAAAGCACAACCAACATTGAAAAGTGACCAAAACATCAGCCAGAAAGCACTGGTACTGAGATGTGGTCTGTGATCCCCACCTGCAGAACCACTCCTTTATTGAGGATGTCTTGATAATTGCCAATAATTTCCATCTATTGTCTATTCCATTTGCACAACAGCATGTGAAATTGATTGTCAATCAGTGTTGCTTCCTAAGTGGACAGTTTGATTTCAGAGAAGTTTGATTTACTTGGAGTTATATTCTGTTGTTTAAGTGTTCCCTTTATTTTTTTGAGCAGTGTATATATAAAAAAAAAAATTACTGCAGCTTTAATGCTATTTATTACGTCTCACCAGTAAGAACATGGCATAAGCGTAATTTAAAGGAAGAGGAGGACATTATTCACTCCAGTTTCCTGCGGCCCCTCGGGAGTATAGGTTGCTGCACAGTAGTCCGCATTCTGCGTAAAACAGGAAAAAACACTTTTACTTAGTGGGATGAGGGCAGCACGGTGGTCAGTAGTGGCACTCTGTCAGTTGAGCATTGCTCCTAATATCTGGTTGTGTTTCCTGAGAAGAGGGGACCCACCAAAGAGGAGTTCCACCAAAGAGGAGTTCCACCGAAGAGGAGTTCCACCAAAGAGGAGTTCCACCAAAGAGGAGTCCCACCGAAGAGGAGTCCCACCGAAGAGGAGTCCCACCGAAGAGGAGACCCACCGAAGAGGAGTCCCACCGAAGAGGAGACCCACCGAAGAGGAGTCCCACCGAAGAGGAGTCCCACCGAAGAGAGACGAAGAGGAGTCCCACCGAAGAGGAGACCCACCGAAGAGGAGTCCCACCGAAGAGGAGACCCACCAAAGAGGAGTCCCACCGAAGAGGAGTCCCACCGAAGAGGAGACCCACCGAAGAGGAGTCCCACCGAAGAGGAGTCCCACCGAAGAGGAGTCCCACCGAAGAGGAGACCCACCGAAGAGGAGTCCCACCGAAGAGGAGTCCCACCGAAGAGGAGACCCACCGAAGAGGAGACCAAAGAGAAGTCCCACCGAAGAGGAGACCCACCGAAGAGGAGTCCCACCGAAGAGGAGTCCCACTGAAGAGGAGACCCACCGAAGAGGAGTCCCACCGAAGAGGAGACCCACCGAAGAGGAGACCCACCGAAGAGGAGACCGAAGAGAAGTCCCACCGAAGAGGAGTCCCACCGAAGAGGAGTCCCACCGAAGAGGAGTCCCACCGAAGAGGAGACCGAAGAGGAGTCCCACCGAAGAGGAGTCCCACCGAAGAGGAGTCCCACCGAAGAGGAGACCCACCGAAGAGGAGTCCCACCGAAGAGGAGTCCCACCGAAGAGGAGACCCACCGAAGAGGAGACCCACCGAAGAGAAGTCCCACCGAAGAGGAGACCCACCGAAGAGGAGTCCCACCGAAGAGGAGACCCACCGAAGAAGAGTCCCACCGAAGAGGAGTCCCACCGAAGAGGAGTCCCACCGAAGAGGAGACCCACCGAAGAGGAGACCGAAGAGAAGTCCCACCGAAGAGGAGTCCCACCGAAGAGGAGACCCACCGAAGAGGAGTCCCACCGAAGAGGAGTCCCACCGAAGAGGAGACCCACCGAAGAGGAGTCCCACCGAAGAGGAGTCCCACCGAAGAGGAGACCGAAGAGGAGTCCCACCGAAGAGGAGTCCCACCGAAGAGGAGACCCACCGAAGAGGAGTCCCACCGAAGAGGAGTCCCACCGAAGAGGAGTCCCACCGAAGAGGAGACCCACCGAAGAGGAGACCCACCGAAGAGGAGTCCCACCGAAGAGGAGACCCACCGAAGAGGAGTCCCACCGAAGAGGAGACCCACCGAAGAGGAGTCCCACCGAAGAGGAGTCCCACCGAAAGAGGAGTCCCACCGAAGAGGAGTCCCACCGAAGAGGAGACCCACCGAAGAGGAGTCCCACCGAAGAGGAGACCCACCGAAGAGGAGTCCCACCGAAGAAGAGTCCCACCGAAGAAGAGTCCCACCGAAGAGGAGTCCCACCGAAGAGGAGTCCCACCGAAGAGGAGTCCCACCGAAGAGGAGACCGAAGAGAAGTCCCACCGAAGAGGAGTCCCACCGAAGAGGAGTCCCACCGAAGAGGAGTCCCACCGAAGAGGAGACCGAAGAGGAGTCCCACCGAAGAGGAGACCGAAGAGGAGTCCCACCGAAGAGGAGACCCACCGAAGAGGAGACCCACCGAAGAGGAGTCCCACTGAAGAGAAGTCCCACCGAACAGGAGTCCCACCGAAGAGGAGTCCCACTGAAGAGGAGTCCCACCGAAGAGGAGTCCCACCGAAGAGGAGACCCACCAAAGAGGAGACCCACCGAAGAGGAGTCCCACCGAAGAGGAGACCCACCGAAGAGGAGACCGAAGAGGAGTCCCACAGAAGAGGAGTCCCACCGAAGAGGAGACCCACCAAAGAGGAGACCCACCAAAGAGGAGTCCCACCGAAGAGGAGTCCCACCGAAGAGGAGACCGAAGAGGAGTCCCACCGAAGAGGAGACCCACCGAAGAGGAGACCCACCGAAGAGGAGTCCCACCGAAGAGGAGACCCACCGAAGAGGAGTCCCACCGAAGAGGAGACCGAAGAGGAGTCCCACCGAAGAGGAGTCCCACCGAAGAGGAGACCCACCGAAGAGGAGACCCACCAAAGAGAAGTCCCACCGAAGAGGAGACCCACCGAAGAGGAGTCCCACCGAAGAGGAGACCCACCGAAGAAGAGTCCCACCGAAGAGGAGTCCCACCGAAGAGGAGTCCCACCGAAGAGGAGACCCACCGAAGAGGAGACCGAAGAGAAGTCCCACCGAAGAGGAGTCCCACCGAAGAGGAGACCCACCGAAGAGGAGTCCCACCGAAGAGGAGTCCCACCGAAGAGGAGACCCACCGAAGAGGAGTCCCACCGAAGAGGAGTCCCACCGAAGAGGAGACCGAAGAGGAGTCCCACCGAAGAGGAGTCCCACCGAAGAGGAGTCCCACCGAAGAGGAGACCCACCGAAGAGGAGTCCCACCGAAGAGGAGTCCCACCGAAGAGGAGACCCACCGAAGAGGAGTCCCACCGAAGAGGAGACCCACCGAAGAGGAGACCCACCGAAGAGGAGTCCCACCGAAGAGGAGTCCCACCGAAGAGGAGACCCACCGAAGAGGAGTCCCACCGAAGAGGAGACCCACCAAAGAGGAGTCCCACCGAAGAGGAGTCCCACCGAAGAGGAGTCCCACCGAAGAGGAGTCCCACCGAAGAGGAGACCCACCGAAGAGGAGTCCCACCGAAGAGGAGTCCCACCGAAGAGGAGACCCACCGAAGAGGAGTCCCACCGAAGAAGAGTCCCACCGAAGAAGAGTCCCACCGAAGAGGAGTCCCACCGAAGAGGAGTCCCACCGAAGAGGAGTCCCACCGAAGAGGAGTCCCACCGAAGAAGAGTCCCACCGAAGAAGAGTCCCACCGAAGAGGAGTCCCACCGAAGAGGAGTCCCACCGAAGAGGAGTCCCACCGAAGAGGAGACACCGAAGAGAAGTCCCACCGAAGAGGAGTCCCACCGAAGAGGAGTCCCACCGAAGAGGAGTCCCACCGAAGAAGAGTCCCACCGAAGAAGAGTCCCACCGAAGAGGAGTCCCACCGAAGAGGAGTCCCACCGAAGAGGAGTCCCACCGAAGAGGAGACCGAAGAGAAGTCCCACCGAAGAGGAGACCCACCGAAGAGGAGTCCCACCGAAGAGGAGTCCCACCGAAGAGGAGACCGAAGAGGAGTCCCACCGAAGAGGAGACCGAAGAGGAGTCCCACCGAAGAGGAGACCCACCGAAGAGGAGACCCACCGAAGAGGAGACCCACCGAAGAGAAGACCCACCGAAGAGGAGTCCCACCGAAGAGAAGTCCCACCGAACAGGAGTCCCACCGAAGAGGAGTCCCACTGAAGAGGAGTCCCACCGAAGAGGAGACCCACCGAAGAGGAGACCCACCAAAGAGGAGACCCACCGAAGAGGAGTCCCACCGAAGAGGAGACCCACCGAAGAGGAGACCGAAGAGGAGTCCCACAGAAGAGGAGTCCCACCGAAGAGGAGTCCCACCGAAGAGGAGACCCACCAAAGAGGAGACCCACCAAAGACGAGTCCCACCGAAGAGGAGACCGAAGAGGAGTCCCACCGAAGAGGAGACCCACCGAAGAGGAGACCCACCGAAGAGGAGTCCCACCGAAGAGGAGTCCCACCGAAGAGGAGACCCACCGAAGAGGAGTCCCACCGAAGAGGAGACCGAAGAGGAGTCCCACCGAAGAGGAGACCCACCGAAGAGGAGACCCACCGAAGAGGAGTCCCACCGCAGAGGAGTCCCACCGAAGAGGAGACCCACCGAAGAGGAGTCCCACCGAAGAGGAGTCCCACCGAAGAGGAGACCCACCGAAGAGGAGTCCCACCGAAGAGGAGTCCCACCGAAGAGGAGACCGAAGAGGACAGAACTGCACCTTAAGATCCCTAGGGGGAAAGGGATGGCCAAAGGCCAGAAAAGACAACAATCGATCCTACAACAAAAAGGAAGAAGAAGAACCAGAACAACGTCCGCCATTACATCAAACGGTATTTGAGAGGAAAGAGGAACATCATGTGGACCATCCTGCTGGGACCTCTCTGCCGATAACATCATACGGCAATACCGGCTGGTAAGTATAAATCCACCAAAGTAATAATAGCAGGATAGTAGTTATATAGTGGTAGTATATGAGTATTAGTGTAATTTGAGTAATAATACTAGTGATAATAGTAAGAAAGTAATAAAATAACAATAGTAATAGTAGTAGGTAGAATAGCAGTGTGATCCAGGGTTCTAGGACTGATCGCCTTTTCTCGGGGTCAAGAAGGAATTGTTCCGCTGTGACACAAATTGGCTGAAGGTGTCCTGAGGTTTTTGCCTTCTTTTGGATCAACACTCTAGGTATAGGGTAGTATTAGTAGCAATAGGAAAGAAGAATAATACCGTAATAAGACATCAGGTTATTATTATTAATAAATATAAACTAGTTATATCTATAGAAAGAACAAAGAGTAAATAAAAATAATTATAGACGTAGTTCAATCAATACTGTAATATTAAATAGTTATAGAAAAGTTAGAGTAGTACTTTAATAAGAAAGCAGGACATAAGACAAAATATATAAAAAACTATATTAAAAACAACTGTAGTAGTACATTTAGTACAGTAATAGTAATTACATAACTAGTAACATAATTAGGTTTGATCCGGGGTCCTAGGACTGATCGTCTTTTCTCAGGGTCAAGAAGGAAATTTTTCCCTGTGACACAAATTGGCTGAAGGTGTCCTGGGGTTTCTGCCTTCTTCTGGATCAACACTGTAGGTATAGGGCAGTATTAGTAGTGATAGGAAAGAAGAATAATACTGTAATAAAATAGCACAATGTTAATAATAACCATATCAAATAGTTAGATTTATAAAAACAAATTAAAATAACTCCAGTAGTACAATAATTAGTGTAATATATAACTTGTAATAGCATTATTAGGTTTGATCCAGGGTCCTAGGACTGATCGCCTTTTCCCGGGGTCAAGAAGGAATTTTTCCCGTGACACAAATTGGCGGTAGGTGTCCTGGGGTTTTTGCCTTCTTCTGGATCAACAGCTTTAGGCATAGGGATTTTAGTAATACCATTATTAGAATCACAAGAATAATAAAAAAATTCGAATTAAATTTTTTAATTAGTTTTATAACAGTTACAATTAATTGGATTAATGCAATAATAATAAATAGTAAAAATGGTGGTAATAACAATAAAAAAAACTAGTCCCAGTTACTAAGTTAGTGTAGTGTTAGTGTAGGGACCCATCTGAAGAGGTCGCCTTGACGTTGGCAGATGGGCTCGCACAATTTGCTCAAAATGTGTGCTAAGAACCTCATATTTCTATGTACAGGAGATCTAGCAGTAATTCCATTCAGGAGATAGATATCTGTGTACACACACACTTTGTTATATACTTTTGTGCAGCACACAGGGCAGGTATACAGGTACAGGGCGAGAGTGTTACAGTGATATTATAACTCGGCCTTAAGGATAAAATGCTGACAACTACAGAACCTGGAAACACATCCGAAACTAGACCTTGTAAGTAACTGGTTCCCAGCTAGTGGTGAATATGTACAGGGCAGTCCGGTACCAGGACCCGCTCTATAGGACACATTATCATCAGGCAGGTCCTGTCAGGGCTCTTACAAGATCTGCGGCAGAAGTGTGGCTGTATAACACATTCCTGCTCCTGCCTCAGCCTCCGACAGTGGAGCCAACCCTGACCCTGGCAGTTTAATCCACTGTATGACACAGTAGGGGGCTTCCACAGCATTTAGGCACTTTAGACAGGAGAGGGAGGCGCGATCATGGTGCCGATGAGTTTCTATGGCAGCCGAGATCTAACAATAGACCCCATGACGGCCATCTTACTGCTCCTATTAGACCCCGGCTGAGCAAAGGTCTATGAGGATGCCGGTGAGACTTATGTCGCCTGCTCTGCACATATTAGAAATGCCTAGGGCTGATTAGTTTTCCATTTGTAAATCTGATCCAGCAGCGCTGGGCTACCACTGACGTGATCAGGGCTATTGAGCTCCTAGATTGGGCAGAGGAGCTCAGTCTTCAGCAGGAGCTGGCCGAGGAGAACGGAGCAACTTGCATGGCGCAGCTGCACAAGAAGTAACTCAAAAGGTGGAGATTTACCCGGAGACGTGGTGCCCGGGCTGTGATCTGCTGTGCAGGCTGCATAGTCGATGCCTCCTAGGACCCGAACTTCTGACTCGCCCCCTGGGCCGTGGGGCACGCGGAACCGGGCAATAGGGAGACTCTGGGAGTAGTAGTGGCGGCCCGGTCCCGCGGCTCAGGGTGGTCAGACCAATGGTAGTCTGCTGCTGTACTTTAGATAATGTCCGACTACGCCACCCGTGGATTGCGGTTATTAGGAACCGCCGCTGCAAGGCAGTCCGCTGGGGCTGATGTTACTCCCCACGGGAAGAGTGCGACCCCAGGGCACTGTAGTGGATGGTGGGAGTAATGGTAGTGAGAGTCCCAGTACCGGTAGTGCTGGAGGAGCGAAAGAGCACACAAACAACGTCCAATGTCTTTTACTCACAGTTCAGGTACTCCGGGTCACTTCTGTGCACGTAGTGACCGCCCGAGCCGTGCTGCGTCCACCAGGTGAGGGGCTCGGTCAACTCCCAGGCAGCTCAGGAATATGGCACAAGACCCCCTTCTTTCCTTTCTCTGGCCTGCCTCACCAGTGACCCACTTCTGTCCAGCTGCCGCGGACTTGTGCGGTTAAACGTGGGCCCCGTCCTCCGCTGTCCTATATGGTGCCTTCCTAGCAGGTTTGATGAGGTGTCGCACCAATAAATGATCACGACGACCGGTCTTTGGCTGAGGGTTGTTTCTCCTCCACCAACTTGGGATCCGGTACCCTTAATCTGCCTGACCCTTCACCCTGGATTCTCATGGGTTCTTAGGGTCCCTTCCACCTTCTTGTTCCTGAGCCCTTCTGTTTCTCTGTCTCTCCTCCGTCTTTCCTGTTCCTTCTTCTCCTCCCTTCTCATGGAGCTGGGCTCAGGTGGCACCACAGCTCCCCTTCACTTCCTCCTCGGCCTCTCACTAGGCCCTCCTGGAGTAGAGCTCCTACAGAGCCTATACTCCCTGTCTTCTCCTCTCTGGACAGAACCTAGATCTAAGATGGTGCCCACCTTTTATACCTCCCTCTGACCATGAGCCCAGGTGACCAGCAACCAATGGGCTCCTACCTACACTCAGGAACCAACCCCTATCTGCCCCTACAGCACTGGGTGTTCCACCGCCCTCCCCACTCCAGGCAGGGACATAAACGGTCGTGCCTGCACTACTGTCTAGTGGGAGCACCGTTGAGCTGTCCCTCGGAAATGGGGTGTGTGTGCTGCATGCAGCTAACTGAGCCCTGGTCCACACTCCATCCTTACCCGGGAGTGGAATATCACACCTCTGGCAGAGGTGCAATACTCCTGTAACGGCCGACCCCTCGGGGCGCTACACTTCACCCCTAACAGGCACAGCAGAGCTCGGACGGCTGCAAGTGAACGGAGAACGGCTGATTAGTAACTGCTGCGTCTCCTGCAGCTCAGATAAGAGCCGTACAGAGCGGGGGCTCAGTAATGATGAATACGGGAAGTGTCCGCCCCTCACATATCCTATATGCGGCCTCCAGAGGTAAAGTCTCCCCTGTAACCAGCGCCTTCTCCCACCTTCTCTGCTGGCATGCGCCATTGCTTAAAGGGGATGTCTGAAGAAAACAAGTTATCACTTATCCACAGGCTCGGTGATCACTTACTGATCGTGGGGGTCTGACCGCTGCGAACCATCGTCTGATCGGGAAGGAGTGGAAAGTCAGGATTCAACTGCAGCTCCATTCATTCTCTATGGGGCTCCAGAAAAGCCGAGCTCAGGGCTTGAATGCCACATAGGGAAGGAATGGAGCGGATCCTGGAGTAATAACATGTCCTCCTCTCCTCAGCTTTCTGTCTGTGTAAGTGGCTCAGCCCTTGTCTCCCCTTCTGCACCGGCTTCTGTACTGGTCCCTGTAGACTTTCTCCTATGAGGAAGAGGAACCCCTCTGCCCTTCTGCTCTCAGTCCTCTGCGGCTTTTCCCCATCGCTCAGTGCAGCCATTATATATAATAAGGATCATTCTTGTCCGGCTTTCATCCCGCCCAGCTGACAAGGTAATAAACATGTGAGGTGGAAGGTTCACAATTATTAGATGTGTTGTGAAAAATCTCCACAGCAAATTCAGAGAAAACTGCAGGGTGACCGCTTGTGAAACCAGCACAAAATCCAGCGGACAGCGCCTCCCTGCCCCCCGCCGGTCTCTGTATCCTGGCATTCAGCTATTCCATTTGGTGCTTATTCAGGGAGGAAAATAAAAATGTGATGTTCTTACACAGACGCCTGAAGACGCGACGTTCGCTGCGGTGACACCCAGCTGCGCTTGGTATCACAGATCCTAGAAGTGTGCATTGATGGATTCCTCCACAAGAGGCCCTCATAAGCATTCACACACCTCCACCTTCCACCTCAGACCACCAGAGGGAGACCGTTAGGGATATATAAAGGGAAGGTGGAGCCAGGCAGCCCAGAAAGTGATTCAGCAGTTTCCTGCTCAGACACAGAAGGACTCAGTTCAGTCGAGCCAGAGCCTAGCAGTTCCTGCAGAAAGAGTTCAGTACAGTCTGTAGAGTGATTCCAGACTAGAACTCACAGAGCTCAGGATAGAGAGCTAGGAGTGTGCCGACGCTCTGAGAGCGGCGAAGAAGAGCAGTGTCCCGGCTGCAGTGTGTGTAGCCTAGTGAGGGCCCCGAGAGGGGCCGAAGGCGAGTGGAGAGTGAGTACATAGGGGGCAGAGGAGCTTAATTAGCTCACCCGGAAGCATTTACCGGACACTGGGTCCGAAGCTTACCGGGATCTCTACGACCCAGTAAAGCATAACCGGAATCCCTGGAGAACTACAGGTCCCAGGATCGCTAGAGTGCTGATACGTAACAGAGCCAGGAGACACATAGGCCTCGCAAGCTGAGGAGCGTGCACTCCAAGAAAAGGCCCTACCACAAGGTCAGCCAGCGCAGGACAGAGACAAAGTTAGGCCTAGCTCCAGGCAGGTCTGAAACTTACTACGCAGAGGCAAGAAACAGGAGGCCCTACACCCGCTCATTGGGGAGGATCCTGATATGCACCCTTCACCCTACAGTGCTCCGGGATGTGCCTGACTTTCCATCAGTAAAAGGTACTGAAGTGACTACCGTGTCCGTCCCCGTTCTTGCTCTGACCCGGATGGGTCTCGCCTGTCCTGCATTCCCCTTGCATACGCTGCCCTGAGGCCTAGATCCGCCTGTGGGGAGCTATACCATCGAGCTGCCTCATCACCGGCCTCAGTGGACTACCGCAGCGCTGGTGATTATCATCAGAAACCACAGGTGGCGTCACGAACTTTCATAAAATGAACAAACAACCACCCTTTTAAAGAGTGACCGCAGGGTACGGGCCCAGGAGCCGACCACCGCGACATCCCCAAGGCCAGGCAAAGGCCCGGGTACCGAGTCATCCCCATCCCCTGGGCTGGTCACTGCTTTTCATCATCCATGTTGGGCAGTTGTACGACGTGTGGACTACTCTGCTTGTTGGATTCTTGCATTACCACAAACACTGCCTTTATTTTGTGATTTCTGTGCCGCTTCCCATTTCTATTGGCAGCGTGATATACCAGCACGTGAGGGCTGCCACAATCATGTGTCAATAGGTTATTGATGGAGGCCGTGATACAGAGACAGTCCTGGACCAGGGAGGAGTTGGTACAGAAGCACCTAGAGAGGGGGGTACAGGGAATTCATTTCAATTTTAAAACTTAGCTGGATTGTGTTTAGCTACAAGACTGGAAAGAAAAATAGAAAAAAAAAATTAAGATTTTATTATTTGGCAAAATCGTCCATCAGAGGTTTGGCCACTACCAAAAAGTTTTTGATGAACTTACAGTAGCAGCTGGCGAAACCCAAAAAACTTTGTAACGCCTTTAAGTCCTGAATATAATACCAATCCAGTACCGTCCGGACTTTTGCCAGATCCATGCAAAAACAGTGAATGATAAGAAATAACCCAAAAAAGGGACCTCCTGAATGGAGAACATAAATTATTTGTCAAACCAGAGAAATGTATTATCTTTGAGTATCTGTAAGACCTGCCTGACATGTACCTGATGTGATACGAGGTGAATAAATTAGACTGTGGGGACCCCCAACGAAACCCCGACGCTCAGCCCCCCTACCGCCACCCCTTCCTTAACAATACGATAATGTAACTCTTACAACTGGATGGGTGAGGATCGGTCACAGCTTTATTAACTCTTTAACTCATTCCATTAGAAAGGCATTTTATTTCCAAAAATAATTCCGCTTGTTGCAGCATGCCCTGTGTCTCCACACCGGCAAGTTGGCCAACAAGAATAACTTTCCAACATGTCCTTTCTATTTCAGGCCAAGGAGGATCCTGCGTACTCGTATGCAGGACTCAGACCCCCACCCATCATCATTAACGCTTGCTCCACTCCGTCCTGGAGTCCTGACAGGAATATGTCCAGTCCAATATCCGTTAAATGAACACCGTCGGGCCATATGAGGCCAGCTTTATCTCTTTCCAGTTCTCGGTGTCTTATCACTACACCACCTCTTTCCTTTAAAAATCTTGCCATCCGAATATTTATTAGCCGCCTTGTCCGTTCGATGGCTGCACTGTCTCGCGCACCTCGCCATACCGTTCTCGGCACAATCTCTGACCATATTATAGTTAGTTTACTAAAAAATGCTCTGAAGCGCTCAGTGTCTAGCTTCATTATTGCCATTAGTTCTGCGCTCTTGTAATGACCGAAGTCGTTTCCCCCAGCGTGTATAACTAAGATAACCGGACCTGTTGCTTCTCTCCCTATGTTGATTACCTCCATTAGTACCTGTGGCCATCGCAGGCCTCTAATACCTCTCCAGTTGAAATATGTGTCATGAAACCCCATATTCCTCCCGCCTGGGCGGACTGTCGCCCTTTTTTCTGCCCAGTATATGTACGAGTGGCCTATCACCCACACTGTTGGCTTATCGTCACCTATAAAAGAAACAAACCACGTTAGGATAACAAGTCCTGTCTTATGTATCTCACAAAACACGCGGATCGCCATCTGCCTATCCTCTGCACTTCCGTTTCTGACAGTCCTGCTCTAGCTGCTTCCGTGGCCGCGCCTATGCGGAATGAGTGTGTCCCGTAATCTTTGGGGTGGTTCCCTGCTGATGTTAGGCATTTATTAAATATAAATTGGAACTGGTATCTTGATAATGGAGTTCCATCAATGTGTGATAGGAAGAAATTACTTTGTGGCCTGATGGCTGCATATGTTTTTTCTATTGTTACCGGACACAGTGTACTGTTTGTGGGTTTTAGAAGCACCCAAGTGCCCTTGCCCGCTGGGTCTGTTTTGGATTTGCGTATGCGTAGGCGTATTGCATTATTGGCTATGACTACGTCCTGGTGTAATAAGCCTCCACTGGTGGTGATTTTGGATCGAGGGACTAATTCGCTTATGCGTAGCGCCCTGAAAAAGGCGATCACAAATGCAGTAGACAGTAGTGTTGCTTCAAATTGTGAGTGGCATGTTAATGGTGTTAGGGATATGATTTTTGAGAGCAGATTTAGTGACACGGGATGTCTGCACTCCTGACTTGTCTAACCTCTTTTCCACCCTTTTAAGGCTTGACTGATGATGAATCTTTTTGTCACATCTCCCCAATTCAGTAGTTGGAAATGAAATGCTACTCCGGTCCGCCACCGCTGCGCTGATGCCCCTGATATGCCCCTCATCATTAGCTGGTGGAGAAATTCTATGGTTACATCTAGTCTGGCTTGTTCACATTGGTTAACCCGTCTGCCTGCTACTAGTCGTATCCAGTCTTCCCATGCCTTACCGTATGCTTTCCATGTTGACGGGGCGACTGACGCTCTGATTAATGGCATCAGCTGTTCGCCACTAGATCCCATAGGGAGGGTGGGCAACTGGTGCCCAACGGGTGGGCGTTGGGGAGGAGCTCTCTGAAAACCTGCCAATTGAATTGTGATAAAGCGTTAGCAGCAGCGTTAGATCCCCCCTCCACATTGTGGCTAGCGCGGACCCATACATTGTGTTTTACGCACAGGAATGCTAGCCGGCGTAGTAGGCCTAGCACTGGGAGAAACGATGATGCCATCTTATTAATGCAGTGCGCTAGGCTGGTGTTATTTGTTATGAAGCGTATATTTTTGTTCGCTAGGTACGTGCCCCATATTTCTATGGCTACCACTATTGGGAAGAGTTCCAGGAGTGTCTGTTTTTTTGTTAACCCTTGTTCAGACCAATACAGAGGCCATAAGCCTGTGCACCACTAGTTATCTAGTATCGCTGCATATCCGCCCACTTCTGCTGCCCCGGTGAATAATTTTAGTTCAATGTTGGACTGTTCTGCTGACATAAATAACGTGTGACCATTGAATGATTGTAAGAAGGTTTTCCACACCTCTAAGTCCGCCCGAAGCTGCCTGCTGATTCTGATTCTATGACTCGGTTTTAATGCACGTTTTGTTGCAAGGGATAAACGACGAGAGAAAACCCTTCCGACTGGCATCACCCGGCTCGCGAACACGAGGAGACCTAGTAACACTTGCATCTGTTGTAGTGTTACTTTCCGTACTGTGCAAAATCCCTCGATGAGGTGCAGTGTTTTTTGTATTTTTTCTGTTGGGAGGTGGAATAACCTTGCTGTGGTGTCGATTTCGATGCCTAAGAACGATAGCTTTGTTGTGGGGCCTATGTTTTTTGTAGGGCACAATGGGACTCCAAACCGTTGAAAGATGTTTGTGAATTCGTTAAGTAATGATTGGCATTGATTTGAGTCTTTGGGTCCGACGAATAGGAAGTCATCTAGGTAATGTGTGACGGACCTATTGCCGGTTTTGTACCTCAACACCCATTCTAGGAAGGAACTGAATAGTTCGAAGTAATAACAGATATTGAACAACCCATTGGGAGGCAAGTGTCGTAGAAGTATTCATTGTCCACTTGGCATCCCAGCAGGTGGTAGCAATTTGGGTGCACCGGTAGTAGGCGAAAGGCGGATTCTATGTCGGATTTAGCGAGCAGCACTCCGGGCCCCGCATAGAGTACTAACATTACTGCTCTGTCGAAAGACGCGTAGGAGACTGAGGCGTCTTCAGACGAAATACCGTCATTTACAGACTCTCCTTTTGGGTAAGATAAATGATGGATAAGCCGGAATGAACCTGGCTCTTTTTTGGGGATTATTCCCAGAGGGGAAACTCTTAGGTTACTGAATGGTGGGGTTGGGAAAGGGCCCGCCACTCTGCCTAGAGCTACTTCTTTTTGTATTTTTTGCCTAAGTATTTCAGGGTGCTCTTTTGCAGATTTAAGGTTATTTGCAAAGGTGGGTGATTTATTAAGTTTGAAAGGGAGGAAAAAACTGTATGTGAAACCAAAACGTAACTGCCCCGCTGCGTCTTTCTTAGGATATTGGTCTAGCCAGGGGCCCATCGGGTTTACGCTCACCGGGGTCCTTGGATTCTGACTGTGGGAGTTTAATTGATAATTTGCTTGCGAGATGAGAACATCTTGCCGCGGGGTGGGCTGCGACGCAGGCTGAGCATTCATGTTTGTATCTGCATAAGGCGTAGAAACGACAGCGTCCCTCATTGTACTGCCAGCAGGCTCCTGGTCTACGTACTACCACTGAATTTTGGCCTGCTGTTGCCTGTTGTCTAGTAGCCGTTGTTGGAAAGGGATGGTGTTTCTGTAACAGCATTAATCGCAACCATATGTCTGTAGCTTTTACCCCCCAGCCTAGCTGTGGTTGCAGGGCCAACCGCCTCCGGAACTCTTCATCGTAGCGCCACCATGCTGAACCGCCGTGGGCTTTGTACGAGTTATACACCGTATCCTGGTATATGAATAGTTCTGAGCAGCGTTCCGGATGCTTTTGGCCCATGATGCAACCCAGCACTGAAAACGCCTGTAACCAGTTACTCATTGTCTTCGCGACCTTTTGTCTATTTCTGTTGAATGGTCTGTCGACTATCCTTTTCTCTTTGTCTATAGTATGTTGGTCAGCGGTTACAAGTGCCCAAATGTCGATGTAGTCATTATTCCATATTTTAATTCTGGTTTCCTTGTCTATGTGTGAGCCCAATGGGCTTATCCTGCAAAAGAATGCGTCCTTGTGTACGCTGGCTAATGGTGGAGTTGTTTTAGTAGAATTATGTATAGCGCCTGGTGGCACGGATAGTTGTTCGACTATGGCCTTAAGGGCCGCTATTAAGTTGGTGTTACTATTTCCCATTTCAGTTATACTTATATTGCACGCACCCATTCCTGCGGCTGGAGGAGGGACTCCGATGTGTGGAGGGACTCTGACACCAGTCTCGCTCGGGGTGAGCGGCGTGCCTCTGCTCTTAGACCTGCGTGAAATCGTTGTATCGTGCAGACTGTAAGCTCTGGAGGGTGCCATTGTATCGTTTCTGTCCCCCGGAGGACGGGATCGTTGGGGCTCGACATCTCTGATGCAGAGGATGGTGAGCGCCACCTTGAGGACCGCGACCTGTGACCCCTCCTGTGGGATGCCGATCTCCACTTTGCTTGTGACGACCGCTTCCTTCGCCGGTGACTTGTGTGCGATGGCGTAGATCTGTCGTCGGAGGAACTACAGCGAGTTCACCTAGAGTGAGTACGCCTGGAGTCTCTGTGTCCCTAAGGGTGTATGGGGGGTTCTGCGCAGTTTACATGTGTCCCGCCGGGACATGTCGGTGCTATTTGTGGCCAGGGCGATGCTATAATGGAGTCAAGCACGTGCGTCGCTGCGCTATTATAGGGGTATATGGGGGAGGCGAGGATGGTCGCTGAAGTGTTTAGGCTCCGCATCGTGTCCATCAGGGGGGTATTGATACTGTGACTGGGCGCTGGATGGGCTGCAGTGATTACAGGGGCCGCAATGTCCCCAGGATGTGTAGTGTCACGTGTTCTGTTTTGGGAACTTTTTCTTTTATTTTTAATAGGAGTTTTTCTGTGGGGGATTGTTTGGGGGGGAAGCAGAGCACAGCCCCCGGCAGAGGATTCATGTCCGGAGCTCTGCTCTGCCACAGCCCCTGCTGTGTGTTGAGGGGGCGGGGAATGGTTACTAAGTGGCCCGCAGCTTCTTCTGTGAGGCTTCGGGGTGCTGTGCCTAAAGCGCTCTGGAGAACGGGAGTGCCTGCTGGACCTCCGCCCTCCAGGGCGCTCCTCGGCAGGATGCGGGACAGGAGTGTTAACGGGGGTGGGGAACAACAGGCTGTGTGCTGTCTCCAGCGCCGGTGGCAGGCAGGAGACCTGAATCCCCTCTGTGCCCGCCGCCGACATGGAAGACAGCCCGCACTCATTTATTAGTGCAGCGGAGCCCTGCGCCCGCAGTAAGTGAGGCGCAGGGTCCACCGCCGCACTAGCTTCAGCTTCCTGCTCCGCCCCGCAGCATTCTGAACTGGGGGGCGTGACCTGTGGGGTCACGTGGGGCGGACACGCGCCCTGTACATGCGCATCGAGCGCTTCCTGCCCTCCAGCTCCGCCTCCCCCAACATGCCTCTCCAGCCTAGTGGAGTCACGCGCCCGCTTCCCTGCTCCGGCGCGCGACCGCAGAGAGGAACCCCCCAACCCCACGCCGGCGCGCGCCCGCCGCCCTGCTGTCGCTGCGCACCCTTCCCCACTGGCGTGCGGCCACCGGACCGCCACGGCTGCCCGCTTCCCCGAGTCAGCGAGCGCCCGCAGCACTACCGCAGCCGCCTACCGCCCCGGGTTGAGTGGCCCGATGAACACTGTAAAGTTGTGCGGATGCGGCGATCGGGTGAGGAAGGGGATCGGGACCAAGCCGCGGAAGTAATGCAGCCCCCCGTTCCAGATGACCCGACCGCCGTGGAGGGGACCGTTGTACCGTGGGCAATTGGAGTGGGTGAGTATGCCCAAGTGGTGAGGGGACTGTGACTGGGGAATATGATGTTCCCATAAGGGGTTGAGGGCCAGGGGCAGGGTGATCTGGGGATTTAGAGCTGGGGCCAAGGGGATGAGCGCTGAGCCCCAACATGAGAGCCTGTAACCAGCGCTCGCCCCCCTGTGCAAACCCAGCCTGGAGGGCCTCAGCAATCTGACCTGATCCTGAAATCTCCATGACGTTCGACTCCGGGACCAGCAAAGAAAGGAAGTAACGTGGGATGTCCCGGTGTTTATGTATCCATGGGACGTCTTGTAGCAGCCGTCCCTTTCGCTTCATTGGATCCTTCTGGGGGCTTCAGGATCACTGGTCAGTAAGGGGCAGCGAAGGGGGGGGGTCACCAATCGCCATGGCCCGGGGAGGGGCCACCACAGTCAGTGACTCCCTCCTTATTTAGTATGGAGTCTACCATTATGTCATCAAGATGGGTTTGTTGTGATCTACATGCCAGATGAGTAAAAATGGGAGCATTAGTCAACCCAAATGCCATCACAAGGTTTTCATAGTGCCCCTCAGGAGTATTGAAGGCCGTCTTCCACTCATCTCCTCAATGTGAATGAGATTATAAGCCCCCCTGAGGTCTAGTTTAATCAAATTGTAGGAGCCAAATGGTTTTCTAAAGAGGTCTGGGATGAGAGGGAGAGGATATGCATCCCAGACCGTGATCTGATTAAACTCACAAAAATCAAGGCAGGGGCGCAACCCCTAGTCTTTTTTTTTTTTTGACAAAGAAAAACCCCACTGCAACGGGAGATGAAGAACGTCTTATATGGCCCTTTGGTAGACTTTCAGTGATCTAGTTTTTCATGGCCTGCCTCTCTGAACCAGAGATATTATATAACCTGCTTTTTTGGCAGCTTGGCCCCAGGAATAATATTACCGACGCAATCATAAGGATGATGGGGTGGAAGTTCTTGACACCCCTGTTCAGAAAACACATTCCTGAAATCAGACCCACCATGGCTATCCGAGTGACCAAGCAGTGTTCTTGGCAATACTCGCTCCATTTTACCACCTCCCGAGTCTGCCAGTCTACGGCTAAGTGCCCACGATGCAGAAATGCTCTGGATTTTTCCTGAGCGTTTCTGCATCTCCCTGGCAGAAAAAATGCATGCGGATTTTACATGTGTTTTTCCTGCCAGGGACAAGCGTAAGTGAAGCGTTTTTTCACATGCATTTCCGCATGCGGGTTGTCAAGCGGTTTCCAAGCGATTTTAGCATCACTTGGAAAGTGCTTGACAACTTGGTCACACTATATAAATCCATGCAACCGGCATGGATTTATATAGTGTGACCAAGTTAATAGTTGAAGAAAAAAGATTAAAAATGGTAAAAAAAAAACAAAAAACAAAAACATTTTACTTACCTTCTGATGGCCCCTGGTCTCTTGTATGGCTCACGGTGGTGTGAAAGGACCTTCCATGACGTCATTTAGTCATGTGACAGGTCACGCGACCGCCGACGAGCCGTACAAGAGACTCGACTCAGCGGAGAAAAGACCGGGGGCCATCACAAGGTAAGTATAATGTATTTTTTTCTTGTCTTTTTTTTTTTTTTTTTTTTTTTTTTTTTTTTACAGGTACCATGGTACCCGGGTCTGGAGGAGAGTCTCCTCTTCTCCAGACCCGGGTACCATCCGCACGTTGAATCGCTTAATATCCGCATGTGCACATGTAGTCATGCGGATATTAAGCGATTCAATGCAAGTCAATGGAGGTAAAACGTCGCGATTACGCAAAATAACTGGTAGTGCTGCGGATTTTTACGCACTGATAATGCGCAGCGGAAATTTCCGCAGCATGTGCACAGCACATGCGGATTATCATTGGGGAACATTGCAGACCTTCTACCAAGCGTTTAAGCGTTTCTGCAATGGAATTGCCGCTGCGGAAACGCTTAAAAGATAAAGTGGGCACACAACCTACCACAGGATTGTGCAGCGTAAACCAAGGTAGTCTAAGGACCACAGGAGAGGGCAAGCCCTCTAGCACATAACAGTCAATAAATTTTGAGTGCAAGGCCCCTACCTGCAGATGTAGCACACGAGCGATAAGAGTAAAATACCCCTAGCTCAAGGGTGCAGAGTCAATGGCGATTATGGGTGTTGAGCCAGAAAATTTATGAGGTTTGAGGTCCTGATCGAACCTAGCGTCGATCAAAATAAACCCCGCCCCACTGTCCAGAAAGGCAGAAATTACCACCATACTTTTGCCAAGATGGATCTTGGACGGTAAAAAAAAAAAATTGTGACCTACCCACAGAGGAAATAAGTACACCCCCGAGTTGCCAATTCACCCCGCAACTCGGGCGCCTTAGTTTTCTGGTGGGTGTTTAGGAATTTAGGAAAGACACACACACACACACTCCCCCTTTCCGCCAAACTACAGTTGGACCAACAGAACAAGTCGCCACACCCAACAGCATGGGTTCCTCAGTTAACTCAAACCTAGGGGCCCTTGACCCCAGGCCCCCTGCAAATTGGAGTGTCTCCTTATGTCTCTGGCAATGACAGCGGTTAACACACAAACGCCTCTTCAAAACAACCAACACCTCTGACTCCAGAACTAGGCAGCATAAATCTAACACTGGCAATCCAAGATTGCCAGAGGCGAGTATATATAGGAGAGGCGAGAGGCCAACACTGAACAGCTGAGACCATCAATGCTGGAAAGCTCTAGCAGCTCTCAACTGAACAGATTAACCTTTGCACTGCTAGCAGAAACCTTCACGGTTTAATATGATAGTGAAGTGCTTCTAATCAGTGCAGGAGCTCAGACGTCGCAGTCTTCTGGCCCCTCTAGTTACGGTAAACCCGTGGTTCCTGGATTCCAGCGATGTGTCACTTACCGAGCTGCTTGATACAGTGTTGATAAATTCCCTTTATTAGCTGCAGATGTTCTGCCTATGCACAGGGTACACAGAAAGCTGTCAATCAGTGGTGCGGGTGGGGCTATATATAGAGCAAATGAATGTGGAGGACTACATGGTAGCAGGTTTACTAGTCCTTGAGTGATAAAACTAAAACAAGCAGCCAGTTATTGACACATGGCTGGAATCAGAGTCTCTGTCTTTATATAATCAGAATCTAATAAGAGTATAGATGCAAGTGTACAATAAATCTGGAAGAATAAAGAAGTAATCAGTATATCATAAATTATATCTACCCTACAGGTAGCATATGCATTATAATTACATACAACGTCACTAAGGAAAAGTACCTCATTTGCGTCGACCACCAATAATACACCTTGGCAAGCAGAAAGGGACCTTGAAACTTCGTAGCTAAAATCAACATGACCCTACAAAAGTACAAAAACGTTAAAAGGGAAAACATGTTGGACAAATATGGATTGATGGATACAAGGCGCATTCTTAAATAACCATGTATAAATGTGAGGGGAGTCATTTCGTATGTAGATGGACAAAGAATGCTGAGCGTTGGAAACATGTTGCTATGTTGCATAAATTTTTCACTTGAACCTTGTGGATTAATGGACTTTTAAAGATGAAATAATAAAGATGGATTTTATGGAGCTGGAGTTCCTTTTCTTTTTCCTGTGATTTACACACGTGTGGCCACACGATCTCCAGGCTTCAGCACGCCGAGAGCCGCTGTGGGTGAGCTGGTGGTTTTTTTTCAATAGCATTCTAAAATAGGCTGTGCCAAGATTGCAACTTTTTGGCTATTCTGTGGGGGGGGGTGACAACTGGGACCTCCAATGATCAGAAGAACAGATGTCTCACATCCCCTTTTTTAATGGAGTGGTGCCATTGTCTACGGGACTGATGGAGATAGCTGAGCTCTGAATTCGGCCATCTCCGGCAGCCCATTACACTTTGAGTGGAGCAGCAGTGCACGCGCTCATCGGCCAATCCATTGGCGTAATATGGCTCCTGCACCTGATTTCCTGTGATTGGGGTCCCAGAGATGGGTCCCCAGCTATTAGCAAGCAATCTGTTCTGTAGAAAAGCGATAAGTTGTAATCTGAGAGCAAACTCTTTCAATTTTAAAATATTGGATAGCTCTTATGGGCGTCTATAAAAAAAAAAAAAACAGTGTTAGATCTACAGGGTCGGCCATTTATATGGATACACCTAAATTAAATGGGAATGGTTGGTGATATCAACCTGAAACAACGGATACTGAAAGCCTGTGCTAGCATTTCTTCTGTGGTGTTGCTATCAGTGTGTCAAGAGTGGGAGAAGAGGGTTGCATTGACAATCCAACACAATGGGCAGCACTTTGAACACATTTTATAAGTGGTTATAAACTTGTACAAAACACATGAAAGAATAAAGTTACGTTAAAACCAAGCACACCATTGTTTTCCTTATGAAATTCTCAATAAGTTTGATGTGTCACATGACCCTCTTCCAATTGAAAAAATAAAGTTGGATCCAAAATGGCCGCCATGGTCACCACCCATCTGGAAAAGTTTTCCCCCTCCCATATACCAATGTGCCACAAACAGGAAGATGATATCACCAACCATTCCCATTTAATTTAGGTGTATCCATATAAATGGCCCACCCTGTAAAATAATAAATTATTATTACTATTATTATTATTATTGCAGCTGCTGCATTTTGTATAACTCATTCAGTATGTGAACATCTGCAACAAGAGCACAGAGAAACAAATCAAGAAGAAACGTCACACTCACCGGAGTGTGGATCAGGCTCAGGAGATACTTCTTTCCCTCCTAAGTGTAAACCAGAGACGCAGTCTGGGCCTTCACCGTAATCCGGGCTCCCTCTCCACCTGCAGCTTGTCCAGAACTTGCTTATTGGAGGCGGCTTTTGGAATACACCCTGAGGGAAGGAGCGAGACCCCAGAATCCACACTGTTAGCTCGTGGTGGCAGTGTCCCCCTCCATACTAGTCTGTCAAGGTTAGCTTGTTTCTGTGTTTTATATATGTATTTTATGTGTGTAAACCCTCTTCATGTGTACAGCAGCCTGGAATGAACGCTGCTTAAAAAATAAATAATAGAGTAAGGCCTCATTCAGACCACAGTGATTTCTCTTGTAGGTAAAAAAAAAAAAGACCGATTTTCATCAGCTTTGTTTTGCATCCGGGGAGTTCTAAACTTTGATTTGGATCAAAATCCGACAGGTCAACGTGTTTCGGTGAAAAATACGCGATCCGCAGAAATATGTGAACAGCCCTAGACTATAATAGATATGAGTTCTGTGAAAAACAAGGATCGAGCTCGTACGAGATCCAACATTTCATTCTATAAATCTACATAAATAATTAAGTAACGTGCCAAATTGCTTTTTTTTGTGTATGTTTTGCGTGTACGGAGGGAAAGTTCCCAGTGCTAGTGTCTATGGTGCTCCATTAGGCTAGGGCTACCTTGTGACTGTGTGTGGCGCTACTGATTGAGCAATAGCTCCAGTTCAAAGCAATACACTAATTTTAAAAGGAAATCTGTTTGACCTCAGATGTGGGCATGCAGGCCTTTGAAATGTAAATCTAAACCAATGGACACTTTTATATCTTCTACCTGTTGCTGCACTCCTAAGTAATTAGAATTTTGGTTCACATGCAAATGAGGAGTTAAGTCTCTGTCTCCTGAGATTATCTCCGACAGCAAGCATCCGTTCTCTTTAGGCTACGTTCCCATCGCTTTTGACGAGTTTTCGATGTTGCAGATTTTCTACAGCATTCCTGCGCCTATTAAGTAAAATAGGTTACTTGTTTTTTTTTTCTTTAAATCTGTAACATCAAAAGCTCACTGAAAGCTCGTGGTGGGAACTTAGCCTCAGTGTCAATGATAGCTCACAGTTTTTTGGGACGTCAGGCACCAAGCAAGGAAAATCAGAAAGTAAGCTATAACTCAAGATAAAGAGGCTGGTGCTGGGCAGGGAAGCAACCTTGGAAGGCTGAGGCTCGGTAAGTGCTCCGTTACACCCAGAGCACTCAGAAATGCAGCAACAGATAAAAGATATAGAGGTGTCTATGGATTTAGCTTTCCAAATCCTGCATGGTCATGAAAGGGAATTGGAGGGAGGGGTATATCTGATGGATTCCCTTAAATTATTAAATGGCAATTGCAGTTCACATAGTTGCATACTAGCTAATCATTAGCGCTACAAAAATTTGCACTTCAAGCACCAGTAAAAAAGATTCCTTAGAGGTATCTGGTCACTATTAGTGATGATCGAGTGTGTTCTATCAACCCCTCTGGCGAGCACGCTCGGGTGCTCGCTGAGTATTTTGGCATGCTCGGCCTTTCTTTTAATGTCGCCGTGCCTGCAAGTGTCACGGCTGTTAGACAGCGTGCTCGCCGAAGGGGTTCATAGAACACGCTCGATTTTCACTAGTCACTATACATGAGTATACCATAAAAAACAACATATTATATAGTGAATAACACAGACACTATTCAATACAGCAGGGTTGAGGTGTATTTTGTGGTACAAAATTACAGTATTTTTGAATGACACCATTCACTTTACTGTGCAAGATATAGAAAAAAGGGTAATGAACTCCAAATAAAGTGAAATGGTGCAGAAGAAAAAAAAACAAAAACATTTCACTGCTTTTAAAAAATTCTAAACTTTGCAAACAAATTGTTTGGCTCGTGTTTCAATTTTCTAAGACCGTTTTTAATACTTACCATTTTGGGGTACAACTTTTTGATTGCTCCATCAAATGAATAGTCATAAGTTACTTACCGGTAACGGGATTTTTCAGAGACCATGACAGCACCACGAGAGAGGGGATCCGCCCACCAAGGAGAGGAAACCTACAGGCTTAAAAGGGCACCGCCTCTCTCCCGCCTCAGTTTGGATTACAGAGCACTGAGAGGACCGCCAGGTTAATGAACACAGCAAACAACCACAAAGTTGCCATACCACACGACACCTATTGAGTGTGAGATTATAATTTATAAAAGGGGAGTGCTACCACAAACGTGAAGGGAGGGAATGTAAGGGTGCTGTCATGGTCTCCGAAAAATCCCAGTACCGGTAAGTAACTTAAGATTTTATCGGTCGACCATGACAGCACCACAAGAGAATTACAGGGATGAAGTAATCTATTGAAGGACCACAGCCTGGAACACTCTTCTCCCAAAGGTGAGGTCAGCCGATACTATATAGGTTAGATATGGGTGTGTCTATGGAATGTAGAGGGACAGGACCAGGTAGCAGCCTTACATATGTCTTCTAATCAAGACACCTGTCTTCTCAGCCCAGGAGGTCGCCACAGCCCGGGTGGACTGAGCCTTCAACCCTCCTGGCACTTCCTTGCCGCTAGATGTATATGCTAGAGAAATGGCCTCCCTATTCCATCTAGCTATGGTGGACTTTGTGACATTAGACCGTTTTCTAGCCCCTTGGTAGGATATAAATAAAGAGTTATCTTTAATAGCTTTTGGTAACTGAATGGTACCTAACCACACATCTCCTCATGTCTAACGTATGTAACTCCGCCTCTTTCTGGTTACTAGGATTTGGACAAAAGGAGGGTAGGAGGACTTCCTGAAGTCTGTGGAAACGAGTGGCTACCTTAGGGAGAGAGAGAGTGATTTTTAGACTAGATCCTGCCTATCATCCAGAATTTGAGTAAACGGCGAGGCCATAGACAGGGCCTGGATGTCACTAATGCTCCTGGCTGAGGTTAAAGCTATTAACAAAGCGGTCTTAAGGGAGAGGGATTTAAGGGTTGCTGACTATTAGCTCAAACGGCGAGCTAGTCAAGGCCTTTAGAACCAAATTTAAATCCCAGGGAACCAAGCTGCTTTTAATAATAGGTCTAGATCTAAAAGCTGCCTTAATGAACCGAGAAACCCAGTAGTTACCCGCTAGATCACAGCTATATAGGGAACCCAAGGCAGAAACCTGAACTTTAAGGGTGCTGGTGGATAACCCTAGTTCAAGACCTTTTTGTAAAAACGCCAAGATTTTTCCTATTGGCGCCTTCCCCTCCCCCATCAACCCCAGGTTTTCAGCTGTGCATCAGGATGGTTACTAGACCTTGGGAAAAACGTTTCCGATTTAGCAGTGTCTTTTCGAGTTCCACACCGTCAAGTGGAGGCCAGTTGCTTGAGGAAATACGGAATCTCTGGAAGAACCCAAGGATCGGAGATGGACATGCTCCTCAGGCATGAGAACCAGGGCCTCCTGGGCCAAAAGGCTGCGATCAGCAGAACCCTGGCCTTGTCCTCCCTGATCTTTCTTATGACTATGAGAAGAAGAGCCAACCAGGGGGAGGCATACGCCAGGCTGAAATCCCAACGTATCAGGAGAGCATCCACAGCTAGGGGATTTAGGGAACACAAGATCTTTGTCTTCCGATTTAGTTTTGTGGCAAACAGATCTACCTGACCGGAGGGCCCCCCACCCCCCCATCTTCGGCTATTTGGGTAAAAATTCCTTGATTTAGTTCCCATTCCCCTTGCATCAGAGGATAGCAGCTTAGGAAATCTGTTCTGGTGTTTTCTTTTTCCCTTATATGGAGGGCCATCAGGGAAAGGAGGTGACTTTCTGTAATCTGGAAGAGATGATCTGTCACTCATCAGCAATCTTGACCATGTGTCCCCCTGGTGGTTCACATATGCTATCGCAACTAGATTATCCAAGAGGATCTTTACATTCTGGCCCTGAAGGAAAGGTAAGAAATTATTCACCGCCTTGTCTACCGCCAGAAGTTCTTTTGCATTGGAGGAGAGACCCTTTTCGATATCTGACCAGGTCCCCTGGGCTCCCCACCCTCTGGGACTCGCATCTGTGGTAATTGTGCTAGTGACCCCAAGTACCCAGGGAACCCCTCGAGATTGGTGGCAGGATGAGCCTAACCTCTATAAAGATTTTACTGACCGGGGTGATAAGGACTAGAGATGAGCGGTGTTCGACTAGAACTGTTCGCCAATCTCAAATTCGAGCTGTTTTGGGCGGTGTTCGAGTCGTTCAAAGAACGCGAACGATTTGCAAAAAATTCGGCTGTTCGAGGTTATGTTCGATAACTGTTCGTGCACCAAAAGCGTGTCCTGCATGTCTGGTGCTATTTAGAGCACCAATCATGCAGGGATTGTCTGCCACTCACTGTAATGCCACAGCCATGGTGGTTGTGGCATTACAGTGGTTGCCCAAATTGATGGGAACAGTGCTCACAGTGAAACATGAAAAGCCGGCAATTCAGCAGCGGCATACACCAGTACCCGACAATTTAGAACCGAAAGAATAAAGCATCACACATAGATTAGATAGAAACATGTCAGTCACATATATAAGAAGTACAGTGACAGTGTTGGTTACTGTACTTGTCATTTAGTGTTAAAGGATTTATTAAAAAAAATATTGGTGTTTTCATGCACCGTCTCTTTAAAAAAGCCGGCCGGCAATTCAGCAGCAGTACCCGACAATTTATAACAGAACGAATAGAGCATCACACATAGATTAGATAGATAGAAACATGTCAGTCACATATATAAGTACAGTGATAGTGTTGGTTTTCCCACGCCCCATGGGCGTGGAGAGAGGTTGAATATTCATGCCCTTAAACAGCGGGCACAGGCGATTCCGGCAGCAGCAGGAGTCGCAGCGCAGTGAATATTCATTTTATTTAGCAGCGGGGACAGTGTAGGCTGCAGCGGGCGGCCGCTGCCTCCTGTGCCCCGCTACCCACACACACACACACACATATATATATATACCCACCCCCCCAACATTCGGACTATAAGACGCACCCCCCATTTTCCTCCAAAATTTTGGAAGAAAAAAGTGCGTCTTATAGTCCGAAAAATACGGTAGATTATTAAATTAAATAGAGATTTAGGATTAAATCAGTGTTGGTTTCGGACAAGCCCTTTAAATTGTTAATTGAAATAAAAACAGTTCCCCGTTGTATTAATAAGGCAGTGATTCCAACTGTATTACCACTGGGAGACCCCCAACTCACACTCCTATTTCCCGAGTGCCTTCCACGCCAAGCTTGGTTATGGAGGCTTTGGATTACCATCCATACTGTTCAGCACAGATCATGCTTCTTATGTCTTCATCGATCCCCCAGAACACAGCCCTGAATTACAGCGTCCTTCAGGCTTTGTCCAATTATTTTCTCCAAATTTGTTTGCCGATCAGTGGCAAGAGGCTGTTGAGCTACTCAATCTCCTTGTTCCTTTGGAAAATTGGCACACTCTTGCATATAACAGTAGAGAATGGCCAAATCTTACGGAGACACTGGTAGATCGCAACGAAACATGGATAGAGCAGATGTTCAGCAGTGAACTTGGAGTCTCCCTCCTCTATGAAGCTTTGCCGTACACATCTGACTTACTCGGGAGGACTTCTCATAATTCACATGTGCAAAAATAGTTCAATCCACAACTAAAATGCTTGAACCAACTCGTGGAAAACTGGATAAAGATAGATAAAAGGCACATTACCTGTGGGTAGCCCAAGTGTGAAGTAATGGTCAGGTCCAGGATTGAACTGGGCGATGCGATTACTTATGTATTTTGCTGCCCATTCGCAGCCCGGGCATAGTCATCAAGAATCACCAGCCGCATGAGGCTAACAAACTGAAGAGAGAAGCGATACACAAGATAAGAGGTGACACAATAATATACATAAGAGGTAACACAATAATACACAGTCGGCAAGTTTGGAGACTGAAACACATTCTGGCTTTCATAAAGTTTGCTGCTTCAGTTTTTATAGTGTCAATTTGCATTAACTGCAGATTGTTATGAAGAATGATCAGATGAATTGTTAAAAAAAAAAAAATGCATATTAATTTTTTCCCAAGGAAATTACTTAACCACAAAACCCCCATTTCCACAGTCATGCTTACTGAATTACAAGAGCAGGCTGGTGCTTCAAATCATTGTCTTCTGACTACCTTCAAGGAAACATGTGCAGTCATCATTGCTTTGCAGGCAAGGCCATTGCTGCTTGTAAGATTGCCCCTAGATCAACCATTTATGGGATCATTAAGAATTTAGTCTGCGGTGCATCATATACGTGTTGTGACGGATCAGCTCTTGGGTAGGTGCAGGTTCACACAGGAATGCAGTCCGCAGGTTCCAAAACAAACTGGTGGTTTATTAAATGTCCATAAACCAACCAGGAAAACAAAACATAACAGCTCTTTCAGCTGCTCGTAAAACTCGGCCTTTTAATCCGGGCCCACTAACTCCCTACACTATGTGTGCTGGAGCCTGCTTCTCCATGTCCTACATCACCAAAGCTTGGCACTTCGGGGACACATACCTCCCGTCCACGACCTGTCCGGCAGCAACCTTACATACCCCCCCTCTGCCCAAAGCAGGGGGGGCTTGGCACCTTCTGCCACCATACAACAGATACACAAAAGGTATAACGCAGTGTTTCCCAAACCCCATCCTCACAGACCCCACAGGTCATATTTTCAGGATCTCCTTAGTATTACACAGGTGATTGAAGTATCATCAAGGCATCAGGAATTTTCTCACCTGTGCAATACTAAGGAGATTCTGAAAACATGACCTATGGGGTCCCCCGCTTCCCCAATCCCACTAACAGGAGCTCTATGGAACGCTCTCTCCGTCTGCAACAAACTTTCCTACATCCATGACCTTTTCATTATTAACAAACTTTCCTTCCTTGGCATCAATGGTACCTGACTCACCCCCTCTGACATGGCCTCTCCAGCTGCACTTTCATATGTTGGATTCCACCTTTCCCACACCCCTCGCCTCATCGGCAAGCATGGCAAAGGAGTTTGTTTTCTCCTGTCAGATAACTGTACTCTGCTGCCCGACTAATCCACCTCTCCCCCCCCGCTATTCCCTGGCCTCTCCCCTCTGTCAATCCCTTCACTGGCTCCCCATTATCTAGAGACTCCAGTTGAGAACCCTAACCATGACATACCAAGCCATCCACAACCTGTCTCCTCCATATAACTGTGACTTAGTGTCCCGGTACTTACCTGCACGCAACCTCCAATCCTCACAAGATCTCCTTCTCTACTCCCCTCTTATCTCCTCTTCCCACAATCGCACGCAAGATTTCTCCCATGCATCCCCCTACTCTAGAACTCTCTACCCCAATATATCAGACTGTTGCCAACCGTGGAAACCTTCAAAAGGAAGCTGAAGATCCGCCTCTTCTGACAAGCCTACAATCTGCAGTAACCACCGCTCCATCATACCACTGCACGACCAGCTCTACCCTCACTTACTGTATCCTCACCCATTCATTGTAGACTGTAAGCCCTCGCGGGCAAGGTCCTCGCTCCTCCTGTACCAGTCGGTGATTCGTTTTTGTTCAAGATTATTGTACTTGTTTTTTGCTATGTATATCCCTTTTCACATGTAACGCTCCATGTAATAAAAGGCACTATAACAAATAATAACTTCATAGGGGGAGGTTAATTTGTTGTGAAGACTTCAGGACTCCGAAGAAAGTCCAGCAAGTCCCTGTATCACTTCCTACATAGGATTCAGCTATGGAATTGGTTCAACATCAGTGCAGAGCTCGTGTGCTTCAGTTGCACCTGAATGCAGATCTGTGTGCTTATGTGGCACCTAGACAAAGGGCCATGTGCTTCGGTGGAATCCGGACGCGGGGCAGAGTGCTTCGGTGCCACCCAGACACGAGACCTTGTGCTTCAGGGTCACTCGTACATGGAGCCGTGTGCTTCGATGGTACCCAGACGCCGATCTTAGTGCTTCAGTAGCACCGAGAAGCGGGGCCATGTGCTTCAGTGGTACACGGATGCGGGTCTGTGTGCTTCGGTGGCAACCAGACACGGGTCTGTGTGCTTCGGTGGCACTCGCATGTGGGGCCATGTGCTTCGGTTGCACCCGTACAGGTAGGCCGTATGCGTCGGTGGCACCCTGATGCGGGTGTGTATGCTTCGGTGGCACCCAGACACGGGTCTGTGTGCTTCGGTGACACCCATACAGGCAGGCCATGTGCTTCAATGGCACCCATACGCAGGCCATGTGCTTCGGTGACACCCAGGTGCCGGGATATGTGCTTCAATGGCACCTGTAAGCGGGACCGTGTGTTTCGGTGGCAGCCGAACGCGGTATCTTGTGCTTCAATGGCACATGTACGCCGGGCCGTGCGCCTTGGTGGCAACCGGATGCCGGGCCGTGTTCTTCGGTGGCACCCGTACATGGGATTGTGAGCTTCGGTGGCACCCGAACGTGGGGCCGTGTGCTTCGGTGGCACCCGGATGCCGAGCCCTGTGCTTCAGTGGGACTCAAACTCGAGGACCTTGTGCTTCTGTGACACGTGGACGCTGTTCTTTGTGCTTCGGTGGCCCGCGGACGTCGGACTTTGTGCTTCGATAGCACATGGACTTTGGGCAGTGTGCTTCGTTTGTACCCGGATGTCAGGCCTTGTGCTTTGGTGGGAAAAAAAAACAGAGGCAGACCAATTGCCAATGAGCGTGACCTGGAGGGTAAACTCTCCAGTAATTCATTTTCAGATAACATGCTGTATGTTAGTGGTTGTATTATTATCTACAGTTTGGTTGTAGTTTCATACTTTGATAGCTTGTCATATTCTTATATACGTACATAGATGACCCATAGCATGGCATTATATTCTCTACCTGTGCTGCAAACATTTAGCCATGTGCTTCGGTGTCAGGCAGATGTCGGTCAATGTGCTTCGGTGGCACGTGGATGTTGGTCCGTGTACTTTGGTGGCACATGGACACGGGGCCGTGCGTTTCAGTGACATTTGATTACGTGGCCGTATACTTCAGTGGCATACGGATGCTGGGTCATATGCTTCGGTGACAAGCGGAAACCAGGCTACGTACTTTGTTGGCTCGTGGAAGTTGAGCCGTGTGCTCTGGTGGCACGCAGATGCCAGACCGTGTGTTTTGGTGGCAAAGAGACGCCGGGCCGCATGTTTCAGCAGCATGTGGACATCAGACCATGTGCTTATGTGGCATCTGTTCGGGCCATGTGCTTCAGTGGCACACAGAAGTTGGGTCATTACACAGTACACAGCAGGGGCACGTTATAAGATTATCTTAGCACAGGGACATTTTATTTAAACACATCCAATTGTGGAAATTATTATTATTCCAAGATGTATTGATTAAAATGAACTTTTGTTCATTGGAAAACCCCTTTAAGTACCAGATGTGGAGCTGTAAGCAGAGTGACGGATAACTAGGACACAGCAAAGAGCTGCATGCAGGATCATGGCACCAGGGACACAGCCGGGATCAGGTTCATGACCACAAGCTATAACTAGATATAGGCCTTGGACATAACCAGTATATAGCAGGAGCAGATCATGGATTCAGAACTAGGAGATGTAAGGAACAGAGGCCAGGACAAATTTAGGTTGGGAAGCATGGACAGCATCCAGGATTAGGTGAGTAGTCACAGCACAGGCCACGTACAGGGAGTAATTGGCGTGGGCAGGAATTTGTTGCATCCTCAGTGAAATCACATGTGAACGCATACTCGTGTAGCACCCCGAGGACTCGGCTGCTACAGGACTATTGCACCTCAAACCAGAGGTGTAGTATTCCACTCCCGGGTAAGGATGGAGTGTGGGACAGAGCTCAGATAGCTGCATGCACTACACTCACCCCATTTCCGGGGGACAGAACAATGGTACTCCCACCAGATAGATGTGCAGGTACGACAGCGTCTGTCCCTGGCTGGAGTGGGGGGGGGGGGAACATCCCAGTAGTGTAGGAGCAGATAGGGGAGGGACTCTGGGCATAGGTAGGAGCCCATTGGGTGCTAGTCACCTGGGCTCGGGTGTCAGAGGGAGTATATAAGGTGGGCACCATCTTAGATCAGGGTCCTGTTCAGCCTGGAGGAGTGGAGAGAGGAGCTCAGCCAGAGAGGGCTGAGGGGGAGCTGTGGCTCCGTCTGGGCCCAGCTCCAGAGCCAGGCCTGAAGCAAAGAGAGGGAAGGAAGAAGAGGAACACTAGGAAAGGCCCAGAGACGCAAGCAGAAGGAACCCTGAGATCCCATGAGTGAACTAAAACGGGTGAAGGGTTGGCAGAGAAGGGTACCGGATCCCAAACTGGTGGAGGTCAATCATCCTTAGCCAGGAACCGGAGGTCGTGGCCAAGCTTTGGCACGACCCCTCGCCACATCCACCAGGAAGGCACGCCACATAGGGTCAGGAAAGCCGGAGAGAAGTTTTGCCCCATAAGGCCCGAGGAAGCCGGACATAGGTGGGTCCCTGGTGAGGACGGCCAGTAGGAAGGAAGAGAGGGGAGCTCAGGACCACGCTCTGGAACTGCCTGGGAGTTGGCCGAGTCCCTGACCTGGTGGACGCAGCACGACTCGGGTGGTCCTACTGTGCACGGGCGACCTGGTAAAGAACTGTGAGTAAAGCTTTTGAAACTGCACTTCAAGCCTCCGTGTTTCGTCGTCGCACCTGCACCATCAGTACTGGGACACCCGCACCATCACTCCCATTGTCATCTCTAACATAGCTGCCCTGAGGCCATACCCCTCCCGTTGGAGGTTATACCATCCACGCTGCACATCCGTACCACCGGCCTCAGCGGACTGCCCTGCAGCGGCGGCTTCATAGCCGCATTCAACGGGTGGCGTAGTCGGACACTAATACCATCATATCAATAACGCCACTTAGTTTGACACCCTGGGCACGGACCGGGTCACCGCCACGAGGACTACTACCCCTATCTGATCCGGTTCCGGGTATTCCCCGCGTGCGCAACGCTACACAAACATGGCCCAGGGGGCGCGTCAACTTTTGGCGTAGTCGGCAGGATTACGTGCCCGCAAACACCGGGTACTGCGTGCCTGAAGAAAAGTTCATATTTACCGTAAAAAGGAGTCTCCCGCCAATTCCAGAGGGTTCCCGCCATCGGACGCCATCTCGGGTCGTTTCCCGCCATTTGCCCGCCATCTGCAGCCTTTTCCCGCCATTCACGGAGTTTCCCGCCATAAGGAGACGATTCCCGCCATCTGAGACGATTTCCCGCCCTGGCAGAGCGGACTCCATTATGGGCGTGCCAGAGGGTGGCAAGAGTCCACCTCCCATCGTGGGCCAGGTCCAGGAATGGCGCCAAAAGCGGAAACCGCCCTCACCAGCAGAGACTGCAATGATAGAAATGTCCATCAGCGTGAGGGGGCTGCCCCTGGAACTGACTGTCACCAAGTTGCCCCGGGACCACCCTCAATGGGGGCGGATAGGGAACAAAAGAGAGAAGATGGGTGCGGCCTGGAGGAGTCTGGACAGATCGCACCCAGAGATGGAGGAAGAGTCGAGCAGCACTGACCCTGTGGTCCGGAACCTGTTGCAGGCTGCCACCCCAGAAGGCCAGGTGGAGATCCTGGCACAGCTCCCCAGAGATCGGGAGCGTGCACAGACCGCGCTGGAAGCCCTGGCCCGGAAGATGGCCCAGGTACAGCAGGAAGCACTGGCCGAGTGGAGAAGAGAGATGGTCCAGCAGCCTGGAACCCGCCAGCAGAAGACGCCACCCGCAACGTGGAGCATGTCTGCCCCTGAGGATGGTGCAGGAGGAACGGAGGCCGGAGACGACGCCGCGGAGGGAGCCGCAGAGATGGAAGCAGGTAATGGGGACGTCATCACCCCGTGCCCAGTAGCCGCAAGCCTGCCCCAGCTCCCCGTCGCAGAGCCCGAAGTTCCACTCACCGCGCCCGTTGCTGCACCGCCGCTGCTCCCGACTAGGCCTCGAGCGGCAGGAGCCGCGGTCGCGCCCTCTGTTACGCCACGCCCCTTGACGGCCCACGGTCCCCGCACCACCGGGACTGTAATAAAATTTCAACTGGAGAACGGCTGGGGCTTTATCCGGGATCACCGAACCCCCGGCGACGTCTTTGTCACCCGCAGGGATGTCGAGTCTCACCTGCCGGAGGGACACCGAGGACGTGACCTTTACTCAGGTGATGAGGTCACCTTCACCCGGCACCAGTGTGCCAGAGGACCATACGCCCTTCACGTGCACCGGTTAACGGAGAAGGAGATACAGGATGAGGAAGATCAAGAGGACCCGGACGGGTCTGAAGACTACCGTCAGGAAGGAGTAGGAGGACATCGCTACTAAAGGGGAGTAGCATAAGCAAAGTACTGTAAATAAGTTACCCGTATGGGTATTCGATAAGCTGCTAAGTGAAGTGTGGTCCCCTTTGGGACTAGTGTGGAACTGTTTAAAGGAACTGTTTCCTGTGTGCCCCTATCCCTTACCAGGCTGAGGACTGTGAGCAGCCATTTCCTTATTTCCCACTGGCCGAGGACTGAGAGCGGCCATACCTTGTAAATAGTTGCGCGTTTTCAGGCGCCCCCTACTGGTTTTATAAGGAACTGTTTTTTCTATTAGTGACTGTTGCACTTTACCCGGTCACAAGTTGCACCGTGGCCGGAAGAACAAGAACGTTTTATATAAAAGAGTTTTATATTGAAAGTTTATACTGCTAAAATGATAATATAAGAAGTTACCTGTAACGTTATATTTGCTGATAATGTTTTTTATAATGTTTTATATGTTAGTGTGTACTTTAAAAATTTTGTATGTTTCATAATGTTATGCTCTTTTCCAGCCCGAGGACGTGCTGTGGTTTACCAGGGGGGAATGTAGCACCCCGAGGACTCGGCTGCTACAGGAGTATTGCACCTCAAACCAGAGGTGTGGTATTCCACTCCCGGGTAAGGATGGAGTGTGGGACAGAGCTCAGATAGCTGCATGCACTACACTCACCCCATTTCCGGGGGACAGAACAACGGTACTCCCACCAGATAGATGTGCAGGTACGACAGCGTCTGTCCCTGGCTGGAGTGGGGGGGGGGAGGAACATCCCAGTAGTGTAGGAGCAGATAGGGGAGGGACTCTGGGCATAGGTAGGAGCCCATTGGGTGCTAGTCACCTGGGCTCGGGTGTCAGAGGGAGTATATAAGGTGGGCACCATCTTAGATCAGGGTCCTGTTCAGCCTGGAGGAGTGGAGAGAGGAGCTCAGCCAGAGAGGGCTGAGGGGGAGCTGTGGCTCCGTCTGGGCCCAGCTCCAGAGCCAGGCCTGAAGCAAAGAGAGGGAAGGAAGAAGAGGAACACTAGGAAAGGCCCAGAGACGCAAGCAGAAGGAACCCTGAGATCCCATGAGTGAACTAAAACGGGTGAAGGGTTGGCAGAGAAGGGTACCGGATCCCAAACTGGTGGAGGTCAATCATCCTTAGCCAGGAACCGGAGGTCGTGGTCAAGCTTTGGCACGACCCCTCGCCACATCCACCAGGAAGGCACGCCACATAGGGTCAGGAAAGCCGGAGAGAGGTTTTGCCCCATAAGGCCCGAGGAAGCCGGACATAGGTGGGTCCCTGGTGAGGATGGCCAGTAGGAAGGAAGAGAGGGGAGCTCAGGACCACGCTCTGGAACTGCCTGGGAGTTGGCCGAGTCCCTGACCTGGTGGACGCAGCACGACTCGGGTGGTCCTACTGTGCACGGGCGACCTGGTAAAGAACTGTGAGTAAAGCTTTTGAAACTGCACTTCAAGCCTCCGTGTTTCGTCGTCGCACCTGCACCATCAGTACTGGGACACCCGCACCATCACTCCCATTGTCATCTCTAACATAGCTGCCCTGAGGCCATACCCCTCCCGTTGGGGGTTATACCATCCACGCTGCACATCCGTACCACCGGCCTCAGCGGACTGCCCTGCAGCGGCGGCTTCATAGCCGCATTCAACGGGTGGCGTAGTCGGACACTAATACCATCATATCAATAACGCCACTTAGTTTGACACCCTGGGCACGGACCGGGTCACCGCCACGAGGACTACTACCCCTATCTGATCCGGCTCCGGGTATTCCCCGCGTGCGCAACGCTACACAAACATGGCCCAGGGGGCGCGTCACTCGCATAGTGTCTGTTGTTGCAGAGATCAAAGCAGTGACAAGGTGCAACAAGATGTGGACACTAGACGATAAGAGGTGGCCGGGGCATGGAGGTCTCACGCAGCAAACAGTGGCCAAACAAGAGCAAGTCACAGCAAGGACACAATCCAAGCAGCACCGCAGTAGCCAAGTAAGTCTTATTCTAATTCACTGGATGGGGCTGTATGGTCAGATGAAGATGCATGCAGTAAGGAAGGAAATATGTTTAACACGTTAATAAAGTGTTTGAAAGCTGTGAAGTGTTATAAGAAAGAGGTGATCACTACATGGCTGAAAGCTCAGAACAGTGAGATACTAGTCACAGCGCAGGGTGTGTTCATTGTCATCCACTTATACATTTGTAGTAAGAGCATCAGGGAAGGAGAGTACGTGGATGTTTTTTGTTTTTTTTTTAACCTAAGTCTTGGCAGCGAAGACAGACTTAGATAGGTAGTGAGGAAGCAGAGGAGAAATTATTAATGGAATTCCATTTTCAAGACTGTCCTATATAGGAATAGAAGTGGACTCGCTAAAAGGGCAGTGTAGGCTGCCGGCTGTCAAGTTGATTACTGGAAGATGGAAAGGTGAATGCGGTGTGATGTGATGGTCAGAAATTTTTAGCCATTGTTGGATTCCCTGAAGTTTACATGTAGGGTGATTCTGATGGGGAAGATCTCTTTCAGCCATATGCCATTAAGCTCAATTGGGATGAAGAAAAGTTTTCATAAGATCGGGGTTATGGACTAATTGAACAAAGATTTGGCGGTGTGCAAAAAAATTCTAACAGCTTTTAATGAACCTAGGCGGCACTGAAAACTGGGGTAGAAGGTGATCAGTAAGTATTGTAACACGATAATTCTACATAGCATACATACAGTGAAGGAAGTAATTATTTGATCCCTTGCTGTTTTTGTACGTTTGCCCACTGACAAAGACATGAACAGTCTATAATTTTAAGGGTAGGTTAATTTTAACATTGAGAGATAGAATATCCCCCCAAAAAATCACATTGTATATATTAGATAAATTTATTTGCATTTTGCTGTGAGAAATAAGTATTTGATTCCTCTGGAAAACAACACTTAATACTTGGTGGCAAAACCTTTGTTGGCAAGCACAGCAGTCAGACTATTTTTGTAGTTGATGATGAGGGTTGCGCACATGTCAGGAGGAATTTTGGTCCACTCCTCTTTGCAGATCATCTCTAAATCATTCAGATTTTGAGGCTGTCGATTGGCAACTCGGAGTTTCAACTCCCTCCACTCCTTTGTTGCCTTGGCTGTATGTTTTGGGTCATTGTCTTGCTGGAAGACCCTGCCCTGACCCATTTTTAATGTCCTGGTGGAGGGAAGGAGGTTGTCACTCAGGATTTTATGGTACATGGCTCCATCCATTCTCCCATTGATGCGGTGAAGTAGTCCTGTGCCCTTAGCAAAGAAACACCCCCCAAAACATAATGTTTCCACCTCCATGCTTGACAGTGGGGATGGTGTTCTTTGGGTCATAGGCAGCATTTCTCTTCCTCCAAACACAGCGAGTTGAGTTAATGCCAAAGAGCTCAATTTTTGTCTCATCTGACCACAGCACCTTCTCCCAATAACTCACAGAATCATCCAGTTGTTCATTGGCAAACTTCAGATGGGCCTGCACTTGTGATGAGCGAGTATGTTCAGTTAACCCTTTCGACGAGTAGGCTCGGGCGAGTACCAAGTATCTTCAGCGTGCTTGTTTGACAGTTTTAATACATGTGAAGAATGCTTAAGAAACAAGCATTCTTCACATGTATTAAAGCTGTCAAACAGTCGCAAATCATGCACATGGGAGTCATTCAAACATATCACCGAGCACGCTAAAGATGCTCTGTACTCGCCCGACCAATGGTTTTCTTGGTGACTGTGGTCCCAGCTACCTTGAGATAATTAACAAGTTCCCCCTCTGTAGTTTTATGCTGATCTCTCACCTTCCTCATGATCAAGGCTACCCCATGAGGTGAGATTTTGCATGGTGCCCCAGATCGAAGTCATTTTGTACTTCTTCCATTTTCTTACTATTGCACCAACAGCTGTCTTCTCCTTACCTAGCATCTTACTTATGTTTTTTTAGCCCATTCCAGCTTTGTGCAGGTCTATGATCTTGTCCCTGACATCCTTAGAAAGCTCTTTGGTCTTGCCCATGTTGTAGAGGTTAGAGTCTGAAGGATTAATTGAGTCTGTGGACAGGAGTCTTTTATACATGTGACTATGTAAGACAGCTGTCTTTAATGCAGGTAACGAGTTGATTAGGATCGTCTAACTAGTCTGTAGGAGCCAGAACTCATAATGGTTTGTAGGGGATCAAATACTTATTTCTCACTGCAAAATGCAAATAAATGTATCTGACGCGCCCCCTGGGCCATGTTTGTGTAGCGTTGCGCACGCGGGGAGTACCCGGAGCCGGATCAGATAGGGGTAGTAGTCCTCGTGGCGGTGATCCGGTCCGTGTCCAGGGTGGTCAAACTAAGTGGCGTTATTAGTATGATGGTATTAGTGTCCGACTACGCCACCCGTTGAATGCGGCTATGAAGCCGCCGCTGCAGGGCAGTCCGCTGAGGCCGGTGGTTCGGATGTGCAGCGTGGATGGTATAACCCCCAACGGGAGGGGTATGGCCTCAGGGCAGCTATGTTAGAGATGACAATGGGAGTGATGGTGCGGGTGTCCCAGTACTGATGGTGCAGGTGCGACGACGAAACACGGAGGCTTGAAGTGCAGTTTCAAAAGCTTTACTTACAGTTCTTTACCAGGTCGCCCGTGCACAGTAGGACCACCCGAGTCGTGCTGCGTCCACCAGGTCAGGGACTCGGCCAACTCCCAGGCAGTTCCAGAGCGTGGTCCTGAGCTCCCCTCTCTTCCTTCCTACTGGCCGTCCCCACCAGGGATCCACCTTTGTCCAGCTCCCTCGGGCCTTCTGGTGGTGAAACCTTTCCCGGCTTCCCTGACCCTATACGTGGTATGCCTTCCTGGTGGATATGGCGAGGGGTCGCGCCAAAACTTGTCCACGACCTCCGGTTCCTGGCTAAGGATAATTGGCCTCCACCAGTTTGGGATCCGGTACCCTGCTCTGCCAACACTTCACCCGTTTCCGTTCTCTCGTGGGATCTCAGGGTTCCCTCTATGCTTTCGTCTCTGGGCCTTTCTTTGCGTCTCTCCTCTTCCTCCTTTTTCCTTCTCTCTCTCTCTCTGCTTCAGGCCTGGCTCTGGAGCTGGGCCCAGACGGAGCCACAGCTCCCTGTCAGCCCTCTCTGGCTGAGCTCCTCTCTGCACAGAGCAGACCAAAAAGACCCTCTCCTAAGATGGTGCCCACCTTATATACTCCCTCTGACACCCGAGCCCAGGTGACTAGCACCCAATGGGCTCCTACCTATGCCCAGAGTCCCTCCCCTTTCTGTTCCTACACCACTAGGATGTTCCTCCCCCCTCCCCACTCCAGCCAGGGACAGAAGCTGTCGTACCTGCACATCTATCTGGTGGGAGTACCGTTGATCTGTCCCCCGGAAATGGGGTGAGTGTGGTGCATGCAGCTATCTGAGCTCAGTTCCACACTCCATGCTTACCCGGGAGTGGAATACCACACCTCTGGTCTGAGGTGCAATACCCCTGTAGCAGCCGAGTCCTCGGGGTGCTAAATATCTAATTTATACAATGTGATTTTCTTGATTTTTTGGGGGGATATTCTATCTCTCAATGTTAAAATTAACCTACCCTTAAAATTATAGACTGTTCATGTCTTTGTCAGTGGGCAAACTTACAAAAACAGCAATTGATCAAATAATTATTTCCTTCCCTGTATCTAGAAAGGTTTACAAGATAATATGTTTGTCGGGAGTTCTTCTTTAAAGAGGATCTGTCACTTGCCATAAATATGGAAATATTTTACCTGGTCTAAATGATTTTGTTTCCCTGAAGTTGTTTTGGAAAAAAAAAATCATATTAATGGCAAATGACAGTTTCTCTTTAAAACATGCATTTTGTAAGCTCTTTAATGCTACTGCACTTTGGTCATTGTGGCCCAGTTTTTGTGCAACTTGCAACGTCACATATTATTTCATACATATTGTTTTTTTAGCTCTGTCTTGTCAGTACATCACATTCATCTTATTCCCCTCTTGCTTTCCTAAACTGAAGGCTATATATCTCCATGGCATTCTGACCTCATGACTGGTCAACAAAAGCCTGACCCCGAGGAGCAATCCTGGTCTTCAGAATTTGCACGATGGGGAAGACCAAGAACAAGCAGGGCCTTTGACAGCAGAACAACTTGACCACAAAGGAGTTTCAGAAGAAAAACTGTTGCCCCTGCAGCTATTTTTACATTTAAAATAGAGTTTATACTTTAATGATTTAAATTAATAAGTCAATGCTAAATAAAGTTTTGGAAAATGACATTTATCCGGACTTGTGTTTTATTTACATTATTATTTTAAAATAACTGTTACATGACTTCTTTTATGTGAGGTTTAGCTGAGGCTCTAACAGCCTTTACCTATCCTCCATTTTTATGGTAGGTTGGAGAATGGCTTTCCGGATGCTAAGGTGGCCATAGACATGAGTTGGCTATTGACAAGACACTTGTCCTGCTGTAATGCACGTGCCCGAACTGACTGGCGTGTGCGTGTATATGTAGTGATTCCACTGGACCGTATCGGAGAGTGAATGCCTGGAGGGGCGTAACTAAGTATCCACCCGATCCGACCAAGGTCGCACGATGGCATACGACGCCAGTGCACCAAGGAGGGACAGGGCAGAGGGACCAGGTGCTACTCCAGGTCAGACCCTGGACACGGCTGTTGACCCACACCGGGGAATACAGGAACAGGCAGGTTAGGCTGGCACACAGACTGGTGGGTACAGGCAGACACGGCAGGTATGCAGACGGGTGGATGCTGGCAAGCACGACTGGTATGCAAACAGGGAGGTACTGGCAGGTACGGCCGGTATGCAGGCAGGTGGATGTTGGTAAGCACGACTGGTATGCAGGCAGGGAGGTACTGGCAGGTACGACAGGTTGGAGCACAGAGTGGATAGGACCCAGAATAGACTGGGACTCAGGAACAGAACCGCAGATGCGGTGGACAAACACAGCAGAGTGAGGCCGCCCGGAGCGGCGAGCAAGAGCAGAGCAAGAAGAGACCGCCTGGAGCGGTGAGCAAATGGTCAGAGCAGAGCGAGACTGCCGGAGCAGCGACCAAATGGTCAGAGCAGAGCGAGACTGCCAGAGCAGCGAGCAAAGGGTCAGAGCAGAGCAAGACTGCCGGAGCAGTGAGCAAAGGGTCAGAGCAGAGCGAGACTGCCGGAGCAGTGAGCAAAGGGTCAGAGCAGGCAAGAACCGCCGGAGCGGTGAGCAAGGCAGAGCAGGCAAGAACCGGCGGAGCGGTTAACAAGGCAGAGCAGGCAGAAACCGCCGGAGCGGCGAGCAAGGCAGGGCAGAGGGAGCAGGGCTCTGTTCACACGGAACAGACAGGAAGGGAAAGGCAGAACCACATACCCACAGGGTACTTGCAGTGAAGTAGCGAGTGGACCACAAACTCACAAACGGAAGTACAGTGACAACGAGCAGGAGTTAGGTACGAGTTCAGACTCTGCAGAAAAGGGGAAGATATGGGCGTAGAGAAAAACAGGAGACAGGTTAGGAGACAGTTCAGACAGGAACTGTTACTGCAACAAATACAGGAACGAGCCAAGGTAAAGCCAAGTGCTGGTTCAGACAATGCAGGAGAAAGGGAAGGTACGTACATAGAGAAAAACAGGAAGCAGGTTAGGAGACAGTTCAGACAGGAACTGTTACTGAAGCGAGATACAGGAGCGAGTCTGGGTATGCGGCCCCCAGAGGGCGGGACGAACAGGCTAAGAGTGTGTTCACACGGGCCTGGAAATACAGCCTCCAGGAAAGGCAGAAAGACAGCTGGCTAGAGTGCACAGACAGGACACAGTTCAGACACGGGAACTGATACCGCAAGGCAGGAAATATAGACAGGACCTGGCACATCAGTGACTAGAAGCCAACAGACAGAACAAGATGCTCAGGCAAGGATTCCAGGGAGGAGCTGGGTTAAATACCAGGTGACAGACAGCAAAAGGCTGAGGACGCATTAGGGGTGTGTCTGCAGCAGCTACAAGAAGCAGGAAGTTTAGCAGGCGTCGCCCTAAGCAGACAGAGCAGAGCAAAGCAGACCATATGGAAAGAAGCCAAAGTGATAGTCTGGACTGGAAATCAAGTGCACGCTCTTGCACAGTGGGAGATGGACCACTATGCAAGGACACCGCCAGGTATGTTACGCCTGCCAACACTAATCTTTTCCGACTTCCCATTATAATAGAATGATCAGTATGACTGAGGGTTTACGTGTAGTCAATAGGGACAGCCACTGCTAGACACTAGAGATGAGGAGATTGATGTGCGAGATTTCGGTACAGCATCTACGTCAGTGGTACCTGGCAGTTACACAGAAGGCCCAAAAATCAATTATCTGCCTGTCAACTGAAAATGCTGACAGGCTGACTCTTATAAAAATGAACAAGGGCTGGATTGGGCCAGGCTTCTCAACACCGAATGATAGCAGCGTGAGAAACTCAAATCCAGTGTCTTTTCTTGGGAGGTGTATTCCCATGCACCTTTTCACACCCACACATGGGTATACGCTTCCTGATTTTGGCTATTTGCTCTTGTCCTCCTCCTTCTCCTCATCCTCCACCACCATATCACCATGATGACCGTGGTCCATGATGCAACACCCACATAATTTTTTTAAAGGGTGTTTATGATGCCCGTTAAAAAATTTTTTTATACAGTATGTTCATGTATACCCCCCAGGGGTAAATGTTTGTCAGCCCATACTATTAGTGCATGTGCATTACAAGTATAGGAGGCCTGCTCCTTTCTAATGGGAACATTTTTTTTTTTTTATGAGGCCCTCCTCCACGTCTCTTCCAAGGGGCATTGAAGTGCCTCCAAATTTTTGGCAGCCCTTGCATTCACTGCATAGGCCAACACTATGGGAGACTCTCTCTTTTCTAATGGGAATTTGTCGTTACTGTGGCCCTGCTCTGTGTGTCTTTAAATTCTTAGTGGGGTTTTTCCTAAAATTGGTCAGCCGTTGGACTCACTGTATACCCTATAACTGTATAGCAGACCCTCTCCTTTCTAATGGGAACATGTCGTACCTTGTTACTGTGGCCCTGCTCTGTGTGTCTTGAAATTCTTAGTGGGGTTTTTCCTAAAATTGGTTAGCCGTTGGACTCCCTGTATACCCTATGACTGTATAGCAGATCCTCTCCTTTCTAATGGGAACATGTCGTACCTTGTTACTGTGGCCCTGCTCCGTGTGTCTTTAAATTCTTAGTGGGGTTTTTCCCAAATTTTGGCAGCCCTTGCAGTCAAAGCATGGGCATTACCACTATAGGAGACCCACTCCTTTCTAATGGGAACATTTTTTTTACTGAGACCCTCCTCTATGTCTCTTCAAAGGGGTATTGGGTTGCGTCCAAATTTTTGGCAGCCCTTGCAGTCACTGGATACGTAATAACAGTATAGGAGACCCACTTGTTAATAATGGGAACAGCAAAGCATATCTGGTTGATGGCTCTCTAACAATAGCTAGGGCCGACTGCTGGCCTTTTAAGAATAGTAAGGGCCATCAGATGTCCCTATAAAAATAGGCTTTATGACTTTCAGAGTCCCTCCATCATAAATAAAAAAGGATGTGTCTGATGATGTGTCACACACCACATTGCCAGATAAGGTTGTAAAATGTTAAAATGACATTTCCCGGTGAATGCATTTGTCTTAAAAAATAACGTAAAAAAACAAAACAATAGGATCTTTCTTTAGTATAAAAAAACAGCGTCACCAATTTAACCTCAATATAATCACATTGTTCAGCCTATGCCCCTCCTCCTCCATCTCCAAAATGACCACACCAGTCACAAGCTGACAGCACTGCAGCACTGCCTTGGCCAAGCGGCAACAGGCTGTGCTGAAGATTACATGCTTAATGCTTAATTTACAAACTGCCCAGCACTGCAGAGTTGCTGAAAGCTGTAACACAGCAGCCTGATCTGTGGCTCTCACCGCTGAACATACAGCCAGGCATGGTCGTGTGTGACAATGGGCGGAACCTGGTGACGGAGAAATGACACTCAGAGTAGATACGGTTTCCCTTTATGCCAGTCCTTTCATCGATCTAAATACAACTCTCAGCATAAAAAAGCTGTGGACTGGCTTCGTTCCTTCCCTGGCCACATTCACCTGTCCACGTGTTTGTGGTTAGGCGGTCCTTCCCAGTAAGTGCACTGGGGAGGGCACGGGTAATGTTGTGGGAACCGTGCTTGTGGAAGGAGGAGACGACACCGGGAGAAACAGTGGCGGCTGGGGACAGGAGTATGGACACCCGGCCGCCTCCTGCATGAGGTTATCAAAAGCTTCCGCCTCCACGAGCCTAAAAGGCCACATTTTCAAGTGCAAGCAGCTGTCAAAAATTTGGCAGTATAGTATTGCAGCCTGTGGGTGGGTGGGTGGCTGGCTGCATACTTGCGCTTGCATTTCAAGGAATGGGGTAGGGACAACTGAACGCTGCACTGGGACAAGGACGTGGACAGTGATTGTTGCAAGTCTGCAACGACAGGTGCATGGCGGGAGGCATCTTCGCATGCGCCGCGCCAAGGATCACTTATGATGGCCACACTTTTAGGCAGTGACCTGGGAGTCAGAAATGCTTCCAGAGGTCTTCCCCATGCTGTTCCCATGTCTTTTCAGCACTGTATGCATGTGTCTGATGATGTGTCACACACCACATGGCCAGATAAGGTTGTAAAATGTTAAAATTACATTTCCCAGTGAATGCATTTGTCTTTGTTGAAAGCAATGCAAAAGTGCAAAAACGTATCAAAAACACTACGTGTGAACATAGCCCAAGGTGTGGAGGAGTATTTTTGGTTATTTATTTTGCCTTATATACAAGTCATTACCCTGGAAAGGATGTTCCTTAATATATTTCCCAGGAAAATCCATTTTGGTTTTGTTTTTTTATGTTTTATTGTGAGTCCGTAAAAGTGGTGTAATACTCTGACAACGTTGTAGACAGTAGTGACCTGGGAGTCAGAAATGCTTCCAGGGGTCTTCTCCATGTCATTTGAGCACTGTTCACATCCATTTGGGCAATTTTTAGGCCCTCTGCAGACCGCCGGGGGGAGCCGCCTGAAAAATGTTCGAGTTTCCCATAGACTTACATTGGGCTCGTTGCTCGGGTCGAGCACCCGAGTATTCCAATTTGCTCGACCCGAGCAACGAGTACCCGAGCATTTTTGTGCTCGCTCATCACTAATCCTAACCCATATCACTAAAGGAGTTACATGTGCTGTCAGGGTTAGGCCTGATATATATATATATACACTACTCAAAAAAGTAAAGGGAACACTTAAACAACAGAATATAACTCCAAGTAAATCAAACTTCTGTGAAATCAAACTGTCCACTTAGGAAGAAACACTGATTGACAATCAATTTCACATGCTGTTGTGCAAATGGAATAGACAATAGATGGAAATTATTGGCAATTATCAAGACACACTCAATAAAAGGAGTGGCTCTGCAAGTGGGGACCACAGACCACATCTCAGTAGCAATGCTTTCTGGCAGATGTTTTGGTCACTTTTGAATGTTGGTTGTGTTTTCACACTCATGGTAACATGAGACGGACTCTACAACCCACAGAAGTTGCTCAGGTAGTGCAGCTCATCCAGGATGGCACATCAATGAAAGCTGTGGCAAGAAGGTTTGCTTTGTCTGTCAGCGTAGCGTCCAGAGGCTGGAGGCACTACCAGGAGACAGGCCAGTACACCAGGAGACGTGGAGGGGGCAGTAGGAGGGCAACAACCCAGCAGCAAGACCGCTACCTCCGCTTTTGTGCAAGGAGGAACAGGAGAAGCACTGCCAGAGCCCTGCAAAATGACCTCCAGCAGGCCACAAATGTGCATGTGTCTGCACAAACGGTTAGAAACCGACTCCATGAGGGTGGTATGAGGGCCCGACGTCCACAGATAGGGGTTGTGCTCACAGCCCAAGACCGTGCAGGACGCTTGGCATTTGCCACAGAACACCAGGATTGGCAAAGTCGTCACTGGCGCCCTGTGCTCTTCACAGATGAAAGCAGGTTCACACTGAGCACATGTGACAGCCTGCAACATCCTTCAGCATGATCGGTTTGGCACTGGGTCAGTAATGGTGTGGGGTGGCATTTCTTTGGAGGGCCACACATCCCTCCATGTGCTCGCCACAGGTAGCTTGACTGCCATTAGGTACCGAGATGAGATCCTCAGACCCCTTGTGAGACCATATGCTGGTGCGGTTGGCCCTGGGTTCCTCCTAATGCAGGACAATGCCAGACCTCATGTGGCTGGAGTGTGTCAGCAGTTCCTGCAAGATAATGGCATTGAAGCTGTGGACTGGCCCGCCGTTCTCCAGACCTGAATCCGATTGAGCACATCTGGGACATCATGTCTCGCATCATCCACCAACGTCACGTTGCACCACAGGCCGTCCAGGAGTTGGCAGATGCTTTAGTCCAGGTCTGGGCGGAGATCTCACAGGAGACCATCCGCAACCTCATCAGGAGCATGCCCAGGCGTTGTAGGGAGGTCATACAGGCACGTGGAGGCCACACACAATACTGAGCTTCATTTTGACTTGTTTTAAGGACATTACATCTAAGTTGGATCAGCTTGTAGTGTGTTTTTCCACTTTAATTTTGGGGGTGACTCCAAATCCAGGCCTCCATTGGTTAATAAATTTGATTTCCATTGATGATTTTTGCATGATTTTGTTGTCAGCACATTCAACTTTGTACAGAACAAAGTATTTAATGAGAATATTTCATTCATTCAGATCTAGGATGTGTTGTTTGAGTGTTCCCTTTATTTTTTTGAGCAGTGTATATATATATATATATATATATATATACACATATATATATATATATATATACACAGGGTTGTACAAAAGTAGGTGGACAGAAAGTGTAATAAGGTTATGAAGGGGGAGATTTATCAAACACTAAATTGCAGCCGCCTGTCTGGATCATCTTCCAATAAACCATGAATTAGACGTGGACGATAAGCTTTCCACCCAATAGATTTCAGGATTCACATGATAGAAGCTTGTGAAATTCCCAATTCCAAAGAGGCTCTTCTGGACTTTTTTGGACTCTGAACAAATGTTTCAGCAACAAGTTGTTTATTATCTTCTGTACAGACTGTTTTGGGTCGACTAGTTTTTGGAGCATTAAGGATTGAGCCAGTGGCATTGAATTTGTCACGAATGCGGTAAATGGTTTGTCTCTTTGGGGCTTGAGTACCAAATGTTTCAACCCAATTTGCTCTAACGGTTTCAGCATTTTGAGATTTCCAATACTCTGTTAAAATCCATTTTCTTTGATCTGTATTTAAATTATTTGCCATTATGTGTTATCTGAAAAGAAAACAGATTTGGGGGAGATCTATCTTTGAAAACTAGATCTGTGAAACTGGCTCAGTTGCCCTTAGCAACCAATCAGATTCCACCTTTCATCTTCCAGTCTGTGAGTAATGAAAAGTGGAATCTGACTGGTTGCTAAGGGCAAATGAGCCAGTTTCACTTTACACCATGTTTGTTAAATCTGTCCCTTCATAACCTTATTACACTTTCTGTCCACCTACTTTTGGACCACCCTGTATACAGTACACACCAAAAGTTTGGACACACCTTCTCATTTAAAGATTTTTCTGTATTTTCTTGACTATGAAAATTGTACATTCACACTGAAGGCATCAAAACTATGAATTATGGAACTTTAAATGAGAAGGTGTGTCCAAACTTTTGGTCTGTACTGTATATGTGAGCTGGGGTTCAATGGGTACTGTTAATGTGTGATTGGTGAAGACGTGGTGCAGAAAGTAGAGTTTTTCCAAGAGTGGGCGGTGGGACTGTGGAACGTTCGAGGGGTTGAGGCGGAGCTGGGGTGGAGCCTGGGCAGAGTCTCAAGGGGGCCCAAAAATGTAGCCAGTATGGGGCCCTGTAATTCCTGGTGGCAGCCCTGTGTGGGTACCATCATGCTGTGTGGAGGGCTAGTGCGGGCCATTATACAGTGTGGAGAGGTGTGGGGCCATCATACTGTATGTAGGTCCATTATACTGCATGTAGGGCTGTATGGGGGTCACAGCTGGGGGATCATACTGTGTCGGGGTCACCATACATTGCCTTAGGAGTTGAGGTGGGGTACAATAGAGTAATTATACTGTGCATGTGGAGGTTAATGTAGAGGAATTCACCATGGGGGTATCATTCTGTGTTTGGGGGGGGGGTACTTTTGTTTTGTTGGCATCATACTTTATGGGGGTAATGCAAAATGAATCTAGGACTTCAGCAGGAAGAAATTACTATGTAAAGGCTGGAAAGTTATGAGATATGCTCCCCTGTGACCCCAACAATTTTTTTTTGGGAGGGGGGGGAGCCCAATTAGAACTTCTGCTATGGGGCCCCATGATTTCTATGTACACCCCTGGATAGCATATGAGGTTTACTGCCTCCTGGTGGGTTTTCCGTGCCCTGACAAACAGAGGCTGTGTGCAGCGGCTTGTACCTTGGGTAATGCAGAACTGAGGGGCAGGAGCTGTGTGAAGGGGGCTTATACCAGTGGATAATGCAGACCTGGAGGCAGGGGTGTACCTAGGGTAATGCAGACCTGGGGTGCAGGAGCTGTGTGCAAGGGTGCTGTACCTTGGGTAATGCAGAACTAGGGGGCAGGGAATGTGTGCAGGGGACTTGTATCTTAGGTAATGCAGTCCTGGGGTGCAGGGGCTTTTTACATGGAGCTTGTACCCGTGGGTAATGCAGAATTGGGGGGCAGGGGCTGTGTGCAGGGAGCTTGTATCTTAGGTAATTCAGACCTGGGGGCAGGGGCTGTGTGTAGGGGCCTTGTACCTGTGGGTAATGCAGAACTGGGGGGAGGCAGGGGCTGTGTGCAGGGGGCTTGTATCGTGGGTAATGCAGAACTGGGGGGCAGGGAATGTGTTCAGGGGACTTGTATCTTAGGTAATGCAGATCTGGGGGCAGGGGCTGTGTGCAGGGGGCTTGTACCTGTGGGTAATGCAGAACTGGGGGCAGTGGCTGTGTGCAGGGGGCTTGTATCTTAGGTAATGCAGATCTGGGGGGCAGGAGCTGTGTGCAGAGGTCTTGTATCTTGGGTAATGCAGAACTGGGGGGCAGGGAATGTGTTCAGGGGACTTGTACCTTCGGTAATACAGAACTGGCAAGCAGGGACTGTTTGTAGGGGGCTTGCTTGTACCTTGGGTAATGGAGAAATGGGGGCAGAACATGTGTGCAGGGGTCTTGCACCTTGGGTAATGCAGAAATGAGGGGCAGGGTCTGTGTGCAGGGGGCTTGTACTTTGGGTAATGCAGAACTGGGGGGCAGGAGCTGTGTGCAGCGGGCTTGTACCTAGGATAATTTAGAACTGGGGGGCAGGGGCGGCGGGCAGTGGGTTTGTACCTCTGGGTCCAGGGCTCACTGTCACTTATCAGACAGACCCCCATAAACAACATCATGATGCAACAGTGCAGACTTTATATTCATCACAGCACATGCCGTACACTCCGCCATTAATCTATATGATGGGCACCTGACCACTCTTCTCAGTCACTCCTCTTATCTAGTGATCCTGATTGTCTCTCATTTAACACAAACTGCTTCCAACGGTCCCCACCAGAGACCGCTCACCATGGTTTCCCTCATTCCACACTGGCCAAATTAACTGACGCCTCCCTGTGGTACCCCTACTTTTACAGAGTGTCCCCGAAGTCTCTGATCTCTTACAGACCCTCATCTTCCACTTCTCTATAGGCCTCGTCTCATAGACCATGTCCTATGGTTTCCCCATAGTACCGTCTCTCACAAACCCCACCACATGGTCCCTTCACTTTCCCCATAGTTCGCTCTATCAGACCACTCCTCATAGTTCCCCCACTTTCTCCATAATCCCGTCTCTCACAGAACACCAGCTATGGTCCCTCAATTTACCCAAAGCTTTTTACTCACCGACCACTCCCTAATGTTCCCCACATGCTCCATAGTCCCTCTTCTCACAGAAAACTCCCCATATACCCTCCATTCATTTTTCCTTTAGTCCCTCCTCTCAGAGAACTCCCAATGGAGCCTCACACTTCCCTCTCATATATTCTGCTCCTCATAGTCCCCCCACCTTTCCCTTAGTCCCCTCTTATACAGCCTGCTCCTCAGTCCCCCTACTTTCCCCATAGTCCCGTCTAATACATCCTGCTCCTCATAGTCATCCCACTTTCCCCATAGTCCCCTCTCATACAGCATGCTCCCCATAGTACCCCCACAGTTCCCTCATACAGACTGCTCCTCATAGTCCCCACACTTTCCCCATAGTCCCCTCTCATACATCCTGTTCCTCATAGTCCCCAATTTTCTCCATAGTTTCCTCATACAGCCTGCTTTTCATAGTCCCCCCACTTTCCCCATAGTCCCCTCTCATACAGCCTGCTCCTCATAGTCCCTCCACTTTCCCCATAGTCCCCTCATACAACCTGCTCCTTATAGTCCCCCCACTTTCCCCATAGTCTCCTCTCATACAGCCTGCTCTACATAGTCCTACCACTTTCCTTGTAGTCCTCTCTCATACAGCCTGCTCCTTGTAGTCCCGCCACTTTCCCCATAGTCACCTCATACAACCTGCTCCTCATAGTCCCCCCTACTTGCCTCAATTTCCTCTCATACAGCCTGCTCCTCAGTCCCCCTACTTTCTCCAGAGTCCCCTCTCATACAGTCTGCTGCTCATAGTCCTCCCACTTTCCCCATAGTCCCCTCTCATACAGCCTGCTCCCCATAGTCCCCCCACTTTCCCCATAGTTCCCTCTCATACAGCCTGTTCCCTATTGTACCCCCACTTTCCCCATAGTCCCCTCTAATGCATCCTGCTCCTCATAGTCCCCCACTTTCCCCATAGTCCCCTCTCATAGAGCCTACTCTCCATAGTCCCCCCACTTTCCCCATAGTCCCATCTCATACAGCCTGCTCCTCATAGTTCCCCCATAGTCCCCTCTCATGCAGTCTGTTCCCCATAGTCCCCTCACTTTCTCCATAGTTCCCTCTCATACAGTGTGCTCCCCATAGTCCCCCCACTTTCCCCATAGTCCCCTGTCATACAGCCTATTCCCCATAGTCCACCCACTTTCCCCATAGTCCCTTCTCATAGTCTTTTCTTCATAATCTCCCTACTTAACCCATAGTCCCCTCTCATACAGGCTGATGCTCATCGACCCCACAGTCCCCTCTCATACTGCCAGCTCCTCATATCCCCCCACTTTCCTCATAGCTCCATCTCATACAGCCTGTTCCCAATAGCCCTCCCACTTTCCCCATAGTCCCCTCTCACACAGCCTGCTCCACATAGTTCCCCACTTTCTCCATAGTCCCCTCTCATACAGCCTGCTCCCCATAGTCCCCTCTCATACAGCCTGCTCCTCATAGTCCCCCCACTTTCCCCATAGTCCCCTCTCATACAGCCTGACGCTCATCGTTCCCCCACTTTCCCGTTTCCTTTCATACAGCCTGCTCCTCATAGTCTCCACAATTTCTCTATAGTCTCCTCTCATTTAGCCTGCTCCTCATAGTCCCCCCACTTTCCCCATAGTCCCCTCTCATACAGCCTGATGCTCATCGTCCCCCCACTTTCCTCTCATACAGCCTGCTCCTCATAGTCCCCCCACTTTCTCCATAGTCCCCTCTCATACAGCCTGCTCCCCATAGTCCCCTCTCATATAGCCTGCTCCTCATAGTCCCCCACTTTCTCCATAGTCCCCTCTCATACAGCCTGCTCCCCATAGCCCCTCTCATATAGCCTGCTCCTCATAGTCACCCACTTTCTCCATAGTCCCCTCTCATACAGCCTGCTCCCCATAGTCACCCCACTTTCCCTATAGTCCCCTCTCATACAGCCTGCTCCCCATACTCCCCTCTCATACAGCCTGCTCCTCAAAGTCCCTCCACTTTCCCCATAGCTCCCTCTCATACAGCCAGCTACTCATAGTCCCCCACTTTCTCCATAGCTCCCTCTCATACAGCCTGTTCCCCATAGCTCCCTCTCATACAGCCTGTTCCCCATACTCCCCTCTCATACAGCCTGTTCCCCATAGTCTCCCCACTTTCCCCATACTCCCCTCTCATACAGCCAGCTCCTCATAGCCCCCCACTTTCCCCATAGCTCCCTCTCATACAGCCAGCTCCTCATAGCCCCCCACTTTCCCCATAGCTCCCTCTCATACAGCCTGTTCCCCATACTCCCCTCTCATACAGCCTGCTCCTCAAAGTCCCTCCACTTTCCCCATAGCTCCCTCTCATACAGCCAGCTACTCATAGTCCCCCACTTTCTCCATAGCTCCCTCTCATACAGCCTGTTCCCCATAGCTCCCTCTCATACAGCCTGTTCCCCATACTCCCCTCTCATACAGCCTGTTCCCCATAGTCTCCCCACTTTCCCCATACTCCCCTCTCATACAGCCAGCTCCTCATAGCCCCCCACTTTCCCCATAGCTCCCTCTCATACAGCCAGCTCCTCATAGCCCCCCACTTTCCCCATAGCTCCCTCTCATACAGCCAGCTCCTCATAGCCCCCCACTTTCCCCATAGCTCCCTCTCATACAGCCAGCTCCTCATAGCCCCCCACTTTCCCCATAGCTCCCTCTCATACAGCCTGCTCCTCATAGCCCCCCACTTTCCCCATAGCTCCCTCTCATACAGCCTGTTCCCCATAGTCCCCTCTCATACAGCATGCTCCTCATAGCCCCCCACTTTCCCCATAGCTTCCTCTCATACAGCCTGTTCCCCATACTCCGCTCTCATACAGCAGGCTCCTCATAGTCCCCCCACTATTACAGACTGCCCCCATGATCTCCCCTCTCACACAGATTCTCATCTCTCTCTCCTCTCACAGATCTGTCCTTTTGCTCTCTATCCCTCTCCATCTTCCCCGAGCAGCAGCAGCAGGACGGATCTTAGACTGTATAGACCAGCATGCACTGCTGCTACTTCCTATTATGTGCGGAACACTATAAACCGGAGGCCCCGCCCATTCCCAGGAGACTCCGCCCATTGTAGAGACCACGCCCCTGAGTTCTCCATGACAACACGTCAGTGACTGTTACAGTGAGAAGCCACGCCCTGCGCGCAGTGTTCCCATCACCGCGGATGTCACCAAATTGCTGAGGACGGAGGAGCAGAGCCAGCAGCGATATGACCGCTCACCCCGGGGGTCTGAGGTGGTGAGCGGGGTCTGTGCTGCCGGGTGGTGGAGCCCCCGGCTGAGGCTGTGCGATGTACGAGCTGTGGGCATTGTGGATGTATGTGTGTCTATAGATAGCAGTGTACATACATACATGGAGGATGGGGGTCTCTGCACTGCTGGGTTATTCTGGGGGATTCAGCTGACACCAAATCTATAGATACCATATTCCTACTGATGGAATAAATGCCCTTTAACCCCTTCCTGACAGCTCTGATTTCCGCCCTGTTATGTCTCCTCCATCACTTTTCCTTCTTCTGTCGGTGGATCCGTACGGCGGCTCGTTATCTGCTGAGTGATCTCCTCTTATTAATGGCTCCAGTCACTTGTCCATATAATCTGCATCCAGGGGCCGAGGAATAAAGGAATAATAACAGATCGTTGTGTTTGGGGGTTTATTGGCCGGTAATAATGTCCGGTGCTGGTTCTCCGGTGGCATGATGGCGGCTGTTACCAAACTGATTAGTAGAATTTCCTGCTTTCCCTTCACTTCCCGGCGATTATCAGTTCTTGCGTTTTCGCTGTTCTCCTCCCTTCTTCCCGTCACTTTCTGATGTTTCCGCTGATATCGCCGTATGACGACTTGTTTATTGGGGACGAGTTCTGCTATTGAATGTCACCATTTTATCTTCTGATAAATTCCAACTGCAGTGAAAAAAGCGCAATCCCCCAACTCAGTATTTATTATATACAGCGTTCATTATATGGTCACAATGTCCTGACAATATGATTCCCGGGGCAGTACCATTTCACCAATACCAAACATACATCGTTTTTACTTTAAGTGTAGAAAACAAATCAGAAATTTGTAAAAAAAAAAAAATCCCTTGTGTTGTCATTTTTTGAGACGCGATAGGTTTCCAAGTGTTGGTGGATGGGGCTGTGCGAGGGATTCGCTTTTTGCGCCCTGAGCTGATGTTTTTATTGATACAATTTTGGGGTACATATGATGTTTCCATCGCCTCATGTTGCATTTTTTTCTCATTACGCCGTTACTGATCAGATTAATTCATTTTATATTTTGATACAGAAATCACGATACCACACTATGTGTAAATTTTGATTTTTTTATTTATTTTTAATGAGGGAAAAGGAGGGTGATTGGAACTTTTATTTTTTTATTTTATTTTTTTTTTAATATTTTTTTCTTTTCATTGTAATTGTTAGTCTGATCTTCTGATCGCTTGTACTTTATACAGCAATGCCGCTATATTGCTGTATATAGAAAAAAATCACTGTCTCCGATCTCCTATGAACGCCAACTAGAATCTGGCGTTCACCGGAGTACTGTCAGTACTGGCGAGCAACTGGGGTCTTCAGCAGACCCCCAGCTGTCATGGAACCTGGCGCCTCACGATCACGTCACAGTGATGTCAGTGCGCAGTAAGAAGAGCTCTTCCCCAGACCGTGCTGTTAATGGCGCTGTCACAGATTGACAGCAGCATTTAGATGGTTAATAGCTATGGGCGGAGCTCTGCTCCATTCGCAGCTGTTAGAGGCAAGTGATGGCTGAATAACACAGCCATCATCTGCTGTCAAAAATATAGGCTCAGCTTGCCCGCGTCAAAGACAGGGAGATGGGGGTTAAGAAAGCCGGAATCTTGTAAAAATAAATTGCCTTGTGTCGCCATTTTCAGAGACCAATGCATTTTTTTTGAGCTGTATGAAGACTTGTTTTTTTCCAGCGTAAGCTATTGGTTTTAGTAATACCAAGGGGGGCTGATTACGGCTTGTTGATTGCTTTTTATTCCAATTTTTGGGGCTTTTAAAACATTTTTTTATTTACAGCGTTTATCATATGTGTTACAAATGCAACATTACCAAATGTGCTGTTATGTATATACATGTATATATATATGTATATATATATATATATATATATATATATATATATATATAATATAATAAGGCAGCACTACAGATAAATTCAAGGCTTGAGAAAGGTTCTATGAACCGAAACGTCGCCATTTGGGCTCAATAAAGTCCATTTTTTCTAAAAATTTAATTTATTTGGAGTGCTGCCTTCTTACATTTTTCTATTCAGATGCAATTTGGACAGGTTGCTTGGAGGCCTGGCACCCACCGTGAGTGAATGTGAAATGGTGCTGTTCCAGTATATGTTTCCTATATATATATACATATATTTATTTATTTATTTTACATTTCTTTGCTGAAAACGAGGAGACGAGGGTATGATTTGAGTTTTTGTTTTTTTTATTCTTTCAATATCTCTTTATTTTTTTAACTTATATATTTTTCCTTTAGGGGATTTCAGCATGCAAATGTTTTGTAATTTGTTTGGAGATATTGAACAATGTCAAAGCCAGTAGCCCCCACTATTCTATTGTGCGTGGTGGGGGCTGGTAGCAATAGTCGCCCATAGTTTTTCTCCACATGGTGAAAAACTATTTAAATGCCGCTATCATAAATTGACAGCAACAATCGGTGCTATTTTCAGCAGCTGCTGTTTAGAGGCCGGTGCCATCTGTATAACGCAGCCAGCACCCACCCTGTAACGAGTGGGCCACGTACACAATCACCCCACGTACGTCGTACAAGTGTGTCAGAAATCTGGAAAGGGAAAAAGAATATATTTGATTTTATATTGCCATATTTTAAGAGCAATAACTTGTTAATTTTTCTGTTGACAAAGCTATACGAGGGCTTAAATTTTCCAGGACAATCTATAGCTCTCAGTGGTACTATCTTAGGGTACAGACAACATTTTGATCACTTTTTAATTCCTTTTATTTGTAGGAAAGATGAAAAAAAAAGCTGCATTTTGTGAAAAAAAAATTTTATTTATTTTATTTTTAGCACTTTACCTAATTTAGAAGGTTTTGAAGCTTTCAAGCTTTGCTCAATAAAATCACTTTGTAAAAATAAAAATATTTTTTCTGTCTACATTTTCTGAGAGCTACCATTATTTTACTTTTAAATGAGTTATCCAATATTTTTTCTTTGGCGTTGATCTTTTAAAAATAACAAACAAATGTGCGTCCCCCTGCTATACTCACTCTAGATAGAAACGATGACTAAGCCGCCCAGATGTGACCGATGCTGAAGCCTGAGATTGGCCGGACAGGCGTCTGAACCAGTGTGTCATTAGATCTTTCCTGACCTGTGCAGTGAATCAGAGATCAAGTAACATCCGGATGGCGAAATCATCACTTCCGGATCTGATGCAGACCACCGGAGCGTTGTCCGCTTCATCCATGGGGGGTGATGACTGGTTTGAACTTTTCCATTTGGTTATTTATATAACTGTACAGAGTTTATAATGCAGTATAGGTAATATATTCTGGTGGATTTTTTTTTTTAGGGTGAGGCCAAAATGATCAATAATAGCAATTGTGGTGTTATTATTATTATGCCATTTTTCAGTCAGGATAAATAATGTGATGGCTTTATAGTTTGGGTAGTTACAGATGCTGCAATATAAATTACCGTAGGTTTATATTTGTTTGCTTGTGATTTTTTTGTCAAAACACGTTTTAATGTAAAAAAAGTTATTTTTGTGGTTTTCACTTTATTTTTTTTGTACTTCTGAATACTCCATTATTGCGCATTTTAGAGATACTGAGAGAAAAGGAGCTCCTCCCTATGTCTATCAACTTAGATACCGTGCTTGTTTTTCACCACAGCATTTAAGGAGTTAAGCAACTGTTATCCAACATTTAATGTATGGTGTGAAGATCCGGGGTCTTCAGTGGGCGTAATGCTACTCAGACAACACAGGGTTGAGGGTAAAACAGCGTGACAATACTTTATTGAACCACAAAATAGGACAATAAACACATAGAACAGTCCCAGCAAATACCCAAGATGGTACAACATTACACAGTCTCACCCTTCCTCTCCGCCTGCCTGGGATAGAACAGCTGCGACTTTGAGACTTCCAGGGTCAACTACCTCAATCAGTGGGCCCTGGCTACTGGTGGGCCCCCACATAGAGAAGGTAGCGGCAAGCTTAGGAAGTTAGCAGTCCATCAAGGTACAAGGCCAAGAGACCTGCGGGTCCCACCCTGGCCTCTCCGAGAGTTTCCATGGGGCCAGATGGCTGGTGAGTCCCAATCTGGCTTTTACGAATGTCTACATGAGTTCCAGGCGACCAATGGGTCCCTCTTGGCAACCCCAAACAACATATCCATGGGGCCAGGTGACTTCATCGTCCCAACCTGGTCTCCCCAAATGTATCCATGGGCTCTCTGATGGTTAATGGAGCAGATCCATATCTTTCTAGTCAGGGCTATATACCCTTAGGCTAGAATCATGTAGAATCCAAATCTGGGTCTCTTTAGGTAAAGCCATACTACCAAGCTGATGTTCTCAGAGAATCTGAACTTGACTCTCCCTGTAAAATCTCTTTCTAATTTCTGTTCCAAGTCTCTTTCAATCTTTGTCCCATGTCTCTCCTACAGAAGCACATGTCACTTAAAATAGTCACAGTTCTCCACGCAAGTACACATTCACAGGTTTGGGGGAAAGGGCAGCGCTCAGGTCTCAATGTTTGAGCATTTAATGAATTTGCATAGTTTGTCCTCCTGTCTTGGGAGTCAACAAGCCACAGTGTCCACACAAAGCTTAATCAACATTCATTGCTCAACAGACTAATAGAAGACAACAATCAGGGTTATACAAATACTGGTCTGCCCTTGACCACAGAAATGCACATACATAACAAGTCAACAGAAACACAATAGTGTATTTCTCTTGGATTAACAAATCTAATCGTCAGTCTGTGTGGCATCTGTCAGGAATCCAGTATAAATGCTAACATGCCCATCTGTTCTCCATTGCCATTATTACATTACTAATCAAATTGTTGATGCAATTTTTCTGTCCAACAAAAGCATTGTAAACGGGGTATAGGAGGAATATGTATATTCTTATATACGTAGATGACCTATATCATGATATTATATTCTGTACCAGTAGATGCTTTGGTGTCACACGGATGTCGGGCCTGGTGCTTCACTGGCATGTGGAAGCTGAGGCATGTGCTTTGATGGCAAATAAATGCCGGGCCGTGTGCTTCAGTGACATCCAGACATCAGGCCTTGTGCTTCAGTGGCACGTGGATGCCGGGTCTTGTGCTTCAGTGGCACCTGGACACGGGACCGTATGCTTTGGGGCACTCAGATATGGAGCCGTGTGCTTCGGTGGCACCGGTACGCGGGGCTTGTTCTTCATAGGCACCCGGACACAGGGCCGTGTGCTTCGGTGGCACCTGAATGCACGGCTACAGTGCTGGCCAAAAGTATTGGCACCCCTGCAATTCTGTCAGATAATACTCAGTTTCTTCCTGAAAATGATTGCAATCACAAATTCTTTGGTATTATTCTCTTCATTTAATTTGTCTTCAATGAAAAAAACACAAAAAGAATTGTCCTAAAGCCAAATTGGATATAATTCCACACCAAACCTAAAAAAGGGGGTGGACAAAAGTATTGGCACCGTTTGAAAAATCATGTGATGCTTCTCTAATTCGTGTAATTAACAGCACCTGTAACTTACCTGTGGCACCTAACAGGTGTTGGCAATAACTAAATCACACTTGCAGACAGTTAACATGGATTAAAGTTGACTCAACCTCTGTCCTGTGTCCTTGTGTGTACCACATTGAGCATGGAGAAAAGAAAGAAGACCAAAGAACTTTCTGAGGACTTGAGAAACCAAATTGTGAGGAAGCATGAGCAATCTCAAGGCTACAAGTCCATCTCCAAAGACCTGAATGTTCCTGTGTCTTCCGTGTGCAGTGTCATCAAGAAGTTTAAAGCCCATGGCACTGTGGCTAACCTCCCTAGATGTGGGCAGAAAAGAAAAATTGACGAGAGATTTCAACGCAAGATTGTGCGGATGGTGGATAAAGAACCTCGACTAACATCCAAACAAGTTCAAGCTGCCCTGCAGTCCGAGGGTACAACAGTTTCAACCCGTACTATCCGTCGGCGTCTGAATGAAAAGGGACTGTATGGTAGGATACCCAGGAAGACCCCACTTCTTACCCCGAGACATAAAAAAGCCAGGCTGGAGTTTGCCAAAACTTACCTGAGAAAGCCTAAAACGTTTTGGAAGAATGTTCTGTGGTCAGATGAGACAAAAGTAGAGCTTTTTGGGATAAAGCATCAACATAGAGTGTACAGGAAACAAAAAAGAGGCATTCAAAGAAAAGAAGACGGTCCCTACAGTCAAACATGGCGGAGGTTCCCTGATGTTTTGGGGTTGCTTTGCTGCCTCTGGCACTGGACTGCTTGACCGTGTGCATAGCATTATGAAGTCTGAAGACTACCAACAAATTTTGCAGCATAATGTAGGGCCCAGTGTGAGAAAGCTGGGTCTCCCTCAGAGGTCATGGGTCTTCCAGCAGGACAATGACCCAAAATACACTTCCAAAAGCACTTTAAAATGGTTTTAGAGAAAGCACTGGAGACTTCTAAGGTGGCCAGCAATGAGTCCAGACCTGAATCTCATAGAACACCTGTGGAGAGATATCAAAATGGCAGTTTGGAGAAGGCGCCCTTCAAATATCAGAGACCTGGAGCAGTTTGCCAAAGAAGAATGGTCTACAATTCCAGCAGAGCATTGTAAGAAACTCATTGATGGTTACCTGAAGCGGCTGTTCGCAATTATTTTGGGTAAAGGTTGTGCAACCAAGTATTAGGCTGAGGGTGCCAATACTTTTGTCCGGCCCTTTTTTGGAGTTTTGTGTGAAATGATCAATGATTTGATTTTTGCTTCATTCTCTTTTGTGTTTTTTCCTTGCAAGCAAATTAAATGAAGAGAATAATACCAAAGAATTTGTGATTGCAATCATTTTCAGGAAGAAACTGAGTATTATCTGACAGAATTGCAGGGGTGCCAATACTTTTGGCCAGCACTGTATGTGCTTCATGGCATCCGTATGTGGGGCCGTGTGCTTCGGTGTCACCCGTATGTGGAGCCATGTGCTTCGGTGGCACAGTGGCACCCGCCGGTCCGTGTCCTTCGGTGGCACTGAGAAGCTGGACTGTGTGTTTCGGTGACACCCGTACGCAGGGCTATGTGCTTTGGTGACATCCGTATGCGGGACCGTGTGCTTCGGTGGCACCCAGACGCGGGGCCATGTGCTTCGGTGGCACCCGTACTTGGGGGCAAATGCTTCGGTGGCATCCGTATGCAGGACCGTGTGCTTCGATGGCATCAGTAACCGGGGCCGTGTGCTTAAGTGGCACCCAAACACGGGGCTGTGTGCTTCGGTGACACTCGTATGTGGAGTTTTGTGCTTCGGTGGCACCCATTCAGGGGGTTGTGTGATTTGGTGGCACTCAGATGCGTGGCAGAGTCCTATGGTGGTGCACGGACGCGGATCTGTGTGCTTTGGTGGCACCCAGGCTTGAGGCTGTGTGCTTCAGGGGCACTCATATGTGGAGTCGAGTGCTTTGGTGGTACCCGGACGCCGGTGTTTGTGCTTCGGTAGCACCGAGAAGCAGGGCCATGTGCTTCGGTGGCACCCGGACGCGGGTCTGTGTGCTTCGGTGTCACCTAGACATGGGGTCATGTGCTTCAGTCGCACTCTTATGCAGGGCTGTGTGCTTCGGAGGTACCTGGACGCCGGTGTTTGTGCTTCGGTAGCACCGAAAAGTGGGACCATGTTCTTCGGTGGCACCCAGATGCTTGTCCGTGTGCTTCGGTGGCAACTAGACACGGGACCATGTGCTTCGGTGGCACCCGGACGAGGGCCATGTGCTTCGGTGGTACTCGTATGTGAAGCCGTGTGCTTCGGTGGCACCTAGACACGGGGTTATGTGCTTCGGTGGCACCCGGATGCGGGTCTGTGTGCTTTGGTGTCACCTAGACATGGGGTCATGTGCTACGGTCGCACTCTTATGCAGGGCTGTGTGCTTCTGTGGCACCTGTTCAGGGGGTCATGTGCTTCGGTGGCATACGGACACGGGGCAGAATACTACGGTGGCACACGAACGTGGGTCTGTGTGCTTCGGTGGCACCCAGACACAAGGCCGTGTGCTTTAGAGGCACTCGTACGTGCAGCCATGTGCTTTGGAGGTACCCGGATGCCGGTCTTTGTGCTTCGGTAGCACCCAAACACGTGGCAGTGTGCTTCGGTGGTACTCGTATGTGAAGCCGTGTGCTTCGGTGGCACCCGGACGCGGGGCAGAGTGCTTCGATGGCATACGGACGCGGGTCTGTGTGCTTCGGTGGCACCCAGACACGAGGCTGTGTGCTTCAGGGGCACTCGTACGTGGAGCTGTGTGCTTCGGTGGTACTCGGACGCCGATCTTTGTGCTTCGGTAGCACCGAGAAGTGGGGCCACGTGCTTCATGGCACCGGGATGCAGGGCCGTGTGCTTCTGTAGCACATGGATGCGGGTCTTTGTGCTTCGGTGGCACCCAGACACGAGTCTGTGTGCTTCAAGGACACCCATACAGGGAGGCCATGTGCTTCGGTGGCACCTAGACGCGGGTTTGTGTGCTTCTGTGGCACCTTAACACAGGGCCACGTGCTTCGGTGGCACCCAGACACGGGGCATGTGGTTCGGTGGCACTCGTATGTGGGGCTGTGTGCTTCAGTGGCACCCGGAAGCGGGCCTGTGTGCTTCGGTGGCACCCGAATGTGGGTCTGTGTGCTTTGGTCGCACCTAGACTAGGGGCCATGTGCTTCGGCGGCACCCGGATGTGGGACAGAGTGCTTCGGTGGCACACGGATGCGGGTCTGTGTGCTACTGTGGCACCCAGACACCAGGCCATGTGCTTCAGGGGCACTCGTATGTGGAGTTGTGTGCTTCGGTGGTACACGGACGCCAGTCTTTGGGCTACGATAGCACCGAGAAGCGGGGCCATGTGCTTCGGTAGCACCCGGACGCTGGTCTGTGTGCTTCGTTGGCACCCAGACACGGGTATGTGTGCTTCGGTGGCACTCGTATGTGGGGCCGTGTGCTTCGGTGGCACTTGTACAGGGAGGTCGTGTGCTTCGGTGGCACCCGGACGCAGGTTTGTGTGCTTCGGTGGCACCCATTCAACGGGGCTGTGTACTTCGGTGGCACCCAGACACGAAGCCGTGTTCTTCATGAGCAATCGTACGTGGAGCCGTGTGCTTCGGAGGTACCCGGACGCCGGTCTTTGTGCTTCAGTAGCACCGAGAAGCGGGAGCCATGTGCTTCGGTGGCACCAGTATGCAGGTCCCTGTGCTTATTTGGCACATGGACGTGAGTCTGTGTGCTTCCGTGGCACCCAGACACAGGGGCATGTGCTTCAATGGCACTCTTATGTGGGGCTGTGTGCTTCAGTGGCACCCGGACGCGGGGCAGAGAGCTAAAGTGGCAGTCGTACATTGAGCTGTGTGCTTGGGAGGTACCCGGACGCCCGTCTTTGTGCTTCGGTGGCACCGAGAAGCGGGGCTATGTGCTTCGGTGGCACACGGACATGGGTCTGTGTGCTTCGGTGGCACCTAGACACGGGCCATGTGCTTCGGTGGCACCCGAACGAGGAGCCATGTGCTTCGGTGGCACACAGACGCGGGTCTGTTTTCTTCGGTGGCACGTAGACGCTGGTTTGTGTGCTTCTGTGGCACCTAGACGCAGGGCCGTGTGCTTCAGGGGCACTTGTACGTGGAGCCGTGTTCTTCAGTGGTACCTTGACACCAAGCTTTGTGCTTCGGTAGCACCGAGAAGCGGGGCCGTGTGATTCGGTGTCACCCGGACGCGGGTCTGTGTGTTCGGTAGCACCTAGACACGGGGCCATGTGCTTCGATGGCACCCGGATGTGGGGCAGAGTGCTTCGGTGGCACATGGACGCGGGTCTGTGTGCTTCGGTGGCACCCAGACACGAGGCCGTGTGCTTCAGGGGCACTCGTACTTGGAGCTGTGTACTTCGGAGGTAACCGGACGCGGGTCTTTGTGCTTCGGTAGCACCGAGAAGCTGGGCCATGTGCTTCGGTGGAAACCGGACGCGGGGTCATGTGCTTCAGTGGCACATGGACATTGGTCTATGTGCTTCGGTGGCACCCAGACATGGGTCTGTGTGATACGGTGGCACCTAGACACGGGGCCATGTGCTTCGGTGGCACCCGGACTGGGGTCTGTGTGCTTTGGTGGTACATGGACGCGGGTCTGTCTGCTTAGGTGGCACCCAGACATGAGGCTGTGTGCTTCTTGGTCACTCGTACATGGAGAAGTATTCTTTGGTGGCACCCGAATGCGGGTCTGTGCTTCGGTGGCACCTAGACAGGGGGCATGTGCTTCGGTGGCACCCGGACACAAGGCCATGTGCTTCGGTGGCACACGGATGCGGGTCTGTGTGCTTCGGTGGCACCCAGACACGGGACCTTGTGCTTTGGTGCCACTCGTATGTGGGGCCGTGTGCTTCGTTGGCACCCGGATGCGGGGCAGAGTGCTACGGTGACACACGGACGTGGGTCTATGTGCTTCGGTGGCACCCAGACACAAGGCCGTGTGCTTCAGGGGCACTCGCATGTGGAGCCGTGTGCTTCGGAAGTACCCGGACGCCGGTCTTTGTGCTTCGGTAGCACCAAGAAGCGGGGCCATGTGCTTTGGTGGAAACCGGACGTGGGGCCATGTGCTTCGGTGGCACATGGATGTTAGTCTTTGTGGTTCGTTGTCACCCAGACACGGGGCAGAGTGCTTCAGTGGCACATGGACACGTGTCTGTGTGCTTCGGTGGCACCCAGACACGAGGCCGTGTGCTACAGGGTCGCTCGTACATGAAGCTGTATTCTTTGGTGGCACCCGGATGCGGGTCTGTGTGCTTCGGTGGCACCTAGACAGGGGCCATGTGCTTCGTTGGCACCCGTACGCGGGGCAGAGTGCTTCAGTGGCACATGGACACGGGTCTGTGTGCTTTGGTGGCACCCAGACACGAGGCCATGTGCTACAGGGTCACTCGTACATGAAGCTGTATTCTTTGGTGGCACACGGATGCGGGTCTGTGTGCTTCGGTGGCACCTAGACAGGGGGCATGTGCTTCGGTGGCACCCGGACACAAGGCCATGTGCTTCGATGGCACACAGATGCGGGTCTTTGTGCATCGGTGGCACCCAGAAATGAGGCCGTGTGCTTTTGTGGCACTTGTATGTGGGGCCGTGTGCTTCGGAAGTACCCGGACGCCGGTCTTTGTGCTTCGGTAGCACCAAGAAGCGGGGCCATGTGCTTCAGTGGAAACCGGACATGGGGCCATGTGGTTCGGTGGCACATGTACATTAGTCTGTGTGCTTCAGTGGCACCCAGACACGGGTCTGTGTGCTACGGAGGCACCTAGAGATGGGGCCATGTGCTTCGTTAGCACCCGGACGCGGGGCAGAGTGCTTTGGTGGCACATGGACGCGGGTCTGTGTGCTTTGGTGGCACCCAGACACGAGGCCGTGTACTTCAGGGGCACTCGTACGTGGAGCCGTGTACTTCGGAGGTACCCGGACGCCGGTCTTTGGTAACACCGAGAAGCAGGGCCGTGTGCTTCGGTGGAAACCAGACGCGCGGTCATATGCTTTGGTGGCACATAGACGTTGGTCTGTGTGCTTCGCTGGCACGCAGACACGGGTCTGTGCGCTACAATGGCCCCTAGACATGGGGCCATGTGCTTCGTTGGCATCCAGACTGGGGTCTGTGTGCTTCGGTGGTATACACGGACACGGGTCTGTGTGCTTCGGTGGCACCTAGACATGAGGCCGTGTGCTTCAGGGGCACTCGTACATGGAGCTGTATTCTTTGGTGGCACCCAGATGCGGGTCTGTGTGCTTCGGTGGCACCTAGACACAGGGCCATGTGCTTCAGTGGCACCCAGATGCAAGGCCATGTGCTTCGGTGGCAAATGGATGCGGGTCTGTGTGCTTCGTCGGCACCCAGACACGGGGCCGTGTGCTTCGGTGTCACTCCTATATGGCGCCGTGTGCTTCGGTGGCACCCGGAGGCGGGGCAGAGTGCTACGGTGGCACACGGACGCAAGTCTGCGTGCTTCGGTGGCACCCAAACACGGGGCCGTGTGCTTTGGTGATACTCGTATGTGAAGCCGTGTGCTTCAGTGGCACCCGGATGCGGGGCCGTGTGCTTAGGTGGATCCCGGACACGGGTCTGTGTGCTTCGGTGGCACCTAGACATGGGGCCATTTGCTTCGCTGGCACATGGATGTGGGTCTGTGTGCTTCGGTGGCACCAAGACACGAGGCCGTGTGCTTCAGGGGCACTCATACGTGGAGCCGAGTACTTCGGTGGTACCCGGAAGGCGGTCTTTGTGCTTCAGTAGCACCGATAAGCGCGGCCATGTGCTTCGGTGGCACACGGACGCAGGGCCATGTGCTTCTGTGGCACATGGACGGGAGTCTGTGTGCTTCGGTGGCAACCACACACGGGTCTGTGTGTTTCGATGGCACTCGCATGTGGGGCCATATGCTTCGGTGGCACCCGTACATGTAGGCTTCTAACGCGAGTGATGGCACTCTAACGCAGGTTTGTGTGCTTCGCCGGCACCTAGGCTCGGGACCATGTGCTTCGGGGGCACCCGGACGCTGGGTCACGTGCTTCGGTGGCACACGGAAGCGAGATTGTGTGCTTCGGTGGCACCCAGTCACGAGGGCATCTGCTTCGGTGGCACTCGTATGCTGGGCTGTGTGCTTCGATGGCACCCGTTCAGTGGGTCGTGTGCTTCGGTGGCACCCGGACGCGGGTCTGTGTGCTTCAGTGGCACCCAGACACGAGGCCATGTGCTTCATGGGCACTCGTACGTGGAGCTGTGTGATTTGAAGGTACCTGGACGCCGGTCTTTGTGCTTCGGTAGCACTGAGAAGCGGGGCCATGTGCTTCGATGGAAGCCGGATGAGGGGCCATGTGCTTCGGTGGCACATGGACGTTGGTCTGTGTGCTTTGGTGGCACCCAGACACAGGTATGTGTGCTATGGTGGCACCTAGACACCGGATCATGTGCTTCGGTGGCACCCGGACGCGGGGCAGAGTGCTTCGGTGGCACACGGACATAGGTCTGAGTGCTTCGGTGGCACCCACACACGAAGCCGTGTGCTGCAGGGGCACTCGTACGTGGAGCCATGTGTTGCGGAGGTACCCGGACGCCGGCCTTTGTGCCCCGGTAGCACCGAGAAGTGTGGCCATGTGCTTCGGTGGAAACCAGACGAGGGGCAATGTGCTTCGGTGGCACCCAGACACGGGTCTGTGTGCTACGGTGGCACCTAGACACCAGGCCATGTGCTTCGTTGGCACTCATGTGGGGCCGTGTGCTTCGGTGGCACCTGGACGCTGGGCAGAGTGTTATGGTGGCACACGGACGCGGGTCTGTGCTTTGGTGGCACCCAGACATGAGGAGGTATGCGGACGCCGTTCTTTGTGCTTCGGTAGCACTGAGATGCGGGGTCATGTGCTTCGGTGGCACCGACACACCGGGCCGTGTGCTTTTGTGGCACTCGTATGTGGGGCCGTGTGCTTCGGAAGTACCCGGACGCCGGTCTTTGTGCTTCGGTAGCACCAAGAAGCGGGGCCATGTGCTTCGGTGGAAATCGGACGTGGGGCCATGTGCTTCGGTGGCACATGTACGTTAGTTTGTGTGCTTCGGTAGCACCCAGACATGAGTCTGTCTGCTATGGAGGCACCTAGAGACGGGGCCATGTGCTTCGTTGGCACCCGTTCGCGGGGCAGAGTGCTTTGGTGGCACATGGATGCGGGTCTGTGTGATTTGGTGGCACCCAGATGCGGGGCCATGTGCTTCGCTGGCACCCAGACATGGGGCGTGTGTTTCGGTGGCACTCGTATGGGGGGCCGTGTGCTTTGGCGGCACCCGGACGAGGGGCCATGTGCTTCGGTGGCACCCGGACGTTGGGCTGTGTGCTTCGGTGGCACCCGGACTCGTGTCTGTGTGCTTCGGTGGCACCCGTATGTGGGCTGTATGCTTTGTCGGCATCCGGACGCGGGTCTGTGTGCTTCAGTGGCACCTAGACATGGGCCATGTGCTTCGGTGGCACCCAGACACGGGGCAGAGTGCTTTGGTGGCACACGGATGCGGGTTTCGGTGGCATGCAGACACAAGGCCTTGTGCTTCAGGGGCACTCATATGCGGAGCCGTGTGCTTTGGTGGTACTCAGACGCCGGTCTGTGTGCTTCGGTAGCACCGAGAAGCGTGACCTTGTGCTACGGTGGCACCCGGATGCAGGTTTGTGTGCCTCGGTGGCACCCATTCAACGGGGCCCTGTACTTCGGTGGCACCCAGACACGAGGCCGTGTTCTTTATGGGCACTTGTACGTGGAGTCTTGTGCTTTGGAGGTACCCGGACGCCGGTCTTTGTGCTTCAGTAGCACCGAAAAGCGGGGCCATGTGCTTCGGTGGGACCCGGATGCGGGTCTGTTTGCTTCGGTGGCACCCAGACACGAGGCTGTGTGCTACAGGGGCACTCGTCCGTGGAGCCGTGTTCTTCAATGGTACAGGGATGCCAGTCTTTGCTTCGGTAACACCGAGAAGCGGGGCCATGTGCTTTGGTGGCACCCGGACATGGGTCTGTGTGCTTCGGTGGCACCTAGACACGGGGCCATGTGCTTCGGTGGCACCCGTACAGGAAGGCTATGTGCTTCGGTGGCACCCAGATGCGGGTCTGTTTGCTTCAGTGGCATCTAGACACGGGGCCATGTGCTTCGGTGGCACCCGGACGAAGGGTCATGTGCTTCGGTGGCCCACGTATGCAGGGCTGTGTGCTTCGGTGGCACCCAGACACGTGGCCAAGTGCTTCGGTGATACTCGTATGTGGAGCTTTGTGCTTCGGTGGCACCCGTTCAGGGGGTTGTGTGCTTCGGTGGCACCCGGACGCAGGGCAGAGTGCTATAGTGGCACATGGACGCGGATCTATGTGCTTCGGTGGCACCCAGACACGAGGCTGTGTGCTTCAGGGGTACTCATACGTGGAGCCATGTGCTTCGGTGGTACCCGGACGCCGGTCTTTGTGCTTCGGTAGCACTGAAAAGCATTGCCATGTGCTTCGGTGGCACCCAGATGCGAGTCTGTGTGCTTCAGTGGCACCTAGACACGAGGTCATGTGCTTCGGTGGCACCCGGACGAGGGGCCATGTGCTTTAGTGGCACACGGACGCAGGTCTGTGTGCTTCGGTGGCACCCAGGCACAGGGCCGTGTGCTTCGGTGGTACTCATACGTGCAGCCGTGTGCTTCGGAATTACCCGGACGCCGGTCTTTGTGCTTTGGTAGCACCGAGAAGTGGGACCATGTTCTTCGGTGGCACCCAGATGCGGGTCTGTGTGCTTCGGTGGCACCTAGACAGGGGGCCATGTGCTTCGGTGTCACCCGGACGAGGGGCCATGTGCTTCGGTGGCACATGGACGCAGGTCTGTGTGCTTCGGTGGCACCCAGACACATGGCCATGTGCTTCGGTGGTACTCGTATGTGAAGCCGTGTGCTTCGGTGGCACCTAGACACAAGGTCATGTGCTTCTAAGGCACCCGGAAGAGCGGCCATATTCTTCGGTGGCACACGGACGCAGGTCTGTGTGCTTCGGTGGCACCCAGACATTGGGCCGTGTGCTTCGGTGGTACTCATATGTGAAGACGTGTGCTTCGGTGGCACCAGGTTGTGGGGCCGTGTGCTTCGGTGGCACCCGGACTCGGGTCTGTGTGCTTCGGTGTCACCTAGACATGGGGTCATGTGCTATGGTCGCACTCTTATGCAGGGCTGTGTGCTTCGGTGGCACCTGTTCAGGGGGTCATCTGCTTCGGTGGCACACGGACGCGGGTCAGAAAGGTACGGTGGCACATGAACGTGGGTCTGTGTGCTTCGGTGGCACCCAGAAACAAGGCCGTGTGCTTCAGAGGCACTCGTACGTGCAGCTGTGTGCTTCGGAAGTACCCGGACGCAGGTCTTTGTACTTTGGCAGCACCGAGAAGTGGGACCATGTTCTTCAGTGGCACCCAGACACAAGGCCGTGTGCTTTAGGGGCACTCGTACGTGCAGCCGTGTGCTTCGGAGGTACCCGGACGCCGGTCTTTGTGCTTCTGTAGCACCGAGAAGTGGGACCATGTTCTTCGGTGGCACCCAGATGTTGGTCTGTGTGCTTCGGTGGTTCCTGGACGAGGGGCCATGTGCTTCGGTGGCACATGGACGCAAGTCTGTGTGCTTCGGTAGCACCCAAACACGTGGCCGTGTGCTTCGGTGGTACTCTTATGTGAAGCCGTGTGCTTCGGTGGCACCCGGACGCGGGGCAGAGTGCTTCGATGGCACACGGACGCGGGTCTGTGTGCTTCGGTGGCACCCAGACACGAGGCTGTGGCTGTGTGCTTCAGGGGCACTCGTACGTGGAGCTGTGTGCTTCGGTGGTACTCGGACGCCGATCTTTGTGCTTCGGTAGCACCGAGAAGTGGGGCCACGTGCTTCGTGGCACCCGGATGCAGGTCCGTGTGCTTCTGTAGCGCATGGATGCGGGTCTTTGTGCTACGGTGGCACTCAGACACGAGTCTGTGTGCTTCGATGATACCCGTACAGGGAGGCCATGTGCTTCGGTGGCACCTAGACGCGGGTTTGTGTGCTTTTGTGGCACCTTGACACAGGGCCACATGCTTCGGTGGCACCCAGACACGGGGCATGTGTTTCGGTGGCACACGTATGTGGGGCTGTATGCTTCGGTGGCACCCGGAAGTGGGGCAATGTGCTTTGGTGGCACCCGAATGTGGGTCTGTGTACTTTGGTGGCACCTAGACAGGGACCATGTGCTTCGTTGGCACCCGGACGTGAGACAGAGTGCTTCGGTGGCACACGGATTCGGGTCTGTGTGCTACGGTGTCACCCAGACACCAGATCATGTGCTTCAGGGGCACTCGCATGTTGAGTTGTGTGCTTCGTTGGCACACGGACGCCAGTCTTTGTGCTGCGATAGCACCGAGAAGCAGGGCCATGTGCTTCGGTGGCACCCGGACGTTGGTCTTTGTGCTTCGGTGGCACCCAGACACGGGTCTGTGTGCTTCGGTGGCACTCGCATGTGGGGCCGTGTGCTTCGGTGGCACCTGTACAGGGAGGTCGTGTGTTTCGGTGGCACCCGGACGCAGGTTTGTGTGCTTCGGTGGCACCCATTCAACGGGGCCGTGTGCTTCGGTGGCACCCAGACACGAAGCCGTGTTCTTCATGAGAAATCGTACGTGGAGCCGTGTTCTTCGGAGGTACCCGGACGCCGGTCTTCAGTAGCACCGAGAAGCGGGAGCCATGTGCTTCGGTGGCACCAGTACGCAGGGCCCTGTGCTTATTTGGTACATGGACGTGGGTCTGTGTGCTTCGGTGGTACCCAGACACAGGGGCATGTGCTTCAATGTCACTCTTATGTGGGGCTGTGTGCTTCGGTGGCACCCGTTCAGGGGGTCGTGTGCTTCGGTGGCACCCGGACACGGGGCAGAGAGCTAAAGTGGCAGTCGTATGTTGAGCCGTGTGCTTGGGAGGTACCCGGACGCCGGTCTTTGTGCTTCGGTGGCGCAGAGAAGCAGGGCCATGTGCTTCGGTGGCACACGGACGTGGGTCTGTGTGCTTTGGTGGCACCTAGACACGGGCCATGTGCTTCGGTGGCACCCGGACGAGGAGCCATGTGCTTCGGTGGCACACAGATGCGGGTCTGTGTGCTTAGGTGGCACCTAGAAGCAGGGCCGTGTGCTTCAGGGGCACTCGTACGTGGAGCCGTGTACTTCAGAGGTACCCGGACGCCGGTCCTTGTGCTTCGGTAGCACCGAGAAGCTGGGCCATGTGCTTCGGTGGAAACTGGACGCGGGGTCATGTGCTTCGGTGGCACATGGACATTGGTCTATGTGCTTCGGTGGCACCCAGACACGGGTCTGTGTGATACGGTGGCACCTAAACACGGGGCCTTGTGCTTCGGTGGCACCCGGACTGGGGTCTGTGTGCTTTGGTGGTACATGGATGCGGGTCTGTCTCCTTCGGTGGCAACCAGACATGAGGCCGTGTGCTTCTTGGTCACTCGTACATGGAGAAGTATTCTTTGGTGGCACCCGGATGCGGGTCTGTGCTTCGGTGGCACCTAGACAGGGGGCATGTGCTTCGGTGGCACCCGGACACAAGGCCATGTGCTTCGGTGGCACACGGATGCGGGTCTGTGTGCTTCGGTGGCACCCAGACACGGGGCCTTGTGCTTTGGTGGCACTCGTATGTGGGACCGTGTGCTTCGTTGGCACCCGGATGCGGGGCAGAGTGCTACGGTGGCACACAGACGTGGGTCTGTGTGCTTCGGTGGCACCCAGACACAAGGCCGTGTGCTTCAGGGGCACTCATATGTGGAGCCGTGAACTTCGTACGTACCCGGTTGCCGGTCTTTGTGCTTCGGTAGCACCGAAAAGCTGGGCCATGTGCTTTGGTGGGAATCGGATGTGGGGCCATGTGCTTTGGTGGCACCCAGACACGGGTCTGTTCGCTATGGTGGCACCTAGACACGGGGCCATGTGCATCGGTGGCACCCGGACTGGGGTCTGTGTGCTTCGGTGGTACACGGACACGGGTCTGTGTGCTTCGGTGGCACCTAGACATGAGGCCATGTGCTTCAGGGTCACTCGTACATGAAGCTGTATTCTTTGGTGACACCCGGATGCGGGTCTGTGTGCTTCAGTGGCACCTAGACAGGGGGCATGTGCTTCGGTGGCACCCGGACACAAGGCCATGTGCTTCGGTGGCACACGGATGCGGGTCTGTGCGCTTCGGTGGCACCCAGACACGGGGCCGTGTGCTTTTGTGGCACTCGTATGTGTGGCCGTGTGATTCGGAAGTACCCGGACGCCGGTCTTTGTGCTTTGATAGCACCAAGAAGCGGGGCCATGTGCTTCGGTGGATTCCAGACGTGGGGCCATGTGCTTCGGTGGCACATGGACGTCTGTCTGTTTGCTTCCGTGGCACCCAGACACGGGTCTGTCTGCTACGGAGGCACCTAGAGACGGGGCCATGTGCTTCGTTGGCACCCGGACGCGGGGCAGAGTGCTTTGGTGGCACATGGACGCGAGTCTGTGTGCTTCGGTGGCACCCAGACACGAGGCCGTGTGCTTCAGGGGCACTAGTACGTGGAGCCGTGTACTTCGGAGGTACCCGGACGCCAGTCTTTGTGCTTCGGTGACACCGAGAAGCCTGGCCGTGTGCTTCGGTAGAAACCGGACTCGGGGCCATATGCTTCGGTGGCACAGAGACGTTGGTCTGTGTGCTTCGCTGGCACCCAGACACGGGTCAGTGCGCTACGGTGGCACCCAGACATGGGGCCATGTGCTTTGGTGGCACCCAGACTGGGGTCTGTGTGCTTCGGTGGTATACACAGACGCAGGTCTGTGTGCTTCGGTGGCACCCAGACATGAGGCCGTGTGCTTCAGGGGCACTCGTACATGGAACTGTATTCTTTCGTGGAACCCGGATGCGGGTCTGTGTGCTTCGTTGGCACTTAGACACAGGGCCATGTGCTTCGGTGGCACCCGGATGCAAGGCCATGTGCTTCGGTGGCACCCAGACACGAGACCGTGTTCTTCATGGTCACTCGAACATGGAACCGTTTGCTTCGGAGGTACCCAGACGCCGGTCTTTGTGCTTCAATAGCACCGATAAGCGGGGCCATGTGCTTCGTTGGCACACGGACGCAGAGCCATGTGCTTCTGTGGCACATGGACGTGGGTCTGTGTGCTTCGGTGGCAACCAGACATGGGTCTGTGTTCTTCGGTGGCACTCGCTTGTCGGGCTATGTGCTTCAGTGACACCCATACAGGTAGGCTGTGTGCTTTGATGGCACCCTAATGTGGGTTTGTGTGCTTTGGTGGCACCTAGACAAGGGATTATGTGCTTCGGGGGCACCCGGACGTGGGGTCACGTGCTTCGGTGGCACACGGACGCGAGTCTATGTGCTTCGGTGGCACCCATATTCTGGGCTATGTGCTTCGGTAGCACCCGTTCAGTGGGTCGTGTGCTTCGGTGGCATCCAGACACGGGAAAGAGTGCTTCGGTGGCACCTAGACACCAGGCCATGTGCTTCAGTGGCACCCGGACACGGGGCAGAGTGCTTCGGTGGCACACGGACATGTGTCTGTGTGCTTCGGTGGCACCCAGACATGAGGCAGTGTGCTTCAGGGGCACTCGTCCATGGAGCCATGTTCTTCAATGGTACAGGGACGCCAGTCTTTGCTTCGGTGGCACCTGGACGAGGGGCCATGTGCTTTGGTGGCACTCGTATGTGGGACCGTGTGCTTCGTTGGCACCCGGATGCGGGGCAGAGTGCTACGGTGGCACACAGACGTGGGTCTGTGTGCTTCGGTGGCACCCAGACACAAGGCCGTGTGCTTCAGGGGCACTCGTATGTGGAGCCATGACCTTCGTACGTACCCGGTTGCCGGTCTTTGTGCTTCGGTAGCACCGAAAAGCTGGGCCATGTGCTTTGGTGGGAATCGGATGTGGGGCCATGTGCTTTGGTGGCACCCAGACACGGGTCTGTTCGCTATGGTGGCACCTAGACACGGGGCCACGTGCATCGGTGGCACCCGGACTGGGGTCTGTGTGCTTCGGTGGTACACGGATGCGGGTCTGTGTGCTTCGGTGGTTCCTGGATGAGGAGCCATGTGCTTCGGTAGCACCCAAACACGTGGCCATGTGCTTCGGTGGTACTCGTATGTGAAGCCGTGTGCTTCGGTGGCACCCAGACGCGGGGCTGTGTGCTTTGGTGGCACCCAGACGCGGAGCTGTGTGCTTCGGTGGTACTCGGACGCCGATCTTTGTTGCTTCGGTAGCACCAAGAAGTGGGGCCACGTGCTTCGTGGCACCCGGATGCAGGGCCGTGTGCTTCTGTAGCACATGGATGCGGGTCTTTGTGCTTCGGTGGCACCCAGACATGAGTCTGTGTGCTTCAATGACACCCGTACAGGGAGGCCATGTGCTTCGGTGGCACCTAGACGCGGGTTTGTGTGCTGTGGCACCTTGACACAGGGCCACGTGCTTCGGTGGCACCCAGACACGGGGCATGTGTTTCGGTGGCACTCGTATGTGGGGCTGTGTGCTTAGGTGGCACCCGGAAGCGGGGCCGTGTGCTTCGGTGGCACCCGAATGTGGGTCTGTGTGCTTTGGTGGCACCTAGACAAGGGGCCATGTGCTTCGGTGGCACCCGGACGTGGGACAGAGTGCTTCGTGGCACACGGACGCGGGTCTGTGTGCTACGGTGGCACCCAGACACCAGGCCATGTTCTTCACGGGCACTCGTATGTGGAGTTTTGTGCTTCGGTGGTACACGGACGCCAGTCTTTGTGCTGCGATAGCACCGAGAAGCAGGGCCATGTGCATCGGTGGCACCCGGACGCCGGTCTTTGTGCTTCGGTAGCACCGAGAAGCGGGGCCATGTGCTTCAGTGGATACCGGACGAGGGGCCATGTGCTTCGGTGGCACATGGACGTTGGTCTGTGTGCTTCGGTGGCACCCAGACACAGGTATGTGTGGTACGGTGGCACCTAGACACCGGACCATGTGCTTCGGTGGCACCCGGACGCGGGGCAGAGTGCTTCGGTGTCATATGAACATGGATCTGAGTGCTTCGGTGGCACCCACACACGAAGCCGTGTGCTTCAGGGGCACTCGTACGTGGAGCCATGTGTTGCGGAGGTACCCGGATGCCAGCCTTTGTGCTCCGGTAGCACCGAGAAGCGTGGCCATGTGCTTCGGTGGATACCGGACGAGGGGCCATGTGCTTCGGTGGCACATGGACGTTGGTCTGTGTGCTTCGGTGGCACCCAGACACGGGTCTGTGTGCTACGGTGGCACCTAGACACCAGGCCATGTGCTTCGGTGGCACCCGGACGCGGGGCAGAGTGCTTCGGTGGCACACGGACATGGGTCTGTGTGCTTCGGTGGCACCCAGACACGAGGCCGTGTGCTTCGTTGGCACTCGTATGTGGGGCCGTGTGCTTCGATGGCACCTGGAAGCGGGGCCGTGTGCTTCGGTGGCACCTGATTGCGGGTCTGTGTGCTTTGGTGGCACCTAGACAAGGGGCTATGTGCTTCGGTGGCACCCGGACGCGGGGCAGAGTGCTTCGGTGACACCTAGATGCGGGGCCGTGTGCTTTGGCGGCACCCGGACGTGGGGCCGTGTGCTTCGGTTGCACCCGGACTCGGGTCTATGTGCTTCGGTGGCACCCGTATGTGGGCTGTGTGCTTTGGCGGCATCCGGACGCGGGTCTGTGTGCTTCGTTGGCACCTAGACATGGGCCATGTGCTTCGGTGGCACCCAGACGCGGGGCAGAGTGCGTTGGTGGCACACGGACGCGGGTCTGTGTGTTTCGGTGGCATCCAGACACAAGGCCTTGTGCTTCAGGGGCACTCGTATGCGGAGCCGTGTGCTTCGGCTGTATCCAGACGCCGGTCTGTGTGCTTCGGTAGCACCAAGAAGCGGGGCCTTGTGCTACGGTGGCACCTGGACGCTGATCTGTGTGCTTCGGTGGCACCTGTACAGGGAGGTTGTGTGCTTCGGGGGCACCCGGATGCAGGTTTGTGTGCTTCGGTGGCACCCATTCAACGGGGCCCTGTACTTCGGTGGCACCCAGACACGAGGCCGTGTTCATCATGGGCACTCGTACGTGGAGTCTTGTGCTTTGGAGGTACCCGGACGCCGGTCTTTGTGCTTCCGTAGCACCGAGAAACGGGGCCATGTGCTTTGTTGGAAACCGGGTGAGGAGCCATGTGCTTTGGTGGCACATGAACCTTGGTCTGTGTGCTTCAGTGGCACCTAGACACGGGTCTGTGTGTTACAGTGGCACCTAGACACCGGGCCATGTGCTTCGGTGGCACCCGGACGCGGGTCTGTGTGCTACGGTTGCACCGAGACACCAGGCCATGTGCTTCAGGGGCACTCGTATGTGGAGTTGTGTGCTTCGGTGGTACACGGACGCCAGTCATTGTGCTGCGATAGCACCGGGAAGCAGGGCCATGTGCTTCGGTGGTACCCGGACGCTGGTCTGTGTGCTTCGGTGGCACTCGCATGTGGGGCCGTGTGCTTCTATGGCACCTGTACAGGGAGGTCGTGTGCTTCGGTGGCACCCAGATGCAGGTTTGTGTGCTTCGGTGGCACCCATTCAACGGGGCCGTGTGCTTCGGTGGCACCCAGACATGAAGACGTGTTCTTCATGAGCAATCGTACGTGGAGCCGTGTTCTTCGGAGGTACCTGGACGCTGGTCTTTGTGCTTCAGTAGCACCGAGAAGCGGGAGCCATGTGCTTCGGTGACACCAGTACGCAGGGCCCTGTGCTTATTTGGCACATGGACGTGGGTCTGTGTGCTTCGGTGGTACCCAGACACAGGGGCATGTGCTTCAATGGCACTTTTATGTGGGGCTGTGTGCTTCAGTGGCACCCGTTCAGGGGGTCGTGTGCTTCGGTGGCATCCAGACTCGGTGCAGAGAGCTAAAGTGGCAGTCGTACGTTGAGGCGTGTGCTTGGGAGGTACCCGGACGCCGGTCTTTGTGTTTCGGTGGCGCCGAGAAGCGGGGCCAAGTGCTTCGGTGGCACACGGACGTGGGTCTGTGTGCTTTGGTGGCACCTAGACACGGGCCATGTGCTTCGGTGGCACCCGGACGAGGAGCCATGTGCTTCGGTGGCACACGGACGTGGGTCTGTGTTCTTAGGTGGTACCTAGACGCAGGGCCGTGTGCTTCAGGGTCACTCGTACGTGAAGCCGTGTTCTTCGGTGGTACCTGGACGCCAAGCTTTGTGCTTCGGTAGCACCGAGAAGCGGGGCCGTGTGATTCGGTGGCACCCGGACGCGGGTCTGTGTGTTCGGTAGCACCTAGACACGGGGCCATGTGCTTCGATGGCACCCGGAGGCGGGGCAGAGTGCTTCGGTGGCACACGGACGCGGGTCTGTGTGCTTCGGTGGGATCTAGACAGGGGGCATGTGCTTCAGTGGCACCCGGACACAAGGCCATGTGCTTCGGTGGCAAACGGATGCTGGTCTGTGTGCTTCGGTGGCACCCAGACACGGGGCCGTGTGCTTCGGTGGCACCCAGACACGGGGCCGTGTGCTTCGGTGGCACCCAGACACGAGGCCGTTGGTTCAGGGGCACTCGTACGTGGAGCCATGTACTTCGGAGGTACCCGGACGCCGGTCTTTGTGCTTCGGTAGCACCGAGAAGCTGGGCCATGTGTTTCGGTGGAAACCGGACGCGGGGGTCATGTGCTTCGATGGCACATGGACATTGGTCTATGTGCTTTGGTGGCACCCAGACACGGGTCTGTGTGATACGGTGGCACCTAGACACGGGGCCATGTGCTTCGGTTGCACCCGGACTGGGGTCTGTGTGCTTTGGTGGCACATGGAAGCGGGTCTGTCTGCTTTGGTGGCACCCAGACATGAGGCCGTGTGCTTCGTGGTCACTCGTACATGGAGAAGTATTCTTTGGTGGTACCCGGATATGGGTCTGTGCTTCGGTGGGACCTAGACAGGGGGCATGTGCTTCGGTGGCACCCGGACACAAGGCCATGTGCTTCGGTGGCAAACGGATGCTGGTGTGTGTGCTTCGGTGGCACCCAGACACGGGGCCGTGTGCTTTGGTGGCACTCGTATGTGGGGCCTTGTGCTTCCTTGGCACCCGGATGCGGGGCAGGGTGCTACGGTGGCACACGGACGTGGGTCTGTGTGCTTCGGTGGCACCCAGACACAAGGCCGTGTGCTTCAGGGGCACTCATATGTGGAGCCGTGTACTTCGGAAGTACCCGGACGCCGATCTTTGTGCTTCCGTAGCACCAAGAAGCGGGGCCATGTGCTTCAGTGGAAACCGGACGTGGGGCCATGTGTTTTGGTGGCACATGGACGTTAGTCTGTGTGCTTCGGTGGCACCCAGACACGGGTCTGTGTGCTACGGTGGCACCTAGAGATGGGGCCATGTGCTTCGTTGGCACCCGGACGGGGGGCAGAGTGCTTCTGTGGTACACGGACGCTGGTCTATGTGCTTCGGATGGACCCAGGCACGGGGCTGTGTGCTTCAGGGGCACTCGTACGTGGAGCCGTGTGCTTCGGTGGTACCCGGATGCCAATATTTGTGCTTCGGTAGCACTGAGAAGCGGGGCCACATGCTTCGGTGGCACCCGGATGCGGGGCAGAGTGCTTCGATGGCACATGGATGCGGGTCTGTGTGCTTTGGTGGCACCCAGACATGAGGCTGTGTGCTTCAGGGGCACTCGTACGTGGAGCCATGTGCTTTGGTGGTACCCACACGCAGATCTTTGTGCTTCTGTAGCACCGAGAAGCGGGGCCACATGCTTCGGTGGCACTCGGACGCAGGGCCGTGTGCTTCTGTAGCACATGGACGCGGGTCTGTGTGCTTCGGTGGCACCCAGACACGGGTCTGTGTGCTTCGATGGCACCTGTACAGTGAGGCCATGTGCTTCGGTGGCACCTGGACACGGGTTTGTGTGATTCTGTGGCACATTGACATTGGGCCATGTGATTCGGTGGCACCCAGACACGGGGCATGTGTTTTGGTGGCACTCGTATGTGGGGCTGTGTGCTTCGATGGCACCCGGAAGCGGGGCCGTGTCCTTCCGTGACAACCAAATGCGGGTCTGTGTGCTTTGGTGGCACCAAGACAAGGGGCCATGTGCTTCTATGGTACCCGGACGCGGGTCTGTGTGCTTCGGTGGCAACCAGATGCACGTATGTGTGCTTTGGTGGCATTCGCATGTGGGGCCATGTGCTTCGGTTGCACCCATACAGGTAGGCCGTATGCGTCTGTGGCACCCTGATGCAGGTGTGTATGCTTCGGTGGTACCCAGACACGGGCTGTGTGCTTCGGTGACTCCCATACACGGAGGCCATGTGCTTCGGTGGCACCCGGACACGGGATTGTGTGCTTCTGTGGCACCCAGACGCAGGGTCATGTGCTTCGGTGGCACCCAGAGGCGGGGCCATGTGCTTCGGTGGCATACGGACATGGGGCGTGTGTTTCGGTGGCACTCAGACATGGGGCGTGTGTTTCGGTGGCACTCGTATGTGGGGCCGTGTGCTTCAGTTGCACCCGAATGCAGATCTGTGTGCTTCTGTGGCACCTAGACAAGGGGCCATGTGCTTCGGTGGCATCCGGACGCGGGGCAGAGTGCTTTGGTGGCACACGGATGCGGGTCTGCATGCTTAGGTGGCACCTAGATGCGCGGCCATGAGCTTTGGTGGCACCCGGACCCGGGGCAGAGTGCTTCAGTGACACCCAGACACGAGGCCTTGTGCTTCAGGGTCACTCGTACATGGAACTGTGTGCTTCGATGGTATCGAGACGCCGATCTTAGTGCTTCGGTAACACTGAGAAGCGGGGCCATGTGCTTCTGTGGCACTCGTATGTGGGGCAGTGTTCTTCGGTAGCACCCGTAAAAGGTAGGCCGTGTGCCTCGGTGGCACCTGGATGCGGGTTTGTGTGCTTCGGTGGCACCCAGACACGAGACCGTGTTCTTCATGGGCACTCGTACATGGAGCCGTGTGCTTCGGAGGTACCCGGACGTCGGTCTTTGTGATTCAGTAGCACCGAAAAGCGGGGCTATGTGCTTCGGTGGCACCCGGACGCAGGGCCATGTGCTTCTATGGCACATGGACGTGGATCTGTGTGCTTCGGTGGCAACCACACACGTGTCTGCGTGCGTCGGTGGCACTAGTACGTGGGGCCGTGTGATTCGGTTGCACCCGAATGTGGGTCTGTGTGCTTCGGTGGCACCTACACAAGGGGCCATGTGCTTCGGTGGCATCCGGACGTGGGTCTGTGTGCTTAGGTGGCACCTAGACGCGGGGCCGTGTGCTTCAGGGGCACTCGTACGTGGAGCCGTGTTCTTTGGTGATACCCGGACGCTGGTCTTTGTGCTTCTGTAGCACTGAGAAGTGGGGCCATGTGCTTCGGTGGCACACAGACATGAGTCTCTGTGCTTCGGTGGCACCCGTACAGGGAGGCTGTGTGCTTAAGTGGCACCCAAACCTGAAGCCGTGTGCTTCCTTGGCCGTGTGCTTCAGTGGTACCCCGACGCAGGGCCATGTGCTTCAATGGCACCCATATGCAGGGCAGTGTGCTTCGGTGACACCCAGATGCCGGGATATGTGCTTCAATGGCACCTCTAAGCAGAACCGTGTGTTTCGGTGGCACCCGTTGTTATGATCTGCTACAAGCACTAAGGAAAGAAAGGAGATCTGTCCCTACAATAGAACTAAGCTAGATCCCTACGATGTAACGGGGAACCTGATCCTGCGATCAGACCCGCTAAAGTCCTCGGCTAGTCTGTACGAAGACCTATAGATGCAAGGAAGCGATCCCTACAAGAACTAGGGACTGGGATAAAGTTGGACACCTCCTAGCAGAAATTGTAGCAGTAAAAGACAAACACACAACATAGAACAAAGGTCCGAAGACCTAGGAAAACTGACTGAGAAAGGTAACTAAGCACCAAGCTAGCTTAAGAGTAGAAATTACAATGAAGTCCAGCAAGGCCAGGAGGGCGGAGCAGGACAAAATAGGCAAAAAAGGTCATGTGACCAGCAAGATAGAAAAAACCTAACAGGAGTGTTCTAACACCCGTACGCGGTGCCTTGTGCTTCAATGGTACATGTACGCGGGGCCATGCACCATGGTGGCAACCAGATGCCGGGCCGTGTTCTTCGGTGGCACCCGTACACGGGATTGTGTGCTTCGGTGGTACCTGGACGTGGGGCCGTGTGCTTCGGTGGCACCCGGATGCCGAGCCCTGTGCTTCAGTGGGACTCAAACTCGAGGACCTTGTGCTTCTATGGCACATGTACGCGGGGCCGTGCACCTTGGTGGCAACCAGATGCCGGGCCGTGTTCTTCGGTGGCACCCGTACACGGGATTGTGTGCTTCGGTGGTACCTGGACGTGGGGCCGTGTGCTTCGGTGGCACCCGGATGCCGAGCCCTGTGCTTCAGTGGGACTCAAACTCGAGGACCTTGTGCTTCTGTGGCACGTGGACGCTGTTCTTTGTGCTTCGGTGGCCCGCAGACGTCGGACTTTGTGCTTCAATAGCACATGGACTTTGGGCAGTGTGCTTTGTTTGTACTCGGATGTCAGGCCTTGTGCTTTGGTGGAAAAAAAAATCAGAGGCAGACCAATTGCCAATGAGTGTGACCTGAAGGGTAAGCTCTCCAGTAATTCATTTTCAGATAACATACTGTATGTTAGCGGTTGTATTATTATCTACAGTTTGGTTATAATTTCATATTTTGATAGCTTGTCATATTCTTATATACGTACATAGATGACCCATAGCATGACATTATATTCTCTACCAGTGGATTTAACTGTGCTGCAAACATTTAGCCATGTGCTTCGGTGTCAGGCAGATGTCGGTCAATGTGCTTCGGTGGCACGTGAATGTTGGTCCATGTACTTTGGTGGCACATGGACTCGGGGCCATATGTTTCAGTGACATTCGATTACGTGGCCGTATGCTTCAGTGGCATACGGATGCTGGGTCATATGCTTCGGTGACAAGCGGAAACCAGGCTACGTGTTTTGTTGGCACGTGGGTGTTGAGCCGTGTGCTCTAGTGGCACGCGATGCCAGGCCGTGTGTTTTGGTGGCAAAGAGACGCCGGGCCGCATGCTTCAGCAGCATGTGGACATCAGACCATGTGCTTATGTGGCATCTGTTAGGGCCATGTGCTTCAGTGGCACACAGAAGTCGGGTCATTGCACAGTACACAGCAGGGGCACATTTATAAGATTATCTTAGCACAGGAACATTTTATTTAAACACATCCAATTGTGGAAATTATTATTATTCCAAGATGTATTGATTAAAATGAACTTTTGTTCATTGGAAAACCCCTTTAAGTACCAGATGTGGAGCTGTAAGCAGAGTGACGGATAACTAGGACACAGCAAAGAGCTGCATGCAGGATCATGGCACCAGGGACACAGCCGGGATCAGGTTCATGACCACAAGCTATAACTAGAAATAGGCCTTGGACATAACCAGTATATAGCGGGAGCAGTTCATGGACTCAGAACTAGGAGATGTAAGGAACAGAGGCCAGGACAAATTTAGGGTGGGGAAGCATGGACAGCATCCAGGATTAGGTGAGTAGTCACAGCACAGGCCACGTACTGGGAGTAATTGGCGTGGGCAGGAATTTGTTGCATCCTCAGTGAAATCACATGTGAACGCATACTCGCACGGTGTCTGTTGTTGCAGAGATCGAAGCAGCGACAAGGTGCAACAAGATGTGGACACTAGACGATAAGAGGTGGCCGGGGCATGGAGGTCTCACGCAGCAAACAGTGGCCAAACAAGAGCAAGTCACAGCAAGGACACAATCCAAGCAGCACAGCAGTAGCCAAGTAAGTCTTATTCTAATTCATTGGATGGGGCTGTATTGTCAAATGAAGATGCATGCAGTAAGGAAGGAAATATGTTTAACATGTTAATAAAGTGTTTGAAAACTGTGAAGTGTTATAAGAAAGAGGTGATCACTACATGGCTGAAAGCTCAGAACAGTGAGATACTAGTCACAGCGCAGGGTGTGTTCATTGTCATCCACTTATACATTTGTAGTAAGAGCATCAGGGAAGCAGAGTACGTGGATGTTTTTTTTTTTTTTTTTTTTTTAACCTAAGTCTTGGCAGCGAAGACAGACTTAGACAGGTAGTGAGGAAGCAGAAGAGAAATTATTAATGGAATTCACGAAAAAAATATTTTCCATTTTCAAGACTGTCCTATATAGGAACACAAGTGGACTCGCTAAAAGGGCAGTGTAGGCTGCCGGCTGTCAAGTTGATTACCGGAAGATGGAAAGGTGAATGCGGTGTGATGTGATGGTCAGAAATTTTTAGCCATTGTTGGATTCCCTGAAGTTTATATGTAGGGTGATTCTGATGGGGAAGATCTCTTTCAGCCATATGCCATTAAGCTCAATGGGATGAAGAAAAGGTTTCATAAGATCGGGGTTATGGACTAATTGAGCAAAGATTTGGCGGTGTGCAAAAAAATTCTAACAGCTTTTAATGAACCTAGGCGGCACTGAAAACTGGGGTAGAAGGTGATCAGTAAGTATTGTAACACGATAATACTACATAGCATACATACAGTGAAGGAAGTAATTATTTGATGCCTTGCTGTTTTTGTACGTTTGCCCACTGACAAAGACATGAACAGTCTATAATTTTAAGGGTAGGTTAATTTTAACATTGAGAGATAGAATATCCCCCAAAAAAATCAAGAAAATCACATTGTATATATTAGATAAATGTATTTGCATTTTGCAGTGAGAAATAAGTATTTGATTCCTCTGGAAAACAACACTTAATACTTGGTGGCAAAACCTTTGTTGGCAAGCACAGAAGTCAGACTTTTTTCGTAGTTGATTATGAGGGTTGCGCACATGTCAGGAGGAATTTTGGTCCACTCCTCTTTGCAGATCATCTCTAAATCATTCAGATTTTGAGGCTGTCGATTGGCAACTCGGAGTTTCAACTCCCTCCACTCCTTTGTTGCCTTGGCTGTATGTTTTGGGTCATTGTCTTGCTGGAAGACCCTGCCCCGACCCATTTTTAATGTCCTGGTGGAGGGAAGGAGGTTGTCACTCAGGATTTTACGGTACATGGCTCCATCCATTCTCCCATTGATGCGGTGAAGTAGTCCTGTGCCCTTAGCAAAGAAACACCCCCAAAACATAATGTTTCCACCTCCATGCTTGACAATGGGGATGGTGTTCTTTGGGTCATAGGCAGCATTTCTCTTCCTCCAAAAACAGCGAGTTGAGTTAATGCCAAAGAGCTCAATTTTTGTCTCATCTGACCACAGCACCTTCTCCCAATAACTCACAGAATCATACAGTTGTTCATTGGCAAACTTCAGATGGGCCTGCACTTGTGTTGAGCGAGTATGTTCAGTTAACCCTTTCGACGAGTATGCTCGGGCGAGTACCAAGTATCTTCAGCGTGCTTCTTTGACAGTTTTAATACATGTGAGGAATGCTTAAGAAATTAGCATTCTTCACATATATTAAAGCTGTCAGTCGCAAATCATGCACATGGGAGTGATTCAAACATATCACCGAGCACGCTGAAGATACTCTGTACTCGCCCGACCAATGGTTTTCTTGGTGACTGTGGTCCCAGCTACCTTGAGATCATTAACAAGTTCCCCCTCTGTAGTTTTATGCTGATCTCTCACCTTCCTCATGATGAAGGCTACCCCACGAGGTGAGATTTTGCATGGTGCCCCAGATTGATGTCGATTGACAGTCATTTTGTACTTCTTCCATTTTCTTACTATTGCACCAACAGTTGTCTTCTTCTTACCCAGCGTCTTACTTTTGTTTTTTTAGCCCATTCCAGCTTTGTGCAGGTCTATGATCTTGTCCCTGACATCCTTAGAAAGCTCTTTGGTCTTGCCCATGTTGTAGAGGTTAGAGTCTGACGGATTAATTGAGTCTGTGGACAGGAGTCTTTTATACAGGTGACTATGTAAGACAGCTGTCTTTAATGCAGGTAACAAGTGGATTAGGAGCGTCTAACTAGTCTGTAGGAGCCAGAACTCATAATGGTTTGTAGGGGATCAAATACTTATTTCTCACTGCAAAATGCAAATAAATGTATCTAATTTATACAATGTGATTTTCTTGATTTTTTGGGGGGATATTCTATCTCTCAATGTTAAAATTAACCTACCCTTAAAATTATAGACTGTTCATGTCTTTGTCAGTGGGCAAACTTACAAAAACAGAAATTGATCAAATAATTATTTCCTTCCCTGTATCTAGAAAGGTTTACAAGATAATATGTTTGTTGGGAGTTCTTCTTTAAAGAGGATCTGTCACTTGCCATAAATATGGAAATATTTTACCTGGTCTAAATGATTTTGTTTCCCTGAAGTTGTTTTGGAAAAAAAAAATCATATTAATGGCAAATGACAGTTTCTCTTTAAAACATGCATTTTGTAAGCTCTTTAATGCTACTGCACTTTGGTCATTGTGGCCCAGTTTTTGTGCAACTTGCAACGTCACATATTATTTCATACATATTGTTTTTTTAGCTCTGTTTTGTCTGTACATCACATTCATCTTATTCCCCTCTTGCTTTCCTAAACTGAAGGCTATATATCTCCATGGCATTCTGACCTCATGACTGGTCAACAAAAGCCTGACCCCGAGGAGCAATCCTGGTCTTCAGAATTTGCACGATGGGGAAGACCAAGAACAAGCAGGGCCTTTGACAGCAGAACAACTTGACCACAAAGGAGTTTCGGAAGAAAAACTGTTGCCCCTGCAGCTATTTTTACATTTAAAATAGAGTTTATACTTTAATGATTTAAATTAAAAAGTCAATGCTAAATAAAGTTTTGGAAAATGACATTTATCCGGACTTGTGTTTTATTTACATTATTATTTTAAAATAACTGTTACATGACTTCTTATAAGTGAGGTTTAGCTGAGGCTCTAACAGCCTTTACCTATCCTCCATTTTTATGGTAGGTTGGAGAATGGCTTTCCGGATGCTAAGGTGGCCATAGACATGAGTTGGCTATTGACAAGACACTTGTCCTGCCAACACTAATCTTTTCCGACTTCCCATTATAATAGAATGATCAGTATGACTGAGGGTTTACGTGTAGTCAATAGGGACAGCCACTGCTAGACACTAGAGATGAGGAGATTGATGTGCGAGATTTCGGTACAGCATCTAGGTCAGTGGTACCTGGCAGTTACACAGAAGGCCCAAAAATCAATGATCTGCCTGTCAACTGAAAATGCTGACAGGCTGACTCTTATAAAAATGAACAAGGGCTGGATTGGGCCAGGCTTCTCAACACCACCGAATGATAGCAGCGTAAGAAACTCAAATCCCGTGTCTTTTCTTGGGAGGTGTATTCCCATGCACCTTTTCACACCCACACATGGGTATACGCTTCCTGATTTTGGCTATTTGCTCTTGTCCTCCTCCTTCTCCTCATCCTCCACCACCATATCACCATGATGACCGTGGTCCGTGATGCAACACCCACATAATTTTTTTAAAGGGTGTTTATGATGCCCGTTAAAATTTTTTTTTATACAGTATGTTCATGTATACCCCCCAGGGGTAAATGTTTGTCAGCCCATACACTTAGTGCATGGGCATTACAAGTATAGGAGGCCCGCTCCTTTCTAATGGGAACATTTTTTTTTTTATGAGGCCATCCTCCACGTCTCTTCCAAGGGGCATTGAAGTGCCAAATTTTTGGCAGCCCTTGCATTCACTGCATAGGCCAACACTATGGGAGACTCTCTCTTTTCTAATGGGAATTTGTCGTTACTGTGGCCCTGCTCCGTGTGTCTTTAAATTGTTAGTGGGGTTTTTCCTAAAATTGGTCAGCCGTTGGACTCACTGCATACCCTATAACTGTATAGCAGACCCTCTCCTTTCTAATGGGAACATGTCGTACCTTGTTACTGTGGCCCTGCTCTATGTGTCTTTAAATTCTTAGTGGGGTTTTTCCTAAAATTGGTCAGCCGTTGGACTCACTGCATACCCTATAACTGTATAGCAGACCCTCTCCTTTCTAATGAGAACATGTTGTACCTTGTTACTGTGGCCCTGCTCTATGTGCCTTTAAATTCTTAGTGGTGTTTTTCCTAAAATTGGTCTGCCGTTGGACTCACTGCATAACCTATAACTGTATAGCAGACCCTCTCCTTTCTAATGGGAACATGTCGTACCTTGTTACTGTGGCCCTGCTCCGCGTGTCTTTAAATCCTTAGTGGGTTTTTTCCTAAAATTGGTCAGCCGTTGGACACACTGCATACCCTATATCTATATAGCAGACCTTCTCCTTTCTAATGGGAACATGTCATACCTTGTTACTCTGGCCCTGCTCTATGTGTCTTTAAATTCTTAGTGGGGTTTTTCCCAAATTTTGGCAGCCCTTGCAGTCACAGCATGGGCATTACCACTATAGGAGACCCGCTCCTTTATAATGGGAACATTTTTTTTACTGAGACCCTCCTCTATGTCTCTTCAAAGGTGTATTGGGTTGCGTCCAAATTTTTGGCAGCCCTTCCAGTCACTGGATACGCAATAACAGTATAGGAGACCTACTTATTAATAATGGGAACAAGAAAGCATAGCCGGCTGATGGCTCTCTAACAATAGCTAGGGCCGACTGCTGGCCTTTTAAGAATAGTAAGGGCCGTCTGATGTCCCTATAAAAATAGGCTTTATGACTTTCAGAGTCCCTCCATCATAAATAAAAAAGGATGTGTCTGATGATGTGTCACACACCACATTGCCAGATAAGGTTGTAAAATGTTAAAATGACATTTCCCAGTGAATACATTTGTCTTAAAAAATAACGTAAAAAAACAAAACAATAGGATCTTTCTTTAGTATAAAAAACAGCGTCACCAATTTAACCTCAATGTAATCACATTGTTCAGCTCATGCCCCTCCTCCTCCATCTCCAAAATGACCACATCAGTCACAAGCTGACAGCACTGCAGCACTGCCTTGGCCAAGCGGCAACAGGCTGTGCTGAAGATAACATGCTTAATGCTTAATTGACAAACCGCCCAGCACTGCAGAGTTGTTGAAAGCTGTAACACAGCAGCCTGATCTGTGGCTCTTACCGCTGAACATACAGCCAGGCATGGTCGTGTGTGACAATGGGCGGAACCTGGTGACGGAGAAATGACACCCAGAGTAGATACGATTTCCCTCTATGCCAGTCCTTTCACCGAGCTAAATACAACTCTCAGCAAAAAAAGCTGTGGACTGGCTCCGTACCATCCCTGGCCACATTCATCTGTCCACGTGTTTGTGGGTAGGCGGTCCTTCCCAGTATGTGCACTGGGGAGGGCACAGGTAATGTTGTGGGACCCGTGCTTGTGGAAGACGGAGACAAACCCAGGAGAAACAGTGGCGGCTGGGGACCGAGTTTGGACACCCAGCCGCTGCTGGCATGAGGCTGAAAAGCTTCCGACTTCACGAGCCTAAAAGGCCACATTTCAAGTGAAAGCAGCTTTAGAAGACTTCTTGGGAGAAATGACAGCTGGGTAGATATGGTTTCCCAAGTCCTTTCACCAAGCTAAAGAATATGGCTGTGGTGAAATACAACTCAGCAAAAAAAGCTGTGGACTGGCTCCGTACCTTCCCTGGCCACATTCACCTGTCCACGTGTTTGTGGTTAGGCGGTCCTTCCCAGTAATTGCACTGGGGAGGGCACGGGTAATGTTGTGGGAACCGTGCTTGTGGAAGGAGGAGACGACACCGGGAGAAACAGTGGCGGCTGGGGACAGGAGTATGGACAACCGGCCGCCTCCTGCATGAGGTTATCAAAAGCTTCCGCCTCCACGAGCCTAAAAGGCCACATTTTCAAGTGCAAGCAGCTGTCAAAAATTTGGCAGTATAGTATTGCAGCCTGTGGGTGGGTGGGTGGCTAGCTGCATACTTGCGTTTGCATTTCAAGGAATGGGGTAGGGACAACTGAACGCTGCACTGGGACAAGGACGTGGACAGTGATTGTTGCAAGTCTGCAACGACAGGTGCATGGCGGGAGGCATCTTTGCATGCACCAAGGATCACTTATGATGGGCACACTTTTAGGCAGTGACCTGGGAGTCAGAAATGCTTCCAGAGGTCTTCCCCATGCTGTTCCCATGTCTTTTCAGCACTGTATGCATGTGTCTGATGATGTGTCACACACCACAGTGCCAGATAAGGTTGTAAAATATTAAAATTACATTTCCCAGTGAATGCATTTGTCTTTGTTGAAAGCAATGCAAAAGTGCAAAAACGTATCAAAAACGCTACGTGTGAACATAGCCCAAGGTGTGGAGGAGTATTTTTGGTTATTTATTTTGCCTTATATACAAGTCATTACCCTGGAAAGGATGTTCCTTAATATATTTCCCAGGAAAATCCATTTTGGTCTTGTTTTTGTATGTTTTATTGTGAGTCCGTAAAAGTGGTGTAATACTCTGACAACTTTGTAGACAGTAGTGTCTTGGGAGTCAGAAATGCTTCCAGGGATCTTCCCCATGTCATTTGAGCACTGTTCCCATCCATTTGGGCAATTTTTAGGCCCTCTGCAGACCGCCGGGGGGAGCCGCCGGAAAAATGTTCGAGTTTCCCATAGACTTACATTGGGCTCGTTGCTCGGGTCGAGCACCTGAGTATTCCAATTTGCTCGACCCGAGCAACGAGTACCCGAGCATTTTTGTGCTCGCTCATCACTAATCCTAACCCATATCACTAAAGGAGTTACATGTGCTGTCAGGGTTAGGCCTCAGCTAGCCCAGTACTAACTCAGTCCTGTAGGCAAGCAGCAAAGTCACAGCAGGAATTTCAGTAAGCAACAAGGTTGTTTTTTTTTTTAAAATGGCCTAAAAAGAGTGAAGAAGCCAAGTTCTAGTTTCAGCAATAAGAGAAAAAAAAGAAAATTGGAAAATCATACAATGACATGCCTCAACCATGAAGAACCCAGCAATGCAAATCTCATAAAACAGCAGCACAATGTAAAAGTGGAATTTACCTATAACCAGACAACATGCAAGTAACTTAACCCTTGCACCCGCCAGAGGCCTTCCACTTACACTGGTCATCACAGCTGCCATCTTTACACCCTCTCATAAAGGCCCTCATCACAGCACACAATCTGCTGACTGCTTCCTCTCTGTGGTTTAAATCCTGGAAGCTGGCAGGAGATTGGCCAGGAGACCATCAGTAAGCAGCTGCTGCAATTCATGTCTGATTTCTAGCCAGGATTGGGGCTCATTCACAGGATTGTATTTTTGGTCCGGGTGCTGTCTGTTGAAATAACGGACCACACTCGGACCATTGTTATTCAGTGACACAGTGCAGATGAGACATTTTTTTTTCACTGAATTTGTGTGAGAAAAATAGTGCTGCGTGCTCTGGTTTCTTCTATAAATCAGATGAGACTCGCACATTCAAGTCTGGGCGCGTAAAAAAAATCAGATGCCATACAGAGCCATAGTATAGCTTTCGATTTTTACAGATACATTGCAAAGGCATTACACATTAATCTAACTCTCTACCTAAACAGCGCATAACAAATACTGCTTGACACATTGACTTGGGGATAAAAGATTGGCCACAGCCTTTATTAAAATATTAAAACATATCATATAAATATAACCATATTAACATAATGACTTCTTAAAAGGTTCAAACCATTTTTCAAACACCGCAGCTCGGCCATGAGGCTTAAGCCCGTTAATCAACTACCTGTCCATCCAGATACCTGGACGACTAACGCTAGGCCGTGCCAAAAATTCAGGGAGGGAGGGCAGGGCAGCACTTCAGGTACGACAGTGCCGGAGGACAGACATGAACCTCCGGCACTGCTCCCTTATATCCCCCAGCTGATACCCGCTCCAATCACGGTCCATCTCCAGGGCAGAAAACATATCTCCCCTGTTACGGTGTCCTGAATGGCCGGGCCTTAGATCCAATCAATTCCCTAACTTCTCCTAGCTACATGACCATCTGAAAGCGGCGGGAAAGCCATTCTCCCGCCATTTAACCCTTAACTAAGCAGAACACATAGCATTCCTGGTAATGCCATGTGTTCCCCTCCGCAGGGTCCGGGATCACCAATATATAATATACCATGGCTACAGACACCAGATGGTACATAACAATATGTACACTGGATGTGTTATACTGTCCACAGATATATAAAGTTATATGCACTGACTGAATTGGCTCCTGGCTACAGGATCTCTCATGCTATATTATATGGTTTTATATATACATACATATATATATACAGTACAGACCAAAAGTTTGGACACACCTTCTCATTTAAAGATTTTTCTGTATTTTCATGACTATGAAAATTGTACATTCACACTGAAGGCATCAAAACTATGAATTAACACATGTGGAATTATATACTTAACAAAAAAGTGTGAAACAACTGAAAATATGTCTTATATTCTAGGCTCTTCAAAGTAGCCACCTTTTGATTTGATGATTGCTTTGCACACTCTTGGCATTCTCTTGATGAGCTTCAAGAGGTAGTCACCGGAAATGGTCTTCCAACAATCTTGAAGGAGTTCCCAGAGATGCTTAGCACTTGTTGGCCCTTTTGCCTTCACTCTGCGGTCCAGCTCACCCCAAACCATCTCGATTGGGTTCAGGTCTGGTGACTGTGGAGGCCAGGTCATCTGGCGTAGCACCCCATCACTCTCTTCCTTGGTCAAATAGCCCTTACACAGCCTGGAGGTGTGTTTGGGGTCATTGTCCTGTTGAAAAATAAATGATGGTCCAACTAAACGCAACCGGATGGAATAGCATGCCGCTGCAAGATGCTGTGGTAGCCGTGCTGGTTCAGTATGCCTTCAATTTTGAATAAATCCCCAACACAGTGTCACCAGCAAAGCACCCCCACACCATCACACCTCCTCCTCCATGCTTCACGGTGGGAACCAGGCATGTAGAGTCCATCCGTTCACCTTTTGTGCGTCGCAAAAAGACACGGTGGTTGGAACCAAAGATCTCAAATTTGGACTCATCAGACCAAAGCACAGATTTCCACTGGTCTAATGTCCATTCCTTGTGTTCTTTAGCCCAAACAAGTCTCTTCGGCTTGTTGCCTGTCCTTAGCAGTGGTTTCCTAGCAGCTATTTTGCCATGAAGGCCTGCTGCACAAAGTCTCCTCTTAACAGTTGTTGAAGAGATGTGTCTGCTGCTAGAACTCTGTGTGGCATTGACCTGGTCTCTAATCTGAGCTGCTGTTAACCTGCGATTTCTGAGGCTAGTGACTCGGATAAACTTATCCCCAGAAGCAGAGGTGACTCTTGGTCTTCCTTTCCTGGAGTGGTCCTCATGTGAGCCAGTTTCTTTGTAGCACGTGATGGTTTTTGCAACTGCACTTGGGGACACTTTCAAAGTTTTCCCAATTTTTCGCACTGACTGACCTTCATTTCTTAAAGTAATGATGGACACTCATTTTTCTTTACTTAGCTGCTGTTTTCTTGCCATAATACAAATTCTAACAGTCTATTCAGTAGGACTATCAGCTGTGTATCCACCTGACTTCTGCACAACACAACTGATGGTCCCAACCCCATTTATAAGGCAAGAAATCCCACTTATTAAACCTGACAGTGCACACCTGTGAAGTGATAACCATTTCCGGTGACTACCTCTTGAAGCTCATCAAGAGAATGCCAAGAGTGTGCAAAGCAGTCATCAAAGCAAAAGGTGGCTACTTTGAAGAACCTAGAATATAAGACATATTTTCAGTTGTTTCACACTTTTTTGTTAAGTATATAATTCCACATGTGTTAATTCATAGTTTTGATGCCTTCAGTGCGAATGTACAATTTTCAAAGTCTTGAAAATAAAGAAAAATCTTTAAATGAGAAGGTGTGTCCAAACTTTTGGTCTGTACTGTTGTCACGCTGTCTCTGTATACTGGAGGTAGGGGGCCTAAGCTGACCCTAAGCTGGGGCCCTGACTAATCCCTCAACCTGGAGGTACTGTTAAAGGTACAGAGGTCCAGGCCGCCAGCGTAACCCCTACCTCCTGAGGATCCCTGCACCTAAGTAATCTAGTCCTGAGAAGGACCCCGATCACAACAAAAGAGGACAAGTAATAATATGCCCACACACAGTACTTAGACGAACGAGACAGTACAAGGGAAAAACCAAAACCACCTTGCATACAAAAACTACACAACTACAACAGAGGGAACACGAACGGGAAAGGAGATAAATGATAAAGCGAGGAAGGGAAAATACACTCCAAATACACTTATCTCAGAAACTCCAAATACCACGATCCGCTCTGTAAGTCTGTATGAAATGCTTTCACCGACACTTCCCAAACAGACCAGCAGGCATTTGAAGGAGACTCACTACAGCAGCATTGATTGCAGCTGGGCGAGGCTGGACCTCGTCTAGCACAGAGAGAGAGAGAATTAACTCCCTCACTGCCGAAAACACAAAGCACCAAAAAGTCAGCTGCGAGAAGTCAGGCTGTGTAATCGTGACGATCTTCGTGGCGACACACCCGTGACAACTGTATATATATATATACACTGCTCAAAAAAATAAAGGGAACACTTAAACAACAGAATATAACTCCAAGTCAATCAAACTTCTGTGAAATCAAACTGTCCACTTAGGAAGAAACACTGATTGACAATCAATTTCACATGCTGTTGTGCAAATGGAATAGACAATAGATGGAAATTATTGGCAATTATCAAGACACACTCAATAAAAGGAGTGGCTCTGCAAGTGGGGACTACAAACCACATCTCAGTAGCAATGCTTTCTGGCAGATGTTTTGGTCACTTTTGAATGTTGGTTGTGCTTTCACACTCATGGTAGCATGAGACGGACTCTACAACCCACAGAAGTTGCTCAGGTAGTGCAGCTCATCCAGGATGGCACATCAATGCGAGCTGTGGCAAGAAGGTTTGCTTTGTCTGTCAGCGTAGCGTCCAGAGGCTGGAGGCACTACCAGGAGACAGGCCAGTACACCAGGAGACGTGGAGGGGGCCGTAGGAGGGCAACAACCCAGCAGCAAGACCGCTACCTCCACTTTTGTGCAAGGAGGAACAGGAGAAGCACTGCCAGAGCCCTGCAAAATGACCTCCAGCAGGCCACAAATGTGCATGTGTCTGCACAAACGGTTAGAAACCGACTCCATGAGGGTGGTATGAGGGCCTGACGTCCACAGATAGGGGTTGTGCTCACAGCCCAAGACCGTGCAGGATGCTTGGCATTTGCCACAGAACACCAGGATTGGCAAAGTCGCCCTGTGCTCTTCACAGATGAAAGCAGGTTCACACTGAGCACATGTGACAGCCTGGAACATCCTTCAGCATGATCTGTTTGGCACTGGGTCAGTAATGGTGTGGGGTGGCATTTCTTTGGAGGGCCACACATCCCTCCATGTGCTCGCCAGAGGTAGCCTGACTGCCATTAGGTACCGAGATGAAATCCTCAGACCCCTTGTGAGACCATATGCTGGTGCGGTTGGCCCTGGGTTCCTCCTAATGCAGGACAATGCCAGACCTCATGTGGCTGGAGTGTGTCAGCAGTTCCTGCAAGATAATGGCATTGAAGCTGTGGACTGGTCCGCCCGTTCTCCAGACCTGAATCCGATTGAGCACATCTGGGACATCATGTCTCGCACCATCCACCAACGTCACGTTGCACCACAGGCTGTCCAGGAGTTGGCAGATGCTTTAGTCCAGGTCTGGGCGGAGATCTCACAGGAGACCATTCGCAACCTCATCAGGAGCATGCCCAGGCGTTGTAGGGAGGTCATACAGGCACGTGGAGGCCACACACAATACTGAGCTTCATTTTGACTTGTTTTAAGGACATTACATCTAAGTTGGATCAGCCTGTAGTGTGTTTTTCCACTTTAATTTTGGGTGTGACTCCAAATCCAGGCCTCCATTGGTTAATAAATTTGATTTCCATTGATGATTTTTGCATGATTTTGTTGTCAGCACATTCAACTTTGTACAGAACAAAGTATTTAATGAGAATATTTCATTCATTCAGATCTAGGATGTGTTGTTTGAGCGTTCCCTTTATTTTTTTGAGCAGTGTATATATATATATATATATATATATATATATATATATATATATATACACAGGGTTGTCCAAAAGTAGGTGGACAGAAAGTGTAATAAGGTTATGAAGGGGGAGATTTATCAAACACTAAATTGCAGCCGCCTGTCTGGATCATCCTCCAATAAACCATGAATTAGACGTGGACGATAAGCTTTCCACCCAATAGATTTCAGGATTCGCATGATAGAAGCTCGTGAAATTCCCAATTCCAAAGAGGCTCTTCTGGTGGACTTTTTTGGACTCTGAACAAATGTTTCAGCAACAAGTTGTTTATTATTTTCTGTACAGACTGTTTTGGGTCGACCAGTTTTTGGAGCATTAAGGATTGAGCCAGTGGCATTGAATTTGTCACGAATGCGGTAAATGGTTTGTCTCTTTGGGGCTTGAGTACCAAATGTTTCAATCCAATTTGCTCTAACAGTTTCAGCATTTTGAGATTTCCAATACTGTGTTAAAATCCATTTTCTTTGATCTGTATTTAAATTATTTGCCATTATGTGTTATCTGAAAAGAAAACAGATTTGGGGGAGATCTATCTTTGAAAACTAGATCTGTGAAACTGGCTCAGTTGCCCTTAGCAACCAATCAGATTCTTCCACCTTTCATTTTCCAAAGAGTCTGTGAGGAATGAAAAGTGGAATCTGACTGGTTGCTAAGGGCAAATGAGCCAGTTTCACTTTACACCATGTTTGTTAAATCTGTCCCTTCATAACCTTATTACACTTTTTGTCCACCTACTTTTGGACCACCCTGTATACAGTACACACCAAAAGTTTGGACACACCTTCTCATTTAAAGATTTTTCTGTATTTTCTTGACTATGAAAATTGTACATTCACACTGAAGGCATCAAAACGATGAATTAACACATGTGGAATTATATACTTAACAAAAAAGTGTGAAACAACTGAAAATATGTCTTATATTCTAGGTTCTTCAAAGTAGCCACCTTTTGCTTTGATGACTGCTTTGCACACTCTTGGCATTCTCTTGATGAGCTTCAAGAGGTAGTCACCGGAAATGGTTTTCACTTCACAGGTGTGCCCTGTCAGGTTTATTAAGTGGGGTTTTTTGCCTTATAAATGGGGTTGGGACCATCAGTTGTGTTGTGCAGAAGTCAGGTGGATACACAGCTGATAGTCCTACTGAATAGACTGTTAGAATTTGTATTATGGCAAGAAAAAAGCAGCTAAGTAAAGAAAAACGAGTGGCCATCATTACTTTAAGAAATGAAGGTCAGTCAGTGAGAAAAATTGGGAAAACTTTGAAAGTGTCCCTAAGTGCAGCTGCAAAAACCATCAAGCGCTACAAAGAAACTGGCTCACATAAGGACCGCCCCAGGAAAGGAAGACCAAGAGTCACCTCTGCTTCTGAGGATAAGTTTATCCGAGTCACCAGCCTCAGAAATCGCAGGTTAACAGCAGCTCAGATTAGAGACCAGGTCAATGCCACACAGAGTTCTAGCAGCAGACACATCTCTACAACAACTGTTAAGAGGAGACTTTGTGCAGCAGGCCTTCATGGTAAAATAGCTGCTAGGAAACCACTGCTAAGGACAGGCAACAAGCAGAAGAGACTTGTTTGGGCTAAAGAACACAAGGAATGGACATTAGACCAGTGGAAATCTGTGCTTTGGTCTGATGAGTCCAAATTTGAGATCTTTGGTTCCAACCACCGTGTCTTTGTGTGACGCAGAAAAGGTGAACGGATGGACTCTACGTGTCTGGTTCCCACCGTGAAGCATGGAGGAGGAGGTGTGATGGTGTGGGGGTGCTTTGCTGGTGACACTGTTGGGGATTTATTCAAAATTGAAGGCATACTGAACCAGCATTGCTACCACAGCATCTTGCAGCGGCATGCTATTCCATCCGGTTTGCTTTTAGTTGGACCATCATTTATTTTTCAACAGGACAATGACCCCAAACACACCTCCAGGCTGTGTAAGGGCTATTTGACCAAGAAGGAGAGTGATGGGGTGCTACGCCAGATGACCTGGCCTCCACAGTCACCTGACCTGAATCCAATCGAGATGGTTTGGGGTGAGCTGGACCGCAAAGTGTAGGCAAAAGGGCTAACAAGTGCTAAGCATCTCTGGGAACTCCTTCAAGATTGTTGGAATACCATTTCCGGTGACTACCTCTTGAAGCTCATCAAGAGAATGCCAAGAGTGTGCAAAGCAGTCATCAAAGCAAAAGGTGGCTACTTTGAAGAACCTAGAATATAAGACATATTTTCAGTTGCTTCATACTTTTTTGTTAAGTATATAATTCCACTTGTGTTAACTCATAGTTTTGATGCCTTCAGTGTGAATGTACAATTTTCATAGTCATGAAAATACAGAAAAATCTTTAAATGAGAAGGTGTGTCCAAACTTTTGGTCTGTACTGTATATGTGAGCTGGTGTTCAATGGGTACTGTTAATGTGTGATTGGTGAAGACGTGGTGCAGAAAGTAGAGTTTTTCCAAGAGTGGGCGGTGGAACTGTGGAACGTTCGAGGGGTTGAGGCGGAGCTGGGGTGGAGCCTGGGCAGAGTCTCAAGGGGGCCCAAAAATGTAGCCAGTATGGGGCCCTGTAATTCCTAGTGGCAGCCCTGTGTGGGTACCATCATGCTGTGTGGAGGGCTAGTGCGGGCAATTATACAGTGTGGAGAGGTGTGGGGCCATCATACTGTATGTAGGTCCATTATACTGCATGAAGGGCTGTATGGGGGTCACAGCTGGGGGATCATACTGTGTCGGGGTCACCATACATTGCCTTGGGAGTTGAGGTGGGGTACAATAGAGTAATTATACTGTACATGTGGAGGTTAATGTAGAGGAATTCACCATGGGGGTATCATTCTGTGTTTGGGGGGGTACTTTTGTTTTGTTGGCATCATACTTTATGGGGGTAATGCAAAATGAATCTAGGACTTCAGCAGGAGGAAATTACTATGTAAAGGCTGGAAAGTTATGAGATATGCTCCCCTGTGACCCCAACAATTTTTTTTTTTGGGAGGGGAGGAGCCCAATTAGAACTTCTGCTATAGGGCCCCATGATTTCTATGTACACCCCTGGATAGCATATGAGGTTTACTGCCTCCTGGTGGGTTTTCCGTGCCCTGACAAACAGAGGCTGTGTGCAGGGGCTTGTACCTTGGGTAATGCATAACTGAGGGGCAGGAGCTGTGTGAAGGGGGCTTATACCAGTGGATAATGCAGACCTGGAGGCAGGGGTGTGTACCTAGGGTAATGCAGACCTGGGGTGCAGGAGCTGTGTGCAAGGGTACTGTACCTTGGGTAATGCAGAACTAGGGGGCAGGGAATGTGTACAGGGTACTTGTATCTTAGGTAATGCAGTCCTGGGGTGCAGGGGCTTTTCGCACGGAGCTTGTACCCGTGGGTAATGCAGAATTGGGGGGCAGGGGCTGTGTGCAGGGGGCTTGTATCTTAGGTAATTCAGACCTGGGGGGCAGGGGCTGTGTGCAGGAGCCTTGTACCTGTGGGTAATGCGGAACTGGGGGGAGGCAGGGGCTGTGTGCAGGGGGCTTGTATCTTAGGTAATGCAGATCTGGGGGGCAGGAGCTGTGTGCAGAGGTCTTGTATCTTGGGTAATGCAGAACTGGGGGGCAGGGAATGTGTTCAGGGGACTTGTATCTTAGGTAATGCAGACCTGGGGGCAGGGGCTGTGTGCAGGGGGCTTGTGCCTGTGGGTAATGCAGAACTGGGGGCAGTGGCTGTGTGCAGGGGGCTTGTACTTTGGGTAATGCAGAACTGGGGGGGGGCATTGGCTGTGTGCAGGAGACTTACACTAGTGGATAATGCAGAACTGAGGGGCAGGGGCTGTGTGCAGGGGGCTTGTACCTTCGGTAATACAGAACTGGCAAGCAGGGACTGTGTGTAGGGGGCTTGCTTGTACCTTGGGTAATGGAGAAATGGGGGCAGAAGATGTGTGCAGGGGTCTTGCACCTTGGGTAATGCAGAAATGAGGGACAGGGTCTGTGTGCAGGGGACTTGTACTTTGGGTAATGCAGAACTGGGGGGCAGGAGCTGTGTGCAGCGGGCTTGTACCTAAGATAATTTAGAACTGGGGGGCAGGGGCGGCGGGCAGTGGGTTTGTACCTCTGGGTCCAGGGCTCACTGTTACTTATCAGACAGACCCCCATAAACAGCATCATGATGCAACAGTGCAAACTTTATATTCATCACAGCACATGCCGTACACTCCGCCATTAATCTATATGATGGGCACCTGACCGCTCTTCTCAGTCACTCCTCTTATATTGTGATCCCGATTGTCTCTCATTTAACACAACCTGCTTCCAACGGTCCCCATCAGAGACCGCTCACCATGGTTTCCCTCATTCCGCACTGGCCAAATTAACTGACGGCTCCCTGTGGTACCCCTACTTTTACAGAGTGTCCCCCAAGTCTCTGATCTCTTACAGACCCTCATCTTCCACTTCTCTATAGGCCTCGTCTCATAGACCATGTCCTATGGTTTCCCCATAGTACCGTCTCTCACAAACCCCTCCACATGGTCCCTTCACTTTCCCCATAGTTCGCTCTATCAGACCAATCCTCATAGTTCCCCCACTTTCTCCATAATCCCGTCTCTCACAGAACACCAGCTATGGTCCCTCAATTTACCCAAAGCTTTTTACTCACAGACCACTCCCTAATGTTCCCCACATGCTCCATAGTCCCTCTTCTCACAGAAAACTCCCCATATACCCTCCATTGATTTTTCCTTTAGTCCCTCCTCTCAGAGAACTCCCAATGGAGCCTCACACTTCCCTCTCATATATCCTGATCCTCATAGGCCCCCCACCTTTCCCTTAGTCCCCTCTTATACAGCCTGCTCCTCAGTCCCCCTACTTTCCCCATAGTCCCGTCTCATACATCCTGCTCCTCATAGTCCTCCCACTTTCCCCATAGTCCCCTCTCATACAGCATGCTCCCCATAGTCCCGCCACAGTTCCCTCATGCAGCCTGCTCCTCATAGTCCCCACACTTTCCCCATAGTCCCCTCTCATACATCCTGTTCCTCATAGTCCCCAACTTTCTCCATAGTTCCCTCATACAGCATCCTTTTCATAGTCCCCCCACTTTCCCCATAGTCCCCTCTCATACAGCCTGCTCCTCATAGTCCCTCCACTTTCCCCATAGTCCCCTCATACAACCTGCTCCTTATAGTCCCCCCACTTTCCCCATAGTCTCCTCTCATACAGCCTGCTCTACATAGTCCTACCACTTTCCTCTTAGTCCTCTCTCATACAGCCTGCTCCTTGTAGTCCCGCCACTTTCCCCATAGTCACCTCATACAACCTGCTCCTCATAGTCCCCCCTACTTGCCTCAATTTCCTCTCATACAGCCTGCTCCTCAGTCCCCCTACTTTCCCCAGAGTCCCCTCTCATACAGTCTGCTCCTCATAGTCCTCCCACTTTCCCCATAGTCCCCTCTTACAGCCTGCTCCCCATAGTCCCCCCACTTTCCCCATAGTTCCCTCTCATACATCCTGCTCCCCATAGTACCCCCACTTTCCCCATAGTCCCTTCTTATACAGCCTGTTCCCTATTGTACCCCCACTTTCCCCATAGTCCCCTCTAATGCATCCTGCCCCTCATAGTCCCCCACTTTCCCCATAGTCTCCTCTCATAGAGCCTACTCTTCAGAGTCCCCCCACTTTCCCCATAGTCCCCTCTCATACAGCCTGCTCCTCATAGTTCCCCCATAGCCCCCTCTCATGCAGTCTGTTCCCCATAGTCCCCTCACTTTCTCCATAGTTCCCTCTCATACAGTGTGCTCCCCATAGTCCCCCCACTTTCCCCATAGTCCCCTGTCATACAGCCTATTCCCCATAGTCCCCCCACTTTCGCCATAGTCCCTTTTCATATAGTATTTTCTTCATAATCTCCCTACTTTCCCCATAGTCTCCTCTCATACAGCCTGATGCTCATCGACCCCACAGTCCCCTCTCATACTGCCAGCTCCTCATATCCCCCCGCTTTCCTCATAGCTCCATCTCATACAGCCTGTTCCCAATAGCCCTCCCACTTTCCCCATAGTCCCCTCTCACACAGCCTGCTCCACATAGTTCCCCACTTTCTCCATAGTCCCCTCTCATACAGCCTGCTCCCCATAGTCCCCTTTCATACAGCCTGCTCCTCATAGTCCCCCCACTTTCCCCATAGTCCCCTCTCATACAGCCTGACGCTCATCGTTCCCCCACTTTCCCCAGTTTCCTCTCATACAGCCTGCTCCTCATAGTCTCCACAATTTCTCCATAGTCTCCTCTCATTTAGCCTGCTACTCATAGTCCCCCCACTTTCCCCATAGTCCCCTCTCATACAGCCTGATGCTCATCGTCCCCCCACTTTCCTCTCATACAGCCTGCACCTCATAGTCCCCCCACTTTCTCCATAGTCCCCTCTCATACAGCCTGCTCCCCATAGTCCCCTCTCATACAGCCTGCTCCTCGTAGTCTCCCCACAGTCCCCTCTCATACAGCCAGCTCCTCATAGCCCCCCACTTTCCCCATAGCTCCCTCTCATACAGCCAGCTCCCAATAGTCACCCCTCTTTCCCCATAGTCCCATCTCATACAGCCTGCACCCACTTTCTCCATATTCCCCTCTCATACAGCCTGCTCCTCAGAGTCCCTCACTTTCTCCATAGTCTCCTCTCATACAGCCTGCGCCACATAGTCACCCACTTTCTCCATAGTCCCTTCTCATACAACCTGCTCCTCAGAGTCCCCCACTTTCTCCATAGTCTCCTCTCATACAGCCTGCTCCCCATAGTCCCCTCTCATACAGCCTGCTCCTCATAGTCCCCCACTTTCTCCATAGTCCCCTCTCATACAGCCTGCCCCCCATAGTCCCCTCTCATACAGCCAGCTCCTCATAGTCCCCCACTTTCCCCATAGCTCCCTCTCATACAGCCTGTTCCCCATAGTCCCCTCTCATACAACCTGCTCCCCATACTCCCCTCTCATACAGCCTGTTCCCCATAGTCCCCCCACTTTCCCCATAGCTCCCTCTCATACAGCCTGCTCTCCATAGTCCCCTCTCATACAGCCTGTTCCCCATAGTCCCCCCACTTTCCCCATACTCCCCTCTCATGCAGCCAGCTCCTCATAGCCCCCCACTTTCCCCATAGCTCCCTCTCATACAACCTGTTCCCCATAGTCCCCTCTCATACAGCATGCTCCTCATAGTCCCCCCACTTTCCCCATAGTCCCCTCTCATACAGCCTGATGCTCATCGTCCCCCCACTTTCCTCTCATACAGCCTGCTCCTCATAGTCCCCCCACTTTCTCCATAGTCTCCTCTCATACAGCCTGCTTCTCGTAGTCCCCCCACTTTCTCCATAGTCTCCTCTCATACAGCCTGCTTCTCGTAGTCCCCCCACTTTCTCCATAGTCCCCTCTCATACAGCCTGCTCCCCATAGTCCCCTCTCATACAGCCTGCTCCTCGTAGTCCCCCCACAGTCCCCTCTCATACAGCCAGCTCCTCTTAGCCCCCCACTTTCCCCATAGCTCCCTCTCATACAGCCAGCTCCCAATAGTCCCCCCACTTTCCCCATAGTCCCCTCTCATACAGCCTGCTCCATAGTCACCCACTTTCTATATAGTCCCCTCTCATACAGCCTGCTCCCCATAGTCCCCTCTCATACAGCCTGCTCCCCACAGTCCCCTCTCATACAGCCTGCTCCCCACAGTCCCCTCTCATACAGCCAGCTCCTCATAGCCCCCCACTTTCCCCATAGCTCCCTCTCATACAGCCTGCTCTCCATAGTCCCCTCTCATACAGCCTGTTCCCCATAGTCCCCCCACTTTCCGCATACTCCCCGCTCATACAGCATGCTCCTCATAGTCCCCCCACTTTCCCCATAGTCCCCTCTCATACAGCCTGATGCTCATCGTCCCCCCACTTTCCTCTCATACAGCCTGCTCCTCATAGTCCCCCCACTTTCTCCATAGTCTCCTCTCATACAGCCAGCTCCTCATAGCCCCCCACAGTCCCCTCTCATACAGCCTGCTTCTCGTAGTCCCCCCACTTTCTCCATAGTCCCCTCTCATACAGCCTGCTCCCCATAGTCCCCTCTCATACAGCCTGCTTCTCGTAGTCCCCCCACTTTCTCCATAGTCCCCTCTCATACAGCCTGCTCCCCATAGTCCCCTCTCATACAGCCTGCTCCTCGTAGTCCCCCCACAGTCCCCGCTCATACAGCATGCTCCTCATAGTCCCCCCACTTTCCCCATAGTCCCCTCTCATACAGCCTGATGCTCATCGTCCCCCCACTTTCCTCTCATACAGCCTGCTCCTCATAGTCCCCCCACTTTCTCCATAGTCTCCTCTCATACAGCCAGCTCCTCATAGCCCCCCACTTTCCCCATAGCTCCCTCTCATACAGCCTGTTCCCCATAGTCCCCTCTCATACAGCAGGCTCCTCATAGTCCCCCCACTATTACAGACTGCCCCCATGATCTCCCCTCTCACACAGATTCTCATCTCTCTCTCCTCTCACAGATCTGTCCTTTTGCTCTCTGTCCCTCTCCACCTTCCCCGAGCAGCAGCAGCAGGACGGATCTTACACTGTATAGACCAGCATGCACTGCTGCTACTTCCTATTATGTGCGGAACACTATAAACCGGAGGCCCCGCCCATTCCCAGGAGACTCCGCCCATTATAGATACCACGCCCCCTGAGTTCTCCATGACAACACGTCAGTGTCTGTTACAGTGAGAAGCCACGCCCTGCGCGCAGTGTTCCCATCACCGCGGATGTCACCAAATTGCTGAGGACGGAGGAGCAGAGCCAGCAGCGATATGAGCGCTCACCCCGGGGTCTGAGGTGGTGAGCGGGGTCTGTGCTGCCGGGTGGTGGAGCCCCCGGCTGAGGCTGTGCGATGTACGAGCTGTGGGCATTGTGGATGTATGTGTGTCTATAGATAGCAGTGTACATACATACATGGAGGATGGGGGTCTCTGCACTGCTGGGTTATTCTGGGGGATTCAGCTGACACCAAATCTATAGATACCATATTCCTACTAATGGAATAAATGCCCTTTAACCCCTTCCTGACAGCTCTGATTTCCGCCCTGTTATGTCTCCTCCATCACTTTTCCTTCTTCTGTCGGTGGATCCGTACGGCGGCTCGTTATCTGCTGAGTGATCTCCTCTTATTAATGGCTCCAGTCACTTGTCCATATAATCTGCATCCAGGGGCCGAGGAATAAAGGAATAATAACAGATCGTTGTGTTTGGGGGTTTATTGGCCGGTAATAATGTCCGGTGCTGGTTCTCCGGTGGCATGATGGCGGCTGTTACCAAACTGATTAGTAGAATTTCCTGCTTCCCCTTCACTTCCCGGCGATTATCAGTTCTTGCGTTTTCGCTGTTCTCCTCCCTTCTTCCCGTCACTTTCTGATGTTTCCGCTGATATCGCCGTATGACGACTTGTTTATTGGGGACGAGTTCTGCTATTGAATGTCACCATTTTATCTTCTGATAAATTCCAACTGCAGTGAAAAAAGCGCAATCCCCCAACTCAGTATTTATTATATACAGCGTTCATTATATGGTCACAATGTCCTGACAATATGATTCCCGGGGCAGTACCATTTCACCAATACCAAACATACATCGTTTTTACTTTAAGTGTAGAAAACAAATCAGAAATTTGTAAAAAAAAAAAAATCCCTTGTGTTGTCATTTTTTGAGACGCGATAGGTTTCCAAGTGTTGGTGGATGGGGCTGTGCGAGGGATTCGCTTTTTGCGCCCTGAGCTGATGTTTTTATTGATACAATTTTGGGGTACATATGATGTTTCAATCGCCTCATGTTGCATTTTTTTCTCATTACGCCGTTACTGATCAGATTAATTCATTATATTTTGATACAGAAATCACGATATCACACTATGTGTAAATTTTGATTTTTTTATTTATTTTTAATGAGGGAAAAGGAGGGTGATTGGAACTTTTATTTTTTTATTTTATTTTTTTTAAAATATTTTTTTCTTTTCATTGTAATTGTTAGTCTGATCTTCTGATCGCTTGTACTTTATACAGCAATGCCGCTATATTGCTGTATATAGAAAAAAATCACTGTCTCCGATCTCCTATGAACGCCAACTAGAATCTGGCGTTCACCGGAGTACTGTCAGTACTGGCGAGCAACTGGGGTCTTCAGCAGACCCCCAGCTGTCATGGCAACCCGGCGCCTCACGATCACGTCGTGGTGACGCCACTGCGCAGTAAGAAGAGCTCTTCCCCAGACCGTGCTGTTAATGGCGCTGTCACAGATTGACAGCAGCATTTAGATGGTTAATAGCTATGGGCGGAGCTCTGCTCCATTCGCAGCTGTTAGAGGCAAGTGATGGCTGAATAACACAGCCATCATCTGCTGTCAAAAATATAGGCTCAGCTTGCCCGTGTCAAAGACAGGGAGATGGGGGTTAAGAAAGTCAGAATCTTGTAAAAATAAATTGCCTTGTGTCGCCATTTTCAGAGACCAATTCATTTTTTTTGAGCTGTATGAGGACTTGTTTTTTTCCAGCGTAAGCTATTGGTTTTAGTAATACCAAGGGGGGCTGCTTACGGCTTGTTGATTGCTTTTTATTCCAATTTTTGGGGCTTTTAAATTTTTTATTTATTTACAGCGTTTATCATATGTGTTACAAATGCAACATTACCAAATGTGCTGTTATATATATACATGTGTATATATATATATATATATATATATATATATATATATATATATATATATATATATATATATATATAAAATATAATAAGGCAGCACTACAGATAAATTCAAGGCTTGAGAAAGGTTCTATGAACCGAAACGTCGCCATTTGGGCTCAATAAAGTCAATTTTTTCTAAAAATGTAATTTATCTGGAGTGCTGTCTTCTTACATTTTTCTATTCAGATGCAATTTGGACAGGTTGCTTGGAGGCCTGGCACCCACCGTGAGTGAATGTGAAATGGTGCTGTTCCAGTATATGTTTCCTATATATATACATATATTTATTTATTTATTTTACATTTCTTTGCTGAAAACGAGGAGACGAGGGTATGATTTGAGTTTTTGAGTTTTTTATTCTTTCAATATCTCTTTATTTTTTTAACTTATATATTTTTCCTTTAGGGGATTTCAGCATGCAAATGTTTTGTAATTTGTTTGGAGATATTGAACAATGTCAAATCCAGTAGCCCCCACTATTCTATTGTGCGTGGTGGGGGCTGGTAGCAATAGTCGCCCATAGTTTTTCTCCACATGGTGAAAAACTATTTAAATGCCGCTATCATAAATTGACAGTAACAATCGGTGCTATTTTCAGCAGCTGCTGTTTAGAGGCCGGTGCCATCTGTATAACACAGCCAGCACCCACCCTGTAACGAGTGGGCCACGTACACAATCACCCCACGTACGTCGTACAAGTGTGTCAGAAATCTGGAAAGGGAAAAAGAATATATTTGATTTTATATTGCCATATTTTAACAGCAATAACTTGTTAATTTTTCTGTTGACAAAGCTATACGAGGGCTTAAATTTTCCAGGACAATCTATAGCTGTCAGTGGTACTATTTTAGGGTACAGACAACATTTTGATCATTTTTTAATTCCATTTATTTGTAGGAAAGATGAACAAAAAAAGCTGCATTTTGTGAAAAAAAATGTTATTTATTTTATTTTTAGCACTTTACCTAATTTAGAAGGTTTTGAAGCTTTCAAGCTTTGCTCAATAAAATCACTTTGTAAAAATAAAAATATTTTTTTCTGTCTACATTTTCTGAGAGCTACCATTATTTTACTTTTAAATGAGTTATCCAATATTTTTTCTTTGGCATTGATCTTTTAAAAATAACAAACAAATGTGCGTCCCCCTGCTATACTCACTCTAGATACAAACGATGACTAAGCCAGGCAAATACAATTCTGGGATGTATTAACAGAAGCATACAGTCTAGATCACGTGAAGTCATTATCGGTCTTTACTCCTCTTTGGTCAGACCTCATCTGGAATACTGTGTACAGTTTTGGGCACCACATTTTAAAAAAGACATAGACAAACTGGAGCAAGTTCAGAGAAGAGCGACCAGAATGGTGACTGGTCTGCAAACCATGTCCTATGAGGAACGGTTGCAGGATTTGGGAATGTTTAGCTTGCAAAAAAGAAGACTGAGAGGAGACTTAATAGCTGTCTACAAATATGTCAAGGGCTGTCACATTGTAGAAGGATCATCTTTATTCTCATTTGCACAAGGAAAGACTAGAAGCAATGGGATGAAACTAAATGGGAGGAGACACAGATTAGATATTAGAAAAAACTTTTTGACAGTTAGGGTGATTAATGAGTGGAACAGGCTGCCACGAGAGGTGGTGAGTTCCCCTGCAATGGACGTCTTCAAACAGAGGCTGGACAGACATCTGTCTGAGATGATTTAGTGAATCCTGCTTTGAGCAGGGGGTTGGACCAGATGACCCAGGAGGTCCCTTCCAACTCTACCATTCTATGATTCTATGAAGCCGCCCAGATGTGACCGATGCTGAAGCCTGAGATCTTTCCTGACCTGTGCAGTGAATCAGCGATCAAGTAACATCTGGATGACAAAATCATCACTTCCGGATCAGATGCAGACCACCGGAGCGTTCTCCGCTTCATCCATGGGGGGTGATGACTGGTATGAACTTTTCCATTTGGTTATTTATATAACCCCTTAAGCCCCGAGGGTGGTTTGCACGTTAATGACCAGGCCAATTTTTACAATTCTGACCACTGTCACTTTATGAGGTAATTACTCTGGAACGCTTCAACGAATCCCCCTGATTCTGAGATTGTTTTTTTGTGACATATTGTACTTCATGATTGTGGTAAAATTTCTTCGATATCACTTGCGTTTATTTGTGAAAAAAATGGAAATTTGGCGAAAATGTTGAAAATTTTGCAATTTTGAAAATTTGAATTTGTATGCCCTTAAATCAGAGAGATATGTCACACAAAAGAGTTAATAAATAACATTTCCCACATGTCTACTTTACATCAGCCCAATTTTGGAACCAAAATTTTTTTTGTTAGGGAGCTATAAGGGTTAAAAGTTGACAAGCGATTTCTCATTTTTCCAACAAAATTTATAAAACCATTTTTTTAGGGACCACATCACATTTGAAGTCACTTTGAGAGGTCTTTATGACAGAAAATACCCAAAAGTGACACCATTCTAAAAACTGCACCCCTCAAGGTGCTCAAAACCACATTCAAGAACTTTATTAACCCTTCAAGTGCTTCACAGGAATTTTTTGAATGTGGATGAAAAAAATGAACATTTAACTTTTTTCACAAAAATGTTACTTTAGACCCAATTTTTTTTATTTTCACAGGGGTAACAAGAAAAACTGGACCCCAAAATTTGTTGTGCAATTTCCCCTGGGCACGCAGATACCCAATATTTGGGGAAAAAACACTGTTTGGGCGCACGGCAGGGCTCGGAAGGGAAGGAGCGCCATTTGACTTTTTGATTGTAAAATTTGCTTGAATAATTAGCGGACGCCATGTTGTGTTTGGAGAGCCCCTGTGTGCCCAAACATTGGAGCTCCCCCACAAGTGACCCCATTTTGGAAACTAGACCCCCCAAGGCACCTATCTAGATGCATAGTGAGCACTTGGAACCCCCAGGTGCTTCACAAATTGATTCGTAAAAATGAAGAAGTGAAAAAAAAAACACTTTTTCATTTTTATGAATCAATTTGTGAAGCACCTAGGGGTTCCAAGTGCTCACTATGCATCTAGATAGGTGCCTTGGGGGGTCTAGTTTCCAAAATGGGGTCACTTGTGGGGGAGCTCCAATGTTTGGGCACACAGGGACTCTCCAAATGCAACATGGTATCCGCTAACAAATTGAATGGAAAATCGGCTCAAATTGTTAGCGGACACCATGTTGCGTTTGGAGAGCCCCTGTGTGCCCAAACATTGGAGCTCCCCCACAAGTGACCCCATTTTGGAAACTAGACCTCCCAAGGCACCTATCTAGATGCATAGTGAGCACTTGTAACCCCCAGGTGCTTCACAAATTGATTCGTAAAAATGAAAAAGTGAAAAAAAAAAAACACTTTTTCATTTTTATGAATCAATTTGTGAAGCACCTGGGGGTTCCAAGTGCTCACTATGCATCTAGATAGGTGCCTTGGGGGGTCTAGTTTCCAAAATGGGGTCACTTGTGGGGGAGCTCCAATGTTTGGGCACGCAGGGGCTCTCCAAACGCAACATGGCGTCCGCTAACAATTTGAGACGATTTTCCATTCAATTTGTTAGCGGACACCATGTCGCGTTTGGAGAGCCCGTGATCTGCCTAAACAGTGGAGCTCCCTCACAAGTGACCCCATTTTGGAAACTATACCCCTCAAGGATTTTATTAAGGTGTATAGTGAACATTTTGAACCCAGAGGTACGACACAGAATTTGTTTACATTAGGTCATCATATTGAATAAGTTGTCATTAGTCTTGAGCGCAAGTGCTCGCTACTTGAGTTTGCATCGGGTACTCAGGTATGCACCATGTACAGCGTGTGCTCGAGTGACATGCTCGAGTCCCTGCTCCGCATGTTTCACGGTTATTAGACACCCAAAAAAAAACATGAGGGGATCGCTCGTGCATGGCAGGCATTCCCCGTAAAGTTTTTTTGGCCGCGAAGCATATGGGGCAGAGACTCGAGCATGTCACTCAAATACCCACGATACTCAATGCATACCAGAGCACCCGATGCAAACTCAAGTAGCGAGTACTTGCGCTCAACACTAGTCGCCATATCGTCATCTTTTTTTCTTTTGAAAAAAATCCCAACACCATCACAACCCTAACCCCAACCCCAGCCCTAACCCTAGCACAACCCTAACCGTAGCACAACCCTAACCCTAGCACAACCCTAGCCCTAGCACAACCCTAACCCTAGCACAACCCTAACCCCAAACCCAGCCCTAACCCTAGCCCAATCCTAACCCAAGAGTTTATTTTTGACGCCGTTCCTTGTGCGGTATAAGTGATTAGACGACTTTATTCTTCGGGTCGGTGTGATTACAGCAATACCAGAATCATATGGGGTTTTTATGACTGACAGCTGTCACACACTAAAAGACGCATTTTTTGTAAAATCTAGTTTTTGCATCGCCATATTTTGAGAGCTATAATTTTTCCAGATTTTGGCAGACAGTCATGTGACGGCTGTTTTTTTTGCAGGATGACTTGACGTTGTTATTGGTGCCATTTTCAGGCACGTGACATTTTTTGATCGCTTTCTATTCCGATTTTTGGGAGGCAGAATAAACAAAAACCAACAATTCAGGAATTGTTTTTTTTGTTTTTTTTTATTCTGTTCCGCGTGTGGTAAAATTGATAAGGTAGCTTTATTCTTTGGGTCAGTACATTTACAGCGGTACCACATTTATATTGTTTTTCTATGGTTTTGGGGCTTTTACATAATAAAAGAAATTTTATAGAAAAAAATATTTTTTAGCATCGCTTTATTCTGAGAGCTATAACTTTTTTATTTTTCGGCTGATGGAGCTGTATGTCGGCTTGTTTTTTGCGGGACGAGATGACGTTTTCAGAGGTACCATTTTTATTTATATTTGTCTTTTGATCGCGTGTTATTCCATTTTTTGTTTGGCGGTATGGTGATAAAGCATTGTTTTTTGCGTCTTTTTTTTTTTTTTTTTACCGTGTTCACTGAAGGGGTTAACTAGTGGGACAGTTTTATAGGTCAGGTTGTTCCGGACGCGGCGATACCAAATATGTGTACTTTTATTGTTTGTTTTTTTTATTTTTTTATAATAATATTTATTGATGGGTACATTATATTTTTATTTTTGGTGGATTATTTTTTTTTATTTTTTTTTTTATATTTTTGCAATTTTTTTTTTTATTTTTTTTTTCACTTTCTGAAAGTTTATATACTTTATTACTTTGTCCCACTCTGGGACTTTCACTTTTTTTTCTCTGATCGCCTGCATGGCACAGGAATGCAGCACCATCCCTGTGCCATGCAGGCTGTCAGCGCTGCACAGTGAGAAGATTGTTTGGAGATGCACTGCGCATGTCCAAACAATCTTCCTGCTGTCTGGTGACCCGGATGTTGTCATGACGACATCGGGTCGTCATGGCAACACCCGGGAAGCCTTTGCAGACAGCGCTGGAAGCCGGAAGAGGAGGTGAGTATCTGCGATCACCTCCCCTTGCCCCCGCAATGCTGCGATCGACTTCGATCGACTTCGATCGCAGCATTGCGGGGGTTAATGTGCTGGGAGCGGTGCAGGACCACTCCCTGCACATAGTATCGGGTGTCAGCTGTGACAATCAGCTGACACCCGGCGGTGATCGCGCCCGCACAGCCTGTGTGCGCACGCGATCGCCATGACGTACTAATACGGGTCTGGCTCTTAAGTCCCAGGGCACAGACGCGTATTAGTACGTCAGATGTTGTTAAGGGGATAAAGATCCATGCCTAATTTTTTTAAAGTTTTTTTCTCTGTACAGAGTTTATAATGCAGTATAGGTAATATATTCTGGTGGATTTTTTTTTTAGGGTGATGCCAAAATGATCAATAATAACAATTGTGGTGTTATTATTATTATGCCATTTATCAGTCAGGATAAATGATGTGATGGCTTTATAGTTTGGGTAGTTACAGATGCTGCAATATAAATTACCATAGGTTTATATTTGTTTGCTTGTGATTTTTTTGTCAAAACACGTTTTAATGTAAAAAAAGTTATTTTTGTGGTTTTCACTTTATTTTTTTTGTACTTCTGAATACTCCATTATTGCGCATTTTAGAGATACTGAGAGAAAAGGAGATCCTCCCTATGTCTATCAACTTAGATACCGTGCTTGTTTTTCACCACAGCATTTAAGGAGTTAAGCAACTGTTATCCAACATTTAATGTATGGTGTGAAGATCCGGGGTCTTCAGTGGGCGTAATGCTACTCAGACAACACAGGGGTGAGGGTAAAACAGCATGGCAATACTTTATTGAACCACAAAATAGGACAATAAACACACAGAACAGTCCCAGCAAATACCCAAGATGGTACAACATTACACAGTCTCACCCTTCCGCTCCGCCTGCCTGGGATAGAACAGCTGCGACTTTGAGACTTCCAGGGTCAACTACCTCAATCAGTGGGCCCCAGCTACTGGTGGGCCCCCACATAGAGAAGGTAGCGGCAAGCTTAGGAAGTTAGCAGTCCATCAAGGTACAAGGCCAAGAGACCTGCGGGTCCCACCCTGGCCTCTCCGAGAGTTTCCATGGGGCCAGATGGCTGGTGAGTCCGAATCTGGCTTTTATGAATGTCTACATGAGTTCCAGGCGACCAATGGGTCCCTCTTGGCAACCCCAGACAACATATCCATGGGGCCAGGTGACTTCATCGTCCCAACCTGGTCTCCCCAAATGTTACCATGGGCTCTCTGATGGTTAATAGAGCAGATCCATATCTTTCTAGTCAGGGCTATATACCCTTAGGCTAGAATCATGTAGAATCCAAATCTGGGTCTCTTTAGGTAAAGCCATACTACCAAGCTGATGTTCTCAGAGAATCTGAACCTTGACTCTCCCTGTAAAATCTCTTTCTAATTTCTGTTCCAAGTCTCTTTCAATCTCTGTCCCATGTCTCTCCTACAGAAGCACATGTCACTTAAAATAGTCACAGTTCTCCATGCAAGTACACATTCACAGCTTTGGGGAAAAGGGCAGCGCTCAGGTCTCAATGTTTGAGCATTTAATGAATTTGCATAGTTTGTCCTCCTGTCTTGGGAGTCAACAAGCCACAGTGTCCACACAAAGCTTAATCAACATTCATTGTTCCACAGACTAATAGAAGACAACAATCAGGGTTATACAAATACTGGTCTGCCCTTGACCACAGAAATGCTCATACATAACAAGTCAACAGAAACACAATAGTGTATTTCTCTTGGATTAACAAATCTAATTGTCAGTCTGTGTGGCATCTGTCAGGAATCCAGTATAAATGCTAACATGCCCATCTGTTCTCCATTGCCATTATTACATTACTAATCAAATTGTTGATGCAATTTTTCTGTCCAACAAAAGCATTGTAAACGGGGTATAGGAGGAATATGTATATTCTTATATACGTAGATGACCTATATCATGATATTATATTCTGTACCAGTAGATGCTTTGGTGTCACACGGACGTCGGTCCATGTGCTTCGGTGGCATGTGGATGTCGGGCCTGGTGCTTCACTGGCATGCGGAAGCTGAGGCATGTGCTTTGATGGCAAATAAATGCCGGGCCGAGTGCTTCAGTGACATCCAGACATTGGGCCTTGTGCTTCAGTGGCACGTAGATGCCGGGTCTTGTGCTTCAGTGGCACCTGGACACGGGACCATATGCTTTGGGGCACTCAGATATGGAGCCGTGTGCTTCGGTGGCACCGGTACGCGGGGCTTGTTCTTCGTAGGCACCCGGACACAGGGCCGTGTGCTTCGGTGGCACCTGGATGCACGGCTATGTGCTTCATGGCATCCGTATGTGGGGCCGTGTGCTTCGGTGTCACCCGTATGTGGAGCCATGTGCTTCGGTGGCACAGTGGCACCCGCTGGTCCGTGTCCTTCGGTTGCACTGAGAAGCTGGACTGTGTGTTTCGGTGACACCCGTACGCGGGGCTATGTGCTTTGGTGACATCCGTATGCGGGACCGTGTGCTTCGGTGTCACTCCTATATGGCGCCGTGTGCTTCGGTGGCACCCGGAGGCGGGGCAGAGTGCTACGGTGGCACACGGACGCAAGTCTGCGTGCTTCGGTGGCACCCAAACACGGGGCCGTGTGCTTTGGTGATACTCGTATGTGAAGCCGTGTGCTTCAGTGGCACCCGGATGCGGGGCCGTGTGCTTAGGTGGCACCCGGACGCGGGTCTGTGTGCTTCGGTGGCACCTAGACATGGGGCCATTTGCTTCGGTGGCACACGGATGTGGGTCTGTGTGCTTCGGTGGCACCAAGACACGAGGCCGTGTGCTTCTGGGGCACTCATACGTGGAGCCGAGTACTTCGGTGGTACCCGGAAGGCGGTCTTTGTGCTTCAGTAGCACCAATAAGCGGGGCCATATGCTTCGGTGGCACACGGACGCAGGGCCATGTGATTCTGTGGCACATGGACGTGGGTCTGTGTGCTTCGGTGGCAACCACACACGGGTCTGTGTGCTTTGATGGCACTCGCATGTGAGGCCATGTGCTTCGGTGGCACCTGTACTTGTAGGCTTCTAACACGAGTGATGGCACTCTAAAGGCAGGTTTGTGTGCTTCGGTGGCACCTAGACTCGGGACCATGTGCTTCGGGGGCACCCGGACGCTGGGTCGCGTGCTTCGGTGGCACACGGAAGCGAGTCTGTGTGCTTCGGTGGCACACAGTCATGAGGGCATGTGCTTCGGTGGCACTCGTATGCTGGGCTGTGTGCTTCGATGGCACCCGTTCAGTGGGTCGTGTGCTTCGGTGGCACCCGGACGCGAGTCTGTGTGCTTCAGTGGCACCCAGACACGAGGCCGTGTGCTTCATGGGCACTCGTACGTGGAGCTGTGTGATTTGAAGGTACCCAGACGCCGGTCTTTGTGCTTCGGTAGCACTGAGAAGCGGGGCCATGTGCTTCGGTGGCACATGGACGTTGGTCTGTGTGCTTTGGTGGCACCCAGACACAGGTATGTGTGCTATGGTGGCACCTAGACACCGGATCATGTGCTTCGGTGGCACCCGGACGCGGGGCAGAGTGCTTCGGTGGCACACGGACATGGGTCTGAGTGCTTCGGTGGCACCCACACACGAAGCCATGTGCTGCAGGGGCACTCGTACGTGGAGCCATGTGTTGTGGAGGTACCCGGACGCCGGCCTTTGTGCTCCGGTAGCAGCGAGAAGCGTGGCCATGTGCTTCGGTGGAAACCAGACGAGGGGCAATGTGCTTCGGTGGCACATGGACATTGGTCTGTGTGCTACGGTGGCACCTAGACACCAGGCCATGTGCTTCGGTAGCACCCAGACACGAGGCCGTGTTCTTCATGGGCACTTGTACTTGGAGTCTTGTGCTTTGGAGGTACTCGGACGCCGATCTTTGTGCTTCGGTAGCACCGAGAAGTAGGGCCACGTGCTTCGTGGCACCCGGATGCAGGGCCGTGTGCTTCTGTAGCGCATGGATGCGGGTCTTTGTGCTTCGGTGGCACCCAGACACGAGTCTGTGTGCTTCGATGATACCCGTACAGGGAGGCCATGTGCTTCAGTGGCACCTAGATGCGGGTTTGTGTGCTTCTGTGGCACCTTGACACAAGGCCACATGCTTCGGTGGCACCCAGACACGGGGCATGTGTTTCGGTGGCACATGTATGTGGGGCTGTATGCTTCGGTGGCACCCGGAAGCGGGGCAATGTGCTTCGGTGGCACCCAAATGTGGGTCTGTGTACTTTGGTGGCACCTAGACAGGGACCATGTGCTTCGGTGGCACCCGGACGTGAGACAGAGTGCTTCGGTGGCACACGGATTCGGGTCTGTGTGCTACGGTGGCACCCAGACACCAGATCATGTGCTTCAGGGGCACTCGCATGTGGAGTTGTGTGCTTCGTTGGCACACGGACGCCAGTCTTTGTGCTCCGATAGCACCGAGAAGCAGGGCCATGTGCTTCGGTGGCACCCGGACGTTGGTCTTTGTGCTTCGGTGGCACCCAGACACGGGTCTGTGTGCTTCGGTGGCACTCACATGTGGGGCCGTGTGCTTCGGTGGCACCTGTACAGGGAGGTCGTGTGCTTCGGTGGCACCCGGATGCAGGTTTGTGTGCTTCGGTGGCACCCATTCAACGGGGCCGTGTGCTTCGGTGGCACCCAGACACGAAGCCGTGTTCTTCATGAGAAATCGTACGTGGAGCCGTGTTCTTCGGAGGTACCCGGACGCCGGTCTTCAGTAGCACCGAGAAGCGGGAGCCATGTGCTTCGGTGGCACCAGTATGCAGGGCCCTGTGCTTATTTGGCACATGGACGTGGGTCTGTGTGCTTCGGTGGTACCCAGACACAGGGGCATGTGCTTCAATGGCACTCTTATGTGGGGCTGTGTGCTTCGGTGGCACCCGTTCAGGGGGTCGTGTGCTTCGGTGGCACCCGGACACGGGGCAGAGAGCTAAAGTGGCAGTCGTACGTTGAGCCGTGTGCTTGGGAGGTACCCGGACGCCGGTCTTTGTGCTTCGGTGGCGCAGAGAAGCAGGGCCATGTGCTTCGGTGGCACACGGATGTGGGTCTGTGTGCTTTGCTGGCACCTAGACACGGGCCATGTGCTTCGGTGGCACCCGGACGAGGAGCCATGTGCTTCGGTGGCACACAGATGCGGGTCTGTGTGCTTAGGTGGCACCGAGAAGCGGGGCCGTGTGATTCGGTGGCACCCGGACGCCGGTCTGTGTGTTCAGTAGCACATAGACACGGGGCCATGTACTTTGATGGCACCCGGATGCGGGGCAGAGTGCTTCGGTGGCACATGGACGCGGGTCTGTGTGCTTCGGTGGCACCCAGACACGAGGCCGTGTGCTTCAGGGGCACTCGTACGTGGAGCCGTGTACTTCAGAGTTACCCGGACGCCGGTCCCTGTGCTTCGGTAGCACCGAGAAGCTGGGCCATGTGCTTCGGTGGAAACCGGACGCGGGGTCATGTGCTTCGGTGGCACATGGACATTGGTCTATGTGCTTCGGTGGCACCCAGACATGAGGCCATGTGCTTCTTTGTTACTCGTACATGGAGAAGTATTCTTTGGTGGCACCCGGATGCGGGTCTGTGCTTCGGTGGCACCTAGACAGGGGGCATGTGCTTTGGTGGCACCCGGACACAAGGCCTTGTGCTTCGGTGACAAATGGATGCGGGTCTGTGTGCTTCGGTGGCACACAGACACGGGGCCGTGTGCTTTGGTGGCACCCGGATGCGGGGCAGAGTGCTACGGTGGCACACAGACGTGGGTCTGTGTGCTTCGGTGGCACCCAGACACAAGGCCGTCTGTATGTGGAGCCGTGTACTTCGTACGTACCTGGTCGCCGGTCTTTATGCTTCGGTAGCACCGAGAAGCTGGGCCATGTGCTTTGGTGGGAATCGGACGTGGGGCCATGTGCTTCGGTGGCACATGGACGTTGGTCTGTGTGCTTCGGTGGCACCCAGACACGGGTCTGTTTGCTATGGTGGCACCTAGACACGGGGCCATGTGCATCGGTGGCACCCGGACTGGGGTCTGTGTGCTTCGGTGGTACACGGACGCGGGTCTGTGTGCTTCGGTGGCACCTAGACATGAGGCCATGTGCTTCAGGGTCACTCGTACATGAAGCTGTATTCTTTGGTGACACCCTGATGTGGGTCTGTGTGGCACCTAGACAGGGGTCATGTGCTTCGGTGGCACCCGGACACAAGGCCATGTGCTTCGGTGGCACACGGATGCGGGTCTGTGCGCTTCGGTGGCACCCAGACGCGGGGCCGTGTGCTTTTGTGGCACTCGTATGTGGGGCCGTGTGCTTCGGAAGTACCCGGACGCCGGTCTTTGTGCTTTGGTGGATTCCAGACGTGGGGCCATGTGCTTCGGTGGCACATGGACGTCAGTCTGTTTGCTTCTGACACGGGTCTGTCTGCTACGGAGGCACCTAGAGACGGGGCCATGTGCTTCGTTGGCACCAGGACGCGGGACAGAGTGCTTTGGTGGCACATGGACACGGGTCTGTGTGCTTCGGTGGCACCCAGACACGAGGCCGTGTGCTTCATGGGCACTAGTACGTGGAGCCGTGTACTTCGGAGGTACCCGGATGCCAGTCTTTGTGCTTCGGTAACACCGAGAAGCAGGGCCGTGTGCTTCGGTAGAACCCGGACTCGGGGCCATATGCTTCGGTGGCACAGAGACGTTGGTCTATGTGCTTCGCTGGCACCCAGACACGGGTCAGTGTGCTACGGTGGCACCTAGACATGGGGCCATGTGCTTTGGTGGCACCCAGACTGGGGTCTGTGTGCTTCGGTTGTATACACAGACCCGAGTCTGTGTGCTTCGGTGGCACCCAGACATGAGGCCGTGTGCTTCAGGGGCACTAGTACATGGAGCTGTATTCTTTCGTGGCACCCGAATGCGGGTCTGTGTTCTTCGTGGGCACCTAGACACAGGGCCATGTGCTTCGGTGGCACCCGGATGCAAGGCCATGTGCTTTGGTGGCAAATGGATGCGGGTCTGTGTTCTTCGTCGGCACCCAGACACAGGGCCGTGTTCTTCGGTGGCACCCGGAGGTGGGGCAGAGTGCTACGGTGGCACACGGATGGAACGCCATGTGCTTCGGTGGCAAATGGATGCGGGTCTGTGTGCTTCGTCGGCACCCAGACACAGGGCCGTGTGCTTCAGTGATACTCGTACGTGAAGCCGTGTGCTTCAGTGGCACCCGGATGCAGGGCCGTGTGCTTTGGTGGCACCCGGACACGGGTCTGTGTGCTTCGGTGGCACCCAAACACGAGACCATGTTCTTCATGGTCACGCGAACATAGAGCCGTGTGCTTCGGAGGTACCCAGACGCCGATCTTTGTGCTTCATTAGCACCGATAAGCGGGGACATGTGCTTCTTTGGCACACGGATGCAGAGCCATGTGCTTCTGTGGCACATGGACGTGGGTCTGTGTGCTTCGGTGGCAACCAGACATGGGTCTGTGTTCTTCGGTGGCACTCGCTTGTCGGGCCATGTGCTTCAGTGGCACCCGTACAGGTAGGCTGTGTGCTTTGATGGCAACCTAATGTGGGTTTGTGTGCTTTGGTGGCACCTAGACAAGGGACTATGTGCTTTGGGGGCACCCGGACAGGGGGGTCACGTGCTTCAGTGGCACACGGACGCGAGTCTATGTGCTTCGGTGGCACCCGTATTCTGGGCTATGTGCTTCGGTGGCATCCTTTCAGTGGGTCGTGTGCTTCGGTGGCATCCAGACACGGGAAAGAGTGCTTCGGTGGCACCTAGACACCGGGCCATGTGCTTCGGTGGCACCCGGACGCGGGGCAGAGTGCTTCGGTGGCACACGGACATGGGTCTGTGTGCTTCGGTGGCACCCAGACATGAGGCAGTGTGCTTCAGGGGCACTCGTACATGGAGCCGTGTTCTTCAATGGTACCTGGATGCCGGTCTTTGTGCTTTGGTAACACTGAGAAGCGGGGCCGTGTGCTTCGGTGGCACCCGGATGCGGGTCTGTTTGCTTTGGTGGCACCCAGACACGAGGCCGTGTGCTACAGGGGCACTCGTACGTGGATCCATGTTCTTCAATGGTACAGGGACGCCAGTCTTTGCTTCGGTGGCACTCGGACGAGGGGCCATGTGCTTCGGTGGCACACGGACACAGGTCTGTGTGCTTCGGTGGCACCCAGACACGGGGCCGTGTGCTTCGGTGGTACTGGTATATGCAGCTGTGTGCTTCGGAGTTACCCAGACGCCGGTCTCTGTGCTTCGGTAGCACCGAGAAGTGGGACCATGTTCTTCAGTGGCACCCAGATGCGGGTGTGTGTGCTTCGGTGGTACCTAGACACGGGGCCACGTGCTTCGGTGGCACCCGGATGAGGGGCCATGTGCTTCGGTGGCACATGGACACAGGTCTGTGTGCTTCGGTGGCACCCAGACACATAGCCATGTGCTTCGGTGGTACTCGTATGTGAAGCTTTGTGCTTCGGTAGCACCTAGACACAAGGTCATGTGCTTCTGTGGCACCCGGACGAGGGACCATATTCTTCGGTGGCACACGGACGCAGGTCTGTGTGCTTCGGTGGCACCCAGACATGGGGCCGTGTGCTTCGGTGGTACTCATATGTGAAGCCATGTGCTTCGGTGGCACCAGGTTGTGGGGCCGTGTGCTTCGGTGGCACCCGGACGCGGGTCTGTGTGCTTCGGTGTCACCTAGACATGGGGTCATGTGCTATGGTCGCACTCTTATGCAGGGCTGTGTGCTTCGGTGGCACCTATTCAGGGGGTCATGTGCTTCGGTGGCACACGGACGCGGGTCTGGAATCTACGGTGGCACACGAACATGGGTCTGTGTGCTTCGGTGGCACCCAGACACAAGCCCGTGTGCTTCAGAGGCACTCGTACGTGCAGCTGTGTGCTTCGGAGGTACCCGGACGCAGGTCTTTGTACTTCGTCAGCACCGAGAAGTAGGACCAGGTTCTTCAGTGGCACCCAGACACAAGGCCATGTGCTTTAGGGGCACTCGTATGTGCAGCCGTGTGCCTCGGAGGTACCTGGACGCCGGTCTTTGTGCTTCGGTAGCACCGAGAAGTGGGACCATGTTCTTCGGTGGCACCCAGATGTTGGTCTGTGTGCTTCGGTGGTTCCTGGATGAGGAGCCATGTGCTTCGGTGGCACATGGATGCAAGTCTGTGTGCTTCGGTAGCACCCAAACACGTGGCCGTGTGCTTCGGTGGTACTCGTATGTGAAGCCGTGTGCTTCGGTGGCACCCAGACGCGGGGCTGTGTGCTTCGGTGGCACCCAGACGCGGAGCTGTGTGCTTCGGTGGTACTCGGACGCCGATCTTTGTTGCTTCGATAGCACCGAGAAGTGGGGCCACATGCTTCGTGGCACCCGGATGCAGGGCCGTGTGCTTCTGTAGCACATGGATGCGGGTCTTTGTGCTTCGGTGGCATCCAGACACGAGTCTGTGTGCTTCAATGACACCCGTACAAGGAGGCCATGTGCTTCGGTGGCACCTAGACGCGGGTTTGTGTGCTGTGGCACCTTGACACAGGGCCACGTGCTTCGGTGGCACCCAGACACGGGGCATGTGTTTCGGTGGGACTCCTATGTGGGGCTGTGTGCTTGGGTGGCACCCGGAAGCGGGGCCGTGTGCTTCGGTGGCACCCGAATGTGGGTCTGTGTGCTTTGGTGGCACCTAGACTAGGGGGCATGTGCTTCGGTGGCACCCGGACGTGGGACAGAGTGCTTCGGTGGCACACGGATGCGGGTCTGTGTGCTACGGTGGCACCCAGACACCAGGCCATGTTCTTCAGGGGCACTCATATGTGGAGCTGTGTGCTTCTGTGGTACACGGACGCCAGTCTTTGTGTTGCGATAGCACCGAGAAGCAGGGTCATGTGCCTCGGTGGCACCCGGACGCCGGTCTTTGTGCTTCGGTAGCACCGAGAAGCGGGGCCATGTGCTTCGGTGGATACCGGACGAGGGTCCATGTGCTTCGGTGGTACATGGACGTTGGTCTGTGTGCTTCGGTGGCACCCAGACACAGGTATGTGTGCTACGGTGGCACCTAGACACCGGACCATGTGCTTCGGTGGCACCCGGACGCGGGGCAGAGTGCTTCGGTGGCACATGAACATGGATCTGAGTGCTTCGGTGGCACACACACACGAAGCCGTGTGCTTCAGGGGCACTCGTACGTGGAGCCATGTGTTGCGGAGGTACCCGGATGCCAGCCTTTGTGCTCCGGTAGCACCGAGAAGCGTGTCCATGTGCTTCGGTGGAAACCGGACGAGGGGCCATGTGCTTCGGTGGCACATGGACGTTGGTCTGTGTGCTTCGGTGGCACCCAGACATGGATCTGTGTGCTACGGTGGCACCTAGACACCAGGCCATGTGCTTCGGTGGCACACGGACATGGGTCTGTGTGCTTCGGTGGCACCCAGACACGAGGCCGTGTGCTTCGGTGGCACTCGTATGTGGGGCCGTGTGCTTCGATGGCACCCGGAAGCGGGGCCGTGTGCTTCGGTGGCACCCGATTGCGGGTCTGTGTGCTTTGGTGGCACCTAGACAAGGGGCTATGTGCTTCGGTGGCACCCGGACGCGGGGCAGAGTGCTTCGGTGGCACATGGACGCGGGTCTGTGTCCTTCAGTGGCACCTAGATGCGGGACCGTGTGCTTTGGCGGCACCCGGACATGGGACCGTGTGCTTCGGTTGCACCCGGACTCGGGTCTGTGTGCTTCGGTGGCACCCGTGTGTGGGCTGTGTGCTTTGGCGGCATCCGGACGTGGGGCCGTGCGCTTTGGTGGCACCCGGACGCGGGTCTGTGTGCTTCGTTGGCACCTAGACATGGGCCATGTGCTTCGGTGGCACCCAGACGCGGGGCAGAGTGCGTTGGTGGCACACGGACGCGGGTCTGTGTGTTTCGGTGGCATGCAGACACAAGGCCTTGTGCTTCAGGGGCACTCGTATGCGGAGCCGTGTGCTTCGGCTGTATCCAGACGCTGATCTGTGTGCTTCGGTGGCACCTGTACAGGGAGGTTATGTGCTTCGGGGGCACCCGGATGCAGGTTTGTGTGCTTCGATGGCACCCATTCAACGGGGCCCTGTACTTCGGTGGCACCCAGACACGAGGCCGTGTTCTTCATGGACACTCGTACGTGGAGTCTTGTGCTTTGGAGGTACCCGGACGCCGGTCTTTGTGCTTCGGTAGCACCGAGAAACGGGGCCATGTGCTTAGTTGGAAACCGGGCGAGGAGCCATGTGCTTTGGTGGCACATGAACGTTGGTCTGTGTGCTTCAGTGGCACCTAGACACGAGTCTGTGTGCTACGGTGGCACCTAGACACCGGGCCATATGATTCGGTGGCACCCGGATGCGGGGCTGTGTGCTACGGTGGCACCCAGATACCAGGCCATGTGCTTCAGGGGCACTCGTATGTGGACTTGTGTGCTTCGGTGGTACACGGCCGCCAGTCATTGTGCTGCGATACCACCGAGAATCAGGGCCATGTGCTTCGGTGGTACCCGGACGCTGGTCTGTGTGCTTTGGTGGCACTCGCATGTGGGGCCGTGTGCTTCTGTGGCACCTGTACAGGGAGGTTGTGTGCTTCGGTGGCACCCGGACGCAGGTTTGTGTGCTTCGGTGGCACCCATTCAACGGGGCCGTGTGCTTCGGTGGCACCCAGACACGAAGCCGTGTTCTTGATGAGCAATCGTACATGGAGCCGTGTTCTTCGGAGGTACCCGGATGCTGGTCTTTGTGCTTCAGTAGCACCGAGAAGCGGGAGCCATGTGCTTCGGTGGCACCAGTACGCAGGGCCCTGTGCTTATTTGGCACATGGACGTGGGTCTGTGTGCTTCGGTGGTACCCAGACACAGGGGCATGTGCTTCAATGGCACTCTTATGTGGGGCTGTGTGCTTCAGTGGCACCCGTTCAGGGGGTCGTGTGCTTCGGTGGCACCGAGACGCGGGGCAGAGAGCTAAAGTGTCAGTCGTACGTTGAGCCGAGTGCTTGGGAGGTACCCGGACGCCGGTCTTTGTGCTTCGGTGGCGCCGAGAAGCGGGGCCAAGTGCTTCGGTGGCACACGGACGTGGGTCTGTGTGCTTTGGTGGCACCTAGACACGGGCCATGTGCTTCGGTGGCACCCGGACGAGGAGCCATGTGCTTCGGTGGCACAAGGACGCGGGTCTGTGTTCTTAGGTGGTACCTAGACGCACGGCCGTGTGCTTCAGGGGCACTCGTACGTGGAGCCGTGTTCTTCGGTGGTACCTGGACGCCAAGCTTTGTGCTTCGGTAGCACCGAGAAGCGGGGCCGTGTGATTCAGTAGCACCCGGACGCGGGTCTGTGTGTTCGGTAGCACCTAGACACGGGGCCATGTGCTTCGATGGCACCAGGAGGCGGGGCAGAGTGCTTCGGTGGCACACGGACGCGGGTCTGTGTGCTTCGGTGGCACTCAGACACGAGACCGTGTGCTTCAAGGGCACTCGTACGTGGAGCCGTGTACTTAGGAGGTACCCGGACGCCGGTCTTTGTGCTTCGGTAGCACTGAGAAGCTGGGCCATGTGCTTCGGTGGAAACCGGACGCGGGGGTCATGTGCTTCGATGGCACATGGACGTTGGTCTATGTGCATTGGTGGCACCCAGACACGGGTCTGTGTGATACGGTGGCACCTAGGCATGGGGCCATGTGCTTCAGTTGCACCCGGACTGGGGTCTGTGTGCTTTGGTGGTACATGGACGCGGGTCTGTCTGCTTTGGTGGCACCCAGACATGAGGCCGTGTGCTTCTTGGTTACTTGTACATGGAGAAGTATTCTTTGGTGGCACCCGGATGCGGGTCTGTGCTTCGGTGGGACCTAGACAGGGGGCATGAGCTTCGGTAGCACCCGGACACAAGGCCATGTGCTTCGTGGCAAACGGATGCGGGTCTGTGTGCTTCGGTGGCACCCAGACAAGGGGCCGTGTGCTTTGGTGGCACTCGTATGTGGGGCCGTGTGATTCGTTGGCACCTGGATGCGGGGCAGGGTGCTACGGTGGCACACGGACGTGGATATGTGTGCTTCGGTGGCACCCAGACACAAGGCCGTGTGCTTCAGGGGCACTCGTATGTGGAGCCGTGTACTTTGGAAGTACCCGGACGCCGGTCTTTGTGCTTCGGTAGCACCAAGAAGCGGGGCCATGTGCTTCGGTGGAAACCGGACGTGTGGCCATGTGCTTTGGTGGCACATGGACGTTAGTCTGTGTGCTTCGGTGGCACCCAGACACGGGTCTGTGTGCTACGGTGGCACCTAGAGATGGGGCCATGTGCTTCGTTGGCACCCGGATGCGGGGCAGAGTGCTTCAGTGGCACATGGACACAGGTCTGTGTGCTTCGGTGGCACCCAGACATGAGGCCGTGTGCTTCAGGGGCACTCGTACGTGGAGTCATGTTCTTCGGTGGTACCTGGACACCAAGCTTTGTGCTTCGGTAGCACCGAGAAGCGGGGCCGTGTGATTCGGTGGCACCCGGACGCGGGTCTGTGTGTTCGGTAGCACCTAGACATGGGGCCATGTGCTTTGATGGCACCCGGAGGCAGGGCAGAGTGCTTCGATGGAACACGGATGCGGGTCTGTGTGCTTCGGTGGCACCCAGACACGAGGCCGTGTGCTTCAGGGGCACTCGTACGTGGAGCCGTGTACTTCGGAGGTACCCGGACGCCGGTCTTTGTGCTTCGGTAGCACCGAGAAGCTGGGCCATGTGCTTCGGTGGAAACCGGACGCGGGGGTCATGTGCTTCGATGGCACATGGACGTTGGTCTATGTGCTTTGGTGGCACCCAGACACGGGTCTGTGTGATACGGTGGCACCTATACACGGGGCCATGTGCTTCGGTTGCACCCGGACTGGGGTCTGTGTGCTTTGGTGGTACATGCACGCGGGTCTGTCTGCTTTGGTGGCACCCAGACATAAAGCCGTGTGCTTCTTGGTCACTCGTATATGGAGAAGTATTCTTTGGTGGCACCCGGATACGGGTCTGTGCTTCGGTGGGACCTAGACAGGGGGCATGTGCTTCGGTGGCACCCGGACACAAGGCCATGTGCTTCGGTGGCAAACGGATGCTGGTCTGTGTGCTTCGGTGGCACCCAGACACAGGGCCGTGTGCTTTGGTGGCACTCGTATGTGGGGCCGTGTGCTTCGTTGGCACCCGGATGCGGGGCAGGGTGCTACGGTGGCACACGGACGTGGGTCTGTGTGCTTCAGTGGCACACAGACACAAGGCCGTGTGCTTCATGGGCACTCGTATGTGGAGCCGTGTACTTCGGAAGTACCCGGACGCCGGTCTTTGTGCTTCGGTAGCACCAAGAAGCGGGGCCATGTGCTTCGGTGGAAACCGGACGTGGGGCCATGTGCTTTGGTGGCACATGGACGTTAGTCTGTGTGCTTCGGTGGCACCTAGACACGGGTCTGTGTGCTACGGTGGCACCTAGAGATGGGGCCATGTGCTTCGTTGGCACCCGGACGGGGGGCAGAGTGCTTCAGTGGCACATGAACACAGGTCTGTGTGCTTCGGTGGCACCCAGACACGAGGCCATGTGCTTCAGGGGCACTCGTACTTGGAGCCGTGTACTTCGGAGGTACCTGGACGCCGGTCTATGTGCTTCGGTAGCACCGAGAAGCGGGGCCATGTGCTTTGTTGGGAACCGGACGTGGCGCCATGTGCTTCGGTGGCACATGGACGTTGGTCTGTGTGCTTCGGTGGCACCCAGACACGGGTCTGTTCGCTATGGTGGCACCTAGAAACGGGGCCATGTGCATCGGTGGCACCCGGACTGGGGTCTGTGTGCTTCGGTGGTACACGGACGTGGGTCTGTGTGCTTCGGTGGCACCTAGACATGAGGCCGTGTGCTTCAGGGTCACTCGTACATGAAGCTGTATTCTTTGGTGACACCCGGATGCGGGTCTGTGTGCTTCTGTGGCACCTAGACAGGGGGCATGTGCTTCGGTGGCACCTGGACACAAGGCCATGTGCTTCGGTGGTTCACGGATGCGGGTCTGTGCTCTTCAGTGGCACCCAGACTCGGGGCCGTGTGCTTTTGTGGCACTTGTATGTGGGTCCGTGTGCTTCGCAAGTACCCGGACGCCGGTCTTTGTGCTTCGGTAGCACCAAGAAGTGGGGCCATGTGCTTCGGTGGAAACTGGACGTGGGGCCATGTGCTTCAGTGGCACATGGACGTTAGTCTGTGTGCTTCGGTGGCACCCAGACTCGGGTTTGTCTGCTACGGAGTCACCTAGAGACGGGGCCATGTGCTTAGTTGGCACTCGGACGCGGGGCAGAGTGCTTTGGTGGCACATGGATGCGGGTCTGTGTGCTTCGGTGGCACCCAGACACGAGGCCGTGTGCTTCAGGGGCATTCGTACGTGGAGCCGTGTACTTCGGAGGTACCCGGACGCCAGTCTTTGTGCTTCGGTAACACCGAGAAACAGAGCCGTGTGCGTCGGTGGAAACTGGACTCGGGGCCATATGCTTCGGTGGCACATAGACGTTAGTCTGTGTGCTTCACTGGCACCCAGACACAGTTCAGTGTGCTACGGTGGCACCTAGACACGGGGCCATGTGCTTCGGTGGCACCCAGACTGGGGTCTGTGTGCTTCGGTGGTATACACGGACGTCGGTCTGTGTGCTTCGGTGGCACCCAGACATGAGGCCGTGTGCTTCAGGGGCACTCATACATGGAGCTGTATTCTTTGGTGGCACCCGGATTCGGGTCTGTGTGCTTCGGTGGCACCTAGACCCAGGGCCATGTGCTTCGGTTGCACCCAGACTGGGGTCTGTGTGCTTCGGTGGTATACACGGACGTGGGTCTGTGTGCTTCGGTGGCACTCAGACATGAGGCCGTGTGCTTCAGGGGCACTCGTACATGGAGCTGTATTCTTTGGTGGCACCCAGACACGGGGCCGTGTGCTTCAGTGGCACTCGTATGTGCGCCGTGTGCTTCGGTGGCACCCGGAGGCGGGGCAGAGTGCTACGGTGGCACACGGACGCAAGTCTGCGTGCTTCGGTGACACCCAGACACGGGGCCGTGTGCTTGGGTGATACTCGTATGTGAAGCCGTGTGCTTCAGTGGCTCCCAGATGCGGGGCCGTGTGCTTCGGTGGCACCCAGACGCGGGTCTGTGTGCTTCGGTGGCACCTAGACATGGGGCCATTTGCTTCAGCGGCACACGGATGTGGGTCTGTGTGCTTCGGTGGCACCAAGACACGAGGCCGTGTGCTTCAGGGGCACTCATACGTGAAGCCGTGTGCTTCGGTGGTACCCGGAAGCTGGTCTTTGTGCTTTGGTAGCTCCGATAAGCGGGGCCATGTGCTTCTGTGTGCTTCGGTGGCAACCAGACACGGGTCTGTGTGCTTCGATGGCACTCACATATGGGGCCATGTGCTTCGGTGGCACCCGTACAGGTAGGCTGTGTGCTTTGATGGCACTCTAACGCGGGTTTGTGTGCTTCGGTGGCACCTAGACACGGGACCATGTGCTTCGGAGGCACCCGGACGTGGGGTCACGTGCTTCGGTGGCACACGGAAGGGGAGTCTGTGTGCTTCGATGGCACCCAGACACGGGGGCATGTGCTTTGGTGGCACTCGTATGCTGGGTTGTGTGTTTCGATGGCACCCGTTCAGTGGGTCGTGTGCTTCGATGGCACCTGGACGCTGGTCTGTGTGCTTAGGTGGTACCCAGACACGAGGCCGTGTGCTTCAGGGGCACTCGTACGTGGAGCTGTGTGATTTGCAGGTACCCGGACGCCGGTCTTTGTGCGTCGGTAGCACCGAGAAGCGGAGCCATGTGCTTCGGTGGCACATGGACATTGGTTTGTGTGCTTCTGTGGCAGCCAGACCCAGGTATTTGTGCTATGGTGGCACCTAGACACCGGACCATATGCTTCGGTGGCACCCGGACGCGGGGCAGAGTGCTTCGGTGGCACATGGACATGGGTCTGTGTGCTTCGGTGGCACCCAGACACGAGGTCGTGTGCTTCAGGGGCACTCGTACGTGGAGCCATGTGTTGCGGAGGCACCCGGATGCCGGCCTTTGTGCTCGGGTAGCACTGAGAAGCGTGGCCATGTGCTTCGGTGAAAACCGGAAGAGGGGCCGTGTGCTTCAGTGGCACATGGATGTTGGTCTGTGTGCTTCGGTGGCACCCAGACACGGGTCTGTGTGCTACGGTGGCACCTAGACACCAGGCCATGTGCTTCGGTGATACCCGAAGGCGAGGCAGAGTGCTTCGGTGGCACACGGACATGGGTCTGTGTGCTTCGGTGGCACCCAGACACGAGGCCGTGTCCTTCGGTGGCACTCGTATGTGGGGCCGTGTGCTTTGGTGGCACCCGGACGCGGGGCAGAGTGCTATGGTGGCACATGGACGCAGGTCTGTGTGCTTCGGTGGCACCCAGACACGAGGCCGTGTGTTTCAGGGGCCCTCATACGTGGAGCCGGGTACTTCAGAGGTACCCGGACGCTGTTCTTTTTGCTTCGGTAGCACTGAGAAGCGGGGTCATGTGCTTCGGTGGCACCCGGACGTGGGGCCATGTGCTTCGGTGGCACATGGACTGTGTGCTTCGGTGGCACCAAGACACGGGTATGTGTGCTATGATGGCACCTAGAGATGGTGCCATGTGCTTTGCTGGCACCCGGACGCGGTGCAGAGTGCATCGGTGGCACATGGACGCGGGTCTGTGTGATTTGGTGGCACCCAGATGCGAGGCCATGTGCTTCGATGGCACCCAGACACGGGGCATGTGTTTCGGTGGCTCTCGTATGTGGGGCTGGGTGCTTTGATGGCACCCCGAAGCGTGGCCGTGTGCTTAGGTGGCACCCGAATGCGGGTCTGTGTGCTTTGGTGGCACCTAGACAAGGGGCTATGTGCTTCGGTGGCACCCGGACGCAGGGCAGAGTGCTTCGGTGGCACATGGACGCGGGTCTGTGTGCTTCGGTGGCACCTAGATGCGGGGCCGTGTGCTTTGGCGGCACCCGGACTTGGGGCCGTCTGCTTTGGTTGCACCCGGACTCGGGTCTGTGTGCTTCGGTGGCACCCGTATGTGGGCTGTGTGCTTTGGCGGCATCCGGACGTGGGGCCATGTGCTTCGGTGGCCCCTAGACATGGGCCATGTGCTTCGTTGGCACCCGGATGCGGGGCAGAGTGCTTCAGTGGCACATGGACACGGGTCTGTGTGCTTCGGTGGCACCCAGACATGAGGCCGTGTGCTTCAGGGGCACTCGTACGTGGAGTCATGTTCTTCGGTGGTACCTGGACACCAAGCTTTGTGCTTCGGTAGCACCGAGAAGCGGGGCCGTGTGATTCGGTGGCACCCGGACGCGGGTCTGTGTGTTCGGTAGCACCTAGACACGGGGCCATGTGCTTTGTTGGCACCCGGAGGCAGGGCAGAGTGCTTCGGTGGAACACAGATGCGGGTCTGTGTGCTTCGGTGGCACCCAGACACGAGGCCGTGTGCTTGAGGGGCACTCGTACGTGGAGCCGTGTACTTCGGAGGTACCCGGACGCCGGTCTTTGTGCTTCGGTAGCACCGAGAAACTGGGCCATGTGCTTCGGTGGAAACCGGACGTGGGGGTCATGTGCTTCGATGGCACATGGACGTTGGTCTATGTGCTTTGGTGGCACCCAGACACGGGTCTGTGTGATACGGTGGCACCTATACATGGGGCCATGTGCTTCGGTTGCACCCGTACTGGGGTCTGTGTGCTTTGGTGGTACATGCACGCGGGTCTGTCTGCTTTGGTGGCACCCAGACATGAGGCCGTGTGCTTCTTGGTCACTCGTATATGGAGAAGTATTCTTTGGTGGCACCCGGATACGGGTCTGTGCTTCGGTGGGACCTAGACAGGGGGCATGTGCTTCGGTGGCACCCGGACACAAGGCCATGTGCTTCGGTGGCAAACGGATGCTGGTCTGTGTGCTTCGGTGGCACCCAGACACGGGGCCGTGTGCTTTGGTGGCACTCGTATGTGGGGCCGTGTGCTTCGTTGGCACCCGGATGCGGGGCAGGGTGCTACGGTGGCACACGGACGTGGGTCTGTGTGCTTCAGTGGCACACAGACACAAGGCCGTGTGCTTCATGGGCACTCGTATGTGGAGCCGTGTACTTCGGAAGTACCCGGACGCCGGTCTTTGTGCTTCGGTAGCACCAAGAAGCGGGGCCATGTGCTTCGGTGGAAACCGGACGTGGGGCCATGTGCTTTGGTGGCACATGGACGTTAGTCTGTGTGCTTCGGTGGCACCTAGACACGGGTCTGTGTGCTACGGTGGCACCTAGAGATGGGGCCATGTGCTTCGTTGGCACCCGGACGGGGGGCAGAGTGCTTCAGTGGCACATGAACACGGGTCTGTGTGCTTCGGTGGCACCCAGACACGAGGCCATGTGCTTCAGGGGCACTCGTAATTGGAGCCGTGTACTTCGGAGGTATCTGGACGCCGGTCTATGTGCTTCGGTAGCACCGAGAAGCGGGGCCATGTGCTTTGTTGGGAACCGGACGTGGGGCCATGTGCTTCGGTGGCACATGGACGTTGGTCTGTGTGCTTCGGTGGCACCCAGACATGGGTCTGTTCGCTATGGTGGCACCTAGAAACGGGGCCATGTGCATCGGTGGCACCCGGACTGGGGTCTGTGTGCTTCGATGGTACACGGGCGTGGGTCTGTGTGCTTCGGTGGCACCTAGACATGAGGCCGTGTGCTTCAGGGTCACTCGTACATGAAGCTGTATTCTTTGGTGACACCCGGATGCGGGTCTGTGTGCTTCTGTGGCACCTAGACAGGGGGCATGTGCTTCGGTGGCACTTGGACACAAGGCCATGTGCTTCGGTGGTTCACGGATGCGGGTCTGTGCTCTTCAGTGGCACCCAGACTCGGGGCCATGTGCTTTTGTGGCACTTGTATGTGGGGCCGTGTGCTTCGCAAGTACCCGGACGCCGGTCTTTGTGCTTCGGTAGCACCAAGAAGTGGGGCCATGTGCTTCGGTGGAAACTGGACGTGGGGCCATGTGCTTCAGTGGCACATGGACGTTAGTCTGTGTGCTTTGGTGGTACCCAGACTCGGGTTTGTCTGCTACGGAGTCACCTAGAGACGGGGCCATGTGCTTCGTTGGCACCCGGACGCGGGGCAGAGTGCTTTGGTGGCACATGGATGCGGGTCTGTGTGCTTCGGTGGCACCCAGACACGAGGCCGTGTGCTTCAGGGGCATTCGTACGTGGAGCCGTGTACTTCGGAGGTTCCCGGACGCCAGTCTTTGTGCTTCGGTAACACCGAGAAACAGAGCCGTGTGCGTCGGTGGAAACTGGACGCGGGGCCATATGCTTCGGTGGCACATAGACGTTAGTCTGTGTGCTTCACTGGCACCCAGACACAGGTCAGTGTGCTACGGTGGCACCTAGACACGGGGCCATGTGCTTCGGTGGCACCCAGACTGGGGTCTGTGTGCTTCGGTGGTATACACGGACGTCGGTCTGTGTGCTTCGGTGGCACCCAGACATGAGGCCGTGTGCTTCAGGGGCACTCATACATGGAGCTGTATTCTTTGGTGGCACCCGGATTCGGGTCTGTGTGCTTCGGTGGCACCTAGACCCAGGGCCATGCGCTTCGGTTGCACCCAGACTGGGGTCTGTGTGCTTCGGTGGTATACACGGACGTGGGTCTGTGTGCTTCGGTGGCACTCAGACATGAGGTCGTGTGCTTCAGGGGCACTCGTACATGGAGCTGTATTCTTTGGTGGCACCCAGACACGGGGCCGTGTGCTTCGGTGGCACTCGTATGTGCGCCGTGTGCTTCGGTGGCACCCGGAGGCGGGGCAGAGTGCTACGGTGGCACACGGACGCAAGTCTGCGTGCTTCGGTGACACCCAGACACGGGGCCGTGTGCTTGGGTGATACTCGTATGTGAAGCCGTGTGCTTCAGTGGCTCCCAGATGCGGGGCCGTGTGCTTCGGTGGCACCCAGACGCGGGTCTGTGTGCTTCGGTGGCACCTAGACATGGGGCCATTTGCTTCAGCGGCACACGGATGTGGGTCTGTGTGCTTCGGTGGCACCAAGACACGAGGCCGTGTGCTTCAGGGGCACTCATATGTGAAGCCGTGTGCTTCGGTGGTACCCGGAAGCCGGTCTTTGTGCTTCGGTAGCTCCGATAAGCGGGGCCATGTGCTTCTGTGGCACATGGACGTGGGTCTGTGTGCTTCGGTGGCAACCAGACACTGGTCTGTGTGCTTCGATGGCACTCACATATGGGGCCATGTGCTTCGGTGGCACCCGTACAGGTAGGCTGTGTGCTTTGATGGCACTCTAACGCGGGTTTGTGTGCTTCGGTGGCACCTAGACACGGGACCATGTGCTTCGGAGGCACCCGGACGTGGGGTCACGTGCTTCGGTGGCACACGGAAGGGGAGTCTGTGTGCTTCGATGGCACCCAGACACGGGGGCATGTGCTTTGGTGGCACCCGTATGCTGGGCTGTGTGTTTCGATGGCACCCGTTCAGTGGGTCGTGTGCTTCGATGGCACCTGGACGCTGGTCTGTGTGCTTAGGTGGTACCCAGACACGAGGCCGTGTGCTTCAGGGGCACTCGTACGTGGAGCTGTGTGATTTGCAGGTACCCGGACGCCGGTCTTTGTGCGTCGGTAGCACCGAGAAGCGGAGCCATGTGCTTCGGTGGAAACCGGACGGGAAGCCATGTGCTTCGGTGGCACATGGACATTGGTTTGTGTGCTTCTGTGGCAGCCAGACCCAGGTATTTGTGCTATGGTGGCACCTAGACACCGGACCATATGCTTCGGTGGCACCCGGACGCGGGGCAGAGTGCTTCGGTGGCACATGGACATGGGTCTGTGTGCTTCGGTGGCACCCAGACACGAGGTCGTGTGCTTCAGGGGCACTCGTACGTGGAGCCATGTGTTGCGGAGGCACCCGGATGCCGGCCTTTGTGCTCGGGTAGCACCGAGAAGCGTGACCATGTGCTTCGGTGGAAACCGGAAGAGGGGCCGTGTGCTTCAGTGGCACATGGATGTTGGTCTGTGTGCTTCGGTGGCACCCAGACATGGGTCTGTGTGCTACGGTGGCACCTAGACACCAGGCCATGTGCTTCGGTGATACCCCAAGACGAGGCAGAGTGCTTCGGTGGCACACGGACATGGGTCTGTGTGCTTCGGTGGCACCCAGACACGAGGCCGTGTCCTTCGGTGGCACTCGTATGTGGGGCCGTGTGCTTTGGTGGCACCCGGACGCGGGGCAGAGTGCTATGGTGGCACATGGACGCAGGTCTGTGTGCTTCGGTGGCACCCAGACACGAGGCCGTGTGTTTCAGGGGCCCTCATACGTGGAGCCGGGTACTTCAGAGGTACCCGGACGCTGTTCTTTTTGCTTCGGTAGCACTGAGAAGCGGGGTCATGTGCTTCGGTGGCACCCGGACGTGGGGCCATGTGCTTCGGTGGCACATGGACTGTGTGCTTCGGTGGCACCAAGACACGGGTATGTGTGCTATGATGGCACCTAGAGATGGTGCCATGTGCTTTGCTGGCACCCGGACGCGGTGCAGAGTGCATCGGTGGCACATGGACGCGGGTCTGTGTGATTTGGTGGCACCCAGATGCGAGGCCATGTGCTTCGATGGCACCCAGACACGGGGCATGTGTTTCGGTGGCTCTCGTATGTGGGGCTGGGTGCTTTGATGGCACCCCGAAGCGTGGCCGTGTGCTTAGGTGGCACCCGAATGCGGGTCTGTGTGCTTTGGTGGCACCTAGACAAGGGGCTATGTGCTTCGGTGGCACCCGGATGCAGGGCAGAGTGCTTCGGTGGCACATGGACGCGGGTCTGTGTGCTTCGGTGGCACCTAGATGCGGGGCCGTGTGCTTTGGCGGCACCCGGACTTGGGGCCGTCTGCTTTGGTTGCACCCGGACTCGGGTCTGTGTGCTTCGGTGGCACCCGTATGTGGGCTGTGTGCTTTGGCGGCATCCGGACGTGGGGCCATGTGCTTCGGTGGCCCCTAGACATGGGCCATGTGCTTCGGTGGCACCCAGATGCGGGGCAGAGTGCGTTGGTGGCACACGGACGCGGGTCTGTGTGTTTTGGTGGCATGCAGGCATGCAGACACAAGGCCTTGTGCTTCAGGGGCACTCGTATGCAGGGCCGTGTGCTTCGGTTGTACCCAGACGCCGGTCTGTGTGCTTCGGAAGTGGGTCTTGTGCTACAGTGGCACCTGGACGCTGATCTGTGTGCTTCGGTGGCACCTGTACAGGGAGGTTGTGTGCTTCGGGGGCACCCGGATGCAGGTTTGTGTGCTTCGGTGGCACCCATTCAACGGGGCCCTGTACTGTGGTGGCACCCAGACACGAGGCCATGTTCTTCATGGGCACTCGTACGTGGAGTCTTGTGCTTTGGAGGTACCCGGACGCCGGTCTTTGTGCTTCGGTAGCACCGAGAAGCGGGGCCATGTGCTTCGGTAGAAAGCGGGCAAGGAGCCACGTGCTTCGGTGGCACATGAACTTTGGTCTGTGTGCTTCGGTGGCACCTAGACATGGGTCTGTGTGCTACGGTGGCACCTAGACACCGAGCCATGTGCTTAGGTGGCACCCGGACGCGGGGCAGAGTGCTTCGGTGGCACACGGACATGGGACTGTGTGCTTCGGTGGCACCCAGACATGAGGCAGTGTGCTTCAGGGGCACTCGTACATGGAGTTGTGTTCTTCAATGGTACCTGGATGCCGGTCTTTGTGCTTCAGTAACACCGAGAAGCGGGGCCGTGTGCTTCGGTGGTACCCGGATGCGGGTCTGTTTGCTTCGGTGGTACCTAGACACGGGGCCATGTGCTTCGGTGGCACCCGGACGCAAGGCCATGTGCTTCGATGGCACACTGATGTGGGTCTGTGTGCTTCCGTGGCACCCGGTTGCGGGCCCGTGTGCTTCGGTAGCACCTGGACGCGGGTCTGTGTGCTTCGGTGTCACCTAGACATGGGGTCATGTGCTTCAGTCGCACTCTTATGCAGGGCTGTGTGCTTCGGTGGCACCTGTTCAGGGGTCATGTGCTTTGGTGGCACACGGACACGGGGCAGAAAGCTACGGTGGCACACGAACGTGGGTCTGTGTGCTTCGGTGGCACTTAGACACTTGGCCGTGTGCTTCCGGGGCACTCGTAAGTGCAGCCGTGTGCTTCAGAGGCACCCGGATGCCGGTGTTTGTGCTTTGGTAGCACCGAAAAGTGGGACCATGTGCTTCGGTGGAATCCAGATGCGGGTCTGTGTGCTTCGGTGGCACCTAGACACGGGACCATGTGCTTCAGTGGCACCCGGACGAGGGCCATGTGCTTCGGTGGTACTCGTATGTCAAGCCATGTGCTTCGGTGGCACCTAGACACGGGGTCATGTGCTTCGGTGGCACCCGTACGCAGGTCTGTGTGCTTCGGTGTCACCTAGACATGGGGTCATGTGCTTCAGTCGCACTCGTATGCAGGGTTGTGTGCTTCGGTGGCACCTGTTCAGGGGGTCATGTGCTTTGGTGGCACACGGACACGGGGCAGAAAGCTACGGTGGCACACGAACGTGGGTCTGTATGCTTAGGTGGCACCTAGACACAAGGCCGTGTGCTTCAGGGGCACTCGTAAGTGCAGCCATGTGCTTCGGAGGTACCCGGATGCCGGTGTTTGTGCTTTGGTAGCACCGAAAAGTGGGACCATGTGCTTCGGTGGAATCCAGATGCGGGTCTGTGTGCATCGGTGGCACCTAGACACGGGACCATGTGCTTCAGTGGCACCCGGACGAGGGCCATGTGCTTCGGTGGTACTCGTATGACAAGCTGTCTGCTTCGGCGGCACCTAGACACGGGGTGATGTGCTTCGGTGGCACCCGGACGCGGGTCTGTGTGCTTCGGTGTCACCTAGACATGGGGTTATGTGCTTCAGTCGCACTCTTATGCAGGGCTGTGTGCTTCGGTGGCACCTGTTCAGGGGGTCATGTGCTTCGGTGGCAAACGGACATAGGTCTGTGTGCTTCGGTGGCACCCAGACACGAGGCAGTGTGCTTCAGGGGCACTCGTACATGGATCTGTGTTCTTCAGTGGTACCTGGATGCCGGTCTTTGTGCTTCGGTAACACCGAGAAGCGGGGCCGTGTGCTTCGGTGGTACCCGGATGCAGGTCTGTTTGCTTCGGTGGTACCTAGACACGGGGCCATGTGCTTCGGTGGCACCCTGACGCAAGGCCATGTGCTTCGATGGCACACTGACGCGGGTCTGTGTGCTTTGGTGTCACCTAGACATGGGGTCATGTGCTTCAGTCGCACTCTTATGCAGGGCTGTGTGCTTCGGTGGCACCTGTTCAGGGGGTCATGTGCTTTGGTGGAACACGGATACGGGGCAGAAAGCTACGGTGGCACACGAACGTGGGTCTGTGTGCTTCGGTGGCACCTAGACACAAGGCCATGTGCTTCAGGGGCACTCGTAAGTGCAGCTGTGTGCTTCGGAGGTACCCGGATGCCGGTGTTTCTGCTTTGGTAGCACCGAAAAGTGGGACCATGTGCTTCGGTGGAATCCAGATGCGGGTCTGTGTGCTTCGGTGGCACCTAGACACGGGACCATGTGCTTCAGTGGCACCCGGACGAGGGTCATGTGCTTCGGTGGTACTCGTATGTCAAGCCGTGTGCTTCGGTGGCACCTAGACATGGGGTCATGTGCTTCGGTGGCACCCGGACGCGGGTCTGTGTGCTTCGGTATCACCTACACATGGGGTCATGTGCTTCAGTCACACTCTTATGCAGGGCTGTGTGCTTCTGTGGCACCTGTTCAGGGGGTCATGTGCTTCGGTGGCATATGGACGCGGGGCAGAAAGCTACGGTGGCACATGACCGTGGGTCTGTGTGCTTCGGTGGCACCCAGACACAAGACCGTGTGCTTCAGGGGCACTCGTATGTGTAGCCGTGTGCTTCGGAGGTACCCGGACGCCGGTCTTTGTGGTTCGGTAGCATCGAGAAGTGGGACCATGCTCTTCGGTGGCACCCAGATGCGGGTCTGTGTTCTTCGGTGGCACGTAGACACGGGGCCATGTGCTTCGGTGGCACATAGACGCTCGTCTTTGTGCTTTGGTGGCACCCAGACACGTGGCCGTGTGCTTCGGTGGTACTCGTATGTGAAGCCATGTGCTTCGGTGGCACCCGGACGCTGGACAGATTGCTTCGGTTTCACACGGACGCGGGTCTGTGTGCTTCGGTGGCACCCAGACACAAGGCTGTGTGCTTCAGGGGTACTCATACGTGGAGCCGTGTGCTTCGGTGGTACTCGGACACCGATCTTTGTGCTTTGGTATCACCGAGAAGCGGGGCCGCTTGCTTCGGTGGCACCCAGATGCGGGGCCATTTGCTTCGGTGGCACCCAGACACGGGGCGCGTGTTTCGGTGGCACTCGTATGTGGGGCTGTGTGCTTCGGAGGCACCCGGAAGCGGGGCTGTGTGCTTCGGTGGCACCCGAATGCGGGTCTGTGTGCTTTGGGGGCACCCAGACATGCTTCAGGGGCACTCGTACGTGGAGCCGCGTGCTTCGGTGGTACCCGAACGCCGGTCTTTGTGCTTCGGTAGCACCGAGAAGAGGGGCCATGTGCTTCGGTGGCACCCGGACGCTGGTCTGTGTGCTTCGGTGGCACCCAGACGCGGGTCTGTGTTCTTCGGCGACACTTGTACTTGGGGCCGTGTGCTTCGGTGGCACCTGTACAGGAAGGTTGTGTGCTTCAGTGGCACCTGGACTCAGCTTTGTGTGCTTCGGAGGCACCCATTCAACGGGGCAGTGTGCTTCGGTGGCACCCAGACACGAAGCCGTGTTCTTCATGAGCACTCGTACGTGGAGCCGTGAGCTTCGGAGGTACCCGGACGCCGGTCTTTGTGCTTCAGTAGCACCGAGAAGCGGGAGCCATGTGCTTCGGTGGCACCCGTGCGCAGGGCCCTGTGCTTATTTGGCACACGGATGTGGGTCTGTGTGCTTCGGTGGCACCCAGACACAGGGGTGTGTGCTTCAATGACACTCGTATGTGGGGCTATGTGCTTCAGTGGCACCCATTCAGGGGGTCGTGTGCTTCGGTGGCACCCAGACACGGGGCAGAGAGCTACGTTGGCTCACGAACGCGGGTCCGTGTTGGTCGGTGGCACCCAGACACAAGGCCGTGTGCTTCAGTTGCAGTCGTACGCTGAGCCGTGTGCTTCGGTAGCACCGAGAAGCGGGGCCATGTGCTTCGGTGGCACACGAACGTGGGTCTGTGTGCTTCGGTGGCACCTAGACAAGGGACATGTGCTTTGGTGGCACCCGGACGCGGGGCCATGTGCTTCGGTGGCACATGGATGCGGGTCTGTGTGCTTAGGTGGCACCTAGGCACGGTGCCGTGTGCTTCAGGGACACTCGTACGTGGAGCCGTGTTCTTCGGTGGTACCTGGACGCCAAGCTTTGTGCTTCGGTAGCACCGAGAAGCGGGGCCATGTGATTCGGTAGCACCCGGACGTGGGTCTGTGTGCTTCGGTAGCACCTAGACATGGGACCATGTGCTTTGATGGCACCCGGATGCGAGGCAGAGTGCTTCGGTGGCACCCAGACACGAGGCTGTGTGCTTCAGGACACTCGTACGTGGAGCCGTGTACTTCGGAGGTACCCGGACGCCGGTGTTTGTGCTTCGGTAGCACCGAGAAGCTGGGCCATGTGCTTCGGTGGAAACCGGACGCGATGCCATGTGCTTCGTTGGCACCCGGACTGGGGTCTGTGTGCTTCAGTGGTACGCGGACGCTGGTCTTTGTGCTTCGGTGGCACCCAGACATGAGGCCGTGTGCTTCAGGGTCACTCGTACATGGAGCTGTATTTTTTGGTGGCATCCGGATGCGGGTCTGTGTGCTTCGGTGGCACCTAGACAGGGTACAAGTGCTTCGGTGGCACCCGGACGCAAGGCCATGTGCTTCGGTGGCACACGGATGCGGGTCTGTGTGCTTTGGTGGCACCCAGACACGAGGCCGTGTGCTTCAGGGGCACTCGTATGTGGAGCCGTGTACTTCGGAGGTACCCGGACGCCGGTGTTTGTGCTTCGGTAGCACCGAGAAGCAAGGCCATGTGCTTCAGTGGAAACCGGACGCGGGGCCCTATGCTTCGGTGGCACCCTGACGCTGGTCTGTGTGCTTCGGTGGCACCCAGACATGGGTCTGTGTGCTTCGGTGACACCCATACCGGGAGACCATGTGCTTCAGTGGCACCTGGATGCGGGGCCATGTGCTTCGGGGGCACACGAATGCGGGTCTGCGTGCTTAGGTGGCACCTAGATGCGGGGCCATGTGCTTCGGTGGCACCCGGACGCGGGGCAGAGTGCTTCGGTGACACCCAGACACGAAGCCTTGTGCTTCAGGGGCAGTTGTACATCGAGCCGTGTGCTTCAATGGTACCCGGACGCCGATCTTAGTGCTTCGGTAGCACCGAGAAGCGGGGCCATGTGCTTCGGTGGCACATGGACGCAGGGCCATGTGCTTCTGTGGTACACGGACGCGGGTCTGTGTGCTTCGGTGGCACCCGGACGAGGGGCCATGTGCTTCTGTGGCACATGGACGCGGGTCTGTGTGCTTCGGAGGCACCCAGGCACGGGGCTGTGTGCTTCAGGGGCACTCGTACGTGGAGCCGTGTGCTTCGGTGGTACCCGGATGCCAATATTTGTGCTTCGGTAGCACTGAGAAGCGGGGCCACATGCTTCGGTGGCACCCGGACGCGAGGCAGAGTGCTTCGATGGCACACGGATGCGGGTCTGTGTGCTTTGGTGGCACCCAGACACGAGGCTGTGTGCTTCAGGGGCACTCGTACGTGGAGCCATGTGCTTTGGTGTTACCCAGACGCCGATCTTTGTGCTTCTGTAGCACTGAGAAGCGGGGCCACATGGTTCGGTGGCACCTGGACGCAGGGTCGTGTGCTTCTGTAGCACATGGACGCGGGTCTGTGTGCTTCGGTGGCACTCGCATGTGGGGCCATGTGCTTCGGTTGCACCCGTACAGGTAGGCCGTATGCGTCGGTGGCACCCTGATGCGGGTGTGTATGCTTCGGTGGCACCCAGACACGGGTCTTTGTGCTTCGGTGACACTCATACAGGGAGGCCATGTGCTTCGGTGGCACCAGGACACGGGTTTGTGTGCTTCTGTGGCACCCAGATGCAAGGCCATGTGCTTCGGTGGCACCCGGAGGTGGAGCCATGTGCTTCGGTGGCACTCAGACATGGGGCGTGTGTTTCGGTAGCACTCAGACATGGGGCCGTGTGCTTCAGTTGCACCTGAATGCAGATCTGTGTGCTTATGTGGCACCTAGACAAAGGGCCATGTGCTTCGGTGGCACCCAGACGCGGGGCAGAGTGCTTCGGTGCCACCCAGACACGAGGCCTTGTGCTTCAGGGTCACTCGTACATGGAGCCGTGTGCTTCGATGGTACCCAGACGCCGATCTTAGTGCTTCTGTAGCACCGAGAAGCGGGGCCATGTGCTTCAGTGGTACACGGATGCGGGTCTGTGTGCTTCGGTGGCAACCAGACACGGGTCTGTGTGCTTCGGGGGCACTCGCATGTGGGGCCATGTGCTTCGGTTGCACCCGTACAGGTAGGCCGTATGCGTCGGTGGCACCCTGATGCGGGTGTGTATGCTTCGGTGGCACCCAGACACGGGTCTGTGTGCTTCGGTGACACCCATACAGGCTGGCCATGTGCTTCAATGGCACCCATACGCAGGCCGTGTGCTTCGGTAACACCCAGGTGCCGAGATATGTGCTTCGATGGCACCTGTAAGCGGGACCGTGTGTTTCGGTGGCACCCGTACGCGGTATCTTGTGCTTCAATGGCACATGTACGCGGGGCCGTGCGCCTTGGTGGCAACCGGATGCCAGGCCGTGTTCTTCGGTGGCACCCGTACACGGGATTGTGTGCTTTGGTGGCACCCGGACGTGGGGCCGTGTGCTTCAGTGGCACCCGGATGCCGAGCCCTGTGCTTCAGTGGGACTCAAACTCGAGGACCTTGTGCTTCTGTGACACGTGGACGCTGTTCTTTGTGCTTCGGTGGCCCGCGGACGTCGGACTTTGTGCTTCGATAGCACATGGACTTTGGGCAGTGTGCTTCGTTTGTACCCGGATGTCAGGCCTTGTGCTTTGGTGGAAAAAAAAAACAGAGGCAGACCAATTGCCAATGACTGTGACCTGGAGGGTAAACTCTCCAGTAATTCATTTTCAGATAACATACTGTATGTTAGTGGTTGTATTATTATCTACAGTTTGGTTGTAGTTTCATACTTTGATAGCTTGTCATATTCTTATATACGTACATAGATGACTCATAGCATGGCATTATATTCTCTACCAGTGGAATTAACTGTGCTGCAAACATTTAGCCATGTGCTTCGGTGTCAGGCAGATGTCGGTCAATGTGCTTCGGTGGCACGTGGATGTTGGTCCGTGTACTTTGGTGGCACATGGACACGGGGCCATGCGTTTCAGTGACATTCGATTACGTGGCCGTATGCTTCAGTGGCATACGGATGCTGGGTCATATGCTTCGGTGACAAGCGGAAACCAAGCTACGTGCTTTGTTGGCACGTGGAAGTTGAGCCGTGTGCTCTGGTGGCACGCAGATGCCAGGCCGTGTGTTTTGGTGGCAAATAGACGCCAGGCCGCATGTTTCAGCTGCATGTGGACATCAGACCATGTGCTTATGTGGCATCTGTTCGGGCCATGTGCTTCAGTGGCACACAGAAGTCGGGTCATTACACAGTACACAGCAGGGGCACATTTATAAGATTATCTTAGCACAGGAACATTTTATGTAAACACATCCAATTGTGGAAATTATTATTATTCCAAGATGTATTGATTAAAATGAACTTTTATTCATTGGAAAACCCCTTTAAGTACCAGATGTGGAGCTGTAAGCAGAGTGACGGATAACTAGGACACAGCAAAGAGCTGCATCCAGGATCATGGCACCAGGGACACAGCCGGGATCAGGTTCATGACCACAAGCTATAACTAGAAATAGGCCTTGGACATAACCAGTATATAGCAGAAGCAGATCATGGACTCAGAACTAGGAGATGTAAGGAACAGAGGCCAGGACAAATTTAGGTTTGGAAGCATGGACAGCATCCAGGATTAGGTGAGTAGTCACAGCACAGGCCACGTACAGGGAGTAATTGGCGTGGGCAGGAATTTGTTGCATCCTCAGTGAAATCACATGTGAACGCATACTCACACAGTGTCTGTTGTTACTGAGCTCGAAGCAGCGACAAGGTGCAACAAGATGTGGACACTAGACGATAAGAGGTGGCCGGGGCATGGAGGTCTCACGCAGCAAACAGTGGCCAAACAAGAGCAAGTCACAGCAAGGACACAATCCAAGCAGCACCGCAGTAGCCAAGTAAGTCTTATTCTAATTCATTGGATTGGGCTGTATTGTCAGATGAAGATGCATGCAGTAAGGAAGGAAATATGTTTAACACGTTAATAAAGTGTTTGAAATCTGAGAAGTGTTATCAGAAAGAGGTGATCACTACATGGCTGAAAGCTCAGAACAGTGAGATACTAGTCACAGCGCAGGGTGTGTTCATTGTCATCCACTTATACATTTGTAGTAAGAGCATCAGGGAAGGAGAGTACGTGGATGTTTTTGTTTTTTTTTAACCTAAGTCTTGGCAGCGAAGACAGACTTAGACAGGTAGTGAGGAAGCAGAGGAGAAATTATTAATGGAATTCCAGTTTCAAGAGTGTCCTATATAGGAATAGAAGTGGACTCGCTAAAAGGGCAGTGTAGGCTGCCGGCTGTCAAGTTGATTACCGGAAGATGGAAAGGTGAATGCGGTGTGATGTGATGGTGAGAAATTTTTAGCCATTGTTGGATTCCCTGAAGTTTACATGTAGGGTGATTCTGATGGGGAAGATCTCTTTCAGCCATATGCCGTTAAGCTCAATTGGGATGAAGAAAAGGTTTCATAAGATCGGGGTTATGGACTAATTGAACAAAGATTTGGCGGTGTGCAAAAAAATTCTAACAGCTTTTAATGAACCTAGGCGGCACTGAAAACTGGGGTAGAAGGTGATCAGTAAGTATTGTAACACAATAATACTACATAGCATACATACAGTGAAGGAAGTAATTATTTGATCCCTTGCTGTTTTTGTACGTTTGCCCACTGACAAAGACATGAACAGTCTATAATTTTAAGGGTAGGTTAATTTTAACATTGAGAGATAGAATATCCCCCCCAAAAATCACATTGTATATATTAGATAAATTTATTTGCATTTTGCAGTGAGAAATAAGTATTTGATTCCTCTGGAAAACAACACTTAATACTTGGTGGTAAAACCTTTGTTGGCAAGCACAGCAGTCAGACTTTTTTTTGTAGTTGATGATGAGGGTTGCGCACATGTCAGGAGGAATTTTGGTCCACTCCTCTTTGCAGATCATCTCTAAATCATTCAGATTTTGAGTCTGTCGATTGGCAACTCGGAGCTTCAACTCCCTCCACTCCTTTGTTGCCTTGGCTGTATGTTTTGGGTCATTGTCTTGCTGGAAGACTCTGCCCTGACCCATTTTTAATGTCCTGGTGTAGGGAAGGAGGTTGTCACTCAGGATTTTACGGTACATGGCTCCATCCATTCTCCCACTGATGCGGTGAAGTAGTCCTGTGCCCTTAGCAAAGAAACACCCCCAAAACATAATGTTTCCACCTCCATGCTTGACAGTGGGGATGGTGTTCTTTGGGTCATAGGCAGCACTTCTCTTCCTCCAAACACAGCGAGTTGAGTTAATGCCAAAGAGCTCAATTTTTGTCTCATCTGACCACAGCACCTTCTCCCAATAACTCACAGAATCATCCAGGTGTTCATTGGCAAACTTCAGATGGGCCTGCACTTGCGATGAGCGAGTATGTTCAGTTAACCCTTTCGGCGAGTATGCTCTGGCGAGTACCAAGTATCTTCAGCGTGCTTGTTTGACAGTTTTAATACATGTGAGGAATGCTTAAGAAACAAGCATTCTTCACATGTATTAAAGCTGTCAAACAGTCACAAATCATGCACATGGGAGTGATTCAAACATATTACCGAGCATGCTGAAGATACTCTGTACTCGCCCGACCAATGGTTTTCTTGTTGACTGTGGTCCCAGCTACCTTGAGATCATTAACAAGTTCCCCCCTCTGTAGTTTTATGCTGATCTCTCACCTTCCTCATGATGAAGGCTACCCCACGAGGTGAGATTTTGCATGGTGCCCCAGATCGATGTCGATTGACAGTCATTTTGTACTTCTTCCATTTTCTTACTATTGCACCAACAGTTGTCTTCTTCTTACCCAGCGTCTTACTTTTGTTTTTTTAGCCCATTCCAGCTTTGTGCAGGTCTATGATCTTGTCCCTGACATCCTTAGAAAGCTCTTTGGTCTTGTCCATGTTGTAGAGGTTAGAGTCTGACGGATTAATTGAGTCTGTGGACAGGAGTCTTTTATACAGGTGACTATATAAGACAGCTGTCTTTAATGCAGGTAACAAGTTGATTAGGAGCGTCTAACTAGTCTGTAGGAGCCAGAACTCATAATGGTTTGTAGGGGATCAAATACTTATTTCTCACTGCAAAATGCAAATAAATGTATCTAATTTATACAATGTGATTTTCTTGATTTTTTGGGGGGATATTCTATCTCTCAATGTTAAAATTAACCTACCCTTAAAATTATAGACTGTTCATGTCTTTGTCAGTGGGCAAACTTACAAAAACAGCAAGTGATCAAATAATTATTTCCTTCCCTGTATCTAGAAAGGTTTACAAGATAATATGTTTGTCGGGAGTTCTTTAAAGAGGATCTGTCACTTGCCATAAATATGGAAATATTTTACCTGGTCTAAATGATTTTGTTTCCCTGAAGTTGTTTTGGAAAAAAAAATCATAGTAATGGCAAATGACAGTTTCTCTTTAAAACATGCATTTTGTAAGCTCTTAAATGCTACTGCACTTTGGTCATTGTGGCCCAGTTTTTGTGCAACTTGCAACGTCACATATTATTTCATACATATTGTTTTTTTAGCTCTGTCTTGTCAGTACATCACATTCATCTTATTCCCCTCTTGCTTTCCTAAACTGAAGGCTATATATCTCCATGGCATTCTGACCTCATGACTGGTCAACAAAAGCCTGACCCCGAGGAGCAATCCTGGTCTTCAGAATTTGCACGATGGGGAAGACCAAGAACAAGCAGGGCCTTTGACAGCAGAACAACTTGACCACAAAGGAGTTTCAGAAGAAAAACTGTTGCCCCTGCAGCTATTTTTACATTTAAAATAGAGTTTATACTTTAATGATTTTAATTAAAAAGTCAATGCTAAATAAAGTTTTGGAAAATGACTTGTGTTTTATTTACATTATTATTTTAAAATAACTGTTACATGACTTCTTTTACGTGAGGTTTAGCTGAGGCTCTAACAGCCTTTACCTATCCTCCATTTTTATGGTAGGTTGGAGAATGGCTTTCCGGATGCTAAGGTGGCCATAGACATGAGTTGGCTATTGACAAGACACTTGTCCTGCCAACACTTATCTTTTCCGACTTCCCATTATAATAGAATGATCAGTATGACTGAGGGTTTACGTGTAGTCAATAGGGACAGCCACTGCTAGACACTAGAGATGAGCAGATTGATGTGCGAGATTTCGGTACAGCATCTAGGTCAGTGGTACCTGGCAGTTACACAGAAGGCCCAAAAATCAATTATCTGCCTGTCAAATGAAAATGCTGACAGGCTGACTCTTATAAAAATGAACAAGGGCTGGATTGGGCCAGGCTTCTCAACAACACCGAATGATAGCAGCATAAGAAACTCAAATCCAGTGTCTTTTCTTGGGAGGTGTATTCCCATGCACCTTTTCACACCCACACATGGGTATACGCTTCCTGATTTTGGCTATTTGTTCTTTTCCTCCTCCTTCTCCTCATCCTCCACCACCATATCTCCATGGTGACCGTGGTCCGTGATGCAACACCCACAAAATTTTCTTAGAGGGTGTTTATGATGCCCGTTAAAAAAATTTTTTATACAGTATGTTCATGTATACCCCCCAGGGGTAAATGTTTGTCAGCCCATACACTTAGTGCATGGGCATTACAAGTATAGGAGGCCCGCTCCTTTCTAATGGAAACATTTTTTTTTATGAGGCCCTCCTCCACGTCTCTTCCAAGGGGCATTGAAGTGCCTCCAAATTTTTGGCAGCCCTTGCATTCACTGCATAGGCCAACACTATGGGAGACTCTCTCTTTTCTAATGGGAATTTGTCGTTACTATGGCCCTGCTCCGTGTGTCTTTAAATTCTTAGTGGGGTTTTTCCTAAAATTGGTCAGCCGTTGGACTCACTGTATACCCTATAACTGTATAGCAGACCCTCTCCTTTCTAATGGGAACATGTCGTACCTTGTTACTGTGGCCCTGCTCCATGTGTCTTTAAATTCTTAGTGGGGTTTTTCCTAAAATTGGTCAGCCGTTGGACTCACTGCATACCCTATAACTGTATAGCAAACTCTCTCTTTTCTTATGGGAATTTGTCTTTATTGTGGCCCTGCTCTATGTGTCTTTAAATTCGATTTCCCTCTATGCCAGTCCTTTCACCGAGCTAAATACAGCTCTCAGCAAAAAAAGCTGTGGACTGGCTCTGTACTGTCCCTGGCCACATTCACCTGTCCACGTGTTTGTGGTTAGGCGGTCCTTCCCAGTAAGTGCACTGGGGAGGGCACGGGTAATGTTGTGGGACCCGTGCTTGTGGAAGACGGAGACGACCCCGGGAGAAACAGTGGCGGCTGGGGACCGAGTTTGGACACCCGGCCGCTGCTGGCATGAGGTTATGAAAAGCTTCCGCCTTCACGAGCCTAAAAGGCCACATTTCAAGTGAAAGCAGCTTTAGAGGACTTCTTGGGAGAAATGACAGCTGGGTAGATATGGTTTCCAAAGTCCTTTCACCAAGCTAAAGAATATGGCTGTGGTGAAATACAACTCAGCAGAAAAAGCTGTGGACTGGCTCCGTACCTTCCCTGGCCACATTCACCTGTCCACGCGTTTGTGGTTAGGCGGTCCTTCCCAGTAAGTGCACTGGGGAGGGCACGGGTAATGTTGTGGTAACCGTGCTTGTGGAAGGAGGAGACGACACCGGGAGAAACAGTGGCGGCTGGGGAGAGGAGTATGGACACCCGGCCGCCTCCTGCATGAGGTTATCAAAAGCTTCCGCCTCCACCAGCCTAAAGGGCCACATTTTCAAGTGCAAGCAGCTGTGAAAAATTTGGCAGTATAGTATTGCAGCCTGTGGGTGGGTGGGTGGCTGCATACTTGCGCTTGCATTCCAAGGAATGGGGTAGGGACAACTGAACGCTGCACTGGGACAAGGACGTGGACAGTGATTGTTGCAAGTCTGCAACGACAGGTGCATGGCGGGAGGCATCTTCGCATGCGCCAAGGATCACTTATGATGGGCACACTTTTAGGCAGTGATCTGGGAGTCAGAAATGCTTCCAGAGGTCTTCCCCATGCTGTTCCCATGTCTTTTCAGCACTGTATGCATGTGTCTGATGATGTGTCATACACCACATGGCCAGATACGGTTGTAAAATGTTAAAATTACATTTCCCAGTGAATGCATTTGTCTTTGTTGAAAGCAATGCTAAAGTGCAAAAACGCATCAAAAACGCTACGTGTGAACATAGCCCAAGGTGTGGAGGAGTATTTTTTGTTATTTATTTTGCTTTATATACAATCATTACCCTGGAAAGGATGTTCCTTAATATATTTCCCAGGAAAATCCATTTTGGTTTTGTTTTTGTATGTTTTATTGTGAGTCCGTAAAAGTGGTGTAATTCTCTGACAACGTTGTAGACACCAGTGACCTGGGAGTCAGAAATGCTTCCAGGGGTCTTCCCCATGTCATTTGAGCACTGTTCCCATCGATTTGGGCAATTTTTAGGCCCTCTGCAGACCGCCGGGGGGAGCCGCCTGAAAAATGTTCGAGTTTCCCATAGACTTACATTGGGCTCGTTGCTCGGGTCGAGCACCTGAGTATTCCAATTTGCTCGACCCGAGCATTTTTGTGCTCGCTCATCACTAATCCTAACCCATATCACTAAAGGAGTTACATGTGCTGTCAGGGTTAGGCCTCAGCTAGCCCAGTACTCAGTCCTGTAGGCAAGCAGCAAAGTCACAGCAGGAATTTCAGTAAGCAACAAGGGTTTTTTTTTTTTAAATGGCCTAAGGCTGTGTGCCCACGTAGCATTTTTCAAGCGTATATGCTGCGGAATTTCCGCAGCGTAAACGCTTGAAAAACGCATGTATATCCGCACCCCATGGTCCCCAATGGGATTCCGCAAGTTCTATGCACATGCTGCGGATTTTTCCGCAGCGTTTATGCCGCGTTCAAAAATCCGCAGCATGTCATTTAATTTTGCGTTTCCGCAAGCGGAATTGCCTTTGTCCAATGCATAAAAAACGCAAGGCAATTCCGCATGTGGAAAACGCGTGATAAACGCGCGAAAAATGCGCGATAAACGCGTGCGGAATTCCGCATGCGTTTTTCCGGGAGAGAACTTGCATTTATGCAGCAGAAATTTTCTGCTTCATAAATGCAACGTGGGCACATAGCCTAAAAAGAGTGAAGAAGCCAAGTTCTAGTTTCAGCAATAAGACAAAAAAAAGAAAATTGGAAAATCATACAATGACATGCCTCAACCATGAAGAACCCAGCAATGCAAATCTCATAAAACAGCAGCACAATGTAAAAGTGGAATTTACCTATAACCAGACAACATGCAAGTAACTTAACCCTTGCACCCGCCAGAGCCCTTCCACTTACCCTGGTCATCACAGCTGCCATCTTTACACCCTCTCATAAAGGCCCTCATCACAGCACACAATCTGCTGACTGCTTCCTCTCTGTGGTTTAAATCCTGGAAGCTGGCAGGAGATTGGCCAGGAGACCATCAGTAAGCAGCTGCTGCAATTCATGTCTGATTTCTAGCCAGGATTGGGGCTCATTCACAGGATCGTATTTTTGTTCCGGGTGCTGTCTGTTGAAATAACGGACCACACTCGGACCATTGTTATTCAGTGGCACAGTGCAGATGAGACATTTTTTTTCACTGAATTTGTGTGAGAAAAATAGTGCAGCGTGCTCTGGTTTCTTCTATAAATCAGATGAGACTCGCACATTCAAGTCTGGGTGCGTAAAAAAAATCAGATGCCATACAGAGCCATAGCATAGCTTTCGATTTTTACAGATACATTGCAAAGGCATTACACATTAATCTAACTCTACCTAAACAGCGCATAACAAATACTGCTTGACACATTGACTTGGTGGATAAAAGATTGGCCACAGCCTTTATTAAAATATTAAAACACTAGCTTAATTTGGTCTGTCACATTAAGTTTCATGACAGATCATTTTAATAGTAAAAAAAAATAATCTTAATAGTAAAAAAAAATAATCTTAAGAGTAAAAAAAAATAATCTTATTTAGTTACTCGTACATCCAAAATTTCAGATGTCTAACTTCAAAACTGACGGATTCCATACAATCTTTGAACTCCTATAATATGAAGAGGGAAACTCTTGAGGGTGGAATTATCAAAATTCCTTTCTTAGTGCTCATTTAAGCTATAATAGAACCTATCTGCAAATTTCAAGATGCTAAGTTCAGTGGTTTCGGCTGTGCGTTGACCGCTAGGTGTGTCAGTCAATCAGGTTTACAGTTTTATATAATCTTCGCCTGTATGGTGTGTTTATAAAAAGTAGCCCTATGTCCTTCCCCAGGCTTGAAATTATCCATATCAAATTTCATCACAAACGGATTACTAAACACTGATTAATAAACAGGACGGACTGAAGTTACTTGCGTTTAATATTGTTCGTGTTAGTAAAGAATTAGTGTGTAATTGGAATAATGGACATCTGCAGGTAATTTATCTATGTGTTTTTACTGCAATATACTCCTGTAAACTATGTTATTTGATTTCTTTCGTTCAGCGAAAATATGTAGATTTTGCGATTTAGAAACACGTGAGCAAGCTACGTATAGCTGACCGTGGGAAAAACAGGGCGTGCCTAAATGTATCCCCGCTACCTTCAAAGTTTGCCCTTGCGATTTATTGATGGTCATTGAAAATGCAACTTTAAGTGGGAACTGCAAACGTTTGAAATTAAAGGGTAAGTTATTGGGTATTATTGGGATGCGTGGTATAAGAATATTTTCACCCTTAGCTTCTCCAGTTAAAATTTTGGCCTTTACAATGTGCCTGCTTAGTTCAGTGACTCGCAATCTAGTGCCATTACATAATCTCGGGGCGTCCAAGTTGCGCATTAAAAAAACGGGTATACCGACCTTTAATTCGAGCTTATGAGATGGGACCCCGGATAGCTCCAAAGAGTTAAGATAGTCGACGGGGTAGCTCGTACAGTCTTCAGATGACATGACTGTGTCGATGGAGTTGTAGGTTGTTGCATCGCTGGTTACTTGGTCCAAGATAATTTTATTGATTTTCGCAACTGTTTCATTTCTTGGTGCTAGTATAGTTCTTTCACATAGCCAATTTTCATCGTGGATGTTTTGTTGCAAATTTGGAAAAACTTGAGCAATAAGTGCGTCTTCCGAATCCACAACATGACAAAATTTGTTAGTGAATAGAACCATACCTTCTTCGTCAGTTTCGATTCGACCTTCACCGATCTCGAGCAGTTTCTCAGCGTACGCGCCCGACTCTAGATCACTGAATAACTGGACACGCATGTTGGTGGTGAGGTGCAGCTTTTCAACTTTGGTCCATAAATATGAGGATTTCAGACATGCGTTAATTTCGTCTGCTGCAGTGCCTCGCTCGATGACAGGCAAAGTTTGCCTAAAGTCCCCAGCCAATAAAACAACCACACCACCCATTATTGTTTGTTTACTGTGTAAGTCTTGTAGACAACGATCAAGATCTTTGATGGCGCGTTTGTGTGACATTGTGCACTCGTCCCACACGATTAGTTTGCACTGTTGCAACAGGAGGCCACGGGCGCTGCTCTTGCTGATATTACACGATGGGGTTTCTTCGTTCACCAGATTAAGAGGTAATTTAAAGACTGAATGTGCCATCCGTCCACCGCTTAGCAATGTTGCAGCAATTCCAGAAGCCACAGCTAATGCAACGTTATGACCGCTACGAATTTTTGCTAAAAGTAAATTAAGCAAGAAAGTATTTCCTGTACCACCCGGGGCATCAAGGAAAAAAAAGTCCGCCTTCACCATTCTCAACTCGTCCTACTATTTTGTGATAAATCTCTCTTTGATCAGGTAGCAAACGTGGCTCAGTTTCGCAAACGTGAGCGTCTAACTGGTTGGTATCATAGCTTAGCTCTTTTATCAACTCGTTCGACAGCTCTCCTCTACGCCGCGGTGAGGGTAGACTAAAATCGGACAATTTCTTTCCAGAAATTATTAATATTTTGTCCTCGATAAGCCCCAACGCCTCATTGAAACAGAGATCATCGTTAACGTGATCCATTCTTTCAAATCTGTGCATGATATCCTCTGATAACGCAGTTTTATACTTGTGCCAGAGTTGTAGAGGATTGGATAAACCGCAAGTGCATATCAATATGGCAAACAGCTCTCTTATTTGCGCCGGGGAGCGACATAGCACGGCCTCTTCTAAGGTGGTATCCTAGTGGTTATCATCTTCCAACAACCCATCTTCTCACACACCTGCCGAAAAGTTGCAAGTTCTTGACCTTCAAATGTTTTTAAATCCGAGAAGTTGGTTGGACCCCTTATTACATTCAGCAGCATACGCAAGCAATAACATTCAAAATTGCTAACGTGCACCGTGTAAATGCGACCTAGAGCATCTCCTGCCTTCACACCTGGCCAGCCATCGACAGGTGTTCCTTGTAAACGACGTTTTCATTGCTTCCGAGCCACATTCCAAGTATAGTAGCGAGGCACGTCAATGTAAAGTAATGTTTTTGCAAACGTATCACTTTGGCACAACAGGAAAAATGCAGTTAGTGTAGTTTTAGGTGGTGCTTCTAATCTCTCTCTAAAATTATTTTCCATAAAGTAAACCCTCTCGCCATTGGGTAAATGAATCACGAGATGAGTGACGGTTGGGTGTCTCTCGTGCAGAGGCAGACCTAAGATCCGCCACGTTGCTTCGTTACTACTAACATATCGGCCGTTTCTAAAGGTCTGCACCTCATCTCTTGGGTCAATGTTAACATTCCCTATCTGGCGGATGTTAAAAATAGCCTTGTCGCTACCCTTATTAATATATTTACAAATATATTTTATCGCCTGTACCGTATTACAGAACTCTACATTTAAATGAAAATTAAAATTTTTTGATAAGAGTGGAGAATATGGGACCACCCAGCTATTGTCCACCAATATTTCCTGTGTTCCTCTACGGGTTTTTATAATCGTCGTGCGTCCACCATTCTCTGGTGCTCTGCGCCTGTACAAAGAAAGGATAACCTTTGTCATTGGTTTGAGTATCTTTTAAAAGCTTCCTCGGATATTTTTTGGTACATTTTGTAACGGGTCTGGGAGGCGGAACCTCTGAGCTACTATACAAGGGGGCGGTCCTTGTAAGGGAGCGGGTGGCGACCAGGGAAGATGGGCAGGCAGTCACAGCAGGTGACCGGGACAGTCTCTGAGTGAACGGGCTGGAGGTCACGGCAAGTGACCGGGGCAGTCTCTGGATGAATGGGCAGGAGGTCACGGCAAGTGACCAGGGCAGTCTCTGGATGAACGGGCAGGAGGTCACGGCAAGTGACCGGGGCAGTCTCTGGGTAAAGGGTAGGTACGACCTGTGATGGCAGAGCCTCCAGGTAGGCTAGCAGGCAGATGGTAGATATGTGCTTCCAGGTGAGCAAGCGAGAGTCTCTGGAATGGCAGGTGGTCACAGCACGTGACGGCGGAGCCTCCAGGTAGGCTAGCAGGCAGGTAACAGGTGTGCGCTCCCAGGTGAGCGGGCAGGAGTCTCTGGAATGGCAGGTGGTCACAGCACGTGACGGCGGAGCCTCCAGGTAGGCTAGCAGGCAGGTAGCAGGTGTGCGCTCCCAGGTGAGCGGGCAGGAGTCTCTGGAATGGCAGGTGGTCACAGCACGTGACGGCGGAGCCTCCAGGTAGGCTAGCAGGCAGGTAGCAGATGTGCGCTCCCAGGTGAGCGGGCAAGCTGGTCTATAGACAGACTGACAGGAGTAGGAAGGCAGACCGTCGGACCTCAGGCTAGCAAGCAGGTAGGAGGAATGTCAGGCAGGAAACAGACAGCAAACTGGCAGGATTCTGGCAGGTAACTGGCTGGTAACTGGCAACGGGACCTGAGGGCTGAAGCAGAGTAGTGAACAGTGCAACAACATTGCTCGGGCACCTCCATTTTGGAGGAGGTGCCTTATATATGGTGAAGTCCTCCGGCCATTGGCCAGGGACTCCTTAGGACGGCGCGCGCGGCCCCTTTAAGAGGGAGGGAGCGCGCGCCCTAAGCACAGTGGCCGGGAAGGAGCGCGCGCTGCCAGCAGAGCGGGAGGAGGACGCCGGGCTCGGAGCAGAGGGGTGAGGGGGACAGCGTCCCTGCCTAGCAGAGGGCAGGGACGCCGGCGCTACAGTACCCCCCCCTTTAGGCCCCCCCTTTTTTAGGCCAGAGAGAAATTTAGCTAGGATGAGAGGGGCATGGATGTTCTCCCGGGGCTCCCACGTTCTCTCTTCAGGACTAAACCCCTTCCAATCTACTAGAAAAAGGGTCTTCCCTCTTACCCTTTTGGTGGCCAGAATGTTCTCTACCTCAAATTCGTTTTCAGCGGAAACCGGAGCAGGAGGCGTACCTGTAGACTTGGAAAAAGAGTTAAGTACCACAGGTTTGAGGAGAGATACATGGAAGGAGTTAGGGATCCGCAAGTTGGCCGGGAGTTTCAATTTATAGGCCACCGGGTTGATCTGACTGATGACCTCCAGAGGACCGATGAACCGAGGCCCTAACTTATAGGAAGGAATCTTGAGCCGGACATACTTGGACGAGAGCCAGACCTTATCCCCTGGACAGAATTGAGGAGGATCCAGACGTTTTTTGTCAGCATGTCTTTTCATACGCTCGGATGACAGAAGGAGTGCGGATCGGGTACTCTCCCATATGGAGGAAAATTTGTTAACAAGAGATTCCGCAGCCGGATTGTCCACCGAGGTGGAGACGGGAAATGGGATCCGAGGATGCTGACCGAAGACAACAAAAAACGGGGATTTGGAGGAAGATTCGCTCTCGTGATTGTTGTAAGAAAATTCGGCCCATGGCAGGAGATCCACCCAGTCTGAATGGTGGGCATTAACAAAGTGCCGGAGGTAACTGGTCAGGTTCTGATTGATCCGCTCCACTTGACCATTAGACTGTGGGTGGTAAGCGGAGGAGAAGTCCAGGGTGACGTCTAGCAGTTTACAAGTGGCTCTCCAGAAGCGTGAGGTGAACTGTACCCCACGATCCGACACGATGTGGAGAGGCAGGCCATGAAGACGGAAGATGTGGCGGATAAAGTCTTTAGCCAGCTTGGGTGCAGACGGGAGGCCTGGCAGGGGAACGAAATGAGCCATCTTGGAAAAGCGGTCAGCGACCACCCAAATGACCGTACAACCGGCAGAGACGGGGAGATCAGTTATAAAGTCCATTGCTATATGCTGCCAGGGGGCAGCAGGTACTGGGAGCGGAAGGAGGCGACCGGCTGGCAGATGTCTCGGAACCTTGTTGCGGGCGCAGGACACACAGGCAGAAACAAAGTCTATTACGTCCTTGTGCAGGGTAGGCCACCAGTAGTGCCGGGTAATAAGCTGGAGTGTCTTTTTCTGACCGGCGTGGCCAGCTAGTTTAGACGAGTGACCCCAGTGTAGGATCTTCTCCCGATCAGGTACTGATACGAACGTCTTACCGGGAGGGAGACGATTTAGACTCACGGGAGCCACCTGCATTACTCTGGCGGGATCGATGATGTGTTTCGATTCCTCCTCGAGATCAGACACCAGAAAGGATCGGGATAAGGCGTCCGCCTTGATGTTTTTGTCAGTCGGGCGAAAATGAAGAATAAAATCAAAGCGAGCAAAAAACAAGGACCACCGAGCTTGGCGCGGGTTAAGTCTCTGGGCATGCTGGAGGTAAGCCAAGTTCTTGTGGTCAGTGTAAATTATTACCGGGTGAAGAGCCCCTTCGAGCAGGTAACGCCACTCCTCCAATGCCAGCTTGATGGCCAATAACTCTCGATCTCCAATGGAATAGTTGCGCTCAGAAGAGGAAAAGAGTTTGGAGAAGAAGCCACAAGTTATCATTCTCCCGGAAGATGATTTTTGGGTAAGTACCGCTCCGGCTCCAGAGGAGGAGGCGTCAACCTCCAGGAAGAACTGCTTGTTGCCATCTGGGCGATGCAGCACCGGGGCGGAAGAGAAGGCCTGTTTTAAGGAAAGAAAGGCCTCCTCTGCTTCGGGCGGCCACTCTCTGGGATTAGTGCCCTTACGGGTGAGCGCGGAAATTGGGGCAGTCCGGGAAGAGAAGTGCGGTATGAAGAGGCGGTAGTAGTTGGCGAAGCCCAGGAACCGCTGAATGGCCTTCAACCCCTCCGGTCGGGGCCATTTCTCGATGGCAGACAGTTTCTCTGGATCCATTCGTAGGCCGGTCTGAGAAATAATGTAGCCCAAAAACGGAAGCGAGGTCTGCTCAAAGAGGCACTTCTCATATTTAGCGAAGAGGTGATTCTGCCTGAGCCTGAGCAGGACCTGACGAACGTCTCTCCGGTGAGTCTGGAGATCCGGAGAGAAGACCAAGATGTCGTCCAGGTACACCACTACGCAGGAGTAGAGAAAGTCCCGGAAGATGTCATTGACCAACTCTTGAAAGACGGCAGGAGCGTTACAGAGACCAAAGGGCATTACCAGATATTCATAGTGGCCGTCCCGGGTGTTGAATGCAGTCTTCCATTCATCCCCTTGACGGATACGGACCAGGTTGTACGCCCCACGGAGGTCCAGTTTGGTGAAGATTCTAGCCCCCCTCAGACGATCAAATAATTCTGGAATGAGCGGAAGGGGGTACTTATTCTTCACCGTGATCTGGTTAAGGCCTCTATAGTCTATGCAGGGACGGAGAGAGCCGTCCTTCTTTTTTACGAAAGAGAAGCCTGCTCCCGCCGGGGAGGTGGATTTCCGGATGAATCCCCTGGCCAAATTCTCCTCAATATATTCGGACATCGACCGGGTCTCCGCAGCGGACAATGGGTAAATACGCCCACGGGGAGGCGTAGCACCGGGTAACAGGTCGATAGGACAGTCGTATGGTCTATGAGGGGGTAATGTCTCTGCCTCCTTTTTATTAAAGACATCAGCAAATGACCAATAGGGAATCGGAAGTCCAGGTAGATTAGTTGGGGTAGGAGAAGGACGGGCGGGATGAACAGGAACCAAACAAGTCTTATGACAGTCCTGTCCCCAGCGAAGGACTTCTCCGGTCTGCCAGTCAAGCACGGGTGCATGTCTCTGGAGCCAAGGTAGACCTAGTAAGAGGGCGTGAGAGAGTCCAGGCAGAACATGAAAAGAGATGCTCTCAGAATGCAGCATTTCCACCTGCAGAGTTACGGATTCGGTGATGAGTTGGATGGGACGTGGTAAGAGGCCCCCATCCACAGCAGCGACAGATAATGGTATAGCCAGAGGTTTGGTGGGAATGCGGTATTTTTCTACCAGGGCCTGTGAAATAAGATTCCCGGCCGCTCCAGAGTCAAGTTGGGCTAGTTCGAAAAAACGATTCTCCCCGCAGATAATTGAGACTGACAGCAGCAGAGATGGAGAGGATTTATTCTTGTCTAGGTCGACCTCTCTGAGCGAACCTAGACACAGGCGTTTCCCGACCTCTCCGGGCAGGTACGGATCCGGTGCTCCTTACTGCCACAGTAGAAGCAGCTCCCCTTGGCACGGCGTAAGTCCTGACGGGTTTTGACCATCTTGGTCTGGTCGACCTGCATAGGCTCAGGAGAGTGTACCTGGGGAGAAACGGAGGGAGTGACGGATTTCTGAAAAGTAGGAGCTAGACGTGGAAACCTCCTCTCACGGGTGACTTCATTGGCACGCTCCTGGAACCGTAGGTCAATCCGGGTGGCAAGAGTTATTAGGTCATCGAGAGTGGTAGGAATGTCTCGACCGGCAAGTTCATCTTTAATACGGCCGGACAGACCCTCCCAGAAGACAGATACCAGAGCGTCGTTATCCCAGGCCAGCTCCGAGGCAAGGGTACGGAACCGTATGGCATATTGGCCCACGGTGAGACTTCCCTGACGGAGGCGTAGCAGAGATGATGCGGATGAGGTCTTCCGTCCAGGTTCGTCGAAGACTTTCCGGAAAGCCGTGAGAAAGGCAGGCAAGTCGGACACCAGGGAGTCTCCTCTCTCCCATAGAGGATTTAGCCAGGCCAGGGCCTCCCCAGTGAGATGGGACATGATGAAGGCAATTTTGGCCCGGTCGGAGTTAAACTGGTGGGACAGGAGTTCAAAGTGCAAGGTGCACTGATTTATAAAGCCCCGAGCCTGAGCGGAGTCGCCTCCGAAGCGAGGAGGTGCAGAAAGCCGGGGTCCGGGGTAGGATACCATAGTATTGGTGGGCAGCGGAGCTGCCGGATTGCGAGTCATGGCACTGGCGGTGGTTGCTGGTGGAGCAGTCAGAGTGTCCAGGCGAGATTTGACATTCCGCAGGTGACCCAGGATGGACTCCTGTTGGGACCTCTGACGGGACAGTTCATGACACAGGTCCGAGAGTGAGGGAGCTTGGGTGCCACCGGGTTCCATGGCCCGAGCAAACTGTAACGGGTCTGGGAGGCGGAACCTCTGAGCTACTATACAAGGGGGCGGTCCTTGTAAGGGAGCGGGTGGCGACCAGGGAAGACGGGCAGGCAGTCACAGCAGGTGACCGGGACAGTCTCTGAATGAACGGGCTGGAGGTCACGGCAAGTGACCGGGGCAGTCTCTGGATGAACGGGCAGGAGGTCACGGCAAGTGACCGGGGCAGTCTCTGGATGAACGGGCAGGAGGTCACGGCAAGTGACCGGGGCAGTCTCTGGGTAAAGGGTAGGTACGACCTGTGATGGCAGAGCCTCCAGGTAGGCTAGCAGGCAGATGGTAGATGTGTGCTCCCAGGTGAGCAAGCGAGAGTCTCTGGAATGGCAGGTGGTCACAGCACGTGACGGCGGAGCCTCCAGGTAGGCTAGCAGGCAGGTAACAGGTGTGCGCTCCCAGGTGAGCGGGCAGGAGTCTCTGGAATGGCAGGTGGTCACAGCACGTGACGGCGGAGCCTCCAGGTAGGCTAGTGACGCGCCCCCTGGGACATATTCCTTTTTGAGGGGAATACCCGGCACCGGATCAGATGGGGGGTTGTAGTCTCCGAGCGGCTGTGACCCGGTCCCGTGCCCAGGGCGTCAAGCTCAGGGTTATGTGGCAGTCTTTACTGATGTTATTAAAGTTCGTTGTGTCAACTACGCCACCCGTTGTGATGCGGTCACTGTGGCCGCCGCTGCAGCAGGGTCCGCTGAGGCTGATGGTGGATGCGCAGCTTGGTGGGATAACCCCCAACGGGAGGGGTATAGCCTCAGAGGGGACAGGCGCAGAGGATGGGGGTTGTGGTGGTGCGGTGCAGCCAGTAATGATGACAGACTCGGGTAGTGCAGTTAAGGGTCTTTACTTACTGCAGATGTTCCTGGTCACTCTAGCTCCAAGTGACCTCCCGAGCCGTGCTGCGTCCACCAGGTCCTGGATCCGGCCAACCCCCAAACAAGTCCGGAGCGTGGCCCTGAGCTCTCCCTCTGTCCTTACTTCAGCCGTCCCCACCAGTGATTCACCTAAGTCCAGCTCCCTCGGGCCTTCTGTTGGGCAACCTTTGGCCTTAGGTTCCCTGACCCTTCCTGTGGTGTGCCTTCAGGGTGAATGTAGTGGGTGACCGTGACAGACACTGCCCACGGTCTCCGGTCTCTGGCTGGGGAATGTCTTTGCCCCCACCAGCTTGGGTTCCGGTACCCTCTTGCTGACTCCTCACCCGGTGTTCTTATTTGGGTTCTTGGGTCCCTTCTTTGTCCCCCTCTGGGTCTTTCTTCACTCCACTCTCTCTCTCTCCAGGGCTGCTGTTTCCTGCTCTCTGCATCTGACTTGTCCTCTGCAGCTTACTGACTGACCCTGATTCTAAGTTGGTGCCCTCCTTATATATCCCTCTATGTGTGAGCTCAGGTGACCAGCACCCAATGAGCTCCTACCACTACCCAGACTGCTCCCCCTATCTGCCCCTACACTACATGGGATGTTCCTCCCCCCTCCCACTCCAGCCAGGAACAGGCTCGGTCGCACCTGCACATTTCTAAGTGGGAGTGCCGTCGGCCTGCTCCTCTGGAATGGGATGTATGTAGTGCATGCAGTCTATCTGAGCTCAGTTCCACACTCCTTCCTCACCCGGGAGTGGAATATCACACCTCTGGGTTGAGGTGCAATACCCCTGTAGCAGCCGAATCCTCAGGGTGCTACATTCCCCCCTGGTAAATCACAGCACGTCCTCGGGCTGCAAAGACAAAAACACCAAAACATACAAATTTTTATAAACCTATAAAACATATAAAATATTATATATATATAAACTTTTTCATATAGACATCATTATAACATTCTCGTCGTCTCTTTCTTTCTTCCTCCTCTGGTCACCGTGCAACTCGTGACCAGGTAAAGTGCGACAGTCTTTTGATAAGCAGTTTCTCATAAAACCAGTAGGGGGCGCCTTAGGAAGCGCAACTATGTACAGGGAAGTTTTGGCCGTTCTCAGTCCCCGGCCAAGTAAAGGGAATGGGATGGCTGCTCACAGTCCTCAGCCTGGTTTGGGTAGGGGACACACGGGTTAAACTGTTCACTGGTCCCAACGGGGACTAAACTTTAAAGCAGCCACGGTTACTTGTGTACCCCAACGGGTAACTATTTACATCTCCTTTGTACTATTTCAGTCATAGTACCTTCTAGCCTTGAACCCGTCCGGGTCTTCTGGCTCCTCCTCCCTACACCGCAACTCCTCCTCTGTCAGGCGATGCACGTGGAGGGCGTAAGGTCCCTTGGCACACTTGTGCCGGGTGAACGTTACCTCGTCACCGACGTAGAGGTCACGGCCTTTGTGACCCTCTGGCAGGTGAGACTCGACATCCCGTCGGGTAACGAAGACGTCACCCATGGTGTTCCGGTCCTTTATGAAGCCCCACCCATGCTGCGCATTAAACTTTATTACCGTCCCGATGGTACGGGGACGATCTGCTGCATAGGGGTCCCTTCTGGTCCGACTCTTTTGCTCCGCGCTGCGGGTCCGGGCCCATTGCTCTCTGGCCCGCCTCTCCTCCCGCTCTCTCTTGAACTCTGCCAGCTGTTGACGGCAACACTCGGTACGCTCAGCTGCAGCTGCCCGAGTCTCTCCGGTGAACCCCATCAAATCTTCTCCCGTGGGGTCCCACTCGAACTGGGCTTCCTCGAGTGGAGGCGAGACCCGAGTCACGGGCTTTGGAGCCGGGATCAGGGGCTCACACAGGGGACCTAACTTCTTTTGTCGCTCCAGTTCCAAGAATTCTTTGGGCCAGATGAAGGGCCGCCCGTCCGGCCACGCTAGCTGGCTGAAGGGGTCCTCTCCCAGATTTGGCACCCTTGATGTTACGGGTGCGGGCGCGATGGTGGGGGCGCCCAGGTTGCCCAGGCCTTGCGGCCAGGCCTGGGGCATCTGGAAGGTAAATGGAACTGTTAACACGGCGGCACCCTGGGCCACCTGGCCCTGCGGCCAGGCCGGAGGCTCCGCGGAGGTAGATGGCTCTGCTGGGGATGCGGCGCCCGGAAACGCTAGGCCTTGCGACCAGGCCGGAGGCTTCCCTTCCTTCGCCACGCTCCGGGTCACGACGCGTGACGTCACTGGGGTCGCGACGGCGGCTTCCGGTCGGGGCCTAGTCGGTGGCGGTGTCATGGCGGTCTCGGGTACGGCAGGGGGACTTTCGGGCTCTGCGACGGGGAGCTGGGGCAGGTGGGTGGTCTTCCGGTATGGGGTATAGGCGTCCCCCTTACCTGCTGCCATGCGTCTCGCTCCCTCTTCTGCGCCGTCTCCGGCCTTGGGTCCTCCCGCGTCATCCGCAGAGGTAGTCGGTGTCTTCTTCCAAGGGAGCGGGTTCCGTGGACGGATTCCAGCTTGCTGGGCCATCTCCCGGCCCCACTCCGCCAGGATCTCCCTCTGCACTCGGGCCATCCTTCCCGCGAGGCCCTCCAGGGCACTCCGCGCGCACTCCCGATCTCGGGGAAGCTGCGCCAGGATCTCCGCTAAGCCTAGCGGGGTTGTTGACTCTAGCAGGCTCCTGACCATCGGGTCGGTGCTGCTCTGCTCTTCTTCCGGCAGGCTCCTGGCCAGCGGGCCGGTGCTGCTCTGCTCTCCTCCTTCTTCCTTTTGCAGGCTCCTGGCCAGCGGGCCGGTGCTGCTCTGCTGCCGCTCCATTCCCGGGTCTACTCTTCCTCTTCTCGACTCCGGGTGCTCTCGCTCTGGACACCTTGCCTCCGGGTGCGCTCGTTCTAGACTGCTCCAAGCGACACCCATCTTTTCTCTTCTCTTTCGTCTCCTCCCCCTCCGAGGGCGGTCCCGGGGCAACTCGGTGACTGTCAGCTCCAGGGGTAGTTCTTTCACGCTGACAGACACCTCCAGCATCACAGTCTCTGTTGGTGGGGGCGGTTTCCACTTTTGGCGCCATTTTCTGTCCTGGCCCACGATGGGAGGTGGCCTCTCGCCCTCCTTTGGCACGCCCATAATGGCGTCCGCTGCTCTTCCAAGGCGGGAAATCTGCGGTTTTGGCGGGAAGCGTCGCCCAGTGGCGGGAAACTCTGCAGATGGCGGGAACAAGCTGGAAATGGCGGACAATCGGCGGGAAACGACTGGTGATGGAGTCCGATGGCGTGGACCCTCCGGAACCGGCGGGAGACTTCTTTCTGAGGTAAACTTGCACTTTTCTTCAGGCACGCAGTACCCGGGTGTTGCGGGCACGTGATCCTGCCGACTACGCCAAAGTTGACGCGCCCCCTGGGACATATTCCTTTTTGAGGGGAATACCCGGCACCGGATCAGATGGGGGGTTGTAGTCTCCGAGCGGCTGTGACCCGGTCCCGTGCCCAGGGCGTCAAGCTCAGGGTTATGTGGCAGTCTTTACTGATGTTATTAAAGTTCGTTGTGTCGACTACGCCACCCGTTGTGATGCGGTCACTGTGGCCGCCGCTGCAGCAGGGTCCGCTGAGGCTGATGGTGGATGCGCAGCTTGGTGGGATAACCCCCAACGGGAGGGGTATAGCCTCAGAGGGGACAGGCGCAGAGGATGGGGGTTGTGGTGGTGCGGTGCAGCCGGTAATGATGACAGACTCGGGTAGTGCAGTTAAGGGTCTTTACTTACTGCAGATGTTCCTGGTCACTCTAGCTCCAAGTGACCTCCCGAGCCGTGCTGCGTCCACCAGGTCCTGGATCCGGCCAACCCCCAAACAAGTCCGGAGCGTGGCCCTGAGCTCTCCCTCTGTCCTTACTTCAGCCGTCCCCACCAGTGATTCACCTAAGTCCAGCTCCCTCGGGCCTTCTGTTGGGCAACCTTTGGCCTTAGGTTCCCTGACCCTTCCTGTGGTGTGCCTTCAGGGTGAATGTAGTGGGTGACCGTGACAGACACTGCCCACGGTCTCCGGTCTCTGGCTGGGGAATGTCTTTGCCCCCACCAGCTTGGGTTCCGGTACCCTCTTGCTGACTCCTCACCCGGTGTTCTTATTTGGGTTCTTGGGTCCCTTCTTTGTCCCCCTCTGGGTCTTTCTTCACTCCACTCTCTCTCTCTCCAGGGCTGCTGTTTCCTGCTCTCTGCATCTGACTTGTCCTCTGCAGCTTACTGACTGACCCTGATTCTAAGTTGGTGCCCTCCTTATATATCCCTCTATGTGTGAGCTCAGGTGACCAGCACCCAATGAGCTCCTACCACTACCCAGACTGCTCCCCCTATCTGCCCCTACACTACATGGGATGTTCCTCCCCCCTCCCACTCCAGCCAGGAACAGGCTCGGTCGCACCTGCACATTTCTAAGTGGGAGTGCCGTCGGCCTGCTCCTCTGGAATGGGATGTATGTAGTGCATGCAGTCTATCTGAGCTCAGTTCCACACTCCTTCCTCACCCGGGAGTGGAATATCACACCTCTGGGTTGAGGTGCAATACCCCTGTAGCAGCCGAATCCTCAGGGTGCTACACTAGCAGGCAGGTAGCAGATGTGCGCTCCCAGGTGAGCGGGCAAGCTGGTCCATAGACAGACTGACAGGAGTAGGAAGGCAGACCGTCGGACCTCAGGCTAGCAAGCAGGTAGGAGGAATGTCAGGCAGGAAACAGACAGCAAACTGGCAGGATTCTGGCAGGTAACTGGCTGGTAACTGGCAACGGGACCTGAGGGCTGAAGCAGAGTAGTGAACAGTGCAACAACATTGCTCGGGCACCTCCATTTTGGAGGAGGTGCCTTATATATGGTGAAGTCCTCTGGCCATTGGCCGGGGACTCCTTAGGACGGCGCGCGCGGCCCCTTTAAGAGGGAGGGAGCGCGCGCGCCCTAAGCACAGTGGCCGGGAAGGAGCGCGCGCTGCCAGCAAAGCGGGAGGAGGACTCCGGGCTCGGAGCAGAGGGGTGAGGGGAACAGCGTCCCTGCCTAGCAGAGGGCAGGGACGCCGGCGCTACACATTTTCCTTCCTTCATGCATGGCGATGAAGAATTGAATGTACCACATGGCCCGTGAATCATATTCTTTTTCACTGTATCATAGAGCTTTTGATCGGTTTCTGGGTTTGGTATCTCAGCACATATGATTTCGTCAATTTGGTTCGGATGCAATTTTTCCTTTAACCACAGCAGTAAGTGCACATGAGGCAAACCTCGCTTTTGCCACTCGATCGAGTACATGAAGCATTGCATATCACCAAATATATTACCTTTTGTAAGTAGAGCTACCAACTTCTGTACTTTTATTCTAGATACTCGAGCTGTTAAGTCTTGTCTGTCCGTTGAATTTTGACCAGCCATAAGCTCTTTGGTGATTTCTGGCCAAGCGGGGTTGCAAGTCATTGTAATAAATAAATCAGGCCTCCCATAATTACGTACGTATGTGAACGCATCTTGTGTGTATTCGTGTAGGTATCTCGGGCTATTTACAAATGATGACGGGAGCATCACCATCTGACCTAAGTTATTTGGATCCAAATCCGCATAATTTCTTATTGCATCTTGCAAGTGAATATAATTTTCTGCGCGCAGTTTTTTTTGATTTAAAGAAATGAACCTTAAGCGCTCACTTTACATCTTTACATACATGTTGACCAGAAACTGATGAAGTAGGAGCCTACACTTAAGCATCAAATTAAAATCGCTGCGACGGACCATCAAGTGAAAGACATAAAAATCTTTGCAGGACACCTTTTTGCTTGGCATTGCTTGTTTGGTAATTGGATTTATCTGAGGAATATCAATGCTGTACCCCTCTTGTCCTTTCCAAAAAATTATTGGGTACTCGAGAGCGTCATAGAATCTATGTGTATCGGGAACCCTAGTAAGCATGCCATCGCGCGGCTGCACAACGATGTCCCGAGACATAGTTTGTTCGCTACTAACTATTACAGCAGCTATTTCATTTGTAGTAGGGGCATTGAATCGTCTCTCATGTTGACCACGTGGTACACGGTCTGGGTGAATCACTACTTTGAAATGATCGTCATTGATCATTCTGTCTCTAGCCGTTTTAAATTCATGCACCAAAATGTTGTGGTCTTGAAGTACTCGTTGTAATTTTTTAACTATGTTTCTATCTACGCTTTGCACGCACTCAGTACGCCTGTTGATTTGTTCTTCTTCGTCACCTATGAAATAAACTTGTAAAAATTGTGGTTGCGAAATGGACGTAGGAATTAAAGAACCGATACGGTGGTATACTTGTCCTTGTATTGTAAAGGTCGGGCAAAACCCTGGCATTGAGACAATTTGATCTGCTCCAAAAGACGTCATATGAAAGCACATGTTGTATTTTCTTATATTATTTAGAAAAAGGCGAGCTTCATCAGTTTCATTAGAGAAAAGCTCTTTTAAAGGTTGAACTGGCTCGTCTATATAAGGAAGAGCTACTTTCCCACCCAAACAACACATACCTGCTGCTTCCTCTTTCCACTTAAGAGCTCCGCAATATTTGCAATCTATGGTCATTGCTTCTATTTTTATAAGCTTGTGAGTTTCATAATAAAGAGTCTCGTCATACTCAAATGCAGCTTTATGAAACAATATCCATGTATTTCTTGTAAATGTTTGACGTTGCTGTGCTGCCCTTTCAGCAACAGTGCGTCTGCGAGATTCGGCCATTTCATAAGTTTCAGTGGTTCTTTGGGACGCCATGTAAGTCGCTTGCTGCTGACGTCGAGCTTGGGACTGTTCTGGAGTTTCAGCAGCCCGTTGAGACGCCAGATACTCCGCACGCTGTTCACGTCGGGCTTGGGACTGTTCTTGAGTTTCAGCAGCCCGTTGGGACGCCATGTAAGTCGCTTGCTGCTGACGTCGAGCTTGGGACTGTTCTTGAGTTTCAGCAGCCCGTTGAGACGCCAGATACTCCGCATGCTGTTCACGTCGGGCTTGGGACTGTTCTTGAGTTTCAGCAGCCCGTTGAGATGCCAAAAACTCCTCATTCCGTTTACGTCGGGCTTGGGACTGTTCTGGAGTTTCAGCAGCCCGTTGAGACGCCAGATACTCCGCATGCTGTTCACGTCGGGCTTGGGACTGTTCTTGAGTTTCAGCAGCCCGTTGAGACGCCAGATACTCCGCACGCTGTTCACGTCGGGCTTGGGACTGTTCTTGAGTTTCAGCAGCCCGTTGAGATGCCAAAAACTCCGCATTCCGTTTACGTCGGGCTTGGGATTGTTCTGGAGTCTCTGCAGCTCTATGTGCCGCACAACGCACCGCCTGCTCAAGCCTTCGTTGCTCGGCTTGTTGAGACGTCTCATCACGTCTAATTATTTTCATAGCTCGGGCTTTATTAGAGCTTTGCGAAATGTTAGACTTACGCTTTCGCGGCATTTTTATAAGTACTAATTACAAAATAGGTACTTAGTAAAGTTCAAACAAAATACTAAAACAATCTAATTAGTTATATTACGATCGCTGTACAGACGGTATCAGTTGTATATGACTGGTCTATGAGGAGCAGCTGTGGCGCGGTTACCCATAGCAACCATTCCCAGTGCTCTGTGGGAGCTGAGAGCAGCCTGCTGGTGCTGTGGGTGACATGGTCTATGAGGAGCAGCTGTGGCGCGGTTACCCATAGCAACCATTCCCAGTGCTCTGTGGGAGCTGAGAGCAGCCTGCTGGTGCTGTGGGTGACATGGTCTATGAGGAGCAGCTGTGGCGCGGTTACCCATAGCAACCATTCCCAGTGCTCTGTGGGAGCTGAGAGCAGCCTGCTGGTGCTGTGGGTGACATGGTCTATGAGGAGCAGCTGTGGCGCGGTCACCCATAGCAACCATTCCCAGTGCTCTGTGGCAGCTGAGAGCAGCCTGATGGTGCTGTGGGTGACATGCTGCGCTGCACACACACAGGGCTGTGCTGCACACAGGAGGGGAGGACGCCATTTGTGTAGCGCTGCTGCCGGTGCTGTCAGGCTGCAGTGTGTGCATCCTCCATGGAGCCGCGCTCAGGTTACTGCCCCTCCCCGTGTGTGAGTCACTTCCCCTCCGCCCAGGCGAGGCGCTCGGAACTTTCCCGGCTGCAGCAGCTGGCGCAGGTGAGCGCATGTTTTATTATACGGTGTTATGTGGGGGGACAATGGCGGCGGGGACCCCCTGTGTGAGGACAATGACGGCCTGGTGCCCCCGGGCAACCTGCAGGAGGAAGCCTCACACTCCCCCCGGGCTGTGGGCGCGGGCAGGCCGTGCTGGGACGTGTAGTTCCCTAGTAACCTGTTCCTGACATATGGGCTGTTTTCTGGGCTATTTTTTTTTTTTTTTTTAAGTCTGAGAAAATGTCATAAATTATCCTTCTCCCTTCAGCTGTTTCCAGAGTGTAATGTATCAGGGTGAGCTCATGACTGACAGCTGCCAAAGTTTCTAGGAAATGTCAGTCCCTGGGGGTCGTGTGTGAACCCCCTGTGCCACACTTGTACCTGGCCACGGTATATGATCACCCCTGTATTCTGACTGTGGACAGGCGGCAACTGTGACCTCACTATATAATGATCCACTATGGGCAAATGATTGTATTATCAATCTCTTCTGACTGCTGTAAATCAGCCATTTAAATATCACCTGTGTATGTGTGTATATAAGAGTTTGATAAATATACTAAAAAGTTTGATAAATATACTAAAATGTGCATTGTAAAATAGTATCTAATTTAATTAAATTTATGGTTCACAATTTTGGTTATAGTGGCTTCCACATAAAAGGTAGATATATGCTGTCGCGGACTTTTATTTAGAACTATTCAAGACAAACAATTCTACGGTACATCATCTTTGTGTAACTCCAACGGTTTAGGCAGCGTACGCCAAGATAGCTCTCAGAGGCCAGATTTTTTTCCGACTTAATTGACATGTATCGTTATATTACGACCAAAATGACATAAAATCATTACAAATTGTAGCCTATATGTTATTCCGATGTATAATCTATATTACTGTAAAGTTTCATGCAAATCCGCCCAGTAGTTTTTTCGTGAAAGAGTAACAAACATACATACTCACAAACTTTCGCATTTATAATATTAGTAGGATGTTAAAGTTTGTGACGCCACCTGTGGATTGCGGCTAAAGGGAGCGGCCGCTGCGGAGCCGTCCTCTGAAGCTGATGTTACTGCAGCAGGGATGGTGTGGCTCTCCACAGGAAGAGCTAGCTCCAGGGCAGTGTAGATGTTGTTGTAAGTTGCGCTGGGCGTTGTAGTGCAGGGAGTGATGGCGCTGCAAGAAACACAGACAAGGTGGTGCAGTCCTCTGGATCTTTACTCACGGTTATTGCAGTCCAAGTTACAGACGTCAAGGTAACTTCCCGTGCCGTGCTGCATTTACTCAGTGAGGGGTTCAGTCCACCCCCAGGTAACTCCGGAGTTCATAGCAGGACCCCCTTCTGTGTACTCTCTCTGGCTGTCTCCCCGAACCTCATACCAAGTGTCCCAGTCCAGTACCTGCGGGCCTTGGCGGGCGACGTCTGTTCCGTCCCCTGGGTCCTATATAGCTACCTTCCTGGTGAGACTGGTATGGAATGTTGGCTACTGGACATGAAATACTGCAGCCTCCGGTTTCTAGTTAAGACGTGCAATCTTCTACTAGTTGAGGGACCAGTTCCCTGTATGCAGCCTGACCCCTCCACCATATTCGGGCGTACGGGTGGCCTCTCGCACTGCCTGTACCCCTGGGATCCTTTCTTCTGGTTCCTGGAGCCTTCCTGCTCCCTCTCCTCTCCTTCTCTTCTTCCTCTCAGCCTTGGGCCTCACTGGCTAGGCCCGCCTCTGCAAAAGAGCTCCTACAGAGCCTCTGCTCCTGGCACTTTCCTCCTCAGACTAATCTGTCTTTCTAAGATGGTTTCTCTTTTTATATCTTCCTTCTATGTGCTCCCCTTAACTACGTCCTCCACCCACACCCCTTTACTAGGTTCCCCCCACTCCAGCCAGGGACCAGGGACTGTGCTCTCCCGTAGGAGCAATCTCGCCCCGCCCTCTGAAGTGTGGTGTAATGAATGCAGGTGTTGGGGTCCTGAGCTGTACTCCTTCCTTACCTGAGAGTGAGATACCACAGCTCTGGGTGAGATGCAGTACCTCTGTGGTGACCGAACCCTCAGGGGCGCCACATATATATGTGTGTGTGTATATAATATGTGTGTATGTATATAATGTGTGTGTGTATATATCTATATATATCTATATATACACAGCTCATTTTCATTTTCTCTGATTTTTCTCTTTCTAGGTCTATTTTTGAGTAAAATTTACATTGTTGCTTTATTCTATAAACTACTGACAACATGTCTCCGAAATTCAAAGCTAAACATTTTGTATTTATTTGCAGCAAATGAGAAATCGTCAAAATAATAAAAAAGAAACAGAGAACCAGAGAACCAGTGCTGTCAGACCTCAAATACTGCAAAGAAAACAAGTTCTTATTCATTTAGAAACAACAATACTCATGTTTTAACTCAGGAAGAGTTCAGACATCAATATTTGGTGGAATAACCATGATTTTTAATCCCAGCTTTCATGCGTCTTGGCTGCTTTCCACCCGTCTTTCACGCTGCTTTTGGGTGACCTTATGCCACTCCTGGCACAAAAATGTAAGCAGTTCTTCTTTGTTTGATGGCTTGTGACTATCCATCTTCCTCTTGATTATATTCCAGAGGTTTTCAATAGGGTTCAGGTCTGGAGATTGGGCTGGCCATGACAGGGTCTTGATGTGGTGCTCCTTCATCCACACATTGATTGACCTAGCTGTGTGGCATGGGGCATTGTCCTGCTGGAAAAACCAGTCCTCAGAGTTGGGGAACATTGCCTGAGCAGAAGGAAGCAAGTGTTTTTTCAAGGATAACCTTGTATGCGGCTTGATTCATACGTCCTTTGCAAAGATTAACCTGCCCAATTCCAGCCTTGCTGAAGCATCCCCAGATCATCACCGATCCTCCACCAAATTTCACAGTGGTGCAAGACACTGTGGCTTGTATGCCTCTCCAGGTCTCCGTCTAACCATTAGACGACCAGGTGTTGGGCAAAGCTGAAAATTAGACTCATCAGAGAAGATTACCTTACTCCAGTCCTCTATGGTCCAATCCTTATGGTCTTTGGCAAACTTCAGCCTGGCTCTCCTTTGCTTCTCATTGATGAAAGGCTTTTTTCTAGCTTTACATGACTTGAGGTCTCTAGGAGCCAGTTATGAACTGTTCTTGCCGTGCACTTCACCTCAGCTGCCATTTGCCATTCCTTTTGTAGGTCACTTGATGTCATCCTGCGGTTGCTGAGTGACATTAGAATAAGATGACGGTCATCCCGGTCAGTGGAGAGTCGCTTTCGCCCTCTGCCGGTCTGTAGCTTTGTTGTCCCCAATGTCTGCTGCTTGACCTTGTTGTAATGGACTGCCGTCTTTGAAATTTTAAGGATGGAGGCAACATGACGCTCACTGTATCCCTCTGCTAGAGAAGCCAGAATTGAGCCCTTCTTTTCCTCACTCAAGACTTTTCTTTTCAACTCCTTTGGCATGGTTAAAAGTTAGTTTTTCATTCAAATTACTTTTGGGCTATTCCTAGCACTTGTTTTGCCATCCAGCTTGTCCTATTGCAAGAGGATTGTGAAGACCACAGCAGTGTTTTTTATCCTTTCCCTCGTTACATAAGATTTGGTTCAGGTGATCACCTAATCAGAAGCACATTAAGTAGAATGAGGTGGACTGTGGTTGGAATTCAACTGACGCTGGAATAGAATGGCTGTCAGACATGTAGAGATGGGGATTTTTTCCATTGATTTGAATAAAGGCAAACCGAGCCTAAAGTCTGAATCTTCAGGCTCCATTTGCTCTGCTTTCAGATGTCTCATTTCAGACAGCACAATCCTGTATTTCAGGGATTCAGTTGTAAGCCTTGTGTAAAGACCTGAATGCAGCGCTGAATGTAGTGTGAATAGGTCCTTACATCCTACACCACCTCAGGGGATTGTTGTTATGGAGTATTGCCCCTGGGTGGCCGCAGTTATGACATCCACCAGGGCTCGCGGTCACCCACCCTAGCTTTGGTATTCTGGGGAGCTGGTATAATGAATATCTGAGAAGAGCCCTAGAGAAGCAAGAACATTGGACAACCAAGAGGTGGTGGCCTCAAGTCAGGTGTAGCGTTCAACAGGGCAAGACTTTCTAACTTGTATCTATTGTGTATGGGTATCGTGGTTGTGGGGGACTTCATGTGTCCAGTAACCATAGTGGATGCCCATTCCTAAACTAATCAAGGATTCCTGTGGACCTATTGAGCTAATAGAACCAGCAGTCAAATTAATGTCCCAAATTATCCCCACAAATTAATAACTAATAGGGAATTAGGTAATGCACACGGAGCATGATGCTTCGCACTTGTCTTTGGTTTGCTGCTGATTGCAGGAGGTTTATGGACTAGTTGATGTGCGGCCCCACAACTTGTCTATAGTAGATACCAGCCCCATCATCTTTTTTTCAACCTTTGTATGTGAGGACCCTGCACACGACTGCTCCCATTTCCATACTTTTTCCATTAATAGCCGGTCATAATAGAGTGAACCAGAGATGGGGGTCGTCCATTTCAGGTGTTGTAGGTGTTCTCAGTCTTCTGAAATCCCTTTAAAGAGAACCTGTCACTTTCCATAACGATGTAATTTTTTACCTGGTGTAAATGCCCCTGTTCTGAATACGGCGTTGCTTTTCTTGTGTTGCTGCCCCTCTGTCCCTCTTCCCTGGATGTAAATCATCTTTTTAGCCAAGTGGACTAAGAGTGGGATATATCAACCAATTCGTCTCCACCCACCTGTCAGACAGATATGTTACATCTCCTCAGATGGATGCCAGCTCTGCAGGGAATTATTTGACATAAAGAGGTTGTCCGGCACCACTCACATCTGCATTGGTGGTGAGCGACACTGATGACATTGCTCTGGGAGATACAAAACAGGACATGTACTTTATTAAAGGGAATCTGTCAGCAGATTTTTGCTACTTAATCTGAGAGCAGCATGATGTAGAGCAAGATATCCTGATTCCAGGGATGTGTCACTTATTAGGCTGTGTGTTGTAGTTTCAATACAATCCATGTTTTATCAACAGGAGATGATCACTGCCTGACTAGGTCTCAGGTACAGGCCAGTCAGGCTCATCTGTGTAACCCCGCCCTCACCACTGATTTGCAGTTTGTACACAGGAATCTGCCAGCGTGGGCGGGGTTACACAGGGCTTAACATTCTGAGCACTGCTTCATTTACAACAGAGAAAGCAGGGATTCTATCAAAACTGCACCAAGCAGTCTAGTAAGTGATACATCGCTGGAATCAGGCTCTCTGCCCCTACATCATGCTGATCTCGGATTACGTAGCAAAACCTTCTGACAGATTCCCTTTAACTGGAATTGTGTATCTGTCCTATCCTATTGCAATAACTATAGATGCAAGTCGGAAACGCATTTGCGGTTAAACATTATTCTGGTTAGGATCGTGACCTATGGTGATGTTTTTATATATTTTTTGCTACAAATAAACTCACAAGATTTTTAACCCTATCCTGACCCTGTAACACTATTTTCTTCGTTCTAATAAATAGGTGGAAAATTTGGCACAAATCCCTCCAAGTATCTGCTTTCCTCCCTATAGCCAGCCTTGGTAAATGGGCTATTGTGCTCATTTCTGAGTGAGGCCCTAGTTTTGTCTTGGGGCCCATGGCTACTTATTGCACCCTGTGACACCTATTTAGCCATTTTCCTGGGTTTCCTGCATTCTGCTTTGCTGTGATCTGGTCATCAGTCTTTCAGGTAGTGTGTTTTATAGGACCAATACAATATAAGTGCCCCCATCACAGAGACCGACCCCCAAAACACTGGTGATGTAACTTGGGCTGGAGTTATATGTGACCTGCTCTATTACAGGTGCATCTCACAAAACTAGAATATCATCAAAAAGTTACTTTATTTCAGTTCCTCAATACAAAAAGTAAAACTCCTATATTATATAGAGTCATTACACACAGAGGGATCTATTTCACGTGTTTATTTCTGTTAATGTTGATGATTATGGCTTACAGCCAATGAAAACACAACAGTCATTATCTCAGTAAATTAGAATACTTTATAACAGCTTGAAAAATTATTTTAAAATCCGAAATATTGGCCTATTGAAATGTATATTCAGTAAATGCACTCAATACTTGGCCAGGCTCCTTTTGCATCAATTACTGCATCAATGCGGTGTGGCATGGAGGTGATCAGCCTGTGGCACTGCTGAGGGGTTATGGAAGCCCAGGTGGCTTTGATAGCAGCCTTCAGCTCGTCTGCATTGTTGTGTCTGGGGTCTCTCATCTTCCTCTTGACAATACCCCAAAGATTCTCTATAATAGATTCTCTATGGGGTTAAGGTCAGGTGAGTTTGCTGCCAATCAAGCACAGTGATACTGTTGTGTGTAAACCAGGTATTGGTACTTTTGGCAGTGTGGACAGGGGCCAAGTCCTGCTGGAGAATGACATTTCCATCTCCAAAAGTTTGTCTGCAGAGGGAAGCATGAAGTGCTCTAAAATTTCCTGGTAGGCGGCTGCGCTGACTTTGGTCTTGATAAAACACAGTGGACCTACACCAGCAGATGACATGGCTCCCCAAACCATCACTGATGGTGGAAACTTCACACTAGACCTCCAGCAGCTAAACAAATGAAATGAAACAAATTAAAATTGGAAGTCTGGGACCTTGTGGAGTGTCAATGACTGCCTTCTGGACATCTGTCAAGTTAACAGTCTTCCCCATGATTGCGGAGCCTACTGAAACAGACTAAGGGACCTTTTAAATGCTTAGGAAGCCTTTGCAGGTGTTTTTTGTTAATTATTTAAGTTTACTGAGATAATGACTGTTGTGTTTTCATTGGCTGTAAGCCATAACCATCAACATTAACAGAAATAAACACTTGAAATAGATCACTCCGTTTGTAATGACTCTATATAATATATGACTTTGACTTTTTATATTGAAGAACTGAAATTAACTTTTTGATGATATTCTAATTTTGTGAGATGCTCCTGTATGTAGCACCCTCTATAGTCCCTGGTCCTGCAGCAGCTGCCATCATGTATACAGCAGATGAGACAGACACTTTATTATATGCCGGATGAGCCAAGTCTGGTTCTAGTTCTGGAATATTGAGCGTCAGCGTTCACTCTCATCATTGTTTCTGTAGGGTGAAGTCCACACAAATAAAACACACAACACAATATATTATTATTAATTTTTTTATTGGAATAGCAATAAGCCACATTGTGATAAAAATATTACTGGCCCTTTAATAAATTAAAGTTCACAATTACTCTCAGGTCAGGCCCGATAGAGACTACAGAACTTGCTGCGGATAGTGCAGACCTGATGAGAGCCACTGGAACCAAAGATCCAGAGGAAGGCGAAAAAACCCCCTAGGGGTGAAAAAAATTCCTTCCTGACCCCAGTTCTGGCGATCGGATATCTCCCTGGATCTTGTCTCTCCTGCTGCATATTGCTGTATATCTGTACGTCAGGGGCGGACACAGCCAGAAGAGGGCCCCTCTATCAGAATAGTTTATCTAGCCCCGTGTCTGAACTGTTGGGCGGGCCGCCTCGGGCATGGCCCCGTGTCTGGACTGTTGGGCCGCCCACCTCGGGCCTGGCTTCGTGTCTGGACTGTGGGACTTCCCGCCTTGAGTCTGGACTGTTGGACCTCCCACTTCGGGTCTGGACAGTTGGGCCGCCCGCCTCGGGTCTGGACAGTTCCCCTCTATCAGTATATTGGCATAGCTCATCATAATGCACAATTCACCTGATTAGGAGGTGGTGGTGGCCCCTTTGCATCTTGGGTCCCTGTGGAACTGCACATGTTGCACCAATTGGCCACCCTCCTCGGGTCTGGCCCCATGTCTGGACTGTTGGGCCGCCCGACTCGGGTCTGGACTGTTGGGCCGCCCGCCCTGGGTCTGGACTGTTGGGCCGCCCGCCCTGGGTCTGGACTGTTGGGCCGCCCGCCCTGGGTCTGGACTGTTGGGCCGCCCGCCCTGGGTCTGGACTGTTGGGGCCCGTCCGCCCTGTGTCTGGACTGTTGGGGCCGCCTGCCCTGGGTCTAACCCCAGGTCTGGACTGTGGGGTCGCCTGCCCCGGGACTATCCCCGTGTCTGGACTGTGGGGCCCGTCCGCCCCGAGCCTGGAGTTTGGGGCCCGTCTGCCCCGAGCCTGGACTGTGGGGCCCGAGCGTGGACTGTGGGGCCCGACCGCCTCGAGCGTGAACTGTGGGGCCCATCCGCCCCGAGCGTGGACTGTGGGGCCAGAACGTGGACTGTGGGGCCCGTCCGCCCCGAGCCTGGACAGTGGGGCCCGTCCGCCCTCTGTCCGTACTGTGGCCGCCCCATGTCCGGACTGTGAGGTCGCCTGCCCCGGGTCTAGCCCCAGGTCTGGACTGTGGGGCATGCCCACCCCGTGTCAGGACTGTGGGGCCCGTCCGCCCCTTGTCCTAACTATGGGCCCGCCCGCCCCGTGTCCTGACTGTGAGGCCCGCCCACCCCGTATCCAGACTGTTGGGCCTGCCCGCCCAGTGTCCTGACTGTGGAGCCCGCCCGCCCCGTGTCCTGACTTTGGGGCTCGCCCGCCCCAAATCCAGACTGTGGGGCCCATCCGCCCCGAGTCCGGACTTTGGGGCCGCCTGCCCCGGGTCTAGCCCCAGGTCTGGACTGTGGGGCCACCAGTCCCGGGACTAGCCCAGTGTCCGGACTGTGGGGCACGAGCGCCCCGAGCCTGGACTGGGGGCACGCCCGACCCGAGCGGGAAAGGGGAGCCCGTCCGCCCCGAGCCTGGACTGTGGGGACCATCCGCCCCGAGCCTGGACTGTGGGGCCCGTCCACCCCGAGATTGGACTGTGGGGCCCGAGCGTGTACTGTGGGGCCTGTCCGCCCCGAGCCTGGACTGTGGGGCCCCCCGTCCGCCCAGGGTCTGGACTGTGGGGCCGGCTGCCCCCGGGTCTAGCCCCGAGCCTAGACTGTGGGGCCCGCCGGCCCTATGTCCGTACTGTGGCCGCCCCGTGTCTGGACTGTGGGGCCGCCTGCCCCGGGTCTAGCCCCAGGTCTGGACTGTGGGGCATGCCCACCCCGTGTCAGGACTGTGGGGCCCGTCCGCCCCGTGTCCGGACTGTGGGGCCGCCTGCCCCGGGACAAGCCCAGTCCCCGGACTGTGGGGCCCGCCCCATGTCCTAACTATGGGCCCGCCCACACTGTGTCCTGACTGTGGGGCCCGTCCTCCCCGAGCCTGGACTGTGGGGCCGGTTGCCCCCAGGTCCAGCCCCGAGTCTGGACTGTGGGGACCGCCCGCCCTATGTCCGGACTGTGGCCGCCTCGTGTCCGTACTGTGGGGCCCGTCCACCCCGTGTCCGGACTGTGGGGCTGCCTGCCCTGGGTCTAGCCCCAACTCTGGACTGTGGGGCATGCCCGCCCCGTGTCAGGACTGTGGGGCCCGTCCGACCCGTGTCCGGACTTTGCGGCCGCCAGCCCCGGGTCTAGCCGCAGGTCTGGACTGTTGGGCCGCCTGCCCCAGGACTAGCACCGTGTCCTAACTATGGGCCCGCCCACCCCGTGTCCTGACTGTGGGGCTCGTTCGCCCCGTGTCCTTACTGTGGGGCTCGCCCGCAGAGTGTCCCGACTGTGGGGCCAGCCCGCCGTGTGTCCTGACTGTGGGGCCCACCGCCCCGGGTCTGAACTGTGGGGCCAACTGCCCCTGGGTCTAGCCCCGAGCCTGGACTGTGGGGCCCGCCCGCCTTATGTCCGGACTGTGGTCCCCCCCCCGTGTCCGGACTGTGGGACCGTCCACCCCGTGTCCAGACTGTGGGCCGCCTGCTCCGGGTCTAGCCCCAGGTTTGGACTGTGGGGCATGCCCGCCCCGTGTCCGGACTGTGGGGCCCGTCCACCCCGTGTCCGGACAGTGGGCCGCCTGCCCGGACTGTGGGCCGCCTGCCCCGGGTCTAGCCCCAGGTCTAGACTGTGGGGCCTCCTGCCCCGGGATTAGCTCCGTGTCCGGACTGTGGGGCCCGCCCACCCCGTGTCCTGACTGTGGAGCCCGCCCGTCCCGTGTCCTGACTGTGGGCACCGCACGCCCCGAGCCTGGACTGTGTGGCACGCCCGCCCCGAGCGGGAAAGGGGGGCCTGTCCGCCCCGAGCCTGGACTAAGGGGCCCGTCCGCCCCGAGCCTGGACTGTGGGGCCCGTCCGCCCCGAGCCTGGACTGTGGGGCCCGTCCGCCCCGAGCCTGGACTGTGGGGCACGTCCGCCCCGAGCCTGGACTGTGGGGCCCGTCCGCCCCGAGCCTGGACTGTGGGGCCCGCCCTATGTACGGACTGTGGCCGCACTGCATCTGGACTGTGGGGCCCGTCCACCCCGTGTCCGGACTGTGGGGCCGCCTGCATCGGGTCTAGCCCCTGGACTGGACTGTGGGGCCCCCCTCCCCAGGTCCGGATGGTGGGGCCCCCCGCCCGCCCCGAGTCTAGCCCCAGGTCTGGACTGTGGGCCCCCGCGTCAGCCCCGGGCACGGACTGTGGGGCCCCCCACCCGCCCCGGGTCTGAACTGTGGGGCCGGGTGCCCCGGGTCTAACCCCGAGCCTGGACTGTGGGGCCCACCCTATGTCTGGACTGTAGCCGCCCCATGTCCGGACTGTGGGGCTCGTCCACCCCGTGTCCGGACTTTGGGGCTGCCTGCCCCGGGTCTAGCTCCAGGTCTGGACTGTGGGGCATGTCAAGCCCGTGTCAGGACTGTGGGGCCCATCCTCCCCGTGTCTGGACTGTGGGGCCACCTGCCCCTGGTCTAGCCTCAGGTCTGGACTGTAGGGCCGCCAGCCCTGGTACTAGCCCCGTGTCCGGACTGTGGGGCCCGTCAGCTCCGAGCCTGGACTGTGGTGCCCGTCCGCTCCGAGCCTAGACTGCGGGGCCCGTCCGCTCCAAGCCTGGATTGTGGGGCCCGCCTGTCCCGGGTCTAGCCCCGAGCCTGGACTGTGGGGCCCGCCCTATAACCGGACTGCGGCCGCCCCGTGTCCGGACTGTGGGGCCGGTTGCCCCGGGTCTAGCCCCGAACCTGGAATCTGCGGCCCGCCCACCCTATGTCCGGTCTGTGGCCGCCCCGTGTCCGGACTGTAGGGCTCGTCCACCCCGTGTCCGGACTGTGGGGCATGTCCGCCCCATGTCAGGACTGTGGGGCCGGTTGCCCCGGGTCTAGCCCCAAACCTGGAATGTGCGGCCCGCCCACCCTATGTCCGGACTGTGGCCGCCCCGTGTCCGGACTGTAGGGCTCGTCCGCCCCGTGTCCGGACTGTGGGGCCCGTCCGCCCCGAGCCCGGACTGTGGGACCCGTCCGCCCCGAGCCCGGACTGTGGGGCCCGTCCGCCCCGAGCCCGGACTGTGGGGCCCGTCCGCCCCGAGCCTGGAGTGTGGGGCCCCTCCGCCCCGAGCCTGGACTGTGGGGCCCCTCCGCCCCGAGCCTGGACTGTGGGGCCCCTCCGCCCCGAGCCTGGACTGTGGGGCCCCTCCGCCCCGAGCCTGGACTGTGGGGCCCCTCCGCCCCGAGCCTGGACTGTGGGGCCCCTCCGCCCCGAGCCTGGACTGTGGGGCCCCTCCGCCCCGAGCCTGGACTGTGGGGCCCCTCCGCCCCGAGCCTGGACTGTGGGGCCCATCCGCCCCGAGCCTGGACTGTGGGGCCCGCCCTATATCCGACTGCGGCCGCCCCGTGTCCGGACTGTGGGGCCGCCTGCCCCGGGTCTAGCCCCAGGTCCGGACTGTGGGGCCCCCCGCCCCGATTCCAGACTGTAGGGCCCCTCGCCCGCCCCGGGTCCAGACTGTGGGATCCCCCGCTTGCCCCGGGTCTGGACTGTGGGGCCGACTGCCCCCGGGTCTAGCCCCGAGCCTGGACTGTGGGGCCCGCCAACCTTAGGTCCGGACTGTGCCCCCCCCGTGTCTGGAATGTGGGGACCGTCCACCCCGTGTCCGGACTGTGGGCCGCCTGCTCCGGGTCTAGCCCTAGGTCTGGACTGTGGGGCATGCCCGCCCCGCATCTGGACTGTGGGGCCCGTCCACCCCTTGTCCGGACTGTGGGCCGCCTGCCCCGGGTCTAGCCCCAGGTCTGGACTGTGAAGCCGCCTGTCCCGGGATTAGCCCCGTGTCCGGTCTGTGGGTGTCTTGACTGCCCGCCCCGTGTCCTGACTGCAGGGCTCGCCCGCCCCGAGTCCAGACTGTGGGGCCCATCCGCCCCGTGTACTGACTTGGGGCCGCCTGCCCCGGGTCTAGCCCCAGGTCTCGACTGTGGGGCCACCTGCCCCGGGACTAGCCCCGAGCCTGGACTGTGGGGCACGCCCGCCCCGAGCGTTAAAGGGAGGCCCATCCGCTCCGAGCCTGGACTGTGGGGCCCGTCCGCCCCGAGCCTGGACTGTGGGGCCAGTCCACCCCGAGGATGGACTGTGGGGCCCGAGAGTGGACTGTGGGGCCCGCCCGCCCCGATTGGACTGTGGGGCCCGCCCGCCCCGAGCCTGGACTGTGGGGCCCGCCCGCCCCGAGCCTGGACTGTGGGGCCCGCCCGCCCCGAGCCTGGACTGTGGGGCCCGTCCGCCCCGAGCCTGGACTGTGGGGCCCGTCCGCCCCGAGCCTGGACTGTGGGGCCCGTCCGCCCCAAGCCTAGACTGTGGGGCCCGTCCGCCCCAAGCCTGGACTGTGGGGCCCGTCCGCCCCAAGCCTGGACTGTGGGGCCCGTCCGCCCCGAACCTGGACTGTGGGGCCCGTCCGCCCGCCCCGGGTCTGGACTTTGGGGCCAGCTGCCCCCGGGTCTAGCCCCGAGCCTGGACTGTGGGGCCCGCCCGCCCTATGTCCGGACTGTGGGGCCCGTCCACCCCGTGTCTGGACTGTGGGGCCGCCTGCCCCGGCTCTAGCCCCAGGTCAGGACTGTGGGGCATACCCGCCCCGTGTCAGGACTGTGGGGCTCGTCCGCCCCGTGTCCGGATTGTGGGGCCGCCTGCCCTGGGACTAGCCCCGTGTCCGGACTGTAGGGCCCGCCCACCCCGTGTCGTAACTATGGGCCCGCCCGCCCCGAGCCTGGACTGTGGGGCCCGTCCGCCCCGAGCCTGGACTGTGGGGCCCGTCCGCTCCAAGCGTGGACTGTGCGGCCCGTCCATCCAGAGCATGGACAGTGGGGCCCGAGCGTAGACTGTGGGGCCCGTTCGCCCCGAGCCAGTACTGTGGGGCCCATCCGCCCTGAGCCTGGACTGTGGGCCCGTCCGCCCCAGGTCAGAAATGTGGGGCCGGCTACCCCGGGTCTAGCCCACCCTATGTCTGGACTGTGGCCTTCCCGTGTCCGGACTGTGGGGCTCGTCCACCCCGTGTCCGGACTTTGGGGCTGCCAACCCCGGGTCTAGCCCCAGGTCTGGACTGTGGGGCCTGTTCACCCCGTATCTGGACTGTGGGGCCCGTCCGCCCCGAGCCTGGGCTGTGGGGCCCGTCCGCCCCGAGCCTGGGCTGTGGGGCCTGTCCGCCCTGGGTCTAGCCCCGAGCCTGGACTGTGCGGCCCGTCCGCCCTATATCCGGACTGCGACCGCCCCATGTCTGGAGTGTGGGCCCGTCCGCCCCGTGTACGGACTGTGGGGCCGTCTGCTTCGGATCTAGCCCCAGGTCTGGACAGTGGGGCCGCCCACCCCAAGTCTAGCCCCAGGTCTGGACTGTGGGGCCACCTGCCCCGGGATTAGCCACGTGTCCTGACTGTGGGGCCCGCCCACCCTGTGTCCTGACTTTGGGGCCCGCCCGCCCTGTGTCCTGACTTTGGGGCCCGCCCGCCCTGTGTCCTGACTTTGGGGCCCGCCAGCTCTGGACTGTGGGACCCCCCGCCAGCCCCGGGTACGGACTGTGGGGCCCCCCGCCCGCCCCGAGTCTGGACTGTGGGGCCGGTTGCCCCGGGTCTGGCCCAGGGTCTGGCCCCGAGCCTGGACTGTGCGGCCCGCCCACCCTATGTCCGGACTGCGGACGCCCTGTGTCCGGACTGTAGGGCTCGCCCACCCCGTGTCCGGACTGTAGGGCTCGCCCACCCCGTGTCCGGACTGTGGGGCCGCCTGCCCCGTGTCTGGACTGTGGGGCATGTCCGCCCCATGTCAGGACTGTGGGGCTCGTCCACCCCGTGTCTGGACTGTGGGGCCGCCTGCCCCGAGTCGAGCCTCAGGTCTGGACTGTGGGGCCGCCTGCCCCGGGACTAGCCCCATGTCCGGACTGTGGGGCCCGTCCGCCCCGAGCCTGGACTGTGGGGCCCGTCCGCCCCGAGCCTGGACTGTGGGGCCCGTCCGCCCCGAGCCTGGACTGTGGGGCCCGTCCGCCCCGGGTCTGAAATGTGGGGCCGGCTTCCCCGGGTCTAGCACCGAGCCTGGACTGTGTGTTCCCCCCGCCCCGGGTCTAGCCCCGAGCCTGGACTGTGTGCTCCCCCCGCCCCGGGTCTAGCCCTGAGCCTGGACTGTGGGGACTGTGGGCACCCGGGGCCCGCCCACCCTATGTCTGGACTGTGGCCACCCCGAGTCCAGACTGTGGGGCTCGCCCTATATCCCGACTGCGGCCGCCACGTGTCCGGACTGTGGGGCCGCCTGCCCCGGGTCTAGCCCCAGGTCCGGACTGTGGGGCCCCCCGCCCGCCCTGATTCCAGACTGTGGGGCCCCTCGCCCACCCCGGGTCCGGACTGTGGGATCCCCCGCTTGCCCCGGGTCCGGACAGTGGGGCCACCCGCCCCGGGTCTGGACTGTGGGGCCGACTGCCCCCGGGTCTAGCCCCGAGCCTGGACTGTGGGGCCCGCCCGCCTTATGTCCCCACTGTGGCCCCCCCGTGTCCGGACTGTGGGGACCGTCCACCCCGTGTCCAGACTGTGGGCCGCCTGCTCCGGGTCTAGCCCCAGGTCTGGTCTGTGGGGCATGCCCGCCCCGTGTCCGGACTGTGGGCCGTCTGCCCCAGGTCTAGCCTCAGGTCTGGACTGTGAAGCCGCCTGCCCCGGGATTAGCTCAGTGTCCGGACTGTGGGGCCCGCCCGCCCCGTGTCCTGACTGTGGAGCCCGCCCGCCCCGTGTCCTGACTGTGGGGCCCGCCCGCCCTATGTCCGTACTATGGCCACGCCGTGTCCGGACTGTGGGGCCCGTCCACCCCGTGTCCGGACTGTGGGGCCGCCTGCCCCGGCTCTAGCCCCAGGTCAGGACTGTGGGGCATGCCCGCCCCGTGTCAGAACTGTGGGGCCCGTCCGCCCCGTGTCCGGACTGTGGGGCCGCCTGCCCCGGGACTAGCCCCGTGTACGGACTGTGGGGCCCGCCCGCCCCGTGTCGTAACTATGGGCCCGCCCGCCCCGAGCCTGGACTGTGGGGCCCGTCCGCCACGAGTCTGGACTGTGGGGCCCGTCCGCTCCAAGCGTGGACTGTGGGGCCAGAGCATGGACTGTGGGGCCCGTTCGCTCCGAGCCAATACTGTGGGGCCCATGCGCCCCGAGTCTGGACTGTGGGGCCCATCCGCCCCGAGCCTGGACTGTGTGGCCGCCTGCCCCGGGCCGAGCCTCAGGTCTGGACTGTGGAGCCCGTCCGCCCCGAACCTGGACTGTGGGGCCCGTTCGCCCCGAGCCAATACTGTGGGGCCCATCCGCCCCGAGCCTGGACTGTGGGGCCCATCCGCCCCAAGCCTGGACTGTGTGGCTCCCCGCACCGGGTCTGAAATGTGGGGCCGGCTTCCCCGGGTTTAGCCCCGAGCCTGGACTGTGGGGCCCGCCCACCCTATGTCTGGGCTGTGGCCGCCCCGTGTCCGGACTGTGGGGCTCGTACACCCCGTGTCCGGACTTTGGGGCAGCCTACCCCGGGTCTAGCCCCAGGTCTGGACTGTGGGGCCGCCAGCCCCGGGTTTAGCCCCAGGTCTTGACTATGGGGCATGCCCGCCCCGTATCCGGACTGTGGGGCCCGTCCACCCCGTGTCTGGACTGTGGGCCGCCTGTCCCGGGTCTAGCCCCAGGTCTGGACTGTGGGGCCACCTGCCCCGGGATTAGCCCTGTGTCCGGACTGTGGGCCCGCCCGCCCCGTTTCCTGACTGTGGGTCCCGCCCGCCCAATGTCCTGACTGTGGGTCCCGCCCCGTGTCCTGACTGTGGGGCTCGCCCGCCCCATGCCCAGACTGTGGGGGTCGCCCGCTCCGTGTCCAGACTGTGGGGGTCGCCCGCCCCGTGTCCAGACTGTGGGGCTCGCTCGCCCCGTGTCCAGACTGTGGGGCTCGCCCGCCCCGTGTCCAGACTGTGGGGCTCGCCCGCCCCGTGTCCAGACTGTGGGGCTCGCCCGCCCCGTGTCCAGACTGTGGGGCTCGCCCGCCCCGTGTCCAGACTGTAGTGCTCGCCCGCCCCGTGTCCAGACTGTGGGGCTCATCCGCCCCGTGTCCGGACTTTGGGGCCGCCTGCCCCGGGACTAGCCCCGTGTCCAGACTGTGAGGCCCGTCCGCCCCGAGCCTGGACTGTGGAGCCCGTCCGCCCCGTGTCCGGACTGTGGGGCCCGTCCGCCCCGTGTCCGGACTGTGGGGCCCGTCCGCCCCGTGTCCGGACTGTGGGGCCCGTCCGCCCCGTGTCCGAACTGTGGGGCCCGTCCGCCCCGTGTCCGGACTGTGGGGCCCGTCCGCCCCGTGTCCGGACTGTGGGGCCCGTCCGCCCCGTGTCCGGACTGTGGGGCCCGTCCGCCCCGTGTCCGGACTGTGGGGCCCGTCCGCCCCGTGTCCGGACTGTGGGGCCCGTCCGCCCCGTGTCCGGACTGTGGGTTGCCTGCCCCGGGTCTAGCCCCAGGTCTGGACTGTGGGGCATGTCCGCCCCGTGTCCTGACTGTGGGGCCCGTCCACCCCGTGTCCGGACTGTGGGACCCGTCCACCCCGTGTCCGGACTGTGGGGCCCGTCCACCCCGTGTCCGGACTGTGGGACCCGTCCACCCCGTGTCCGGACTGTGGGGCCCGTCCACCCCGTGTCCGGACTGTGGGGCCCGTCCACCCCGTGTCCGGACTGTGGGGCCCGTCCACCCCGTGTCCGGACTGTGGGGCCCGTCCACCCCGTGTCCGGACTGTGGGGCTCATCCACCCCGTGTCCGGACTGTGGGGCCCGTCCACTCCGTGTGCGGACTGTGGGTCGCCTGCCCCCGGGTCTAGCCCCAGGTCTGGACTGTGGGGCATGTCCGCCCCGTGTCAGGTCTGTGAGGGCCGTCCACCCCGTGTCTAGAATATGGGACCGCCTGCCCCGGGTCTAGCCTCAGGTCTGGACTGTGGGGCCTCCTGCCCCGGGTCTAGCCCCAGGTTTGGACTATGGGGCATGCCCGCCCCGTGTCCGGACTGTGGGGCCCGTCCACACCGTGTCTGGACTGTGGGCCGCCTGCCCCGGGTCTAGCCCCAGGTCTGGACTATATGGGGCATGCCCGCCCCGTGTCCTGACTGTGGGGCCCACCCGCCCCGTGTCCTGAATGTGGAGCCCGCCCACCCCGTGTCCTGACTGTGGGGCTCGCCCGCCCCATGTCCTGACTGTGGGGCCCGCCCGCCCCATGTCCTGACTGTGGGGCCGGCCCGCCCCGTGTCCTGACTGTGGGGCGGGCCGCCCGCCCCGTGTCCTGACTGTGGGGCGGGCCGCCCGCCCCGTGTCCTGACTGTGGGGCGGGCCACCCGCCCCCTGTCCTGACTGTGGGGCGGGGCGCCCGCCACATGTCCTGACTGTGGGGGGCGGCCCGCCCCGTGTCCTGACTGTGGGGCGGGCCGCCCCGTGTCCTGACTGTGGGGCGGGCCGCCTGCCCCGTGTCCTGACTGTGGGGCGGGCCGCCCGCCCGGGCCGCCCGCCCCCTGTCCTGACTGTGGGGCGGGCCGCCCGCCACATGTCCTGACTGTGGGGCCCGCCTGCCCCGTGTCCTGACTGTGGGGCTCGCCCGCCCCGTGTCCTGACTGTGGGGCTCGCCCGCCCCGTGTCCTGACTGTGGGGCTCATCCGCCCAGTGTCTGGACTTTGGGGCCGCCTGCCCCGGGTCTAGCGCCGTTTCCGGTCTGTGGGGCACGCCAACCCCAAGCTTGGACTGTGGGGCCCGTCCGTCCTGGGTCTAGCTCCGAGCCTGGACTGTGGGGCCCGGCCGCCCTATATCCGGACTGCGGCCGCCCAGTGTCCGGACTATGGGCCCGTCCGCCCCGTGTCCGGACTGTGGGGCCGCCTGCATCGGGTCTAGCCCCAGGTCTGGACTGTCTGGCCCCCCGCCCGCCCCACGTCCGGACGGTGGGGCCGCCCGCCCCGAGTCTAGCCCCAGGTCTGGACTGTGGGGCCCCCCGCCAGCCCCGGGTACGGACTGTGGGGCCCCCCGCCCGCCCCGGGTACGGACTGTGGGGCCCCCCGCTCGCCCCGAGTCTGGACTGTGGGGAAGCCTTCCCCGTGTCTGGACTGTGGGGCCGCCTGCCCCTGGTCTAGCCTCAGGTCTGGACTGTGGGGCCGCCTGCCCCGGGAGTAGCTCCGTGTCCGGACTGTGGGGCCCGTCCGCCCCGAGCCTGGACTGTGGGGACCGTCCGCCCCGAGCCTGGACTGTGGGGCCCCCCGCCCGCCCCGGGTACGGACTGTGGGGCCCCCCGCTCGCCCCGAGTCTGGACTGTGGGGCCGCCTGCCCCGGGTCTGTACTGTGGGGAATGTCCGCCCATGTCAGGACTGTGGGGCCCGTCCACCCCGTGTCTGGACTGTGGGGCCGCCTGCCCCTGGTCTAGCCTCAGGTCTGGACTGTGGGGCCGCCTGCCCCGGGACTAGCCCCGTGTCCGGACTGTGGGGCCCGTCCGCCCCGAGCCTGGACTGTGAGGCCCGTCCGCCATATGTCCGGACTGTGGCTCCCCCCGTGTCCGGACTGTGGGGACCGTCCACCCCGTGTCCGGACTGTGGGCCGCGTGCTCCGGGTCTAGCCCCAGGTCTGGACTGTGGGGCATGCCTGCTCCGTGTCCGGACTGTGGGGCCCGTCCACCCCGTGTCCGGACTGTGGGGCCCGTCCGCCCCGAGTCTGGACTGTGGGGCCCGTCCGCTCCAAGCGTGGACTGTGGGGCCCGTCTGCCCCGAGCGTGGACTGTGGGGCCAGAGCGTGGACTGTGGGGCCCGTTCGCTCCGAGCCAATACTGTGGGGCCCATCCGCCCCGAGTCTGGACTGTGGGGCCCATCCGCCCCGAGCCTGGACTGTGTGGCCCCGGGTCTGAAATGTGGGGCCGGCTTCCACAGGTTTAGCCCCGAGCCTGGACTGTGGGGCCCACCCACCCTATGTCTGGACTGTGGCCGCCCCGTGTCCGGACTGTGGGGCTCGTCACCCCGTGTCTGGACTTTGGGGCAGCCTACCCCTGGTCTAGCCCTAGGTCTGGACTGTGGGGCATGTCCGCCCCGTGTCAGGACTGTGGGGCCCGTCCACCCCGTATCTGGACTGTGGGGCCGCCTGCCCCGGGCCGAGCCTCAGGTCTGGACTGTGGAGCCCGTCCGCCCCGAGCCTGGACTGTGGGGCCCGTTCGCCCCGAGCCAATACTGTGGGGCCCATCCGCCCCGAGCCTGGACTATGGGGCCCATCCGCCCCGAGCCTGGACTGTGTGGCCCCTCGCCCCGGGTCTGAAATGTGGGGCCGGCTTCCCCGGGTTTAGCCCCGAGGCTGGACTGTGGGGCCCGCCCACCCTATGTCTGGACTGTGGCCGCCCCGTGTCCGGAATGTGGGGCTCGTACACCCCGTGTCCGGACTTTGGGGCAGCCTACCCCGGGTCTAGCCCCAGGTCTGGACTGTGGGGCATGTCCGCCCCGTGTCAGGACTGTGGGGCCCGTCCACCCTATGTCTAGAATGTGGGGCTGCCTGCCCCGGGTCTAGCCTCAGGTCTGGACTGTGGGGCCGCCTGCCCCGGGTCTAGCCCCAGGTCTTGACTATGGGTCATGCCCGCCCCGTATCCGGACTGTGGGGCCCGTTCACTCCGTGTCTAGAATGTGGGGCCGCCTGCCCCGGATCTAGCCTCAGGTCTGGACTGTGGGGCCGCCAGCCCCGGGTTTAGCCCCAGGTCTTGACTATGGGGCATGCCCGCCCCGTATCTGGACTGTGGGGCCCGTCCACCCCGTGTCTGGACTGTGGGCCGCCTGCCCCGGGTCTAGCCCCAGGTCTGGACTATGGGGCCACCTGCCCCGGGATTAGCCCTGTGTCCGGACTGTGGGGCCTGCTCGCCCTGTATCCTGACTGTGGGGCCCGTCCGCCCTGTGTCCTGACCGTGGGTCCCGCCCGCCCCGTGTCCTGACTGTGGGTCCCGCCCGCCCCGTGTCCAGACTGTGGGGCTCGCCCGCCCCGTGTCCAGACTGTGGGGCTCATCCGCCCCGTGTCCGGACTTTGGGGCCGCCTGCCCCGGGACTAGCCCCGTGTCCGGACTGTGAGGCCCGTCCGCCCCGTGTCCGGACTGTGGGGCCCGTCCACCCCGTGTCCGGACTGTGGGGCCCGTCCACCCCGTGTCCGGACTGTGGGGCCCGTCCACCCCGTGTCCGGACTGTGGGGCCCGTCCACCCCGTGTCAGGACTGTGGGGCCCGTCCACCCCGTGTCAGGACTGTGGGGTCCCTCCACCCCGTGTCCGGACTGTGGGGCCCCTCCACCCCGTGTCCGGACTGTGGGGCCCCTCCACCCCGTGTCCGGACTGTGGGGCCCGTCCACCCCGTGTCCGGACTGTGGGGCCCGTCCACCCCTTGTCCGGACTGTGGGGCCCGTCCACCCCGTGTCCGGACTGTGGGGCAGCCTACCCCGGGTCTAGCCCCAGGTCTGGACTGTGGGGCATGTCCGCCCCGTGTCAGGACTGTGGGGCCCATCCACCCTGTGTCTAGAATGTGGGGCCGCCTGCCCCGGGTCTAGCCTCAGGTCTGGACTGTGGGGCCGCCTGCCCCGGGTCTAGCCCCAGGTCTTGACTATGTGTCATGCCCGCCCCGTATCCAGACTGTGGGGCCCGTCCACCCCGTGTCTAGAATGTGGGGCCGCCAGCCCCGGGTTTAGCCCCAGGTCTTGACTATGGGGCATGCCCGCCCCGTATCTGGACTGTGGGGCACGTCCATCCCGTGTCTGAACTGTGGGCCGCCTGCCCCGGGTCTAGCCCCAGGTCTGGACTGTGGGGCCACCTGCCCCGGGATTAGCCCTGTGTCCGGACTGTGGGGCCTGCCCGCCCTGTATCCTGACTGTGGAGCCCGCCCGCCCAATGTCCTGACTGTGGGGCCCGCCCTGTGTCATGACTGTGGGGCCCGTCCGCCCTGTGTCCTGACTGTGGGGCCCGCCCGCCCCGTGTCCTGACTGTGGGTCCCGCCCGCCCCGTGTCCTGACTGTGGGTCCCGCCGGCCCCGTGTCCTGACTGTGGGGCTCGCCCGCCCCGTGTCCAGACTGTGGGGCTCATCCGCACGGTGTCAGGACTTTGGGGCCGCCTGTCTCGGGACTAGCCCCGTGTCCAGACTGTGAGGCCCGTCCGCCCCGTGTCCGGACTGTGGGGCCCATCCACCCTGTGTCTAGAATGTGGGGCCGCCTGCCCCGGGTCTAGCCTCAGGTCTGGACTGTGGGGCCGCCTGCCCCGGGTCTAGCCCCAGGTCTTGACTATGTGTCATGCCCGCACCGTATCCGGACTGTGGGGCCCGTCCACCCCGTGTCTAGAATGTGGGGCCGCCAGCCCCGGGTTTAGCCTCAGGTCTTGACTATGGGGCATGCCCGCCCCGTATCTGGACTGTGGGGCCCGTCCATCCCGTGTCTGAACTGTGGGCCGCCTGCCCCGGGTCTAGCCCCAGGTCTTGACTATGTGTCATGCCCGCCCCGTATCCAGACTGTGGGGCCCGTCCACCCCGTGTCTAGAATGTGGGGCCGCCAGCCCCGGGTTTAGCCCCAGGTCTTGACTATGGGGCATGCCCGCCCCGTATCTGGACTGTGGGGCACGTCCATCCCGTGTCTGAACTGTGGGCCGCCTGCCCCGGGTCTAGCCCCAGGTCTGGACTGTGGGGCCACCTGCCCCGGGATTAGCCCTGTGTCCGGACTGTGGGGCCTGCCCGCCCTGTATCCTGACTGTGGAGCCCGCCCGCCCAATGTCCTGACTGTGGGGCCCGCCCTGTGTCATGACTGTGGGGCCCGTCCGCCCTGTGTCATGACTGTGGGGCCCGTCCGCCCTGTGTCCTGACTGTGGGGCCCGCCCGCCCCGTGTCCTGACTGTGGGTCCCGCCCGCCCCGTGTCCTGACTGTGGGTCCCGCCGGCCCCGTGTCCTGACTGTGGGGCTCGCCCGCCCCGTGTCCAGACTGTGGGGCTCATCCGCACGGTGTCAGGACTTTGGGGCCGCCTGTCCCGGGACTAGCCCCGTGTCCGGACTGTGAGGCCCGTCCGCCCCGTGTCCGGACTGTGGGGCCCATCCACCCTGTGTGTAGAATGTGGGGCCGCCTGCCCCGGGTCTAGCCTCAGGTCTGGACTGTGGGGCCGCCTGCCCCGGGTCTAGCCCCAGGTCTTGACTATGTGTCATGCCCGCCCCGTATCCGGACTGTGGGGCCCGTCCACCCCGTGTCTAGAATGTGGGGCCGCCAGCCCCGGGTTTAGCCCCAGGTCTTGACTATGGGGCATGCCCGCCCCGTATCTGGACTGTGGGGCCCGTCCATCCCGTGTCTGAACTGTGGGCCGCCTGCCCCGGGTCTAGCCCCAGGTCTGGACTGTGGGGCCACCTGCCCCGGGATTAGCCTTGTGTCCGGAATGTGGGGCCTGCCCGCCCTGTATCCTGACTGTGGAGCCCGCCCGCCCAATGTCCTGACTGTGGGGCCCGCCCTGTGTCATGACTGTGGGTCCCGCCCGCCCCGTGTCCTGACTGTGGGTCCCGCCCGCCCCGTGTCCTGACTGTGGGGCTCGCCCGCCCCGTGTCCAGACTGTGGGGCTCATCCGCACGGTGTCAGGACTTTGGGGCCGCCTGCCCCGGGACTAGCCCCGTGTCCGGACTGTGAGGCCCGTCCGCCCCGTGTTCGGACTGTGGGGCCCGTCCACCCCGTGTCCGGACTGTGGGGCCCGTCCACCCCGTGTCCGGACTGTGGGGCCCGTCCACCCCGTGTCCGGACTGTGGGGCCCGTCCACCCCGTGTCCGGACTGTGGGGCCCGTCCACCCCGTGTCCGGACTGTGCGGCCCGTCCACCCCGTGTCCGGACTGTGGGGCCCCTCCACCCCGTGTCCGGACTGTGGGGCCCCTCCACCCCGTGTCCAGACTGTGGGGCCCGTCCACCCCGTGTCCAGACTGTGGGGCCCCTCCACCCCGTGTCCGGACTGTGGGGCCCGTCCACCCCGTGTCCGGACTGTGGGGCCCGTCCGCCCCGTGTCCGGACTGTGGGGCTCGCCCGCCCCGTGTCCAGACTGTGGGGCCCCTCCACCCCGTGTCCGGACTGTGGGGCCCGTCCACCCCGTGTCCGGACTGTGGGGCCCGTCCACCCCGTGTCCGGACTGTGGGGCCCGTCCACCCCGTGTCCGGACTGTGGGGCCCGTCCACCCCGTGTCCGGACTGTGGGGCCCGTCCACCCCGTGTCCGGACTGTGGGGCCCGTCCACCCCGTGTCCGGACTGTGGGGCCCGTCCACCCCGTGTCCGGACTGTGGGGCCCGTCCACCCCGTGTCCGGACTGTGGGGCCCGTCCACCCCGTGTCCGGACTGTGGGGCCCGTCCACCCCGTATCCGGACTGTGGGGCCCGTCCACCCCGTGTCCGGACTGTGGGTCGCCTGCCCCGGGTGTAGCCCCAGGTCTGGACTGTGGGGCATGTCCGCCCCATGTCAGGTCTGTGAGGCCCGTCCACCCCGTGTCTAGAATATGGGACCGCCTGCCCCGGGTCTAGCCTCAGGTCTGGACTGTGGGGCCGCCTGCCCCGGGTCTAGCCCCAGGTCTGGACTATGGGGCATGCCCGCCCCGTGTCCGGACTGTGGGGCCCTTCCACCCCGTGTCTGGACTGTGGGCCGCCTGCCCCGGGTCTAGCCCCAGGTCTGGACTGTGGGGCCCGCCCGCCTTGTGTCCTGACTGTGCCTACCCCATGTCCTGACTGTGGAGCCCGCCCGCCCCGTGTCCTGACTGTGGAGCCCGCCCGCCCCGTGTCCTGACTGTGGGGCCCGCCCGCCCCGTGTCCTGACTGTGGGGCCCGCCCGCCCCGTGTCCTGACTGTGGGGCCCGCCCGCCCCGTGTCCTGACTGTGGGGCCCGCCCGCCCCGTGTCCTGACTGTGGGGCCCGCCCGCCCCGTGTCCTGACTGTGGGGCCCGCCCTCCCCGTGTCCTGACTGTGGGGCCCGCCCGCCCCGTGTCCTGACTGTGGGGCTCGCCCGCCCCGTGTCCAGACTCTGGGGCTCATCCGCCCCGTGTCCAGACTGTGGGGCTCATCCGCCCCGTGTCTGGACTTTGGGGCCGCCTGCCCCGGGTCTAGCCCCGTTTCCGGTTTGTGGGGCACGCCCGCCCCAGCTTGGACTGTGGGGCCCGTCCGTCCCAGGTCTAGCCCCGAGCCTGGACTGTGGGGCCCGGCCGCCCTATATCGGGACTGCGGCCGCCCAGTGTCCGGACTATGGGACCGTCCGCCCCGTGTCCGGACTGTGGGGCCCGTCCACCCCGTGTCCGGACTGTGGGGCCCGTCCACCCCGTGTCCGGACTGTGCGGCCCGTCCACCCCGTGTCCGGACTGTGGGGCCCCCCACCCCGTGTCCGGACTGTGGGGCCCCTCCACCCCGTGTCCGGACTGTGGGGCCCCTCCACCCCGTGTCCGGACTGTGGGGCCCCTCCACCGCGTGTCCGGACTGTGGGGCCCGTCCACCCCGTGTCCGGACTGTGGGGCCCGTCCACCCCGTGTCCGGACTGTGGGGCCCGTCCACCCCGTGTCCGGACTGTGGGGCCCGTCCACCCCGTGTCCGGACTGTGGGGCAGCCTACCCCGGGTCTAGCCCCAGGTCTGGACTGTGGAGCATGTCCGCCCCGTGTCAGGACTGTGGGGCCCATCCACCCTGTGTCTAGAATGTGGGGCCGCCTGCCCCGGGTCTAGCCTCAGGTCTGGACTGTGGGGCCGCCTGCCCCGGGTCTAGCCCCAGGTCTTGACTATGGGTCATGCCCGCCCCGTATCTGGACTGTGGGGCCCGTCCACCCCGTGTCTGAACTGTGGGCCGCCTGCCCCGGGTCTAGCCCCAGGTCTGGACTGTGGGGCCACCTGCCCCGGGATTAGCCCTGTGTCCGGACTGTGGGGCCTGCCCGCCCTGTATCCTGACTGTGGAGCCCGCCCGCTCAATGTCCTGACTGTGGGGCCCGTCCGCCCTGTGTCCTGACTGTGGGTCCCGCCCGCCCCGCGTCCTGACTGTGGGGCTCGCCCGCCCCGTGTCCAGACTGTGGGGCCCGTCCACCCCGTGTCCGGACTGTGGGGCCCGTCCACCCCGTGTCCGGACTGTGGGGCCCGTCCACCCCGTGTCCGGACTGTGGGGCCCGTCCACCCCGTGTCCGGACTGTGGGGCCCGTCCACCCCGTGTCCGGACTGTGGGGCCCGTCCACCCCGTGTCCGGACTGTGGGGCCCGTCCACCCCGTGTCCGGACTGTGGGGCCCGTCCACCCCGTGTCCGGACTGTGGGGCCCGTCCACCCCGTATCCGGACTGTGGGGCCCGTCCACCCCGTATCCGGACTGTGGGGCCCGTCCACCCCGTGTCCGGACTGTGGGTCGCCTGCCCCGGGTGTAGCCCCAGGTCTGGACTGTGGGGCATGTCCGCCCCATGTCAGGTCTGTGAGGCCCGTCCACCTCGTGTCTAGAATATGGGACCGCCTGCCCCGGGTCTAGCCTCAGGTCTGGACTGTGGGGCCGCCTGCCCCGGGTCTAGCCCCAGGTCTGGACTATGGGGCCCGCCCGCCCCGTGTCCTGACTGTGGGGCCCGCCCGCCCCGTGTCCTGACTGTGGGGCCCGCCCGCCCCGTGTCCTGACTGTGGGGCCCGCCCGCCCCGTGTCCTGACTGTGGGGCCCGCCCGCCCCGTGTCCTGACTGTGGGGCCCGCCCGCCCCGTGTCCTGACTGTGGGGCCCGCCCGCCCCGTGTCCTGACTGTGGGGCTCGCCCGCCCCGTGTCCAGACTCTGGGGCTCATCCGCCCCGTGTCCAGACTGTGGGGCTCATCCGCCCCGTGTCTGGACTTTGGGGCCGCCTGCCCCGGGTCTAGCCCCGTTTCCGGTTTGTGGGGCACGCCCGCCCCAGCTTGGACTGTGGGGCCCGTCCGTCCCAGGTCTAGCCCCGAGCCTGGACTGTGGGGCCCGGCCGCCCTATATCGGGACTGCGGCCGCCCAGTGTCCGGACTATGGGACCGTCCGCCCCGTGTCCGGACTGTGGGGCTCATCCGCCCCGTGTCCGGACTTTGGGGCCGGCCCGCTCCATGTCCTGACTGTGGGGCCCGCCCGCCCCGTGTCCTGACTGTGGGGCTCGCCCGCCCCGTGTCCTGACTGTGAGGCTCATCCGCCCAGTGTCTGGACTGTGGGGCCGCCTGCACTGGGCCTAGCCCCGTTTCCGGACTGTGGGGCACGCCCGCCCCAAGCTTGGACTGTGGGGCCCGTCCGTCCCGGGTCTAGCCCCGAGCCTGGACTGTGGGGCCCGGCCGCCCTTTATCCGGACTGCGGCCGCCCAGTGTCCGGACTATGGGCCCGTCCGCCCCGTGTCCGGACTGTGGGGCCGCCTGCATCGGGTCTAGCCCCAGGTCTGGACTGTGGGGCCCCCGCCCGCCCCACGTCCGGACGGTGGGGCCGCCCGCCCCGAGTCTAGCCCCAGGTCTGGACTGTGGGGCCCCCTGCCAGCCCCGGGTACGTACTCTGGGGCCCCCCGCCCGCCCCGGGTACGGACTGTGGGGCCCCCCGCTCGCCCCGAGTCTGGACTGTGTGGCCGCCTGCCCCGGGTCTGGACTGTGGGGCATGTCCGCCCCATGTCAGGACTGTGGGGCCCGTCCACCCCGTGTCTGGACTGTGGGGCCGCCTGCCCCTGGTCTAGCCTCAGGTCTGGACTGTGGGGCCGCCTGCCCCGGGACTAGCCCCGTGTCCGGACTGTGGGGCCCGTCCGCCCCGAGCCTGGACTGTGGGGCCCGTCCGCCATATGTCCGGACTGTGGCTCCCCCCGTGTCCGGACTGTGGGGACCGTCCACCCCGTGTCCGGACTGTGGGCCGCGTGCTCCAGGTCTAGCCCCAGGTCTGGACTGTGGGGCATGCCTGCTCCGTGTCCGGACTGTGGGGCCCGTCCACCCCGTGTCCGGACTGTGGGCCGTCTGCCCCGGGTCTAGCCCCAGGTCTGGACTGTGAAGCCGCCTGCCCCGGGATTAGCTCAATGTCCGGACTGTGGGGCCCGCCTGCCCCGTGTCCTGACTGTGGAGCCCGCCCGCCCCGTGTCCTGACTGTGGGGCCCGCCCGCCCTATGTCCGTACTATGGCCGCCCCGTGTCCGGACTGTGGGGCCCGTCCACCCCGTGTCCGGACTGTGGGGCCGCCTGCCCCGGGACTAGCCCCGTGTACGGACTGTGGGGCCCGCCCGCCCCATGTCGTAACTATGGGCCCGCCCGCCCCGAGCCTGGACTGTGGGGCCCGTCCGCCACGAGTCTGGACTGTGGGGCCCGTCCGCTCCAAGCGTGGACTGTGGGGCCCGTCTGCCCCGAGCGTGGACTGTGGGGCCAGAGCGTGGACTGTGGGGCCCGTTCGCTCCGAGCCAATACTGTGGGGCCCATCCGCCCCGAGTCTGGACTGTGGGGCCCATCCGCCCCGAGCCTGGACTGTGGGGCCCCCCGCCCCGGGTCTGAAATGTGGGGCCGGCTTCCCCGGGTTTAGCCCCGAGCCTGGACTGTGGGGCCCGCCCACCCTATGTCTGGGCTGTGGCCGCCCCGTGTCCGGACTGTGGGGCTCGTCACCCCGTGTCTGGACTTTGGGGCAGCCTACCCCTGGTCTAGCCCTAGGTCTGGACTGTGGGGCATGTCCGCCCCGTGTCAGGACGGTGGGGCCCGTCCACCCCGTATCTGGACTGTGGGGCCGCCTGCCCCGGGCCGAGCCTCAGGTCTGGACTGTGGAGCCAGTCCGCCCCAAGCCTGGACTGTGGGGCCCATCCGCCCCGAGCCTGGACTGTGGGGCCCATCCGCCCTGAGCCTGGACTGTGGGGCCCCCCGCCCCGGGTCTGAAATGTGGGGCCGGCTTCCCCGGGTTTAGCCCCGAGCCTGGACTGTGGGGCCCGTCCACCCTATGTCTGGACTGTGCCCGCCCCGTGTCCGGACTGTGGGGCCCGTCCACCCCGTGTCTGGACTGTGGGCCGCCTGCCCCGGGTCTAGCCCCAGGTCTGGACTGTTGGGCCCGCCCGCCCCGTGTCCTGACTGTGGGGCCCGCCCGCCCCGTGTCCTGACTGTGGGGCTCGCCCGCCCCGTGTCCGGACTGTGGGGCTCGCCCGCCCCGTGTCCGGACTGTGGGGCCCGTCCGCCCCGCGTCCGGACTGTGGGGCCCGTCCACCCCGCGTCCGGACTGTGGGGCCCGTCCACCCCGCGTCCGGACTGTGGGGCCCGTCCACCCCGCGTCCGGACTGTGGGGCCCGTCCACCCCGCGTCCGGACTGTGGGGCCCGTCCACCCCGCGTCCGGACTGTGGGGCCCGTCCACCCCGCGTCCGGACTGTGGGGCCCGTCCACCCCGCGTCCGGACTGTGGGGCCCGTCCACCCCGCGTCCGGACTGTGGGGCCCGTCCACCCCGCGTCCGGACTGTGGGGCCCGTCCACCCCGCGTCCGGACTGTGGGGCCCGTCCACCCCGTGTCCGGACTGTGGGGCCCGTCCACCCCGTGTCCGGACTGTGGGTCGCCTGCCCCGGGTCTAGCCCCATGTCTGGACTGTGGGGCATGTCCGCCCCGTGTCAGGTCTGTGAGGCCCGTCCACCCCGTGTCTAGAATATGGGACCGCCTGCCCCGGGTCTAGCCTCAGGTCTGGACTGTGGGGCCGCCTGCCCCGGGTCTAGCCCCAGGTCTGGACTATGGGGCATGCCCGCCCCGTGTCCGGACTGTGGGGCCCGTCCACCCCGTGTCTGGAGTGTGGGCCGCCTGCCCCGGGTCTAGCCCCAGGTCTGGACTGTGGGGCCAGCCCGCCCTGTGTCCTGACTGTGGGGGCGGCGTGGGGGCGGGGCCCGCCCGTGGGGGCGGGGTGGGGGCGGGGCCGGGGCCCGCCCGCCCCGTGTCCTGACTGTGGAGCCTGCCCGCCACATGTCCTGACTGTGTAGCCCGCCCGCCCCATGTCCTGACTGTGGGGCCCGCCCACCCCATGTCCTGACTGTGGGGCTCGCCCGCCCCGTGTCCTGACTGTGGGGCTCGCCCGCCCCGTGTCCTGACTGTGGGGCTCTTCCGCCCAGTGTCTGGACTTTGGGGCCGCCTGCCCCGGGTCTAGCCCCGTTTCCGATCTGTGGGGCACGCCCGCCCCAAGCTTGGACTGTGGGGTCCGTCCGTCCCGGGTCTAGCCCCGAGCCAGGACTGTGGGGCCCGGCCGCCCTATATCCGGACTGCGGCCGCCCAGTGTACGGACTATGGGCCCGTCCGCCCCGTGTCCGGACTGTGGGGCCGCCTGCATCGGGTCTAGCCCCAGGTCTGGACTGTGGGGCCCCCCGCCCGCCCCACGTCCGGACGGTGGGGCCGCCCGCCCCGAGTCTAGCCCCAGGTCTGGACTGTGGGGCCCCCCGCCAGCCCCGGGTACGGACTGTGGGGCCCCCCGCCTGCCCCGTGTCCTGACTGTGGAGCCCGCCCGCCCTATGTCCGTACTATGGCCGCCCCGTGTCCGGACTGTGGGGCCCGTCCACCCCGTGTCCGGACTGTGGGGCCGCCTGCCCCGGGACTAGCCCCGTGTACGGACTGTGGGGCCCGCCCGCCCCGTGTCGTAACTATGGGCCCGCCCGCCCCGAGTCTGGACTGTGGGGCCCGTCCGCTCCAAGCGTGGACTGTGGGGCCCGTCCACCCCGTGTCTGGACTGTGGGCCGCCTGCCCCGGGTCTAGCCCCAGGTCTGGACTGTGGGGCCAGCCCGCCCCGTGTCCTGACTGTGGAGCCCGCCCGCCACATGTCCTGACTGTGTGGCCCGCCCGCCCCATGTCCTGACTGTGGGGCCCGCCCACCCCGTGTCCTGACTGTGGGGCTCGCCCGCCCCGTGTCCTGACTGTGGGGCTCGCCCGCCCCGTGTCCTGACTGTGGGGCTCGCCCGCCCAGTGTCTGGACTTTGGGGCCGCCTGCCCCGGGTCTAGCCCCGTTTCCGATCTGTGGGGCACGCCCGCCCCAAGCTTGGACTGTGGGGTCCGTCCGTCCCGGGTCTATCCCCGAGCCAGGACTGTGGGGCCCGGCCGCCCTATATCCGGACTGCGGCCGCCCAGTGTCCTGACTATGGGCCCGTCCGCCCCGTGTCCGGACTGTGGGGCCGCCTGCATCGGGTCTAGCCCCAGGTCTGGACTGTGGGGCCCCCCGCCAGCCCCGGGTACGGACTGTGGGGCCCCCCGCTCGCCCCGAGTCTGGACTGTGGGGAAGCCTGCCCCGGGTCTGGACTGTGGGGCATGTCCGCCTCATGTCAGGACTGTGGAGCCCGTCCACCCCGTGTCTGGACTGTGGGGCCGCCTGCCCCTGGTCTAGCCTCAGGTCTGGACTGTGGGGCCGCCTGCCCCGGGACTAGCTCCGTGTCCGGACTGTGGGGCCCGTCCGCCCCGAGCCTGGACTGTGAGGCCCGTCCGCCCCGAGCCTGGACTGTGGGGCCCCCCGCCCGCCCCGGGTACGGACTGTGGGCCCCCCCGCTCGCCCCGAGTCTGGACTGTGGGGCCGCCTGCCCCGGGTCTGGACTGTGGGGCATGTCTGCCCCATGTCAGGACTGTGGGGCCCGTCCACCCCGTGTCTGGACTGTGGGGCCGCCTGCCCCTGGTCTAGCCTCAGGTCTGGACTGTGGGGCCGCCTGCCCCGGGACTAGCCCCGTGTCCGGACTGTGGGGCCCGTCCGCCCCAAGCCTGGACTGTTGGGCCCGTCCGCCATATGTCCGGACTGTGGCTCCCCCCGTGTCCGGACTGTGGGGACCGTCCACCCCGTGTCCGGACTGTGGGCCGCGTGCTCCGGGTCTAGCCCCAGGTCTGGACTGTGGGGCATGCCTGCTCCGTGTCCGGACTGTGGGGCCCGTCCACCCCGTGTCCGGACTGTGGGCCGTCTGCCCCGGGTCTAGCCCCAGGTCTGGACTGTGAAGCCGCCTGCCCCGAGATTAGCTCAGTGTCCGGACTGTGGGGCCTGCCTGCCCCGTGTCCTGACTGTGGAGCCCGCCCGCCCTATGTCCGTACTATGGCCGCCCCGTGTCCGGACTGTGGGGCCCGTCCACCCCGTGTCCGGACTGTGGGGCCGCCTGCCCCGGGACTAGCCCCGTGTACGGACTGTGGGGCCCGCCCGCCCCGAGCCTGGACTGTGGGGCCCGTCCGCCCCGAGTCTGGACTGTGGGGCCCGTCCGCTCCAAGCGTGGACTGTGGGGCCCGTCTGCCGCGAGCGTGGACTGTGGGGCCAGAGCGTGGACTGTGGGGCCCGTTCGCTCCGAGCCAATACTGTGGGGCCCATCCGCCCCGAGTCTGGACTGTGGGGCCCATCCGCCCCGAGTCTGGACTGTGGGGCCCATCCGCCCCGAGCCTGGACTGTGTGGCCCCCCGCCCCGGGTCTGAAATGTGGGGCCGGCTTCCCCGGGTTTAGCCCCGAGCCTGGACTGTGGGGCCCGCCCACCCTACTGTGGGGCCCGCCCACCCTATGTCTGGACTGTGGCCGCCCCGTGTCCGGACTGTGGGGCTCGTCACCCTGTGTCTGGACTTTGGGGCAGCCTACCCCTGGTCTAGCCCTAGGTCTGGACTGTGGGGCATGTCCGCCCCGTGTCAGGACTGTGGGGCCCGTCCACCCCGTATCTGGATTGTGGGGCCGCCTGCCCCGGGCCGAGCCTCAGGTCTGGACTGTGGAGCCCGTCCGCCCCGAGCCTGGACTGTGGGGCCCGTTCGCCCCGAGCCAATACTGTGGGGCCCATCCGCCCCGAGCCTGGACTGTGGGGCCCATCCGGCCCGAGCCTGGACTGTGTGGCCCCCCGCCCCGGGTCTGAAATGTGGGGCCGGCTTCCCCGGGTTTAGCCTCGAGCCTGAACTGTGGGGCCCGCCCGCCCCGTGTCCTGACTGTGGAGCCCGCCCGCCACATGTCCTGACTGTGTGGCCCGCCCGCCCCATGTCCTGACTGTGGGGCCCGCCCACCCCGTGTCCTGACTGTGGGGCCCGCCCACCCCGTGTCCTGACTGTGGGGCTCGCCCGCCCCGTGTCCTGACTGTGGGGCTCGCCCGCCCCGTGTCCTGACTGTGGGGCTCTTCCGCCCAGTGTCTGGACTTTGGGGCCGCCTGCCCCGGGTCTAGCCTCGTTTCCGGTCTGTGGGGCACGCCCGCCCCAAGCTTGGACTGTGGGGTCCGTCCGTCCCGGGTCTAGCCCCGAGCCAGGACTGTCGGGCCCGGCCGCCCTATATCCGGACTGCGGCCGCCCAGTGTACGGACTATGGGCCCGTCCGCCCCGTGTCCGGACTGTCGGGCCGCCTGCATCGGGTCTAGCCCCAGGTCTGGACTGTGGGGCCTCCCGCCCGCCCCACGTCCGGACGGTGGGGCCGCCCGCCCCGAGTCTAGCCCCAGGTCTGGACTGTGGGGCCCCCCGCCAGCCCCGGGTACGGACTGTGGGGCCCGCCGCCCGCCCCGGGTACGGACTGTGGGACCCCCGCTCGCCCCGAGTCTGGACTGTGGGGAAGCCTGCCCCGGGTCTGGACTGTGGGGCATGTCCGCCCCATGTCAGGACTGTGGAGCCCGTCCACCCCGTGTCTGGACTGTGGGGCCGCCTGCCCCTGGTCTAGCCTCAGGTCTGGACTGTGGGGCCGCCTGCCCCGGGACTAGCTCCGTGTCCGGACTGTGGGGCCCGTCCGCCCCGAGCCTGGACTGTGGGGTCCGTCCGCCCCGAGCCTGGACTGTGGGGCCCCCCCGCCCGCCCCGGGTACGGACTGTGGGGCCCCCCGCTCGCCCCGAGTCTGGACTGTGGGGCCGCCTGCCCCGGGTCTGGACTGTGGGGCATGTCCGCCCCATGTCAGGACTGTGGGGCCCGTCCACCCCGTGTCTGGACTGTGGGGCCGCCTGCCCCTGGTCTAGCCTCAGGTCTGGACTGTGGGGCCGCCTGCCCCGGGACTAGCCCCGTGTCCGGACTGTGGGGCCCGTCCGCCCCGAGCCTGGACTGTGGGGCCCGTCCACCATATGTCCGGACTGTGGCTCCCCCCGTGTCCGGACTGTGGGGACCGTCCACCCCGTGTCCGGACTGTGGGCCGCGTGCTCCGGGTCTAGCCCCAGGTCTGGACTGTGGGGCATGCCTGCTCCGTGTCCGGACTGTGGGGCCCGTCCACCCCGTGTCCGGACTGTGGGCCGTCTGCCCCTGGTCTAGCCCCAGGTCTGGACTGTGAAGCCGCCTGCCCCGGGATTAGCTCAGTGTCCGGACTGTGGGGCTTGGTTGCCCCGTGTCCTGACTGTGGAGCCCGCCCGCCCCGTGTCCTGACTGTGGGGCCCGCCCACACTATGTCCGTACTATGGCCGCCCCGTGTCCGGACTGTGGGGCCCGTCCACCCCGTGTCCGGACTGTGGGGCCGCCTGCCCCGGGACTAGCCCCGTGTACGGACTGTGGGGCCCGCCCGCCCTGTGGGGCCCGCCCGCCCCATGTCGTAACTATGGGCCCGCCCGCCCCGAGCCTGGACTGTGGGGTCCGTCCGCTCCAAGCGTGGACTGTGGGGCCCGTCTGCCCCGAGCGTGGACTGTGGGGCCAGAGCGTGGACTGTGGGGCCCGTTCGCTCCGAGCCAATACTGTGGGGCCCATCCGCCCCGAGTCTGGACTGTGGGGCCCATCCGCCCCGAGCCTGGACTGTGTGGCCCCCCGCCCCGGGTCTGAAATGTGGGGCCGGCTTCCCCGGGTTTAGCCCCGAGCCTGGACTGTGGGGCCCGCCCACCCTATGTCTGGACTGTGGCCGCCCCGTGTCCGGACTGTGGGGCTCGTCACCCTGTGTCTGGACTTTGGGGCAGCCTACCCCTGGTCTAGCCCTAGGTCTGGACTGTGGGGCATGTCCGCCCTGTGTCAGGACTGTGGGGCCCGTCCACCCCGTATCTGGACTGTGGGGCCGCCTGCCCCGGGCCGAGCCTCAGGTCTGGACTGTGGAGCCCGTCCGGCCCGAGCCTGGACTGTGGGGCCCGTTCGCCCCGAGCTAATACTGTGGGGTCCATCCGCCCCGAGCCTGGACTGTGGGGCCCATCCGCCCCGAGCCTGGACTGTGTGGCCCCCCGCCCTGGGTCTGAAATGTGGGGCCGGCTTCCCCGGGTTTAGCCTCGAGCCTGGACTGTGGGGCCTGCCCACCCTATGTCTGGACTGTGGCCGCCCCGTGTCCGGACTGTGGGGCTCGTACACCCCGTGTCCGGACTTTGGGGCAGCCTACCCCGGGTCTAGCCCCAGGTCTGGACTGTGGGGCATGTCCGCCCCGTGTCAGGACTGTGGGGCCCGTCCACCCTATGTCTAGAATGTGGGGCCGCCTGCCCCGGGTCTAGCCTCAGGTCTGGACTGTGGGGCCGCCTGCCCCGGGTCTAGCCCCAGGTCTTGACTATGGGTCATGCCCGCCCCGTATCCGGACTGTGGGGCTCGTCCACCCCGTGTCTAGAATGTGGGGCCGCCTGCCCCGGGTCTAGCCTCAGGTCTGGACTGTGGGGCCGCCAGCCCCGGGTTTAGCCCCAGGTCTTGACTATGGGGCATGCCCGCCCCGTATCTGGACTGTGGGGCCCGTCCACCCCGTGTCTGGACTGTGGGCCGCCTGCCCCGGGTCTAGCCCCAGGTCTGGACTGTGGGGCCACCTGCCCCGGGATTAGCCCTGTGTCCGGACTGTGGGGCCTGCTCGCCCTGTATCCTGACTGTGGAGCCCGCCCGCCCAATGTCCTGACTGTGGGGCCCGCCCCGTGTCCTGACTGTGGGTCCCGCCCGCCCCGTGTCCTGACTGTGGGGCTCGCCCGCCCGTGTCCGGACTGTGGGGCTCGCCCGCCCCGTGTCCGGACTGTGGGGCCCGTCCACCCCGTGTCCGGACTGTGGGGCCCGTCCGCCCCGTGTCCGGACTGTGGGGCCCGTCCACCCCGTGTCCGGACTGTGGGGCCCGTCCACCCCGTGTCCGGACTGTGGGGCCCGTCCACCCCGTGTCCGGACTGTGGGGCAGCCTACCCCGGGTCTAGTCCCAGGTCTGGACTGTGGGGCATGTCCGCCCCGTGTCAGGACTGTGGGGCCCGTCCACCCTGTGTCTAGAATGTGGGGCCGCCTGCCCCGGGTCTAGCCTCAGGTCTGGACTGTGGGGCCGCCTGTCCCGGGTCTAGCCCCAGGTCTTGACTATGGGTCATGCCCGCCCCGTATCCGGACTGTGGGGCCCGTCCACCCCGTGTCTAGAATGTGGGGCCGCCTGCCCCGGGTCTAGCCTGAGGTCTGGACTGTGGGGCCGCCAGCCCCGGGTCTGGACTGTTGGGCCGCCCGCCCTGGGTCTGGACTGTTGGGCCGCCCGCCCTGGGTCTGGACTGTTGGGCCGCCCGCCCTGGGTCTGGACTGTTGGGCCGCCCGCCCTGGGTCTGGACTGTGGGGCCCATCCGCCCTGTGTCTGGACTGTGGGGCCCGTCCGCCCTGTGTCTGGACTTTGGGGCCGTCTGCCCTGGGTCTAACCCCAGGTCTGGACTGTGGGGCCGCCTGCCCCGGGACTATCCCCGTGTCTGGACTGTGGGGCCCGTCCGCCCCGAGCCTGGACTGTGAGGTCCGTCCGCCCCGAGCCTGGACTGTGGGGCCCGTCCGCCCCGAGCCTGGACTGTGGGGCCCGTCCGCCCCGAGCCTGGACTGTGGGGCCCGTCCGCCCCGAGCCTGGACTGTGGGGCCCGTCCGCCCCAAGCCTTGACTGTGGGGCCCGTCCGCCCCGAGCCTGGACTGTGGGGCCTGTCCGCTCCGAGCCTGGACTGTGGGGCCCGTCCGCCCCGAGCCTGGACTGTGGGGCCCGTCCGCCCCGAGCCTGGAGTTTGGGGCCCGTCTGCCCCGAGCCTGGACTGTGGGGCCCGAGCGTGGACTGTGGGGCCCGACCAACTCGAGCGTGAACTGTGGGGCCCATCCGCCCCCGAGCGTGGACTGTGGGGCCAGAACGTGGACTGTGGGGCCCGTCCGCCCCGAGCCTGGCCGGTGGGGCCTGTCCGCCCCGAGCCTGGACTGTGGGGCCCGTCCGCCCTCTGTCCGTACTGTGGCCGCCCCATTGTAACATACCTGGCGGCGTCCTTGCATGGTGGTCCATCTCCCACTGTGCAAGAGCGCGCACTTGATCTCCAGTCCAGGGTGTCTCTCTGGCTTCCCTCCATGCTGTCTGTTTGTGTCTGTTTCTGCTGCTTAAGGGCGGCGCCCGATCACTTCCTGCTTTTTGTACCTGCTGTGGGTCACACCCCTTGTGCGTCCTCAGCCTATTGCTGTCTGTCACCTGGTATATAGCTCAGCTGCTCCCATCTATCCCTGCCTGAGCATAGTGTTTCATTCAGTGTGTGCTTGCACTTTGAAGGTGCCAGGTCCCGTTCTGTGTTCTCTTGTCTGCCTATCCTGGAGGCTGTATTTCCAGGCCTGTCTGAACACGCTCCTAGCCTGTTCCTCCTGCCTTCTAGGGGCTGATTACCTAGACCCGTTCCTGTATCTTGTCTGACCTGTCTGAACACGCTCCTAGCCTGTTCCTCCCGCCTTCTAGGGGCCGATTACCTAGATCCGTTCCTGTATCTTGTCTGTCCTGTCTGAACACGCTCCTTGCCTGTTCGTCCTGCCTCTCTGGGGGCCGTATTCCCAGACCCGCTCCTGTATTCCGCTGCAGTGTCGGTCTCCTCCGTACACTCAGTTCCAGTCTGAACTCTCTCCTATCCTTTACCTGTTTTGCCTCTATGTCCGTTCCCTTCCTTTTTCTGCAGAGTCTGAACTCGTACCTAACTCCTGCTTGTTGTCTCTGTACTCCCGTTTGTGAGTTTGTGGTCCACTCGCTACTTCTCTGCTAGTACCCTGTGGGTGTCTGGCTCTGCCTTTCCCTTCCTGTCTGTTCCGTGTGAACAGAGCCCTGTCCCCCCTACTCAGCCTAGCCTGCTCTGACTCTTTTGCTCACTGCTCCGGCAGTCCTGTCCTGCCCTGCTTCTGCCCGCTGCTCCGGCAGTCCTGTCCTGCCCTGCTTCTGCCCGCTGCTCCGGCAGTCCTGTCCTGCCCTGCTTCTGCCCGCTGCTCCGGCAGTCCTGTCCTGCCCTGCTTCTGCCCGCTGCTCCGGCAGTGCTGTCCTGCCCTGCTTCTGCCCGCTGCTCCGGCAGTGCTGTCCTGCCCTGCTTCTGCCCGCTGCTCCGGCAGTGCTGTCCTGCCCTGCTTCTGCCCGCTGCTCCGGCAGTGCTGTCCTGCCCTGCTTCTGCCCGCTGCTCCGGCAGTCCTGTACTGCCCTGCTTCTGCCCGCTGCTCCGGCAGTCCTATCCTGCCCTGCTTCTGCCCGCTGCTCCGGCAGTCCTGTCCTGCCCTGCTTCTGCCCGCTGCTCCGGCAGTCCTGTCCTGCTCTGTTCTTGCCCACCGCTTCGGGCGTTCCCTCTCTGCTGTGGTTGTCTACCGCATCTGCGGTTCTGTGACCCAGTCTGTACTGGGTCTTAACCTTTCTGTGCTCCAGCCCGTCCTTTCGGCCTGTACCCCTCTGCCTGTATTGTTCCTGAGTCCCAGTGTGTACTGGGTCCTATCCCGCCTGTGTTCCTACCTGCTAGTGCCTCCCTGTCTGCACTCTAGCTGCGCTTGCCTTTACCTGCCTGCCTGCATACCAGTCGTGCCTGCCTATACCCTCCAGTCTGTGCGCCAGCCTAACCAGCCTGTTCCAGTAATCCCTGTGTGGGTCAACCCCCGTGTCCGGAGTTTGACCTGGAGTAGCACCTGGTCCCTCTGCCCGGTTTCTCCCTGGTGCACTGGCGTCGTATGCCGTCGTGCCATCTTGGTCGGATCGGCCAGATACTTAGTCACGCCCCTCCAGGCACTCTCCGGTTCATGGTCCAGTGGAACCACAACACCCGCACACGCCAGTCAGTCCGGGCGTGTGCATAACACCCATGTCCGGACTGTGAGGTCGCCTGCCCCGGGTCTAGCCCCAGGTCTGGACTGTGGGGCATGCCCACCCCGTGTCAGGACTGTGGGGCCCGTCCGCCCCTTGTCCTAACTATGGGCCTGCCCGCCCCGTGTCCTGACTGTGAAGCCCGCCCACCCCGTATCCAGACTGTTGGGCCTGCACGCCCAGTGTCCTGACTGTGGAGCCCGCCCGCCCCGTGTCCTGACTTTGGGGCTCGCCCGCCCAAACTCCAGACTGTGGGGCCCATCTGCCCCGAGTCCGAACTTTGGGGCCGCCTGCCCCGGGTCTAGTCCCAGGTCTGGACTGTGGAGCCACCAGTCCCGGGACTAGCCCCGTGTCCGAACTGTGGGGCACGCGCGCCCCGAGCCTGGACTGTGGTGCACGCCCGACCCGAGCGGGAAAGGGGGGCCCGTCCACCCCGAGCCTGGACTGTGGGGACCATCCGCCCCGAGCCTGGACTGTGGGGCCCGTCCACCCCGAGATTGGACTGTGGGGCCCGAGCGTGGACTGTGGGGCCTGTCCGCCCAGAGCCTGGACTGTGGGGCCCCCCGTCCGCCCAGGGTCTGGACTGTGGGGCCGGCTGCCCCCGGGTCTAGCCCCGAGCCTAGACTGTGGGGCCCGCCCGCCCTATGTCCGTACTGTGGCCGCCCCGTGTCTGGACTGTGGGGCCGCCTGCCCCGGGTCTAGCCCCAGGTCTGGACTGTGGGGCATGCCCACCCCGTGTCAGGACTGTGGGGCCCGTCCGCCCCGTGTCCGGACTGTGGGGCCGCCTGCCCCGGGACAAGCCCTGTCCCCGGACTGTGGGTCCCGCCCCGTGTCCTAACTATGGGCCCGCCCACACTGTGTCCTGACTGTGGGGCCCGTCCGCCCCGAGCCTGGACTGTGGGGCCGGTTGCCCCCGGGTCTAGCCCCGAGCCTGGACTGTGGGGACCGCCCGCCCTATGTCCGGACTGTGGCCGCCTCGTGTCCGTACTGTGGGGCCCGTCCACCCCGTGTCCGGACTGTGGGGCTGCCTGCCCCGGGTCTAGCCCCAACTCTGGACTGTGGGGCATGCCCGCCCCGTGTCAGGACTGTGGGGCCCGTCCGACCCGTGTCCGGACTTTGCGGCCGCCAGCCCCGGGTCTAGCCGCAGGTCTGGACTGTTGGGCCGCCTGCCCCAGGACTAGCACCGTGTCCTAACTATGGGCCCGCCCACCCCGTGTCCTGACTGTGGGGCCAGGCCGCCCTGTGTCCTGACTGTGGGGCCGACTGCCCCCGGGTCTAGCCCCGAGCCTGGACTGTGGGGCCCGCCCGCCTTATGTCCGGACTGTGGTCCCCCCCCGTGTCCGGACTGTGGGACCGTCCACCCCGTGTCCGGACTGTGGGCCGCCTGCTCCGGGTCTAGCCCCAGGTCTGGACTGTGGGGCATGCCCGCCCCGTGTCCGGACTGTGGGGCCCGTCCACCCCGTGTCCGGACAGTGGGCCGCCTGCCCGGACTGTGGGCCGCCTGCCCCGGGTCTAGCCCCAGGTCTAGACTGTGGGGCCGCCTGCCCCGGGATTAGCTCCGTGTCCGGACTGTGGGGCCCGCCCGCCCCGTGTCCTAACTGTGGAGCCCGCCCGTCCCGTGTCCTGACTGTGGGCACCGCACGCCCCGAGCCTGGACTGTGTGGCACGCCCGCCCCGAGCGGGAAAGGGGGGCCCGTCCGCCCCGAGCCTGGACTGTGGGGCCCGTCCGCCCCGAGCCTGGACTGTGGGGCCCGTCCGCCCCGAGCCTGGAGTTTGGGGCCCGTCCGCCCCGAGCCTGGACTGTGGGGCCCGTCCGCCCCGAGCCTGGACTGTGGGGCCCGTCCGCCCCAAGCCTTGACTGTGGGGCCCGTCCGCCCCGAGCCTGGACTGTGGGGCCCGTCCGCTCCGAGCCTGGACTGTGGGGCCCGTCCGCCCCGAGCCTGGACTGTGGGGCCCGTCCGCCCCGAGCCTGGACTGTGGGGCCCGTCCGCCCCGAGCCTGGAGTTTGGGGCCCGTCTACCTCGAGCCTGGACTGTGGGGCCCGAGCGTGGACTGTGGGGCCCGACCGCCTCGAGCGTGAACTGTGGGGCCCATCCGCCCCCGAGCGTGGACTGTGGGGCCAGAACGTGGACTGTGGGGCCCGTCCGCCCCGAGCCTGGCCGGTGGGGCCTGTCCGCCCCGAGCCCGTCCGCCCTCTGTCCGTACTGTGGCCGCCCCATGTCCGGACTGTGAGATCGCCTGCCCCGGGTCTAGCCCCAGGTCTGGACTGTGGGGCATGCCCACCCCGTGTCAGGACTGTGGGGCCCGTCCGCCCCTTGTCCTAACTATGGGCCCGCCCGCCCCGTGTCCTGACTGTGAAGCCCGCCCACCCCGTATCCAGACTGTTGGGCCTGCACGCCCAGTGTCCTGACTGTGGAGCCCGCCCGCCCCGTTTCCTGACTTTGGGGCTCGCCCGCCCAAACTCCAGACTGTGGGGCCCATCTGCCCCGAGTCCGAACTTTGGGGCCGCCTGCCCCGGGTCTAGTTCCAGGTCTGGACTGTGGAGCCACCAGTCCCGGGACTAGCCCCGTGTCCGAACTGTGGGGCACGCGCGCCCCGAGCCTGGACTGTGGTGCACGCCCGACCCGAGCGGGAAAGGGGGGCCCGTCCACCCCGAGCCTGGACTGTGGGGACCATCCGCCCCGAGCCTGGACTGTGGGGCCCGTCCACCCCGAGATTGGACTGTGGGGCCCGAGCGTGGACTGTGGGGCCTGTCCGCCCAGAGCCTGGACTGTGGGGCCCCCCGTCCGCCCAGGGTCTGGACTGTGGGGCCGGCTGCCCCCGGGTCTAGCCCCGAGCCTAGACTGTGGGGCCCGCCCGCCCTATGTCCGTACTGTGGCCGCCCCGTGTCTGGACTGTGGGGCCGCCTGCCCCGGGTCTAGCCCCAGGTCTGGACTGTGGGGCATGCCCACCCCGTGTCAGGACTGTGGGGCCCGTCCGCCCCGTGTCCGGACTGTGGGGCCGCCTGCCCCGGGACAAGCCCTGTCCCCGGACTGTGGGTCCCGCCCCGTGTCCTAACTATGGGCCCGCCCACACTGTGTCCTGACTGTGGGGCCCGTCCGCCCCGAGCCTGGACTGTGGGGCCGGTTGCCCCCGGGTCTAGCCCCGAGCCTGGACTGTGGGGACCGCCCGCCCTATGTCCGGACTGTGGCCGCCTCGTGTCCGTACTGTGGGGCCCGTCCACCCCGTGTCCGGACTGTGGGGCTGCCTGCCCCGGGTCTAGCCCCAACTCTGGACTGTGGGGCATGCCCGCCCCGTGTCAGGACTGTGGGGCCCGTCCGACCCGTGTCCGGACGTTGCGGCCGCCAGCCCCGGGTCTAGCCGCAGGTCTGGACTGTTGGGCCGCCTGCCCCAGGACTAGCACCGTGTCCTAACTATGGGCCCGCCCACCCCGTGTCCTGACTGTGGGGCCAGGCCGCCCTGTGTCCTGACTGTGGGGCCGACTGCCCCCGGGTCTAGCCCCGAGCCTGGACTGTGGGGCCCGCCCGCCTTATGTCCGGACTGTGGTCCCCCCCCCGTGTCCGGACTGTGGGACCGTCCACCCCGTGTCCGGACTGTGGGCCGCCTGCTCCGGGTCTAGCCCCAGGTCTGGACTGTGGGGCATGCCCGCCCCGTGTCCGGACTGTGGGGCCCGTCCACCCCGTGTCCGGACAGTGGGCCGCCTGCCCGGACTGTGGGCCGCCTGCCCCGGGTCTAGCCCCAGGTTTAGACTGAGGGGCCGCCTGCCCCGGGATTAGCTCCGTGTCCGGACTGTGGAGCCCGCCCGTCCCGTGTCCTGACTGTGGGCACCGCACGCCCCGAGCCTGGACTGTGTGGCACGCCCGCCCCGAGCGGGAAAGGGGGGCCCGTCCGCCCCGAGCCTGGACTGTGGGGCCCGTCCGCCCCGAGCCTGGACTGTGGGGCCCGTCCGCCCCGAGCCTGGACTGTGGGGCCCGTCCGCCCCGAGCCTGGACTGTGGGGCCCGTCCGCCCCGAGCCTGGACTGTGGGGCCCGCCCTATGTACGGACTGTGGCCGCACTGCATCTGGACTGTGGGGCCCGTCCACCCCGTGTCCGGACTGTGGGGCCGCCTGCATTGGGTCTAGCCCCTGGACTGGACTGTGGGGCCCCCCACCCCAGGTCCGGATGGTGGGGCCCCCCGCCCGCCCCGAGTCTAGCCCCAGGTCTGGACTGTGGGCCCCCGCGTCAGCCCCGGGCACGGACTGTGGGGCCCCCCACCCGCCCCGGGTCTGAACTGTGGGGCCGGCTGCCCCGGGTCTAGCCCCGAGCCTGGACTGTGGGGCCCACCCTATGTCCGGACTGTGGCCGCCCCGTGTCCGGACTGTGGGGCTCGTCCACCCCGTGTCCGGACTTTGGGGCTGCCTGCCCCGGGTCTAGCTCCAGGTCTGGACTGTGGGGCATGTCAAGCCCGTGTCAGGACTGTGGGGCCCATCCTCCCCGTGTCTGGACTGTGGGGCCGCCAGCCCTGGTACTAGCCCCGTGTACGGACTGTGGGGCCCGTCCGCTCCGAGCCTGGACTGTGGTGCCCGTCCGCTCCGAGCCTAGACTGCGGGGCCCGTCCGCTCCGAGCCTGGATTGTGGGGCCCGCCTGTCCCGGGTCTAGCCACGAGCCTGGACTGTGGGGCCCGCCCTATATCCGGACTGTGGCTGCCCCGTGTCCGGACTGTGGGGCCGGTTGCCCCGGGTCTAGCCCCGAACCTGGAATGTGCGGCCCGCCCACCCTATGTCCGGACTGTGGCCGCCCCGTGTCCGGACTGTAGGGCTCGTCCACCCCGTGTCCGGACTGTGGGGCCCGTCCGCCCCGAGCCTGGACTGTGGGGCCCGTCCGCCCCGAGCCTGGACTGTGGGGCCCGTCCGCCCCGAGCCTGGACTGTGGGGCCCGTCCGCCCCGAGCCTGGACTGCGGGGCCCGTCCGACCTGAGCCTGGACTGCGGGGCCCGTCCGCAGCGAGGATGGACTGTGGGGCCTGTCCGCCCTGAGCCTGGACTGTGGGGCCCATCCGTCCCGGGTCTAGCCCCGAGCCTGGACTGTGGGGCCCGCCCTATATCCGGACTGCGGCCGCCCCGTGTCCGGACTGTGGGGCCGCCTGCCCCGGGTCTAGCCCCAGGTCCGGACTGTGGGGCCCCCCGCCCGCCCTGATTCCAGACTGTCTGGCCCCTCGCCTGCCCCGGGTCCAGACTGTGGGATCCCCCGCTTGCCCCGGGTCTGGACTGTGGGGCCGACTGCCCCCGGGTCTAGCCCCGAGCCTGGACTGTGGGGCCCGCCCGCCTTATGTCCAGACTGTGCCCCTCCCGTGTCTGGACTGTGGGGACCGTCCACCCCTTGTCCGGACTGTGGGCCGCCTGTCCCGGGTCTAGCCCCAGGTCTGGACTGTGAAGCCGCCTGTCCCGGGATTAGCCCCGTGTCCGGCCTGTGGGGCCCGCCCGCCACGTGTCCTGACTGTACGGCTCGCCCGCCCCATGTCCTGACTTGGGGCCGCCTGCCCCGGGTCTAGCCCCAGGTCTCGACTGTGGGGCCACCTGACCCGGGACTAGCCCCGAGCCTGGACTGTGAGGCACGCCCGCCCCGAGCGGGAAAGGGAGGCCCATCCGCTCCGAGCCTGGACTGTGGGGCCCGTCCGCCCCGAGCCTGGACTGTGGGGCCAGTCCACCCCGAGCATGGACTGTGGGGCCAGTCCACCCCGAGCATGGACTGTGGGGCCAGTCCACCCCGAGCCTGGACTGTGTGGCACGCCCGCCCTGAGCGGGAAAGGGGGGCCCGTCCGCCCCGAGCCTGGACTGTGGGGCCCGTCCGCCCCGAGCCTGGACTGTGGGGCCCGTCCGCCCCGAGCCTGGGCTGTGGGGCCCGTCCGCCCCGAGCCTGGACTGTGGGGCCCGCCCTATGTACGGAATGTGGCCGCACTGCATCTGGCACGCCCGCCCCGAGCGGGAAAGGGGGGCCCGTCCGCCCCGAGCCTGGACTGTGGGGCCCGTCCGCCCCGAGCCTGGACTGTGGGGCCCGTCCGCCCCGAGCCTGGACTGTGGGGCCCGTCCGCCCCGAGCCTGGACTGTGGGGCCCGTCCGCCCCGAGCCTGGACTGTGGGGCCCGTCCGCCCCGAGCCTGGACTGTGGGGACCGCCCTATGTACGGACTGTGGCCGCACTGCATCTGGACTGTGGGGCCCGTCCACCCCGTGTCCGGACTGTGGGGCCGCCTGCATTGGGTCTAGCCCCTGGACTGGACTGTGGGGCCCCCCACCCCAGGTCCGGATGGTGGGGCCCCCCGCCCGCCCCGAGTCTAGCCCCAGGTCTGGACTGTGGGCCCCCCACCCGCCCCGGGTCTGAACTGTGGGGCCGGCTGCCCCGGGTCTAGCCCCAAGCCTGGACTGTGGGGCCCACCCTATGTCCGGACTGTGGCCGCCCCGTGTCCGGACTGTGGGGCTCGTCCACCCCGTGTCTGGACTTTGGGGCTGCCTGCCCCGGGTCTAGCTCCAGGTCTGGACTGTGGGGCATGTCAAGCCCGTGTCAGGACTGTGGGGCCCATCCTCCCCGTGTCTGGACTGTGGGGCCACCTGCCCATGGTCTAGCCTCAGGTCTGGACTGTGGGGCCGCCAGCCCTGGTACTAGCCCCGTGTCCGGACTGTGGGGCCCGTCCGCTCCGAGCCTGGACTGTGGTGCCCGTCCGCTCCGAGCCTAGACTGCGGGGCCCGTCCGCTCCGAGCCTAGATTGTGGGGCCCGCCTGTCCCGGGTCTAGCCCCGAGCCTGGACTGTGGAGCCCGTCCTATATCCGGACTGTGGCCGCCCCGTGTCCGGACTGTGGGGCCGGTTGCCCCGGGTCTAGCCCCGAACCTGGAATGTGCGGCCCGCCTACCCTATGTCCGGACTGTGGCCGCCCCGTGTCTGGACTGTAGGGCTCGTCCACCCCGTGTCCGGACTGTGGGGCCCGTCCGCCCCGAGCCTGGACTGTGGGGCCCGTCCGCCCCGAGCCTGGACTGTGGGGCCCGTCCGACCTGAGCCTGGACTGCGGGGCCCGTCCGCAGCGAGGATGGACTGTGGGGCCTGTCCGCCCTGAGCCTGGACTGTGGGGCCCATCCGTCCCGGGTCTAGCCCCGAGCCTGGACTGTGGGGCCCACCCTATATCCGGACTGCGGCCGCCCCGTGTCCGGACTGTGGGGCCGCCTGCCCCGGGTCTAGCCCCAGGTCCGGACTGTGGGGCCCCCCGCCCGCCCTGATTCCAGACTGTGGGGCCCCTCGCCTGCCCCGGGTCCAGACTGTGGGATCCCCCGCTTGCCCCGGGTCTGGACTGTGGGGCAGACTGCCCCCGGGTCTAGCCCCAAGCCTGGACTGTGGGGCCCGCCCGCCTTATGTCCGGACTGTGCCCCTCCCGTGTCTGGACTGTGGGGACCGTCCACCCCGTGTCCGGACTGTGGGCCGCCAGCTCCGGGTCTAGCCCTAGGTCTGGACTGTGGGGCATGCCCGCCCCGTATCCGGACTGTGGGGCCCGTCCACCCCGTGTCCGGACTGTGGGCCGCCTGCCCCGGGTCTAGCCCCAGGTCTGGACTGTGAAGCCGCCTGTCCCGGGATTAGCCCCGTGTCCGGCCTGTGGGGCCCGCCCGCCACGTGTCCTGACTGTACGGCTCGCCCGCCCCGTGTCCTGACTTGGGGCCGCCTGCCCCGGGTCTAGCCCCAGGTCTCGACTGTGGGGCCACCTGCCCCGGGACTAGCCCCGAGCCTGGACTGTGGGGCACGCCCGCCCCGAGCGGGAAAGGGAGGCCCATCCGCTCCGAGCCTGGACTGTGGGGCCCGTCCGCCCCGAGCCTGGACTGTGGGGCCAGTCCACCCCGAGCATGGACTGTGGGGCCAGTCCACCCCGAGCATGGACTGTGGGGCCAGTCCACCCCGAGCCTGGACTGTGTGGCACGCCCGCCCCGAGCGGGAAAGGGGGGCCCGTCCGCCCCAAGCCTGGACTGTGGGGCCCGTCCGCCCCGAGCCTGGACTGTGGGGCCCATCCCCCCCGAGCCTGGACTGTGGGGCCCGTCCACCCCGAGCCTGGACTGTGGGGCCCGTCCGCCACGAGCCTGGACTGTGGGGCCCGTCCGCCACGAGCCTGGACTGTGGGGCCCGCCCTATGTACGGACTGTGGCCGCACTGCATCTGGCACGCCCGCCCCGAGCGGGAAAGGGGGGCCCGTCCGCCCCGAGCCTGGACTGTGGGGCCCGTCCGCCCCGAGCCTGGACTGTGGGGCCCATCCGCCCCGATCCTGGACTGTGGGGCCCGTCCGCCCCGAGCCTGGACTGTGGGGCCCGTCCGCCCCGAGCCTGGACTGTGGGGCCCGCCCTATGTACGGACTGTGGCCGCACTGCATCTGGACTGTGGGGCCCGTCCACCCCGTGTCCGGACTGTGGGGCCGCCTGCATTGGGTCTAGCCCCTGGACTGGACTGTGGGGCCCCCCACCCCATGTCCGGATGGTGGGGCCCCCCGCCCGCCCCGAGTCTAGCCCCAGGTCTGGACTGTGGGCCCCCGCGTCAGCCCCGGGCACGGACTGTGGGGCCCCCCACCCGCCCCGGGTCTGAACTGTGGGGCCGGCTGCCCCGGGTCTAGCCCCGAGCCTGGACTGTTTGGCCCACCCTATGTCCGGACTGTGGCCGCCCCGTGTCCGGACTGTGGGGCTCGTCCACCCCGTGTCCGGACTTTGGGGCTGCCTGCCCCGGGTCTAGCTCCAGGTCTGGACTGTGGGGCATGTCAAGCCCGTGTCAGGACTGTGGGGCCCATCCTCCCCGTGTCTGGACTGTGGGGCCACCTGCCCATGGTCTAGCCTCAGGTCTGGACTGTGGGGCCGCCAGCCCTGGTACTAGCCCCGTGTCCGGACTGTGGGGCCCATCCGCTCCGAGCCTGGACTGTGGTGCCCGTCCACTCCGAGCCTAGACTGCGGGGCCCGTCCGCTCCGAGCCTGGATTGTGGGGCCCGCCTGTCCCGGGTCTAGCCCCGAGCCTGGACTGTGGGGCCCGCCCTATATCCGGACTGCGGCCGCCCCGTGTCCGGACTGTGGGGCCGGTTGCCCCGGGTCTAGCCCCGAACCTGGAATGTGCGGCCCGCCCACCCTATGTCCGGACTGTGGCCGCCCCGTGTCCGGACTGTAGGGCTCGTCCACCCCGTGTCCGGACTGTGGGGCATGTCCGCCCCATGTCAGGACTGTGGGGCCAGTTGCCCCGGGTCTAGCCCCGAACCTGGAATGTGCGGCCCGCCCACCCTATGTCCGGACTGTGGCCGCCCCGTGTCCGGACTGTAGGGATCGTCCACCCCGTGTCCGGACTGTGGGGCCCGTCCGCCCCGAGCCTGGACTGTGGGGCCCGTCCGCCCCGAGCCTGGACTGTGGGGCCCGTCCGCCCCGAGCCTGGACTGTGGGGCCCGTCCGCCCCGAGCCTGGACTGTGGGGCCGACTGCCCCCGGGTCTAGCCCCGAGCCTGGACTGTGGGGCCCGCCTGCCTTATGTCCGGACTGTGGCCCCCCCCGTGTCCGGACTGTGGGGACCGTCCACCCCGTGTCCGGACTGTGGGCCGCCTGCTCCGAGTCTAGCCCCAGGTCTGGACTGTGGGCCGCCTGTCCCGGGATTAGCCCCGTGTCCGGCCTGTGGGGCCCGCCCGCCACGTGTCCTGACTGTAGGGCTCGCCCGCCCCGAGTCCAGACTGTGGGGCCCATCCGCCCCGTGTCCTGACTTGGGGCCGCCTGCCCCGGGTCTAGCCCCAGGTCTCGACTGTGGGGCCACCTGCCCCGGGACTAGCCTCGAGCCTGGACTGTGGGGCACGCCCGCCCCGAGCGGGAAAGGGAGGCCCGTCCGCTCCGAGCCTGGACTGTGGGGCCCGTCCGCCCCGAGCCTGGACTGTGGGGCCAGTCCACCCCGAGCATGGACTGTGGGGCCAGTCCACCCCGAGCATGGACTGTGGGGCCCGAGAGTGGACTGTGGGGCCCGTCCGCCCCGAGCCTGGACTGTGGGGCCCGTCAGCCCCGAGCCTGGACTGTGGGGCCCGTCAGCCCCGAGCCTGGACTGTGGGGTCCGTCAGCCCCGAGCCTGGACTGTGGGGCCCGTCAGCCCCGAGCCTGGACTGTGGGGCCCGTCCGCCCCGAGCCTGGACTGTGGGGCCCGTCCGCCCCGAGCCTGGACTGTGGGGCCCGTCCGCCCCGAGCCTGGACTGTGGGGCCCGTCCGCCCCGAGCCTGGACTGTGGGGCCCGTCCGCCCCGAGCCTGGACTGTGGGGCCCGTCCGCCCCGAGCCTGGATTGCGGGGCCCGTCCGCAGCGAGGATGGACTGTGGGGCCTGTCCGCCCTGAGCCTGGACTGTGGGGCCCATCCGTCCCGGGTCTAGCCCCGAGCCTGGACTGTGGGGCCCGCCCTATATCCGGACTGCGGCCGCCCCGTGTCCGGACTGTGGGGCCGCCTGCCCCGGGTCTAGCCCCAGGTCCGGACTGTGGGGCCCCCCGCCCGCCCTGATTCCAGACTGTGGGGCCCCTCGCCTGCCCCGGGTCCCGACTGTGGGATCCCCCGCTTGCCCCGGGTCTGGACTGTGGGGCCGACTGCCCCCGGGTCTAGCCCCGAGCCTGGACTGTGGGGCCCGCCCGCCTTATGTCCGGACTGTGCCCCTCCCGTGTCTGGACTGTGGGGACCGTCCACACCGTGTCCGGACTGTGGGCTGCCTGCTCCGGGTCTAGCCCTAGGTCTGGACTGTGGGGCATGCCCGCCCCGTATCCTGTGGGGCATGCCCGCCCCGTGTCCGGACTGTGGGGCCCATCCACCCCGTGTCCGGACTGTGGGGCCCGTCCACCCCGTGTCCGGACTGTGGGGCCCGTCCACCCCGTGTCCGGACTGTGGGGCCCGTCCACCCCGTGTCCGGACTGTGGGGCAGCCTACCCCGGGTCTAGCCCCAGGTCTGGACTGTGGGGCATGTCCGCCCCGTGTCAGGACTGTGGGGCCCGTCCACCCTGTGTCTAGAATGTGGGGCCGCCTGCCCCGGGTCTAGCCTCAGGTCTGGACTGTGGGGCCGCCTGCCCCGGGTCTAGCCCCAGGTCTTGACTTTGGGTCATGCCCGCCCCGTATCCGGACTGTGGGGCCTGTCCACCCCGTGTCTAGAATGTGGGGCCACCTGCCCCGGGTCTAGCCTCAGGTCTGGACTGTGGGCCGCCAGCCCCGGGTTTAGCCCCAGGTCTTGACTATGGGGCATGCCCGCCCCATATCTGGACTGTGGGGCCCGTCCACCCAGTGTCTGGACTGTGGGCCGCCTGCCCCGGGTCTAGCCCCAGGTCTGGACTGTGGGGCCACCTGCCCCGGGATTAGCCCTGTGTCCGGACTGTGGGGCCTGCCCGCCCTGTATCCTGACTGTGGGGCCCGTCCGCCCTGTGTCCTGACTGTGGGTCCCGCCCGCCCCGTGTCCTGACTGTGGGGCTCGCCCGCCCCGTGTCCAGACTGTGGGGCTCGCCCGCCCCGTGTCCAGACTGTGGGGCTCCTCCGCCCCGTGTCCGGACTGTGGGGCTCATCCGCCCCGTGTCCGGACTGTGGGGCTCATCCGCCCCGTGTCCGGACTGTGGGGCTGCCTGCCCCGGGACTAGCCCTGTGTCCGGACTGTGGGGCCTGCCCGCCCTGTATCCTGACTGTGGAGCCCGCCCGCCCAATGTCCTGACTGTGGGGCCCGCCGTGTGTCCTGACTGTGGGGCCCGTCCGCCCCGTGTCCTGACTGTGGGTCCCGCCCGCCCCGTGTCCAGACTGTGGGTCCCGCCCGCCCCGTGTCCGGACTGTGGGTCCCGCCCGCCCCGTGTCCAGACTGTGGGTCCCGCCCGCCCCGTGTCCGGACTGTGGGGCCCGCCCGCCCCGTGTCCGGACTGTGGGGCCCGCCCGCCCCGTGTCCGGACTGTGGGGCCCGTCCGCCCCGTGTCCGGACTGTGGGGCCCGTCCGCCCCGTGTCCGGACTGTGGGGCCCGTCCGCCCCGTGTCCGGACTGTGGGGCCCATCCGCCCCGTGTCCGGACTGTGGGGCCCGTCCGCCCCGTGTCCGGACTGTGGGGCCCGTCCGCCCCGTGTCCGGACTGTGGGGCCCGTCCGCCCCGTGTCCGGACTGTGGGGCCCGTCCGCCCCGTGTCCGGACTGTGGGGCCCGTCCGCCCCGTGTCCGGACTGTGGGGCCCGTCCGCCCCGTGTCCGGACTGTGGGGCCCGTCCGCCCCGTGTCCGGACTGTGGGGCCCGTCCGCCCCGTGTCCGGACTGTGGGGCCCGTCCGCCCCGTGTCCGGACTGTGGGGCCCGTCCGCCCCGTGTCCGGACTGTGGGGCCCGTCCGCCCCGTGTCCGGACTGTGGGGCCCGTCCGCCCCGTGTCCGGACTGTGGGGCCCGTCCGCCCCGTGTCCGGACTGTGGGGCCCGTCCGCCCCGTGTCCGGACTGTGGGGCCCGTCCGCCCCGTGTCCGGACTGTGGGGCCCGTCCGCCCCGTGTCCGGACTGTGGGGCCCGTCCGCCCCGTGTCCGGACTGTGGGGCCCGTCCGCCCCGTGTCCGGACTGTGGGGCCCGTCCGCCCCGTGTCCGGACTGTGGGGCCCGTCCGCCCCGTGTCCGGACTGTGGGGCCCGTCCGCCCCGTGTCCGGACTGTGGGGCCCGTCCGCCCCGTGTCCGGACTGTGGGGCCCGTCCGCCCCGTGTCCGGACTGTGGGGCCCTTCCGCCCCGTGTCCGGACTGTGGGGCCCTTCCGCCCCGTGTCCGGACTGTGGGGCCCTTCCGCCCCGTGTCCGGACTGTGGGGCCCGTCCGCCCCATGTCCGGACTGTGGGGCCCGTCCACCCCGTGTCCGGACTGTGGGGCCCGTCCACCCCGTGTCCGGACTGTGGGGCCCTTCCGCCCGTGTCCGGACTGTGGGGCCCGTCCGCCCCATGTCCGGACTGTGGGGCGCGTCCCCCCGTGTCCGGACTGTGGGGCCCGTCCACCCCGTGTCCGGACTGTGGGGCCCGTCCGCCCCGTGTCCGGACTGTGGGGCCCGTCCGCCCCGTGTCCGGACTGTGGGTCGCCTGCCCCGGGTCTGGCCCCAGGTCTGGACTGTGGGGCATGTCCGCCCCATGTCAGGTCTGTGAGGCCCGTCCACCCCGTGTCTAGAATATGGGACCGCCTGCCCCGGGTCTAGCCTCAGGTCTGGACTGTGGGGCCGCCTGCCCCGGGTCTAGCCCCAGGTCTGGACTATGGGGCATGCCCGCCCCGTGTCCGGTCTGTGGGTCCCGTCCACCCCGTGTCTGGACTATGGGCCGCCTGCCCCGGATCTACCCCAGGTCTGGACTGTGGGGCCCGCCCGCCCCATGTCCTGACTGTGGGGCCCGCCCGCCCCGTGTCCTGACTGTGGGGCCCGCCCGCCCCGTGTCCTGACTGTGGGGCCCGCCCGCCCCGTGTCCTGACTGTGGGTCCCGCCCGCCCCGTGTCCGGACTGTGGGGCCCGTCCGCCCCGTGTCCGGACTGTGGGGCCCGTCCGCCCCGTGTCCGGACTGTGGGGCCCGTTCACCCCGTGTCCGGACTTTGGGGCAGCCTACCCCGGGTCTAGCCCCGTGTCAGGACTGTGGGGCCCGTCCACCCTGTGTCTAGAATGTGGGGCCGCCTGCCCCGGGTCTAGCCTCAGGTCTGGACTGTGGGGCCGCCTGCCCCGAGTCTAGCCCCAGGTCTTGACTATGGGTCATGCCCGCCCCGTATCCGGACTGTGGGGCCCGTCCACCCCGTGTCTAGAATGTGGGGCCGCATGCCCCGGGTCTAGCCTCAGGTCTGGACTGTGGGGCCGCCAGCCCCGGGTTTAGCCCCAGGTCTTGACTATGGGGCATGCCCGCCCCATATCTGGACTGTGGGGCCCGTCCACCCCGTGTCTGGACTGTGGGCCGCCTGCCCCGGGTCTAGCCCCAGGTCTGGACTGGGGGGCCACCTGCCCCGGGATTAGCCCTGTGTCCGGACTGTGGGGCCTGCCCGCCCTGTATCCTGACTGTGGAGCCCGCCCGCCCAATGTCCTGACTGTGGGGCCCGCCCTGTGTCCTGACTGTGGGGCCCGTCCGCCCTGTGTCCTGACTGTGGGTCCCGCCCGCCCCGTGTCCAGACTGTGGGGCTCGCCCGCCCCGTGTCCAGACTGTGGGGCTCGCCCGCCCCGTGTCCAGACTGTGGGGCCCGCCCTGTGTCCTGACTGTGGGGCCCGTCCGCCCTGTGTCCTGACTGTGGGTCCCGTCCGCCCCGTGTCCGGACTGTGGGGCCCGCCCGCCCCGTGTCCGGACTGTGGGGCCCGCCCGCCCCGTGTCCGGACTGTGGGGCCCGTCCACCCCGTGTCCGGATTGTGGGGCCCGTCCACCCCGTGTCCGGAATGTGGGGCCCGTCCACCCCGTGTCCGGACTGTGGGGCCCGTCCACCCCGTGTCCGGACTGTGGGGCCCGTCCACCCCGTGTCCGGACTGTGGGGCCCGTTCACCCCGTGTCCGGACTTTGGGGCAGCCTACCCCGGGTCTAGCCCCAGGTCTGGACTGTGGGGGATGTCCGCCCCGTGTCAGGACTGTGGGGCCCGTCCACCCTGTGTCTAGAATGTGGGGCCGCTTGCCCCGGGTCTAGCCTCAGGTCTGGACTGTGGGGCCGCCTGCCCCGAGTCTAGCCCCAGGTCTTGACTATGGGTCATGCCCGCCCCGTATCCGGACTGTGGGGCCCGTCCACCCCGTGTCTAGAATGTGGGGCCGCCTGCCCCGGGTCTAGCCTCAGGTCTGGACTGTGGGGCCGCCAGCCCCGGGTTTAGCCCCAGGTCTTGACTATGGGGCATGCCCGCCCCATATCTGGACTGTGGAGCCCGTCCACCCCGTGTCTGGACTGTGGGCCGCCTGCCCCGGGATTAGCCCTGTGTCCGGACTGTGGGGCCTGCCCTCCCTGTATCCTGACTGTGGAGCCCGCCCGCCCAATGTCCTGACTGTGGGGCCCGCCCTGTGTCCAGACTGTGGGGCTCGCCCGCCCCGTGTCCAGACTGTGGGGCTCGCCCGCCCCGTGTCCAGACTGTGGGGCTCGCCCGCCCCGTGTCCAGACTGTGGGGCTCGCCCGCCCCGTGTCCAGACTGTGGGGCTCGCCCGCCCCGTGTCCAGACTGTGGGGCTCGCCCGCCCCGTGTCCAGACTGTGGGGCTCGCCCGCCCCGTGTCCAGACTGTGGGGCTCGCCCGCCCCGTGTCCAGACTGTGGGGCTCGCCCGCCCCGTGTCCAGACTGTGGGGCTCGCCCGCCCCGTGTCCAGACTGTGGGGCTCGCCCGCCCCGTGTCCAGACTGTGGGGCTCGCCCGCCCCGTGTCCAGACTGTGGGGCTCGCCCGCCCCGTGTCCAGACTGTGGGGCTCGCCCGCCCCGTGTCCAGACTGTGGGGCTCGCCCGCCCCGTGTCCAGACTGTGGGGCTCGCCCGCCCCGTGTCCAGACTGTGGGGCTCGCCCGCCCCGTGTCTAGAATGTGGGGCCGCCTGCCCCGGGTCTAGCCTCAGGTCTGGACTGTGGGGCCGCCAGCCCCGGGTTTAGCCCCAGGTCTTGACTATGGGGCATGCCCGCCCCATATCTGGACTGTGGGGCCCGTCCACCCCGTGTCTGGACTGTGGGCCGCCTGCCCCGGGATTAGCCCTGTGTCCGGACTGTGGGGCCTGCCCGCCCTGTATCCTGACTGTGGAGCCCGCCCGCCCAATGTCCTAACTGTGGGGCCCGCCCTGTGTCCGGACTGTGGAGCCCGCCCGCCCAATGTCCTGACTGTGGGGCCCGCCCCGTGTCCGGACTGTGGGGCTCGCCCGCCCCGTGTCCAGACTGTGGGGCTCGCCCGCGCCGTGTCCAGACTGTGGGGCTCGCCCGCCCCGTGTCCAGACTGTGGGGCTCGCCCGCCCCGTGTCCAGACTGTGGGGCTCGCCCGCCCCGTGTCCAGACTGTGGGGCTCGCCCGCCCCGTGTCCAGACTGTGGGGCTCGCCCGCCCCGTGTCCAGACTGTGGGGCTCGCCCGCCCCGTGTCCAGACTGTGGGGCTCGCCCGCCCCGTGTCCAGACTGTGGGGCTCGCCCGCCCCGTGTTCAGACTGTGGGGCTCGCCCGCCCCGTGTCCAGACTGTGGGGCTCGTCCGCCCCGTGTCCGGATTTGGGGCCGCCTGCCCCGGGACTACCCCCGTGTCCGGACTGTGAGGCCCGTCCGCCCCGAGCCTGGACTGTGGGGCCCGTCCGCCCCGGGTCCGGACTGTGGGGCCCGTCCGCCCCGGGTCCGGACTGTGGGGCCCGTCCGCCCCGGGTCCGGACTGTGGGGCCCGTCCGCCCCGGGTCCGGACTGTGGGGCCCGTCCGCCCCGGGTCCGGACTGTGGGGCCCGTCCGCCCCGGGTCCGGACTGTGGGGCCCGTCCGCCCCGGGTCCGGACTGTGGGGCCCGTCCGCCCCGGGTCCGGACTGTGGGGCCCGTCCGCCCCGGGTCCGGACTGTGGGGCCCGTCCGCCCCGTGTCCGGACTGTGGGGCCCGTCCGCCCCGTGTCCGGACTGTGGGGCCCGTCCGCCCCGTGTCCGGACTGTGGGGCCCGTCCGCCCCGTGTCCGGACTGTGGGGCCCGTCCGCCCCGTGTCCGGACTGTGGGGCCCGTCCGCCCCGTGTCCGGACTGTGGGGCCCGTCCACCCCGTGTCCGGACTGTGGGGCCCGTCCACCCCGTGTCCGGACTGTGGGGCCCGTCCACCCCGTGTCCGGACTGTGGGGCCCGTCCACCCCGTGTCCGGACTGTGGGGCCCGTCCACCCCGTGTCCGGACTGTGGGGCCCGTCCACCCCGTGTCCGGACTGTGGGGCCCGTCCACCCCGTGTCCGGACTGTGGGGCCCGTCCACCCCGTGTCCGGACTGTGGGTCGCCTGCCCCGGGTCTAGCCCCAGGTCTGGACTGTGGGGCATGTCCGCCCCATGTCAGGTCTGTGAGGCCCGTCCACCCCGTGTCTAGAATATGGGACCACCTGCCCCGGGTCTAGCCCCAGGTCTAGACTATGGGGCATGCCCGCCCCGTGTCCGGACTGTGGGGCCCGTCCACCCCGTGTTTGGACTATGGGCCGGCTGCCCCGGGTCTAGCCCCAGGTCTGGACTGTGGGGCCCGCCCGCCCCGTGTCCTGACTGTGTAGCCCGCCCGCCCCATGTCCTGACTGTGGAGCCCGCCCGCCCCATGTCCTGACTGTGGGGCCCGCCCGCCCCATGTCCTGACTGTGGGGCCCGCCCGCCCCATGTCCTGACTGTGGGGCCCGCCCGCCCCATGTCCTGACTGTGGGGCTCGCCCGCCCCGTGTCCTGACTGTGGGGCTCGCCCGCCCCGTGTCCTGACTGTGGGGCTCGCCCGCCCCGTGTCCAGACTGTGGGGCTCATCCGCCCCGTGTTTGGACTTTGGGGCCGCCTGCCCCGGGTCTAGCCCCGTTTCCGGTCTGTGGGGCACGCCCGCCCCATGTCCTGACTGTGGGGCCCGCCCGCCCCATGTCCTGACTGTGGGGCCCGCCCGCCCGGGGCCCGCCCGCCCCGTGTCCTGACTGTGGGTCCCGCCCGCCCCGTGTCTGGACTGTGGGTCCCGCCCGCCCCGTGTCCTGACTGTGGGGCTCGCCCGCCCCGTGTCCTGACTGTGGGGCTCGCCCGCCCCGTGTCCTGACTGTGGGGCTCGCCCGCCCCGTGTCCAGACTGTGGGGCTCATCCGCCCCGTGTCTGGACTTTGGGGCCGCCTGCCCTGGGTCTAGCCCCGTTTCCGGTCTGTGGGGCACGCCCGCCCCAAGCTTGGACTGTGCGGCCCGTCCGTCCCGGGTCTAGCCCCGAGCTTGGACTGTGGGGCCCGGCCGCCCTATGTCCGGACTGCGGCCACCCAGTGTCCGGACTATGGGCCCGTCCGCCCCGTGTCCGGACGGTGGGGCCGCCCGCCCCGAGTCTAGCCCCAGGTCTGGACTGTGGGGCCCCCCGCCAACCCCGGGTACGGACTGTGGGGCCCCCCGCCCGCCCCGGGTACGGACTGTGGGGACCCCCGCTCGCCCCGAGTCTGGACTGTGGGGAAGCCTGCCCCGGGTCTGGACTGTGGGGCATGTCCGCCCCATGTCAGGACTGTGGGGCCCGTCCACCCCGTGTCCGGACTGTGGGTCGCCTGCCCCGGGTCTAGCCCCAGGTCTGGACTGTGGGGCATGTCCGCCCCATGTCAGGTCTGTGAGGCCCGTCCACCCCGTGTCTAGAATATGGGACCACCTGCCCCGGGTCTAGCCCCAGGTCTGGACTATGGGGCATGCCCGCCCCGTGTCCGGACTGTGGGGCCCGTCCACCCCGTGTTTGGACTATGGGCCGGCTGCCCCGGGTCTAGCCCCAGGTCTGGACTGTGGGGCCCGCCCGCCCCGTGTCCTGACTGTGTAGCCCGCCCGCCCCATGTCCTGACTGTGTAGCCCGCCCGCCCCATGTCCTGACTGTGGAGCCCGCCCGCCCCATGTCCTGACTGTGGAGCCCGCCCGCCCCATGTCCTGACTGTGGGGCCCGCCCGCCCCGTGTCCTGACTGTGGGGCCCGCCCGCCCCGTGTCCTGACTGTGGGGCCCGCCCGCCCCGTGTCCTGACTGTGGGGCCCGCCCGCCCCGTGTCCTGACTGTGGGGCTCGCCCGCCCCGTGTCCTGACTGTGGGGCTCGCCCGCCCCGTGTCCTGACTGTGGGGCTCGCCCGCCCCGTGTCCTGACTGTGGGGCTCGCCCGCCCCGTGTCCTGACTGTGGGGCTCGCCCGCCCCGTGTCCAGACTGTGGGGCTCATCCGCCCCGTGTTTGGACTTTGGGGCCGCCTGCCCCGGGTCTAGCCCCGTTTCCGGTCTGTGGGGCCCGCCCGCCCCATGTCCTGACTGTGGGGCCCGCCCGCCCCATGTCCTGACTGTGGGGCCCGCCCGCCCCGTGTCCTGACTGTGGGGCCCGCCCGCCCCGTGTCCTGACTGTGGGTCCCGCCCGCCCCGTGTCTGGACTGTGGGTCCCGCCCGCCCCGTGTCCTGACTGTGGGGCTCGCCCGCCCCATGTCCTGACTGTGGGGCTCGCCCGCCCCGTGTCCTGACTGTGGGGCTCGCCCGCCCCGTGTCCAGACTGTGGGGCTCATCCGCCCCGTGTCCAGACTGTGGGGCTCATCCGCCCCGTGTCTGGACTTTGGGGCCGCCTGCCCTGGGTCTAGCCCCGTTTCCGGTCTGTGGGGCACGCCCGCCCCAAGCTTGGACTGTGGGGCCCGTCCGTCCCGGGTCTAGCCCCGAGCTTGGACTGTGGGGCCCGGCCGCCCTATGTCCGGACTGCGGCCACCCAGTGTCCGGACTATGGGCCCGTCCGCCCCGTGTCGGACTGTGGGGCCGCATGCATCGGGTCTAGCCCCAGGTCTGGACTGTGGGGCCCCCCGCCCGCCCCAGGTCCGGACGGTGGGGCCGCCCGCCCCGAGTCTAGCCCCAGGTCTGGACTGTGGGGCCCCCCGCCAACCCCGGGTACGGACTGTGGGGCCCCCCGCCCGCCCCGGGTACGGACTGTGGGGACCCCCGCTCGCCCCGAGTCTGGACTGTGGGGAAGCCTGCCCCGGGTCTGGACTGTGGGGCATGTCCGCCCCATGTCAGGACTGTGGGGCCCGTCCACCCCGTGTCCGGACTGTGGGTCGCCTGCCCCGGGTCTAGCCCCAGGTCTGGACTGTGGGGCATGTCCGCCCCATGTCAGGTCTGTGAGGCCCGTCCACCCCGTGTCTAGAATATGGGACCACCTGCCCCGGGTCTAGCCCCAGGTCTGGACTATGGGGCATGCCCGCCCCGTGTCCGGACTGTGGGGCCCGTCCACCCCGTGTTTGGACTATGGGCCGGCTGCCCCGGGTCTAGCCCCAGGTCTGGACTGTGGGGCCCGCCCGCCCCGTGTCCTGACTGTGTAGCCCGCCCGCCCCATGTCCTGACTGTGTAGCCCGCCCGCCCCATGTCCTGACTGTGGAGCCCGCCCGCCCCATGTCCTGACTGTGGAGCCCGCCCGCCCCATGTCCTGACTGTGGGGCCCGCCCGCCCCGTGTCCTGACTGTGGGGCCCGCCCGCCCCGTGTCCTGACTGTGGGGCCCGCCCGCCCCGTGTCCTGACTGTGGGGCCCGCCCGCCCCGTGTCCTGACTGTGGGGCTCGCCCGCCCCGTGTCCTGACTGTGGGGCTCGCCCGCCCCGTGTCCTGACTGTGGGGCTCGCCCGCCCCGTGTCCTGACTGTGGGGCTCGCCCGCCCCGTGTCCTGACTGTGGGGCTCGCCCGCCCCGTGTCCAGACTGTGGGGCTCATCCGCCCCGTGTTTGGACTTTGGGGCCGCCTGCCCCGGGTCTAGCCCCGTTTCCGGTCTGTGGGGCACGCCCGCCCCATGTCCTGACTGTGGGGCCCGCCCGCCCCATGTCCTGACTGTGGGGCCCGCCCGCCCCGTGTCCTGACTGTGGGGCCCGCCCGCCCCGTGTCCTGACTGTGGGTCCCGCCCGCCCCGTGTCTGGACTGTGGGTCCCGCCCGCCCCGTGTCCTGACTGTGGGGCTCGCCCGCCCCATGTCCTGACTGTGGGGCTCGCCCGCCCCGTGTCCTGACTGTGGGGCTCGCCCGCCCCGTGTCCAGACTGTGGGGCTCATCCGCCCCGTGTCCAGACTGTGGGGCTCATCCGCCCCGTGTCTGGACTTTGGGGCCGCCTGCCCTGGGTCTAGCCCCGTTTCCGGTCTGTGGGGCACGCCCGCCCCAAGCTTGGACTGTGGGGCCCGTCCGTCCCGGGTCTAGCCCCGAGCTTGGACTGTGGGGCCCGGCCGCCCTATGTCCGGACTGCGGCCACCCAGTGTCCGGACTATGGGCCCGTCCGCCCCGTGTCCGGACTGTGGGGCCGCATGCATCGGGTCTAGCCCCAGGTCTGGACTGTGGGGCCCCCCGCCCGCCCCAGGTCCGGACGGTGGGGCCGCCCGCCCCGAGTCTAGCCCCAGGTCTGGACTGTGGGGCCCCCCGCCAACCCCGGGTACGGACTGTGGGGCCCCCCGCCCGCCCCGGGTACGGACTGTGGGGACCCCCGCTCGCCCCGAGTCTGGACTGTGGGGAAGCCTGCCCCGGGTCTGGACTGTGGGGCATGTCCGCCCCATGTCAGGACTGTGGGGCCCGTCCACCCCGTTTCTGGACTGTGTGGCCGCCTGCCCCTGGTCTAGCCTCAGGTCTGGACTGTGGGGCCGCCTGCCCCGGGACTAGCCCCGTGTCCGGACTGTGGGGCCCGTCCGCCCCGAGCCTGGACTGTGGGGCCCGTCCGCCCGAGCCTGGACTGTGGGGCCCCCCGCCCGCCCCGGGTATGGACTGTGGGGCCCCCCGCTCGCCCCGAGTCTGGAATGTGGGGCATGTCCGCCCCATGTCAGGACTGTGGGGCCCGTCCACCCGGTGTCTGGACTGTGGGGCCGCCTGCCCCTGGTCTAGCCTCAGGTCTGGACTGTGGGGCCGCCTGCCCCGGGACTAGCCCCGTGTCCGGACTGTGGGGCCCGTCCGCCTCGAGCCTGGACTGTGCGGCCCGTCCGCCATATGTCCGGACTGTGGCTCCCCCCGTGTCCGGACTGTGGGGACCGTCCACCCCGTGTCCGGACTGTGGGCTGCGTGCTCCGGGTCTAGCCCCAGGTCTGGACTGTGGGGCATGCCTGCTCCGTGTCCGGACTGTGGGGCCCGTCCACCCCGTGTCCGGACTGTGGGCCGTCTGCCCCGGGTCTAGCCCCAGGTCTGGACTGTGGGGCCGCCTGCCCCGGGATTAGCCCTGTGTTCGGACTGTGGGGCCCGCCCGCCCCATGTCCTGACTGTGGAGCCCGCCCTCCCCGTGTCCTGACTGTGGGGGCCGCCCGCCCCGTGTCCTGACTGTGGGGGGCCCGCCCGCCCCGTGTCCTGACTGTGGGGCCCGCCCGCCCCGTGTCCTGACTGTGGGGCCCATCCGCCCCGTGTCCGCACTTGGGGCCGCCTGCCCCGGGTCTAGCCCCAGGTCTGGACTGTGGGGCCACCTACCCCAGGACTAGCCCTGTGTCTGGACTGTGGGGCACGCCCGCCCCGAGCCTGGACTGTGGGACATGCCCGCCCCGAGTAGGAAAGGGGAGCCTGTCTGCCCCGGGCCTGGACGGTGGGGCCCGTCCGCTATGAGCCTGGACTGTGGGGCCCGTCCGCCCCGAGCGTGGACTGTGGGGCCCGAGCGTGAACTGTGGGGCCTATCCACCCCGAGCCTGGACTGTGGGGCCCGTCCGCCCGAGCCTGGACTGTGGGGCCCCCCGCCCGCCCCGGGTCTGGACTGTGGGGCCGGCTGGCCCCGGGTCTAGCCCCGAGCCTGGACTGTGGGGCTGCCTGCCCCGGGACTAGCCCCGCATCCGGACTGTGGGGCCCCCTGCCTGCCCCGTGTCCTGACTGTGGGGCCCCCCGCCCGCCCCGTGTCCTGACTGTGGGGCCAGCCAGCCCCGTGTCCTGAGTGTGGGGCCCATCGGCCCCGTGTCCGGCCTTTGCGGCCGCCTGCCCCGGGTCTAGCTCCAGGTCTGGACAGTGGGGACCCACGCCTGCCCCGGGTCCGGACTGTGGGGCCCCCCACCCGCCCCGACTCCGGACTGTGGGGCCCCCCGTCCGCCCCGATCCTGGACTTTGGGGCCTGTTCGCCCGAGCCTGGACCGTGCGGCCCGATCTCCCCGAGCCTGGACCGTGGGACCCGTCCTCCCCGAGCCTGGACCGAGGGACCCGTCCTCCCCGAGACTGGACCGAGGGGCCCGTCCGCCCCGAGCCTGGACTGTGGGGCCCGTCCGCCCCGAGCCTGGACTGTGGGGCCCGTCCAACCCGAGCCTGGACTGTGGGGCCCGTCCAACCCGAGCCTGGACTGTGGGGCCCGTCCGCCCTGTGTCTGGATTGTTAGGCCGCCTGTCCCGGATCTAGCCTCGGGTCCGGACTGTGGGGCCCGCCCGCCCCGGGTCCGGACTGTGGGGCCCGCCCGCCCCGGGTCCGGACTGTGGGGCCCGTCCGCCCCGGGTCCGGACTGTGGGGCCCGTCCGCCCGCCCCGGGCTACTTTCAGTAGTATGTCAGCCGATTGTGGTTTGTAGGCTTGTTTTCTTTACTGTCTCAATGCTTCATTAACTAGCAATTCTGCTGATATTGGCAAGAATGACTTCCGGGTGATAACGGCTGATCCTATCAAACAACAAGGAGGTGCCTTAATAAAGTACAGTCCTGAGGGTAGCTGGTGAGGCCAACAAATTTCCAGTCCATCCCTCATACTTAGATGTTAAAGGCAGACCTGTTCAATGTGCTATCCATGTCCCAGTTTGGCATCTTGTTGGTAGGAGGTGTAAATGGTTGCTTTAAACAGAATGAAGCTATTTTAAGTCTGATGTCGGGAGTCTCAGAATGGACTGGTCGACATTTTACTTAGCAAAATATTTATGTCCCAGTTATCCTTCTAGTTGAAGTTGGTCATGGTTGTGATTAGTAGGGGAGTAACGACTGCGGTCGCAGCAAGTCACAAAGGCCCGGAGGATCAGGGGCCCGCCGATACCAGCAGAACCTTTAATTAGATGTGTGTCCTCCTACGCACATCCAGTTGAAGTGTATTGCTGTGGACATACCTATTGGGTCCTTTAACGACAATGCATTCTGTCGGCCAATCATAGGCCAGCACATGACGGGGCGCATGGCAGTAACGTCATGCACTCCCGTCACAGGCCGAAGTCAGCTGCCTGCTTCACAACAGGACTTGCGGAGCGGGAGTGAAGGGAAGGTGGGTAGAGTATTTAAATATTTATTTTAAATAAGTTGCCATACTACTATATGTAGCATCGGCGTCTCTGCCCCCTGCTAGGCAGAGACGCCGTCCCATTCACCTCCTCGCTCCCCGCTCTGCGTTCACCAGCGCTCCTCTTCCTGCAGCCGGCGCGCGCAGCTCCCCGGGCACTGTGCTTAGGGCGCGCTCGCTCCCTCCCTCTTAAAGGGGCCGCGTGCGCCGTCCTAAGGAGTCCTCGGCCAATAGCCGAGGGTCCTCCCATATATAAGGCACCTCCTCCAAAATGGAGGTGCCCGAGCAAAAGTTGTTGCACAGTGTTTCTGACTTCTGCTTCAGCCCTCAGGTCCCGCTGCTAGCCTGACTACCAGTCTTGCCCACCAGCCTGTTACCTGCCGTGCCTGCCAGCCCGCTCACCTGGGAGCACTTGCCTGTTGCCTGCCTGGTACCTGCCGTGCCTGTCGGCCCGCTCACCTGGGAGCACTTGCCTGTGACCTGCCTGTTACCTGCCGTGCCTTCCTGGAGGCTCCTGCCGTCACTTGCCGTGACCACTTGCCAGCCCACCTAGAGACTACTGCCGTCACTTGCCGTGACCACCTAGAGACTCCTGCCGTCACTTGCCGTGACCACCTGCCAGCCCACCTAGAGACTCCTGCTCGCCAGCCTGCCTGCTGTGCCTACCTGCTATTCCGGTCAGTCCCTGCCATCTGTACCGTGAAGGTCACCTGCTCCCTTACAAGGTCATCCCCAGAGTAGCACCTGGTCCCTCGGCTCGGTCCCTCCCTGGTCACGGAGTCGTTAGCCGCCGTACGACCAGGGTCGGTCCGGGTTGATACTTAGTTACGCCCCTCTGGGTCCCTCCTTGCACCATAGCACAGAGGTTCCACCCCCTGGACCCGTAACACTATATATGACTATGAGGTGCTTTATACTACTATATATGACTACGGGGTGCATTATACTGCTATATGACTATGGGGTACATTATACTACTATATATGAATATGGGGTATACTATACTACTATATATGGCTATAAGGGTGCATTATACTGCTATATATGACTATGATGTACATTATACTGCTATATATGACTATGGGGGTACATTATACTGCTATATATGACTGAAGTGCAATATAGTGCTATATATGACTATAGGGTGCATTTTACTACTATTTATGACTATGGTGGTGCATTATACTACTATTTATTACTATGGAGGTGCATTACACTACTATATATGACTATGGGGGTTGTATTATACTACTACGGATGACTATTGGGGTTGTATTATACTACTACGGATGACTATAGGGGTGCATTATACTTCTGTATATGACTATGAAGGTGTATTATACTACTATATATGACTATGTGGGTGCATTATACTACTATATATGACTATGGGGGTGCATTATACTGATATGACAGTGGGGTGCATTATACTACTATATATGACTATGGGGGTACATTATACTACTATAAATGACTATGGGGTGCTTTATACTACTATATATGACTATGGGGTGCTTTATACTACTATATATGACTATGGGATGCTTTATACTAGTGTATATGACTATGGGGGTGCAGTATACTATTATATATGACTATGGGGGTGCAGTATACTATTATATATGACTATGGGGGTACATTATACAACTATATATGACCAGGAGGTGCAATATACTGCTATATATGACTATGGGGTGCATTATACTACTTTATAAACTATATGGGGGTACATTATACTGCCTTATATGACTATGGAGTGCATTATACTGCTTTATGTGACGATGGGGGTGCATTATACTTCTATGGATGACTATGAAGTGTATTATACTACTATATATGACTATGAGGATGCATTATACTACTGTACATGTCTATGGGGTGCATTATACTACTATATATGACTGGGGGTGCATTATACTGCTATATAGGACTATGGCTTGCATTATACTGCTATATATGACGATGGGGTGCATTATACTGCTATATATGACGATGGGAGTGCATTATACTGCTATATATAACTATGGAGGTGCATTATACTACTATATATGACTATGGGGTGCATTACACTACTTTATATGACTATGGAGGTACATTATATTACCATATATGACTATGGGGGTGAATTATACTGCTATATATTATGATGTGGTGCATTATACTACTATGTATGACTGTGGAGGTGCTTTATACTTTATTGAAAACTATGGGGTGCATTATACTACATGTATGACTAGGAGCTGTGCATTATACTTTATGGACGACTATGGGCTGTACAGTATATTATATAGAGGAGAATGGGATGCATTATACTATATGGAGGACTATGGGATGCATTATACTATATTAAGGACTATGGGAAGTGCGTTATACTTATGCTCTGGAGCCCCATGACTTGAATGTACACCCCTGGTGAGTATAATGGCTTAGTTTTTTTTTTTATACAATAAGGAACAGCGGCAGAATGGGGGACATATTCGGGATATATATATTCAGACTCTAGTTACGCCACTGGTCATAAGACACATGAAATCATTGTAAGTTCAATTAATATTCGGGGTCTGGAGTCATAAATTGGACTGGTTGGCGTTTAAGTTGGTTAACCATTTAGTTTCCAGGTTATCCTTTAAGTTGGATTTGTAAGTTGGGTATGGCTGAGCTGAGCAAAACCAGTGTAAGTCCAGCTGCTCCTCCTGGTCCGGTGTCATAGGATGGACTGCTCAGCATTTAAGCTGATAAACATCTACATTTCAGTTTACTCTCCTTGTTGGAGGTGCAAGCTGGACATGGCTGCAATAAGCTGAATAAAACCACTGTAAGTCCAGTTAAGGCTCCTAGTTGGAAGAGATGGCCTTGTGGACACAAAGTGATTAAACTGTCAATGCCCCAATCTACCCTCCTGGTATGGAGGGGTAAGATGAGCTTGATGGTGTCATGTTGGACAGCACTACAGTGGAGAAAATAAGTATTTGATACACTGCCGATTTTGCAAGTTTTCCTACCTACAAAGAGTGTAGAGGTCTGTCATTTTTATCGTAGGTCACTTCATCTGTGAGAGACAAAATCTAAAAATCAGAAAATCACATTATATGATTTTTAAATAATTAAATTGCATTTTATTGCATGAAATAAGTATTTGATCACCTACCAACCAGCAAGAATTCTGGCTCTCACATACTTGTTAGTTTTTCTTTAAGAAGCCCTCCTACTCTGCACTCATTACCTGTATTAATTGCACTTGTTTGAACTTATTACCTGTATAAAAGACACAAGGCTGGGATGGGCTACAGGACAATAAGCAAGCAGCTTCACGAGACGCCAACAACTGTTGGCGCAATTATTAGAAAATGGAAGAAACACAAGATGACTAAGTCTTCCTTGGTCTGGGGCTCCATGCAAGATCTCGCCTCGTGGGGTAAGGATGATTCTGAGAAACGTCAGGAATCAGCCCAGAACTACATGGGAGGACCTGGTCAATGACCTAAATAGAGCTGGCACCACAGTCTCAAACATTACCATTAGTTACACACTACGCTATCATGGATTAAAATCCTGCAGGGCACACAAGGTCCAGTGCTCACCCCAGCACATATCCAGGCCTGTTTGAAGTTGCCAATAACCATCTGGATGATCCAGAGGAGGCATGGGAGAAGGTCATGTGGTCAGATGAGATCAAAATAGAACTTTTTGGTGTCCACTCCACTCACCTTGTTTGGAGGAAGAAGAAGGATGAGTACAACCCCAAGAACACTCTCCCAACCATGAAGCATGGCGGGGGAAACCTCATACTTCGGAGGTGCTTTTTTTTGCAAAGGGGACAGGACGACTGCAATGTATTGAAGGGAGGGATGGATGGGGTCATGTATCTTCCTTCCCTCAGTAAGCACGTTGAAGATGGGTTGTGGTTGGGTCTTCCAGCATGACAATGATCCGAAACACACAGCCAGGGCAACCTAAGGCGTGGCTCGATAAGAAGCATTTCAAGGTCCTGTAGTGGTCTAGCCAGTCTCCAGACCTGATCCCAGTAGAAAAGCTTTGGAGGGAGCTGAAACTCAATATTGCCCAGCAACAGCCCCGAAACTTGAAAGATCTGGAGAAGATCCGTATGGAGGAGAGGGCCAAAATCCCTGCTGCAGTGCGTGCAAACCTGGTCAAGAGCTACAGGAAACGTCTGACCTCTGTAATTGCAAACAAAGGTTTCTGTACCAAATATTAAGTTCTATTTTTCTATTGTATCAAATACTTATTGAATGCAATAAAATGCAAATGAATTATGTAATGTTAATCATACAATGTGATTTTTCTGGATTTTATTTTTAAACTCGGTCTCTCACAGGTGAAGTGACCTACGATAAAAATTACAGACCTCTACATTCATTGTAGGTGGGAAAACTTGCAAAATCGGCAGTGTATTAAATACTTCTTTTCCCCACCGTATACCAGTCTGCCCTCCTAATGGAAGTTGGATCTGGATCCGCCAGTGTGGGGCTGATAAACCATCAATGTCCCAGTCTATCCTCCTAACTGGAGGAGCATGATGGACGTAGTTATACCGGTTCTAGTGAAAATATTCCAAGACCAGCATATCCTCTTGGTTGAAGTTGGAAAATGGACATATTAGAAATTAAGTCGGTGGAGCCATTATACCCAATAAGTATTTCAGGATTGAAGTCCTAAAATTGCTAGATTGAACTAAGTGGTGAGTTGGTTAAATATCCGGTCAATGTGCTTTTTGGGTGATTAAAACGGCAATTCTGCAATAAATATACAAGGGGAGGAATTGATGGATGAGTTAAAATGTCCACTTACCTGTCCGACTCCTGTAGCAAAGGAGTAACCTCTCCGCTAGTCAAGACGAATGTCTTCTCACTGCGTTTCTTCAGACGACTTAACGTTCCGCCCTATGGGACAAACCAAAAAAAAAAAAGATTGGTGAAGTCTGATTGAAATAAGGTATTAAATATTCTGGTTTCTGGATCCCCTTTGGCATTCTGGGATGCTCAATCTACACTTTATAGCAAAAAGTGGGGTAGATATTTTTGAACCATTAGGTGGTCATTGACACTGGAAGGGTTTCTTACTGTCCAGACCTTCGCCTTAGGGGGGCCTTACTTCAATGGAAAATATCAACAATATTGTGTTTGTGATCCAATTCTCTCGCATGCGAGATTCGGATCACAGGTGTGGAGAAGATGGAGGATTTAATTTCTCCATCTTCTCAATTGTGTGAGTCAGCCGGCGTTTATTGGACTGCACTCAGATGACATCTGAGTGCAGTCCGATGTTTTTCACGTATCCATAGACTTGTATGGGCGCGTCGTCTGATATACTCTGCCAATTGCAGCATGCAGCAATTTTTTTCTCATGCCGACTTGGCATGAGAAAATAAACACTAGTTGGCACTGCCCCATAGTATAACATTGGAGTGAGTGCTATACTCATCCGAGTTATATGCCGGCTTCTCACCAGTGTCAGCCATCCCTAAAGGCATCACCTTGACAATCACAGCAATAAGCACATGACACAGATGTGTTGGCTCTGAATTTTTGGGGGGCAAAATGGTGCAGTGCTGAACTTCACCACAAACACCCCCAGCTACATGATGTGTAAACAGGACCCCAAGATTGTGTGAAGAGACGCTTACCTGGACCAGTCTCCTTCAAGCTGTCCGGGGTTAAAGACATAAAATGATTCAGGTTTAGAAATGTGCACATTCTATTTCATCTGTGATGTCATGGGGTGTCGATGACGTCACGCGCCCTGTGATGTCATTAAAACTCTCACTGCTTTTTATGGATCCAGTTTACAACATCAACAACAAATTAATTCAATAAAAAGACAAAACCCCGACCTCATTTTATAATTCTATGAGGCACATTTAAAAGGAGCCTTTTATTTTATCTATATTACCTACTGCTCTATGTACTAAAATAACACCCAGGACCCCATACTGCCAGTCCTGACCCCAGTAACTACAACTCCAATGTCCCCCCGAATTCACAGGAGCAAAAGAGCTGACAACAGAGAATGATGGCATACGCTACTAAATTTCTGTTACAAAGTGCTGTAATTCTACCACGTCAATGGCGAAACGATCCAAAAATGGAGCCCCATAAAGATGTCCCAACTTGAGCCCCCCCTATCTACATGCCTTACTAGAGCATAGGGGTGACATAGGGGGCGAGCGCCATTGTAGTCTGCCATAGTGGGGAGCCAGTGCAAAGAGCTGGAAGACCCCCAACAAATATGTATCATCACATTGTCATCCTCCTGCTATAGGGGGCATGGAAAACGCTGCTTCCCCAGCAATATAGCAGCTCATTGCTGGGGGTTTAGCTGCCATACTTGTTCATATCAACAGATCATCAGTGACTCCTCATTTAGGTAAGGGGTGGTCCTGAAAATGTCTTATTACAGAGTGTTTCTGGCGATCCATGATAAATCCGGGGGATACGCTATAAGTATACCAAAGCTTAAAAGTAATGTGCTCCCTACCTGGACTCGTCCCCTTCCAGCTGTCAGATCCTAGTGACACAAGATGGCGCTGGTGCAGAGCTTCATACATTCTACTCCAGCTGTCATGTCTATGATGTCATGTGCATTGTGATGTCATCATGGCTCTCACTGTTATTTCACATTTACAACCACAAGAAAAAGTTGATTTTAATTGTTTAAAAAAACAAAACTAAAAAACATTGTGGGTAATTGCAGCCTGTGATTATTTTACACACTATCATTAATATTTGGGGGGATTAGTCAGGTCCTTCGCCTTCCCCTCCTGCACTGCACTTTATATGTTGTATATTATAATAATGGACAATCCACAAGCCCTGCTTGTAGAATATGTAATATATATACAGTACAGACCAAAAGTTTGGACACACCTCATTTAAAGATTTTTCTGTATTTTCATGACTATGAAAATTGTACATTCACACTGAAGGCATCAAAACTATGAATTAACACAGGTGGAATTATATACTTAACAAAAATGTGTGAAACAACTGAAAATATGTCTTATATTCTAGGTTCTTCAAAGTAGCCACCTTTTGCTTTGATGACTGCTTTGCTCACTCTTGGCATTCTCTTGATGAGCTTCAAGAGGTAGTCACCGGAAATGGTTTTCACTTCACAGGTGTGCCCTGTCAGGTTTAATAAGTGGGATTTCTTGCCTTATAAATGGAGTTGGGACCATCAGTTGTGTTGTGCAGAAGTCTGGTGGATACACAGCAGATAGTCCTACTGAATAGACTGTTAGGATTTGTATTATGGCAAGAAAAAAGCAGCTAAGTAAAGAAAAACGAGTGGCCATCATTACATTAAGAAATGAAGGTCAGTCAGTCTGAAAAATTGGGAAAACTTTGAAAGTGTCCCCAAGTGCAGTTGCAAAAAACATCAAGCGCTACAAAGAAACTGGCTCACATGAGGACCGCCCCAGGAAAGGAAGACCAAGAGTCACCTCTGCTTCTGAGGATAAGTTTATCCGAGTCACCAGCCTCAGAAATCGCAGGTTAACAGCAGCTCAGATTAGAGACCAGGTCAATGCCACACAGAGTTCTAGCAGCAGACACATCTCTACAACAACTGTTAAGAGGAGACTTTGTGCAGCAGACTTTCATGGTAAAATAGCTGCTAGGAAACCACTGCTAAGGACAGGCAACAAGCAGAAGAGACTTGTTTGGGCTAAAGAACACAAGGATTGGACATTAGACCAGTGGAAATCTGTGCTTTGGTCTGATGAGTCCAAATTTGAGATCTTTGGTTCCAACCACCGTGTCTTTCTGCGACGCAGAAAAGGTGAACGGATGGACTCTACATGCCTGGTTCCCACCGTGAAGCATGGAGGAGGAGGTGTGATGGTGTGGGGGTGCTTTGCTGGTGACACTGTTGGGGATTTATTCAAAATTGAAGGCATACTGAACCAGCATGGCTACCACAGCATCTTGCAGCGGCATGCTATTCCATCCGGTTTGCGTTTAGTTGGACCATCATTTATTTTTCAACAGGACAATGACCCCAAACACCTCCAGGCTGTGTAAGGGCTATTTGACCAAGAAGGAGAGTGATGGGGTGCTACGCCAGATGACCTGGCCTCCACAGTCACCAGACCTGAACCTAATCGAGATGGTTTGGGGTGAGCTGGACAGCAGAGTGAAGGCAAAAGGGCCAACAAGTGCTAAGCATCTCTGGGAACTCCGTCAAGATTGTTGGAAGACCATTTCCGGTGACTACTTCTTGAAGCTCATCAAGAGAATGCCAGGAGTGTGCAAAGCAGTCATCAAAGCAAAAGGTGGCTACTTTGAAGAACCTAGAATATAAGACATATTTTCAGTTGTTTCACACTTTTTTGTTAAGTATATAATTCCACATGTGTTAATTCATAGTTTTGATGCCTTCAGTGTGAATGTACAATTTTCATAGTCATGAAAATACAGAAAAATCTTTAAATGAGAAGGTGTGTCCAAACTTTTGGTCTGTACTGTATATACTAGATGGAGGCCCGATGCTGTCTCATCGGGAGGGCAGTAATGTCACGATGGGGGCAGGCTTTGCACAGTTGAGAATCTCTCCCCCCCATGTGCTCACCCACCTATCCACTCTCTCTTTCCCCCATGTGCTGACTTCTCCCGTCTGTGATCTCTTCTTTGACCTGTCTACCCCATGTGCTCTCCCCTTATCTGCTGTCTCTCTCCTTCCTGTGCTGTGTTCTCCCCTCATGTGCTGTCCCATTTGAGCTGTCTCCCCCCTGTGCTCTGCCTCTCTCCCCCTGTGCGCTTTCTCTCTCCCCCATCTGCTGTCTTCTCCTCTTTTGTGCTCTCTTCTTTGACCTGTCTACCCCATGTGCTCTCCCCCTTGTCTGCTGTCTCTCTCCTTCCTGTGCTGTGTTCTCCCCTCATGTGCTGTCCCGTTTGAGCTGTCTCCCCCCCGTGCTCTGTCTCTTTCCCCTCTGTGCGCTTTCTCTCTCCCCCATCTGCTGTCTTCTCCTCTTATGTGATCTCTTCTTTGACCTGTCTACCCCATGTGCTCTCCCCCTTGTCTGCTGTCTCTCTCCTTCCTGTGCTGTGTTCTCCCTTCATGTGCTGTCCCGTTTGAGCTGTCTCCCCCCCGTGCTCTGCCTCTCTCCCCCTGTGCGCTTTCTCTCTCCCCCATCTGCTGTCTTCTCCTCTCATGTGATCTCTTCTTTGACCTGTCTACCCCATGTGCTCTCACCCTTGTCAGCTGTCTCTCTCCTTCCTGTGTTGTGTTCTCCCCTCATGTGCTGTCCCGTTTGAGCTGTCTCCCCCCCGTGCTCTGCCTCTCTCCCCCTGTGCGCTTTCTCTCTCCCCCATCTGCTGTCTTCTCCTCTCATGTGATCTCTTCTTTGACCTGTCTACCCCATGTGCTCTCCCCCTTGTCTGCTGTCTCTCTCCTTCCTGTGCTGTGTTCTCCCTTCATGTGCTGTCCCGTTTGAGCTGTCTCCCCGCTGTGCTCTGTCTCTCTCCCCCTGTGCACTTTCTCTCTCCCCCATCTGCTGTCTTCTCCTCTTATGTGCTCTCTTCTTTGACCTGTCTACCCCATGTGCTCTCCCCCTTGTCTGCTCTCTCTCTCCACCCCTGTGCTGTCTTCTTCCCTCATGTGTTCTCTCGTTTGAGCTGTCTCCCCACGCAGTAAATCAGATCGCCGCCATCTTTGTGCAGGCAGATAGCGGCGGTCACATTAAAACTGCGCATGCGCTCCTCCTGTACAAAGATGGCGGCAGTAAGTGAATCATTCGGCTGATCCCGGCGGCGGCGTGTTTGCGACAGTGTTCTGCTGGTGGTACCACGCAAGAGGCTGCGTACGGCGTATACCGTGTGTGTGGTGCGTACGGCGTATACAGAGTGTGTGTGTGTGTGGTGGTGCGTACGGCGTATACAGAGTGTGTGTGTGTGTGTGTGTGTGGTGGTGCGTACGGCGTATACAGAGTGTGTGTGTGGTGCGTACGGCGTATACAGAGTGTGTGTGTGGTGGTGCATATAGCGTATACAGAGTGTGTGTGTGTGTGTGTGTGTGTGGTGGTGCGTACGGCATATACAGTGTGTGTGGTGTATACAGTGTGTGTGTTGTGCGTACGGCGTATACTGTGTGTGTGGTGTGTGCAGCGTATACAGTGTGTGTGTTGTGCGTATGGCGTATACAGTGTGTGTTGCATACGGCGTATACAGTGTGTGGTGCGTACGGCGTATACAGTGTGTGTTGCATACGGCGTATACAGTGTGTGGTGCGTAATGCGTATACAGTGTGTGATGCGTACGGCGTATACGGTGTGTGTGGTGCGTACGGCGTATACAGTGTGTGTGTGTGGTGTGTATGGTGTATACAATGTGTGTGGTGCATATGCCGTATACATTGTGTGTGTGGTGCGTACAGCGTATACAGAGTGTGTGTGGTGGTGCGTACGGCGTATACAGAGCGTGTGTGGTGCATATAGCGTATACAGAGTGTGTGTGTGTGTGTGGTGGTGCGTACGGCGTATACAGTGTGTGTGTGGTATGTACGGCATATACAGTGTGTGTGGTGTGTACAGCGTATACAATGTGTGTGTTGTGCGTACGGCGTATACTGTGTGTGTGGTGTGTGCAGCGTATACAGTGTGTGTGTTGTGCGTATGGCGTATACAGTGTGTGTTGCATACGGCGTATACAGTGTGTGGTGCGTACGGCGTATACAGTGTGTGGTGCGTACGGCGTATACAGTGTGTGGTGCGTACGGCGTATACAGTGTGTGGTGCGTACGGCGTATACAGTGTGTGGTGCGTACGGCGTATACAGTGTGTGTGGTGCGTACGGCGTATACAGTGTGTGTGGTGCGTACGGCGTATACAGTGTGTGTGGTGCGTACGGCGTATACAGTGTGTGTGTGTGGTGTGTACGGTGTATACAATGTGTGTGGTGCATATGCCGTATACATTGTGTGTGTGGTGCGTACAGCGTATACGGAGTGTGTGTGGTGGTGCGTACAGCGTATACAGAGCGTGTGTGGTGCGTATGGCGTATACAGAGTGTGTGTGGTGGTGCATACAGCGTATACAGTGTGTGCGGGGGGGTGCGTACGGCGTATACAGTGTGTGTGGTGTTGCATACGGCGTATACAGGGTATGTGCGGTGAATACGGCGTATATAGTGTGTGTGTGGTGCTTACGGCATATACAGTGTGTGTGCGTGTGTGTGTGTGTGTGTGGTGCGCAGGGTGTATACAGAGTGCGTGTGTGTGTGTGGTGCGTACGGCGTATACAGAGTGTGTGTGTGTGTGTGGTGCGTACGGCGTATACACTGTGTGTGTGTGTGTGTGTGATGCGTACGGCGTATATAGTGTGTGTGTGTGTGTGTGTGGTGCGCAGGGTGTATACAGAGTGCATGTGTGTGGTGGTGCGTACGGCGTATACACTGTGTGTGTGTGTGTGTGTGTGTGTGTGTGTGTGTGGTGCGTACGGCGTATATAGTGTGTGTGTGGTGCTTACGGCATGTACAGTGTGTGTGTGTGGTGCGCAGGGTGTATACAGAGTGCGTGTGTGTGGTGCGTATGGTGTATACAGTGTGTGTGTGTGTGGTGCGCAGGGTGTATACAGTGTGTGTGTGTGTGTGTGTGTGTGTGGTGCGCAGGGTGTATACAGAGTGCGTGTGTGTGGTGGTGCGTACGGCATATACAGTGTATGTGTGTGTGTGGTGCGTACGGCGTATACAGTGTGTGTGTGTGGTGGTGTATATGGAGTATACAGTGTATGTGGTATGTACGGCCAGGGGCATACATAGGAATCATGGGGCCCCATAGCAGAAGCTCTAATTGCCCCCCCCCCCCCAAAAAAAAATTAAATAATTGTCGGGGTCACCAAAGATCAGATCTCACAACTTTCCATCTTTACATAGTAATTTTCCTCCTGCTGACGTCCTAGATCTCTTTCATTGCCCCATAAAGTGTGATGCCAATAAAAGGGCCCCCCAAACACAGTATAATACCCCCATGGTGAATTCCTCCACATACACAGTATAATGACCCTACTGTACCCCACCTCAACTCCCAGGGTAAAGTATGCTGTCCCCAACACAGTATGATCCCCCAACTGTGAGCCGCTAGAGAGGATGGTACATAATAAGGGAGGGTGTTATACATAATAAAAGAGGAAACTATATAACTAAGGATGGCGCTATACATAATAAGTGAGTGCACTATATACTAAGGGACTGAGCTATACATAATAAGGCTACATTCCTGCATCTGTGTGCAGTGTCGGTGTGCTGCCCTGCATTGAGCATGTCCTATTCTAATCCTCAATATCGGATCAGAACAGGACATTCTCTGACCCTCTTAGATCTCATTCTCAGATCCGTGATTTTCATGGATGTGTGAATGGATCTATAAAACTGTACGAGTCCGTGAACCATCCGATAAAAAGATCTGGCAGCACACGGACATTTCACACAAATGTGAGAATGTGGCCTAAGGGATTTTACAGATAACATTATCCCTCCTAGTCACACAGTGCAGATACAGAATAATATTTACATCCAGGCACTTACCGCTGACGTCTCATCTGATCAGAGTCGGTTTCTGCTGCTTCTTCTCCATCTGGTCAGACCTTCATGTCGACATCTCCCAGCCATGACTCGTCTTGTCACGATGATCTCCAGCCTAGAAAATAACAAGGTCACATATTGTATGTATACATGTGTCTCCCCCGCTCTGCGTCCTCGAATACAGATATGTAACCCCCCATTAATATACTATTAACCACCAAATCAAAATATAAAGTGATAAGCAGCACTGTGCCCCCCATTAACTATAATCTGCACCGGCCAATAATATAAATTATTCAGTCTCTGTGACTCGCCCCAATTAACTGTAAGGCTATGTGCACACGGAAAACATACAAGGCTTAACAGTACAAGCAAAGTGAAACCACCATCATTGCTCTCTCCCAGCACCCCCATCATTGCTCTCTCCCAGCACCCTCATCATTGCTCTCTCCCAGCACCCCCATCATTACTCTCTCCCAGCACCCCCATCATTACTCTCTCCCAGCACCCCCATCATTGCTCTGTCCCAGCACCCACGTCATTGCTCTGTCCCAGCACCCTCATCGTTGCTCTCTCCCAGCACCCCCATCTTTGCTCTCTCCCAACACCCCCATCATTGCTCTCTCTCTTAGCACCTGCATCATTGCTCTGTCCCACCACCCCCATCATTGCTCTGTCCAGCACCCCCATCATTGCTCTGTCCAGCACCCCCATCATTGCTCTGTCCAGCACCCCCATCATTGCTCTGTCCCACCACCCCCATCATTGCTCTCTCCCAACCCCCATCATTGCTCTGTCCAGCACCCCCATCATTGCGCTGTCTCAGCACCTCCATCATTGCTCTCTCCAAGCCCCCCATCATTGCTCTGTCCCAGCACCTCCATCATTGCTTCTCCCAGCACTCCCATCATTGCTCTCTCCCAGCACCCCCATCATTTCTCTGTCCCAGCACCTCCATCATTGCTCTCTCCCAGCCCCACATCATTGCTCTCTCCCAGCCCCCCACCATTGCTCTGTCCCAGCACCCCCACCATTGCTCTCTCCCAGCACCCCCATCATTGCTCTCTCCCAGCACCCCCATCATTGCTCTCTCCCAGCACCCCCATCATTGCTCTGTCCCAGCACCCTCATCGTTGCTCTCTCCCAGCACCCCCATCTTTGCTCTCTCCCAGCACCCCCATCATTGCTCTGTCCCACCACCCCCATCATTGCTCTCTCCAGCACCCCCATCATTGCGCTGTCTCAGGACCTCCATCATTGCTCTCTCCCAGCACCCCCATCATTGCTCTGTCCCAGCACCTCCATCATTGCTTCTCCCAGCACTCCCATCATTGCTCTCTCCCAGCACCCCCATCATTTCTCTGTCCCAGCACCTCCATCATTGCTCTCTCCCAGCCCCACATCATTGCTCTCTCCCAGCCCTCCACCATTGCTCTGTCCCAGCACCCCCACCATTGCTCTGTCCCAGCACCCCCACCATTGCTCTCTCCCAGCACCCCCATCATTGCTCTCTCCCAGCAACCCCATCATTGCTCTCTCCCAGCACCCCCATCTTTGCTCTCTCTCTTAGCACCTGCATCATTGCTCTCTCCCAACCCCCATCATTGCTCTGTCCAGCACCCCCATCATTGCGCTGTCCCAGCACCTCCATCATTGCTCTCTCCCAGCCCCCCATCATTGCTCTGTCCCAGCACCTCCATCATTGCTTCTCCCAGCACTCCCATCATTGCTCTCTCCCAGCACCCCCATCATTTCCTCTCAGCACCCCCATCATTACTCTGTCCCAGCACCTCCATCATTGCTTCTCCCAGCACTCCCATCATTGCTCTCTCCCAGCCCCCCACCATTGCTCTGTCCCAGCACCCCCATCATTGCTCTCTCCCAGCACCCCCATCATTGCTCTCTCCCAGCCCCCCACCATTGCTCTCTCCCAGCACCCCCATCATTGCTCTCTCCCACCATCCCCATCATTGCTCTCTCTCAGCCCCCCACCATTGCTCTGTCCCAGCACCCCCATCATTGCTCTCTCCCAGCACCCCCATCATTGCTCTCCCCTTCCCCACCATCCCCATCATTGCTCTCCCCAGCTCTATCCACCCCATTATTGCTCTTCCCAGCCCCACCCCCTCCCCAGCATTTCAGTAAAAAAAAAAAAAAACTTACTTCAGCTCGCTCCCCTGCAGCAGCATCCTCCTGGTTGCCGGCAGCTTTCATCCTGACCCAGGCGCGCGCTGCATGATGACGTCATCAAGCTGTGCGCGCCTGGGTCAGGGAGGAAGTAGAGGATGAACCCTCCAGCTCCGCTGCTATTCTCCTCCTGACAGCAGCGGAGCTGTAGGGATCACTCCTGACCGCCGCGTGCAGGGAGCAGCTGCACCTTGTGGGCCCCTTGGTGCAGCTGCATGGTGGGGACCCGGCGCAGCTGCACCAGTGTCGGTATATCCACCCCTGGACTGCTATGGGCCCCCTCGGCTCACGGGCCCCATAGCAGTCGCCTGGTCTGCCGCCATTGGCAGTACGCCACTGTGTACGGCATATACAGTGTGTGTGTGGTGTGTACGGTGTATACAGAGTGCGTGTGTGTGGTGCGTACGGTGTATACAGAGTGCGTGTGTGTGTGGTGGTGCGTACGGCGTATACAGTGTGTGTGTGGTGTGTGTGGTATGTACAGCGTATACAGTGTGTGTGTGGTATGTACAGCGTATACAGTGTGTGTGTGGTATGTACAGCGTATACAGTGTGTGTGTGGTGTGTACGGCGTATACAGAGTGTGTGTGTGGTGAGTATGGCGTATACAGTGGATGTGTCGTGCGTACAGCGTATACAGTGTGTGTGGTGCGTACGGTGTATACACAGTGTGTGTGGTGGTGCGTACGGCGTATACAGTGTGTGTGGTGTGTACGGCATATACAGTGTGTGTGTGGTGTGTACGGCATATACAGTGTGTGTGTGGTATGTACAGCGTATACAGTGTGTGTGTGTTGTGTACGGCGTATACAGAGTGTGTGTGTGGTGAGTATGGCGTATACAGTGGATGTGTAGTGCGTACAGCGTATACAGTGTGTGTGGTGCGTACGGTGTATACAGAGTGCGTGTGTGTGGTGCATATGATGTATACAGACTGAGTGTGTGTGGTGGTGCGTACGGCATATACAGTGTGTGTGTGGTGTGTACGGCGTATACAGTGTGTGTGTGGTGTGTACGGCGTATACAGTGTGTGTGGTGGTGCATATGGTGTATACAGTGTATGTGGTATGTACAGCGTATACAGTGTGTGTGTATGTGTGGTGCGTACAGCGTATACAGTGTATGTGGTGTGTACGGCGTATACAGTGTATGTGGTGTGTACGGCGTATACAGTGTGTGTGGTGTGTACGGCGTATACAGTGTGTGTGGTGTGTACGGCGTATACAGTGTGTGTGTGTGGTGTACGGCGTATACAGTGTATGTGGTGTGTACGGCGTATACAGTGTGTGTGGTGTGTACGGCGTATAAAGTGTGTGGTGTGTACGGCGTATACAGTGTGTGTGGTGTGTACGGCGTATACAGTGTGTGTGTGGTGTGTAAGGCGTATACAGTGTGTGTGTGGTGTGTAAGGCGTATACAGTGTATGTGGTATGTACAGCGTATACAGTGTGTGTGTGTGTGTGTGGTGCGTACGGTGTATACAGTGTGTGTGTGTGTGTGGTGTGTACGGCTTATACAGAGTGTGTGTGTGTGTGGTGTACGGCATATACAGTGTGTGTGGTGTGTACGGCGTATACAGTGTATGTGGTGTGTACGGCGTATACAGTGTGTGTGTGTGGTGTGTACGGCGTATACAGTGTGTGTGGTGTGTACGGCGTATACAGTGTATGTGGTATGTACAGCGTATACAGTGTGTGTGGTGTGTACGGCGTATACAATGTGTGTGTGTGTGTGGTGCGTACGGCGTATACAGTGCATGTGGTATGTACGGTGTATACAGTGTGTGTGTGTGTGGTGTGTACAGCGTATACAGTGTATGTGGTGCGTACGCCGTATTCAGTGTGTGTGTGTGTTGCATATGGAGTATACAGTGTGTGTGTGTGTGTGTGGTGCGTACGGCGTATACAGTGTGTGTGTGTGGTGTGTACGGCGTATACAGTGTATGTGGTGTGTACGGCGTATACAGTGTGTGTGTGGTGTGTACGGCGTATACAGTGTGTGTGTGTGTGTGTGTGTGTGGTGTGTACGGCGTATACAGTGTATGTGGTGTGTACGGCGTATACAGTGTGTGTGTGTGTGTGGTGTGTACGGCGTATACAGTGTGTGTGTGGTGTGTACGGCGTATACAGTGTGTGTGTGGTCATGCGTATGGCGTATACAGTGCATGTGGTATGTACGGTGTATACAGTGTGTGAGTGGTGCGTATGCCGTATACAGTGTGTGTGTGTGTGGTGTGTACAGCGTATACAGTGTATGTGGTGGTACGCCGTATTCAGTGTGTGTGTGTGTGTTGCATATGGAGTATACAGTGTGTGTGTGGTGCGTACGGCGTATACAGTGTGTGTGTGTGTGTGGTGCGTATGCCGTATACAGTGTGTGTGTGGTGTGTACGGCATATACAGTGTATGTGGTATGTACAGCGTATACACTGTGTGTGTGTGTGTGTGGTGCGTACGGTGTATACAGTGTGTGTGGTGTGTACGGCTTATACAGAGTGTGTGTGTGTGTGGTGTACGGCGTATACAGTGTATGTGGTGTGTACGGCTTATACAGAGTGTGTGTGTGTGTGTGGTGTACGGCGTATACAGTGTATGTGGTATGTACGGCGTATACAGTGTATGTGGTATGTACAGCGTATACAGTGTGTGTGTGTGGTGTGTACGGCGTATACAGTGTGTGTGGTGTGTACGGCGTATACAGTGTGTGTGGTGTGTACGGCGTATACAGTGTGTGTGGTGTGTACGGCGTATACAGTGTGTGTGGTGTGTACGGCGTATACAGTGTGTGTGTGGTGTGTACGGCGTATACAGTGTGTGTGGTGTGTACGGCGTATACAGTGTGTGTGGTGTGTACGGCGTATACAGTGTGTGTGGTGTGTACGGCGTATACAGTGCATGTGGTATGTACAGCGTATACAGTGTGTGTGTGGTGCGTACGGTGTATACAGTGTGTGTGTGGTGTGTACGGCTTATACAGAGTGTGTGTGTGTGTGTGGTGTACGGCGTATACAGTGTGTGTGTGTGTGTGTGTACGGCGTATACAGTGTATGTGGTGTGTACGGCGTATACAGTGTGTGTGGTGTGTACGGCGTATAAAGTGTGTGGTGTGTACGGCGTATACAGTGTGTGTGGTGTGTACGGCGTATACAGTGTGTGTGTGGTGTGTAAGGCGTATACAGTGTGTGTGTGGTGTGTAAGGCGTATACAGTGTATGTGGTATGTACAGCGTATACAGTGTGTGTGTGTGTGGTGTGTACGGTGTATACAGTGTGTGTGTGTGTGTGTGTGTGTGGTGTGTACGGCGTATACAGTGTATGTGGTGTGTACGGCGTATACAGTGTGTGTGTGTGGTGTGTACGGCGTATACAGTGTGTGTGGTGTGTACGGCGTATACAATGTGTGTGTGTGTGTGTGGTGCGTACGGCGTATACAGTGCATGTGGTATGTACGGTGTATACAGTGTGTGAGTGGTGCGTACGCCGTATACAGTGTGTGTGTGTGGTGTGTACAGCGTATACAGTGTATGTGGTGCGTACGCCGTATTCAGTGTGTGTGTGTGTTGCATATGGAGTATACAGTGTGTGTGTGTGTGGTGCGTACGGCGTATACAGTGTGTGTGTGTGTGGTGCGTACGCCGTATACAGTGTGGTGTGTACGGCGTATACAGTGTATGTGGTGTGTACGGCGTATACAGTGTGTGTGTGTGTGTGTGGTGTGTACAGCGTATACAGTGTGTGTGTGGTGTGTACGGCGTATACAGTGTGTGTGTGGTCATGCGTACGGCGTATACAGTGCATGTGGTATGTACGGTGTATACAGTGTGTGAGTGGTGCGTATGCCGTATACAGTGTGTGTGTGTGGTGTGTACAGCGTATACAGTGTATGTGGTGGTACGCCGTATTCAGTGTGTGTGTGTGTGTTGCATATGGAGTATACAGTGTGTGTGTGGTGCGTACGGCGTATACAGTGTGTGTGTGTGTGGTGCGTATGCCGTATACAGTGTGTGTGTGGTGTGTACGGCATATACAGTGTATGTGGTATGTACAGCGTATACAGTGTGTGTGTGTGTGTGTGTGTGTGGTGCGTACGGTGTATACAGTGTGTGTGTGTGTGGTGTGTACGGCTTATACAGAGTGTGTGTGTGTGTGGTGTACGGCGTATACAGTGTATGTGGTGTGTACGGCTTATACAGAGTGTGTGTGTGTGTGGTGTACGGCGTATACAGTGTATGTGGTATGTACGGCGTATACAGTGTATGTGGTATGTACAGCGTATACAGTGTGTGTGTGTGGTGTGTACGGCGTATACAGTGTGTGTGGTGTGTACGGCGTATACAGTGTGTGTGGTGTGTACGGCGTATACAGTGTGTGTGGTGTGTACGGCGTATACAGTGTGTGTGGTGTGTACGGCGTATACAGTGTGTGTGGTGTGTACGGCGTATACAGTGTGTGTGTGGTGTGTACGGCGTATACAGTGTGTGTGTGGTGTGTACGGCGTATACAGTGCATGTGGTATGTACGGTGTATACAGTGTATGTGGTATGTACAGCGTATACAGTGTGTGTGGTGTGTACGGTGTATACAGTGTATGTGTGTGTGTGTGGTGTGTACGGCTTATACAGAGTGTGTGTGTGTGTGTGGTGTACGGCGTATACAGTGTATGTGGTATGTACGGCGTATACAGTGTATGTGGTGCGTACGGCGTATACAGTGTGTGTGTGTGGTGTGTACGGCGTATACAGTGTGTGTGGTGTGTACGGCGTATACAGTGTATGTGGTATGTACAGCGTATACAGTGTGTGTGTGGTGCGTACGGCGTATACAGTGCATGTGGTATGTACGGTGTATACAGTGTGTGAGTGGTGCGTACGCCGTATACAGTGTGTGTGTGTGGTGTGTACAGCGTATACAGTGTATGTGGTATGTACAGCGTATACAGTGTGTGTGTGGTGTGTACGGCGTATACAATGTGTGTGTGTGTGTGGTGCGTACGGCGTATACAGTGCATGTGGTATGTACGGTGTATACAGTGTGTGAGTGGTGCGTACGCCGTATACAGTGTGTGGTGTGTACAGCGTATACAGTGTATGTGGTGCGTACGCCGTATTCAGTGTGTGTGTGTGTTGCATATGGAGTATACAGTGTGTGTGTGTGTGTGGTGCGTACGGCGTATACAGTGTGTGTGTGTGTGGTGCGTACGCCGTATACATTGTGTGTGTGTGTGTGTGTGTGTAAATTAACCTTAAAGAGTAAATCAACTTTTGGGATGTTTTTAATGTGATTTAGGGTTATTAATTCTGAGCAGATTTGTGGGGACCTGAATCCTTTGCTCCTTTGCTTAAAAGACCCCCTAGAAGAGCGCAGCTCAGTAGATAGGAGAGTACACTGAGCGGAGCAAATGCAGCAGAAAGTCACAGTCATGTCTCCTCACCTCTTCACTTCTAAGAGATCTTCTGAGTGATCAGGGTCTCAGATTCGCACTAATCTGCTCAAAATTATAGGACCTAAATCATGTAATATATATCCCAAAATTTAAGTTACTTTTTAAACGTTTAATAGTTCCACTGCTTGCATCTAATCAGTACATTGGTTCCTATATGGTCCACAGTCTGATGATGACTGGTAACAACTCCCAGTATCTCCTTACCATTGCTAAGGACATACTGGGAGTTGTAGTTAAGTCCTCCATTCTCTGGAATTCCTATTGTTAGCAATGCCCTTCCTCCACCAATTGCAAATACAAAGGATCCATCCATGGGGTGAGATCTTGGGAATAATTGAATCGTTCCTACATTTAAAAAAAAATAAATCTCCTATTCTTAATAATTACCGTATTTTTCGGACTATAAGATGCACTTTTTTCCTCCAAAATTTTGGAGGAAAGTGGGGGGTGCGTCTTATAGTCCGAATACTATATTATTGTATGGCCGCATGGTGGTGGGTGTGGGGGAGCCGCAGGGGTGGATTAAGAGTAGCAAGTGCCCCGGGCAGTTTAGAAGGCACGGCCCCCACCACACACACATACACACATACCTGTATGTATGACATGTCACATGATCCCCTGTGATAGATCATGTGATAGTTCACGTGAAATTAATTTGGCACAATATTAATTATAATAATTTTTTTTATGCTGTGTGCCCACTACGCGTTTTTTAAGCTTTTCCGCAGCGGCAATTCCACTGCAGAAACGCTTAAAAAACGCTTGGTAGAAGGTCTGCCATGTTCCCCAATGATAATCCGCATGTGCTGTGCACATGCTGCGGAAATTTCCGCTGCGGATTATCATTGCGGAAAAATCCGCAGCTACTAACAATTATTTTGCGGAAGCGTGGCGCTTTCGCCGCCATTGACTTGCATTGGAACACATGGAATCCGCATCACTGCATCTGTACATGCAGATTCCATGCGTTTCAATGTGCGGATGGTACCCGGGTTTGGAGAAGAGGAGACTCTCCTCCGGACCCAGGTACCATAGAACCTGTAAAAAAAGAATAAAATAAATAAATATTATACTTACCTTCTGATGGCCCCCGGTGTCTTTATCCGATGCGTCCTGGCTTGCCGGCAGCTCGCGATGGTCTGAAAAGGACCTGGCGTGATGTCATTTAGTCATGTGACGGGTCACGCGACCGCTGACGTCGACAGGCCATCAGAAGGTAAGTATATATTTATTTTTTACCATTCTTTTACGGTCACACTATATACAGTTATATGAAAAAGTTTGGGCACCCCTATTAATCTTAAGCTTAATGTTTTATAAAAATTGGTGTTTTTGCAACAGCTATTTCAGTTTGATATATGTAATAACTGTTGGACACAGTAATGTTTCTGCCTTGAAATGAGGTTTATTGTACTAACAGAAAATGTGCAATCTGCATTCAAACAAAATTTGACAGGTGCATAAGTATGGGCACCCTTATCATTTTCTTGTTTTAAATACGCCTACCTACTTTTTACTGACTTACTAAAGCACTTTTTTTGGTTTTGTAACCTCATTGAGCTTTGAACTTCAGAGCCAGGTGTATGCAATCATGAGAAAAGCTACTTAAAGTGGCCACTTGCAAGTTGTTCTCCTGTTTGAATCTCCTCTGAAGAGTGGCATCATGGGCTCCTCAAAACAACTGTCAAATGACCTGAAAACAAAGATTATTCAACATAGTTGTTCAGGGGAAGGATACAAAAAGCTGTCTCAGAGATTTAACCTGTCAGTTTCCACTGTGAGGAACATAGTAAGGAAATGGAAGAACACAGGGACAGTTCTTGTTAAGGCCAGAAGTGGCAGGCCAAGAAAAACATCAGAAAGGCAGAGAAGAAGAATGGTGAGATCAGTCAAGGACAATCCTCAGATCACCCCCAGAGAGCTGCAGCATCAACTTGCTACAGATGGTGTCACTGTGCATCGGTCAACTATACAACGCACTTTGCACAAGGAGAAGCTGTATGGGAGAGTGATGCGAAAGAAGCCGTTTCTGCAAGCACGCCACAAACAGAGTCGGCTGAGGTATGCAAAAGCACATTTGGAGAAGCCAATTTCTTTTTGGAAGAAGGTCCTGTGGACTGATGAAACCAAGATTGAGTTGTTTGGTCATACAAAATGGCGTTATGCATGGCGGCAAAAAAACACAGCATTCCAAGAAAAACACATGCTACCCACAGTAAAATTTGGTGGAGGTTCCATCATGCTTTGGAGCTGTGTGGCCAATGCCGGCACCGGGAATCTTGTTAAAGTTGAGGGACGCATGGATTCCACTCAGTATCAGCAGATTCTTGACAATAAAGTTCAAGAATCAGTGACAAAGTTGAAGTTACGCAGGGGATGGATCTTTCAGCAAGACAATGATCCAAAACACCGCTCCAAATCTACTCAGGCATTCATGCAGAGGAACAATTACAATGTTCTGGAATGGCCATCCCAGTCCCCAGACCTGAATATCATTGACCATCTGTGGGATCATTTGAAGAGGGCTGTCCATGCTCGGCGACCATCAAACTTAACTGAACTGGAATTGTTTTGTAAAGAGGAATGGTCAAAAATACCTTCATCCAGGATCCATGAAATCATTAAAAACTACAGGAAGCGACTAGAGGCTGTTACTTTTGCAATAGGAGGATCTTCTAAATATTATTGTCACTTTTCTGGTGAGGTGCCCATACTTATGCATCGGTCAAATTTTGTTTGACTGCAGATTGCACATTTTCTGTTAGTACAATAAACCTCATTTCAAGGCAGAAACATTACTGTGTCCAACAGTTATTACATATATCAAACTGAAACAGCTGTTGCAAAAACACCAATTTTTATAAAACATTAAGCTTAAGATTAAAAGGGGTGCCCAAACTTTTTCATATAACTGTAAATCCATGCCGGTTGCATGGATTTATATAGTGTGACCAAGTTGTCAAGTACTTTCCAAGTGATGCTAAAATCGCTTGGAAAGCGCTTGTCAACCCGCATGCGGAAATGCATGTGAAGAACGCTTCACATCCGCATGTCCCTGGCAGGTAATTTTATGACTCAATATTGAGCACACGTAACCATCTATACACAGCAGGAGGCCGCACTGCGCCATCTATACACAGCGGGAGGCCGCACGTAGCCATCTTTACACAGCAGGAGGCCGCACGTAGCCATCTATACACAGCGGGAGGCCGCACGGTGCCATCTATACACAGCAGGAGGCCGCACGGTGCCATCTATACACAGCAGGAGGCCGCACGGTGCCATCTATACACAGCAGGAGGCCGCACGGTGCCATCTATACACAGCAGGGAGACGCACGGTGCCATCTATACACAGCGGGAGGCTGCACGGAGCCATCTATACACAGCGGGAGGCCGCACGGAGCCATCTATACACAGCGTGAGGCAGCACGGAGCCATCTATACACAGCGTGAGGCAGCACGGAGCCATCTATACACGGCAGGAAGCCGCATGTAGCCATCTATACACAGCGGGAGGCCGCACGTAGCCATGTATACACAGCGGGAGGCCGCACGTAGCCATCTATACACAGCGGGAGGCCGCACGGTGCCATCTATACACAGCGGGAGGCCGCACGTAGCCATCTATACACAGCGTGAGGCAGCACGGAGCCACCTATACACAGCGGGAGGCCGCACGGCGCCCCCCCCAGAGACAGCAGGAGGCCACGCAGTGCCATCTATACTCAGCAGGAGGCCGCACGCAGTCACGCACACACACAAACATATACAGACATATACATACACGCATAAACACATTTGAAACACAAAAATACATATAAACCGACATCACACAATGATATCTGCCTGCACACACATACATACATACACATACACACAGACAGACTCACACACTCAGACACACACTCACCATCCCCCGGCTCGGCTCCAGTCCTCCTGGCTCCTGCTCCTCTCCGGTGGTAAGTAGCAGTGCAGGCCGGGCGCGCACTGCGTGACGTCACAGCTAGGAGACACGGCCGCGCACAGGGTCGTGTCTCCTAGCAGTGACGCGGCCGGGCCAGCAGAGGGAAGTTAACTGCTGCAGTGCTGGCCCGGCCGAAGAAGAAGCAGCGGCTGTGCACCGCTGCTGGGGGAGTGGTCCGGGGCCCCTCCCCTGCCACTGTCTGCCGGTATGTGCCGCGGTGCTGCACATATAATGAGGGCAATCCGGCCATAGAGACCCGAGGCCCCGGGCGGTAGCCCGGATTGCCCTCATTATAATCCACCTATGGGGAGCCGCAGCGGGGGATCAGCGGGGCGCAGGATTTTACAAATCGCAGAAAACCCTTTTGATGTTAATTGTTTGGGCTTTTCTCATGCGCCGAGCATCACTCACGAGAAAAACAAGCTTCAAAGAACAAATGAGAGGAGACAGTCCATGCATTATGTGTCACGGTGGCGTGTCATTACCAACCCCCTTGCTGCAGCGCTCCCTAAATTCCCGACAATGTAGAAAAACCTTGTCCACACGTCACGGCTCTGAGCTGACTAGTCCTGGAGGATCGTGAGGTTCCTTCCTTACATCTCTCCTCAATTATCTCGGCTTCTGTAAAATAGGTCGAGTCTAATGGGATGAAAGATGCGGCTGCAGAATAAAGGTTCTCTGGCATTTATCTACTCTGTGATCACCGTTCCTAATCCAATCATGGAGGCGTTCCTGGCTGTTACAAGGAATTAGTAGGATTACTAAAGTGTGACAGGCGAGGGTACAGCGCCGGTGTCTGTCATGGATTCTCAATAGAGGTGGCTGGGAATGGTCGCTCTCCACTGAAATGATCGGGGGGTGCACATACTTCCCACAAGAAAGCACTTGAATTGTCAAGGTCAATCTATTCTATAGCTGTAACTTTAGCCTTAAAGGAATGGATACAGTGGGTTACATCTGGTGCCCGGGGGGCAGTGTTTGGTATACTCTGTCCCTCTGAAGAAGCTAAAAAAGTGAAACGCGTGTTTAGGAGAGTGGCAGGCACATAATGGGTAAGGATCTCCTCATTACTGGTACTCAGGCGCAAAATACGTAGAATTTACACTACACTAGGGATGAGCGAACCCCGTGGATGTTCGGTTTCGACCAAACTTTAGTCCAAAGTTTGGTTCGGGTACCAGAACTTGAACCCGAACCCCATAGAAGTCAATGGTGACACAAACTTTGATGCTGTAAAATGGTCGTAGTAAGGGCTAGGAGGTCTCTCACTCTTAAAACGGACTTGTCAGTGTTCGGAGTTCAGCATTGGACACTAGGTGTCCGGTATGAACCCCAAACTTTACAGTTCGGGTTCGCTCATCTCTACACAACACTCGTTATACTGTTGTACTAATACATTACACGTCTAGTCCCTGTGATTGACTATATATTCATTGTTGAGGACGCTCTTGCAGATGTGTCTAATCTCTGATGTCACGCCATCTGGAGGCTGAATCTTGAACTAAGTGCTCTTGTAATACAGGTTTTAATATTACGCTAATAAAATATATACTGTATACTGTACAATAGCTTTCCGACCCGTTACACAGTTTTTGAGCACTTGAGCTGAAGTTGTTAAAGCTCAATTGGTGTTTTGCATAGTCTGAGGGGGCTATAGGTGTAATTCTGCTGAGATTTTGACTTCGATGCGTGTTGCAGTTACATTGGCATAATACTCTGTTCCATGTACAATATTATGTAGAACAGAGTTTTGATTCTAAATGGACTGTAGATAAAACAGTATGTCCTGGAACAGTACCAATACACATGCTCTGTAACTTGCCATCCACTCTTTTGGAGTGGACGATTGATCTTTATCAGCATTCTGTCAGCACTATAGGTCCCGGGACATCCTTTCTCTCATTACTCAGCACGTATTGCTTCCGCCATTGCTTAATGAGATGCCTGCAATTAACTGAAAGGCTGCATCTCTGTTAAGCCTGCATATACAGTTTGACAGGCAGGAGCAGAGAGACGAAGGCCAAGCCCCACTTCCGGTAGTCCATATAGGGGGGTTTCTGCTGCTAGAGACAAATTACACTTAGACAGAAGGGAGACCCTACCGGCCGACACTTTTAGGTTATCTAACCCCTGAAAAGTAACTCCAACTTAATTGAACTTTATAAAGGGATTTTGCACATTATCTATTGAATGAGATCAAGTACAGCGACCATTTAATTTGTATTAGGGTTCAACTCACCTGCAAACACCATGGGTTTCGCAGGCTTAAAGCCGGGCAGAGCCACTGGCTGCTTCAGTAAATGCAGAGTGTCTCCTATTTGTGCTTCCTGTGCGTCCTTCATCCCAGCCATTAGATAACCTACTTGCCCAGCATATCTACGAAACAATGAGAGTAATATATATTCACAATTAGTGCAGATTCATCAAATTCTACATTGAATATCAGGTACAAATCAGCCATAAAAGAAGGTAGCAATGGCTCTGAGACCCAGCACTGCATGAGTTCACTACAGCTATATACAGCTGGCACTAGAGGGCGCTCACTGGAGACAGACTTCTACTGCTGCGGGTGAGTCCAATACTAGCTGTACATAATCACATGTCAACAGCTCCCCCTGGTGGTGGCTGCATGCAGCAAAAATAGTGTTTCATCTAGTTACATTCATTTAAGTCAGAAATGCTGTGAGATTAGTCAGCACTGAATTTTGGATGTAAAACTATTTTGGATCTATCAACATATATGTTATAACTTCCCAGAGCCTAAATACCACATCAGAGAGCTCTGCTAATCGCACTGTAACCAGCTGAGAACCATCATACGGCCACAACAGATTAGTATTGAATGGCAATAAAAACACAAAATTGTGTTTTAATTTGCAGAACTTTCCATAACACAATATTGACATTTTATTTGCTTTAATAACAGATTCCCCTTTCAGCTCTGCACTCTCCTGGGCACCAAACATCCATGTATATTCCTAGAAAGCAGCAGACAGGAGCATCAGTACTGCATGCAGGATTAGAGCGCCATCTAGTGGCACTATAAGAATATTCCTAGTGTGCTAAAATGTCGCTCTGTAGAGTAAAATGACCAATCTCATATTAATCCCAGTTATGGGATGGGCTTCATAGTTGTACAATCATGGAAGACATGGAGGCCTTCAGTAGGATCCTTGGCTGTCAAGACAATGCCATTGCCACATAACACTCATATGATTGATGACATGACATGGCTTTATAACTGATGGGGGGCCGCACCCCTTCAAGCCCACTGATTCTCAGAAAGAGGGGGATGCAGTCTTTGCCTGCACAGCGGCACTCTAAGGCTATGTGCCCACGATGCAGAAATGCTCCGGTTTTTTCCTGAACGTTTCTGTATCTCCCTGGCATGTGGATTTTACATGCGTTTTTTTCAGCCAGGGACAAGCGTTTGTCACGCGTTTTGCACATGCGATTTCGCATGCGGGTTGTCAAGCGCTTTCCAAACGATTTTAGCATCACATGGAAAAGTGCTTGACAACTTGGTCACACTATATAAATCCATGCAACCGGCATGGATTTTATATAGTGTGACCAAGTTAGTTAAAAAAAGAATAAAAAAGGTAAAAAATAAAAAACATTATACTCACCTTCCAATGGCCCCCGGTCTCCTTATCCGATGCGACCCGTCAAATGACTAAATGACGTCATGAAAGGTCCTTTTAGACCATCGCGAGCCGCCGGGGAGCCAGGACGCATCACTAAGGAGACCGGGGGCCATCAGAAGGTGAGTATAAGGTTTATTTTTTATTTTAAATTCTTTGTTTTTTAACAGGTTCTATGGTACCCGGGTCTGGAGGAGAGTCTCCTCTTCTCCAGACCCAGGTACCATCCGCACATAGAATCGCTTAATATCCGCATGTGTACATGTAGTCATGCGGATATTAAGCGATTCAATGCAAGTCAATGGCGGCAAAAACGCCGCGCTTACGCAAAATAATTGGTAGTGCTGCGGATTTTTCCGCAATGATAATCCGCAGCGGAAATTTCCGCAGCATGTGCACAGCACATGCAGATTATCATTGGGGAACATTGCAGACCTTCTACCAAGCGTTTAAGCGTTCCTGCGGCAGAATTGCCGCTGCGGAAACGCTTAAAAAACGCATAGTGGGCACACACCCTTACGCGGTGAAATGAGCTGCATCTGGATCTCGTTCACCTAAAGGGACTGTCAGCACAGAATGACTGTTCAAACTAAGTCCCAACTCTCGGTGCTTCATGACGGGGCCAATCATTTATATACACCTTCCCACCTGCTTGTTTGCCCTCTATCCACACCCTCCTCTTCTTTGATTGACAGCTCTGGCTTCATAGAACCAGAGAAGGAAGGAGACAGAGGTAAAACAAGCAGGTGGGAAGGTGTATATAAAGGATTGGCCCACGCCGTGATCCACGGAGCGCTTGTACTTGGTTTCAATAGTCATTCTGTGCTGACAGTCCCTTTAAAATAAGTGTTTCCCAAACTCCAGTCCTCACGGCCCCCCACAGGTCATGTCTTCAGGATTTCCATAGTATTGCACAGGTGAGAGAATTCCTGATTCCTTGATGATACTTTCATCACATGTGTAATACTGAGGAAATCCTGAAAACCTGACCTGTTGGGGGCCATGAGGACTGGAGTTTGGGAAACACTGCCTTAAATGGAGCGGTGCTGCAGTTTTATTATTCAGCAATTAGCAGGATCCCCCAACAATTTCTTAAGCAATGAGAAAATGCAGTCCCTAATGATGTCCTCTGACAATAAGCGGATCACGGACAGCAGATGCATTGGGTTCTGCATTTCTTGGAGAATGGGATGGGGCAGCTTCTGTCTTCTCAGTGATACAATCAGGAAGGAGATGCAGCGTGAGACAATCCCTGTCTAGATCTTTGATCTGATCATCAATACAGAGGGCTGATTGGTGAAGACAGAGGGAAAGGCTAATAAAATTATTAAAAAAAAACTTAGTTTTTCGGCTGGCACTTCCTCTGGGGTCAGTATGCCAACCTCATTGACTTCATAGCACTTGCCAGAGTGGGCAGACACGATTTTATTGCCTTTACACACGTCACCTCCACACAGGGCGATGCTGCTACGACGCCTCTGTAGTGATCAAACGTGGAGTCAAACAGCAGGGCTTTAAGAGGGCTGCCCTTTTCAATCTTGGGACTAAAACACAAAAATAAGACATCCTGTTAAGGGGGATAAAGGTGAGTAACAGCGTTCAGTCCAGAGTGATGAATTCCAAAAGACAAAGTTTATTCCGCCATCACATAGCGTTTCGACCTGTTATAGGTCTTTATCAAGTATATACAAAGACATACAGGGATACTGATCCCCTTTAAGGAAAATCAGTGGCCAGAACCCTTTAAATTCCCCTTAAATGGTCCAAAACTGAAACTGTGGGAACAATATAATCCACTTAGGGTTCAGCAAACTTACAGTCAAGGGTTTGATAAAATTATCTACACCCTTGTGTCTCCAGAAAGCATAGCGGACGTTCACGTGCTGAAAATGCCGACCAGTGCTGGAGTGAGCGGAGGTCCGCAGCTTGTGACACTCCTGCTGTAGTGAAACTACAGGTCCCAGCAGGCTGACGGTCTCTCATCAAGTTATGCTGGGAGCTGCAGTTTCACAAATAGTGCTAGAGGATCCATGTCAGAAATATGAGGCTGCCACTAGGGTTTCTCCCACAAATATGTAATCGGACGTGGAGCAGATCCGCACGTGGATGAGCCATATTCTCTATCTGTGAACATACTACTCCTTCACTCAGATTCTAAGTGGTTCTGCAGCGCATCTGTGCAGAGCAAGCTGTCAATCAAAATCCGGGCCGGGTTTACAGCTGTCGCCCCTGATATAGTGAGCGGTGCTGTGATCCAAGACTGTAGCCGCTCCGTGCACAACGATGAGTGAAGGCCGGCGGCTGCAGGGAGGAAAGAAGTTAATTTTCTCCCGATACCTACACTATCAATAAGGCGGTCGGGCAGCATTGTAACAATATTTATCTGCAGATTAACCCTATACCTGCAGGTACATAGCATTTTCCAAGGTGACAGGTTCCCTTTAATAAAGAGAAGATGGATAGAGCCGCATTAGTCCGTACTCACGGTGGAAGCCTCCTGACAACTTCTTGAAGAACACTTTCCACATTTGTTCCAAGCTTCCCCGACATCTAATAGAAATAAACAGAGAAATGAATTTCTTAATACAGTTTAGAACTCGGCTACAATGAATCAGAAGAAATGAAACCTGTTTGAAGCTGAGAAGCAATCAAGCCCCTCCGTAAGCCACACAGAACATGGCTACTTATGTCATCTGCAGGTGATTAAAGGAACCTGTCATGTTGAAATGGTATAAGATCTGTAGGGGGTGTTGTAGAGCAGAGAAGTTGATCAGACTGATAGACATATCTGTGGGAAGAGAGTCAGCAAAACTGGCATTTTATGCAGTGAAAGTCCTGCCGTATGTACACTAGTCCAGTGGGCGGTCCTACTATGTGATTGACAGTTCCCTGTATGACCATGCAGGCAAAGATAGCTGTCAATCACTAGTAGGACCGCCCACTGGACTCATCTGTACAAACAGCAGGATTCCACTGAATAAATTGATACAGGAAAAACATCTATCTTTGTAGCGTATTAGCCAGTAGATAGAAGAGTATTTAGATTTGAGAGTCCTCAGTGGTTGATACCATCTTTTCCGTTAGCCATTAAAAGGTAACAAATTGCAGGCTTTCCAGACTACTCAGGTCTCAGGTCTGCCTGATGAAGAAGCCTGAGTCGTCTGGAAAGCTTGCAATTTGTTACCATCTTTTCCGTTAGCCATTAAAGGTATCAACCACTGAGGACTCTCAAATCTAATGAATAAATTACAATTTATACTGAATCTTCTCCCACAAATCTATATATCATTCTGCTCAGTTTCTCATGGATAAAACCTGCACATCTGAATGAAGCTTTAATGTTGTTATTACAATCATGTAAACGCAGATCATAAAATCTTTCATACGATCATTTTTTTAACACCTAAAACCCCAATGGGTCGTTCTTAGACCTGTGTAGCTTACCAAGCCCAATTTCTAAAAGTTGCAGGAGTGCTGTAAAATAGGGAGCTGCACATTTTTGCGCAAAAATGATGCATCACAAAAGTTGTTTTTTTTTTTGTTTTTTTTTTTAACACCAAAAATTGATGTCAATTCCTCGCTACATTGCCCCTTTTCCAGCCACATTTTGTAGAAAAAAATAAAAAGACAAGGTACAGACAGCGGAGTTAAATTTGCCTACAGGAATGATTTTGATCTGGAGCGCATCGTACCCGGATACAGTCACTAGCGGGAACGTCAAACATCTTCTCAATTTGTTTCTCCACCCTTTCCGGATCTGCATTCTTCAAGTCTATCTAAAAGCAAAAGTATAAATACTAATTATTTATCAAAGCTGGACAACATCTAGAAACCATAGAATAAAACTGGCTTAAAATATAGTGTGAACAAGAGTTTAGGGAGAGATGTACAACTGGCACTGGCCTATAAAAGGGATTGTGTAATCGTACAAAACTAGCAAAAATGTAAAGCGCCTGGAAAACAAGGAACGTGCAATTTACCTCTTAGTAAAATCCTATGCTTTCTCAAGAACAGAGGAATTTTAATTTCATATTTTTTTTAATCAAATCATTTTTATTGAAAAACTCCAACTACAAATATTCCATCTTTCAAGTAACATACATGACATAGTAATTCCATAGTAAAAATATGAACAAAGTATCTGAACTTCAATTCCCATAACCCACCCTAAACCCAAATCCCAACACTCCAGAGAGAACCATTTTCAGAGCAGTTCTAGAATAACGGACTATAGCATTCGTAGAAGGGGAAGAAGATAAAAAAGTGACTAACAAAGGGGTAGCAGCGTTTTAATGTTATCATTTACTGCTTGATGCCGGAGCCGGGGAGTGCACGCTGAAAACTGTTGCAGGCTGCTGTAATCACAGGACACAAGCAAACAGCATGGCATTTCCTATCAGCAGGGAGGAAGTAAAGGGAACAGTAATGAAAGTCTCCTCCTACTCCGCTCCATATTGAAATGAATAGTGTGCATCCTGCAAATGAGATGCATACAGCAAACAATTGATTTTCCATACATAGGTTTTGAGTTGACCACTGGATATACACATGTGTATCACTAATTACCAGAACTGGAAATCGAAAAAAAAGACGAGCAAGTTTGGGGTGAATCCAGCCTTCATTACTGCACAGCCGCTCAGAGGGATCGGTACTAGGAACAGCAGGAGTGCCGGCGATGGTCACAGATTTACCTGCTGCGGGACTGAAGGAGTCTGATCGCGCTCGGCTCGAAGCTTTTTACCTGGTTTACGACAGGAATAATTGAAAGCTGTGCTTCAAAGGCCAGGAAGAAGTTTGCCACCATCTATTAGAAAATAGACAAACTTAGGATAGAAACAATATGAACATATACCCTGCTATAAGTAAGTAAAAAGCAATAGGAAATATATATAATATAGGGTACATAGTAAACATGGTTTTTGATTAAAAAAAAAAAAGCCATCCCACCAGCACCAAGGTGTACCCAGTCAGTTATGTGAAGTATATAATAAAATACACTTTAGTACAATATTAGTATCTTGTCCCTTTAAATCGGCAGCTACTTCTGTCACCATGGTAACTGCATTCATACTCAGCCAATAGGATTGCTTTGTTTGAATTTGAAGAAAAAAAAAAAAAGTCTCTATATGGTCAGTTTGTTCCATCTCATCTGAGTGTGAAGACAGACACCTGCGATCAGCGAGATTATAGGTATAAGACGTGATATAATATAACGGACGGAGCCACATCCCATCACACGCACTCAGCGACCACAACTGACAGGAATCAGCACATTTATCAGAGGAGAAGTCATTATTCCCCAACACATGATAAGTGACAACTTCTAGATCTGCTGGGAACCCAACTAATCCCTGCTAGTACCTCCCCGGACCACCGCTCCATTCATTCTCTATGCAGGAGAAAGCTGAGTACAGCGCCCCCTATAGAGAATGAACGGACCGGCGGTTGAACATTTGCACTTCGCTCACTTCTATCTATAAGTGCTGTTCTGCTGATTGGGTCATAGCGGCCAAACCCACCGATCTAAGAGTCATCACCTATCCAGAGATCAGTGAGAACTTGTTCCAACTAGACATCCCCTTTAATTGAAGAGATCACATATCTAACAGCCAATCCTATTCATTCCCAATCTTCCCTGTGCCCAGTAATGCCCCTGGGTATATCGCCAATATGAGCCAATCACCAAACCCTCTGCTGACTGTTCCCCATGTTTTATAGATTTTGGATCCGTTTCTACAAGAGAAGATCTCAGCGGCCACCATGGGGATGGGTTACTCTGCCAGCGATGGAGCAGGTAGTATCCACCAGCCTGTGATATCTCACCTTCCTCCATATTCTGCTGTTACATGCGTTTCTTCAGCTTTACCCCTTCCCAACAGAACCAATTGATGGTTTTTTCTGTTTTTTCCTTGGCTTTTTCCAAGGGCTATAACTTTTTCATGTCTGTCCACATAGTGTGAGGTCTTGTTATTTTGTAGGATGAGCGGTACTTATAAATCCCACCATTCATTTACCACATAGTACTAGAAAACGGGAAAAACATTCCAAGTGCAGTAAAAGTGCGAAAAAAAAAGCCTGACCCTGTTTTTCTGGGAAGGGTTTTAACGGCGTACATAGTGTGGTGAAAATGACCTGGTAATAGGATCCTACTCCTCAGTGTGATCACAGCAGGACGAAACTTCTCCAAGAGTTTTGGCAAAAGAAAAAAACTTTTTTTTATGGTGTCACCATTTTTTCTGAGACCCGTAACATTTTCATTTTTCGGGTTGATGGAGCTGTGTGGGGGCTTATTTTTTGAAGGGCATGAGGACTTTATTGATAACATTTTGGGACACATATGACACGGTCATCGCTTCTTACAGGGTTTTCTGTAGTATTGTGGCGAACGAAAAAAATGCAATTTTGTCTTTTTGAATTTTTTTCTGTGTTCACTGATAGTTTATTTTTTTTTATATTTGGATAGATTATATTTCTCTGAAAGAGACCATACCACAAATGTGTATATTTTTATTATCTTTATTTTTAGTGGGAGGTGAGTTGAACGTGTGGGGTTTTAATATTTTAAACTTTTTTTTTTTTTTTAATTTTCACTGCATTTGTATACATTATCTGATTGCTTGTGCTATATACAGCGATACCACAGTAATGCTCCATATAGCAAAATCACGGTCTTCTTTACAGCCCAAATGAAGCTTTATGATGACAGGCACGGAGGCTTCAGCAGACCCCCGGATGTCATAGCAGTCCATCTGCGCCCTGTGATCGCATCACAGGAGCGCCGGTGAGCACATGGAACGATGCGTCCCAATGCCGGCGCGCTGTTAATGCTGCTGTTAGTGATTGACAGCAGCACTGAACAGGTTAACAGTGGTGGGCAGATCTTCGCTCCACTCGCAGCTCTTAGAGGCAGGTCCTGGTTGTTTGTCACAGCCATTATCTGCCATGTACGGGGCGAGCTGACTCTGCTCCATACACCCGCTACTGACTTATACCAGACATGTACGGCAGATGTTGGTAAGGAGTTAAAGCGGTTGTCCTGCTTTGCGGCCATTTGTTTTTTTTTACTTTAATGCAAGTATTTGGGGCTAAAATTGATTTCTGTAATTGAGTTTCATGAAAAATGTTGCCTTCTGTAGCATCTGTGCTGCACTGTCTATTCCTGGCTGCAAAATTAGCTAACTGAGAATCTATCAGTGAGCTCCTTCTGACAGTCTTAAGGGAGAGGTTGTAGATCTTTCATCTGTTTTTTTTCCTGAGTGCCTTTTAGCTGATCTATGCCCAAAGAAAACATGAAACTTGAATGTGCAGGGAAGCAATAAGTCTGTAGTAACCAGTGAAAAATGAAACCTAAATGTAAAAAATTACTTTTAGTAGTAAATACATGGACATAAGAAAATACACACTGCTCAAAAAAATAAAGGGAACACCTAAACAACAGAATATAACTCCAAATAAATCAAACTTCTCTGAAATCAAACTGTCCACTTAGGAAACAACACTGATTGACAATCAATTTCACATGCTGTTGTGCAAATGTAATAGACAATAGATGGAAATTATTGGCAATTATCAAGACACCCTCAATAAAGGAGTGGTTCTGCAGGTGGGGACCACAGACCACATCTCAGTACCAGTGCTTTCTGGCTGATGTTTTGGTCAATTTTGAATGTTGGTTGTGCTTTCACACTCGTGGTAGCATGAGACGGACTCTACAACCCACAGAAGTTACTCAGGTAGTGCAGCTCATCCAGGATGGCACATCAGTGAGAGCTGTGGGAAGAAGGTTTGCTGTGTCTGTCAGCGTAGCGTCCAGAGGCTGGAGGCGTTACCAGGAGACAGGCCAGTACACCAGGAGACGTGGAGGGGGCCGTAGGATGGCAACAACCCAGCAGCAGGACCTCTACCTCCGCCTTTGTGCAAGAAGGAACAGGAGGAGCACTGCCAGAGCTCTGCAAAATGACCTCCAACAGACCACAAATGTGCATGTGTCTGCACAAACGGTTAGAAACTGACTCCATGAGGGTGGTATGAGGGCCCAACGTCCACAGATGGGGGTTGTGCTCACAACCCAACACCGTGCAGGACGCTTGGCATTTGCCACAGAACACCAGGATTGGCAAAGTCGCCACTGGCTCCCTGTGCTCTTTACAGATGAAAGCAGGTTCACACTGAGCACATGTGACAGACGTGACAGAGTCTGGAGACGCCGTGGAGAGCGATCTCCTGCCTGCAACATCCTTCAGCATGACCGGTTTGGCAGTGGGTTAGTAATAGTGTGAGGTGGCATTTCTTTGGAGGGCCGCACAGCCCTCCATCTGCTCGCCAGAGGTAGCCTGACTGCCATTAGGTACAGAGATGAGATCCTCAGGCCCCTTGTGAGACCATATGCTGGTGCGGTTGGCACTGGGTTCATCCTAATGCAGAACAATGCCAGACCTCATGTGGCTGGAGTGTGTCAGCCTCATTTTGACTTGTTTTAAGGACATTACATCAAAGTTGGATCAGCCTGTAGTGTGTTTTCCACTTTAATTTTGGGGGTGACTCCAAATCCAGGCCTCCATTGGTTAATAAATTTGATTTCCATTGATGATTTTGTATGAACATTTGCTAAAGAAGAACTGCGCCCAGCGGAGCCAAGCTGAAGGAAGAGAATGGACTTGATCTGTCTTCAGACATTTTTTCAAGTTGCCCCTCAGGAAGGGGCCAGTTCACTTTTTAGCTGGGTTAAAATACACTGCTCAAAAAAATAAAGGGAATACTCAAATAACACATCCTAGATCTGAATGAATGAAATATTCTCATCGAATACTTTGTTCTGTACAAAGTTGAATGTGCTGACAACAAAATCACACAAAAATCATCAATGGAAATCAAATTTATTAACCAATGGAGGCCTGGATTTGGAGTCACCCCCAAAATTAAAGTGGAAAAACACACTACAGGCTGATCCAACATTGATGTAATGTCCTTAAAACAAGTCAAAATGAGGCTCAGTATTGTGTGTGGCCTCCACATGCCTGTATGATCTCCCTACAATGCCTGGGCATGCTCCTGCTGAGGTTGCGGATGGTCTCCTGTGGGATCTCCTCCCAGACCTGGACTAAAGCATCCGCCAACTCCTGGACAGTCTGTGGTGCAATGTGATGTTGGTGGATGGAGCGAGACATGATGTCCCAGATGTGCTCAATCGGATTCAGCTCTGGGGAACAGGTGGGCCAGTCCATAGCTTCAAAGCCTTCATCTTGCAGGAACTGCTGACACACTCCAGCCACATGAGGTCTGGCATTGTCCTGCATTAGGAGGAACCCAGGGCCCACTGCACCAGCATATTGTCTCACAAGGGGCCTGAGGATCTCATCTCGGTACTTAATGGCAGTCAGGCTACCTCTGGCGAGGACATGGAGGGCTGTGCAGCCCTCCAAAGAAATGCGACCCCACACCATTACTGACCCACTGCCAAACCGGTCGTGCTGAAGGATGTTGCAGGCAGCAGATCACTCTCCACGGTGTCTCCAGACTCCGTCACGTCTGTCACATGTGCTCAGTGTGAACCTGCTTTCATCTGTGAAGAGCACAGGGCGCCAGTGGTGACTTTGCCAATTCTGGTGTTCTGTGGCAAATGCCAAGCGTCCTGCACAGTGTTGGGCTGTGAGCACAACCCCCATCTGTGGATGTCGGGCCCTCATACCACCCTCATGGAGTCAATTCTAACCGTTTGTGCAGACACATGCACAGTTGTGGCCTGCTGGAGGTCATTATGCAGGGCTCTGGCAGTGCTCCTCCTGTTGCTTCTTGCACAAAAGCGGAGGTAGCGGTCCTACTGCTGGGTTGTTGCCCTCCTACGGCCCCCTCCACGTCTCCTGGTGTACTGGCCTGTCTCCTGGTAGCGTCTCCAGCCTCTGGACACTACGCTGACAGACACAGCAAACCTCCTTGCCACAGCTCTCACAGATGTGCCATCCTGGATGACCTGCACTACCTGAGCATCTTCTGTGGGTTGTAGAGTCCGTCTCATGCTACCACGAGTGTGAAAGCACAACCAACATTGAAAAGTGACCAAAACATCAGCCAGAAAGCACTGGTACTGAGATGTGGTCTGTGGTTCCCACCTGCAGAACCACTCCTTTATTGAGGATGTCTTGATAATTGCCAATAATTTCCATCTATTGTCTATTCCATTTGCACAACAGCATGTGAAATTGATTGTCAATCAGTGTTGCTTCCTAAGTGGACAGTTTGATTTCAGAGAAGTTTGATTTACTTGGAGTTATATTCTGTTGTTTAAGTGTTCCCTTTATTTTTTTGAGCAGTGTATCTAAAAAAAAAAATTACTGCAGCTTTAATGCTATTTATTACGTCTCACCAGTAAGAACATGGCATAAGCGTAATTTAAAGGAAGAGGAGGACATTATTCACTCCAGTTTCCTGCGGCCCCTCGGGAGTATAGGTTGCTGCACAGTAGTCCGCATTCTGCGTAAAACAGGAAAAAACACTTTTACTTAGTGGGATGAGGGCAGCACGGTGGTCAGTAGTGGCACTCTGTCAGTTGAGCATTGCTCCTAATATCTGGTTGTGTTTCCTGAGAAGAGGGGACCCACCAAAGATAAGACCCACCAAAGAGGAGTTCCACCAAAGAGGAGTCCCACCGAAGAGGAGTCCCACCGAAGAGGAGTCCCACCGAAGAGGAGACCCACCGAAGAGGAGTCCCACCGAAGCGGAGACCCACCGAAGAGGAGACCCACCGAAGAGTAGACCCACCGAAGAGGAGACCCAACGAAGAGGAGACCCACCAAAGAGGAGTCCCACCGAAGAGGAGTCCCACCGAAGAGGAGACCCACCGAAGAGGAGTCCCACCGAAGAGGAGTCCCACCGAAGAGGAGACCCACCGAAGAGGAGACCCACCGAAGAGGAGACTGAAGAGAAGTCCCACCGAAGAGGAGACCCACCGAAGAGGAGTCCCACCGAAGAGGAGTCCCACCGAAGAGGAGACCCACCGAAGAGGAGACCGAAGAGAAGTCCCACCGAAGAGGAGACCCACCGAAGAGGAGTCCCACCGAAGAGGAGTCCCACCGAAGAGGAGTCCCACCGAAGAGGAGACCCACCGAAGAGGAGTCCCACCGAAGAGGAGACCGAAGAGGAGTCCCACCGAAGAGGAGACCCACCGAAGAGGAGACCCACCGAAGAGGAGTCCCACCGAAGAGGAGACCCACCGAAGAGGAGACCCACCGAAGAGGAGTTCCACCGAAGAGGAGACCCACCGAAGAGGAGACCCACCGAAGAGAGACGAAGAGGAGTCCCACCGAAGAGGAGACCCACCGAAGAGGAGACCCACCGAAGAGGAGTCCCACCGAAGAAGAGACCACCGAAGAGGAGTCCCACCGAAAAGGAGTCCCACCGAAGAGGAGACCCACCGAAGAGGAGTCCCACAGAAGAGGAGACCCACAGAAGAGGAGACCCACCGAAGAGGAGACCCACCGAAGAGGAGTCCCACCGAAGAGGAGACCCACCAAAGAGGAGACCCACCGAAGAGGAGTCCCACCGAAGAGGAGTCCCACCGAAGAGGAGACCCACCGAAGAGGAGTCCCACCGAAGAGGAGTCCCACCGAAGAGGAGACCCACCGAAGAGGAGACCCACCGAAGAGGAGACCGAAGAGAAGTCCCACCGAAGAGGAGACCCACCGAAGAGGAGTCCCACCGAAGAGGAGTCCCACCGAAGAGGAGTCCCACCGAAGAGGAGACCCACCGAAGAGGAGACCCACCGAAGAGGAGACCCACCGAAGAGGAGACCGAAGAGAAGTCCCACCGAAGAGGAGACCCACCGAAGAGGAGTCCCACCAAAGAGGAGTCCCACCGAAGAGGAGACCGAAGAGAAGTCCCACCGAAGAGGAGACCCACCGAAGAGGAGTCCCACCGAAGAGGAGTCCCACCGAAGAGGAGTCCCACCGAAGAGGAGACCCACCGAAGAGGAGTCCCACCGAAGAGGAGACCCACCGAAGAGGAGTCCCACCGAAGAGGAGTCCCACCGAAGAGGAGACCCACCGAAGAGGAGTCCCACCGAAGAGGAGACCCACCGAAGAGGAGACCCACCGAAGAGGAGTCCCACCAAAGAGGAGACCCACCGAAGAGGAGACCCACCGAAGAGAGACGAAGAGGAGTCCCACCGAAGAAGAGACCCACCGAAGAGGAGTCCCACCGAAGAGGAGTCCCACCGAAGAGGAGACCCACCGAAGAGGAGTCCCACAGAAGAGGAGACCCACAGAAGAGGAGACCCACCGAAGAGGAGACCCACCGAAGAGGAGTCCCACCGAAGAGGAGTCCCACCGAAGAGGAGACCCACCGAAGAGGAGACCCACCGAAGAGGAGACCGAAGAGAAGTCCCACCGAAGAGGAGTCCCACCGAAAAGGAGTCCCACCGAAGAGGAGTCCCACCGAAGAGGAGACCCACCGAAGAGGAGACCCACCGAAGAGGAGTCCCACCGAAGAGGAGTCCCACCGAAGAGGAGACCCACCAAAGAGGAGACCCACCGAAGAGGAGTCCCACCGAAGAGGAGACCCACCGAAGAGGAGTCCCACCGAAGAGGAGACCCACCGAAGAGGAGACCCACTGAAGAGGAGACCGAAGAGGAGTCCCACCGAAGAGGAGACCCACCGAAGAGGAGTCCCACCGAAGCGGAGACCCACCGAAGAGGAGACCCACCGAAGAGAGACGAAGAGGAGTCCCACCGAAGAGTAGACCCACCGAAGAGGAGACCCAACGAAGAGGAGACCCACCAAAGAGGAGTCCCACCGAAGAGGAGTCCCACCGAAGAGGAGACCCACCGAAGAGGAGTCCCACCGAAGAGGAGTCCCACCAAAGAGGAATCCCACCGAAGAGGAGACCCACCGAAGAGGAGACCCACCGAAGAGGAGACTGAAGAGAAGTCCCACCGAAGAGGAGACCCACCGAAGAGGAGTCCCACCGAAGAGGAGTCCCACCGAAGAGGAGACCCACCGAAGAGGAGACCGAAGAGAAGTCCCACCGAAGAGGAGACCCACCGAAGAGGAGTCCCACCGAAGAGGAGTCCCACCGAAGAGGAGTCCCACCGAAGAGGAGACCCACCGAAGAGGAGTCCCACCGAAGAGGAGACCGAAGAGGAGTCCCACCGAAGAGGAGACCCACCGAAGAGGAGACCCACCGAAGAGGAGTCCCACCGAAGAGGAGACCCACCGAAGAGGAGACCCACCGAAGAGGAGTTCCACCGAAGAGGAGACCCACCGAAGAGGAGACCCACCGAAGAGAGACGAAGAGGAGTCCCACCGAAGAGGAGACCCACCGAAGAGGAGACCCACCGAAGAGGAGTCCCACCGAAGAAGAGACCCACCGAAGAGGAGTCCCACCGAAGAGGAGTCCCACCGAAGAGGAGACCCACCGAAGAGGAGTCCCACAGAAGAGGAGACCCACAGAAGAGGAGACCCACCGAAGAGGAGTCCCACCGAAGAGGAGTCCCACCGAAGAGGAGTCCCACCGAAGAGGAGACCCACCAAAGAGGAGACCCACCGAAGAGGAGTCCCACCGAAGAGGAGTCCCACCGAAGAGGAGACCCACCGAAGAGGAGTCCCACCGAAGAGGAGTCCCACCGAAGAGGAGACCCACCGAATAGGAGACCCACCGAAGAGGAGACCGAAGAGAAGTCCCACCGAAGAGGAGACCCACCGAAGAGGAGTCCCACCGAAGAGGAGTCCCACCGAAGAGGAGTCCCACCGAAGAGGAGACCCACCGAAGAGGAGACCCACCGAAGAGGAGACCCACCGAAGAGGAGACCGAAGAGAAGTCCCACCGAAGAGGAGACCCACCGAAGAGGAGTCCCACCAAAGAGGAGTCCCACCGAAGAGGAGACCGAAGAGAAGTCCCACCGAAGAGGAGACCCACCGAAGAGGAGTCCCACCGAAGAGGAGTCCCACCGAAGAGGAGTCCCACCGAAGAGGAGACCCACCGAAGAGGAGTCCCACCGAAGAGGAGACCCACCGAAGAGGAGTCCCACCGAAGAGGAGTCCCACCGAAGAGGAGACCCACCGAAGAGGAGTCCCACCGAAGAGGAGACCCACCGAAGAGGAGACCCACCGAAGAGGAGTCCCACCAAAGAGGAGACCCACCGAAGAGGAGACCCACCGAAGAGAGACGAAGAGGAGTCCCACCGAAGAAGAGACCCACCGAAGAGGAGTCCCACCGAAGAGGAGTCCCACCGAAGAGGAGACCCACCGAAGAGGAGTCCCACAGAAGAGGAGACCCACAGAAGAGGAGACCCACCGAAGAGGAGACCCACCGAAGAGGAGTCCCACCGAAGAGGAGACCCACCGAAGAGGAGTCCCACCGAAGAGGAGTCCCACCGAAGAGGAGACCCACCGAAGAGGAGACCCACCGAAGAGGAGACCGAAGAGAAGTCCCACCGAAGAGGAGTCCCACCGAAAAGGAGTCCCACCGAAGAGGAGTCCCACCGAAGAGGAGACCCACCGAAGAGGAGACCCACCGAAGAGGAGTCCCACCGAAGAGGAGTCCCACCGAAGAGGAGACCCACCGAAGAGGAGTCCCACCGAAGAGGAGACCCACCGAAGAGGAGACCCACTGAAGAGGAGACCGAAGAGAAGTCCCACCGAAGAGGAGACCCACCGAAGAGGAGTCCCACCGAAGAGGAGTCCCACCGAAGAGGAGTCCCACCGAAGAGGAGACCCACCGAAGAGGAGTCCCACCGAAGAGGAGACCCACCGAAGAGGAGTCCCACCGAAGAGGAGTCCCACCGAAGAGGAGTCCCACCGAAGAGGAGACCCACCGAAGAGGAGACCCACCGAAGAGGAGTCCCACCGAAGAGGAGACCCACCGAAGAGGAGACCCACCGAAGAGAGACGAAGAGGAGTCCCACCGAAGAGGAGACCCACCGAAGAGGAGACCCACCAAAGAGGAGACCCACCGAAGAGGAGTCCCACCGAAGAGGAGACCCACCGAAGAGGAGTCCCACCGAAGAGGAGTCCCACCGAAGAGGAGACCCACCGAAGAGGAGATCCACCGAAGAGGAGACCCACCGAAGAGGAGTCCCACAGAAGAGGAGACCCACAGAAGAGGAGACCCACCGAAGAGGAGTCCCACCGAAGAGGAGTCCCACCGAAGAGGAGACCCACCGAAGAGGAGACCCACCGAAGAGGAGTCCCACCGAAGAGGAGACCCACCGAAGAGGAGTCCCACCGAAGAGGAGTCCCACCGAAGAGGAGTCCCACCGAAGAGGAGACCCACCAAAGAGGAGACCCACCGAAGAGGAGTCCCACCGAAGAGGAGACCCACCGAAGAGGAGACCCACCGAAGAGGAGTCCCACCGAAGAGGAGACCCACCGAAGAGGAGTCCCACCGAAGAGGAGTCCCACCGAAGAGGAGTCCCACCGAAGAGGAGACCGAAGAGAAGTCCCACCGAAGAGGAGACCCACCGAAGAGGAGTCCCACCGAAGAGGAGTCCCACCGAAGAGAAGACCGAAGAGGAGTCCCACCGAAGAGGAGTCCCACCGAAGAGGAGACCCACCGAAGAGGAGTCCCACCGAAGAGGAGACCCACCGAAGAGGAGTCCCACCGAAGAGGAGTCCCACCGAAGAGGAGAACCACCGAAGAGGAGACCCACCGAAGAGGAGACTGAAGAGGAGACCCACCGAAGAGGAGACTGAAGAGGAGACCCACCGAAGAGGAGTCCCACCGAAGAGGAGTCCCACCGAAGAGGAGTCCCACCGAAGAGGAGACCCACCGAAGAGGAGACCGAAGAGGAGTCCCACCGAAGAGGAGACCCACCGAAGAGGAGACCGAAGAGGAGTCCCACCGAAGAGGAGACCGAAGAGGAGTCCCACCGAAGAGGAGTCCCACCGAAGAGGAGACCCACAGAAGAGGAGTCCCACCGAAGAGGAGTCCCACCGAAGAGGAGACCGAAGAGGAGTCCCACAGAAGAGGAGACCCACCGAAGAGGAGTCCCACCGAAGAGGAGACCCACCGAAGAGGAGTCCCACCGAAGAGGAGTCCCACCGAAGAGGAGACCGAAGAGGAGACCCACCGAAGAGGAGACCCACCGAAGAGGAGTCCCACCGAAGAGGAGTCCCACCGAAGAGGAGACCCACCGAAGAGGAGACCGAAGAGGAGTCCCACCGAAGAGGAGACCCACCGAAGAGGAGTCCCACCGAAGAGGAGACCGAAGAGGAGTCCCACCGAAGAGGAGTCCCACCGAAGAGGAGTCCCACCGAAGAGGAGACCCACCGAAGAGGAGTCCCACCGAAGAGGAGACCCACCGAAGAGGAGTCCCACCGAAGAGGAGTCCCACCGAAGAGGAGACCGAAGAGGACAGAACTGCACCTTAAGATCCCTAGGGGGAAAGGGATGGCCAAAGGCCAGAAAAGACAACAATCGATCCTACAACAAAAAGGAAGAAGCAGAACCAGAACAACGTCCGCCATTACATCAACCGGTATTTGAGGGGAAAGAGGAACATCATGTGGACCATCCTGCTGGGACCTCTCTGCCGATAACATCATACGGCAATACCGGCTGGTAAGTATAAATCCACCAAAGTAATAATAGCAGGATAGTAGTTATATAGTGGTAGTATATGAGTATTAGTGTAATTTGAGTAATAATACTAGTGATAATAGTAAGAAAGTAATAAAATAACAATAGTAATAGTAGTAGGTAGAATAGCAGTGTGATCCAGGGTTCTAGGACTGATCGCCTTTTCTCGGGGTCAAGAAGGAATTTTTCCGCTGTGACACAAATTGGCTGAAGGTGTCCTGAGGTTTTTGCCTTCTTTTGGATCAACACTCTAGGTATAGGGTAGTATTAGTAGCAATAGGAAAGAAGAATAATACCGTAATAAGACATCAGGTTATTATTATTAATAAATATAAACTAGTTATATCTATAGAAAGAACAAAGAGTAAATAAAAATAATTATAGACGTAGTTCAATCAATACTGTAATATTAAATAGTTATAGAAAAGTTAGAGTAGTACTTTAATAAGAAAGCAGGACACAAGACAAAATATATAAAAAACTATATTAAAAACAACTGTAGTAGTACATTTAGTACAGTAATAGTAATTACATAACTAGTAACATAATTAGGTTTGATCCGGGGTCCTAGGACTGATCGTCTTTTCTCAGGGTCAAGAAGGAAATTTTTCCCTGTGACACAAATTGGCTGAAGGTGTCCTGGGGTTTCTGCCTTCTTCTGGATCAACACTGTAGGTATAGGGCAGTATTAGTAGTGATAGGAAAGAAGAATAATACTGTAATAAGATAGCACAATGTTAATAATAACCATATCAAATAGTTAGATTTATAAAAACAAATTAAAATAACTCCAGTAGTACAATAATTAGTGTAATATATAACTTGTAATAACATTATTAGGTTTGATCCAGGGTCCTAGGACTGATCGCCTTTTTCCGGGGTCAAGAAGGAATTTTTCCCGTGACACAAATTGGCGGTAGGTGTCCTGGGGTTTTTGCCTTCTTCTGGATCAACAGCTTTAGGCATAGGGATTTTAGTAATACCATTAATAGAATCACAAGAATAATAAAAAAAATCGAATTAAATTTTTTAATTAGTTTTATAACAGTTACAATTAATTGGATTAATGCAATAATAATAAATAGTAAAAATGGTGGTAATAACAATAAAAAAAACTAGTCCCAGTTACTAAGTTAGTGTAGTGTTAGTGTAGGGACCCATCTGAAGAGGTCGCCTTGACGTTGGCAGATGGGCTCGCACAATTTGCTCAAAATGTGTGCTAAGAACCTCATATTTCTATGTACAGGAGATCTAGCAGTAATTCCATTCAGGAGATAGATATCTGTGTACACACACACTTTGTTATATACTTTTGTGCAGCACACAGGGCAGGTATACAGGTACAGGGCGAGAGTGTTACAGTGATATTATAACTCGGCCTTAAGGATAAAATGCTGACAACTACAGAACCTGGAAACACATCCGAAACTAGACCTTGTAAGTAACTGGTTCCCAGCTAGTGGTGAATATGTACAGGGCAGTCCGGTACCAGGACCCGCTCTATAGGACACATTATCATCAGGCAGGTCCTGTCAGGGCTCTTACAAGATCTGCGGCAGAAGTGTGGCTGTATAACACATTCCTGCTCCTGCCTCAGCCTCCGACAGTGGAGCCAACCCTGACCCTGGCAGTTTAATCCACTGTATGACACAGTAGGGGGCTTCCACAGCATTTAGGCACTTTAGACAGGAGAGGGAGGCGCGATCATGGTGCCGATGAGTTTCTATGGCAGCCGAGATCTAACAATAGACCCCATGACGGCCATCTTACTGCTCCTATTAGACCCCGGCTGAGCAAAGGTCTATGAGGATGCCGGTGAGACTTATGTCGCCTGCTCTGCACATATTAGAAATGCCTAGGGCTGATTAGTTTTCCATTTGTAAATCTGATCCAGCAGCGCTGGGCTACCACTGACGTGATCAGGGCTATTGAGCTCCTAGATTGGGCAGAGGAGCTCAGTCTTCAGCAGGAGCTGGCCGAGGAGAGCGGAGCAACTTGCATGGGGCAGCTGCACAAGAAGTAACTCAAAAGGTGGAGATTTACCCGGAGACGTGGTGCCCGGGCTGTGATCTGCTGTGCAGGCTGCATAGTCGATGCCTCCTAGGACCCGAACTTCTGACTCGCCCCCTGGGCCGTGGGGCACGCGGAACCGGGCAAAAGGGAGACTCTGGGAGTAGTAGTGGCGGCCCGGTCCCGCGGCTCAGGGTGGTCAGACCAATGGTAGTCTGCTGCTGTACTTTAGATAATGTCCGACTACGCCACCCGTGGATTGCGGTTATTAGGAACCGCCGCTGCAAGGCAGTCCGCTGGGGCTGATGTTACTCCCCACGGGAAGAGTGCGGCCCCAGGGCAGTGTAGTGGATGGTGGGAGTAATGGTAGTGAGAGTCCCAGTACCGGTAGTGCTGGAGGAGCGAAAGAGCACACAAACAACGTCCAATGTCTTTTACTCACAGTTCAGGTACTCCGGGTCACTTCTGTGCACGTAGTGACCGCCCGAGCCGTGCTGCGTCCACCAGGTGAGGGGCTCGGTCAACTCCCAGGCAGCTCAGGAATATGGCACAGGACCCCCTTCTTTCCTTTCTCTGGCCTGCCTCACCAGTGACCCACTTCTGTCCAGCTGCCGCGGACTTGTGCGGTTAAACGTGGGCCCCGTCCTCCGCTGTCCTATATGGTGCCTTCCTAGCAGGTTTGATGAGGTGTCGCACCAATAAATGATCACGACGACCGGTCTTTGGCTGAGGGTTGTTTCTCCTCCACCAACTTGGGATCCGGTACCCTTAATTTGCCTGACTCTTCACCCTGGATTCTCATGGGTTCTTAGGGTCCCTTCCACCTTCTTGTTCCTGAGCCCTTCTGTTTCTCTGTCTCTCCTCCGTCTTTCCTGTTCCTTCTTCTCCTCCCTTCTCATGGAGCTGGGCTCAGGTGGCACCACAGCTCCCCTTCACTTCCTCCTCGGCCTCTCACTAGGCCCTCCTGGAGTAGAGCTCCTACAGAGCCTATACTCCCTGTCTTCTCCTCTCTGGACAGAACCTAGATCTAAGATGGTGCCCACCTTTTATACCTCCCTCTGACCATGAGCCCAGGTGACCAGCAACCAATGGGCTCCTACCTACACTCAGGAACCAACCCCTATCTGCCCCTACAGCACTGGGTGTTCCACCGCCCTCCCCACTCCAGGCAGGGACATAATCGGTCGTGCCTGCACTACTGTCTAGTGGGAGCACCGTTGAGCTGTCCCTCGGAAATGGGGTGTGTGTGCTGCATGCAGCTAACTGAGCCCTGGTCCACACTCCATCCTTACCCGGGAGTGGAATATCACACCTCTGGCAGAGGTGCAATACCCCTGTAGCGGCCGAACCCTCGGGGCGCTACACTTCACCCCTAACAGGCACAGCAGAGCTCGGACGGCTGCAAGTGAACGGAGAACGGCTGATTAGTAACTGCTGCGTCTCCTGCAGCTCAGATAAGAGCCGTACAGAGCGGGGGCTCAGTAATGATGAATACGGGAAGTGTCCGCCCCTCACATATCCTATATGCGGCCTCCAGAGGTAAAGTCTCCCCTGTAACCAGCGCCTTCTCCCACCTTCTCTGCTGGCATGCTCCATTGCTTAAAGGGGATGTCTGAAGAAAACAAGTTATCACTTATCCACAGGCTCGGTGATCACTTACTGATCGTGGGGGTCTGACCGCTGCGAACCATCGTCTGATCGGGAAGGAGTGGAAAGTCAGGATTCAACTGCAGCTCCATTCATTCTCTATGGGGCTCCAGAAAAGCCGAGCTCAGGGCTTGAATGCCACATAGGGAAGGAATGGAGCGGATCCTGGAGTAATAACATGTCCTCCTCTCCTCAGCTTTCTGTCTGTGTAAGTGGCTCAGCCCTTGTCTCCCCTTCTGCACTGGCTTCTGTACTGGTCCCTGTAGACTTTCTCCTATGAGGAAGAGGAACCCCTCTGCCCTTCTGCTCTCAGTCCTCTGCGGCTTTTCCCCATCGCTCAGTGCAGCCATTATATATAATAAGGATCATTCTTGTCCAGCTTTCATCCCGCCCAGCTGACAAGGTAATAAACATGTGAGGTGGAAGGTTCACAATTATTAGATGTGTTGTGAAAAGTCTCCACAGCAAATTCAGAGAAAACTGCAGGGTGACCGCTTGTGAAACCAGCACAAAATCCAGCGGACAGCGCCTCCCTGCCCCCCGCCGGTCTCTGTATCCTGGCATTCAGCTATTCCATTTGGTGCTTATTCAGGGAGGAAAATAAAAATGTGATGTTCTTACACAGACGCCTGAAGACGCGACGTTCGCTGCGCTGACACCCAGCTGCGCTTGGTATCACAGATCCTAGAAGTGTGCATTGATGGATTCCTCCACAAGAGGCCCTCATAAGCATTCACACACCTCCACCTTCCACCTCAGACCACCAGAGGGAGACCATTAGGGATATATAAAGGGAAGGTGGAGCCAGGCAGCCCAGAAAGTGATTCAGAAGTTTCCTGCTCAGACACAGAAGGACTCAGTTCAGTCGAGCCAGAGCCTAGCAGTTCCTGCAGAAAGAGTTCAGTACAGTCTGTAGAGTGATTCCAGACTAGAACTCACAGAGCTCAGGATAGAGAGCTAGGAGTGTGCCGACGCTCTGAGAGCGGCGAAGAAGAGCAGTGTCCCGGCTGCAGTGTGTGTAGCCTAGTGAGGGCCCCGAGAGGGGCCGAAGGCGAGTGGAGAGTGAGTACATAGGGGGCAGAGGAGCTTAATTAGCTCACCCTGAAGCATTTACCGGACACTGGGTCCGAAGCTTACCGGGATCTCTACGACCCAGTAAAGCATAACCGGAATCCCTGGAGAACTACAGGTCCCAGTGTGGCACCCCAGGGGTCTGGTTTCCACAGTAACGGCAATGTTATGTCTGAGAGCAGGTGGGAGGTCTCTTGGTCAGGGATCCTGTGCATGCCACACCTCCTGCCCAGTCCTGGGAGGGGAAGAACTTCCCCTATATAAACCTAGGGCTGAGGCAGGGTTAGTGAGTAGAGAAGAAGTAGAGACAGAGAAGAGAAGCAGCATAGGAAGAAACAACAGGAGCTCTGTGGGAGCAGTGCTATAAGGAGTCAGGGGCTGGCAGCTGCAGAGCTCGCCCTGACTGAGAAGCTATCACCGGACCCGGAGTCCGAGGCTGTGGGGACTAACTCCTATCCAGCAGCAGAAACCGACCGGCAGGGGATTTCAGGTCCTCTGGCCAAGAAACCCGAAGGCACGGTCACACGCGTGGGACCAGCACCGCCGTCGTGGAGCGGACGCCACTAGAAGGCCCCGAGTCACCGGCCATACGGGTGAGCACCACACGGTACACTCAGGGACGTGGGCTACTTATACCCGCCTCTAGCAAGGTAGCCAGAAGAGTACAGTTAGTTTGGGAGGCCTACAACTCCGCCTGGCCAGGGGAGATCCCATCTGCTCAAGGACTGACCAGGCCCCAATCGCTAGCCAGTACTCCGGGAGGGTCTATCTTTGTCACCAGTAAAGACCCTGAACTACACCGTACCGTCTCCGAGTGGTTCCTGCTACCCCCATCATCCACGTCGGCTGCCCTGAGGCCATACCCCTCCCGTTGGGGGTGATACTATCACGCTGCACAATCCTACCACCAGCCTCAGCGGTCTGCCCTGCAGCGGCAGCTCCTTCGCTGCATTCAACGGGTGGCGTAGTCGTACAACATCTACCGCTAATACAGCGCCACTTAGTCTGACTCCCTGGGCACGGACCGGGTCACCGCCACGAGACTACAACCCTCAACAGATCCGGCTCCGGGTAAGCTCCCGCGTGCGCAACGCTGCGCGACACAGGCCCAGGGGTGCGTCACCAGGATCGCTAGAGTGCTGATACGTAACAGAGCCAGGAGACACATAGGCCTCGCAAGCTGAGGAGCGTGTACTCCAAGAAAAGGCCCTACCACAAGGTCAGCCAGCGCAGGACAGAGACAAAGTTAGGCCTAGCTCCAGGCAGGTCAGAAACTTACTACGCAGAGGCAAGAAACAGGAGGCCCTACACCCGCTCATTGGAGAGGATCCTGATATGCACCCTTCACCCTACAGTGCTCCAGGATGTGCCTGACTTTCCATCAGTAAAAGGTACTGAAGTGACTACCGTGTCTGTCCCCGTTCTTGCTCTGACCCGGCTGGGTCTCGCCTGTCCTGCATTCCCCTTGCATACGCTGTCCTGAGGCCTAGCTCCACCTGTGGGGAGCTATACCATCGAGCTGCCTTATCACCGGCCTCAGTGGACTGCCGCAGCGCTGGTGATTATCATCAGAAACCACAGGTGGCGTCACGAACTTTCATAAAATGAACAAACAACCACCCTTTTAAAGAGTGACCCCAGGGTACGGGCCCAGGAGCCGACCACCGCGACATCCCCAAGGCCAGGCAAAGGCCCGGGTACCGAGTCATCCCCATCCCCTGGGCTGGTCACTGCTTTTCATCATCCATGTTGGGCTGTTGTACGACGTGTGGACTACTCTGCTTGTTGGATTCTTGCATTACCACAAACACTGCCTTTATTTTGTGATTTCTGTGCCGCTTCCCATTTCTATTGGCAGCGTGATATACCAGCACGTGAGTGCTGCCACAATCATGTGTCAATAGGTTATTGATGGAGGCCGTGATACAGAGACCGTCCTGGACCAGGGAGGAGTTGGTACAGAAGCACCTAGAGAGGGGGGTACAGGGACTTCATTTCAATTTTAAAACTTAGCTGGATTGTGTTTAGCTACAAGACTGGAAAGAAAACTAGAAAAAAAAAATTAAGATTTTATTATTTGGCAAAATCGTCCATCAGAGGTTTGGCCACTACCAAAAAGTTTTTGATGAACTTACAGTAGCAGCTGGCAAAACCCAAAAAACTTTGTAACGCCTTTAAGTCCTGAATATAATACCAATCCATTCCCTTCCGGACTTTTGCCAGATCCATGCAAAAACAGTGAATGATAAGAAATAACCCAAAAAAGGGACCTCCTGAATGGAGAACATAAATTATTTGTCAAACCAGAGAAATGTATTATCTTTGAGTATCTGTAAGACCTGCCTGACTTGTACCTGATGTGATACGAGGTAAATAAATTAGACTGTGGGGACCCCCAACGAAACCCCGACGCTCAGCCCCCCTACCGCCACCCCTTCCTTAACAATACAATAATGTAACTCTTACAACTGGATGGGTGAGGATCGGTCACAGCTTTATTAACTCTTTAACTCATTCCATTAGAAAGGCATTTTATTTCCAAAAATAATTCCGCTTGTTGCAGCATGCCCTGTGTCTCCACACCGGCAAGTTGGCCAACAAGAGTAACTTTCCAACATGTCCTTTCTATTTCAGGCCAAGGAGGATCCTGCGTACTCGTATGCAGGACTCAGACCCCCACCCATCATCATTAACGCTTGCTCCACTCCTTCCTGGAGTCCTGACAGGAATATGTCCAGTCCAATATCCGTTAAATGAACACCGTCGGGCCATATGAGGCCAGCTTTATCTCCTTCCAGTTCTCGGTGTCTTATCACTACACCACCTCTTTCCTTTAAAAATCTTGCCATCCGAATATTTATTAGCCGCCTTGTCCGTTCGATGGCTGCACTGTCTCGCGCACCTCGCCATACCGTTCTCGGCACAATCTCTGACCATATTATAGTTAGTTTACTAAAAAATGCTCTGAAGCACTCAGTGTCTAGCTTCATTATTGCCATTAGTTCTGTGCTCTTGTAATGACCGAAGTCGTTTCCCCCAGCGTGTATAACTAAGATAACCGGACCTGTTGCTTCTCTCCCTATGTTGATTACCTCCATTAGTACCTGTGGCCATCGCAGGCCTCTAATACCTCTCCAGTTGAAATATGTGTCATGAAACCCCATATTCCTCCCGCCTGGGCGGACTGTCGCCCTTTTTTCTGCCCAGTATATGTACGAGTGGCCTATCACCCACACTGTTGGCTTATCGTCACCTATAAAAGAAACAAACCACGTTAGGATAACAAGTCCGGTCTTATGTATCTCGCAAAACACGCGGATCGCCATCTGCCTATCCTCTGCACTTCCGTTTCTGACAGTCCTGCTCTAGCTGCTTCCGTGGCCGCGCCTATGCGGAATGAGTGTGTCCCGTAATCTTTGGGGTGGTTCCCTGCTGATGTTAGGCATTTATTAAATATAAATTGGAACTGGTATCTTGATAATGGAGTTCCATCAATGTGTGATAGGAAGAAATTACTTTGTGGCCTGATGGCTGCATATGTTTTTTCTATTGTTACCGGACACAGTGTACTGTTTGTGGGTTTTAGAAGCACCCAAGTGCCCTTGCCCGCTGGGTCTGTTTTGGATTTGCGTATGTGACGCGCCCCCTGGGCCATATTCTTTAGGGGAATACCCGGAGCCGGATCAGATGGGGGTTGTAGTCTCCGAGTGGCTGTGACCCGGTCCGTGCCCAGGGTGTCAAGCTCAGAGTATGTGGCAGTCCTACAGATGTTATAAAGTTCTTTATGTCGACTACGCCACCCGTTGTATTGCGGTCACTACGGCCGCCGCTGCAGCAGGGTCCGCTGAGGCTGATGGTGTTGGTGCAGCTTTTGATAGTATAACCCCCAACGGGTGGGGTATAGCCTCAGGGGGTCAGGTGCAGAGGATGGGGGTTGTGGTGGTGCAGCATAGATGGTAATTAAAGACAGAGTCGGGTTGTGCAGTTTAGGGTATTTACTTACTGCTGATGTTCCGGTCACTCCAGCTTCAAGTGACCACCCGAGCCGTGCTGCGTCCACCAGGTCCTGGATTCAGCCAACCCCCAAGCAAGTCCGGAGCGTGACCCTGAGCCCTCCTTCTTGTCCTTTCTTCTGGCCGTCCCCACCAGGGATCCACCTAGGTCCAGCTCCCTCGGGCCTTCTGTTGGGAGACCCTTGGCCTTGGGTTCCCTGACCCTACATGTGGTTTGCCTTCAGGGTAGATGTGGTGGGTGGCCGTGGCAGATCCTGCCCACGGCCTCCGGTCTCTGGCTGGGGTGTGCTTAAGCCCCCACCAGTTTGGGATCCGGTACCCTATTGCCAACTCTTCACCCGATGATGGACTTTGGGTTCTCAGAGTCCTTTTCTTGTTTCCCCCTCTGGGTCTCTCTTTCTTTCTCCTCTCTCTCTCTGGGGCTTCTCTGCTCTCTGCTCTCTTCCTCTGACTCTGCAAAGACTGACAGACTGACCTCCTCTGCAAAGACTGACAGACTGACTGTCTGTGGCAGACTGACCCTGATCTTAGATGGTGCCCACCTTAAATACTCCCTCTATGTGTGAGCTCAGGTGACCAGCACCCAATGAGCTCCTATCTTTACCCAGGCTGCTCCCCCTATCTGCCCCTACACTACTGGGATGTACCACCCCCCTCCCACTCCAGCCAGGAACAGACTCGGTCGTACCTGCACATTTCTAAGTGGGAGTACCGTTGGTCTGCTCCTCGGAAATGGGATGTGTGTAGTGCATGCAGCTTTCTGGGCTCAGCTCCACACTCCATCCTTACCCGGGAGTGGAATATCACACCTCTGGTTTGAGGTGCAATACCCCTGTAGCAGCCGAATCCTCAGGGTGCTACATTCCCCCCTGGTAAATCACAGCACGTCCTCGGGCTGTAAGATATAAAAACACCAAGACATACAATTTTTTTTTTTTTTCATAAACAACATAATACAAACATATAAAATACCATATATATATCAGCATCATCATAAAACTTTTCATATTAATAACATTCTCGTCGCCTCTGGCTCCTCCTCCGGTCACTGTGCAACGTGTGACCGGGTAAAGTGCGACAGTCTTTGGAACTCGTGGCTTTCCTATAAAACCAGTAGGGAGCGCTTTAGGACGCGCAACTATTTACAAGGGATATGGCCGCTCTCAGTCCTCGGCCAGGTAATGGGAATAGGGATGACCGCTCTCAGTCCTCGGTCAGTGGGAATTAAGGGAAATACGGGTTACAGTTCAATACGCTGGTCCCAACGGGGACTATATTAGCAGCAACAGTTTCTTTGGTACCCCTACGGGTAACTATATACAGCTTCTACTCTGCCGTACTCAACGACGACGTCCTCCTGCTCTTTCTTTGTGGTTACCTTTAGCTTCAGACCCGTCCGGGTCCTCTTGTTCTTCCTCCTCACACCGCAGCTCTTCCTCCGTCAGGCGATGCACATGGAGGGCGTAGGGTCCTTTGGCACACTTGTGCCGGGTGAAGGTGACCTCGTCCCCGATGTAAAGGTCACGACCTCTGTGTCCCTCCGGTAGGTGGGACTCAACGTCTCTCCTGGTCACGAAGACGTCGCCTGGGGTGCGGTGGTCTCGGATGAAGCCCCACCCATGCTGCATGTTAAACTTGATCACAGTCCCGGTGGTGCGGGGACTATGCGCTGCACGGGGGTCTCTCCTGGCCCGGCTCTTCTGCTCCGCGCTCCTTATCTGGGCTTGTTGTTCCCGGACCCGCCTCTCTCTCCGCTCCCTCTCAAAGACCTCGAGCTGCTGGCGGCAGCACTCTGCACGCTCCGCTGCGGCTGCCCGAGTCTCTTGAGTGAACCCCATGAGGTCTTCTCCGGTGGGGTCCCACTCAAACTGCGCTTCTGCTAGCGGGGGCGAGATCCTCTTAACGGGCTTTGGAGCCGGGATCAGGGGTTCACACATGGGCCTTGCCCTCTTTTGGAGCTCTTGTTCGTAGTACTCTTTGGGCCAGACAAAGGGCTGCCCGTCCGGCCATGTGTGTTGGGCGAACAGATCTTCTCCCAGATGCGGCACTTTAGCTTTTATGGGCGCGGTGGTGGTGGCGGCGCCCGGGTTGCCCAGGCCTTGCGGCCAGGCCTGGGGCACCTGGAAAGTGAAGGGCACCGTAAGGACGGCGGCGCCCTGGGCTACTTGGCCCTGCGACCAGGCCGGTGGCTCCGCGGAGGTAGGGGGCGCTGTTAGTATTGCGGCGCCCGGGGGTACTAGGCCTTGCGACCAGGCTGGTGGTACTTCCTGCTTGGTCACGCTCGGGGTCGAGGCGTGTGACGTCACAGGGGTCGCGGCTGCGGCTTCCGGTTGAGGCCTAGTCTGTGGCGGTGACGTTGCGGTTACGGGCACGGCAGGGGGTACTTCGGGCTCTGCGACGGGGAGCTGGGGCAGGCACGCGGTTTCCCGGCTTGGGGTAGAGACGTCCCCTTTACCTGCCTCCCTTCGTTCGGCTCCCTTCTCGGCGCCGTCTCCGGCCTTCAGTCCTCCTGCGCCATCCTCAGAGGCGGTCTGTCTCCTCGTCTTGGGTGGCGTGCTCCGCTGACGGGTCTCGGTCTGCTGGGCCATCTCACGGCTCCACTCCGCCAACGTCTCTCGCTGCACCCGGGCCATCCTCCTTGCGAGGCACTCCAGAGCGGTCTGTGCACACTCCCGATCTCGGGGGAGCTGTGCCAGGACCTCCACTAAGCCTAGTGGGGTCGTTGCTTCTAGCAGGCTCCTGACCAACGGGTCGGTGCTGCTGTTAGAACCTTGCTGTTAGGTTTTTTTTCCTTTGCTGGTCACATGACCTTGTTGGCCTATTTAATCCTGCTCCGCCCTTCTGGCTTTGCTGGACTTCATTGTATATCTACTTTCTAGCTAGCCTGTGCTCTGTATCTAACTCTGTTAGTTTGCTTGGTCTACGGACCTCTAGGTTCTATCTATTTTGTTTGTTCGTCTGTCTGCTGCTATTTCTGTTAGGAGGTGTCCCATATTCCTCCCAGTCCTTAGTACTTGTAGGGATTCCCTCCCCAAATCTATAGGTCTCCGTACAGACTAGATTAGGACTTTAGCAGGTCTGATCGCAGGATCAGGTTCCCTGTTACATCGTAGGGATTCAGCTGAGTCTTATAGTAGGGACAGATCTCCTCTCTTTCCTTAGCTTTGGTAGCAGAACATAACAGTAAGTCCAGCCTGTAAATTCTCTAAGGAAAGATTTTTTTTTGTTCCATCATGGTGTCGGTTCAGGATTTGGCTAAACACCTGCAGGGACTCTCTCTGGAAGTGGCCGAGCTCCGTCAGCACGTGAGTAACTGTCCTGGAGCATATTTCTTGGAGCCTAAGGTATGTTTGCCGGATTTATTTTTTGGTGAACATCGAGAATTTTTTTCATTTAAAAATGCTTGCTTATTGTATTTTCGTTTGAGACCCAAGTCCTCTGGGGATGAATCCCAGCGCGTAGGGTTCATAATGTCACTTTTGCGCAAAGAGCCTCAGGAGTGGGCCTTTTCTTTGCAACCTAGTGATACATGCTTCAGATCAGTGGATAGTTTTTTTTCTGCTTTAGGACTATTATATGATGATCCTGACCGTGTGGCATCAGCTGAGACTGAGTTGAGACGTTTAAAACAAGGATCAGGTAATATGGAAAAATATTGTACACATTTTCGTCGTTGGTCCACTCAAACAGGGTGGAACGATTCTGCTCTGAAAAGTCTATTTCTTGCTGGGCTCAGTGAAAAGGTTAAAGACCTGCTAATTGCTTATCCTACACCTGAGGATTTGCAACAGGCTATGCAATTAGCTATACGGGTGGACAGAAGACTGCGTGCTAGGGTTAATGAGAGCAAATCCTCTGCTATGTCAGTTTCTGGTTATGATAATGTGTGTACTAACAGTGGTGAACCGATGGAGATTGGATCGGTGGCACCTCGCTCTCAAGAAAAACACCGTCGTTTTTCAGAAGGCTTGTGTTTCTATTGTGGAAAATCTGGTCATTTGATTAAAGGCTGTGAGCTTCGTATGAAGAAAGAAAAAAAAATGGTCAGTCACGCCCGTATTGCCTGTTTAAATTCCAAGGGTATATTTTTAGCTGCTTCCACGATTGCTCAGGAAAAATTAATGGAATTTCGGGTGTTTGTTGATTGCGGGTCTACACTGAATGTTATTGATGGGGGATTCGTGGAAAAACTCAATTTAAAACCTGAACCTTTATCATCCCCCATTGCTGTGGTTTCTGTGGATGGCTCCCCTTTGAAGAATATTACTCTCAAGGTCAGTGAATTTCCTCTCACTATTAATGGTGTTCACCATGAGAAATTGGATTTGGTAGTGTTGAATAACTTGCCTTCTCCAGTAATATTGGGTTTGCCCTGGTTAAAATTTCACAATCCTGTACTGGATTGGTCTACCAGTGAAATTAAATCCTGGAGCCATAAATGTTATGACAAGTGTTGTAACGGGCGTATTGCAGCTTTGGATAGGGGAGAATTGCCTGTTCCTATTCAGGATTTTTGGAGAGTTTTTTCTGAGAAAGAATCGCAGGTTTTGCCTCCCCATAGAGACTATGATTGTTCTATTGAATTTGTCCCTGGAGCGACTCTTCCTAAAAGTCGTTTATTTAACCTTACTATTCCTGAGAGGAAGGCTTTGGAGGAATACATACAGACAAGTTTGGCCGCCGGTCACATTAGGCCCTCTAAGTCTCCTGTGGCGGTTGGATTTTTTTTTGTAAAAAAAAAGGACGGCGGTTTACGTCCTTGTCTGGATTTTCGTGAGATTAACAAAATTACGGTACGCAATCCTTACCCACTGCCATTGATTCCTGATCTGTTTAACCAGTTATTGGGGGCCAAGTGGTTCTCTAAAATTGACCTTAAGGGGGCATACAATCTGTTGCGCATGAAGGAGGGTGATGAATGGAAGACTGCTTTTAACACTCCTGTGGGTCATTTTGAGAATCTGGTTATGCCTTTTGGTCTTACTAATGCTCCTGCATTTTTTCAGAATCTGATTAATGACATCCTTAGACCTTTGATCGGTAAAAATGTGGTTGTGTATTTGGATGACATTTTGATTTATTCGCCAGATCTGGAGTCTCATTGGCGGAGCGTGCGTGAGGTATTACAGTTATTAATGGACAATTCGCTTTTTGCTAAGCTGGAGAAATGTGAGTTCGCTGTACAGAGAATTAGTTTTTTGGGCTACATTATCTCCAGCAAAGGTTTTGAGATGGATCCGGTTAAGGTTCAGGCTGTGCAGGAATGGCCTAGGCCTATTGGTTTGAAATCAATACAGAGGTTTTTGGGTTTCGCCAATTACTATAGAAAATTCATAAAAAATTTTTCTAGTATTGTCAAACCTCTGACTGATCTCACCAGGAAAGGTGCTGATGCGGTTCAGTGGTCTTCTGAGGCCATTGAAGCTTTTGTGTATCTCAAGGAGAGGTTCACCTCTGCTCCCATCCTTATGCAGCCTGATGTTACTAGGCCGTTTTTGGTTGAGGTTGATGCTTCCTCTGTGGGGGTTGGCGCAGTATTGTCTCAGGATAACGGGGATGGATTACATCCCTGTGCATTTTTTTCAAAAAAATTTTCGGAGACTGAATTGAATTACGATATTGGTAATCGGGAATTATTGGCTATTAAACTCGCATTTGAACACTGGCGCCACTTCTTGGAAGGTGCGGAATTTCCCGTTCAGGTTCTTACGGATCATAAAAATCTGATATATCTTGACGCTGCCAAGCGCCTGAATGCCCGTCAGGCTAGGTGGGCACTGTTTTTCTCGCGGTTTAATTTCTCCGTTACTTACATCCCTGGTACTAAGAATGTTAAGGCGGATGCCTTGTCTCGCAGTTTTTCTCCCATAGTCGGTGCTGAGAAAGAGGAAAACATTTTACAAGAAGGTGTTGTGATAGCTGCTTTAGACTCCGTTTTGGAAGATGAGATTCTTAAAGCTCAGGAGAATGCCCCATCTAACACTCCTCATGGGAGGTTGTTTGTGCCTGGGACCTTTAGGAGAGATTTGTTTGTTGAGTGTCACGAATCTCGGTTGGCAGGTCATCCCGGAATCTCTGAGACCAAGAGACTGGTGGGTCGCAGTTTTTGGTGGCCTGGATGGCAGAAGGAAGTCATTAAGTGGGTGCGCCAATGTACTATATGTGCTAGATCTAAGTCCTCACATACTCCTGCTGCGGGGTTGCTTTGTCCTTTGGAGGTCCCCAGTGCTCCTTGGACACATTTGGCTATGGACTTTATAACTGACCTTCCCCCCTCTGAGGGTTTTACTGTCATCTGGGTGGTCGTGGACCGTTTTAGCAAGATGTGTCACTTGGTTCCCTTCGTCAAACTGCCCTGCGCTAAAACTCTCGCTAAGGCCTTTGTCAAGGAAATTGTCAGACTTCATGGCGTTCCTACTGACATTGTTTCTGATAGGGGTCCTCAGTTCGTGGCTCGTTTTTGGCGTGCCTTTTGTGACAGGTTGGGAATTCATTTGTCGTTTTCGTCCGGATATCATCCTGAATCTAATGGCCAGACAGAAAGGAAAAACCAGGATGTTGAGCAGTTCTTGCGTTGTTTTGTGGCAGACAATCAAGAGGGGTGGTCTGAGTTTCTGCCACTTGCCGAATTTGCTCTGAACAATCATACATCTTCTTCTGCTGGTTGTTCGCCTTTTTTTTGTTGTTCTGGGAGACATCCGTCGTTTGGGTCGTTCTCCAAGTTGGGATCTGCCGTGCCTGAGGAGGAGAATTTTTCCGGTGATTTGGAAAGAGTTTGGACGGATGTGCGTGGTAATCTTCAGGAGGCCAACAGAAAATCTAAAGACTACTTTGATAGGAAACGACAGGAGGTTTTGTTCGCTGTTGGTGACATGGTTTGGTTGTCCTCTAGGAATCTGCGGTTGAGGATTCCTTCTAAGAAATTGGGTCCCAAGTTTGTAGGGCCCTTTAAGGTGCTTCAGGTTGTCAACCAATCTGCTGTTAGGTTGGAGGTTCCTACCTCCTGGAGAATTAATCCGGTCTTTCATGTCTCTCTGTTAAAAAAAGCTGTTGTGTCGGATGGTGACGCCTCTGCCTCTGTTCCTCCGGTGGTGGAGGACGGGGAATATGAAATTTCTCGCATCCTTGACTCTAGACGGTATAGAGGTAGTTTGCAGTATCTTGTGGCCTGGAAAGGTTTCGGACCCGAGGATAACTCTTGGGTGAGGTCAGATGATGTTTCCGCGTCCAGACTTATCAGAGCGTTTCACAGGAGATTTCCTGATAAGCCTGGTCCTAGGGGATCCGGAGGATCCTCTTAGAAGGGGGGGTACTGTTAGAACCTTGCTGTTAGGTTTTTTTTCCTTTGCTGGTCACATGACCTTGTTGGCCTATTTAATCCTGCTCCGCCCTTCTGGCTTTGCTGGACTTCATTGTATATCTACTTTCTAGCTAGCCTGTGCTCTGTATCTAACTCTGTTAGTTTGCTTGGTCTACGGACCTCTAGGTTCTATCTATTTTGTTTGTTCGTCTGTCTGCTGCTATTTCTGTTAGGAGGTGTCCCATATTCCTCCCAGTCCTTAGTACTTGTAGGGATTCCCTCCCCAAATCTATAGGTCTCCGTACAGACTAGATTAGGACTTTAGCAGGTCTGATCGCAGGATCAGGTTCCCTGTTACATCGTAGGGATTCAGCTGAGTCTTATAGTAGGGACAGATCTCCTCTCTTTCCTTAGCTTTGGTAGCAGAACATAACAGCTGCTCTGCTCTCCTTCTGTTGTTTCCAGCAGGCTCCTGGCCAGCGGGCCGGTGCTGCTCTGCTCTTCTCCCATCTCCGGGTAAGCTTCTTCTGGACTCAGCTCTAGGCTTCTTGTCTCCGGGTGCGCTCTCTCCAGACTGCTCCAGGCGACACCCATCTTTGCTCTCTTGTTCTCAGTCCTCCCCCTTCGAGGGCGGTCCCGGGGCCACTTGGTGATTGTCAGCTCCAGGGGCAGTTCTTTCACGCTGACAGACACCTCTAGCATCACAGTCTCTGTTGGTGGGGGCGGTTTCCACTTTTGGCGCCATTTTCGGTCCTGGCCCACGATGGGAGGCGGCCTCTTGCCATCCTCTGGCACGCCCATAATGGCGTCCGCTCTTCCAAGGCGGGAAACCTTTGGAAATGGCAGGAATCGTCTCCCAGTGGCGGGAAACTCTGCAGATGGCGGGAAAAAGCTGTTAATGGCGGACAACCGGCGGGAATCGACCTGTGATGGAGTCCGATGGCGGGGACCCTCCGGAACCGGCAGGAGACTTCTTTTTGAGGTAAACTTGTTCTTTTCTTCAGGCACGCAGTACCCGGGTGTTGCGGGCACGTAATCCTGCCGACTACGCCAAAGTTGACGCGCCCCCTGGGCCATATTCTTTAGGGGAATACCCGGAGCCGGATCAGATGGGGGTTGTAGTCTCCGAGTGGCTGTGACCCGGTCCGTGCCCAGGGTGTCAAGCTCAGAGTATGTGGCAGTCCTACAGATGTTATAAAGTTCTTTATGTCGACTACGCCACCCGTTGTATTGCGGTCACTACGGCCGCCGCTGCAGCAGGGTCCGCTGAGGCTGATGGTGTTGGTGCAGCTTTTGATAGTATAACCCCCAACGGGTGGGGTATAGCCTCAGGGGGTCAGGTGCAGAGGATGGGGGTTGTGGTGGTGCAGCATAGATGGTAATTAAAGACAGAGTCGGGTTGTGCAGTTTAGGGTATTTACTTACTGCTGATGTTCCGGTCACTCCAGCTTCAAGTGACCACCCGAGCCGTGCTGCGTCCACCAGGTCCTGGATTCAGCCAACCCCCAAGCAAGTCCGGAGCGTGACCCTGAGCCCTCCTTCTTGTCCTTTCTTCTGGCCGTCCCCACCAGGGATCCACCTAGGTCCAGCTCCCTCGGGCCTTCTGTTGGGAGACCCTTGGCCTTGGGTTCCCTGACCCTACATGTGGTTTGCCTTCAGGGTAGATGTGGTGGGTGGCCGTGGCAGATCCTGCCCACGGCCTCCAGTCTCTGGCTGGGGTGTGCTTAAGCCCCCACCAGTTTGGGATCCGGTACCCTATTGCCAACTCTTCACCCGATGATGGACTTTGGGTTCTCAGAGTCCTTTTCTTGTTTCCCCCTCTGGGTCTCTCTTTCTTTCTCCTCTCTCTCTCTGGGGCTTCTCTGCTCTCTGCTCTCTTCCTCTGACTCTGCAAAGACTGACAGACTGACCTCCTCTGCAAAGACTGACAGACTGACTGTCTGTGGCAGACTGACCCTGATCTTAGATGGTGCCCACCTTAAATACTCCCTCTATGTGTGAGCTCAGGTGACCAGCACCCAATGAGCTCCTATCTTTACCCAGGCTGCTCCCCCTATCTGCCCCTACACTACTGGGATGTACCACCCCCCTCCCACTCCAGCCAGGAACAGACTCGGTCGTACCTGCACATTTCTAAGTGGGAGTACCGTTGGTCTGCTCCTCGGAAATGGGATGTGTGTAGTGCATGCAGCTTTCTGGGCTCAGCTCCACACTCCATCCTTACCCGGGAGTGGAATATCACACCTCTGGTTTGAGGTGCAATACCCCTGTAGCAGCCGAATCCTCAGGGTGCTACATATGCGTAGGCATATTGCATTATTGGCTATGACTACGTCCTGGTGTAATAAGCCTCCACTGGTGGTGATTTTGGATCGAGGGACTAATTCGCTTATGCGTAGCGCCCTGAAAAAGGCGATCACAAATGCAGTAGACAGTAGTGTTGCTTCAAATTGTGAGTGGCATGTTAATGGTGTTAGGGATATGATTTTTGAGAGCAGATTTAGTGACACAGGACGTCTGCACTCCTGACTTGGCTGACCTCTTTTCCACCCTTTTAAGGCTTGACTGATGATGAATCTTTTTGTCACATCTCCCCAATTCAGTAGTTGGAAATGAAATGCTACTCCGGTCCGCCACCGCTGCGCTGACGCCCCTGATATGCCCCTCATCATTAGCTGGTGGAGAAATTCTATGGTTACATCTAGTCTGGCTTGTTCACATTGGTTAACCCGTCTGCCTGCTACTAGTCGTATCCAGTCTTCCCATGCCTTACCGTATGCTTTCCATGTTGACGGGGCGACTGGCGCTCTGATTAATGGCATCAGCTGTTCGCCACTAGATCCCATAGGGAGGGTGGGCAACTGGTGCCCGACGGGTGGGCGTTGGGGAGGAGCTCTCTGAAAACCTGCCAATTGAATTGTGATAAAGCGTTAGCAGCAGCGTTAGATCCCCCCTTCACATTGTGGCTAGCGCGGACCCATACATTGTGTTTTAGGCACAGGAATGCTAGCTGGCGTAGTAGGCCTAGCACTGGGAGAAACGATGATGCCATCTTATTAATGCAGTGCGCTAGGCTGGTGTTATTTGTTATGAAGCGTATATTTTTGTTCGCTAGGTACGTGCCCCATATTTCTATGGCTACCACTATTGGGAAGAGTTCCAGGAGTGTCTGTTTTTTTGTTAACCCTTGTTCAGACCAATACGGAGGCCATAAGCCTGTGCACCACTAGTTATCTAGTATCGCTGCATATCCGCCCGCCTCTGCTGCCCCGGTGAATAATTTTAGTTCAATGTTGGACTGTTCTGCTGACATAAATAACGTGTGACCATTGAATGATTGTAAGAAGGTTTTCCACACCTCTAAGTCCGCCCGAAGCTGCCTGCTGATTCTGATTCTATGACTCGGTTTTAATGCACGTTTTGTTGCAAGGGATAAACGACGAGAGAAAACCCTTCCGACTGGCATCACCCGGCTCGCGAACACGAGGAGACCTAGTAACACTTGCATCTGTTGTAGTGTTACTTTCCGTACTGTGCAAAATCCCTCGATGAGGTGCAGTGTTTTTTGTATTTTTTCTGTTGGGAGGTGGAATAACCTTGCTGTGGTGTCGATTTCGATGCCTAAGAACGATAGCTTTGTTGTGGGGCCTATGTTTTTTGTAGGGCACAATGGGACTCCAAACCGTTGAAAGATGTTTGCGAATTCGTTAAGTAATGATTGGCATTGATTTGAGTCTTTGGGTCCGACGAATAGGAAGTCATCTAGGTAATGTGTGACGGACCTATTGCCGGTTTTGTACCTCAACACCCATTCTAGGAAGGAACTGAATAGTTCGAAGTAATAACAGATATTGAACAACCCAAGTGTCGTAGAAGTATTCATTGTCCACTTGGCATCCCAGCAGGTGGTAGTGACGCGCCCCTGGGCCTGAGTCGTGCGGCATCGCGCGCACGGGGGCTTACCCGGAGCCGGATCAGATAGGGGTAGTAGTCTCGTGGCGGTGACCCGGTCCGTGCCCAGGGAGTCAAACTGAGTGGCAGTATTTAGCAGTAGATGTTAGAATGTTCGACTACGCCACCCGTTGAATGCGGCTATGGAGCCGCCGCTGCAGGGCAGACCGCTGAGGCCGGTGATGTGGTTGTGCAGCGTAGATGGTATAACCCCCAACGGGAGGGGTATGGCCCCAGGGCAGCAGATGTGAATTGGATGAGGGGAGTGATGGTGCGGGTGTCCCAGTACTGAAGGTGCAGGTGTGACCACGAAACACGGAGGCTTGAAGTGCAGTTTCAAAAGCTTTACTCACTGTTCTTTATCCGGTCGCTTGTGCACAATAAGGACCACCCGAGTCATGCTGCGTCCACCAGGTCAGGGACTCGGCCAACTCCCAGGTAGTTCCAGAGCGTGGTCCAGAGCTCCCCTCTCTTCCTTCCTACTGGCCGTTCTCACTAGGGACTCACCTATGTCCGGCTCCCTCGGGCCTCTTGGTGGTGAAACCTTTCCTGGCTTCCCTGGCCCTATGCGTGGTGTGCCTTCCTGGTGGATGTGGTGAGGGTCGTGCCAAAGCTTGACCACGACCTCCGGTTCCTGGCTGAGGATGATTAGCCTCCACCAGTTTGGGATCCGGTACCCTTCTCTGCCAACCCTTCACCCTTTTCGTTCTCCTGTGGGATCTCAGGGTTCCCTCTCTCCTTGCGTCTCTGGGCCTTTCTGCCTCCTTCTCAGTGCTTCAGGCCTGGCCCTGGAGCTGGGCCCAGCCGGAGCCACAGCTCCCTGTCAGCCCTCTCTGGCTGAACTCTCCCTCGGCTTCTCCTCAGGCTCAACTCCCTGTCTCAAGATGGTGCCCACCTCTTATACTCCCTCTGACACCCGAGCCCAGGTGACTAGCACCCAATGGGCTCCTTCCTATGCCCAGAGTCCCTCCCCTATCTGCTCCTACACCACTGGGATGTTCCTCCCCCCCTCCCACTCCAGCCAGGGACAGACGCTGTAGTACCTGCACATCTATCTGGTGGGAGTACCGTTGTTCTGTCCCCCGGAAATGGGATGTATGTGGTGCATGCAGCTTACTGAGCTCTGTTCCACACTCCATCCTTACCCGGGAGTGGAATACCACACCTCTGGTTCGAGGTGCAATACCCCTGTAGCAGCCGAGTCCTCGGGGTGCTACATTCCCCCCTGGTAAACCACAGCACGTCCTCGGACTGGAAAAGAGCATAACATAATAAAACATACAAAATTTTTAAAGTGTACACTCACAAAAAAAAAAACATATTAACTTTCAATATAAAACTCTTGCATATAAAACATTCTCATATAAAACACATTCTTGATCTTCTGGCCACGGGACAACTTGTGACCAGGTAAAGTGCAACAGTCACTAGTAGAAAAAAAAACAGTTCCTTATAAAACCAGTAGGGGGCGCTTTAGGAAGCGCAACTATTTACAGGGTATGGCCGCTCTCAGTCCTCGGCCAGTGGGGATTAGGAATGGCTGCTCACAGTCCTCAGCCTGGTTAGGGATAGGGACACACAGGTAAATAGTCCCACGCTAGTCCCAACGGGGACCACACTTCACTTAGCAGCAATTCACATAACAGTTCTTGTAACAGTTCTGGTACCCCGACGGGTAACTATATACAGCTCTTCTGTTTATGCTACTTCCCTTTAGTAGCGGTGTCCTCCAGCTCCTTCCGGAAGGTAGTCTTCAGACCCGCCCGGGTCCTCTTGATCTTCCTCATACCGCAGCTCTTCCTCCGTCAACCGGTGCACGTGAAGGGCATACGGTCCTCTGGCACACTGATGCCGGGTGAAGGTGACCTCGTCACCCGGGTAAAGGTCACGTCCTCGGTGTCCCTCCGGCAGATGGCTCTCGACATCCCTGCGGGTGACAAAGACGTCGCCGGGGGTTCTGTGATCCCGGATAAAGCCCCAACCGTGCTCCAGTTGAAACTTTATTACAGTCCCGGTGGCGCGGGGACCGTGGGCCGCACGGGGGTTTCGTCGGGTCCGGCGTTTCTGCTCCGCGCTTTGAACCTGCAGCCGCTCCTCGCGGACCCGCCTCTCTCGCCGTTCTCTGTTGAAGACCTCCAGTTGTTGTCGGCAGCACTCCACACGCTGGGCTGCGGCCGCCCGGGTCTCCTGGGTGAACCCCATGAGATTTTCACCGGTGGGGTCCCATGCGAACTGAGCCTCCTCCAACGGGAGCGGGACGATTTTGGCGGGCGCTGGAGCCGGGATCAGGGGCTCACACAGGGGCCGTTCCCTCCGGAGTCGGGGGTTAATGTACTCCGGGGGCCACTCAAAGGGCTGCCCATCCGGGCAGGTATGCTGCGCAAACAGATCTTCACCCAGGGGCAGCACTGTGGAGGTCGAGGGCGCGGTGGGGGCATCGGCGCCCGTATTCACCAGGCCTTGCGACCAGGCCGGTGGCACTCTGAAGGTGAAGGGCACTTTAGAGACAGCAGCGCCCGGGGGTACTCGGTCCTGCGACCAGGCCGGTGGTATCTCCCGCTTCGCCGTACTCGGAGTCAAGGAGCGTAGCGCGGAAGGGGGCGTGGCTGCGGCTCCTGCCGCTTGAGGCCTAGCTGGGAGCAGTGGCGGTGCAGCAACGGGCGCGGTAAGTAGAACTTCAGGCTCTGCGACGGGGAGCTGGGACAGGCTTTCGGCCACGGGGCACGGGGTGGTGACATCCCCTTTACCTGCTTCCATCTCTTTGGCTCCCTCCACGGCGTCGTCTCCGGCCTTCGTCCTTCCTGCACCATCTTCAGGGGCAGGCATGCTCCTCGTTGCGGGTGGCGTCCTCTGCTGGCGGGTTCCAGCCTGTTGGGCCATCTCCCTGCTCCACTCGGCCAGTGTTTCTTGCTGCACCCGGGCCATCCTCCGGGCCAAGACCTCCAGCGCGGTCCGTGCATGCTCCCTTTCTCTGGGAAGCTGTGCCAGGATCTCCACCAGGACTTCTGGGGTGGCAGTCTGCAACAGGCTCCTGACCACAGGGTCGGTGCTGCCTGACTCTCCCTCCATCTCCGGGTGCGATCTCTCCAGACTCCTCCAGGCTGCACCCATCCTCTCTCTTTTGTTCTTGATCCGCCCATACTGAGGGTGGTCCCGGGGCAACTTGGTGATTGTGAGTTCCAGGGGCAGTCCCCCCACGCTGATGGACATTTCTATCATTGCAGTCCCTGCTGGTGGGGGCGGTCTTTGCTTTTGGCGCTCTTCTGGGACCAGGCCCACGATGGGAGGTCGTCTCTTGCCACCCTCTGGCACGCCCATAATGGCGTCCGCTCTGCCAGGGCGGGAAATCGTCTCAGATGGCGGGAATCGTCTCCTAATGGCGGGAAACTCTGCGGATGGCGGGAAAAGGCTGCAGATGGCGGGCAAACGGAGGGAAACGACCCGGGATGGCGTCCAATGGCGGGGACCCTCTGGAATTGGCGGGAGACTTCTTCTTACGGTACATATAAACTTTTCTTCAGGCACGCAGTACCCGGTAGTTGCGGGCACGAAATCCTGCCGACTACGCCAAAGTTGACGCGCCCCTGGGCCTGAGTCGTGCGGCATCGCGCGCACGGGGGCTTACCCGGAGCCGGATCAGATAGGGGTAGTAGTCTCGTGGCGGTGACCCGGTCCGTGCCCAGGGAGTCAAACTGAGTGGCAGTATTTAGCAGTAGATGTTAGAATGTTCGACTACGCCACCCGTTGAATGCGGCTATGGAGCCGCCGCTGCAGGGCAGACCGCTGAGGCCGGTGATGTGGTTGTGCAGCGTAGATGGTATAACCCCCAACGGGAGGGGTATGGCCCCAGGGCAGCAGATGTGAATTGGATGAGGGGAGTGATGGTGCGGGTGTCCCAGTACTGAAGGTGCAGGTGTGACCACGAAACACGGAGGCTTGAAGTGCAGTTTCAAAAGCTTTACTCACTGTTCTTTATCCGGTCGCTTGTGCACAATAAGGACCACCCGAGTCATGCTGCGTCCACCAGGTCAGGGACTCGGCCAACTCCCAGGTAGTTCCAGAGCGTGGTCCAGAGCTCCCCTCTCTTCCTTCCTACTGGCCGTTCTCACTAGGGACCCACCTATGTCCGGCTCCCTCGGGCCTCTTGGTGGTGAAACCTTTCCTGGCTTCCCTGGCCCTATGCGTGGTGTGCCTTCCTGGTGGATGTGGTGAGGGTCGTGCCAAAGCTTGACCACGACCTCCGGTTCCTGGCTGAGGATGATTAGCCTCCACCAGTTTGGGATCCGGTACCCTTCTCTGCCAACCCTTCACCCTTTTCGTTCTCCTGTGGGATCTCAGGGTTCCCTCTCTCCTTGCGTCTCTGGGCCTTTCTGCCTCCTTCTCAGTGCTTCAGGCCTGGCCCTGGAGCTGGGCCCAGCCGGAGCCACAGCTCCCTGTCAGCCCTCTCTGGCTGAACTCTCCCTCGGCTTCTCCTCAGGCTCAACTCCCTGTCTCAAGATGGTGCCCACCTCTTATGCTCCCTCTGACACCCGAGCCCAGGTGACTAGCACCCAATGGGCTCCTTCCTATGCCCAGAGTCCCTCCCCTATCTGCTCCTACACCACTGGGATGTTCCTCCCCCCCTCCCACTCCAGCCAGGGACAGACGCTGTCGTACCTGCACATCTATCTGGTGGGAGTACCGTTGTTCTGTCTCCCGGAAATGGGATGTATGTGGTGCATGCAGCTTACTGAGCTCTGTTCCACACTCCATCCTTACCCGGGAGTGGAATACCACACCTCTGGTTCGAGGTGCAATACCCCTGTAGCAGCCGAGTCCTCGGGGTGCTACAGTAGCAATTTGGGTGCACCGGTAGTAGGCGAAAGGCGGATTCTATGTCGGATTTAGCGAGCAGCACTCCGGGCCCCGCATCGCGTACTAACATTACTGCTCTGTCGAAAGACGCGTAGGAGACCGAGGCGTCTTCAGACGAAATACCGTCATTTACAGACTCTCCTTTTGGGTAAGATAAATGATGGATAAGCCAGAATGAACCTGGCTCTTTTTTGGGGATTATTCCCAGAGGGGAAACTCTTATGTTACTGAATGGTGGGGTTGGGAAAGGGCCCGCCACTCTGCCTAGAGCTACTTCTTTTTGTATTTTTTGCCTAAGTATTTCAGGGTGCTCTTTTGCAGATTTAAGGTTATTTGCAAAGGTGGGTGATTTATTAAGTTTGAAAGGGAGGAAAAAACTGTACGTGAAACCAAAACGTAACTGCCCCGCTGCGTCTTTCTTAGGATATTGGTCTAGCCAGGGGCCCATCGCGTTTACGCTCACCGGGGTCCTTGGATTCTGACTGTGGGAGTTTAATTGATAATTTGCTTGCGGGATGAGAACATCTTGCCGCGGGGTGGGCTGCACCCCAGGCTGAGCATTCATGTTTGTATCTGCATAAGGCGTAGAAATGACAGCGTCCCTCATTGTACTGCTAGCAGGCCCCTGGTCTACGTACTACCACTGAATTTTGGCCTGCTGTTGCCTGTTGTCCAGTAGCCGTTGTTGGAAAGGGATGGTGTTTCTGTAACAGCATTAATCGCAACCATATGTCTGTAGCTTTTACCCCCCAGCCTAGCTGTGGTTGCAGGGCCAACCGCCTCCGGAACTCTTCATCGTAGCGCCACCATGCTGAACCGCCGTGGGCTTTGTACGAGTTATACACCGTATCCTGGTATATGAATAGTTCTGAGCAGCGTTCCGGATGCTTTTGGCCCATGATGCAACCCAGCACTGAAAACGCCTGTAACCAGTTACTCATTGTCTTCGCGACCTTTTGTCTATTTCTGTTGAATGGTCTGTCGACTATCCTTTTCTCTTTGTCTATAGTATGTTGGTCAGCGGTTACAAGTGCCCAAATGTCGATGTAGTCATTATTCCATATTTTAATTCTGGTTTCCTTGTCTATGTGTGAGCCCAATGGGCTTATCCTGCAAAAGAATGCGTCCTTGTGTACGCTGGCTAATGGTGGAGTTGTTTTAGTAGAATTATGTATAGCGCCTGGTGGCACGGATAGTTGTTCGACTATGGCCTTAAGGGCCGCTATTAAGTTGGTGTTACTATTTCCCATTTCAGTTATACTTATATTGCACGCACCCATTCCTGCGGCTGGAGGAGGGACTCCGATGTGTGGAGGGACTCTGACACCAGTCTTGCTCGGGGTGAGCGGCGTGCCTCTGCTCTTAGACCTGCGTGAAATCGTTGTATCGTGCAGACTGTAAGCTCTGGAGGGTGCCATTGTATCGTTTCTGTCCCCCGGAGGACGGGATCGTTGGGGCTCGACATCTCTGATGCAGAGGATGGTGAGCGCCACCTTGAGGACCGCGACCTGTGACCCCTCCTGTGGGATGCCGATCTCCACTTTGCTTGTGACGACCGCTTCCTTCACCGGTGACTTGTGTGCGATGGCGTAGATCTGTCGTCGGAGGAACTACAGCGAGTTCACCTAGAGTGAGTACGCCTGGAGTCACTGTGTCCCTAAGGGTGTATGGGGGGTTCTGCGCAGTTTACATGTGTCCCACCGGGACATGTCGGTGCTATTTGTGGCCAGGGCGATGCTATAACGGAGTCAAGCACGTGCGTCGCTGCGCTATTATAGGGGTATATGGGGGAGGCGAGGATGGTCGCTGAAGTGTTTAGGCTCCGCATCGTGTCCATCAGGGGGGTATTGATACTGTGACTGGGCGCTGGATGGGCTGCGGTGATTACAGGGGTCGCAATGTCGCAATGTCCCCAGGATGTGTAGTGTCACGTGTTCTGTTTTGGGAACTTTTTCTTTTATTTTTAATAGGAGTTTTTCTGTGGGGGATTGTTTGGGGGGGAAGCAGAGCACAGCCCCCGGCAGAGGATTCCTGTCTGGAGCTCTGCTCTGCCACAGCCCCTGCTGTGTGTTGAGGGGGCGGGGAATGGTTACTAAGTGGCCCGCAGCTTCTTCTGTGAGGCTTCGGGGTGCTGTGCCTAAAGCGCTCTGGAGGACGGGAGTGCCTGCTGGACCTCCGCCCTCCAGGGCGCTCCTCGGCAGGATGCGGGACAGGAGTGTTAACGGGGGTGGGGAACAACAGGCTGTGTGCTGTCTCCAGCGCCGGTGGCAGGCAGGAGACCTGAATCCCCTCTGTGCCCGCCGCCGACATGGAAGACAGCCCGCACTCATTTATTAGTGCAGAGGAGCCCTGCGCCTGCAGTAAGTGAGGCGCAGGGTCCACCGCCGCACTAGCTTCAGCTTCCTGCTCCGCCCCGCAGCATTCTGAACTGGGGGGCGTGACCTGTGGGGTCACGTGGGGCGGACACGCGCCCTGTACATGCGCATCGAGCGCTTCCTGCCCTCCAGCTCCGCCTCCCCCAACATGCCTCTCCAGCCTAGTGGAGTCACGCGCCCGCTTCCCTGCTCCGGCGCGCGACCGCAGAGAGGAACCCCCAAACCCAACGCCGGCGCGCGCCCGCCGCCCTGCTGTCGCTGCGCGCCCTTCCCCACTGGCGTGCGGCCACCGGACCGCCACGGCTGCCCGCTTCCCCGAGTCAGCGAGCGCCCGCAGCACTACCGCAGCCGCCTACCGCCCCGGGTTGAGTGGCCCGATGAACACTGTAAAGTTGTGCGGATGCGGCGATCGGGTGAGGAAGGGGATCGGGACCAAGCCGCGGAAGTAATGCAGCCCCCCGTTCCAGATGACCCGACCGCCGTGGAGGGGACCGTTGTACCGTGGGCAATTGGAGTGGGTGAGTAGGCCCAAGTGGTGAGGGGACTGGGACTGGGGAATATGATGTTCCCATAAGGGGTTGAGGGCCAGGGGCAGGGTGATCTGGGGATTTAGAGCTGGGGCCAGGGGGATGAGCGCTGAGCCCCGACATGAGAGCCTGTAACCAGCGCTCGCCCCCCTGTGCAAACCCAGCCTGGAGGGCCTCAGCAATCTGACCTGATCCTGAAATCTCCATGACGTTCGACTCCGGGACCAGCAAAGAAAGGAAGTAACGTGGGATGTCCCGGTGTTTATGTATCCATGGGACGGCTTGTAGCAGCCGTCCCTTTCGCTTCATTGGATCCTTCTGGGGGCTTCAGGATCACTGGTCAGTAAGGGACAGCGAAGGGGGGGGTCACCAATCGCCATGGCCCGGGGAGGGGCCACCACAGTCAGTGACTCCCTCCTTATTTAGTATGGAGTCTACCATTATGTCATCAAGATGGGTTTGTTGTGATCTACATGCCAGATGAGTAAAAATGGGAGCATTAGTCAACCCAAATGCCATCACAAGGTTTTCATAGTGCCCCTCAGGAGTATTGAAGGCCGTCTTCCACTCATCTCCTCAATGTGAATGAGATTATAAGCCCCCCTGAGGTCTAGTTTAATCAAATTGTAGGAGCCAAATGGTTTTCTAAAGAGGTCTGGGATGAGAGGGAGAGGATATGCATCCCAGACCGTGATCTGATTAAACTCACAAAAATCAAGGCAGGGGCGCAACCCCTAGTCTTTTTTTTTTTTGACAAAGAAAAACCCCACTGCAACGGGAGATGAAGAACGTCTTATATGGCCCTTTGGTAGACTTTCAGTGATCTAGTTTTTCATGGCCTGCCTCTCTGAACCAGAGATATTATATAACCTGCTTTTTTGGCAGCTTGGCCCCAGGAATAATATTACCGACGCAATCATAAGGATGATGGGGTGGAAGTTCTTGACACCCCTGTTCAGAAAACACATTCCTGAAATCAGACCCACCATGGCTATCCGAGTGACCAAGCAGTGTTCTTGGCAATACTCGCTCCATTTTACCACCTCCCGAGTCTGCCAGTCTACGGCTAAGTGCCCACGATGCAGAAATGCTCTGGATTTTTCCTGAGCGTTTCTGCATCTCCCTGGCAGAAAAAATGCATGCGGATTTTACATGCGTTTTTCCTGCCAGGGACAAGCGTAAGTGAAGCGTTTTTTTCACATGCATTTCCGCATGCTGGTTGTCAAGCGGTTTCCAAGCGATTTTAGCATCACTTGGAAAGTGCTTGACAACTTGGTCACACTATATAAATACATGCAACCGGCATGGATTTATATAGTGTGACCAAGTTAATAGTTGAAGAAAAAAGATTAAAAATGGTAAAAAAAAAAACAAAAAACAAAATCATTTTACTTACCTTCTGATGGCCCCTGGTCTCTTGTATGGCTCACGGTGGTGTGAAAGGACCTTCCATGACGTCATTTAGTCATGTGACAGGTCACGCGACCGCCGACGAGCCGTACAAGAGACTCGACTCAGCGGAGAAAAGACCGGGGCCATCACAAGGTAAGTATAATGTCTTTTTTTCTTGTCTTTTTTTTTTTTTTTTTTTACAGGTACCATGGTACCCGGGTCTGGAGGAGAGTCTCCTCTTCTCCAGACCCGGGTACCATCCGCACGTTGAATCGCTTAATATCCGCATGTGCACATGTAGTTGACGCGCCCCTGGGCCTGCTGCGTCGCGCGGCATCGCGCGCACGGGGAAGCTTACCCGGATCCGGATCAGATGGGTGTAGTAGTCTCGTGGCGGTGACCCGATCCGTGCCGAGGGAGTCAAACTGAGTGGCAGCGTTTAGCAGTAGATGTTAGAAATGTTCGACTACGCCACCCGTTGATTGCAGCTATGAGGCCGCCGCTGCAGGGCAGACCGCTGAGGCCGGTGATATGGTTGTGCAGCGTAGATGGTATAACTCCCAACGGGAGGGGTATGGCCTCAGGGCAGCAGATGACGATAATAGTGGTAGTGATGGTGCAGCAAGGAAGCTCAGAGACGTGTGGTGCAGTTTCAAGGCTTTTACTCACAGGTATTGCTCCGGTCACTTCGGCCAAGAGTGACCACCCGAGCCGTGCTGCGTCCACCAGGTGCGGGACTCGGCCAACTCCCAGGTAGTTCCAGAGCGTGGTCCAGAGCTCCCCTCTCTTCCTTCCTACTGGCCGTTCTCACCAGGGACCCACCTATGTCCGGCTCCCTCGGGCCTCTTGGTGGTGAAACCTTTCCTGGCTTCCCTGGCCCTATGCGTGGTGTGCCTTCCTGGTGGATGTGGTGAGGGTCGTGCCAAAGCTTGACCACGACCTCCGGTTCCTGGCTGAGGATGATTAGCCTCTACCAGTTTGGGATCCGGTACCCTTCTCTGCCAACCCTTCACCCTTTTCGTTCTCCTGTGGGATCTCAGGGTTCCCTCTCTCCTTGCGTCTCTGGGCCTTTCTGCCTCCTTCTCTCTGCTTCAGGCCTGGCCCTGGAGCTGGGCCCAGCCGGAGCCACAGCTCCCTGTCAGCCCTCTCTGGCTGAACTCCTTTCTGCACCGAACAGACAGACCCTGTCTCAAGATGGTGCCCACCTCTTATACTCCCTCTGACACCCGAGCCCAGGTGACTAGCACCCAATGGGCTCCTTCCTATGCCCAGAGTCCCTCCCCTATCTGCTCCTACACTACAGGGATGTTCCTCCCCCCCTCCCACTCCAGCCAGGGACAGACGCTGTCGTACCTGCACCTCTATCTGGTGGGAGTACCGTTGTTCTGTCCCCCGGAAATGGGATGAGTGTAGTGCATGCAGCTATCTGAGCTCTGTTCCACACTCCATCCTTACCCGGGAGTGGAATACCACACCTCTGGATCGAGGTGCAATACCCCTGTAGCAGCCGAGTCCTCGGGGTGCTACATTCCCCCCTGGTAAATCACAGCACGTCCTCGGGCTGGAATAGAATAAAACAATATAAAACATACAAATTTTTAAAGTGCACTCATATATAAAATATATCAACTTTTTTTAGCATAATATAAAACCTTTTCATATAAAACATTCTTGACTAATACGTCCTCAATCCCTTGCCACCGTGCAACTTGGGACCAGGTAAAGCGCAACAGTCACTAGAGAAAAACAGTTCTTTATAAAACCAGAAGGGGGCGCTTTAGGAAGCGCAACTATTTACAGGGTATGGCCGCTCTCAGTCCTCGGCCAGTGGGGAATAGGGGAATGGCTGCTCACAGTCCTCAGCCTGGTTAGGGATAGGGACACACAGGTAACAGTTCACTAGTCCCAACGGGGACCATACTCTTAATTCACAACAGTTCTCATACCCCGACGGGTAACTTTGTACAGTCCTGTTCACCTCTTATTGGTGACGATGACGATGCCCTCCTGCTCCTTCCTGAGGGTAGTCTTCAAACCCATCCGGGTCCTCTTGATCTCCCTCATACCGCAGCTCTTCCTCCGTCAACCGGTGCACGTGAAGGGCGTACGGTCCTTTGGCGCACTGATGCCGGGTGAAGGTGACCTCGTCACCCGGGTAAAGGTCACGTCCGCGGTGTCCCTCCGGCAGATGGCTCTCGACATCCCTGCGGGTGACAAAGACGTCGCCGGGGGTCCTGTGATCCCGGATGAAGCCCCAACCGTGCTCCAGTTGAAACTTTATTACGGTCCCGGTGGCGCGGGGACCTTGGGCCGCACGGGGGTTTCGTCGGGTCCGGCGTTTCTGCTCCGCGCTTTGAACCTGCAGCCGCTCCTCGCGGACCCGCCTCTCTCGCCGTTCTCTGTTGAAGACCTCCAGTTGTTGTCGGCAGCACTCCGCACGCTGGGCTGCGGCCGCCCGGGTCTCCTGGGTGAACCCCATGAGATTTTCACCGGTGGGGTCCCATGCGAACTGAGCCTCCTCCAACGGGAGCGGAACGATTTTGGCGGGCGCCGGAGCCGGGATCAGGGGCTCACACAGGGGCCGTTCCCTCCAGAGTCGGGGGTTAATGTACTCCGAGGGCCACACAAAGGGCTGCCCATCCGGGCAGGTATGCTGCGCAAACAGATCTTCACCCAGGGGCAGCACTGTGGAGGTCGAGGGCGCGGTGGGGGCATCGGCGCCCGGATTTACCAGGCCTTGCGACCAGGCCGGTGGCACTCTGAAGGTGAAGGGCACTTTGGAGCCGGCGGCGCCCGGGGGTACTCGGCCCTGCGACCAGGCCGGTGGTATCTCCTGCTTCGCCGCACTCAGGGTCAAGGAGCGTGGCGCGGTAGGGGGCGTGGCTGCGGCTCCTGCCGCTTGAGGCCTAGCTGGGAGCAGTGGCGGTGCAGCAACGGGCGCGGTGAGTAGAACTTCAGGCTCTGCGACGGGGAGCTGGGACAGGCTTACGGCCACGGGGCACGGGGCGGTGACGTCCCCTTTACCTGCTTCCATCTCTGTGGCTCCCTCCACGGCGTCGTCTCCGGCCTTCGTCCCTCCTGCACCATCTTCAGGGGCAGGCATGCTCCTCGTTGCGGGTGGCGTCCTCTGCTGGCGGGTTCCAGCCTGTTGGGCCATCTCCCTGCTCCACTCGGCCAGTGCTTCTTGCTGCACCCGGGCCATCCTCCGGGCCAAGTCCTCCAGCGCGGTCTGTGCATGCTCCCTTTCTCTGGGGAGCTGTGCCAGAATCTCCACCAGGCCTTCTGGGGTGGCAGCCTGCAACAGGCTCCTGACCACAGGGTCGGTGCTGCCTGACTCTCCCTCCATCTCCGGGTGCGATCTCTCCAGACTCCTCCAGGCTGCACCCATCCTCTCTCTTTTGTTCTTGATCCGCCCATACTGAGGGTGGTCCCAGGGCAACTTGGTGATTGTGAGTTCCAGGGGCAGTCCCCCCACGCTGATGGACATTTCTATCATTGCAGTCTCTGCTGGTGGGGGCGGTTTCCGCTTTTGGCGCCATTCCTGGACCTGGCCTACGATGGGAGGTGGCCTCTTGCCACCCTCTGGCACGCCCATAATGGAGTCCGCTCTGCCAGGGCGGGAAATCGTCTCAGATGGCGGGAATCGTCTCCTTATGGCGGGAAACTCTGTGGATGGCGGGAAAAGGCTGCAGATGGCGGGCAAACGGCGGGAAACGACCCGTGATGGCGTCCGATGGCGGGAACCCTATGGAATTGGCGGGAGACTCCTTTTTACGGTAAATATGAACTTTTCTTCAGGCACGCAGTACCCGGTGGTTGCGGGCACGTAATCCTGCCGACTACGCCAAAGTTGACGCGCCCCTGGGCCTGCTGCGTCGCGCGGCATCGCGCGCACGGGGAAGCTTACCCGGATCCGGATCAGATGGGGGTAGTAGTCTCGTGGCGGTGACCCGATCCGTGCCCAGGGAGTCAAACTGAGTGGCAGCGTTTAGCAGTAGATGTTAGAAATGTTCGACTACGCCACCCGTTGATTGCAGCTATGAGGCCGCCGCTGCAGGGCAGACCGCTGAGGCCGGTGATATGGTTGTGCAGCGTAGATGGTATAACCCCCAACGGGAGGGGTATGGCCTCAGGGCAGCAGATGACGATAATAGTGGTAGTGATGGTGCAGCAAGGAAGCTCAGAGATGTGTGGTGCAGTTTCAAGGCTTTTACTCACAGGTGTTGCTCCGGTCACTTCGGCCAAGAGTGACCACCCGAGCCGTGCTGCGTCCACCAGGTGCGGGACTCGGCCAACTCCCAGGTAGTTCCAGAGCGTGGTCCAGAGCTCCCCTCTCTTCCTTCCTACTGGCCGTTCTCACCAGGGACCCACCTATGTCCGGCTCCCTCGGGCCTCTTGGTGGTGAAACCTTTCCTGGCTTCCCTGGCCCTATGCGTGGTGTGCCTTCCTGGTGGATGTGGTGAGGGTCGTGCCAAAGCTTAACCATGACCTCCGGTTCCTGGCTGAGGATGTTTAGCCTCTACCAGTTTGGGATCTGGTACCCTTCTATGCCAACCCTTCACCCTTTTCGTTCTCCTGTGGGATCTCAGGGTTCCCTCTCTCCTTGCGTCTCTGGGCCTTTCTGCCTCCTTCTCTCTGCTTCAGGCCTGGCCCTGGAGCTGGGCCCAGCCGGAGCCACAGCTCCCTGTCAGCCCTCTCTGGCTGAACTCCTTTCTGCACCGAACAGACAGACCCTGTCTCAAGATGGTGCCCACCTCTTATACTCCCTCTGACACCCTAGCCCAGGTGACTAGCACCCAATGGGCTCCTTCCTATGCCCAGAGTCCCTCCCCTATCTGCTCCTACACTACAGGGATGTTCCTCCCCCCCTCCCACTCCAGCCAGGGACAGACGCTGTCGTACCTGCACATCTATCTGGTGGGAGTACCGTTGTTCTGTCCCCCGGAAATGGGATGAGTGTAGTGCATGCAGCTATCTGAGCTCTGTTCCACACTCCATCCTTACCCGGGAGTGGAATACCACACCTCTGGATCGAGGTGCAATACCCCTGTAGCAGTCGAGTCCTCGGGGTGCTACATAGTCATGCGGATATTAAGCGATTCAATGCAAGTCAATGGAGGTAAAACGTCGCGATTACGCAAAATAACTGGTAGTGCTGCGGATTTTTCCGCACTGATAATGCGCAGCGGAAATTTCCGCAGCATGTGCACAGCACATGCGGATTATCATTGGGGAACATTGCAGACTTTCTACCAAGCGTTTAAGCGTTTCTGCAATGGAATTGCCGCTGCGGAAACGCTTAAAAGATAAAGTGGGCACACAACCTACCACAGGATTGTGCAGCGTAAACCAAGGTAGTCTAAGGACCACAGGAGAGGGCAAGCCCTCTAGCACATAGCAGTCAATAAATTTTGAGTGCAAGGCCCCTACCTGCAGATGTAGCACACGAGCGATAAGAGTAAAATACCCCTAGCTCAAGGGTGCAGAGTCAATGGCGATTACGGGTGTTGAGCCAGAAAATTTATGAGGTTTGAGGTCCTGATCGAACCTAGCGTCGATCAAAATAAACCCCGCCCCACTGTCCAGAAAGGCAGAAATTACCACCATACTTTTGCCAAGATGGATCTTGGACGGTAAAAAAAAAAAATTGTGACCTACCCACAGAGGAAATAAGTACACCCCCGAGTTGCCAATTCACCCCGCAACTCGGGCGCCTTAGTTTTCTGGTGGGTGTTTAGGAATTTAGGAAAGACACACACACACACTCCCCCTTTCCGCCAAACTACAGTTGGACCAACAGAACAAGTCGCCACACCCAACAGCATGGGTTCCTCAGTTAACTCAAACCTAGGGGCCCTTGACCCCAGGCCCCCTGCAAATTGGAGTGTCTCCTTATGTCTCTGGCAATGACAGCGGTTAACACACAAACGCCTCTTCAAAACAACCAACACCTCTGACTCCAGAACTAGGCAGCATAAATCTAACACTGGCAATCCAAGATTGCCAGAGGCGAGTATATATAGGAGAGGCGAGAGGCCAACACTGAACAGCTGAGACCATCAATGCTGGAAAGCTCTAGCAGCTCTCAACTGAACAGATTAACCTTTGCACTGCTAGCAGAAACCTTCACGGTTTAATATGATAGTGAAGTGCTTCTAATCAGTGCAGGAGCTCAGACGTCGCAGTCTTCTGGCCCCTCTAGTTACGGTAAACCCGTGGTTCCTGGATTCCAGCGATGTGTCACTTACCGAGCTGCTTGATGCAGTGTTGATAAATTCCCTTTATTAGCTGCAGATGTTCTGCCTATGCACAGGGTACACAGAAAGCTGTCAATCAGTGGTGCGGGTGGGGCTATATATAGAGCTCATGAATGTGGAGGACTACATGGTAGCAGGTTTACTAGTCCTTGAGTGATAAAACTAAAACAAGCAGCCAGTTATTGACACATGGCTGGAATCAGAGTCTCTGTCTTTATATAATCAGAATCTAATAAGAGTATAGATGCAAGTGTACAATAAATCTGGAAGAATAAAGAAGTAATCAGTATATCATAAATTATATCTACCCTACAGGTAGCATATGTGACGCGCCCCCTGGGCCATGTTGCAGTGCGGCGCACGTGTGCGCGGGGGAATACCCGGAGCCGGATCCGATGGGGGTTGTAGTCTCCGAGTGGCGGGGACCCGGTCCGTGCCCAGGGTGTCAAACTAAGTGGCAGTGCTCGGCATTAAGATGTTATAGAGTTCGACTACGCCACCCGTTGAATGCGGTTATGAAACCGCCGCTGCAGGGCAGACCGCTGAGGCCGGTGGTATGGTTGTGCAGCGTGGATGGTATAACCCCCAACGGGAGGGGTATAGCCTCAGGGCAGCTGGTGAAGCAGGCAATGATGATAGTGGTAGTGGTGGTGTGGCAAGGAATCGCAGAGACTTGTAGTGCAGGTTTAAAGCTTTACTCACAGTTGGTGTTCAGATCACTTCGGCCAAGAGTGACCACCCGAGCCGTGCTGCGTCCACCAGGTGCGGGACTCGGCCAACTCCCAGGCAGTTCCAGAGCGTGGTCCTGAGCTCCCCTCTCCTCCTTCCTACTGGCCGTCCCCACCAGGGATCCACCTTTGTCCGGCTCCCTCGGGCCTTCTGGTGGTGAAACCTTTCCCGGCTTCCCTGACCCTATACGTGGTTTGCCTTCCTGGTGGATGTGGCGAGGGGTCGCGCCAAAACTTGACCACGACCTCCGGTTCCTGGCTAAGGATAATTGGCCTCCACCAGTTCGGGATCCGGTACCCTGTTCTGCCAACCCTTCACCCGTTAACTCGTGGGATCTCAGGGTTCCCTCTCTTCTTGCGTCTCTGGGCCTTTCTTGGTGTTCCTGTTTCTCCTTCTTCTTCTTTCTCTCTCTCTCTCTCTCTCTCAGGCCTCCTCTCCAGGCCTGGCTCTGGAGCTGGGCCCAGACTGAGCCACCGCTCCCTGTCAGCCCTCTCTGGCTGAGCTCCTCTCTAGACTGACCACTGATCCAAGATGGTGCCCCCCTTATATACTCCCTTCTGACACCCGAGCCCAGATGACTAGCACCCAATGGGCTCCTACCTATGCCCAGAGTCCCTCCCCTCTCTGCTCCTACACCACTGGGATGTTCCTCCCCACCCCCACTCCAGCCGGGGACAGAAGCTGTCGTACCTGCACATCTATCTGGTGGGAGTACCGTTGGTCTGTCCCCCGGAAATGGGGTGAGTGTAGTGCATGCAGCTAACTGAGCTCAGTTCCACACTCCATCCTTACCCGGGAGTGGAATACCACACCTCTGGATCGAGGTGCAATACCCCTGTAGCAGCCGAGTCCTCGGGGTGCTACATTCCCCCCTGGTAAATCACAGCACGTCCTCGGGCTGGAAAAGAGTAAAAGCAAATTGAAACATACAAAAATTTTAAAGTGTACACTCGCATGTAAGACATATTAACTTTCAATCATCCCTTTATGGGAGGTACTCTGTTCTTCTTATCGTTACAGGTATAAAACTTTACGGAAACATTATCAGACTTTCTGCACACACTTATAAAATACCATTAACTCTTTTAGCATCATATAAAACTTTTTCATATAAAACATTCTTGACCAACACGTTCTTGATCTCTGGCCGCTGTGCAACTTGCGACCAGGTAAAGTGCAACAGTCACTAATTTCGTGATAGAAAAACAGTTCCTATAAAACCAGTAGGGGGCGCTTTAAGAAGCGCAACTATTTACAGGGTGTGGCCGCTCTCAGTCCTCGGCCAGTGGGGATAAGGGAGTGGCTGCTCACAGTCCTCAGCCTGATTAGGGATAGGGGCACACAGGAAACAGTTCCACGCTAGTCCCAACGGGGACCACACTCCAATTGGCAGCATGACAGGTACCCCGACAGGTAACTATGTACAGTTTCAGTTACCGTTCATTAGTAACGACGTCCTCCTGCTCCTTCCTGAGGGTAGTCTTCAGACCCGTCCAGGTCCTCTTGGTCTTCCTCATACTGCAACTCCTCCTCAGTCAGCTGGTGTACGTGAAGGGCGTACGGTCCTTTAGCACACTGATGCCGGGTGAAGGCGACCACATCACCCGGGTAGAGGTCACGTCCGCGGCGTCCCTCCGGCAGGTGGCTCTCGACATCCCTGCGGGTGACAAAGACGTCGCCGGGGGTTCGGTGATCCCGGATAAAGCCCCAGCCGTTCTCCAGTTGAAACTTTATTACGGTCCCGGTGGCGCGGGGACCGTGGGCCGTACGGGGGTTTCGTCGGGCCCGGCGTTTCTGCTCCGCGCTTTGGGCCTGCAGCTGTTCCTCGCGGATCCGCCTCTCTCGCCGTTCTCTCCCAAAGACCTCCAGCTGTTGACGGCAGCACTCCTCCCGCCGGGGTGCGGCCGCCCGGGTCTCCTTGGTGAACCCCATGAGGTCCTCACCGGTCGGATCCCATGTGAATTGGGCGTCTTCCAACGGGAGCGGGACAATTTTGGCGGGTGCCGGTGCCGGGATCAGAGGCTCACACAGGGGCCGTTCCCTCCGGAGTCGGGGGTTGATGTACTCCGGTGGCCACACGAAGGGCAGCCCGTCCGGGCTAGTATGCTGCGCGAAGAGATCTTCGCCCAGGGGCAGCACTGTGGAGGTCAAGGGCGCTGTGGGGGCAGCGGCGCCCGGATGCACCAGGCCTTGCGACCAGGCCGGCGGCACAGTGGAGGTAGGGGGCGCTGTGGAGACCGCGGCGCCCGGGGGTACTCGGCCCTGCGACCAGGCCGGGGGAATCCTATTTCGGTCAAAGGACGGCACTGTTGAGGAAGAGGGCGCTGGAGGGGCATCAGCGCCCGGGTTCACCAGGCCTTGCGACCAGGCCGGTGGCACTTCCTGCTTCGCCGCGCTCAGGGTCAAGGGGCGTGGCGTAACAGAGGGCGCGACCGCGGCTCCTGCCGCTTGAGGCCTAGTTTGGAGCAGCGGCGGTGCGGCAACGGGCGCGGTGAGTATGACTTCGGGCTCTGCGACGGGGAGCTGGGGCAGGTTTACGGCTACTGGGCACGGGGTGATGACGTCCCCATTACCTGCTTCCATCTTTGCAGCTCCCTCCGCGGCGTCGTCTCCGGCCTTCGTCCCTCCTGCACCATCCTCAGGGGCAGACATGCCCCACGTTGCGGGTGGCGTCCTCTGCTGGCGGGTTCCAGCCTGCTGGGCCATCTCCCTTCTCCATTCGGCCAGTGCTTCCTGCTGTACTCGGGCCATCTTCCGGGCCAAGGCCTCCAGCGCGGTCTGTGCACGCTCCCGATCTCTGGGGAGTTGTGCCAGGATCTCCACCAGGCCTTCTGGGGTGGCGGCCTGCAACAGGCTCCGAACCACGGGGTCGGTGCTGCTCGACTCTTCCTCCATCCCCGGGTGCGATCTGTCCAGACTCCTCCAGGCCGCACCCATCTTCTCAGCTTTATTCCCCATCCGCCCCCATTGGGAGTGGTCCCGGGGCATCTTAGTGACAGTCAGTTTCAGGGGCAGACCCCCCACTCTGATGGACATCTCCATTATTGTAGTCTCGGCTGGTGGGGGCGGTCTCTTCCTTTGGCGCCACTCTGGGGCCATGCCCACGATGGGAGGTGGTCTCTTGCCACCCTCTGGCACGCCCATAATGGCGTCCGCTCTGCCAGGGCGGGAAACCTTCTCAGATGGCGGGAATCGTCTCCTGATGGCGGGAAACTCCGCGGATGGCGGGTAAAGGCTGCAAATGGCGGGCAAACGGCAGGAAACGACTCCGGATGGCGTCTGATGGCGGGAACCCTCCGGAATTGGCGGGAGACTTCTTTTTGAGGTACATGTTAACTTTTCTTCAGGCACGCAGTACCCGGTGGTTGCGGGCACGTAATCCTGCCGACTACGCCAAAGTTGACGCGCCCCCTGGGCCATGTTGTAGTGCGGCGCACGTGTGCGCGGGGGAATACCCGGAGCCGGATCCGATGGGGGTTGTAGTCTCCGAGTGGCGGGGACCCGGTCCGTGCCCAGGGCGTCAAACTAAGTGGCAGTGCTCGGCATTAAGATGTTATAGAGTTCGACTACGCCACCCGTTGAATGCGGTTATGAAACCGCCGCTGCAGGGCAGACCGCTGAGGCTGGTGGTATGGTTGTGCAGCGTGGATGGTATAACCCCCAACGGGAGGGGTATAGCCTCAGGGCAGCTGGTGAAGCAGGCAATGATGATAGTGGTAGTGGTGGTGTGGCAAGGAATCGCAGAGACTTGTAGTGCAGGTTTAAAGCTTTACTCACAGTTGGTGTTCAGATCACTTCGGCCAAGAGTGACCACCCGAGCCGTGCTGCGTCCACCAGGTGCGGGACTCGGCCAACTCCCAGGCAGTTCCAGAGCGTGGTCCTGAGCTCCCCTCTCCTCCTTCCTACTGGCCATCCCCACCAGGGATCCACCTTTGTCCGGCTCCCTCGGGCCTTCTGGTGGTGAAACCTTTCCCGGCTTCCCTGACTCTATACGTGGTTTGCCTTCCTGGTGGATGTGGCGAGGGGTCGCGCCAAAACTTGACCACGACCTCCAGTTCCTGGCTAAGGATAATTGGCCTCCACCAGTTCGGGATCCGGTACCCTGTTCTGCCAACCCTTCACCCGTTAACTCGTGGGATCTCAGGGTTCCCTCTCTTCTTGCGTCTCTGGGCCTTTCTTGGTGTTCCTGTTTCTCCTTCTTCTTCTTTCTCTCTCTCTCTCTCTCAGGCCTCCTCTCCAGGCCTGGCTCTGGAGCTGGGCCCAGACTGAGCCACCGCTCCCTGTCAGCCCTCTCTGGCTGAGCTCCTCTCTAGACTGACCACTGATCCAAGATGGTGCCCCCCTTATATACTCCCTTCTGACACCCGAGCCCAGGTGACTAGCACCCAATGGGCTCCTACCTATGCCCAGAGTCCCTCCCCTCTCTGCTCCTACACCACTGGGATGTTCCTCCCCACCCCCACTCCAGTCGGGGACAGAAGCTGTCGTACCTGCACATCTATCTGGTGGGAGTACCGTTGGTCTGTCCCCCGGAAATGGGGTGAGTGTAGTGCATGCAGCTAACTGAGCTCAGTTCCACACTCCATCCTTACCCGGGAGTGGAATACCACACCTCTGGATCGAGGTGCAATACCCCTGTAGCAGCCGAGTCCTCGGGGTGCTACATATGCATTATAATTACATACAACGTCACTAAGGAAAAGTACCTCATTTGCGTCGACCACCAATAATACACCTTGGCAAGCAGAAAGGGACCTTGAAACTTTGTAGCTAAAATCAACATGACCCTACAAAAGTACAAAAACGTTAAAAGGGAAAACATGTTGGACAAATATGGATTGATGGATACAAGGCGCATTCTTAAATAACCATGTATAAATGTGAGGGGAGTCATTTCGTATGTAGATGGACAAAGAATGCTGAGCGTTGGAAACATGTTGCTATGTTGCAAAAATGTTTCACTTGAACCTTGTGGATTAATGGACTTTTAAAGATGAAATAATAAAGATGGATTTTATGGAGCTGGAGTTCCTTTTCTTTTTCCTGTGATTTACACACGTGTGGCCACACGATCTCCGGGCTTCAGCACGCCGAGAGCCGCTGTGGGTGAGCTGGTGGTTTTTTTTCTATAGCATTTTTAAATAGGCTGTGCCAAGATCGCAACTTTTTGGCTATTCTGTGTGGGGGGGGGGTGACAAGCGGGACCTCCAATGATCAGAAGAACAGATGTCTCACATCCCCTTTTTTAATGGAGTGGTGCCATTGTCTATGGGACTGATGGAGATAGCTGAGCTCTGAATTCGGCCATCTCCGGCAGCCCATTACACTTTGAGTGGAGCAGCAGTGCACGCGCTCATCGGCCAATCCATTGGCGTAATATGGCTCGTGCACCTGATTTCCTGTGATTGGGGTCCCAGAGATGGGTCCCCAGCTATTAGCAAGCAATCTGTTCTGTAGAAAAGTGATAAGTTGTAATCTGAGAGCAAACTCTTTCAATTTTAAAATATTGGATAGCTCTTATGGGCGTCTATAAAAAACAAACAAACAGTGTGAGATCTACAGGGTCGGCCATTTATATGGATACACCTAAATTAAACGGGAATGGTTGGTGATATCAACCTGAAACAACGGATACTGGAAGCCTGTGCTAGCATTTCTTCTGCGGTGTTGCTATCAGTGTGTCAAGAGTGGGAGAAGAGGGTTGCATTGACAATCCAACACAATGGGCAGCACTTTGAACACATTTTATAAGTGGTTATAAACTTGTACAAAACACATGAAAGAATAAAGTTACGTTAAAACCAAGCACACCATTGTTTTTCTTATGAAATTCTCAATAAGTTTGATGTGTCACATGACCCTCTTCCCATTGAAAAAATAAAGTTGGATCCAAAATGGCCACCATGGTCACCACCCATCTGGAAAAGTTTTCCCCCTCCCATATACCAATGTGCCACAAACAGGAAGATGATATCACCAACCATTCCCATTTAATTTAGGTGTATCCATATAAATGGCCCACCCTGTAAAATAATAAATTATTATTATTATTATTGCAGCTGCTGCATTTTGTATAACTCATTCAGTATCTGAACATCTGCAACAAGAGCACAGAGAAACAAATCAAGAAGAAACGTCACACTCACCGGAGTGTGGATCAGGTTCAGGAGATACTTCTTTCCCTCGTAAGTGTAAAACAGAGACGCAGTCTGGGCCTTCACCGTAATCCGGGCTCCCTCTTCACCTGCAGCTTGTCCAGAACTTGCTTATTGGAGGCGGCTTTTGGAATACACCCTGAGGGAAGGAGCGAGACCCCAGAATCCACACTGTTAGCTCGTGGTGGCAGTGTCCCCCTCCATACTAGTCTGTCAAGGTTAGCTTGTTTCTGTGTTTTATATATGTATTTTATGTGTGTAAACCCTCTTCATGTGTACAGCAGCCTGGAATGAACGCTGCTTAAAAAATAAATAATAGAGTAAGGCCTCATTCAGACCACAGTGATTTCTCTTGTAGGTAAAAAAAAAAAAAGACCGATTTTCATCAGCTTTGTTTTGCATCCAAGAAGTTCTAAACTTTGATTTGGATCAAAATCCGACAGGTCAACGTGTTTCGGTGAAAAATACGCGATCCGCAGAAATATGTGAACAGCCCTAGACTATAATAGATATGAGTTCTGTGAAAAACAAGGATCGAGCTCGTACGAGATCCAACATTTCATTCTATAAATCTACATAAATAATTAATAACGTGCCAAATTGCTTTTTTTTGTGTATGTTTTGCGTGTACGGAGGGAAAGTTCCCAGTGCTAGTGTCTATGGTGCTCCATTAGGCTAGGGCTACCTTGTGACTGTGTGTGGCGCTACTGATTGAGCAATAGCTCCAGTTCAAAGCAATACACTAATTTTAAAAGGAAATCTGTTTGACCCCAGATGTGGGCATGCAGGCCTTTGAAATGTAAATCTAAACCAATGGACACTTTTATATCTTCTACCTGTTGCTGCACTCCTAAGTAATTAGAATTTTGGTTCACATGCAAATGAGGAGTTAAGTCTCTGTCTCCTGAGATTATCTCTCACAGCAAGCATCCGTTCTCTTTAGGCTACGTTCCCATCGCTTTTGACGAGTTTTCGATGTTGCAGATTTTCTACAGCATTCCTGCACCTATTAAGTAAAATAGGTTACTTGTTTTTTTTTTCTTTAAATCTGTAACATCAGAAGCTCACTGAAAGCTCGTGGTGGGAACTTAGCCTCAGTGTCAATGATAGCTCACAGTTTTTTGGGACGTCAGGCACCAAGCAAGGAAAGTCAGAAAGTAAGCTATAACTCAAGATAAAGAGGCTGGTGCTGGGCAGGGAAGCAACCTTGGAAGGCTGAGGCTCGGTAAGTGCTCCGTTACACCCAGAGCACTCAGAAATGCAGCAACAGATAAAAGATATAGAGGTGTCTATGGATTTAGCTTTCCAAATCCTGCATGGTCATGAAAGGGAATTGGAGGGAGGGGTATATCTGATGGATTCCCTTAAATTATTAAATGGCAATTGCAGTTCACATAGTTGCATACTAGCTAATCATTAGCGCTACAAAAATTTGCACTTCAAGCACCAGTAAAAAAGATTCCTTAGAGGTATCTGGTCACTATTAGTGATGATCGAGTGTGTTCTATCAACCCCTCTGGCGAGCACGCTCGGGTGCTCGCTGAGTATTTTGGCATGCTCGGCCTTTCTTTTAATGTCGCCGTGCCTGCAAGTGTCACGGCTGTTAGACAGCGTGCTCGCCGAAGGGGTTCATAGAACACGCTCGATCATCACTAGTCACTATACATGAGTATACCATAAAAAACAACATATTATATAGTGAATAACACAGACACTATTCAATACAGCAGGGTTGAGGTGTATTTTGTGGTACAAAATTACAGTATTTTTGAATGACACCATTCACTTTACTGTGCAAGATATAGAAAAAAGGGTAATGAACTCCAAATAAAGTGAAATGGTGCAGAAGAGAAAAAAACAAAAACATTTCACTGCTTTTAAAAAATTCTAAACTTTGTAAACAAATTGTTTGGCTCGTGTTTCAATTTTCTAAGACCGTTTTTAATACTTACCATTTTGGGGTACAACTTTTTGATTGCTCCATCAAATGAATAGTCATAAGTTACTTACCGGTAACGGGATTTTTCAGAGACCATGACAGCACCACGAGAGAGGGGATCCGCCCACCAAGGAGAGGAAACCTACAGGCTTAAAAGGGCGCCGCCTCTCTCCCGCCTCAGTTTGGATTACAGAGAACTGAGAGGACCGCCAGGTTAATGAACACAGCAAACAACCACAAAGTTGCCATACCACACGACACCTATTGAGTGTGAGATTATAATTTATAAAAGGGGAGTGCTCCCACAAAGGTGAAGGGAGGGAATGTAAGGGTGCTGTCATGGTCTCCAAAAAATCCCATTACCGGTAAGTAACTTATGATTTTATCGGTCGACCATGACAGCACCACGAGAGAATTACAGGGATGAAGTAATCTATTGAAGGACCACAGCCTGGAACACTCTTCTCCCAAAGGTGAGGTCAGCCGATACTATATAGGTTAGATATGGGTGTGTCTATGGAATGTAGAGGGACAGGATGAGGTAGCAGCCTTACATATGTCTTCTAATCAAGACACCTGTCTTCTCAGCCCAGGAGGTAGCCACAGCCCGGGTGGACTGAGCCTTCAACCCTCCTGGCACTTCCTTGCCGCTAGATGTATATGCTAGAGAAATGGCCTCCCTATTCCATCTAGCTATGGTGGACTTTGTGACATTAGACCGTTTTCTAGCCCCTTGGTAGGATATAAACAACGAGTTATCTTTCCTAAAGCTTCTGGTAACTGAAAGGTACCTAACCACACATCTCCTCACGTCTAACGTATGTAACTCCGCCTCTTTCTGGTCACTAGGATTTGGACAAAAGGAGGGTAGGAGGACTTCCTGAAGTCTGTGGAAACGAGTGGCTACCTTAGGGAGAGAGAGAGTGATTTTTAGACTAGATCCTGCCTATCATCCAGAATTTGAGTAAACGGCGAGGCCATAGACAGGGCCTGGATGTCACTAATGCTCCTGGCTGAGGTTAAAGCTATTAACAAAGCGGTCTTAAGGGAGAGGGATTTAAGGGTTGCTGACTATTAGCTCAAACGGCGAGCTAGTCAAGGCCTTTAGAACCAAATTTAAATCCCAGGGAACCAAGCTGCTTTTAATAATAGGTCTAGATCTAAAAGCTGCGTTAATGAACCGAGAAACCCAGTAGTTACCAGCTAGATCACAGCTATATAGGGAACCCAAGGCAGAAACCTGAACTTTAAGGGTGCTGGTGGATAACCCTAGTTCAAGACCTTTTTGTAAAAACGCCAAGATTTTTCCTATTGGCGCCTTCCCCTCCCCCATCAACCCCAGGTTTTCTGCTGTGCATCAGGATGGTTACTAGACCTTGGGAAAAACCTTTCCGATTTAGCAGTGTCTTTTCAAGTTCCACACCGTCAAGTGGAGGCCAGTTGCTTGAGGAGATACGGAATCTCTGGAAGAACCCAAGGATCGGAGATGAACATGCTCCTCAGGCATGAGAACCAGGGCCTCCTGGGCCAAAAGGCTGCGATCAGCAGAACCCTGGCCTTGTCCTCCCTGATCTTTCTTATGACTATGAGAAGAAGAGCCAACCAGGAGGAGGCATAAGCCAGGCTGAAATCCCAACGTATCAGGAGACCATCCACAGCTAGGGGATTTAGGGAACACAAGATCTTTGTCTTCCGATTTAGTTTTGTGGCAAACAGATCTACCTGACCGGAGGGCTCCCCACCCCCCCCATCTTTGGCTATTTGGGTAAAAATTCCTTGATTTAGTTCCCATTCCCCTTGCATCAGAGGATAGCAGCTTAGGAAATCTGCTCTGGTGTTTTCTTTTTCCCTTATATGGAGGGCCATCAGGGAAAGGAGGTGACTTTCTGTAATCTGGAAGAGATGATCTGTCACTCATCAGCAATCTTGACCATGTGTCCCCCTGGTGGTTCACATATGCTACCGCAACTTGATTATCCAAGAGGATCTTTACATTCTGGCCCTGAAGGAAAGGTAAGAAATTATTCACCGCCTTGTCTACCGCCAGAAGTTCTTTTGCATTGGAGGAGAGACCCTTTTCGATATCTGACCAGGTCCCCTGGGCTCCCCACCCTCTGGGACTCGCATCTGTGGTAATTGTGCTAGTGACCCCAAGTACCCAGGGAACCCCTCGAGATTGGTGGCAGGATGAGCCTAACCTCTATAAAGATTTTACTGACCGGGGTGATAAGGACTAGAGATGAGCGGTGTTCGACTAGAACTGTTCGCCAATCTCAAATTCGAGCTGTTTTGGGCGGTGTTCGAGTCATTCGAAGAACGCGAATGATTTGCAAAAAATTCGGCTGTTCGAGGTTATGTTCGATAACTGTTCGTGCACCAAAAGCGTGTCCTGCATGTCTGGTGCTATTTAGAGCACCAATCATGCAGGGATTGTCTGCCACTCACTGTAATGCCACAGCCATGGTGGTTGTAGCATTACAGTGGGTGCCCAAATCGATGGGAACAGTGCTCACAGTGAAACATGAAAAGCCGGCAATTCAGCAGCGGCATACACCGGTACCCGACAATTTAGAACCGAAAGAATAAAGCATCACACTTAGATTAGATAGAAACATGTCAGTCACATATATAAGAAGTACAGTGACAGTGTTCGTTACTGTACTTGTCATTTAGTGTTAAAGGATTTATTAAAAAAAATATTAGTGTTTTCATGCACCGTCTCTTTAAAAAAGCCGGCCGGCAATTCAGCAGCGGTACCCGACAATTTATAACAGAAAGAATAGAGCATCACACATAGATTAGATAGATAGAAACATGTCAGTCACATATATAATAAGTACAGTGATAGTGTTGATTACTGTACTTCAGAGACACTGCAGAGCGCAAGCATGCCTGCGCTCTGCAGTGTCTATGAAGGATGGCATGCTGGATGGCAGCGCTCAGCTGTGATCCAGCCTGTCATCTCAATGCCATCCCAGCGTGGGAGAATTCTCCTGCTCAAGCGCTGAGCGCTGAGAATTTTCCCACGCTGTCAGTGATGTGCATGAGGTGAGCTGAGTTCATTGGACAGTTGCATCTCACTAAATTAGAATATCATCAAAAAATTAATTTGTCAGTTCTTCAATACAAAAAGTGAAACTCATATATAGAGTCATTACACACAGTGATCTATTTCAAGTGTTTATTCTTGTTAATGTTGATTATGGCTTACAGCCAATGAAAACACAACAGTCATTATCTCAGTAAATTAGAATACTTTTATAACAGCTTGAAAAATTATTTTAAAATCCGAAATGTTATCCTACTGAAATGTATGGTCAGTAAATGCACTCAATACTTGGTCGGGGCTCCTTTTGCATCAATTACTGCATCAATGCGGCAATGTGACATGGAGGCGATCAGCCTGTGGCACTGCTGAGGTGTTATGGAAGCCCAGGTGGCTTTGATAGCAGCCTTCAGCTCGTCTTCATTGTTCGGTCTGATGTCTCTCATCTTCCTCTTGACAATACCCCATAGATTCTCTATAATAGATTCTCTATGGGGTTAAGGTCAGGCGAGTTTGCTGCCAACCAAGCACAGTGATACTGTTGTGTGTAAACCAGGTATTGGTACTTTTGGCCGTGTGGACAGGGGCAAGTCCTGCTGGAGAATGACATTTCCATCTCCAAAAAGCTTGTCAGCAGAGGGAAGCATGAAGTGCTTTAAAATGTCCTGGTAGACGGCTGCGCTGACTTTGGTCTTGATAAAACACAGTGGACCTACACCAGCCGATGACATGGCTCCCCAAACCATCACTGATTGTGGAAACTTCACACTAGACCTCAAGCAGCTTGGATTGTGGCCTCTCCACTCTTCCTCCAGACTCTGAGACCTTGTGGAGTGTGTCAATGACTGCCTTCTGGACATCTGTCAAGTCAGTAGTCTTCCCCATGATTGTGGAGCCTACTGAAACAGACTAAGGGACCTTGTTAAATGCTTAGGAAGCCTTTGCAGGTGTTTTTTTGTTAATTATTCTATTTACTGAGATAATGACTTTTGTGTTTTCATTGGCTGTAAGCCATAATCATCAACATTAACAGAAATAAACACTTGAAATAGATCACTCTGTGTGTAATGACTCTATATAATATATGAGTTTCAGTTTTTGTATTGAAGAACTGAAATAAATTAACTTTTTGATGATATTCTAATATAGTGAGATGCACCTGTATTATTAGAATTATCACACCAGTACACCTGTTATCTCATTTGTGAGATTTAAGTAAACCTTGTATGATATCTTTTTCATTTCTGAATGTCCTCATACTTTCAATCAGAACCTAGACACCCCACAATGCAATAACCCATCGATCACTACAAGCCCTCCGTTTTCCATGGATATCCATATTATGGACTGTGTATACTTTTCTTATGCCTGAACTGCGCACCCCTCGGTGAAGACAGTGAGTTTTTTGGGGGCAGCTTATGGTCGTCTCAGGATATGAACACCCCCTGATCTGCTTGAAAATAGAACTGAAATAAAATGTTGAGAAAAAATGTCAAATATCACGTTGACCCTTCAAGTCACTGTCTTGTAAATCTTTATCACTTCTCCACAGAATAGGTGATTGGTCTGAAATCACTCAGGGGGTAAAGAGACTCTCTCATCACAGACTAACTAATCAAACCAATGGCAGCCCCTCAGTATATCATGGCACCCTGTATTTTGATTGGCAGATGTAGCTTTATAGACTCGAGCGGGGGTCTCAAACATTTGGCCACAGGGGCTGCTTCATGCAGGCCGCAGGCACCGTACACCTCGAGGATTGTGGCACGTCAGCACTTTTTCAGTGGAACATATTGCAGGCGCCGTGCACAGACAAGCTCTTTGCTCAGCTATACCAATGCCAACTGTGGGTCAATCACAGGCCAGCAGCTAATGTCCGCAGGGGACCAGGATGGGAACAGGACTAGAAGATGAGGATCAGGATCCTGACATTACTGCAAAGAGAGATTACTACAAAAAGGGGACCAGGAAGGGACACGTTACTATGAGATAGGGAGCCGAATGGTGAGATTGCTACAAGAAGGGGACCAGGTTGGAGGATATTTCTACAAGATGGCCATGATGGGGGACAATAAAACAAGATGAGGACCATGATGGGGAACATAAGCACAAGATAGGGACCATGATGGGGACATTACTACAAGATAATGGCCAAAATTACTATATGGCGCTAATAGTAAGATCGTATTACAAAAAGGGGCTAAAATGTAAAAGAAAACAAAAAAAATTCTAAATATTGGCTTCAATTTTTTAGTGCCAATAAAAATGTTTTTTTTATAAATAAACTAAAATAAAGCCAAAAAAGTGCACACTTGTTATCGGTCATCTGTAATAACCCAAGCTATAAAATTATTATACCCCATAACAGAAAATAAATAAATCTGCAAAAAATATTATAAACAAGTGATCAAAAGGTGTATACAACCCCTGGCAAAAATTATGGAATCACCGGGCTCGGAGGATGTTCATTCAGTTGTTTAATGTTGAAAAAAAGCAGATCACAGACATGGCACAAAACTAAAGTCATTTCAAATGGCAACTTTAGGGCTTTAAGAAACACTAAAAGAAATCAAGATTAAAAATGTGGTACTCAGTAAGAGTAATTTTTTTCAGACCAATCAGAGGGAAAAAATTATGGAATCACTCAATTCTGAGGAAAAAAATATGGAATCATGAAAAACAAACACATAAAAGAACACTCCAATACATCACTAGTATTTTGTTGCACCACCTCTGGCTTTAATAACAGCTTGCAGTCTCTGAGGCATGGACTTAATGAGTGATAAACAGTACTCTTCATCAATCTGGCTCCAACTTTCTCTGATTGCTGTTGCCAGATCAGCTTTGCAGGTTGGAGCCTTGACATGGACCATTTTCTTCAACTTCCACCAAAGATTTTCAATTGGATTGAGATCCGGACTATTTGCAGGCCATGACATTGACCTTATGTGTCTTCTTTCAAGGAATGTTTTCACAGTTTTTGCTCTATGGCAGGATGCATTATCATCTTGAAAAATTATGTCATCATCCCCAAACAACCTTTCAATTGATGGGATAAGAAAACTGACCACAATATCAATGTAAACTTGGGCATTTATTGAAGATGTAATGACAGCCATCTCCCCAGTGCCTTTACCTGACATGCAGCCCCATATCATCAATGACTGTGGAAATTTGCATGTTCTCTTCATGCAGTCATCTTTATAAATCTCATTGGAACGGCACCAAACAAAAGTTCCAGCATCATCACCTTGCCCAATGCAGATTCTCGATTTGTCACTGAATATGACTTTCATCCAGTCATTCACAGTCCACGATTGCTTTTCCTTAGCCCATTGTAACCTTGTTTTTTTCTGTTTAGGTGTTAATGATGGCTAATGTTTAGCTTTTCTGTATGTAAATCCCATTTCCTTTAGGCGGTTTCTTACAGTTCGGTCACAGACATTGACTCCAGTTTCCTCCCATTCGTTCCTCATTTGTTTTGTTGTGCATTTCCTGTTTTGGAGACATATTGCTTTAAGTTTCCGGTCTTGATACTTTGATATCTTCCTTGGTCTACCAGTATGTTTGCCATTAACAACCTTCCCATGTTGTTTGTATTTGGTCCAGATTTTAGATACAGCTGACTGTGAACAACCAACAGCTTTTGCAACATTGCGTGACGATTTACCTTCTTTTAAGAGTTTTATAATCCTCTCCTTTGTTTCAATTGACATCTATTGTGTTGGAGCCATGATTCATGTCAGTCCACTTGGTGCAACAGCTCTCCAAGGTGTGATCACTCCTTTTTAGATGCAGACTAACGAACACATCTAATTTGATGCAGGTGTTAGTTTTGGAAATGAAAATTTACAGGGTGATTCCATAATTTTTTCCTCAGAATTGAGTGATTCCATAATTTTTTCCCTCTGCTTGGTCTGAAAAAAATTACCCTTACTGAGTACCACATTTTTAATCTTGATTTCTTTTAGTGTTTCTTAAAGCCCTAAAGTTGCTATTTGAAATGACTTTAGTTTTGTGCCATGTCTGTGATCTGCTTTTTTTCAACAACATTAAACAACTGAATGAACATCCTCCGAGCCCGGTGATTCCATAATTTTTGCCAGGGGTTGTAGAATGGAGTTTCTGTACAGTGGACGTCCTTATACACAGTACATTGTGCCCACAAATCATGGACCTCAGTGCAGCTGCTCAATCTTGTCATCTCTGTACTGAGACATATAGATTGGAGTTGCTGCAGGTTGTTTTATTATTTCTTGGCAGACATTATACAACATTACTGCCACAATTCTTGAAGAAACAAATTTCGCATGCCAGTATTAATAAAAGGTGAGAGGTAGAAAGCTGGGCCACTTTTTTTTTTTTGTTAAATTAAAAAATTAGTTTTTTTTATATTATCAGTTTTCATAGTTTAAAAACTTACACAAAGCTCTGATTGTTCATGTTTGACAAAATGTTACTTTTCTTGTCTGTCCACCAGTCCTGGTCAGCACCAGCATTTTGAAGAGCGGGTGAACATATGCAGGGAGGTCGTGAGTGTGACGGAGCGCAGCCGACAACATTATCATAATTTACATCACAAAAGTGGCAAAAATGATTACATAAATGTTCTCTAGCTCCGCCCACTCTTCAGAAATGTCGGTGCTGTGGCTGTGATTGGTGGAAATACAGTAAGAGTCAAATTCGGGCAAAACTGAACAATCAGTGCTGTGTGTAATTATGTATGTCACAAAAAGTAACAATACATCCATCCATTTATAATTCCTATGCCACTAGATTGGAATCTATGAGGAGCTCCTGGAATTAACTCAATTCTCGAGGTTTCAGTCATGAGCCGTCTAGATTGGATTTGATCCTATGAGGACATCGCTCCAGCAACTCCATTCTAGTCAGGTCAGCAATGAACTGTACAGAATGAAGACTACAGGGAGATCATCTAAAAATCCACTCCAATCTAGACGGCTCACTAGTGAATCAGCTAGAATGGAGTTGCTAAATGAGGTCCTCAAAAAAAGCCACTCCGATCCAGTGTGGTAAATTATGAGGACTCTCTCGGCTGCGCTCTGTTACGTTTCTCCCCGCGAGGCTCCACCCACTCTCCGAAAAACTCATTTCCAGTCACTTCAGCACGAAACTGTACAGAATGGAGTTGCTAAAAGAGGTCCACAAAAAATCTATTCCGATCTAGATGGCTCAATGGGGAATCAGCTAGAATGGAGTTACTAAAATGAGGTCCTCAAAAAATCCACTCCGATCTAGACGGCTTACTAGAGAATCAGCTAGAATGGAGTTACTAAAATGAGGTCCTCAAAAAATCCACTCCGATCCAATGTGGTAAATTATGAGGACTGTCGGCTGCGCTCTGTTATGTTTATCCCTGCGAGGCTCCGCCACTTTTTGAAAAACTGAATTCCAGTCAGCTCAACACCAAACTGTACAGAATGGAGGCTGCAGAGTGATCCTCTTCGGTGGGTCTCCTCTTCGGTCTCCTCTTCGGTGGGTCTCCTCTTGGGTCTCCTCTTCGGTGGGTCTCCTCTTGGGTCTCCTCTTGGGTGGGTCTCCTCTTGGGTCTCCTCTTCGGTGGGTCTCCTCTTCGGTCTCCTCTTCGGTCTCCTCTTCGCTGGGTCCCCTCTTCGGTCTACTCTTCGCTGGGTCCTCTCTTCGGTCTCCTCTTCGGTGGGTCTCCTCTTCGTTGGGTCTCCTCTTCAGTGGGTCTCCTCTTTGGTCTCCTCTTGGGTCTCCTCTTGGGTGGGTCTCCTCATCGCTGGGTCCCCTCTTCATTCTCCTCTTCGCTGGGTCCCCTCTTCGGTCTCCTCTTCACTGGGTCCCCTCTTCGGTCTCCTCTTCGCTGGGTCCCCTCTTCGGTCTCCTCTTCGGTGGGTCCCCTCTTTGGTCTCCTCTTCGGTGGGTCTCCTCTTCGGTGGGTCTCCTCTTCGGTCTCCTCTTGGGTGGGTCTCCTCTTGGGTCTCCTCTTTGGTGGGTCTCCTCCTCTTCGGTGGGTCTACTCTTCGGTGGGTCTTCTCTACGGTGGGTCTCCTCTACGGTGGGTCTCCTCTTCGGTGCGTCTCCTCTTCGGTGCGTCTCCTCTTCGGTGCGTCTCCTCTTCGGTGCGTCTCCTCTTCGGTGCGTCTCCTCTTCGGTGCGTCTCCTCTTCGGTGCGTCTCCTCTTCGGTGCGTCTCCTCTTCGGTGCGTCTCTTCGGTGCGTCTCCTCTTGGGTCTCCTCTTCGGTGGGTCTCCTCTTCGGTCTCCTCTTCTCTGGGTCCCCTCTTCGGTCTCCTCTTCGGTGGGTCTCCTCTTCGGTGGGTCTCCTCTTCTCAGGATACACAACCAGATAATAGGAGCAATCCTCAACTGACAGTGTCACTACTGACCACCGCGCTGCCCTCATCCCGCTAAGTAAAAGTGTTTTTCCTGTTTTACACAGAATGCAAACTACTGTGCAGCAACCTATACTCCCGAGGGGCCGCAGGAAACTGGAGTGAATAATGTCCTCCTCTTCCTTTAATTTACGCTTATGCCATGTTCTCACTGGTGCTATCGGCTTCCATTGGAGATTTAAGCTTTTTGGTAGTTTTGATGCTGTATTAGTCACAAAATTACCTGAGACGTAATAAATAGCATTAGAGCTGCAGTAATTTTTTTATATACACTGCTCAAAAAAATAAAGGGAACACTTAAACAACAGAATATAACTCCAAGTAAATCAAACTTCTGTGAAATCAAACTGTCCACTTAGGAAACAACACTGATTGACAATCAATTTCACATGCTGTTGTCCAAATGGAATAGACAATAGATGGAAATTATTGGCAATTATCAAGACACCCTCAATAAAGGAGTGGTTCTGCAGGTGGGGATCACAGACCACATCTCAGTACCAGTGCTTTCTGGCTGATGTTTTGGTCACTTTTCAATGTTGGTTGTGCTTTCACACTTGTGGTAGCATGAGACGGACTCTACAACCCACAGAAGATGCTCAGGTAGTGCAGGTCATCCAGGATGGCACATCAGTGAGAGCTGTGGCAAGGAGGTTTGCTGTGTCTGTCAGCGTAGTGTCCAGAGGCTGGAGGCACTACCAGGAGACAGGCCAGTACACCAGGAGACGTGGAGGGGGCCGTAGGAGGGCAACAACCCAGCAACAGGACTGCTACCTCCGCCTTTGTGCAAGGAGCAACAGGAGGAGCACTGCCAGAGCCCTGCAAAATGACCTCCAGCAGGCCACAAATGTGCATGTGTCTGCACAAACGGTTAGAACTGACTCCATGAGGGTGGTATGAGGGCCCGACGTCCACAGATGGGGGTTGTGCTCACAGCCCAACACTGTGCATTTGCCACAGAAAACCAGAATTGGCAAACTCGCCACTGGCTCCCTTTGCTCTTCACAGATGAAAGCAGTTTCACACTGAGCACATGTGACAGACGTGACAGAGTCTGGAGACACCGTGGAGAGCGATCTGCTGCCTGCAACATCCTTCAGCACGACCGGTTTGGCAGTGGGTCAGTAATGGTGTGGGGTGGCATTTCTTTGGAGGGCCGCACAGCCCTCCATGTGCTCGCCAGAGGTAGCCTGACTGCCATTAGGTACCGAGATGAGATCCTCAGGCCCCTTGTGAGACAATATGCTGGTGCGGTTGGCCCTGGGTTCCTCCTAATGCAGGACAATGCCAGACCTCATGTGGCTGGAGTGTGTCAGCAGTTCCTGCAAGATGAAGGCATTGAAGCTATGGACTGGCCCGCCCATTCCCCAGACCTGAATCCGATTGAGCACATCTGGGACATCATGTCTCGCTCCATCCATCAACGTCACGGTGCTCCACAGAATGTCCAGGAGTTGGCGGATGCTTTAGTCCAGGTCTGGGAGGAGATCCCACAGGAGACCATCCGCAACCTCATCAGGAGCATGCCCAGGCGGTGTAGGGAGGTCATACAGGCACGTGGAGGCCACACACAACACTGAGCCTCGTTTTGACTTGTTTTAAGGACATTACATCAAAGTTGGATCAGCCTGTAGTGTGTTTTTCCACTTTAATTTTGGGGGTGACTCCAAATCCAGGCCTCCATTGGTTAATAAATTTGATTTCCATTGATGATTTTTGTGTGATTTTGTTGTCAGCACATTTACCTTTGTACAGAACAAAGTATTCAATGAGAATATTTCATTCATTCAGATCTAGGATGTGTTATTTGAGTGTTCCCTTTATTTTTTTGAGCAGTGTATTTTAACCCAGCTAAAAAGTGAACTGGCCCCCTCCTGAGGGGAAACTTGAAAAAATGTCTGAAGTCAGATCAAGTCCATTCTCTTCCTTCAGCTTGACTCCGCTGGGCGCAGTTCTTCTTTAGCAAATGTTCATACAAAATCATCAATGGAAATCAAATTTATTAACCAATGGAGGCCTGGATTTTGAGTCACCCCCAAAATTTAAGTTGAAAAACACACTACAGGCTGATCCAACTTTGATGTAATGTCCTTAAAACAAGTCAAAATGAGGCTGACACACTCCATATCTCACCCTGCCATCACTGTGTCACGGATTTCGCCCGGAATCGTGAGCACACGATCCAGATTACTCGACAGTTCAGCCGTTTTTGGGGATTGCGAATCTCAAGAATGCTACCTCCCGGAAGCTAAAATACAATAAATGAGGGGCCAGGTGAAGAAAGCCATAGCAAATTCGGTCATGTCCCTTGGAGGTGCAATGTACCTGTTGGGTACCCTGATATCGTGCTTCCCAGGGGTTCTGTGAGCACAATACCATTCCAGGGTTTTACAGTGGGATCTGATACATAATGAAGTTTCTCTTAAGGGGCACTTGGAAGGGAAGATGTCCTTATCACCCCGGTCAGTAAAATCTTTATAGAGGTTAGGCTCATCCTGCCACCAATCTCGAGGGGTTCCCTGGGTACTTGGGGTCACTAGCACAATTACCACAGATGCGAGTCCCATAGGGTGGGGAGCCCAGGGGACCTGGTCAGATATCGAAAAGAGTCTCTCCTCCAATGCAAAAGAACTTCTGGCGGTAGACAAGGCAGTGAATAATTTCTTACCTTTCCTTCAGGGCCAGAATGTAAAGATCCTCTTGGATAATCTAGTTGCGGTAGCATATGTGAACCACCAGGGGACACATGGTCAAGATTGCTGATGAGTGACAGATCATCTCTTCCAGATTACAGAAAGTCACCTCCTTTCCCTGATGGCCCTCCATATAAGGGAAAAAGAAAACACCAGAGCAGATTTCCTAAGCTGCTATCTTCTGATGCAAGGGGAATGGGAACTAAATCAAGGAATTTTTACCCAAATAGCCGAAGATGGGGGGGTGGGGGGCCCTCCGGTCAGGTAGATCTGTTTGCCACAAAACTAAATCGGAAGACAAAGATCTTGTGTTCCCTAAATCCCCTAGCTGTGGATGTGTGTCACCCCAGGCCTGGATGCCACAAGTATTAAAGGCTGTGTCTGAGAGCAGGAGGGAGGTTCCCTAGTCAGGGACAATTAGCATGCCGCACCTCCTGTCCCAGGCCAGTAGGGAGAGCTGGCTGCCCCTATAAAAGCTGGAACTGAGGACAGGGTTAGAGAGACCAGGACCCACTTCTGAAGCATCCAGAAGGGTTCCCAGAGGAGAGGGACAGGTCAGCAGCAGCTGAGGAGTCAAGGAGGCTGAGGAGGAACAGCAAGCCAGGGACAGAGGCGACGAGAGCCGGTCCTGGCTGAGAGAGAACTACACAACTGGACACTGGGGTCCGAGGCTGTCAGGGTTGCAAGCCCGGCAGCAGATAACCTACCTGTGAGGGATTTTAGGTCCCTTGGCCTGAGAAGCCTGGAGGCACCGCCACACAGAGGGACCGGTACAGCACGGAGAAGCAACAGGTACCTAAGGCCCGAGTCGCAAGCCATACAGGCGTAGTACACGGCCAGCTCAGGGACGTGGGCTATCACACCACTAAAAGGGGGATAGTCAGCAAGGGCAGAGAGAGAACGGTAGGCCTACCCACTCACCCTGACCAGTGGGGCTTGCCCGAATGTTCTCAGACACCCAGGCCCATTCCTACCCTGTACTCCTGTTGGGTCATAAGTACTACCTACAATAAAGACCCTGGACTGTTTGAAGTAGACTCTGGACCTTTATTATTGCGGCCTGCACCATCACCCCCAGCATCCTATTATCTGCCCTGAGGCTACACTCTTCCCGTGGGGAGCTATTCTATCCCAGTGCTGCATACCAACATCAGCCTCAGCGGTCTGCCTTGCAGCGGCGGTCATCCCCGACCGCAATCCACGGGTGGCGTAGTCGGACATTCAAAACCTTACAAATAGGCTGCCACAGCATATGGTCTGACCACCCTTAGCCACGGGATCGGGTTGCCACTACTACCCCCATCATCACACTGAAGCCCGGTTCCCGAGTGCCCCACGGCCCAGGGGGCGAGTCAGCTTTTGGCGTAGTTGGCAGGATTGTGACCAACCCGCCACAAACGGGTATTGCGTGCCTGAAAGGGCTGTTTGCGTACCTTGTTTCCCGCTATCCAGAGCCGTTTCCCGCCATCTTCAGTCGTTTCCCGCCATCTTCAGCCAGTTTCCCGCCATCTTCAGCCATTTTCCCGCCATCTTCAGCCGTTTTCCCGCCATCGGACGCCATCTTCAGGACGCCGCGCGGGAAGAAGAGGGGCGTGGACGTCCAAACTGCGCGAGACCTGAAGCCCCGCCCTACTCACCGACGCTGCGTAAGGTCCTGGAAGGAGAGAGAGCGACGCTGACGTCACCAGGACGCGACGCAAGGTCCTCGTCCGGAGCAGCACCAGCGGAGCCGCGGCCTACGGAAGAGGATCAACAGAAGGTAGGCCACGGTTAACTATGGGGGAGGAAGATGACGGACGCGGAGGGACCCTCTACCACCAGCGTGGCTGCAGCAGCGGTGATGCCATTCTCCATGCCCTACATCCCTGGAGCAGCCTGGCTGCCCCAATACTCAGGGGAATCCCATACATTGACTGACTTTAAGGAAAGACTGCACAGTTTATTTAAAGTTTACCCCCTGACAGAAGAACAGAAAGTGAGCATTCTGACGGGGCAGCTCACCGGTGCAGCCCAGCGGGAAGTGAAATCATGGTCAGATGAGGAGAAAAGGACTGTAAAGGACATTCTGACCCGGTTGCGGAGTACCTTTGATACCCGTACCTCAGCAGAAATCAAAATGCGGTTCTATGGCTGTAAGCAGCGAGCCCAGGATAGTATCAGAGATTATGCCTTGAACCTGCAAGAAGCCCTGAGAGCTATCAAACAAGCTGACCCTGGTAGCGTGCAGGACACCGATAAGCTGTAAACTGACCAGTTCATAGAAGGTCTGCTGTCCAGCGCCCCCAGAACCCAGCTGTGCCTCATGGCCCTTCAGAACCCCGATTTGACTTTTGCGCAGTTCAAGGATAGGGACATCCGGGTGCTCCGAGAACCCGCACCAAGTAGCGCTGTAGCTTCCCGGCGCCCTGCCATTACTTACCACCAGGGGGCGGCGCCCTACCCTGCAGACCTTGTGGGGGCTGATGCGCAGGCCTCAAACCCATCCCCGCCTGCAGACCTGCACCATCAGGTCCAGGAACTAACCAGGAGTGTTGCTGCATTGACCAGGACCTTACAGTCGTTACAGGTGGACCCGTCAGGACCCATCAAGCAGGCTTCCAGTCCGGAGGATGTCCCGTGGCGTCGACAGAGGAGGATCCCGTCGTTCAGAGGGAGGCCCGCCGACAGTTACACTGAGGATGGACAGCCGATTTGCCACCGTTGCAGTCAGCCAGGACACATAGCAAGGTACTGTACTTTAAATGGGTCCGACCTGGGGCAGAGGGCCAACCCCCAGGCATAAGGTCATCAGGCCCGTCTAATTGGCGTGATAAGTACCTGGGGGGACGCCCGGTCTTACCCGTAGTGCTGGACGGTATCCCCATAAGTGCACTGCTGGACACCGGGTCTCAAGTGACTACCATCCCCTACGTACTTTTCAAGCGGTACTGGAGTGACGCGGATATAACCCGTTATCCAGACGATGACTTAAGCATCATCGCCAGCAATGGCCAACCTGTGCCGCAAGTGGGGTTCAGAGAGATGACCATCAAGATTGGTAAGGTTGAACTGCCGGCACAGGGAGTGATCATTGTGGACATTGATCGCCGTGAAAGTCACCCTAAAATAACTGGGTACTAACGTGATTGAAAATTGTCTTGCAGAAGTAATTGTGATTTTGCAGAAGGTGGTGATGAATGCTAGTTCCGGCCAGCAGAGAGTCCTCCAGAAGGAGATAAGGGACCTGGTGAGACGGCAACAGGTAAAACTGTCTGGTGGTGAGATCGGTAGCGTGAGGATGAGTGACCCGTTCCCCATTGCCATGCCTCCCAAAAGTGAAATGATGATCTGGTGTCGGACTGCAATCAGGTTAAGGGGGAGAGACTACCAAGCCATGGTAGAACCCGTGTACTCAGACAGCAGGCCCACCATTTTGACAGCCAGGGGGGTGGTTGATGTCCGCCATGGAAGGGTGCCCGTCTGGATCTTAAACATCGGGGAAAGGGAAGTCTACTTGCCCCGGTATGCTACACTAGCCAAATTGTTTGCCGTCCAACACAATGCTATCAGGGTCGTGGAACCCTTGCCTCCATCTTAACCGGTGGAGGGTAATGGCTCCCAGAAACACAAGGAGGACTGGTGCCAGAAACTCCATGTGGGTGCTGACTCCACTCCCCTGCACAAAAAACAAGGAGTCTACCGGGTGGTACAGGAGTACGAGAGAATCTTTAGTAAGCACCCGCTAGACTTCAGCAGAGTAAAAGGGATAGAACACCACATCCCCACGGGGAGCCACCCACCAATAAAAGAGAGACACAGACCTGTACCTCCTGCACATTATCAGAACGCAAAGGGCATGCTGAGAGAAATGAAAGAAGCTGGGGTCATTAGAGATAGCTGTAGCCCCTGGGCAGCTCCCTTAGTTTTGGTAAAAAAGAAAGACGGTACCATGAGAATGTGCGTGGACTAAAGAAAGGTCAATCGTATCACCCATAAAGACGCGTACCTGTTACCTAGGGTAGAGGAGTCTTTAGCAGCCCTAAAATCAGCTAACTTCTTTCCTACTTTGGACCTTACTAGCGGGTACTGGCAGGTTCCTGTGGCAGAGGTTGACAAGGAGAAGACCGCCTTCACCACCCCGATGGGATTGAGCGAATTCAACTGTATGCCATTCGGGCTCTTCAACACACCAGGGACCTTCCAGAGGCTGATGGAATGCTGTCTAGGGCACCGAAACTTCGAGACGGTCCTACTGTACCTGGACGACGTGATTGTCTATTCGAAGACTTACGAGGACCATCTAAAGCACCTGGCCGAGGTGTTCGAAGCCCTGGCAGGCTATGGCCTGAAGGTGAAACCCTCAAAGTGTCACCTGTTGAAACCGAAGGTACAGTACCTAGGGCACGTGGTGAGTGCTGAGGGAGTAGCCCCCGACCCCGACAAAGTGACAGCCATCAAGAGCTGGCCAAGCCCCTCTAACATCAAAGAAGTGAGGCAATTCCTCGGGTTGGTAGGCTACTACCGAAGGTTCATCCCCGGGTTCACTAAGATGGCAGCCCCTATGCAGGACCTCCTGATAGGACAGTCTAGGTCCAGAAGCCAGAAGCCACCCTTCAAGTGGGACAAGCCGGAAGAGGAGTCCTTCCGCCAGTTGAAGATGGCCCTCACTGGGGATGAGATCCTGGCCTACCCTGATTATGGCCAGCCTTTTATCCTCCACACAGACGCCAGTAATGTGGGGCTGGGAGCCGTACTGTCACAAAACCAACAGGGCAGAGAAAGGGTGATCGCGTACGCCAGCCGGAAGCTGAGGCCCATCGAGAGAAACCTGGAGAATTACAGCTCCTTCAAGCTAGAATTCTTGGCAGTGGTGTGGGCCGTAACGGAACGCTTCAAGCATTACCTGGCCTCCGCAAAGTTCACTGTGTACACGGACAACAACCCGTTGACACACCTAGACAATGCAAGACTTGGTGCCCTGGAACAGCGGTGGATGGCCCGGCTATCAAATTATGACTTCACAATCAAATACCGGGCAGGCAGAACCAACGCCAACGCAGATGCCCTATCAAGGATGCCCCACTTGCCTGAAGGAGAAGAAGACTCAGAAGAGCTGGAGGAAGTAGAGCTCCCTGCATTCCACCGGTATGGGGCCACTCAGTATTCTCACCGGGTAAGAGACAAAGACCTAACCACCATCATGTTCAATCCCTTACCCCACCACGGCTGGGCTGAAACGCAAGATAGTGACCCTGCAATTCGCCTGGTGCAAGACATGTTAACCCAGGAGGACTCTAGCCCTGGCCCGGACGCTCCAGAGGAAGCCAAGCAGTTATGGAAGGAGAAAAGCAGGCTATTCCTCTATGAAGGTAAGCTGTGCAGAAGGCTTGTCAACCACCGGACGCACGAGCTGACCTGGCAGGTGGTGGTCCCAAGACGAGATGCAGCAATGGTCCTGGAGGCCTACCATGACAGAGCGGGGCACTTCGGGTGGAAGAAACTGGAGTTCCTACTGAGAGAGCGGTTCTACTGGGTCGGTATGAGAAGGGCCATAGAGAAGTGGAGCAGGGACTGCGGCCCATGTCACCTCAGAAGGAAGGACCATACCAGCCAGCAGACACCCTTGAGGCCCAGGAGGCCCTGGTTATCATGCCTGAGGAGCATGTCCATCTCCGATCCTTGGGTTCTTCCAGAGATTCCGTATCTCCTCAAGCAACTGGCCTCCACTTGACGGTGTGGAACTTGAAAAGACACTGCTAAATCGGAAAGGTTTTTCCCAAGGTCTAGTAACCATCCTGATGCACAGCAGAAAACCTGGGGTTGATGGGGGAGGGGAAGGCGCCAATAGGAAAAATCTTGGCGTTTTTACAAAAAGGTCTTGAACTAGGGTTATCCACCAGCACCCTTAAAGTTCAGGTTTCTGCCTTGGGTTCCCTATATAGCTGTGATCTAGCGGGTAACTGCTGGGTTTCTCAGTTCATTAAGGCAGCTTTTAGATCTAGACCTATTATTAAAAGCAGCTTGGTTCCCTGGGATTTAAATTTGGTTCTAAAGGCCTTGACTAGCTCGCCGTTTGAGCTAATAGTCAGCAACCCTTAAATCCCTCTCCCTTAAGACCGCTTTGTTAATAGCTTTAACCTCAGCCAGGAGCATTAGTGACATCCAGGCCCTGTCTATGGCCTCGCCGTTTACTCAAATTCTGGATAATAGGCAGGATCTAGTCTAAAAATCACTCTCTCTCTCCCTAAGGTAGCCACTCGTTGCCACAGACTTCAGGAAGTCCTCCTACCCTCCTTTTGTCCAAATCCTAGTGACCAGAAAGAGGCGGAGTTACATACGTTAGACATGAGGAGATGTGTGGTTAGGTACCTTTCAGTTACCAGAAGCTTTAGGAAAGATAACTCGTTGTTTACATCCTACCAAGGGGCTACAAAATGGTCTAATGTCACAAAGTCCACCATAGCTAGATGGAATAGGGAGGCCATTTCTCTAGCATATACATCTAGAGGCAAGGAAGTGCCAGGAGGGTTGAAGGCTCAGTCCACCCGGGCTGTGGCGACCTCCTGGGCTGAGAAGACAGGTGTCTTGATTAGAAGACATATGTAAGACTGCTACCTGGTCCTGTCCCTCTATATTCCATAGACACACCCATATCTAACCTATATAGTATCGGCTGACCTCACCTTTGGGAGAAGAGTGTTCCAGGCTGTGGTCCTTCAATAGATTACTTCATCCCTGTAATTCTCTCATGGTGCTGTCATGGTCGACCGATAAAATCTTAAGTTACTTACCGGTAATGGGATTTTTCGGAGACCATGACAGCACCCTTACATTCCCTCCCTTCACGTTTGTGGGAGCACTCCCCTTTTATAAATTATAATCTCACACTCAATAGGTGTCGTGTGGTATGGCAACTTTGTGATTGTTTGCTGTGTTCATTAACCTGGCGGTCCTCTCAGTGCTCTGTAATCCAAACTGAGGCGGGAGAGAGGCGGCGCCCTTTTAAGCCTGTAGGTTTCCTCTCCTTGGTGGGCGGATCCCCTCTCTCGTGGTGCTGTCATGGTCTCTGAAAAATCCCGTTACCGGTAAGTAACTTATGACTATTCATTTGATGGAGCAATCAAAAAGTTGTACCCCAAAATGGTAAGTATTAAAAACGGTCTTAGAAAATTTAAACACGAGCCAAACAATTTGTTTGCAAAGTTTAGAATTTTTTAAAAGCAGTGAAATGTTTTTGTTTTTTTTTCTTCTGCACCATTTCACTTTATTTGGAGTTCATTACCCTTTTTTTCTATATCTTGTACAGTAAAGTGAATGGTGTCATTCAAAAATACTGTAATTTTGTACCACAAAATACACCTCAACCCTGCTGTATTGAATAGTGTCTGTGTTATTCACTATATAATATGTTATTTTTTATGGTATACTCATGTATAGTGACTAGTGATGATCGAGCGTGTTCTATGAACCCCTTCGGCGAGCACGCTGTCTAACAGCCGTGACACTTGCAGGCACGGCGACATTAAAAGAAATGCCGAGCATGCCAAAATACTCAGCGAGCACCCGAGCGTGCTCGCCGAAGGGGTTGATAGAACACACTCGATCATTACTAATAGTGACCAGATACCTCTAAGGAATCTTTTTTACTGGTGCTTGAAGTACAAATTTTTGTAGCGCTAAAGATTAAGTAGTATGCAACTATGTGAACTGCAATTGCCATTTAATAATTTAAGGGAATCCATCAGATATACCCCTCCCTCCAATTCCCATTCATGACCATGCAGGATTTGGAAAGCTAAATCCATAGACACCTCTATATCTTTTATCTGTTGCTGCATTTCTGAGTGCTCTGGGTGTAACGGAGCACTTACCGAGCCTCAGCCTTCCAAGGTTGCTTCCCTGCCCAGCACCAGCCTCTTTATCTTGAGTTATAGCTTACTTTCTGATTTTCCTTGCTTGGTGCCTGACGTCCCCAAAAACTGTGAGCTATCATTGACACTGAGGCTAAGTTCCCACCACGAGCTTTCAGTGAGTTTTTGATGTTACAGATTTAAAGAAAAAAAAACAAGTAACCTATTTTACTTAATAGGTGCAGGAATGCTGTAGAAAATCTGCAACATCGAAAACTCATCAAAAGTGAAGGGAACGTAGCCTAAAGAGAACGGATGCTTGCTGTCGGAGATAATCTCAGGAGACAGAGACTTAACTCCTCAATTACATGTGAACCAAAATTGTAATTACTTAGGAGTGCAGCAACAGGTAGAAGATATAAAAGTGTCCATTGGTTTAGATTTACATTTCAAAGGCCTGCATGCCCACATCTGAGGTCAAACAGATTTCCTTTTAAAATTAGTGTATTGCTTTGAACTGGAGCTATTGCTCAATCAGTAGCGCCACACACAGTCACAAGGTAGCCCTAGCCTAATGGAGCACCATAGACACTAGCACTGGGAACTTTCCCTCCGTACACGCAAAACATACACAAAAAAAAGCAATTTGGCACGTTATTAATTATTTATGTAGATTTATAGAATGAAATGTTGGATCTCGTACGAGCTCGATCCTTGTTATTCACAGAACTGATATCTATTATAGTCTAGGGCTGTTCACATATTTCTGCGAATCGCGTATTTTTCACCGAAACACGTTGACCTGTCGGATTTTGATCCAAATCAAAGTTTAGAACTCTCCGGATGCAAAACAAAGCTGATGAAAATCGGTCTTTTTTTTTTTTACCTACAAGAGAAATCACTGTGGTCTGAATGAGGCCTTACTCTATTATTTATTTCTTAAGCAGCGTTCATTCCAGGCTGCTGTACACATGAAGAGGGTTTACACACATAAAATACATATATAAAACACAGAAACAAGCTAACCTTGACAGACTAGTATGGAGGGGGACACTGCCACCACGAGCTAACAGTGTGGATTCTGGGGTCTCGCTCCTTCCCTCAGGGTGGATTCCAAAAGCCGCCTCCAATAAGCAAGTTCTGGACAAGCTGCAGGTGGAGAGGGAGCCCGGATTACGGTGAAGGCCCAGACTGCGTCTCTGGTTTACACTTATGAGGGAAAGAAGTATCTCCTGAACCTGATCCACACTCCGGTGAGTGTGACGTTTCTTCTTGATTTGTTTCTCTGTGCTCTTGTTGCAGATGTTCAGATACTGAATGAGTTATACAAAATGCAGCAGCTGCAATAATAATAATAATAATTTATTATTTTACAGGGAGGGCCATTTATATGGATACACCTAAATGAAATGGGAATGGTTGGTGATATCATCTTCCTGTTTGTGGCACATTGGTTTATGGGAGGGGGAAAACTTTTCCAGATGGGTGGTGACCATGGTGGCCATTTTGGATCCAACTTTATTTTTTCAATGGGAAGAGGGTCATGTGACACATCAAACTTATTGAGAATTTCATAAGGAAAACAATGGTGTGCTTGGTTTTAACGTAACTTTATTCTTTCATGAGTTTTGTACAAGTTTATAACCACTTATAAAATGTGTTCAAAGTGCTGCCCATTGTGTTGGATTGTCAATGCAACCCTCTTCTCCCACTCTTGACACACTGATAGCAACACCGCAGAAGAAATGCTAGCACAGGCTTCCAGTATCCGTTGTTTCAGGTTGATATCACCAACCATTCCCATTTAATTTAGGTGTATCCATATAAATGGCCGACCCTGTAGATCTCACAGTTTTTTTTTTTTTTTATAGACGCCCATAAGAGCTATCTAATATTTTAAAATTGAAAGAGTTTGCTCTCAGATTACAACTTATCACTTTTCTACAGAACAGATTGCTTGCTAATAGCTGGGGACCCATCTCTGGGACCCCAATCACAGGAAATCAGGTGCACGAGCCATATTACGCCAATGGATTGGCCGATGAGCGTGTGCACTGCTGCTCCACTCAAAGTGTAATGGGCTGCCGGAGATGGCCGAATTCAGAGCTCAGCTATCTCCATCAGTCCCATAGGCAATGGCACCACTCCATTAAAAAAGGGGATGTGAGACATCTGTTCTTCTGATCATTGGAGGTCCCGCTTGTCAACCCCCCCACAGAATAGCCAAAAAGTTGCGATCTTGGCACAGCCTATTTAAGAATGCTATAGAAAAAAAACCACCAGCTCACCCACAGCGGCTCTCGGCGTGCTGAAGCCTGGAGATCGTGTGGCCACACGTGTGTAAATCACAGGAAAAAGAAAAGGAACTCCAGCTCCATAAAATCCATCTTTATTATTTCATCTTTAAAAGTCCATTAATCCACAAGGTTCAAGTGAAAAATTTATGCAACATAGCAACATGTTTCCAACGCTCAGCATTCTTTGTCCATCTACATACGAAATGACTCCCCTCACATTTATACATGGTTATTTAAGAATGCGCCTTGTATCCATCAATCCATATTTGTCCAACATGTTTTCCCTTTTAACGTTTTTGTACTTTTGTAGGGTCATGTTGATTTTAGCTACGAAGTTTCAAGGTCCCTTTCTGCTTGCCAAGGTGTATTATTGGTGGTCGACGCAAATGAGGTACTTTTCCTTAGTGACGTTGTATGTAATTATAATGCATATGCTACCTGTAGGGTAGATATAATTTATGATATACTGATTACTTCTTTATTCTTCCAGATTTATTGTACACTTGCATCTATACTCTTATTAGATTCTGATTATATAAAGACAGAGATTCTGATTCCAGCCATGTGTCAATAACTGGCTGCTTGTTTTAGTTTTATCACTCAAGGACTAGTAAACCTGCTACCATGTAGTCCTCCACATTCATGAGCTCTATATAGAGCCCCACCCGCACCACTGATTGACAGCTTTCTGTGTACCCTGTGCATAGGCAGAACATCTGCAGCTAATAAAGGGAATTTATCAACACTGCATCAAGCAGCTCGGTAAGTGACACATCGCTGGAATCCAGGAACCACGGGTTTACCGTAACTAGAGGGGCCAGAAGACTGCGACGTCTGAGCTCCTGCACTGATTAGAAGCACTTCACTATCATATTAAACCGTGAAGGTTTCTGCTAGCAGTGCAAAGGTTAATCTGTTCAGTTGAGAGCTGCTAGAGCTTTCCAGCATTGATGGTCTCAGCTGTTCAGTGTTGGCCTCTCGCCTCTCCTATATATACTCGCCTCTGGCAATCTTGGATTGCCAGTGTTAGATTTATGCTGCCTAGTTCTGGAGTCAGAGGTGTTGGTTGTTTTGAAGAGGCGTTTGTGTGTTAACCGCTGTCATTGCCAGGGACATAAGGAGACACTCCAATTTGCAGGGGGCCTGGGGTCAAGGGCCCCTAGGTTTGAGTTAACTGAGGAACCCATGCTGTTGGGTGTGGCGACTTGTTCTGTTGGTCCAACTGTAGTTTGGCGGAAAGGGGGAGTGTGTGTGTGTGTGTGTCTTTCCTAAATTCCTAAACACCCACCAGAAAACTAAGGCGCCCGAGTTGCGGGGTGAATTGGCAACTCGGGGGTGTACTTATTTCCTCTGTGGGTAGGTCACAATTTTTTTTTTTTACCGTCCAAGATCCATCTTGGCAAAAGTATGGTGGTAATTTCTGCCTTTCTGGACAGTGGGGCGGGGTTTATTTTGATCGACGCTAGGTTCGATCAGGACCTCAAACCTCATAAATTTTCTGTCTCAACACCCATAATCGCCATTGACTTTGCACCCTTGAGCTAGGGGTATTTTACTCTTGTCGCTCGTGTGCTACATCTGCAGGTAGGGGCCTTGCACTCAAAATTTATTGACTGTTATGTGCTAGAGGGCTTGCCCTCTCCTGTGGTCCTTAGACTACCTTGGTTTACGCTGCACAATCCTGTGGTAGGTTGTGTGCCCACTTTATCTTTTAAGCGTTTCCGCAGCGGCAATTCCATTGCAGAAACGCTTAAACGCTTGGTAGAAGGTCTGCAATGTTCCCCAATGATAATCCGCATGTTCTGTGCACATGCTGCGGAAATTTCCGCTGCGCATTATCAGTGCGGAAAAATCCGCAGCACTACCAGTTATTTTGCGTAATCGCGACGTTTTACCTCCATTGACTTGCATTGAATGGCTTAATATCCGCATGACTACATGTGCACATGCAGATATTAAGCGATTCAACGTGCGGATGGTACCCGGGTCTGGAGAAGAGGAGACTCTCCTCCAGACCCGGGTACCATGGTACCTGTAAAAAAAAAAAAAAAAAAAAAAAGACAAGAAAAAAATACATTATACTTACCTTGTGATGGCCCCCGGTCTTTTCTCCACTGAGTCGAGTCTCTTGTACGGCTCGTCGGCGGTCGCGTGACCTGTCACATGACTAAATGACGTCATGGAAGGTCCTTTCACACCACCGTGAGCCATACAAGAGACCAGGGGCCATCAGAAGGTAAGTAAAATGTTTTTGTTTTTTGTTTTTTTTTTACCATTTTTAATCTTTTTTCTTCAACTATTAACTTGGTCACACTATATAAATCCATGCCGGTTGCACGTATTTATATAGTGTGACCAAGTTGTCAAGCACTTTCCAAGTGATGCTAAAATCGCTTGGAAACCGCTTGACAACCCGCATGCGGAAATGCATGTGAAAAAACGCTTCACTTACGCTTGTCCCTGGCAGGAAAAACACATGTAAAATCCGCATGTACAATCCGCATGTAAAATCCGCATGCATTTTTTCTGCCAGGGAGATGCAGAAACGCTCAGGAAAAATCCAGAGCATTTCTGCATCGTGGGCACTTAGCCGTAGACTGGCAGACTCGGGAGGTGGTAAAATGGAGCGAGTATTGCCAAGAACACTGCTTGGTCACTCGGATAGCCATGGTGGGTCTGATTTCAGGAATGTGTTTTCTGAACAGGGGTGTCAAGAACTTCCACCCCATCAATCTTATGATTGCGTCGGTAATATTATTCCTGGGGCCAAGCTGCCAAAAAAGCAGGTTATATAATATCTCTGGTTCAGAGAGGCAGGCCATGAAAAACTAGATCACTGAAAGTCTACCAAAGGGCCATATAAGACGTTCTTCATCTCCCGTTGCAGTGGGGTTTTTCTTTGTCAAAAAAAAAAAAAGACTAGGGGTTGCGCCCCTGCCTTGATTTTTGTGAGTTTAATCAGATCACGGTCTGGGATGCATATCCTCTCCCTCTCATCCCAGACCTCTTTAGAAAACCATTTGGCTCCTACAATTTGATTAAACTAGACCTCAGGGGGGCTTATAATCTCATTCACATTGAGGAGATGAGTGGAAGACGGCCTTCAATACTCCTGAGGGGCACTATGAAAACCTTGTGATGGCATTTGGGTTGACTAATGCTCCCATTTTTACTCATCTGGCATGTAGATCACAACAAACCCATCTTGATGACATAATGGTAGACTCCATACTAAATAAAGGAGGGAGTCACTGACTATGGTGGCCCCTCCCCGGGCCATGGCGATTGGTGACCCCCCCCTTCGCTGCCCCTTACTGACCAGTGATCCTGAAGCCCCCAGAAGGATCCAATGAAGCGAAAGGGACGGCTGCTACAAGCCGTCCCATGGATACATAAACACCGGGACATCCCACGTTATTTCCTTTCTTTGCTGGTCCCGGAGTCGAACGTCATGGAGATTTCAGGATCAGGTCAGATTGCTCCAGGCTGGGTTTGCACAGTGGGGCGAGCGCTGGTTACAGGCTCTCATGTCGGGGCTCAGCGCTCATCCCCCTGGCCCCAGCTCTAAATCCCCAGATCACCCTGCCCCTGGCCCTCAACCCCTTATGGGAACATCATATTCCCCAGTCCCAGTCTCCTCACCACTTGGGCCTACTCACCCACTCCAATTGCCCACGGTACAACGGTCCCCTCCACGGCGGTCGGGTCATCTGGAACGGGGGGCTGCATTACTTCCGCGGCTTGGTCCCGATCCCCTTCCTCACCCGATCGCCGCATCTGCACAACTTTACAGTGTTCATCGGGCCACTCAACCCGGGGCGGTAGGCGGCTGCGGTAGTGCTGCGGGCGCTCGCTGACTCGGGGAAGCGGGCAGCCGTGGCGGTCCGGTGGCCGCACGCCAGTGGGGAAGGGCGCGCAGCGACAGCAGGGCGGCGGGCGCGCGCCGGCGTGGGGTTGGGGGGTTCCTCTCTGCGGTCGCGCGCCGGAGCAGGGAAGCGGGCGCGTGACTCCACTAGGCTGGAGAGGCATGTTGGGGGAGGCGGAGCTGGAGGGCAGGAAGCGCTCGATGCGCATGTACAGGGCGCGTGTCCGCCCCACGTGACCCCACAGGTCACGCCCCCCAGTTCAGAATGCTGCGGGGCGGAGCAGGAAGCTGAAGCTAGTGCGGCGGTGGACCCTGCGCCTCACTTACTGCGGGCGCAGGGCTCCTCTGCACTAATAAATGAGTGCGGGCTGTCTTCCATGTCGGCGGCGGGCACAGAGGGGATTCAGGTCTCCTGCCTGCCACCGGCGCTGGAGACAGCACACAGCCTGTTGTTCCCCACCCCCGTTAACACTCCTGTCCCGCATCCTGCCGAGGAGCGCCCTGGAGGGCGGAGGTCCAGCAGGCACTCCCGTCCTCCAGAGCGCTTTAGGCACAGCACCCCGAAGCCTCACAGAAGAAGCTGCGGGCCACTTAGTAACCATTCCCCGCCCCCTCAACACACAGCAGGGGCTGTGGCAGAGCAGAGCTCCGGACAGGAATCCTCTGCCGGGGGCTGTGCTCTGCTTCCCCCCCAAACAATCCCCCACAGAAAAACTCCTATTAAAAATAAAAGAAAAAGTTCCCAAAACAGAACACGTGACACTACACATCCTGGGGACATTGCGGCCCCTGTAATCACCGCAGCCCATCCAGCGCCCAGTCACAGTATCAATACCCCCCTGATGGACACGATGCGGAGCCTAAACACTTCAGCGACCATCCTCGCCTCCCCCATATACCCCTATAATAGCGCAGCGACGCACGTGCTTGACTCCGTTATAGCATCGCCCTGGCCACAAATAGCACCGACATGTCCCGGCGGGACACATGTAAACTGCGCAGAACCCCCCATACACCCTTAGGGACACAGAGACTCCAGGCGTACTCACTCTAGGTGAACTCGCTGTAGTTCCTCCGACGACAGATCTACGCCATCGCACACAAGTCACCGGCGAAGGAAGCGGTCGTCACAAGCAAAGTGGAGATCGGCATCCCACAGGAGGGGTCACAGGTCGCGGTCCTCAAGGTGGCGCTCACCATCCTCTGCATCAGAGATGTCGAGCCCCAACGATCCAGTCCTCCGGGGGACAGAAACGATACAATGGCACCCTCCAGAGCTTACAGTCTGCACGATACAACGATTTCACGCAGGTCTAAGAGCAGAGGCACGCCGCTCACCCCGAGCGAGACTGGTGTCAGAGTCCCTCCACACATCGGAGTCCCTCCTCCAGCCGCAGGAATGGGTGCGTGCAATATAAGTATAACTGAAATGGGAAATAGTAACACCAACTTAATAGCAGCCCTTAAGGCCATAGTCGAACAACTATCCGTGCCACCAGGCGCTATACATAATTCTACTAAAACAACTCCACCATTAGCCAGCGTACACAAGGACGCATTCTTTTGCAGGATAAGCCCATTGGGCTCACACATAGACAAGGAAACCAGAATTAAAATATGGAATAATGACTACATCGACATTTGGGCACTTGTAACCGCTGACCAACATACTATAGACAAAGAGAAAAGGATAGTCGACAGACCATTCAACAGAAATAGACAAAAGGTCGCGAAGACAATTTGTAACTGGTTACAGGCGTTTTCAGTGCTGGGTTGCATCATGGGCCAAAAGCATCCGGAACGCTGCTCAGAACTATTCATATACCAGGATACGGTGTATAACTCGTACAAAGCCCACGGCGGTTCAGCATGGTGGCGCTACGATGAAGAGTTCCGGAGGCGGTTGGCCCTGCAACCACAGCTAGGCTGGGGGGTAAAAGCTACAGACATATGGTTGCGATTAATGCTGTTACAGAAACACCATCCCTTTCCAACAACGGCTACTGGACAACAGGCAACAGCAGGCCAAAATTCAGTGGTAGTACGTAGACCAGGGGCCTGCTGGCAGTACAATGAGGGACGCTGTCGTTTCTACGCCTTATGCAGATACAAACATGAATGCTCAGCCTGGGGTGCAGCCCACCCCGCGGCAAGATGTTCTCATCCCGCAAGCAAATTATCAATTAAACTCCCACAGTCAGAATCCAAGGACCCCGGTGAGCGTAAACGCGATGGGCCCCTGGCTAGACCAATATCCTAAGAAAGACGCAGCGGGGCAGTTACGTTTTGGTTTCACATACAGTTTTTTCCTCCCTTTCAAACTTAATAAATCACCCACCTTTGCAAATAACCTTAAATCTGCAAAAGAGCACCCTGAAATACTTAGGCAAAAAATACAAAAAGAAGTAGCTCTAGGCAGAGTGGCGGGCCCTTTCCCAACCCCACCATTCAGTAACATAAGAGTTTCCCCTCTGGGAATAATCCCCAAAAAAGAGCCAGGTTCATTCCGGCTTATCCATCATTTATCTTACCCAAAAGGAGTCTGTAAATGACGGTATTTCGTCTGAAGACGCCTCGGTCTCCTACGCGTCTTTCGACAGAGCAGTAATGTTAGTACGCGATGCGGGGCCCGGAGTGCTGCTCGCTAAATCCGACATAGAATCCGCCTTTCGCCTACTACCGGTGCACCCAAATTGCTACCACCTGCTGGGATGCCAAGTGGACAATGAATACTTCTACGACACTTGCCTCCCAATGGGTTGTTCAATATCTGTTATTACTTCGAACTATTCAGTTCCTTCCTAGAATGGGTGTTGAGGTACAAAACCGGCAATAGGTCCGTCACACATTACCTAGATGACTTCCTATTCGTCGGACCCAAAGACTCAAATCAATGCCAATCATTACTTAACGAATTCACAAACATCTTTCAACGGTTTGGAGTCCCATTGTGCCCTACAAAAAACATAGGCCCCACAAGAAAGCTATCGTTCTTAGGCATCGAAATCGACACCACAGCAAGGTTATTCCACCTCCCAACAGAAAAAATACAAAAAACACTACACCTCGAGTGATTTTGCACAGTACGGAAAGTAACACTACAACAGATGCAAGTGTTACTAGGTCTCCTCGTGTTCGCGAGCCGGGTGATGCCAGTCGGAAGGGTTTTCTCTCGTCGTTTATCCCTTGCAACAAAACGTGCATTAAAATCGAGTCATAGAATCAGAATCAGCAGGCAGCTTCGGGCGGACTTAGAGGTGTGGAAAACCTTCTTACAATCATTCAATGGTCACACGTTATTTATGTCAGCAGAACAGTCCAACATTGAACTAAAATTATTCACCGGGGCAGCAGAGGCGGGCGGATATGCAGCGATACTAGATAACTAGTGGTGCACAGGCTTATGGCCTCCGTATTGGTCTGAACAAGGGTTAACAAAAAAACAGACACTCCTGGAACTCTTCCCAATAGTGGTAGCCATAGAAATATGGGGCACGTACCTAGCGAACAAAAATATACGCTTCATAACAAATAACACCAGCCTAGCGCACTGCATTAATAAGATGGCATCATCGGTTCTCCCAGTGGTAGGCCTACTACGCCGGCTAGCATTCCTGTGCCTAAAACACAATGTATGGGTCCGCGCTAGCCACAATGTGGAGGGGGGATCTAACGCTGCTGCTAACGCTTTATCACAATTCAATTGGCAGGTTTTCAGAGAGCTCCTCCCCAACGCCCACCCGTCGGGCACCAGTTGCCCACCCTCCCTATGGGATCTAGTGGCGAACAGCTGATGCCATTAATCAGAGCGTCAGTCGCCCCGTCAACATGGAAAGCATACGGTAAGGCATGGGAAGACTGGATACGACTAGTAGCAGGCAGACGGGTTAACCAATGTGAACAAGCCAGACTAGATGTAACCATAGAATTTCTCCACCAGCTAATGATGAGGGGCATATCAGGGGCGTCAGCGCAGCGGTGGCGGACCGGAGTAGCATTTCATTTCCAACTACTGAATTGGGGAGATGTGACAAAAAGATTCATCATCAGTCAAGCCTTAAAAGGGTGGAAAAGAGGTCAGCCAAGTCAGGAGTGCAGACGTCCTGTGTCACTAAATCTGCTCTCAAAAATCATATCCCTAACACCATTAACATGCCACTCACAATTTGAAGCAACACTACTGTCTACTGCATTTGTGATCGCCTTTTTCAGGGCGCTACGCATAAGCGAATTAGTCCCTCGATCCAAAATCACCACCAGTGGAGGCTTATTACACCAGGACGTAGTCATAGCCAATAATGCAATACGCCTACGCATACGCAAATCCAAAACAGACCCAGCGGGCAAGGGCACTTGGGTGCTTCTAAAACCCACAAACAGTACACTGTGTCCGGTAACAATAGAAAAAACATATGCAGCCATCAGGCCACAAAGTAATTTCTTCCTATCACACATTGATGGAACTCCATTATCAAGATACCAGTTCCAAGCTATATTTAATAAATGCCTAACATCAGCAGGGAACCACCCCAAAGATTACGGGACACACTCATTCCGCATAGGCGCGGCCACGGAAGCAGCTAGAGCAGGACTGTCAGAAACGGAAGTGCAGAGGATAGGCAGATGGCGATCCGCGTGTTTTGCGAGATACATAAGACAGGACTTGTTATCCTAACGTGGTTTGTTTCTTTTATAGGTGACGATAAGCCAACAGTGTGGGTGATAGGCCACTCGTACATATACTGGGCAGAAAAAAGGGCGACAGTCCGCCCAGGCGGGAGGAATATGGGGTTTCATGACACATATTTCAACTGGAGAGGTATTAGAGGCCTGCGATGGCCACAGGTACTAATGGAGGTAATCAACATAGGGAGAGAAGCAACAGGTCCGGTTATCTTAGTTATACACGCTGGGGGAAACGACTTCGGTCATTACAAGAGCGCAGAACTAATGGCAATAATGAAGCTAGACACTGAGTGCTTCAGAGCATTTTTTAGTAAACTAACTATAATATGGTCAGAGATTGTGCCGAGAACGGTATGGCGAGGTGCGCGAGACAGTGCAGCCATCGAACGGACAAGGCGGCTAATAAATATTCGGATGGCAAGATTTTTAAAGGAAAGAGGTGGTGTAGTGATAAGACACCGAGAACTGGAAGGAGATAAAGCTGGCCTCATATGGCCCGACGGTGTTCATTTAACGGATATTGGACTGGACATATTCCTGTCAGGACTCCAGGACGGAGTGGAGCAAGCGTTAATGATGATGGGTGGGGGTCTGAGTCCTGCATACGAGTACGCAGGATCCTCCTTGGCCTGAAATAGAAAGGACATGTTGGAAAGTTACTCTTGTTGGCCAACTTGCCGGTGTGGAGACACAGGGCATGCTGCAACAAGCGGAATTATTTTTGGAAATAAAATGCCTTTCTAATGGAATGAGTTAAAGAGTTAATAAAGCTGTGACCGATCCTCACCCATCCAGTTGTAAGAGTTACATTATCGTATTGTTAAGGAAGGGGTGGCGGTAGGGGGGCTGAGCGTCGGGGTTTCGTTGGGGGTCCCCACAGTCTAATTTATTCACCTCGTATCACATCAGGTACATGTCAGGCAGGTCTTACAGATACTCAAAGTTAATACATTTCTCTGGTTTGACAAATAATTTATGTTCTCCATTCAGGAGGTCCCTTTTTTGGGTTATTTCTTATCATTCACTGTTTTTGCATGGATCTGGCAAAAGTCCGGACGGTACTGGATTGGTATTATATTCAGGACTTAAAGGCGTTACAAAGTTTTTTGGGTTTCGCCAGCTGCTACTGTAAGTTCATCAAAAACTTTTTGGTAGTGGCCAAACCTCTGATGGACGATTTTGCCAAATAATAAAATCTTAATTTTTTTTTTCTATTTTTCTTTCCAGTCTTGTAGCTAAACACAATCCAGCTAAGTTTTAAAATTGAAATGAAGTCCCTGTACCCCCCTCTCTAGGTGCTTCTGTACCAACTCCTCCCTGGTCCAGGACAGTCTCTGTATCACGGCCTCCATCAATAACCTATTGACACATGATTGTGGCAGCACTCACGTGCTGGTATATCACGCTGCCAATAGAAATGGGAAGCGGCACAGAAATCACAAAATAAAGGCAGTGTTTGTGGTAATGCAAGAATCCAACAAGCAGAGTAGTCCACACGTCGTACAACAGCCCAACATGGATGATGAAAAGCAGTGACCAGCCCAGGGGATGGGGATGACTCGGTACCCGGGCCTTTGCCTGTCCTTGGGGATGTCACGGTGGTCGGCTCCTGGGCCCGTACCCTGGGGTCACTCTTTAAAAGGGTGGTTGTTTTTTCATTTTATGAAAGTTCGTGACGCCACCTGTGGTTTCTGATGATAATCACCAGCGCTGCGGCAGTCCACTGAGGCCGGTGATGAGGCAGCTCGATGGTATAGCTCCCCACAGGTGGATCTAGGCCTCAGGGCAGCGTATGCAAGGGGAATGCAGGACAGGCGAGACCCAGCCGGGTCAGAGCAAGAACGGGGACGGACACGGTAGTCACTTCAGTACCTTTTACTGATGGAAAGTCAGGCACATCCCGGAGCACTGTAGGGTGAAGGGTGCATATCAGGATCCTCCCCAATGAGTGGGTGTAGGGCCTCCTGTTTCTTGCCTCTGCGTAGTAAGTTTCTGACCTGCCTGGAGCTAGATATCATATTATTTGGTCCACAGTCTGATAAACTAGTCAGAAACCAAAATAGATTCAGCAATATTCAATCTTTATTAGTAAAATACATACACAAAAGTAAGAAAAGAGATAAAAAGTACCTCCATACTGTGAGGGATCACTAGCCGCATATATGCGCCTAATTAAACATATATATGTTGCACATATAATACTATATATCCATGAAAGTGCTATAGTGCAGACTGTGAGTAAGAAGTACCCTAACAGTGCAAAATGCAAGACATGATATAATGATTAAATAGACGTACCACAAAGCAGTTATGTAGAAGGCACCAGGATACAGCGGTCTCCCTCATTCCCCCTGCCTGGAGCTAGGCCTAACTTTGTCTCTGTCCTGCGCTGGCTGACCTTGTGGTAGGGCCTTTTCTTGGAGTACACGCTCCTCAGCTTGCGAGGCCTATGTGTCTCCTGGCTCTGTTACGTATCAGCACTCTAGCGATCCTGGGACCTGTAGTTCTCCAGGGATTCCGGTTATGCTTTACTGGGTCATAGAGATCCCGGTAAGCTTCGGACCCGGTGTCCGGTAAATGCTTCAGGGTGAGCTAATTAAGCTCCTCTGCCCCCTATGTACTCACTCTCCACTCGCCTTCGGCCCCTCTCGGGGCCCTCACTAGGCTACACACACTGCAGCCGGGACACTGCTCTTCTTCGCCGCTCTCAGAGCGTCGGCACACTCCTAGCTCTCTATCCTGAGCTCTGTGAGTTCTAGTCTGGAATCACTCTACAGACTGTACTGAACTCTTTCTGCAGGAACTGCTAGGCTCTGGCTCGACTGAACTGAGTCCTTCTGTGTCTGAGCAGGAAACTGCTGAATCACTTTCTGGGCTGCCTGGCTCCACCTTCCCTTTATATATCCCTAACGGTCTCCCTCTGGTGGTCTGAGGTGGAAGGTGGAGGTGTGTGAATGCTTATGAGGGCCTCTTGTGGAGGAATCCATCAATGCACACTTCTAGGATCTGTGATACCAAGCGCAGCTGGGTGTCACCGCAGCGAACGTCGCGTCTTTAGGCGTCTGTGTAAGAACATCACATTTTTGTTTTCCTCCCTGAATAAGCACCAAATGGAATAGCTGAATGCCAGGATACAGAGACCGGCGGGGGGCAGGGAGGTGCTGTCCGCTGGATTTTGTGCTGGTTTCACAAGCGGTCACCCTGCAGTTTTCTCTGAATTTGCTGTGGAGACTTTTCACAACACATCTAATAATTGTGAACCTTCCACCTCACATGTTTATTATCTTGTCAGCTGGGCGGAATGAAAGCCGGACAAGAATGATCCTTATTATATATAATGGCTGCACTGAGCGATGGGGAAAAGCCGCAGAGGACTGAGAGCAGAAGGGCAGAGGAGTTCCTCTTCCTCATAGGAGAAAGTCTACAGGGACCAGTACAGAAGCCGGTGCAGAAGGGGAGACAAGGGCTGAGCCACTTACACAGACAGAAAGCTGAGGAGAGGAGGACATGTTATTACTCCAGGATCCGCTCCATTCCTTCCCTATGTGGCATTCAAGCCCTGAGCTCGGCTTTTCTGGAGCCCCATAGAGAATGAATGGAGCTGCAGTTGAATCCTGACTTTCCACTCCTTCCCGATCAGACGATGGTTCGCAGCGGTCAGACCCCCACAATCAGTAAGTGATCACCGAGCCTGTGGATAAGTGATAACTTGTTTTCTTCAGACATCCCCTTTAAGCAATGGAGCATGCCAGCAGAGAAGGTGGGAGAAGGCGCTGGTTACAGGGGAGACTTTACCTCTGGAGGCCGCATATAGGATATGTGAGGGGCGGACACTTCCCGTATTCATCATTACTGAGCCCCCGCTCTGTACGGCTCTTATCTGAGCTGCAGGAGACGCAGCAGTTACTAATCAGCCGTTCTCCGTTCACTTGCAGCCGTCCGAGCTCTGCTGTGCCTGTTAGGGGTGAAGTGTAGCGCCCCGAGGGTTCGGCCGCTACAGGGGTATTGCACCTCTGCCAGAGGTGTGATATTCCACTCCCGGGTAAGGATGGAGTGTGGACCAGGGCTCAGTTAGCTGCATGCAGCACACACACCCCATTTCCGAGGGACAGCTCAACGGTGCTCCCACTAGACAGTAGTGCAGGCACGACCGATTATGTCCCTGCCTGGAGTGGGGAGGGCGGTGGAACACCCAGTGCTGTAGGGGCAGATAGGGGTTGGTTCCTGAGTGTAGGTAGGAGCCCATTGGTTGCTGGTCACCTGGGCTCATGGTCAGAGGGAGGTATAAAAGGTGGGCACCATCTTAGATCTAGGTTCTGTCCAGAGAGGAGAAGACAGGGAGTATAGGCTCTCTAGGAGCTCTACTCCAGGAGGGCCTAGTGAGAGGCCGAGGAGGAAGTGAAGGGGAGCTGTGGTGCCACCTGAGCCCAGCTCCATGAGAAGGGAGGAGAAGAAGGAAAAGGAAAGACGGAGGAGAGACAGAGAAACAGAAGGGCTCAGGAACAAGAAGGTGGAAGGGACCCTAAGAACCCATGAGAATCCAGGGTGAAGGGTCAAGCAGATTAAGGGTACCGGATCCCAAGTTGGTGGAGGAGAAACAACCCTCAGCCAAAGACCGGTCGTCATGATCATTTATTGGTGCGACACCTCATCAAACCTGATAGGAAGGCACCATATAGGACAGCGGAGGACGGGGCCCACGTTTAACCGCACAAGTCCGCGGCAGCTGGACAGAAGTGGGTCACTGGTGAGGCAGGCCAGAGAAAGGAAAGAAGGGGGTCCTGTGCCATATTCCTGAGCTGCCTGGGAGTTGACCGAGCCGCTCACCTGGTGGACGCAGCACGGCTCGGGCGGTCACTACGTGCACAGAAGTGACCCGGAGTACCTGAACTGTGAGTAAAAGACATTGGACGTTGTTTGTGTGCTCTTTCGCTCCTCCAGCACTACCGGTACTGGGACTCTCACTACCATTACTCCCACCATCCACTACACTGCCCTGGGGCCGCACTCTTCCCGTGGGGAGTAACATCAGCCCCAGCGGACTGCCTTGCAGCGGCGGTTCCTAATAACCGCAATCCACGGGTGGCGTAGTCGGACATTATCTAAAGTACAGCAGCAGACTACCATTGGTCTGACCACCCTGAGCCGCGGGACCGGGCCGCCACTACTACTCCCAGAGTCTCCCTATTGCCCGGTTCCGCGTGCCCCACGGCCCAGGGGGCGAGTCAGAAGTTCGGGTCCTAGGAGGCATCGACTATGCAGCCTGCACAGCAGATCACAGCCCGGGCACCACGTCTCCGGGTAAATCTCCACCTTTTGAGTTACTTCTTGTGCAGCTGCCCCATGCAAGTTGCTCCGCTCTCCTCGGCCAGCTCCTGCTGAATACTGAGCTCCTCTGCCCAATCTAGGAGCTCAATAGCCCTGATCACGTCAGTGGTAGCCCAGCGCTGCTGGATCAGATTTACAAATGGAAAACTAATCAGCCCTAGGCATTTCTAATATGTGCAGAGCAAGCGACATAAGTCTCACCGGCATCCTCATAGACCTTTGCTCAGCCGGGGTCTAATAGGAGCAGTAAGATGGCCGTCATGGGGTCTATTGTTAGATCTCGGCTGCCATAGAAACTCATCGGCACCATGATCGCGGCTCCCTCTCCTGTCTAAAGTGCCTAAATGCTGTGGAAGCCCCCTACTGTGTCATACAGTGGATTAAACTGCCAGGGTCAGGGTTGGCTCCACTGTCGGAGGCTGAGGCAGGAGCAGGAATGTGTTATACAGCCACACTTCTGCCGCAGATCTTGTAAGAGCCCTGACAGGACCTGCCTGATGATAATGTGTCCTATAGAGCGGGTCCTGGTACCGGACTGCCCTGTACATATTCACCACTAGCTGGGAACCAGTTACTTACAAGGTCTAGTTTCGGATGTGTTTCCAGGTTCTGTAGTTGTCAGCATTTTATCCTTAAGGCCGAGTTATAATATCACTGTAATACTCTCGCCCTGTACCTGTATACCTGCCCTGTGTGCTGCACAAAAGTATATAACAAAGTGTGTGTGTACACAGATATCTATCTCCTGAATGGAATTACTGCTAGATCTCCTGTACATAGAAATATGAGGTTCTTAGCACACATTTTGAGCAAATTGTGCGAGCCCATCTGCCAACGTCAAGGCGACCTCTTCAGATGGGTCCCTACACTAACACTACACTAACTTAGTAACTGGGACTAGTTTTTTTTATTGTTATTACCACCATTTTTACTATTTATTATTATTGCATTAATCCAATTAATTGTAACTGTTATAAAACTAATTAAAAAATTTAATTCGAATTTTTTTATTATTCTTGTGATTCTAATAATGGTATTACTAAAATCCCTATGCCTAAAGCTATTGATCCAGAAGAAGGCAAAAACCCCAGGACACCTACCGCCAATTTGTGTCACGGGAAAAATTCCTTCTTGACCCCGGGAAAAGGCGATCAGTCCTAGGACCCTGGATCAAACCTAATAATGTTATTACAAGTTATATATTACACTAATTATTGTACTACTGGAGTTATTTTAATTTGTTTTTATAAATCTAACTATTTGATATGGTTATTATTAACATTGTGCTATCTTATTACAGTATTATTCTTCTTTCCTATCACTACTAATACTGCCCTATACCTACAGTGTTGATCCAGAAGAAGGCAGAAACCCCAGGACACCTTCAGCCAATTTGTGTCACAGGGAAAAATTTCCTTCTTGACCCTGAGAAAAGACGATCAGTCCTAGGACCCCGGATCAAACCTAATTATGTTACTAGTTATGTAATTACTATTACTGTACTAAATGTACTACTACAGTTGTTTTTAATATAGTTTTTTATATATTTTGTCTTATGTCCTGCTTTCTTATTAAAGTACTACTCTAACTTTTCTATAACTATTTAATATTACAGTATTGATTGAACTACGTCTATAATTATTTTTATTTACTCTTTGTTCTTTCTATAGATATAACTAGTTTATATTTATTAATAATAATAACCTGATGTCTTATTACGGTATTATTCTTCTTTCCTATTGCTACTAATACTACCCTATACCTAGAGTGTTGATCCAAAAGAAGACAAAAACCTCAGGACACCTTCAGCCAATTTGTGTCACAGCGGAAAAATTCCTTCTTGACCCCGAGAAAAGGCGATCAGTCCTAGAACCCTGGATCACACTGCTATTCTACCTACTACTATTACTATTGTTATTTTATTACTTTCTTACTATTATCACTAGTATTATTACTCAAATTACACTAATACTCATATACTACCACTATATAACTACTATCCTGCTATGATTACTTTGGTGGATTTATATTTACCAGTCGGTATTGCCGTATGATGTTATCGGCAGAGAGGTCCCAGCAGGATGGTCCACATGATGTTCCTCTTTCCTCTCAAATACCGGTTGATGTAATGGCGGACGTTGTTCTGGTTCTGCTTCTTCCTTTTTGTTGTAGGATCGATTGTTGTCTTTTCTGGCCTTTGGCCATCCCTTTCCCCCTAGGGATCTTAAGGTGCAGTTCTGTCCTCTTCGGTCTCCTCTTCGGTGGGACTCCTCTTCGGTGGGTCTCCTTTCGGTGGGACTCCTCTTCGGTGGGTCTCCTCTTCGGTGGGTCTCCTCTTCTGTGGGACTCCTCTTCGGTCTCCTCTTCGGTGGGTCTCCTCTTCGGTGGGACTCCTCTTCGGTGGGACTCCTCTTCGGTGGGACTCCTCTTCGGTGGGTCTCCTCTTCGGTGGGACTCCTCTTCGGTCTCCTCTTCGGTGGGCCTCCTCTTCGGTCTCCTCTTCGGTGGGTCTCCTCTTCGGTGGGACTCCTCTTCGGTCTCCTCTTTGGTGGGTCTCCTCTTCGGTGGGTCTCCTCTTCGGTGGGACTCCTCTTCGGTGGGACTCCTCGTCGGTGGGACTCCTCTTCGGTGGGTCTCCTCTTCAGTCTCCTCTTCGGTGGGTCTCCTCTTCGGTGGGACTCCTCTTCGGTGGGACTCCTCTTCGGTGGGACTCCTCTTCGGTGGGTCTCCTCTTCGGTGGGACTCCTCTTCAGTGGGACTCCTCTTTGGTGGGACTCCTCTTCGGTGGGTCTCCTCTTCGGTGGGACTCCTCTTCGGTGGGTCTCCTCTTCGGTGGGTCTCCTCTTCGGTGGGACTCCTCTTCGGTGGGTCTCCTCTTCGGTGGGGCTCCTCTTCGGTGGGACTCCTCTTCGGTGGGACTCCTCTTCGGTGGGACTCCTCTTCGGTCTCCTCTTCGGTGGGTCTCCTCTTCGATGGGACTCCTCTTCGGTCTCCTCTTCGGTGGGACTCCTCTTCGGTGGGACTCCTCTTCGGTGGGTCTCCTCTTCGGTGGGTCTCCTCTTCGGTGGGACTCCTCTTCGGTCTCCTCTTCGGTGGGACTCCTCTTCGGTGGGACTCCTCTTCGGTGGGTCTCCTCTTCGGTGGGTCTCCTCTTCGGTGGGACTCCTCTTCGGTGGGACTCCTTTTCGGTGGGACTTCTCTTCGGTCTCCTCTTCGGTGGGACTCCTCTTCGGTGGGACTCCTCTTCGGTGGGACTCCTCTTCGGTGGGTCTCCTCTTTGGTGGGTCTCCTCTTCGGTGGGACTCCTCTTCGGTGGGACTCCTCTTTGGTGGGTCTCCTCTTCGGTGGGTTTCCTCTTCGGTGGGTCTCCTCTTCGGTGGGTCTCCTCTTTGGTGGGTCTCCTATTCGGTGGGTCTCCTCTTCGGTGGGACTCCTCTTCGGTGGGACTCCTCTTCGGTGGGTCTCCTCTTCGGTGGGTCTCCTCTTCGGTGGGACTCCTCTTCGGTGGGTCTCCTCTTCGGTGGGACTCCTCGTCGGTGGGACTCCTCTTCGGTGGGTCTCCTCTTCAGTCTCCTCTTCGGTGGGTCTCCTCTTCGGTGGGACTCCTCATCGGTGGGTCTCCTCTTCGGTGGGACTCCTCTTCGGTGGGACTCCTCTTCGGTGGGACTCCTCTTCGGTCTCCTCTTCGGTGGGACTCCTCTTCGGTGGGACTCCTCTTTGGTGGGTCTCCTCTTCGGTGGAACTCCTCTTCGGTGGGTCTCCTCTTCGGTGGGTCTCCTCTTCGGTGGGACTCCTCTTCGGTGGGACTCCTCTTCGGTCTCCTCTTCGGTGGGTCTCCTCTTCGGTGGGTCTCCTCTTCGGTGGGACTCCTCTTCGGTGGGACTCCTCTTCGGTGGGACTTCTCTTCGGTCTCCTCTTCGGTGGGACTCCTCTTCGGTGGGACTCCTCTTCGGTGGGTCTCCTCTTCGGTGGGTCTCCTCTTCGGTGGGACTCCTCTTTGGTGGGTCTCCTCTTCGGTGGGTCTCCTCTTCGGTGGGACTCCTCTTCGGTGGGACTCCTCTTTGGTGGGTCTCCTCTTCGGTGGGTTTCCTCTTCGGTGGGACTCCTCTTCGGTGGGTCTCCTCTTCGGTGGGTCTCCTCTTCGGTGGGACTCCTCTTCGGTGTGACTCCTCTTCGGTGGGTCTCCTCTTCGGTGGGACTCCTCTTCGGTGGGACTCCTCTTCGGTGGGTCTCCTCTTCGGTGGGTTTCCTCTTCGGTGGGACTCCTCTTCGGTGGGTCTCCTCTTCGGTGGGTCTCCTCTTCGGTGGGACTCCTCTTCGGTGGGACTCCTCTTCGGTGGGTCTCCTCTTCGGTGGGACTCCTCTTCGGTGGGACTCCTCTTCGGTGGGTCTCCTCTTCGGTGGGTCTCCTCTTCGTCTCTCTTCGGTGGGTCTCCTCTTCGGTGGGACTCCTCTTCGTCTCTCTTCGGTGGGTCTCCTCTTCGGTGGGTCTCCTCTTCGGTGGGACTCCTCTTCGGTGGGACTCCTCTTCGGTGGGTCTCCTCTTCGGTGGGACTCCTCTTCAGTGGGACTCCTCTTTGGTGGGACTCCTCTTCGGTGGGTCTCCTCTTCGGTGGGACTCCTCTTCGGTGGGTCTCCTCTTCGGTGGGTCTCCTCTTCGGTGGGACTCCTCTTCGGTGGGTCTCCTCTTCGGTGGGGCTCCTCTTCGGTGGGACTCCTCTTCGGTGGGACTCCTCTTCGGTCTCCTCTTCGGTGGGTCTCCTCTTCGATGGGACTCCTCTTCGGTCTCCTCTTCGGTGGGACTCCTCTTCGGTGGGACTCCTCTTCGGTGGGTCTCCTCTTCGGTGGGTCTCCTCTTCGGTGGGACTCCTCTTCGGTCTCCTCTTCGGTGGGACTCCTCTTCGGTGGGACTCCTCTTCGGTGGGTCTCCTCTTCGGTGGGTCTCCTCTTCGGTGGGACTCCTCTTCGGTGGGACTCCTTTTCGGTGGGACTTCTCTTCGGTCTCCTCTTCGGTGGGACTCCTCTTCGGTGGGACTCCTCTTCGGTGGGACTCCTCTTCGGTGGGTCTCCTCTTTGGTGGGTCTCCTCTTCGGTGGGACTCCTCTTCGGTGGGACTCCTCTTTGGTGGGTCTCCTCTTCGGTGGGTTTCCTCTTCGGTGGGTCTCCTCTTCGGTGGGTCTCCTCTTTGGTGGGTCTCCTATTCGGTGGGTCTCCTCTTCGGTGGGACTCCTCTTCGGTGGGACTCCTCTTCGGTGGGTCTCCTCTTCGGTGGGTCTCCTCTTCGGTGGGACTCCTCTTCGGTGGGTCTCCTCTTCGGTGGGACTCCTCGTCGGTGGGACTCCTCTTCGGTGGGTCTCCTCTTCAGTCTCCTCTTCGGTGGGTCTCCTCTTCGGTGGGACTCCTCATCGGTGGGTCTCCTCTTCGGTGGGACTCCTCTTCGGTGGGACTCCTCTTCGGTGGGACTCCTCTTCGGTCTCCTCTTCGGTGGGACTCCTCTTCGGTGGGACTCCTCTTTGGTGGGTCTCCTCTTCGGTGGAACTCCTCTTCGGTGGGTCTCCTCTTCGGTGGGTCTCCTCTTCGGTGGGACTCCTCTTCGGTGGGACTCCTCTTCGGTCTCCTCTTCGGTGGGTCTCCTCTTCGGTGGGTCTCCTCTTCGGTGGGACTCCTCTTCGGTGGGACTTCTCTTCGGTCTCCTCTTCGGTGGGTCTCCTCTTCGGTGGGACTCCTCTTCGGTGGGACTCCTCTTCGGTGGGACTCCTCTTCGGTGGGACTTCTCTTCGGTCTCCTCTTCGGTGGGACTCCTCTTTGGTGGGACTCCTCTTCGGTGGGTCTCCTCTTCGGTGGGTCTCCTCTTCGGTGGGACTCCTCTTTGGTGGGTCTCCTCTTCGGTGGGTCTCCTCTTCGGTGGGACTCCTCTTCGGTGGGACTCCTCTTTGGTGGGTCTCCTCTTCGGTGGGTTTCCTCTTCGGTGGGACTCCTCTTCGGTGGGTCTCCTCTTCGGTGGGTCTCCTCTTCGGTGGGACTCCTCTTCGGTGTGACTCCTCTTCGGTGGGTCTCCTCTTCGGTGGGACTCCTCTTCGGTGGGACTCCTCTTCGGTGGGTCTCCTCTTCGGTGGGTTTCCTCTTCGGTGGGACTCCTCTTCGGTGGGTCTCCTCTTCGGTGGGTCTCCTCTTCGGTGGGACTCCTCTTCGGTGGGACTCCTCTTCGGTGGGTCTCCTCTTCGGTGGGACTCCTCTTCGGTGGGACTCCTCTTCGGTGGGTCTCCTCTTCGGTGGGTCTCCTCTTCGTCTCTCTTCGGTGGGTCTCCTCTTCGGTGGGACTCCTCTTCGTCTCTCTTCGGTGGGTCTCCTCTTCGGTGGGACTCCTCTTCGGTGGGACTCCTCTTCGGTGGGTCTCCTCTTCGGTGGGTCTCCTCTTCGGTGGGACTCCTCTTCGGTCTCCTCTTCGGTGGGACTCCTCTTCGGTGGGTCTCCTCTTCGGTGGGTCTCCTCTTTGGTGGGACTCCTCTTCGGTGGGTCTCCTCTTCGGTGGGACTCCTCTTCGGTGGGACTCCTCTTCGTTGGGACTCCTCTTCGGTGGGTCTCCTCTGCGGTGGGACTTCTCTTCGGTCTCCTCTTTGGTAGGTCTCCTCTTCGGTGGGTCTCCTCTTCGGTGGGACTCCTCTTCGGTGGGACTCCTCTTCGGTGGGTCTCCTCTTTGGTGTGACTCCTCTTCGGTGGGACTCCTCTTCGGTGGGTCTCCTCTTCGGTGGGTCTCCTCTTCGGTGGGTCTCCTCTTCGGTGGGACTCCTCTTTGGTGGGTCTCCTCTTCGGTGGGTCTCCTCTTCGGTGGGACTCCTCTTCGGTGGGACTCCTCTTCGGTGGGTCTCCTGTTCGGTGGGTCTCCTCTTCGGTGGGACTCCTCTTCGTCTCTCTTCGGTGGGTCTCCTCTTCGGTGGGTCTCCTCTTCGGTGGGACTCCTCTTCGGTGGGACTCCTCTTCGTCTCTCTTCGGTGGGTCTCCTCTTCGGTGGGACTCCTCTTCGGTGGGTCTCCTCTTCGGTGGGTCTCCTCTTCGGTGGGTCTCCTCTTCGGTGGGACTCCTCTTCGGTGGGACTCCTCTTCGGTCTCCTCTTCGGTGGGACTCCTCTTCGGTGGGTCTCCTCTTCGGTGGGACTCCTCTTCGGTGGGACTCCTCTTCGGTGGGACTCCTCTTTGGTGGGTCTCCTCTTCGTTGGGACTTCTCTTCGGTCTCCTCTTCGGTGGGTCTCCTCTTCGGTGGGTCTCCTCTTCGGTGGGACTCCTCTTCGGTGGGTCTCCACTTCGGTGGGACTCCTCTTCGGTGGGACTCCTCTTCGGTGGGACTCCTCTTCGGTGGGTGTCCTCTGCGGTGGGACTTCTCTTCGGTCTCCTCTTCGGTGGGTCTCCTCTTCGGTGGGTCTCCTCTTCGGTGGGACTCCTCTTCGGTGGGACTCCTCTTCGGTGGGTCTCCTCTTCGGTGTGACTCCTCTTCGGTGGGACTCCTCTTCAGTGGGTCTCCTCTTCGGTGGGTTTCCTCTTCGGTGGGTCTCCTCTTCGGTGGGTCTCCTCTTCGGTGGGACTCCTCTTCGGTGGGACTCCTCTTTGGTGGGTCTCCTCTTCGGTGGGTCTCCTCTTCAGTGGGACTCCTCTTCGGTGGGACTCCTCTTCGGTGGGTCTCCTCTTCGGTGGGTCTCCTCTTCGGTGGGACTCCTCTTCGTCTCTCTTCGGTGGGTCTCCTCTTCGGTGGGTCTCCTCTTCGGTGGGACTCCTCTTCGGTGGGTCTCCTCTTCGGTGGGTCTCCTCTTCAGTGGGTCTCCTCTTCGGTGGGTCTCCTCTTCGGTGGGACTCCTCTTCGGTGGGACTCATCTTCGGTGGGACTCATCTTCGTCTCTCTTCGGTGGGTCTCCTCTTCGGTGGGTCTCCTCTTCGGTGGGACTCCTCTTCGGTGGGTCTCCTCTTCGGTGGGTCTCCTCTTCGGTGGGTCTCCTCTTCGGTGGGACTCCTCTTCGGTGGGACTCATCTTCGGTGGGACTCCTCTTTGGTGGAACTCCTCTTTGGTGGAACTCCTCTTCGGTGGAACTCCTCTTTGGTGGGTCTCCTCTTTGGTGGGTCCCCTCTTCTCAGGAAACACAACCAGATATTAGGAGCAATGCTCAACTGACAGAGTGCCACTACTGACCACCGTGCTGCCCTCATCCCACTAAGTAAAAGTGTTTTTTCCTGTTTTACGCAGAATGCGGACTACTGTGCAGCAACCTATACTCCCGAGGGGCCGCAGGAAACTGGAGTGAATAATGTCCTCCTGTTCCTTTAAATTACGCTTATGCCATGTTCTTACTGGTGAGACGTAATAAATAACATTAAAGCTGCAGTAATTTTTTTTTTTATATACACTGCTCAAAAAAATAAAGGGAACACTTAAACAACAGAATATAACTCCAAGTAAATCAAACTTCTCTGAAATCAAACTGTCCACTTAGGAAACAACACTATTTCACATGCTGTTGTGCAAATGGAATAGACAATAGATGGAAATTATTGGCAATTATCAAGACATCCTCAATAAAGGAGTGGTTCTGCAGGTGGGGATCACAGACCACATCTCAGTACCAGTGCTTTCTGGCTGATGTTTTGGTCACTTTTCAATGTTGGTTGTGCTTTCACACTCGTGGTAGCATGAGACGGACTCTACAACCCACAGAAGATGCTCAGGTAGTGCAGGTCATCCAGGATGGCACATCTGTGAGAGCTGTGGCAAGGAGGTTTGCTGTGTCTGACAGCGTAGTGTCCAGAGGCTGGAGACGCTACCAGGAGACAGGCCAGTACACCAGGAGACGTGGAGGGGGCCGTAGGAGGGCAACAACCCAGCAGCAGGACCGCTACCTCCGCTTTTGTGCAAGAAGCAACAGGAGGAGCACTGCCAGAGCCCTGCATAATGACCTCCAGCAGGCCACAACTGTGCATGTGTCTGCACAAACGGTTAGAATTGACTCCATGAGGGTGGTATGAGGGCCCGACGTCCACAGATGGGGGTTGTGCTCACAGCCCAACACTGTGCAGGACGCTTGGCATTTGCCACAGAACACCAGAATTGGCAAACTCACCACTGGCTCCCTGTGCTCTTCACAGATGAAAGCAGGTTCACACTGAGCACATGTGACAGACGTGACGGAGTCTGGAGACACCGTGGAGAGTGATCTGCTGCCTGCAACATCCTTCAGCACGACCGGTTTGGCAGTGGGTCAGTAATGGTGTGGAGTGGCATTTCTTTGGAGGGCTGCACAGCCCTCCATGTCCTCGCCAGAGGTAGCCTGACTGCCATTAAGTACCGAGATGAGATCCTCAGGCCCCTTGTGAGACAATATGCTGGTGCAGTGGGCCCTGGGTTCCTCCTAATGCAGGACAATGCCAGACCTCATGTGGCTGGAGTGTGTCAGCAGTTCCTGCAAGATGAAGGCTTTGAAGCTATGGACTGGCCCGCCTGTTCCCCAGAGCTGAATCCGATTGAGCACATCTGGGACATCATGTCTCGCTCCATCCACCAACATCACATTGCACCACAGACTGTCCAGGAGTTGGCGGATGCTTTAGTCCAGGTCTGGGAGGAGATCCCACAGGAGACCATCCGCAACCTCAGCAGGAGCATGCCCAGGCATTGTAGGGAGATCATACAGGCATGTGGAGGCCACACACAATACTGAGCCTCATTTTGACTTGTTTTAAGGACATTACATCAATGTTGGATCAGCCTGTAGTGTGTTTTTCCACTTTAATTTTGGGGGTGACTCCAAATCCAGGCCTCCATTGGTTAATAAATTTGATTTCCATTGATGATTTTTGTGTGATTTTGTTGTCAGCACATTCAACTTTGTACAGAACAAAGTATTCGATGAGAATATTTCATTCATTCAGATCTAGGATGTGTTATTTGAGTGTTCCCTTTATTTTTTTGAGCAGTGTATTTTAACCCAGCTAAAAAGTGAACTGGCCCCCTCCTGAGGGGAAACTTGAAAAAATGTCTGAAGACAGATCAAGTCCATTCTCTTCCTTCAGCTTGGCTCCGCTGGGCGCAGTTCTTCTTTAGCAAATGTTCATACAAAATCATCAATGGAAATCAAATTTATTAACCAATGGAGGCCTGGATTTGGAGTCACCCCCAAAATTAAAGTGGAAAACACACTACAGGCTGATCCAACTTTGATGTAATGTCCTTAAAACAAGTCAAAATGAGGCTGACACACTCCAGCCACATGAGGTCTGACATTGTTCTGCATTAGGATGAACCCAGTGCCAACCGCACCAGCATATGGTCTCACAAGGGGCCTGAGGATCTCATCTCTTAACCTAATGGCAGTCAGGCTACCTCCGGCGAGCACATGGAGGGCTGTGCGGCCCTCCAAAGAAATGCCACCTCACACTATTACTAACCCACTGCCAAACCGGTTATGCTGAAGGATGTTGCAGGCAGGAGATCGCTCTCCACGGCGTCTCCAGACTCTGTCACGTCTGTCACATGTGCTCAGTGTGACCCTGCTTTCATCTGTGAAGAGCACAGGGAGCCAGTGGCGACTTTGCCAATCCTGGTGTTCTGTGGCAAATGCCAAGCGTCCTGCACGGTGTTGGGTTGTGAGCACAACCCCCATCTGTGGACGTTGGGCCCTCATACCACCCTCATGGAGTCAGTTTCTAACCGTTTGTGCAGACACATGCACATTTGTGGTCTGTTGGAGGTCATTTTGCAGGGCTCTGGCAGTGCTCCTCCTGTTCCTTCTTGCACAAAGGCGGAGGTAGAGGTCCTGCTGCTGGGTTGTTGCCATCCTACGGCCCCCTCCACGTCTCCTGGTGTACTGGCCTGTCTCCTGGTAACGCCTCCAGCCTCTGGACGCTACGCTGACAGACACAGCAAACCTTCTTCCCACAGCTCGCATTGATGTGCCATCCTGGATGACCTGCACTACCTGAGCAACTTCTGTGGGTTGTAGAGTCCGTCTCATGCTACCACGAGTGTGAAAGCACAACCAACATTCAAAATTGACCAAAACATCAGCCAGAAAGCATTGGTACTGAGATGTGATCTGTGGTCCCCACCTGCAGAACCACTCCTTTGAGTGTGTCTTGATAATTGCCAATAATTTCCATCTATTGTCTATTCCATTTGCACAACAGCATGTGAAATTGATTGTCAATCAGTGTTGTTTCCTAAGTGGACAGTTTGATTTCACAGAAGTTTGATTTACTTGGAGTTATATTCTGTTGTTTAGGTGTTCCCTTTATTTTTTTGAGCAGTGTGTATTTTCTTATGTCCATGTATTTACTACTAAAAGTAATTTTTTACATTTAGGTTTCATTTTTCATTGGTTATTACAGACTTATTGCTTCCCTGCACATTCAAGTTTCATGTTTTCTTTGGGCATAGATCAGCTAAAAGGCACTCAGGAAAATAAAACAGATGAAAGATCTACAAACTCTCCCTTAAGACTGTCAGAAGGAGCTCACTGATAGATTCTCAGTTAGCTAATTTTGCAGCCAGGAATAGACAGTGCAGCACAGATGCTACAGAAGGCAACATTTTTAATGAAACTCAATAACAGAAATCAATTTTAGCCCCAAATACTTGCATTAAAGTAAAAAAAACAAATGGCCGCAAAGCAGGACAACCGCTTTAACTCCTTACCAACATCTGCCGTACATGTCTGGTATAAGTCAGTAGCGGATGTATGGAGCAGAGTCAGCTCGCCCCGTACATGGCAGATAATGGCTGTGACAAACAACCAGGACCTGCCTCTAAGAGCTGCAAGTGGAGCGAAGATCTGCCCACCACTGTTAACCTGTTCAGTGCTGCTGTCAATCTCTAACAGCAGCATTAACAGCGCGCCGGCATTGGGACGCATCGTTCCATGCGCTCACCGGCGCTCCTGTGACGCGATCACAGGGCGCAGATGGACTGCTATGACATCCGGGGGTCTGCTGAAGCCTCCGTGCCTGTCATCATAAAGCTTCATTTGGGCTGTAAAGAAGACCGTGATTTTGCTATATGGAGCATTACTGTGGTATCGCTGTATATAGCACAAGCAATCAGATAATGTATACAAATGCAGTGAAAATTAAAAAAAAAAAAAAAAAAGTTTAAAATATTAAAACCCCACACGTTCAACTCACCTCCCACTAAAAATAAAGATAATAAAAATATACACATTTGTGGTATAGTCTCTTTCAGAGAAATACAATCTATCCAAATATAAAAAACAAACGATCAGTGAACACAGAAAAAAATTCAAAAAGCCAAAATTGCATTTTTTTCGTTCGCCACAATACTGCAGAAAACCCTGTAAGAAGCGATGACCGTGTCATATGTGTCCCAAAATGTTATCAATAAAGTCCTCTTGCCCTTCAAAAAATAAGCCCCACACAGCTCCATCAACCCGAAAAATGAAAATGTTACGGGTCTCAGAAAAAATGGTGACACCATGAAAAAAAGGTTTTTTCTTTTGCCAAAACTCTTGGAGAAGTTTGGTCTTGCTGTAATCACACTGAGGAGTAGGATCCTATTACCAGGTCATTTTCACCACACTATGTGCGCCGTTAAAACCCTTCCCAGAAAAACAGGGTCAGGCTTTTTTTTTCCTCGCACTTTTACTGCACTTGGACTTTTTTTCCCGTTTTCTAGTACTATGTGGTAAATGAATGGTGGGATTTATAAGTACCGCTCATCCTGCAAAATAACAAGACCTCACACTATGTGGACAGACATGAAAAAGTTATAGCCCTTGGAAAAAGCCAAGGAAAAAACAGAAAAAAAACATCAATTGGTTCTGTTGGGAAGGGGTAAAGCTGAAGAAACGCATGTAACAGCAGAATATGGAGGAAGGTGAGATACCACCGGCTGGTGGATACTACCTGCTCCATCGCTGGCAGAGTAACCCATCCCCATGGTGGCCGCTGAGATCTTCTCTTGTAGAAACAGATCCAAAATCTATAAAACATGGGGAACAGTCAGCAGAGGGTTTGGTGATTGGCTCATATTGGCGATATACCCAGGGGCATTACTGGGCACAGGGAAGATTGGGAATGAATAGGATTGGCTGTTAGAGATGTGATCTCTTCCATTAAAGGGGATGTCTAGTTGGAACAAGTTATCACTGATCTCTGGATAGGTGATGACCTGTCCCAGTGGGAACACCCCTTTATTATGTGGTATATATGGAGGATATGATATCATGCAGAGTTCTAGCAGTATTACACTTCGGTCCGTTCTGCGTGCATCTGGACCATTCCCTATGGAGGAGCGGAGCTGGGGATAAATATCAGGATCTCGTCGCTGGATCCATCCAGATGGGAGATGTAACGAGTGCGGCGCCCCCCACTGGTGTCTCAGCGTATCATGTGTTGGGGAATAATGACTTCTCCTCTGATAAATGTGCTGATTCCTGTCAGTTGTGGTCGCTGAGTGCGTGTGATGGGATGTGGCTCCGTCCGTTATATTATATCACGTCTTATACCTATAATCTCGCTGATCGCAGGTGTCTGTCTTCACACTCAGATGAGATGGAACAAACTGACCATATAGAACTTTTTTTTTTCTTCAAATTCAAACCGAGCAATCCTATTGGCTGAGTATGAATGCAGTTACCATGGTGACAGAAGTAGCTGCAGATTTAAAGGGACAAGATACTAATATTGTACTAAAGTGTATTTTATTATATACTTCACATAACTGACTGGGTACACCTTGGTGCTGGTGGGATGGCTTTTTTTAAATCAAAAACCATGTTTACTAAGTACCCTATATTATATATATTCACTATTGCTTTTTACTTACTTATAGCAGGGTATATGCTCATATTGTTTTTATCCTAAGTTTGTCTATTTTCTAATAGAGACATGACCAGTCCTCTTTAGAATTTTATAGTGACCCCATTGAGGTCATGGACTGATATTGGGGATTGCAGAGTTGGGGCAAGGTGACAGGTGACAGTAAGTGACATCAAATGAAGGCTATGGTGCATACACAGTAAATCAGTCGTGTTATTCCACAGAAATCCTGTTCTATAAAACACAAAATATCTTCATATGGTGAGGAGTTGTGTTGTGTTTTTCTCCATTTACATTCTAGCGTGGTGATCACATAAAATGTAAAATTCCTATTAAATAATAACTGAATGACAGTAGCCTGTATCCCTGGAGGACAAGTCATTTACCGCTTCACCAGGTTTGATGTTCTAATGCATTTAGATGTTTCAGTATTTGTATATATGTATATATATATTTTTTTCCCCCCTTAAGGGTATTCAAGCGCAGACGGTGGCAAACTTCTTCCTCTCCTTTGAAGCACAGCTTTCAATTATTCCTGTCGTAAACCAGGTAAAAAGCTTCGAGCCGAGCGCGATCAGACTCCTTCAGTCCCGCAGCAGGTAAATCTGTGACCATCGCCGGCACTCCTGCTGTTCCTAGTACCGATCCCTCTGAGCGGCTGTGCAGTAATGAAGGCTGGATTCACCCCAAACTTGCTCTTCTTTTTTTCGATTTCCAGTTCTGGTAATTAGTGATACACATGTGTATATCCAGTGGTCAACTCAAAACCTATGTATGGAAAATCAATTGTTTGCTGTATGCATCTCATTTGTAGGATGCACACTATTCATTTCAATATGGAGCGGAGTAGGAGGAGACTTTCATTACTGTTCCCTTTCCTTCCTCCCTGCTGATAGGAAATGCCATGCTGTTTGCTTGTGTCCTGTGATTACAGCAGCCTGCAACAGTTTTCAGCGTGCACTCCCCGGCTCAGGCATCAAGCAGTAAATGATAACATTAAAACGCTGCTACCCCTTTGTTAGTCACTTTTTTATCTTCTTCCCCTTCTACGAATGCTATAGTCCGTTATTCTAGAACTGCTCTGAAAATGGTTCTCTCTGGAGTGTTGGGATTTGGGTTTAGGGTGGGTTATGGGAATTGAAGTTCAGATACTTTGTTCATATTTTTACTATGGAATTACTATGTCATGTATGTTACTTGAAAGATGGAATATTTGTAGTTGGAGTTTTTCAATAAAAATGATTTGATTAAAAAAAATTATGAAATTAAAATTCCTCTGTTCTTGAGAAAGCATAGGATTTTACTAAGAGGTAAATTGCACGTTCCTTGTTTTCCGGGCGCTTTACATTTTTGCTAGTTTTGTACGATTACACAATCCCTTTTATAGGCCAGTGCCAGTTGTACATCTCTCCCTAAACTCTTGTTCACACTATATTTTAAGTCAGTTTTCTTATATGGTTTCTAGATGTTGTCCAGCTTTGATAAATAATTAGTATTTATACTTTTGCTTTTAGATAGACTTGAAGAATGCAGATCCGGAAAGGGTGGAGAAACAAATTGAGAAGATGGTTGACATTCCCGCTAGTGACTGTATCCGGGTACGATGCGATCCAGATCAAAATCATTCCTGTAGGCAAATTTAACTCCGCTGTCTGTACCTTGTCTTTTTATTTTTTTCTACAAAATGTGGCTGGAAAAGGGGCAATGTAGCGAGGAATTTACATCAATTTTTGGTGTTAAAAAAAAAACAAAAAACTTTTGTGACGCGTCATTTTTGCGCAAAAATGTGCAGCTTCCTATTTTACAGCACTCTTGCAACTTTTAGAAATTGGGCTTGGTAAGCTACACAGGTCTAAGAACGACAGGTGACGTTAAAAGTGGATAAAGATACACGGTGGCTCAGTGGTTAGCATTGTTGTTTTGCAGCGCTGGGATCCTGGGTTCTAATCCCACCAAGGACGACATCTGCAAGAAGTTTGTATGTTCTCCCTGTGTTTGCGTGGGTTTCCTCCGGGTTCTCCGGTTTTCTCCCACACTCCAAAGACATACTGATAGGGAATGTAGATTGTGAGCCCCGATGGGGACAGTGATGATAATGTCTGTAAAGTGCTGTGAAATTAATGGCGCCATATAAGTGAGTATAATAAATAAAGATAGATGGAAGTGCTACATAAACATTTATCAAACATCGTGCAACACTTTGATACATTTGGCACAAATAATGGTAACACAACCACAAGCAAAACTGACCTGAGAAAGTCCCTTTATGATACATTTTTCGGAAAGAATTTGAAAGATTTAAAGCGTTAGAAATGAAGAAGATTATCCAATATCACAGAAAAAGGAAAAGTCCTTTCTGTGCTGACAGTCCCTTTAGGTGGACGAGATCCAGATGCAGCTCATTTCACCGCGTAAGGTTGTGTGCCCACTATGCGTTTTTTAAGCGTTTCCGCAGCGGCAATTCCGCCGCAGGAACGCTTAAACGCTTGGTAGTAGGTCTGCTATGTCCCCCAATGATAATCCGCATGTGTTGTGCACATGCTGCGGAAATTTCCGCTGCGGATTATCATTGCGGAAAAATCCGCAGCACTACCAATTATTTTGCGTAAGTGCGGCGTTTTTGCCGCCATTGACTTGCATTGAATCGCTTAATATCCGCATGACTACATGTACACATGCGGATATTAAGCGATTCTATGTGCGGATGGTACCCGGGTCTGGAGAAGAGGAGACTCTCCTCCAGACCCGGGTACCATAGTACCTGTAAAAAAACAAAGAATTTAAAATAAAAAATAAACCTTATACTCACCTTCTGATGGCCCCCGGTCTCCTTAGTGATGTGTCCTGGCTCCCCGGCGGCTCGCGATGGTCTAAAAGGACCTTTCATGACGTCATTTAGTCATGTGACGGGTCGCATCGGATAAGGAGACCGGGGGCCATTGGAAGGTGAGTATAATGTTTTTTATTTTTTACCTTTTTTATTCTTTTTTTTAACTAACTTGGTCACACTATATAAAATCCATGCCGGTTGCATGGATTTATATAGTGTGACCAAGTTGTCAAGCACTTTTCCATGTGATGCTAAAATCGTTTGGAAAGCGCTTGACAACCCGCATGCGAAATCGTATGTGCAAAACGCGTGACAAACGCTTGTCCATGGCTGAAAAAAACGCATGTAAAATCCACATGCCAGGGAGATACAGAAACGTTCAGGAAAAAACCGGAGCATTTCTGCATCGTGGGCACACAGCCTTAGAGTGCCGCTGTGCAGGCAAAGACAACATCCCCCTCTTTCTGAGAATCAGTGGGCTTGAAGGGGTACGGCTCCCCATCAGTTATAAAGCCATGTCATGTCATCAATCATATGAGTGTTATGTGGCAATGGCATTGTCTTGACAGCCAAGGATCCTACTGAAGGCCTCCATGTCTTCCATGATTGTACAACTATGAAGCCCATCCCATAACTGGGATTAATATCAGATTGGTCATTTTACTCTACACTGTAGCGGTAAAGCCATTGGATGTTTTCGGTGACCTGAGCCTGCAAAGTTAAATTCTCCCGTTACATCATTTTTGGCTTCACCACATCTGTTCGTGTTAAAACTAAAAAAAATACCTTCTAGAAATCCTATCGAGTGGATGATGGAATGAAAAAGAAGAAAAAAGATGAAGCGGCAGAATCTCTGGAGTTTATTTTGTTCACTTTGCCTCACCAAGAAAAGTAATAAAAAGATCAGAAAATATTTATAAAAACTACAACTCTAACTGCAAAAAAAGCCCAGATACAACGAATCTACTGGAAAAAAGCCCAGATACAACGAATCTACTGGAAAAAAAGCCCAGATACAACGAATCTACTGGAAAAAAAGCCCAGATACAACGAATCTACTGGAAAAAAAGCCCAGATACAACGAATCTACTGCAAAAAAAGCCCAGATACAACGAATCTACTGGAAAAAAAGCCCAGATACAACGAATCTACTGGAAAAAAAGCCCAGATACAACGAATCTACTGCAAAAAAAGCCCAGATACAACGAATCTACTGGAAAAAAGCCCAGATACAACGAATCTACTGGAAAAAAAGCCCAGATACAACGAATCTACTGGAAAAAAAGCCCAGATACAACGAATCTACTGGAAAAAAAGCCCAGATACAACGAATCTACTGCAAAAAAAGCCCAGATACAACGAATCTACTGGAAAAAAGCCCAGATACAACGAATCTACTGGAAAAAAAGCCCAGATACAACGAATCTACTGGGAAAAAAGCCCAGATACAACGAATCTACTGGAAAAAAAGCCCAGATACAACGAATCTACTGGAAAAAAAGCCCAGATACAACGAATCTACTGGAAAAAAAGCCCAGATACAACGAATCTACTGGAAAAAAAGCCTAGATACAACGAATCTACTGGAAAAAAAGCCCAGATACAACGAATCTACTGGGAAAAAAAGCCCAGATACAACGAATCTACTGGGAAAAAAGCCCAGATACAACGAATCTACTGGGAAAAAAGCCCAGATACAACGAATCTACTGGAAAAAAAGCCCAGATACAACGAATCTACTGGAAAAAAAAGCCCAGATACAACGAATCTACTGGAAAAGGCCCAGATACAACGAATCTACTGGGAAAAAAGCCCAGATACAACGAATCTACTGGGAAAAAAGCCCAGATACAACGAATCTACTGGGAAAAAAGCCCAGATACAACGAATCTACTGGAAAAAAAGCCCAGATACAACGAATCTACTGGGAAAAAAGCCCAGATACAACGAATCTACTGGGAAAAAAAGCCCAGATACAACGAATCTACTGGGAAAAAAGCCCAGATACAACGAATCTACTGGGAAAAAAGCCCAGATACAACGAATCTACTGGAAAAAAAGCCCAGATACAACGAATCTACTGGAAAAAAAGCCCAGATACAACGAATCTACTGGAAAAAAAGCCCAGATACAACGAATCTACTGGGAAAAAAGCCCAGATACAACGAATCTACTGGGAAAAAAGCCCAGATACAACGAATCTACTGGAAAAAAAGCCCAGATACAACGAATCTACTGGAAAAAAAGCCCAGATACAACGAATCTACTGGGAAAAAAAGCCCAGATACAACGAATCTACTGGGAAAAAAAGCCCAGATACAACGAATCTACTGGGAAAAAAAGCCCAGATACAACGAATCTACTGAAAAAAAAGCCCAGATACAACGAATCTACTGGAAAAAAAGCCCAGATACAACAAATCTACTGGAAAAAAAGCCCAGATACAACGAATCTACTGGAAAAAAGCCCAGATACAACGAATCTACTGGGAAAAAAGCCCAGATACAACGAATCTACTGGGAAAAAAAGCCCAGATACAACGAATCTACTGGGAAAAAAAGCCCAGATACAACGAATCTACTGAAAAAAAAGCCCAGATACAACGAATCTACTGAAAAAAAAGTTTTATAGCTTTTAGAAGGCAAGGATAAAAACAAATTGTAAAAGTGAAGATTATCCCACATGCACTTTGTCACCCAAGGATCTGCATAAACTGCAGCCGGCCCATCTCAGCACCACTTCTTTTGTTTGTGCTTTTTCCTTATTGCTTTCTGTGTCTTTTTAAAAGGGTTTTTCCATCATTTTTTTAAAGTAATTTTTTCCAATATCCAAAGCATTTAAAATTGTGTACGACCCTGTGCAGGATATAATAGAGCGACATTTTAGCACACTAGGAATATTCTTATAGTGCCACTAGATGGCGCTCTAATCCTGCATGCAGTACTGATGCTCCTGTCGGTGCTGCTTTCTATGAATATACATGGATGTTTGGTGCCCAGGAGAGAGCAGAGCTGAAAGGGGATTCTGTTATTAAAGCAAATAAAATGTCAATATTGTGTTATGGAAAGTTCTGCAAATTAAAATACAATTTTGTGTTTTTATTGCCATTCAATACAAATCTGTTGTGGCCGCATGATGGTTCTCAGCTTGTTACAGTGCGATTAGCAGAGCTCTCTGATGTGATATTTAGGCTCTGGGAAGTTATAACATATATGTTGATAGATCCAAAATAGTTTTACATCCAAAATTCAGTGCTGACTAATGTCACAGCATTTCTGACTTAAATGAATGTAACTAGATGAAATACTATTTTTGCTGCATGCAGCCACCACCAGGGGGAGCTGTTGACATGTGATTGTGTACAGCTAGTATTGTACCCAACCGCAGCAGTAGAAGTCTGTCTCCAGTGAGCGCCCTCTAGTGCCAGCTGTATGTAGCTGTAGTGAACTCATGCAGTGCTGGGTCTCAGAGCCGTTGCTGCCTTCTTTTATGGCTGATTTGTACCTGATATTCAATGTAGAATTTGATGAATCTGCACTAATTGTGAATATATATTACTCTCATTGTTTCGTAGATATGCTGGGCAAGTAGGTTATCTAATCGCTGGGATGAAGGACGCACAGGAAGCACAAATAGGAGACACTCTGCATTTACTGAAGCAACCAGTGGCTCTGCCCGGCTTTAAGCCTGCGAAACCCATGGTGTTTGTAGGTGAGTTGAACCTTAATACAAATTAAATGGTCGCTGTACTTGATCTCATTCGATAGATAATGTGCAAAATCCCTTTATAAAGTTCAATTAAGTTGGAGTTACTTTTCAGGGGTTAGATAACCTAAAAGTGTCGGCCGGTAGGGTCTCCCTTCTGTCTAAGTGTAATTTGTATCTAGCAGCAGAAACCCCCCTATATGGATTACCGGAAGTGGGGCTTGGCCTTCGTCTCTCTGCTCCTGCCTGTCAAACTGTATATGCAGGCTTAACAGAGATTCAGTCTTTCAGTTAATTGCAGGCATTTCATTAAGCAATGGCGGAAGCAATACATGCGGAGTAATGAGAGAAGGGATGTCCCAGGACCTATAGTGCTGACAGAATGCTGATAAAGAGCAATCGTCCACTCCAAAAGAGTGGATGGCAAGTTACAGAGCATGTGTATTGGTACTGTTCCAGGACATACTGTTTTATCTACAGTCCATTTAGAATCAAAACTCTGTTCTACATAATATTGTACATGGAACAGAGTATTATGCCAATGTAACTGCAACACGCATCGAAGTCAAAATCTAGGCAGAATTACACCTATAGCCCCCTCAGACTATGCAAAACACAAATTGAGCTTTAAAAACTTCAGCTCAAGTGCTCAAAAACTGTGTAACGGGGTCAGAAAGCTATTGTACAGTATACAGTATATATTTTATTAGCGTAATATTAAAACCTGTATTACAAGAGCACTTAGTTCAAGATTCAGCCTCCAGATGGCGTGACATCAGAGATTAGACCCATCTGCAAGACCGTCCTCAACAATGAATATATAGTCAATCACAGGGACTAGACGTGTAATGTATCAGTACAACAGTATAACGAGTGTTGTGTAGAGATGAGCGAACCCGAACTGTAAAGTTTGGGGTTCATACCGGACACCTAGTGTCCAATGCTGAACTCCGAACACTGACAAGTCCGTTTTAAGAGTGAGAGACCTCCTAGCCCTTACTACGACCATTTTACAGCATCAAAGTTTGTGTCTCCATTGACTTCTATGGGGTTCGGGTTCAAGTTCTGGTACCCGAACCAAACTTTGGACTAAAGTTTGGTCGAAACCGAACATCCACGGGGTTCGCTCATCCCTAGTGTAGTGTAAATTCTACATATTTTGCGCCTGAGTACCAGTAATGAGGAGATCCTTACCCATTATGTGCCTGCCACTCTCCTAAACACGCGTTTCACTTTTTTAGCTTCTTCAGAGGGACACAGAGTATACCAAACACTGCCCCCCGGGCACCAGATGTAACCCACTGTATCAATTCCTTTAAGGCTAAAGTTACAGCTATAGAATAGATTGACCTTGACAATTCAAGTGCTTTCTTGTGGGAAGTATGTGCACCCCCCGATCATTTCAGTGGAGAGCGACCATTCCCAGCCACCTCTATTGAGAATCCATGACCGGCACAGGCGCTGTACCCTCGCCTGTCACACTTTAGTAATCCTACTAATTCCTTGTAACAGCCAGGAACGCCTCCACGATTGGATTAGGAACGGTGATCACAGAGTAGATAAATGCCAGAGAACCTTTATTCTGCAGCCACATTTTTCGTCCCATTAGACTCGGCCAATTTTACAGAAGCCGAGATAATTGAGGAGAGATGTAAGGAAGGAACCTCACGATCCTCCAGGACTAGTCAGCTCAGAGCCGTGACGTGTGGACAAGGTTTTTCTACATTGTGGGGAATTTAGGGAGCGCTGCAGCAAGGGGGTTGGTAATGACACGCCACCGTGACACATAATGCATGGACTGTCTCCTCTCATTTGTTCTTTGAAGCTTGTTTTTCTCGTGAGTGATGCTTGGCGCATGAGAAAAGCCCAAACAATTAACATCAAAAGGGTTTTCTGCGATTTGTAAAATCCTGCGCCCCGCTGATCCCCCGCTGCGGCTCCCCATAGGTGGATTATAATGAGGGCAATCCGGGCTACCGCCCGGGGCCTCGGGTCTCTATGGCCGGATTGCCCTCATTATATGTGCAGCACCGCGGCACATACCGGCAGACAGTGGCAGGGGAGGGGCCCTGGACCACTCCCCCAGCAGCGGTGCACAGCCGCTGCTTCTTCTTCGGCCGGGCCAGCACTGCAGCAGTTAACTTCCCTCTGCTGGCCCGGCCGCGTCACTGCTAGGAGACACGGCCCTGTGCGCGGCCGTGTCTCCTAGCTGTGACGTCACGCAGTGCGCGCCCGGCCTGCACTGCTACTTACCACCGGAGAGGAGCAGGAGCCAGGAGGACTGGAGCCGAGCCGGGGGATGGTGAGTGTGTGTCTGAGTGTGTGAGTCTGTCTGTGTGTATGTGTATGTATGTATGTGTGTGCAGGCAGATATCATTGTGTGATGTCGGTTTATATGTATTTTTGTGTTTCAAATGTGTTTATGCGTGTATGTATATGTCTGTATATGTTTGTGTGTGTGCGTGACTGCGTGCGGCCTCCTGCTGAGTATAGATGGCACTGCGTGGCCTCCTGCTGTCTCTGGGGGGGCGCCGTGCGGCCTCCCGCTGTGTATAGGTGGCTCCGTGCTGCCTCACGCTGTGTATAGATGGCTACGTGCGGCCTCCCGCTGTGTATAGATGGCACCGTGCGGCCTCCCGCTGTGTATAGATGGCACCGTGCGGCCTCCCGCTGTGTATAGATGGCTACGTGCGGCCTCCCGCTGTGTATAGATGGCTACATGCGGCTTCCTGCCGTGTATAGATGGCTCCGTGCTGCCTCACGCTGTGTATAGATGGCTCCGTGCTGCCTCACGCTGTGTATAGATGGCTCCGTGCGGCCTCCCGCTGTGTATAGATGGCACCATGCAGCCTCCCGCTGTGTATAGATGGCACCGTGCGGCTCCCTGCTGTGTATAGATGGCACCGTGCGGCTCCCTGCTGTGTATAGATGGCACCGTGCGGCCTCCTGCTGTGTATAGATGGCACTGTGCGGCCTCCTGCTGTGTATAGATGGCACCGTGCGGCCTCCTGCTGTGTATAGATGGCACCGTGCGGCTCCCTGCTGTGTATAGATAGCTACGTGCGGCCTCCCACTGTGTATAGATGGCTACGTGCGGCCTCCCGCTGTGTATAGATGGCTACATGCGGCCTCCCACTGTGTATAGTTGGCACCGTGCGGCCTCCCGCTGTGTATAGATGGCACCGTGCGGCCTCCCGCTGTGTATAGATGGCTACGTGCGGCCTCCCGCTGTGTATAGATGGCTACATGCGGCTTCCTGCCGTGTATAGATGGCTCCGTGCTGCCTCACGCTGTGTATAGATGGCTCCGTGCTGCCTCACGCTGTGTATAGATGGCTCCGTGCGGCCTCCCGCTGTGTATAGATGGCACCATGCAGCCTCCCACTGTGTATAGATGGCTACGTGCGGCCTCCCGCTTTGTATAGATGGCTACGTGTGGCCTCCCGCTGTGTATAGATGGCTACGTGTGGCCTCCCGTTGTGTATAGATGGCTACGTGCGGCCTCCCGCCGTGTATAGATGGCTACGTGTGGCCTCCCGCTGTGTATAGATGGCTACGTGCGGCCTCCTGCTGTGTAAAGATGGCTACGTGCGGCCTCCCGCTGTGTATAGATGGCGCAGTGTGTATAGATGGTTACGTGTGCTCAATATTGAGTCATAAAATTACCTGCCAGGGACATGCGGATGTGAAGCGTTCTTCACATGCATTTCCGCATGCGGGTTGACAAGCGCTTTCCAAGCGATTTTAGCATCACTTGGAAAGTACTTGACAACTTGGTCACACTATATAAATCCATGCAACCGGCATGGATTTACAGTTATATGAAAAAGTTTGGGCACCCCTTTTAATCTTAAGCTTAATGTTTTATAAAAATTGGTGTTTTTGCAACAGCTGTTTCAGTTTGATATATGTAATAACTGTTGGACACAGTAATGTTTCTGCCTTGAAATGAGGTTTATTGTACTAACAGAAAATGTGCAATCTGCAGTCAAACAAAATTTGACAGGTGCATAAGTATGGGCACCTCACCAGAAAAGTGACATTAATATTTAGAAGATCCTCCTATTGCAAAAATAACAGCCTCTAGTCGCTTCCTGTAGCTTTTAATGATTTCCTGGATCCTGGATGAAGGTATTTTTGACCATTCCTCTTTACAAAACAATTCCAGTTCAGTTATTTTTGATGGTGGCCGAGCATGGACAGCCCTCTTCAAATGATCCCACAGATGGTCAATGATATTCAGGTCTGGGGACTGGGATGGCCATTCCAGAACATTGTAATTGTTCCTCTGCATGAATGCCTGAGTAGATTTGGAGCGGTGTTTTGGATCATTGTCTTGCTGAAAGATCCATCCCCTGCGTAACTTCAACTTTGTCACTGATTCTTGAACTTTATTGTCAAGAATCTGCTGATACTGAGTGGAATACATGCGTCCCTCAACTTTAACAAGATTCCCGGTGCCGGCATTGGCCACACAGCCCCAAAGCATGATGGAACCTCCACCAAATTTTACTGTGGGTAGCATGTGTTTTTCTTGGAATGCTGTGTTTTTTTGCCGCCATGCATAACGCCATTTTGTATGACCAAACAACTCAATCTTGGTTTCATCAGTCCACAGGACCTTCTTCCAAAAAGAAATTGGCTTCTCCAAATGTGCTTTTGCATACCTCAGCCGACTCTGTTTGTGGCGTGCTTGCAGAAACGGCTTCTTTCGCATCACTCTCCCATACAGCTTCTCCTTGTGCAAAGTGCGTTGTATAGTTGACCGATGCACAGTGACACCATCTGTAGCAAGTTGATGCTGCAGCTCTCTGGGGGTGGTCTGAGGATTGTCCCTGATTGATCTCACCATTCTTCTTCTCTGCCTTTCTGATGTTTTTCTTGGCCTGCCACTTCTGGCCTTAACAAGAACTGTCCCTGTGTTCTTCCATTTCCTTACTATGTTCCTCACAGTGGAAACTGACAGGTTAAATCTCTGAGACAGCTTTTTGTATCCTTCCCCTGAACAACTATGTTGAATAATCTTTGTTTTCAGGTCATTTGACAGTTGTTTTGAGGAGCCCATGATGCCACTCTTCAGAGGAGATTCAAACAGGAGAACAACTTGCAAGTGGCCACTTTAAGTAGCTTTTCTCATGATTGCATACACCTGGCTCTGAAGTTCAAAGCTCAATGAGGTGACAAAACCAAAAAAAGTGCTTTAGTAAGTCAGTAAAAAGTAGGTAGGCGTATTTAAAACAAGAAAATGATAAGGGTGCCCATACTTATGCACCTGTCAAATTTTGTTTGAATGCAGATTGCACATTTTCTGTTAGTACAATAAACCTCATTTCAAGGCAGAAACATTACTGTGTCCAACAGTTATTACATATATCAAACTGAAATAGCTGTTGCAAAAACACCAATTTTTATAAAACATTAAGCTTAAGATTAATAGGGGTGCCCAAACTTTTTCATATAACTGTATATAGTGTGACCGTAAAAGAATGGTAAAAAATAAATATATACTTACCTTCTGATGGCCTGTCGACGTCAGCGGTCGCGTGACCCGTCACATGACTAAATGACATCACGGCAGGTCCTTTTCAGACCATCGCGAGCTGCCGGCAAGCCAGGACGCATCGGATAAAGACACCGGGGGCCATCAGAAGGTAAGTATAATATTTATTTTTTATTTTATTCTTTTTTTACAGGTTCTATGGTACCTGGGTCCGGAGGAGAGTCTCCTCTTCTCCAAACCCGGGTACCATCCGCACATTGAAACGCATGGATTCTGCATGTACAGATGCAGTCATGCGGATTCCATGTGTTCCAATGCAAGTCAATGGCGGCGAAAGCGCCGCGCTTCCGCAAAATAATTGTTATTGCTGCGGATTTTTCCGCAATGATAATCCGCAGCGGAAATTTCCGCAGCATGTGCACAGCACATGCGGATTATCATTGGGGAACATGGCAGACCTTCTACCAAGCGTTTTTTAAGCGTTTCTGCAGTGGAATTGCCGCTGCGGAAAAGCTTAAAAAACGCGTAGTGAGCACACAGCATAAAAAAAATTATTATAATTAATATTGTGCCAAATTAATTTCACGTGAACTATCACATGATCTATCACAGGGGATCATGTGACATGTCATACATACAGGTATATGTGCATGTGTGTGTGTGTGTGTGTGTGTGTGTGTGTGTGGGGGGTGGGGGGCCCGCGCCTTCTAAACTGCCCGGTGCCCTTGCTACTCTTAATCCACCCCTGTGGCTCCCCCACACCCACCACCATGCTGCCATACAATAATATAGTATTCGGACTATAAGACGCACCCCCCACTTTCCTCCAAAATTTTGGAGGAAAAAAGTGCATCTTATAGTCCGAAAAATACGGTTATTATTAAGAATAGGAGATTTTTTTTTTTTTTTTTAAATGTAGGTACGATTCAATTATTCCCAAGATCTCACCCCATGGATGGATCCTTTGTATTTGCAATTGTTGGAGGAAGGGCATTGCTAACAATAGGAATTCGAGAGAATGGAGGAGTTAACTACAACTCCCGGTATGTCCTTAGCAATGGTAAGGAGATACTGGGAGTTGTTACCAGTCATCATCAGACTGTGGACCGTATAGGAACCAATGTACTGATTAGATGCAAGCAGTGGAACTATTAAACGTTTAAAAAGTAACTTACATTTTGGGATATATATTACATGATTTAGGTCCTATAATTTTGAGCAGATTAGTGCGAATCTGAGACCCTGATCACTCAGAAGATCTCTTAGAAGTGAAGAGGTGAGGAGACATGACTGTGACTTTCTGCTGCATTTGCTCCGCTCAGTGTACTCTCCTATCTACTGAGCTGCGCTCTTCTAGGAGGTCTTTTAAGCAAAGGAGCAAAGGATTGGGGTCCCCAGAAATCTGCTCAGAATTAATGACCCTAAGGCTGTGTGCCCACGTAGCGTTTTTCATGCGTATATGGTGCGGAATCTGCGCAGCGGAAACGCTTGTGAAACGCTAGGTTATCGGCCCCCCATGGTCCCCAAGGGGATTCCGCATGTTCTATGCCCATGCTGCGGATTTTTCCGCAGCGTTTATGCTGCGTTCAAAAATCCGCAGCATGTCCATTAATTTTGTGTTTCCGCAAGCGGAATTGCCTTGTGCAATGCATTAAAAAAGCAAGGCAATTCCGCATGTGGAAAACGCGCGATAGACGCACGAAGAACGCGCAATAAACGCGTGCGGAATTCCGCATGCGTTTTTCCGAGAGAGGACTTGCAGAAATGAAGCAGAAATTTTCTGCTTCATTTCTGCAACGTGGGCACATAGCCTAAACCACATTAAAAACGTCCCAAAAGTTGATTTACTCTTTAAGGTTAATTTACTTACACACACACACACACACTGTATACGCCGTACGCACCACACACACACACTGTATACACCGTACGCACCACACACACACACAGTGTATACACCGTACGCACCACACACACTGTATACACCGTACGCACCACACACACACACACTGTATACACCGTACACACACACACACACACCACACACTGTATACACCGTACACACCACACACACACACACTGTATACACCGTACACACCACACACACACACAGTGTATACACCGTACATACCACATGCACTGTATACGCCGTACACACCACACACACACACACTCTGTATACACCGTACATACCACACACACACACTGTATAAGCCGTACACACCACACACACACACTGTATACACCGTACACACCACACACACACACAGTGTATACACCGTACATACCACATGCACTGTATACGCCGTACACACCACACACACACACACTCTGTATACACCGTACATACCACACACACACTCTGTATAAGCCGTACACACCACACACACACACTGTATACACCGTACACACCACACACACACACAGTGTATACACCGTACATACCACATGCACTGTATACGCCGTACACACCACACACACACACACTCTGTATACACCGTACGCACCACACACACACACTGTATACGCCGTACATACCACACACACACACACTGTATACACCGTACGCACCACACACACACACTGTATACGCCGTACATACCACACACACACACACTGTATACACCGTACGCACCACACACACACACTGTATACACCGTACACACCACACACACACACAGTGTATACACCGTACGCACCACACACACACACACTGTATACACCGTACACACCACACACACACACAGTGTATACACCGTACGCACCACACACACACACACTGTATACACCGTACACACCACACACACACACACTGTATACACCGTACGCACCACACACACACACTGTATACACCGTACACACCACACACACACACAGTGTATACACCGTACGCACCACACACACACTCTGTATACGCCGTACATACCACATGCACTGTATACACCATACGCACCACCACACACACACACTCTGTATACGCCGTACATACCACATGCACTGTATACGCCGTACATACCACACACACACACTGTATACACCGTACGCACCACACACACACGCTGTATACGCCGTACATACCACATACACTGTATACACCATACATACCACATACACTGTATACACCATACACACCACACACACACTGTATACGCCGTACATGCCACATGCACTGTATACGCCATACACGCCACACACACACTGTATACACCGTACACACCACACACACACACTGTATACACCGTACACACCACACACACACACACTGTATACGCCGTACATACCACATGCACTGTATGCGCCGTACACACACACTGTATACGCCGTACACACCACACACACTGTATACGCCGTACACACCACACACACACTGTATACGCCGTACATACCACATGCACTGTATACGCCGTACACACCACACACACACTGTATACGCCGTACATACCACATGCACTGTATACGCCGTACACACCACACACACTGTATACACCGTACACACCACACACACACTGTATACGCTGTACATACCACATACACTGTACACGCCGTACGCATCACACACTGTATACGCCTTACACACACACACACACTGTATACGCCATACACACCACACACACACTGTATACGCCGTACGCACCACACACACTGTATACGCCGTACACACCACATACACTGTATACGCTGTACAATACACATACACACTCTGTATAAGCCGTACACACCACACACACACACACTGTATACGCCATACACACCACACACACACTGTATACGCCGTACGCACCACACACACTGTATACGCCGTACACACCACATACACTGTATACACTGTACAATACACATACACACTCTGTATAAGCCGTACACACCACACACACACACACACTGTATACGCCGTACGCACCACCACACACTCTGTATACGCCGTACACACCACACACACACTGTATACGCCGTACATGCCACATGCACTGTATACGCCATACACGCCACACACACACTGTATACACCGTACACACCACACACACACACTGTATACGCCGTACATACCACATGCACTGTATGCGCCGTACACACACACACTCTGTATACGCCGTACACACCACACACACTCTGTATACGCCGTACACACCACACACACACTGTATACGCCATACATACCACACACACACACTCTGTATACGCCGTACACACCACACACACACTGTATACGCTGTACATACCACATACACTGTATACGCCATACGCACCACCCACACACACTCTGTATACACCGTACACACCACACACACACTGTATACGCCGTACGCACCACACACACTGTATACGCCGTACACACCACATACACTGTATACGCAGCAGACCAGGCGACTGCTATGGGGCCCGTGAGCCGAGGGGGCCCATAGCAGTCCAGGGGTGGATATACCGCCACCGGTGCCGCTGCGCCGGGTCCCCACCATGCAGCTGCACCAAGGGGCCCACAAGGTGCAGCTGCTCCCTGCACGCGGCGGTCAGGGAGTGATCCCTACAGCTCCGCTGCTGTCAGGAGGAGAATAGCAGCGGAGCTGGAGGGTTCGTCCTCTACTTCCTCCCTGCCCCAGGCGCGCGCAGCTTGATGACGTCATCATGCAGCGCGCGCCTGGGTCAGGAAGAAAGCTGCCGGCAACCAGGAGGATGCTGCTGCAGGGGAGCGAGCTGAGGTAAGTTTTTTTTTTTTTTACTGAAATGCTGGGGAGGGGATGGGGCTGTGGAGAGGAATGATGGGGCTGGGAAGAGCAATAATGGGGCTGATGGGGCTGGAGAGAGCAATGATGGGGATGGTGGGGAAGGGGAGAGCAATGACGTGTTGCTGGGAGAAAGCAATGATGGGGGTGCTGGGAGAGAACAATGATGGCGGTGCTGGGAGAGAGCAATGATGGGGGTGCTGGGACAGAGCAATGATGGGGGTGCTGGGAGAGAGCAATGACGGGGGTGCTGAGAGAGAGCAATGATGGCGGTGCTGGGAGAGAGCAATGGTGGGGGTGCTGGGACAGAGCAATGGTGGGGGGCTGGGAGAGAGCAATGATGGAGGTGCTGGGACAGAGTAATGATGGGGGTGCTGAGAGGAAATGATGGGGGTGCTGGGAGAGAGCAATGATGGGAGTGCTGGGAGAAGCAATGATGGAGGTGCTGGGACAGAGCAATGATAGGGGGCTGGGAGAGAGCAATGATGGAGGTGCTGGGACAGCGCAATGATGGGGGTGTTGGACAGAGCAATGATGGGGGTTGGGAGAGAGCAATGATGGGGGTGGTGGGACAGAGCAATGATGCAGGTGCTAAGAGAGAGAGCAAAGATGGGGGTGCTGGGAGAGAGCAAAGATGGGGGTGCTGGGAGAGAGCAATCATGGGGGTTGGGAGAGAGCAATGATGGGGGTGGTGGGACAGAGCAATGATGCAGGTGCTAAGAGAGAGAGCAAAGATGGGGGTGCTGGGAGAGAGCAAAGATGGGGGTGCTGGGAGAGAGCAATGATGGGGGTGCTGGGAGAGAGCAAAGATGGGGGTGCTGGGAGAGAGCAATGATGGGGGTGCTGGGAGAGAGCAATGATGGGGGTGCTGGGACAGAGCAATGGTGGGGGTGAATAAGTGAACCATTTGTAATTAATTTCTACCAGTACAGCTCAAAAAAGCTGTGATCTTTATGAAATGGGTTGTTAGCAGATGTACCTTGGTCGCACACATGCTATACTCATCAGGTGCTACATGAAACTCAAGCCTAAAGATGGCCGCGACACTCATGGGCCGGTGCATTGTGCTTGCCCCCCAGGCTAAAATTTGCCAGCCAATAATATGTGACTGGTATATCAAATACTGTGATACAGACATCAGATGTTTTACAGTAGATACACTGTCATATATATGACTACCAACATAAGGAGCATGAGTAATCCAAGACTTTATCACTACAGGCAACACCAAAACTATAGATACCACCAAAATGAAACAATAGGCGCTTATTGCCGCTAAAATAAATCTCTATTAAATATTGCAAAAATTAAGACAATCGTACAGAGTATAGCAATGGAGGATCACAAACACATGAGTATCACATTTATAGAGACATAGTAGTCACATATATATATATATATAAATACACAGTACAGACCAAAAGTTTGGACACACCTTCTCATTTAAAGATTTTTCTGTATTTTCATGACTATGAAAATTGTACATTCACACTGAAGGCATCAAAACTATGAATTAACACATGTGGAATTATATACTTAACAAAAAAGTGTGAAACAACTGAAAATATGTCTTATATTCTAGGTTCTTCAAAGTAGCCACCTTTTGCTTTGATGACTTCTTTGCACACTCTTGGCATTCTCTTGATGAGCTTCAAGAGGTAGTCACCGGAAATGGTTTTCACTTCACAGGTGTGCCCTGTCAGGTTTAATAAGTGGGATTTCTTGCCTTATAAATGGGGGTGGGACCATCAGTTGTGTTGTGCAGAAGTCGGGTGGATACACAGCTGAAAGTCCTACTGAATAGACTGTTAGAATTTGTATTATGGCAAGAAAAAAGCAGTTAAGTAAAGAAAAACGAGCGGCCATCATTACTTTAAGAAATGAAGGTCAGTCAGTCCGAAAAATTGGGCAAACTTTGAATGTGTCCCCAAGTGCAGTTGCAAAACCCATCAAGCGCTACAAAGAAACTGGCTCACATGAGGACTGCCCCAGGAAAGGAAGACCAAGAGTCACCTCTGCTTCTGAGGATAAGTTTATCCGAGTCACCAGCCTCAGAAATTGCAGGTTAACAGCAGCTCAGATTAGAGACCAGGTCAATGCCACACAGAGTTCTAGCAGCAGACACATCTCTACAACAACTGTTAAGAGGAGACTTTGTGCAGCAGGCCTTCATGGTAAAATAGCTGCTAGGAAACCACTGCTAAGGACAGGCAACAAGCAGAAGAGACTTGTTTGGGCTAAAGAACACAAGGAATGGACATTAGACCAGTGGAAATCTGTGCTTTGGTCTGATGAGTCCAAATTTGAGATCTTTGGTTCCAACCACCGTGTCTTTGTGCGACGCAGAAAAGGTGAACGGATGGACTCTACATGCCTGGTTCCCACAGGGGTTACCCTACGCCCATTTCATTTCCTTCTCTTGAACGGAGAAGACAAAAACCTACAGCACAGAGGATGATCTTTGTTAATACTTATCATCCATACCAAACACTGATTCAAGATATCCTAAAAGACCACTGGGCACTATTAGGCAGTTCCTACCCGGACATATCTCATTTTCAACAACCAATATTGGTTTGTAACAAGAGACCACACAACTTGAGAGAAAAAAAAATAGGGAAGGCTGACATTGGCAGTTTGCAGGCAAACATACGTCAGACTACTTTGACAACACCTCGCTTGGGCAATTTCCCGTGCTTGGGGTGCCGCCAATGTTCTAACATGACCAAGGGTAGGTTCTTTACCCATCCAACTACAGGCAAGAGTTTCCCCATCAGGGGTTATTTTACCTGTGAGTCCTCTTTTGTTATTTACCTCATCAAATCTCCGTGCGGTCTGGGATATGTTGGAGAAACCACCCAGCATATCCGAGACCGAATCAGCAAACATAAATCCACAATTAGATGCAAATACAATCTGTTGCCCATTCCCAATCATTTTTCCACACATAATCACTCTGTTTCACAACTCCGGTTTCAAATTATTGATCATGTTCCAATTAATAGGAGAGGGGGCAATAGAATAGAGAGACTCAAAGAGACAGAAACCTACTGGATTTTCACCCTCAAGACACTGGAACCTCATGGTCTTAACAGGGAATATGAGATTCATGTCTAATTAGGCTCCCTTTTACCGTACCACCCATGCCACATTTTTATTCCATACTTGTATACTTCATTTGTTAGGGTCTATTAAGTATATGGGTTGATGCATTATAACATTTTGTCCATGCATTAATACATCAGTTGTTCTATTTAATCATTTGTGGTTTATATGCTCTATCACTAATGATATTTTCTTTCCTTTCCAGACCCTCCATGTATAAATATACTCTGTTACCCTCAGAGAAATAGTGCCATCATCCCATATCCTTTTTCACATCCATAGCCATATATTATATATATATGCACCATCTGAAGTACCCTTTGCTGTCATTTCATGTGTCCCTACATCTGTTTATGTATATAATTAAGATCACACTGCGGATATATTATTCCTCTTGATCTCTTCCTTCATCCTCCCCTCCCCTCCCCTCCTTTTTATTATTTCTTAATACTGACCCCTTTGTGATCCGTTCCACCTGTGCCCACTATGTTAAACATAAGATAGTTTGTCTATACCTTCCTTTGTCCTTGGACATAACCATACTACACCATGGATTGATCCTCTGTATCAACTACGCATAGCTTGCGTTCCACAATCACATTTAGTCTGAAAGCACGCATCTCGCGCATGTGCAATGGTGCGTTCCACACAACAGGAACTTGCGTTCCAATTGACAGGAAACAGGAAGTATAAGCGCGCGCTGGCTATTTATAGCCAGACAAGCAACAGACACACTACGATCACCTCGTACAGGACACAGGTAGGACTCTTACACCTGGAGGGTTTCACCCTTGGGGGGTTTATGTTCATCTGGACCATTATATGTCTTATAATATGATATATTGTGTATTGACAGATTGGCAGGATATTTCTCCTCCATAATCCCTGGCAACAACACCAGGAACAATCTCCCCACTCCTTGGGAATTCACATAACACGTAATTTTGGTATTTACAACTACATTTACCTCTCCTACTCCACATCTATTCCTGAGCTTGCAATAAATCTTATTGCTCTCCATTTCTAATTTACTTTTCTAGCTGCCGGATACTGATCCTGAGGATTATTCATCCTTCATGGTTTAAATTACATAAACCCAGGGTATCTATCACCTTTTTAATACAAGTGTCCCCCCTCTCCTCTCTTCTCTCTCCTTTCCTTGCTTTCTTTCCTGTCCTCAGTTTTTCAATATTTGTTACCATTTGAGATACTATAATTAGTCTCTGAGACATGTGTCCTATGAGCCAATTGTTACTGGTCCTTAATGCAGACTACAGAACTTTTTCCAATATGTTTATTATTTTCTTGGACACTTTCATTTTCTCTTCACAGTCTCTTCATTTACTATGATATACCCTTCAGGACCACACTGCACAGATATTAATGTTTTTCTAGTCACATTAATGTGTATATAACTAGCACTAATACCTGCATTTTTGTCCTTTTTGTTTACATGTATACACTATTTTATTTGAAGCCCCTGATGAAAACCCCGGAGGGGTGGAAACGTCGGGCCATTATTCACTGAAGAACCATTAAAGGAAATTATGTTTGAAATTGCAACTATCTGACTATCTACATTATTTTTGCGTGCCGGAACCTTATTTCTGGTTGGTTCCCACCGTGAAGCATGGAGGAGGAGGTGTGATGGTGTGGGGGTGCTTTGCTGGTGACACTGTTGGGGATTTATTCAAAATTGAAGGCATACTGAACCAGCATGGCTACCACAGCATCTTGCAGCGGCATGCTATTCCATCCGGTTTGCGTTTAGTTGGACCATCATTTATTTTTCAACAGGACAATGACCCCAAACACACCTCCAGGCTGTGTAAGGGCTATTTGACCAAGAGGGAGAGTGATGGGGTGCTACGCCAGATGACCTGGCCTCCACAGTCACCAGACCTGAACCCAATCGAGATGGTTTGGGGTGAGCTGGACCACAGAGTGAAGGCAAAAGGGCCAACAAGTGCTAAGCATCTCTGGGAACTCCTTCAAGATTGTTGGAAGACCATTTCCGGTGACTACCTCTTGAAGCTCATCAAGAGAATGCCAAGAGTGTGCAAAGCAGTCATCAGAGTAAAAGGTGGCTACTTTGAAGAACCTAGAATATAAGACATATTTTCAGTTGTTTCACACTTTTTTGTTAAGTATATAATTCCACATGTGTTAATTCATAGTTTTGATGCCTTCAGTGTTGAATGTACAATTTTCAGAGTCATGAAAATACAGAAAAATCTTTAAATAAACTTTTGGTCTGTACTGTATATATAATATAACGCTACAAGCCTCCCTCTGTCTGAAGCCTTTAAAGACTTGGCAAGTGCTACATGTCTGCGCAGTCTGGCTCTAGACAGAAGAACCTATTACGTTACAGGTAAGAGGAGTGTGTATGGCGCCGGAGATTGCGGTATGTGTAGACACTGAACGCATACCGCGATCTCTGGCGCCATACTTACCTGACCGGGAGGAGCGTTGCAGCGACGCTTATCTTCTCGCTGGAGACCAGGGCAGGAGTGAAGGTGTTGGAATCGGCACATGTGCATAGCTCTATCCGGCGCCATTTTACTGAAGACATATTTGCAGTGTGTCTTCAGAAAAATGGCGTTGAACAGCACGGTATGGGCACGTGCGTACTCTGGCGCCGCACTGCTCCCCGGCAGAACAGGATACAGAAGTGCTGGAGCACAGGGAAGAAAGGTGAGTATGTGTTTATTTTTTTGTATGTGTGCACCGTGAAAGGGATGAGGGGTGCCATACATACCAGGAATGGGGTGTGAAGGGTACCATACATACCAGGAAAGGGGTGTGAGGGGTACCATACATACCAGGAAAGGGGGGTGAGGGGACCATGCATACCAGGATTGGGGGATGAGGGGTACAATGCATACAAGGATTTGGGGGGTGACTGAACCATTCATACCAGGATTGAGGAGTTAGGGGTGCCATACATACCAGGATTGGGGGCTGAGGGGTACCATGCATACCAGGGTAGGAAAGTGGGGTTCCATGCATACCAGAATAGGGATGAGGGGTACCATGCATACCAGAACAGGAATGAGGGGTACCATGCATACCAGGATTGGGGGATGAGGGGACCATGCATACCAGGATTGGGGGATGAGGGGACCATGCATACCAGGATTGGGGATGAGAGAGCCATGCATACCAGGATTGGGGATGAGAGAGCCATGTATACCAGGATGGGGGATGAGGAGGCCATACATACCAGGATTGGAGGATGAGGGGTGCTATACATACCTGGATTGCGATGAGGGGTGCCATGTATACCAAGATGAGGGGTACCATACATACCAGAATAGGAATGAGGGGTACCATGCATACCAGGATGAGGGATGGGTTGCCATGCATACCAGGATGAGGGGTACCATACATACCAAGATGAGGGATGGGGTGCCATGCACATTAGGATTGAGGGATGAGTGGTGCCATGCATATCAGGAAGAGGGATTGAGTGCCATGCATACCAGGATTGGCGAATGAGGGGTGCCATACATACCAGGATGAGAGATGGGGTGCCATGCATACCGGATTGGGATGAGGGGTGCCATGCATACCCGGATTGGGATGAGGGGTGCCATGCATACCCGGATTGGGATGAGGGGTGCCATGCATACCCGGATTGGGGATGAAGGGTGCCATGCATACCCGGATTGGGGATGAGGGGTGCCATGCATACCCGGATTGGGGGTGAGGGGACAGGATGGGGGCAGCACAAATACCAGGATGGGGGGCAGCACATACCAGCATGGGAGACCATATACCAATAAAAATGCTCGCCACCCGGGTGTAGAACAGGTACAATAGCTAGTGTGTGTGTGTATTTATAATATGGTTGTCAAAAATAAAAAATCCTAATGATTGCACAGATACGTAGCAGAATGTGAATGTTAATATACATAATTGACATTAACTAAGGGGAAAGGTAAGCGTCTGTAGAACTACTAAAAGGATATCTTCATAGTGTGACAAAGTCACTGGTAGTGTGCCAGAAGGGAGGTATGTGTCGCTGAGACTCTTAGACTCAGTGATGTGAAAACATGCAAGTTCTCATGCACAAGTAGGTGCAGAGAGAGTTAATAGAACCACATTTACAAGGGAATGTTTTCAGTGGATAACGAAAGTGTAGGGAGGAACGTTATCCACCATCCTTCCAATCAGGGGAGTGTCTGGGCTTTAAATAGTCAGCCCTGACACTCAGGTGTGTTCAGTACCTGGGGAAACTTTGTTCCAGGATGGAGCTAGCAAGTGCTGTGATGAACCTGTGTGTAGCTAATTTTGAGTGGCCAGACCTTGGCCGAGATAAGGACTCTGCTGAAAGTTCTGAAAGTTTTGCATTTTGTTTTGTCTCTTTAGCTGAATGGGCTGTGTTTTTATTTATGGACTCAAGGGTAGTTTATGACTGCTAAATAAACTAACCTGAGAATTTAAATAGGTAAAACACAAGATACTGTCTAAGCATACAGCCGAGCTTGTCGCTATACCACAATAGACTCACAAGCCCAAGTGGGTACACATATATAGTATACTAGATGGTGGCCCGATTTTAACGCATCGGGTATTCTAGAATATGTATGCGGCCGACCGGGGGCAACTAATCAGCGAAGCCGTGTTTAAATGGGTTGTGCACTACTTTAAATTAACCCCCCAATGTATCCCCCCGGGGCCCCTAATGAATTTTGGAGGACCGGGGAGCGAGGCCGCCAGTCGGGGAACTTCTGCTGCGAGCAGCCGGGAGATGACCGGCTAGCACAGGGTGAGCGTGTGAGCGTGAGGGTTAGCGTGGGAGCGTGTGAGGGTGAGCATGTGAGAGTGGGAGCGTGAGGGTGGGAGCGTGAGCGTGTGAGGGTGAGCGTGTGAGGGTGAGCATGGTGAGGGTGAGCATGGTGAGGGTGAGCGTGGGAGCGTGAGCGTGTGAGGGTGAGAGTGTGAGCGTGAGCGTCCGAGGGTGAGCGTCCGAGGGTGAGCGTCCGAGGGTGAGCGTCAGAGCGTCAGCGAGTCAGAGCGTGAGAGTCCGACCGTGAGCGTCCGACCGTGAGCATCTGAGGGTGAGCGTCCGACCGTGAACAAAGATGGCCACACACTGGACCTCATCTTCACCCGCCTCTGTTCCCTATATCTAACCTCTCTAACTCACCACTCCCTCTCTCTGACCATAACCTCCTCACATTCTCTACCCTCTCCTCTCCGGGTGCACAATCCCCACTCCACAAACTCACACACCCTCGCAGAAATCTCAAACACCTTGACCTACACTCTCTCTCTGAATCCCTCCTTCCTCTCACAGACATAAATTCCTTGCACGATGCAGACGTTGCTGCTGCTTCATATAACACCACAATAGCTGCAGCTCTAGACTCGATCGCCCCTCTCACACACACCACACCTCGCACATTCAACAGGCAACCCTGGCACACTAAACTTACCAAAGAACTGCGCCGGGCCTCCAGGGTTGCGGAGCGGAGATGGAAAAGGTCTCACTCCATCGAGCACTTCATCGCATTCAAGCAATCCCTCACTAATTTCAAGTCCGCACTCACTACAGCAAAACAAACCTACTTCTCATCTCTCATATCCTCCCTATCTCACAACCCTAAACAGCTATTTAACACTTTCAACTCTCTCCTTCGTCCCCCAGCACCTCCTCCCTCTTCTCTCATCTCAGCCGACGACTTTGCCTCATTCTTCAAACAGAAGATTGACACCATCAGACAAAACTTTGGCCTAAAGTCTACACAACCCCTCCTCATATCTACTCAACCCTCCTCCTCCAAACCCCACTTCTCCACCATTACAGAAGGTCAAGTCTCCTCTTTACTCTCCAAATCACACCTCACCACCTGCGAACTTGACCCAATCCCATCCCACCTCATCACTAACCTCACCTCAGTCTTCATCCCAACCCTAACCCACCTCTTCAATCTATCACTAACAACCGGAGTCTTCCCCTCATGTTTCAAACATGCCGCAATCACACCCATCCTCAAAAAGCCCTCCCTTGACCCTTCCTCTCTGACCAGCTACCGCCCCATATCACTTCTCCCCTTTGCCTCAAAACTTCTAGAACAACATGTCCACCTTGAACTGTCCTCCCACCTCTCCTCCTGCTCCCTCTTCGACCGTCTACAATCTGGCTTCCGACCGCATCACTCGACTGAAACTGCCCTGACCAAAGTCACCAACGACCTACTAAATGCCAAATCCAAGCGACACTACTCCATCCTCCTCCTTCTGGACCTGTCATCTGCCTTTGACACAGTGGACCATTCCCTCTTACTCCAGATTCTCTCATCTCTTGGCATCACGGACTTGGCTCTATCTTGGATCTCCTCATACTTAACAGACAGGACATTCAGCGTCTCCCACTCACGCACCACCTCCTCATCTCGCCCCCTATCTGTCGGTGTCCCCCAAGGTTCAGTTCTAGGACCCCTGCTCTTCTCCATCTACACCTTTGGCCTGGGACAGCTCATAGAGTCTCATGGCTTTCAGTATCACCTCTATGCTGACGACACACAGATCTACCTCTCTGGACCCGATATCTCCTCCCTACTAACCAGAATCCCACAATGTCTGACCGCCATCTCATCCTTCTTCTCCGACAGGTTTCTAAAACTCAACATGGATAAAACAGAGTTCATCATCTTTCCACCCTCTCATTCACATCCCCCATCCGACCTATCCATCAACGTCAATGGCTGTTCACTCTCCCCAGTCCCACAAGCTCGCTGCCTTGGGGTAACCCTGGACTCTGATCTCTCCTTCAAGCCACATATTCAAGCCCTTTCCACCTCCTGCCGACTCCAACTCAAGAACATCTCCCGGATCCGTGCATTCCTCAGCAAAGACTCTGCAAAAACACTAGTGCATGCCCTCATCATATCCCGCCTCGACTACTGCAACCTCCTGCTCCGTGGCATCCCTTCCAACACTCTTGCACCTCTCCAATCTATCCTAAACTCTGCTGCTCGACTAATCCACCTGTCCCCCCGCTATTCCCCGGCCTCTCCTCTCTGTCAATCCCTTCACTGGCTCCCTATTGCCCAGAGAATTCAGTTCAAAACTCTAACCATGGCATACAAAGCCATCCACAACCTGTCTCCCCCATACATCTGTGACCTAGTCTCCCGGTACTTACCTGCACGCAACCTCCGATCCTCACAAGATCTCCTGCTCTACTCCCCTCTTATCTCCTCCTCCCACAATCGTATACAAGATTTCTCCCGTGCTTCCCCCCTACTCTGGAACTCTCTACCCCAACATATCAGACTCTCGCCGACCGTGGAAACCTTCAAAAGCAACCTAAAGACCCACCTCTTCCGACAAGCCTACAACCTGCAGTAAACACCACTGCACGACCAGCTCTACCCTCACCTACTGTATCCTCACCCATCCCTCGTAGACTGTGAGCCCTCGCGGGCAGGGTCCTCGCTCCTCCTGTACCAGTCGCTGACTCGTTTTGTTAAGATTATGTAAATGCTTTTGTTATGTATATCCCTATCACATGTAAAGCGCCATGGAATAAATGGCGCTATAATAATAAATAATAATAATAATAATAATCTGAGGGTGAGCGGGTGAGGGTGAGCGGGTGAGGGTGAGCGGGTGCCGCTAACGGCCGCCATCTTTTTCTGAAATCCTGCGTCGCTGATTGGCCGCGGCCTGACCAATCAGCGACGTGGGATTTCCTGGACAGACAGACAGACGGGATAAGACGATTATATATATATATATATATATATATATAGATTCTTTATAGAGCTTAATATTATATACTATATATGTGTACCCACTTGGGCTTGTGAGTGTAAGAAGCTATCTTCTTAGTAGTTCTAAAGACACTTACATTTCCTCTTGGTTATTGTCAACTATATAGATTAACATTCACATTGTGCTACATATGCGTGCAATCATTAGGATTTTTTGGGGCAACCATGTTATAAGCATATTTCTAATATATATAATTGACTTATCCCGTCTGTCTAGAAAATCCCGCGTCGCTGATTGGTCCGGCTGCAGCCAATCAGCGACGCGGGATTTCAGAAAAAAGATGGCGGCCGTTAGCGGCTCATCGGCCGCACGGAGGTCAGCGGCGATGCAGCCGGGAGATGACCGGCGCTAGGGCCGCTGATCTCCCGACGGCAAGTGTGAAGGGAGGACCGGGGAGCGGCGCCGCTGGTCGGGATACTTCTGCTGCGAGCAGCCGGTCATCTCCCGCAGCGCCGCTCCCCGGTCCTCACTAATACAATTCGCTGATTGGTCCCGGCCGCGACCAATCAGCGATATTGGCGCGGCCGGGACCAATCAGAGATATTGGCGCCAAATTTAAACACCGTTGTGCTGATTGCGCCCGGTGTATCGCATACATATTCTAGAATACCCGATGAGTTTGAATCGGGCCACCATCTAGTATATATATCTATATATATATAATCGTCTTATCCCGTCTGCCTGTCTTTCTGTCTGTCCAGGAAATCCCGCGTCGCTGATTGGTCCGGCCGCGGCCAATCAGCGACGCGGGATTTGAGAAAAAGATGGCGGCCGTTAGCGGCTCAACTGCAGGACGGAGGTCAGCGGCGATGCAGCCGGGAGATGAGGCGGCGCGAGGCGCTCATCTCCCGGCTGCTTGCACCAAAAGCACCCCGACCGGCGGCGCCGCTGATCTCCCGACGGCAAGTGTGAACGGAGGACTGGGGAGCGGCGCTGCCGGTCGGGATACTTCTGCTGCGAGCAGCCGCTCATCTCCCGGCTTCTCGCAGCGGAAGTGGCCGCACAGGCAGCGCCGCTGCCCGGTCCTCACTAATACGATTCGCTGATTGGTCGCGGCCGGCGGCCGTGACCAATCAGTGAGATTGGCGCCAAATTTAAACAACACTCTGCTGATTGGTCGCGGCCGCCAGCCGACCGCGACCAATCAGCGAGATTGGCGCCAAATTTAAACAACGCCCTGCTGATTGGTCGCGGCCGCCAGCCGACCGCGACCAATCAGCGAGATTGGCGCCAAATTTAAACAATGCTCTGCTGATTGGTCGCGGCCGCCAGCCGACCGCAACCAATCAGCGAGATTGGCGCCAAATTTAAACACCGCTCTGCTGATTGGTTGCGGCTGCCGGCCGCGATCAATCAGCGATATTGGCGCCAAATTTAAACACCCCTCTGCTGATTGCGTCAGCTGCATACATATTCTAGAATACCCGATGCGTTTGAATCGGGCCACCATCTAGTATATATATATATATATATATATATATATATATATATATATTCACTACTGTCTCTATATGTGATACTCATGTGTTGGTGACTTGGGGTCCTCCATTGTTATACTCTGTAGAATTGTCTTTTAATTTTTGCAATATTTATTTTAGCGTCAATAAGCACCTATTGTTTCATTTTGGTGGTATCTACAGTCATATACATGTATATATGACGCGCCCCCTGGGCCATATTCTTTAGGGGGAATATCCGGAGCCGGATCAGATGGGGGTTGTAGTCTTCCGAGTGGCTGTGACCCGGTCCGTGCCCAGGGTGTCAAACTCAGTTGTATGTGGCAGTCCTACAGATGTTATTAAGTTCTTAATGTCGACTACGCCACCCGTTGTATTGCGGTCACTATGGCCGCCGCTGCAGCAGGGTCCGCTGAGGCTGATGGTGTAGGTGCAGCTTTTGATGGTATAACCCCCAACGGGTGGGGTATAGCCTCAGGGGGTCAGGTGCAGAGGATGGGGGTTGTGGTGGTGCAGCGTAGATGTAAAATGAAGACAGAGTCGGGTTGTGCAGTTTAGGGTATTTACTCACTGCTGATGTTCCGGTCACTCCAGCTTCAAGTGACCACCCGAGCCGTGCTGCGTCCACCAGGTCCTGGATCCAGCCAACCCCCAAACAAGTCCGGAGCGTGACCCTGAGCTCTCCTTCTGTCCTTTCCTCTGGCCGTCCCCACTAATGATCCACCTAGGTCCAGCTCCCTCGGGCCTTCTGTTGGGACACCCTTGGCCTTGGGTTCCCTGACCCTCCACGTGGTATGCCTTCGGGGTGGATGTGGTGGGTGGCCGTGGCAGACGCTGCCCACGGCCTCCGGTCTCTGGCTAGGGTGTGCTTTTGCCCCCACCAGTTTGGGATCCGGTACCCTATTGCCAACTCTTCACCCGCTGATGGACTTTGGGTTCTCAGAGTTCCTTTTCTGTTTCCCCCCTCTGGGTCTTTCTGGCTTTCTCCTCTCTCTCTCTCTGGGTCTTCTCTGCTCCTCTTCCTCCTCTGACTTCTCTCTGCAAAAGGCTGGCAGACTGACTGACTGACTGCTCTGCAAAGACTGACTGACTGACCCTGTTCTTAGATGGTGCCCACCTTTTATACTCCCTCTATGTGTGAGCTCAGGCGACCAGCACCCAATGAGCTCCTATCTTTACCCAGGCTGCTCCCCCTATCTGCCCCTACACTACTTGGGATGTTCCACCCCCCTCCCACTCCAGCCAGGAACAGACTCGGTCGTACCTGCACATTTCTAAGTGGGAGTACCGTTGGTCTGTTCCTCGGAAATGGGATGTGTGTAGTGCATGCAGCCTACCGAGCTCAGGTCCACACTCCATCCTTACCCGGGAGTGGAATATCACACCTCTGGGTTGAGGTGCAATACCCCTGTAGCAGCCGAATCCTCAGGGTGCTACATTCCCCCCTGGTAAATCACAGCACGTCCTCGGGCTGTAAGACATAAACAACACCAAAACATACAAATTTTTTTTTTCATATCAACAACATCGTATAAACATATAAAATAACATACATTAGCAGCAAAACATTCTTTCTTATAAAACATTCTCGTCGCCTCTGGCTCCTCCTCCGGTCACTGTGCAACGTGTGACCGGGTAAAGTGCGACAGTCTCTCTAGAAAACTGGTTTTCCTATAAAACCGGTAGGGGGCGCTTTAGGACGCGCAACTATATACAGGGATTATGGCCGCTCTCAGTCCTCGGCCAGGTATTGGGGAGGAATGACCGCTCTCAGTCCTCGGTCAGTGGGATTTAGGGGTTAAACGGGTAAACAGTTCAATTCTCTGGTCCCAACGGGGACTACATTAGCAACTGTAACAGTTCACTGTGCCCCGACGGGCAACTATATACAGCTTGTACTCTGCTGTACTTAACGACGACGTCCTCCTGCTCTTTCTTTGTGGACAGTTTCAGTTTCAGACCCGTTCGGGCACGTATGCTGGGCAAACAGGTCTTCACCCAGATGCGGCACTCTTGGTCTTATGGGCGCGGTGGTGGTGGCGCCCGGGTTGCCCGGGCCTTGCGGCCAGGCCTGGGGTATCTGGAAGGTGAAGGGCACCGTAAGGACGGCGGCACCCTGGGCTACTTGGCCCTGCGACCAGGCCGGGGGCTCCGCGGAGGTAGGGGGCGCTGTTGGTATTGCGGCGCCCGGGGGTACTAGGCCTTGCGACCAGGCTGGTGGTACTTCCTGCTTGGTCACGCTCGGGGTCGAGGCGTGTGACGTCACAGGGGTCGCGGCTCCCGTTTGAGGCCTAGTCTGCGGCGGTGACGTTGCAGCGACGGGCACGGCAGGATAGACTTCGGGCTCTGCGACGGGGAGCTGGGGCAGGTACGCGGTTTCCCGGTTTGGGGTATAGACGTCCCCTTTACCTGCCTCCACTCGTTCGGCTCCCTTCTCGGCGCCGTCTCCGGCCTTCAATCCTCCCGCGCCATCCTCAGAGGCGGTCTGTTTCCTCGTCTCGGGTGGCGTGCTCCGCTGACAGGTCTCGGTCTGCTGGGCCATCTCACGGCTCCACTCCGCCAACGTCTCTCGCTGCACCCGGGCCATCCTCCTTGCGAGGCCCTCCAGAGCGGTCTGCGCACACTCCCGGTCTCGGGGGAGCTGTGCTAGGACCTCCACTAGGCCTAGTGGGGTCGTTGTTTCCAGCAGGCTCCTGACCAACGGGTCGGTGCTGCTCTGCTCTCCTACAGTTGTCTCCAGCAGGCTCCTGGCCAGCGGGCCGGTGCTGCTCTGCTCTCCCTCCTCTGTTTCTAGCAGGCTCCTGGCCAACGGGCCGGTGCTGGTCTGCTTTCTCGCCATCTCCGGGTAAGCTCCTCCGAAACTCTTCTCCAGGCTTCTTGCCTCCGGGTGCGCTCGCTCCAGACTGCTCCAGGCGACACCCATCTTCGTTCTCTTCTTTCGTCTCCTCGCACTTCGAGGGCGGTCCCGGGGCCACTTGGTGACTGTCAGCTCCAGGGGCTGTTCTTTCACGCTGACAGACACCTCTAGCATCACAGTCTCTGTTGGTGGGGGCGGTTTCCACTTTTGGCGCCATTTTCGGTCCTGGCCCATGATGGGAGGCGGCCTCTCGCCACCCTCTGGCACGCCCATAATGGCGTCCGCTCTTCCAAGGCGGGAAACCTTTGGAAATGGCGGGAATCGTCTCCCAGTGGCGGGAAACTCTGCAGATGGCGGGAAAAAGCTGTTAATGGCGGACAACCAGCGGGAATCGACCTGTGATGGAGTCCGATGGCGGGGACCCTCCGGAACCGGCAGGAGACTTCTTTTTGAGGTAAACTTGTTCTTTTCTTCAGGCACGCAGTACCCGGGTGTTGCGGGCACGTAATCCTGCCGACTACGCCAAAGTTGACGCGCCCCCTGGGCCATATTCTTTAGGGGGAATATCCGGAGCCGGATCAGATGGGGGTTGTAGTCTTCCGAGTGGCTGTGACCCGGTCCGTGCCCAGGGTGTCAAACTCAGTTGTATGTGGCAGTCCTACAGATGTTATTAAGTTCTTAATGTCGACTACGCCACCCGTTGTATTGCGGTCACTATGGCCGCCGCTGCAGCAGGGTCCGCTGAGGCTGATGGTGTAGGTGCAGCTTTTGATGGTATAACCCCCAACGGGTGGGGTATAGCCTCAGGGGGTCAGGTGCAGAGGATGGGGGTTGTGGTGGTGCAGCGTAGATGTAAAATGAAGACAGAGTCGGGTTGTGCAGTTTAGGGTATTTACTCACTGCTGATGTTCCGGTCACTCCAGCTTCAAGTGACCACCCGAGCCGTGCTGCGTCCACCAGGTCCTGGATCCAGCCAACCCCCAAGCAAGTCCGGAGCGTGACCCTGAGCTCTCCTTCTGTCCTTTCCTCTGGCCGTCCCCACTAGTGATCCACCTAGGTCCAGCTCCCTCGGGCCTTCTGTTGGGACACCCTTGGCCTTGGGTTCCCTGACCCTCCACGTGGTATGCCTTCGGGGTGGATGTGGTGGGCGGCCGTGGCAGACGCTGCCCACGGCCTCCGGTCTCTGGCTAGGGTGTGCTTTTGCCCCCACCAGCTTGGGATCCGGTACCCTTTTGCCAACTCTTCACCCGCTGATGGACTTTGGGTTCTCAGAGTTCCTTTTCTGTTTCCCCCCTCTGGGTCTTTCTGGCTTTCTCCTCTCTCTCTCTCTGGGTCTTCTCTGCTCCTCTTCCTCCTCTGACTTCTCTCTGCAAAAGGCTGGCAGACTGACTGACTGACTGCTCTGCAAAGACTGACTGACTGACCCTGTTCTTAGATGGTGCCCACCTTTTATACTCCCTCTATGTGTGAGCTCAGGCGACCAGCACCCAATGAGCTCCTATCTTTACCCAGGCTGCTCCCCCTATCTGCCCCTACACTACTTGGGATGTTCCACCCCCCTCCCACTCCAGCCAGGAACAGACTCGGTCGTACCTGCACATTTCTAAGTGGGAGTACCGTTGGTCTGTTCCTCGGAAATGGGATGTGTGTAGTGCATGCAGCCTACCGAGCTCAGGTCCACACTCCATCCTTACCCGGGTGTGGAATATCACACCTCTGGGTTGAGGTGCAATACCCCTGTAGCAGCCGAATCCTCAGGGTGCTACATATACACACAGCAATATATATACAGTATAAGATCTGATGTCTGTAGTCACAGTATGTCAGCAATGTACAGTATGTACTTTATTGTGCACTGACATCTAATATATATAATTGTCTTATTTCGTCTGTTTGTCTGTCAAGGAAATCCCACGTCGCTGATTGGTCAGGCCGCAGCCAATGAGCGACGCGGGATTTCAGAAAAAGATGGCGGCCGTTAGCGGCTCACCCGCACACGCTCACCCTCACCCGCTCAATCTCAGACGCTCACCCTCAGACGCTCTCGCTCTGACGCTCACGTTCACACGCTCTCGCTCTGACGCTCACGTTCACACGCTCTCGCTCTGATGCTCTCGCTCTGACGCTCACGCTCTGACGCTCACGCTCTGACGCGCTCACGCTCTCGCTCTGACGCTCACGCTCGGACGCTCTCACGCTCTGACGCTCACGCTCTCGCTCTGATGCTCACGCTCGGACGCTCTCACGCTCGGACGCTCTCACGCTCGGACGCTCTCGCTCTGACGCTCACGCTCTCGCTCTGACGCTCACGCTCTGACGCTCTCACGCTCGGACGCTCACGCTCACACTCAGACGCTCACACTCAGACGCTCACACTCAGACGCTAACGCTCCCACTCGGAAGCTCTCATGCTCACACTCTCATGCTCGGACGCTCACACTCGGACGCTCACGCTCTGACTCTCACGCTCGAACGCTCAGACGCTCAAGCTCACACTCTGACGCTCCCGCTCGGATGCTCCCGCTCGGATGCTCACGCTCGAATGCTCACGCTCGGACGCTCACGCTCACGCTCGGACGCTCACGCTCCTGCTCTGACGCTCACGCTCGGATGCTCACGCTCGGATGCTCATGCTCGGACGCTCACGCTCAGGCTCGGACGCTCACGCTCGCGCTCTGACGCTCCCGCTCACGCTCTGACGCTCACGCTCGGACGCTCACGCTCGGACGCTCACGCTCGGACGCTCACGCTCACGCTCTGACGCTCACGCTCGGATGCTCACGCTCGGACGCTCATGCTCAGGCTCTGATGCTCACGCTCAGACGCTCATGCTCGGACGTTCACGCTCGGACGTTCACGCTCACGCTCGGACGCTCACGCTCAGGCTCGGACACTCACACGCGGACGCTCACACTCTGACGCTCACATTCTCACGCTCCCACACTCACATTCTCACGCTCACGCTCCCACGCTCACATTCTCACGCTCACACGCTCCCACGCTCACCCTCACACGCACCCACGCTCACTCGCTCCCACGCTCACCCTCACATGCTCCCCCGCTCCCACGCTCACCCTGTGCTAGCCGGTCATCTCCCGGCTGCTCGCAGCAGAAGTTCCCCGACAGGCGGCCTCGCTACTCGGTCCTCCAAAATTCATTAGGGGCCCCGGGGGGATACATTGGGGAGTTAATTTAAAGTAGTGCACAACCCATTTAAACACGGCTTCGCTGATTAGTCGCGCCCGGTCGGCCGCATATATATTCTAGAATACCCGATGCGTTAGAATCGGGCCACCATCTAGTTTAGATCACATTGTATAGATGGCAGTATAGATATAATCTGTGATGTCCTGTACAGGCCGGCTCCAGGTTTTCGTAGGCTCAAAAGAGTCTCAGTGGCCCCTTTAACACATACCACAATTCATGATTCACAGATAAGGCAGAGAAATATAGATATAGTACAATGCCAAAAATTTCACTTACAGTATTTTTCGGACTATAAGACGCACTTTTTTCCCTCCAAAATTTTGGAGGAAAATGGGGGGTGCGTCTTATAGTCCAAATGTTGGGGGGGGGTATATATATGTGGGGTGTGGGGGGAGCGGTAGAGGAGCGGGGCACAGGAGGCAGCAGCCGCCCGCTGCAGCCTACACTGTCCCCGCTGCTAAAGAAAATGAATATTCATGCTCCTTAATAGCAGCACACAGTGTAGCCGCGCTGTGGCTCCTGCCGGAATCGCCTGTGCCCGATGTTAAAGGGCATGAATATTCAACCTCTCTCCAGGCCAATGGGCGTGGTGAGGGGGTGAATATTCATGCCCTTTAATAAGCGGGCACACGCGATAGCCCGGCAGCAGCAGGAGCCGCAGCGCGGCTACGGTGTGTGCCGGCTATGAAGGAGAGTGAAGTCACTGCTCCCAGCGCACACAGTCCCAGTATGGGGAGCAGTGACTTCTGGCAGCTGATCTCTCCTTGTGAGCCAAGCATGGCAGTGATGTCATGCGCGGCTCACATGGAGGGATCAGTGCGGGCAGACAGGATGCAGCGCTGGAGGAGAGAAGAAAGGTGAGTATCAGTGTTTATTTTTTTTTATGTGCAGCATGATGGGGATTAGGGGGACCATGCATACCAGGGTAACGCTGAGGGGGCCATACATACCAGGGTAACGCTGAGGGGGCCATACATACCAGGGTAACGCTAAGGGGGCCATACATACCAGGGTAATGATGAGGGGGCCATGTGCAGCATGATGGGGATTAGAGGTGCCATACATACCAGGACAGGGATGAGGGGTGCCATGCATACCACTATACCAGGATAAGGATGAGGGGTGCTATGCATACCGGGACAGGGATGAGGGGTGCCATGCATACCGGGACAGGGATGAGGGGTGCCATGCATACCAGGACAGGGATGAGGGGTGCCATGCATACCGGGATAGGGATGAGGGGTGCCATGCATACCGGGATAGGGATGAGGGGTGCCATGCATTACGGGATAGGGATGAGGGGTTCCATGCATACCAGTATGGGGGATGGGGACCATGTATAAAAGGTAGGGGGGGGGCATATATACCAGGATGGGGGATATTGTCAGAATTGGGGGACATTACCCCTATAACAGTGTCAGCAGAAGACCCCCTCCCCCTTAAAAGTGCATCATTAACACATTTTTGGCTTAAATTTTTTTATTTTTATTTTCCTCCTCTAAAACCTAGGTGCGTCTTATGGTCCGAAAAATACGGTACTTCTTACATTACATGAGTGATATCTATTGTAAATTCTATAATAGCTCAGAAACCGGCGAATCCTCACAGTGCATGGGGCGTGTCATGGGGGGATTCAAAAGTTTTCATTTTAGACCGTACATTATAGTCCTCCATACAGTATTATGGACACCACATAGTCCTCCATACAGTATTATGGGCACTACATAGTCTTCTATACAGAATGGGCTCCATACTGAATAATGGACCCCATATAATGTACCATACAGAATAATAGGCCCCATATAATGCTCTATACAGAATAATGAACCCCATATAATGCTCATTACACCATAATTGACCCCATATATTACTCCATGCAGAATAATAGGCCCCATATAATGCACCATAGAGAATGGGCCCCATATAATGCTCCATAGAGAATGGACCCCATATAATGCTCCATAGAGAATGGGCTCCATATAATGCTCCATAGAAAATGGGCTCCATACATAAAAAATAAATAATAAAATACTCACCTCTCCTCATACCCTGCTGGCTACAGGTCCTGTCTCTTCAACACTGAGACGTCACAGAGTCAGAAAACGCAGAGGAGACTGGACCTGCGGCCAGCAGGGTATGACGAGAGGTGAGTATTTCAAACACCGTAAAGCACAGGGGGGGGGGGGTTACACCGGGCCCCCCCAACTCACAGGCCCAATAGCGTTCCAGTGTCCCCAACTGTGAGTGGGCCCCCCCCTCTTGCCCAGGGCCCTGGCACTTGCCCTGGTGCAATGGGTGGTTATGCCGGCTCTGGCCCTGTAGCTGGTGCAGGATCAGTCTGGGGCAGGGGTCTGTATAGTAAGGTCTGAAGTGTCTCGATCTCAGGTCCGATGTGATTTGAACATTCATACAGATCGAGAGCCGATGATCTCACACTGACAGCACGACCCCAACCTGCTTGAAGGGTCCATCTGCTACAATAAATCTTTCTGATCCTCAGCAGAGCGACCATAGATAACATTCAGGATCTGGCCCTGGACTTGTCAGGAGGTGAGCAGCATCCTGCCACTTCCACACTCTACAAAAAATATAAATCTCCTGTCCCGACCACTATCCGGAGCTCAGGATAAGGCCACGGCCCCACTATCAGTATTTGGTCAGTATATTTTCTCAGGGGTGGGAGCCAAAACCAGGTCAGTAACAATCAGAGAAAAGGTATAATAGAAACAAGTCACCAATTCTGCATTTATCACCCACTCCTGGTTTTGTCTCCCACTCCTGTGATAAAATACTGACCGAATACTGACCGAATACTGATAGTGGGGTCGTGGCCTTACAAGAATCAAAGATGTCTGCCCTCTCGTACTGCTCAGCGGCTGAAGCTTCTCTCCGGCAGGCATAAGAACGTGGCCTGTGCCTGCTGTTCTGGGCAGCAGATGCCCAGCTGGCACATGTACACAATGAAAGATACAGGGCCGCCCTGCATTCAGGATGATTTTAATAATTTTTAATAGTTGGTAATAAATATATTTAAAAAAAAAAAAGTTATTTATTTTTTTAAACACAAATAGGAAGTTTTTACTAAGAATTGTGATTTTAAGAATCCATGTAGGGATTTTTTAGTGCACAATGCTGTTTCCAGGGGAAATAAGAGGTTAAGAATGCATTATATGGAGTTTTTCAATGAAAGGGTTAATTGATTACAACACGTGGTCTAAATTATGTAAAATACCACCCCTTTATAAAGCTGTCATTGTAACATTCCCCTTTACCCCACCTGATGAAGACGGCTTAGACCGTTGAAACGCGTTGTGGCAGTGGTATTGGAGGAAGAATAAAAGTCGGTTGCCATCTATTAAATTGTCCAGTATTCCTTTGGCGCTCCCTGAGACCGCTGCACCATTGTTACTTGTGAAATATCTCCATACGGAGCCAAAGCGACAGGAGCAGCCTGGTCTATTTGGATGTTTGAGGACCTGCGGTTATCCAGCCACCGGGTTAAACTACTGAGGACCTGCGGTGATGTAGTATCTGGTCCAGCAGGATCGTGTGACCACTTGAGGAGCACGGAGTTGCGAGGCAAACACCGACAGGACGGTACTACAAATAGAAGCGACCCGGAGCCTCATTAATCACACGCTTAATCTTGGTTGTGTAGACGTACACAACCATCACAGGTGAGTGTACTGGCACTTTTTAAATTAATTAAATAGCCCTGTGAGTCTACACATGCGCCCTTTGTTTTCTTTTCACTGCATTCTGTAAAGAAGCAGCTGCTTGGCGACCGGCTTGGAGGGCATGTGCCCCTCTGGCCCACCTCGCCCTTGGTCAATATGATACCATCTTTTTCATTAGTTGGTGAGGTTAGAAGAAATTTCACTCCAAGACAGTGGATTTTGTACTTTATTCCAGTATATTTATACATAGAAAACATGGCAATGAAAAACAAGTAGATGCACGTGCATAAAAATGTCCCAACATTAATTAAAAAAACCCTTTAAGATACAGATAATACTTGTATACAAAAATATTAACACATTCTCAAATTGTATATAAAGTGCTCAAAAGTCAATAGCCCTGACATATAGTGTACACAGGGTCCCGTCCCCCCACATGGTATACACAAAATACAATGTCATCCAGGAAATAACAAAAAATAACAAATACATTTAATCTATTGTGAAATCCCATGTCTATACAAGATAATAATATGTAAAATTCTACAGTGTCAAAGAAATGAGCTAGAGACTACTACATGGCGATGATGCCTACACACAAGATAATGCCCAGCTAATGCTGTAAATGATACAAATATTACCAGTCACCCAATTAGAAACATGAGGTCCGGGCAAGTGATTTTCTACAGTTCATTGACCTCTATGATGACATCTAATATTTTCAATCATTTATACAGCGGGGTACATTGGGCCTCATTAATAAATCTGCTCACTAGAAAACTAGTTACCCATACTAACCAATTAGAGCTCAGCTAAGGTTGTTTTAACTGACCTGGAAAAGTAAAAGCTGTTCTGTGATTGGCTGGGATAAGTAAAAAGGCTGTTTTAATAAATGATTCCCAATGTACCAAGCCCCGCCATAAATGTTATTGATTACAGTAGGGGCCACAATATCCCATGTGTATAGTCATCACATTCATCTTATTGTCTGCGGTTACCTTGGGACATGCTATATTGAAATGTAAGATGATATCAGTGGGGTCCATGAGGCAGAGCAGTGTGTGGTACGTGTGACATTTCCTAATATCCAGCAATCAATACTGTACCTTGGTCTGGAATGCAAAGTCTGCGTGGACAAGGAAGGGGCTCCCAGATGGCAGCTGTAAAACCCGTCACTCCATCATCACACGCTCATCACCGTCAGCAAGCAGGGCTCTTTTGCCGATGATCTTAACAGCAAAATGTTTGCGGGTAGATGAATCTTCCGCCAGCAGGACCGTTCCATAGCATCCCCGGCCAAGCACTTGATGGAATAATAATCTCTTCTTGATGGTATCAGAGACTGTGCTTTTGGAGCCGGTTGGCCGAACACCGCTGCTTCCTTCAGCTTCTTCAGCCTTCTGCTTTAGATCCATGGGTTTCTGTCCTAATGTAATCCTTCTTCTTTTCTTCTCCTTTTTGTCCCCTGATGAGATGAAGATGGCTCCTCTCTTCTTGGCTCCCATCTTCTGACTTTCTACCTTCTCCTTTTCTTCCACTTCTTCTTTCTTCTGGACTGGTTGTTTTGTCCTGTTGACTGAAGACTTCCTCTCATCATCAGATGTGTCATGGGAAGGTCTTAGTCTCTTCGCTCCTTCTCTCCTCACCACGTTCTCCTCTACTTCTTCTTTCTTCTGGACTGGTGGTTTTGTCCTGTTGACTGAAGACTTCCTCTCATCATCAGATGTGTCATGGGAAGGTCTTAGTCTCTTCGCTGCTTCTCTCCTCACCACGTTCTCCTCTACTTCTTCTTTCTTCTGGACTGGTTGTTTTGTCCTGTTGACTTAAGACTTCCTCTCATCATCAGATGTGTCATGGGAAAGTCTTCGTGTCTTCACTCTTTCTCTGCTCACCACAATCTCCTCCTCTTTTATATCCATATTATTGCTTTGCTTAGAGTTAGCCGACATCTCCTCCACTGTTGTTGGTCAATTCCAACTGTCACTCAGTGCACTTCATATGGAATCATCATGCATGCACCACCACTGGTCATGTGATCAACATCTGACCAATGATATTTAAGAGATAAATGAACATTAGCTGAGATTAAATATTCAGGTAATATTCAGATATTCTGTGGAACACAAGGTGCCACATTTACTAATAGTAATAGAACTGCACTAAGTCGCCAATTTAATTTACATTGTTACTACAGAGCATCAGATGAATGTAATATAATAAATATTAGCAAGATGTATGATTTCTATCCACTCTACGTATCATAGAAATACAGATGTACTATCTTTTTATATAGAGATGTAGCAGAAGCCATACTGATTGTTTGCAGCATGCAATGGTGATAGAGAAGCATGCATGACTGTGCCATGCAAATGGTGAGGCGCACCAAAATGGGACATATGATTCATGTAGCCAGGGGCGTAATGTCCGCGGTCGCAGTGGCAGTCACTGCGACCGGGCCCAGGGGGGTTGGGGCTTGTAAACGCCAGCAGAAATTTCAACAGGATGTGTGTATCGCAGTGCACAGTCGCTTCGGGTCCGTGCGTGACAAATCAGGGGCGGGCTGGGGCGGGGGCAGAGCCGGACTGGGGTGTCTGGGGCCCACCAGGGACATTGACTCCAGGGGCCCACCCACCCTTCAGCTATTTGCAAATACCTGTTAGCCGTTATACCCATTATACTGGCGGCTCTTGCCCATCACTGTGCGCTCACCAGAACTGCGATGTACAATTACTGTAGTTTGCATTAAAGGGTTTTTATTGGTGAAAACAAGTTCTCAGCGATGCACAGGTTGGGAAGGTGATCACTTATTTATTGGTGGAATCCGCACTGTCAGAAGATTGTGGCACTTTGAGTATTTGGTGAGATTTTCACCTCTGTATTTATAAGACAAAACCAGGAGTGGAGCAATCCGAGGTCATGTTTTATGCATTTCTCACCCACTCCTGGTTTTGTCTTATAAATACAGAGGTGAAAATCTCACTAAATGCCAACTTGCTTTCTCTGGTGAACCTCTGTAACTGCATCTCTGCTGCTGTGTAATAGTCACAGGGCAGGGAGGGGTTAAACATCCAAGTATTTAATATCTATTGGAAATAAAGAGGTTTCCCCTTATTGATATCAGATAAAACAAATGACCAACCACAATCCACTCTACCAAGACCAATATTACCAGATAGAAGGCAGAAATACCACCACACCGTGACCAGATCACATATTACCACCACATAGTGCCCAAATAATGCCACATACAAGGCACAAATACCGCCACACCATGACCAAAGCACATAATACCACCACATAGTGATCAAATGCTACCAGATACAAGGTATAAATACTGACACACCATGAGACCACATATTACCACCACATAGTGACTGAATAATACCACATAGAAGGGACAAATATCGTCATGTCATGACCAAAGCACATAATGCCACCACATAGTGACAAATAATGCTAAAATAATAAAAATGTAAAAAAGCTCAGTATATTGGGTCAGTGTACAGGTTATACAGTGATCACCAGTGACATTATGCACAGGAGCTCTGTATATAGTGTACAGGTTATACAGTCATCACCAGTGACATTATACACAGAAGCTCTGTATATAGTGTCAGTGTACAGGTAATACAGTGATCACCAGTGACATTATGCACAGGAGCTCTGTATATAGTGTCAGTGTGTGTGTGTATTGGTAATACACATACTCACCAGTGATGTCTCTAGGTGAAGTTCTTTATCTGCAGACCGATATATCACATCTTCTATGCAGGACTTATCTCTGCAGAAAATAACATAGTTAGCTATAACTGATCACTTTCAGAGCACAATCCACACTTTTCCCAAGATTTCTACACTGCATGAAATGACAAAATGCAACATAGTGCCGCACTACACAGTAAAAATAAAACACAATACATTTAGGGACTCCATCTTTAATTAAAAAAAAAACATCATGAGAGATCAGAGATTATGGGGCCCAGTCAGGGATCGTACATAGAAATCATGTGGCCCAGTCAGGGGCATATACAGAAATCATGGGGCCAATCAGGTTAGGGGTGTACATAGAGATCATGGGGCCCAGTCAGCGGCGTACATAGAGATCATGGGGCCCAGTCAGCGGCGTACATAGAGATCATGGGGTCAATCAGGTTAGGGGTGTACATAGAGATCATGCGGCCCCCTCAGCGGCGTACATAGAGATCATGGGGCCCAGTCAGCGGCGTACATAGAGATCATGGGGCCCAGTCAGCGGCGTACATAGAGATCATGGGGCCCAGTCAGCGGCGTACATAGAGATCATGGGGCCCAGTCAGCGGCGTACATAGAGATCATGGGGCCAATCAGGTTAGGGGTGTACATAGAGATCATGAGGCCCAGTCAGCGGCGTACATAGAGATCATGGGGCCCAGTCAGGGATCGTACATAGAGATCATGGGGCCCTATGAGGTGAGGCTCTCAGCTCCTCAGGGAGCTCTCACAGGGCATCACAGGCCTTAGTATGAAGCAATACTAGAAGACTTGTGGAATTGCTTCATACTAAGGCCTGTGATGCCCTGTGGGAGCTCCTGAGGGCACCATACTGGGGAGGTGAGATCCTCACTTGGCAGTAGTAGGAGCAGCATCTCCATAGTGTGGCATTCACATCACACAACATGCTGCACTGTACAGGACTCCCAGCCGGCAGCAGGACAGATGAGGAGGTAACTGGGACCAGCGCCGGACTGGAGTACCTGGGGCCCACCAGGAAAAAAATCAATCTTGGGGCCCACCAGCACCATGCAGTTACCGTATATAGGAATAACATAAGTCCACAAACTCTTTCAAAATGAATCAACTTTATTAACCAATAAATCTCTGCTGCTGTGTAGTAGTCACAACACAGGGAGAGGTTAAACATCCAAGTATTTAATATGTATTGCAAATAAAGAATGTTCCAATTCTTAATATCCGAAAAAAACAAATGACTGACAATCCACTATACCTAGACTAATAATACCATATAGAAGAGAGAAATACCGCCACACCATGACCAGAACACATACCACCACATAGTGATCAAATACTACCAAGTACAAGGTATATATACTGCCACACCATGAGAAGACCACATATTACCACAACATAGTGACTGTCTGAATAATACCACATACAAGGGACAAATACCGCCACGCCATGACCATGGCACATAATGGCACCAGATAGTGACTGATAATGAAAATGTAAAAAAGCTCTGTATATAGAGTCAGTGTACAGATAATGTAGAGATTATCAGTGACATTATACACAGGAGCTCTGTGTATAGTGTCAGTGTAGAGGTAATACAGTGATCATCAGTGACATTATACACAGGAGCTCTGTATATAGTGTCAGTGTACAGGTAATATAGTGTTCACCAGTGACATTATGCACAGGAGCTCGGTATATAGGGTCAGTGCACAGGTAATATAGTGATCACCAGTGACATTATGCACAGGAGCTCCGCATATAGTGTCAGTGTGTGTGTATAGGTAATACACATACTCACCAGTGATGTCTCTAGGTGAAGTTCTATAAATGCAGACCGATATATCACATCTTCTATACAGGACTTATCTCTGCAGAAAATAACATAGTTAGCTATAACTGGTCACTTCCAGAGCACAATCCACACTTTTCCCAAGATTTCTACACTGCATGAAATGACAAAAAAGCAACATAGTGCCGCACTACACAGTAACAGTGCTCCAGTGTCATTCTGTGCCTGCTCATCTGTCAGCAGACATATTTGTCTGATGGCAAAGATCTAACAGAGATGAAGACAGAAGACCTATGGATTACGTTGGGAGTGAGGATTTTTCTTTATTAAAGATGGAGTCCCTAAATGTGTTTTATTTTTAATAAAAAAAAATAAAAAATTCTGTCTTTTTTTTTCTGTTTACTAGAAATTCATGGTGGCTATGTCTAATTTGGCGTGAAACCATGAATTTCAGGCTTAGTACCAGCTGATAATGCAAAGCTGGCCTGGTACTAACCCTATTATTACCCAGGGTGCCACTCACCACCAGGGCCGCTGGAAGAGCCGGGTAAAGCACCTGGAAATGGTGCCATGATGAATGCGCCATTTTCAGGGGTGGCTGTGGGCTGCGATTTTCAGCGTGGAGGGCCAAGAACGCTTGGGCCTTACCATGCTGCGAATCCCAGCCCCCAGCTGCCTGGTTTTATCTGGCTGGCGATCAACATATGGTGGGAAAAAAAAAAGTTAAGTAAGTTTAAAACAAATATTCGGCTTCTCTGTCTTTTGATCGCCAGCCAAGGTAAAGCCAGGCAGCTGGGGGTGGCAGTACGTAGCTGTCTGCTTTATCTGTGGTGAGAATCAAAAATTCTGCGGAGCGCTACATCGTTTTTAAAAATTTCTTTTCACACTTCTATATGTGACAGACCCAACAGCCAATCGCAGATGCTGTCAAAGAGGATGGGCGTCTGTGATTGGCTGTTTCAGTAATGTACAATCAGCCCATACATTCTAGTATGGTACTATGTATGGGCTGCTTTCAGGTTACTCAAGCAGCCAATCACAGACGCCCATTCTCTGTGTCAGCGTCTGTGATTGGTTGTTGGGACTGTCACACATATAGAAGTGTGAAAATAAATAAATAATAAAACAAAAATGACATAGCGCTCCGCAGAAATTTTGATTCTCAGCGCAGATAGAGGTGGCAGCCCGTAGCTGTCTGCTTTATCTGCCTGGTTTTACCTTGGCTGGCGATCAAAAGTCAGGAAAGCCCAATGTTTTTTTTTAATTATTTAAAAAATAATTTAAAAAAAAATGCGTGGGCTCCCGCCATATTTTGATCGCCAGCCTGGTAAAACCAGGCAGCTGGGGTCTGGGATTCTCAGCATGGTAAGGCCCAAGCATTCTGGCCCCCCCACGCTGAAAACGGCAGCCTGCAGCCACCCCTGGAATTGGCGCATTCATTGTAGCACCATTTCCAGGCACTTTATCCGGCTCTTCCAACGGCCCTGGTGGGGGGTGGCACGCTGGGTAATAATGGAGTTAATACCAGCTTTGTATTATCAGCTGGCGCTAAGCCTGAAATTCATGGAGTCACGCCAAACTAGACATGGCCACCATGAATTTCTAGTAAACAGAAAAAAAAAAAAATATAACACAGAATTTTTTTTTTAATAAAAATAAAACACAAAACACATGTAGGGACTCCATTTTTAATAAAAAACAAAATCCTCGCTCTGACGTAATCCACGGATCTTCTGTCTCCAGCTCTGCTACATCTTTGCCATCAGACAAATATGCCTGCTGACAGATGAGCAGGCACAGAATAACACTAGAACCCAGTTGTCAGAGAAGTGCTCAGCTGGCCTCCAGCCGCCGACCATGTTTTCCTGTGCGTTGCAAATAATGTATACTTTCAAACGCATGCCTATTTTTGCAATGCAAGTCTACGGTACATTGCGTCTGCGCTGATTTACAACGGATGCGTTGTAACGCACAGCATAAACGCAATGTTAACCCAGCCTAACAGCAGCAAGAAGGGGAGACGGAGCCCTGGAGACCGCCTAGTCAGTCTACTGGTGGTACTATCATGCCCATTGCCCAGTATGTACTGCCAGCCTCTGTGGTATTAGCATTCAAGCTCACATGGCATGTCCAGCCAGGCAATGGGCATGCATGATGGTACCACCAGTGGTTGTATGTCTTGCTAGCCTCCTTAGTACTATCATGCCCACCCAGCATGCCCTGCCAGCCACTGGTGGTAGTACATGCTGCTGGGTATAGTACCAGTAACCAGAAGCTGGCAGCAGGACATGCTGGGCAATGGGCATGATGATGCTAGTATTTACTGCCGGCCTCGGCCAGGGGTCCTCCCAGTCACACCCCCGGCTTTTCATACTGACGCGTCGAGATGAGCTGCAGCCGCTGCCTGGAGAGACGCAGGGTCCGTACTCCACAGCGCGCACAGGAAGCAGTCCCAGGGCGATGACGTCATCACACTGAGACTGACCTCCTGCGCACGCGCCGGCAGTGTCGCTGCGCAGAGGAGGCAGAGGGCCCATCACTAATCATATCGGCAGTGCTGCGAACCAGGGGGGGCCCCTCTGTTCAGGGGGTGGGGGCGGGGCCATCGGGACCCGGGGTTTTTCCCGATCCTCCGGTGGGCCAGTCCCCCCTGCAGAGGGGCATATGTATACATGCAGGTCGGGCACATCCCAGTGGTGCAGACACATCCACACTGCACCCTGTATACTTGTGCACTGCCGTCTGCTGCAGTGGTAGGAGCCGCCTGAATGCATCTTCTTCCTGCCGGAGAGGAGCTTGTGGGCCTGTGCGGTGAGGAGGTGGACGCTGCGCACCTCCTGAGAAGTATATGGCACTCCATGTATCTGTGCACATAGTATACCACTCTAGTGTATAGCAGAAAGGAGACATCGACCAGAAGAGTCCAGGCATGTGGGTGATGCTAATAATTATTATATTGATAACCAGGTGGAAGAGGAGGAAATGCAAAAAAAGGGGGGAAATTAAAAACTATACGCAAAGGGGACGTCGAGACAGGAATTACAATTAACACCAGTGGGAATGGATCATGATTAGAACAGCAAAGGGATAATACAGAGAATCAAGCCACAAATTAATCAAGTATATAAAAATATATATACATATCAATAGTTGGATATATCTGTACATATGATTGTTTAATTATCATAAACTTTACATAAAGTGCAAGTGCCTCCAAAGAATAAATCTACATAAATTATATATCTCATATGTGAACAAATACAGGTGTTTCTCACTAAATTAGAATATCATCAAAAAGTTAATTTATTTCAGTTCTTCATTGCAAAAAGTGAACCTCATATATTATATAGAGTCATTACAGAGTGATCTATAGTTTATTTCTGTTAATGCTGATGATTATGGCTATATGAGTTTCACTTTTTTGTATTGAAGAACTGAAATAAAGTAACTTTTTGATGATATTCTATTTTAGTGAGATGCACCTGTGTATGTATATATACAAGGGCTGGTCCCTTATTATTTGGAGGTCGGTGTGAATCCTGTAGAGAGTAGTGCTGTTGACAGATATGTATTTGTATCCACTTTAAGCATTTTTAAAAAAGGTGACCACATGTGCATTGTACTCACGCTATAGCAGATGCAGATCCCACTCCTGAATGGCGTCCACCCGACGTATGTTTCGGCTTCTTGTCTTCGTCAGGGGGTGGCATCATTCGGAAAGAGCTAAGAGTTAAACGGCCAACTATAGCCAATCAGGATGGAGGTATGTCTCCACCAACCAATGGGTGCTGAGGAGGCGCGGCACGATGCACAACGCGCACCGACGCTACGAGGAAACTACGGCGACGTGACCTGTGACGCTGCGATCATGTGATGGAGACACTTGATCGGGGGTCACGGGGCACATATAGATACAGTCGGGGAGGATGACGTGGAGACGTTCATGTGTATCGCCTCTTCAGCAGACATCTAATCTACTGATTGAGTGTGGATATATCGGATAAAGTGGAAAATCTTCTTAATTTATAATGATGGATAACGAGTATAGGTTATATATTACAGCAATACACAGGAATAGGGGGTAGTGAGTGTTACATGTATATAAGAATATAAAGAATATCATAAATTATTCTGTGTGATCAGGTGATAAATAAATAATATATACTGTATATTATACGGATATTAGTCCCCATATACAATACAAAGATTAATGAATTAGACTAAAAATATCCATTATAATAGATGGAGAAAAAGGGGGAATAAATACTAAGTCATTATTAAAGGGGTTTTCCCACAAACAAAAGTTCATTTGAATCATTGTCTGTGTCCGACCCTGTACGGAACATACCACAGCTCCTGGGCAGGGGGGGAGCAAAAGACAATACAGACATTACAGCCGGGGATCGCAGAGGATTCATTTTCTGAGGTAAAACATTTCACTGCCTGATTTATACAATATTTTCCCTCACAAAATGAATCCTCTGTTATTCCCTGCTGTAATGTCTGTATACTCCTTTGCTTCCTCCCCTGCCCAGGAGATGTGGTATGATCAGACCATGTTCTGTACACCATCAGACACAGCCATTCATTACAATTACTTTTGTTTGTGGGAAAACCCCTTTAATACATACATCGAAATCGTGAAAATCAATAGTGAATATGTTTATATAAATATATAAAAATGCAGTGACATGTGAACAATAAATAAAGGGTGAAAAATATATAAAATATATATAAAAGAAAAAAAATGTATAAAATAATAAAATTTCAGGGACATGTGAACAATTAATAAAGGGGAAGGGAAGGAAAAAAAGGAGGGGAGAGGTGTGGACGGGAGGGTTGGGGAGGGGGAAAAGGTGAACGTGAGGAAAAACTAAAAAGATAATATTAATACATATATATACTGTAGAGAATTGTACTCACTCAGCCGCGTTAGAGGTAGGCACAGGATACTGTTTCTTTAAAAATGTCCAAGGCAAGTTTATTCAGACCTCATAAACCGCACTTCCAAAGTAAACAAAAGACAGCCTTGTCCGGCACAAAGTAACAAAACAGAAAATAACTAGTCCATACAATACTGCAGGTTCACCTGCTCACGGTCAGTGTCCTGTAGCACAGACACGCTGGAGGTCTCCACACCTCCAGCCACAGCCACTGAATGAGAAACTCTGTCTCCATTTTATACACAGGCCCTTGGGTGGGGATATGTGAGCAGCCAATCCTTCCCAACTCTAATGACTGCTCGTAAAAACCAGCCCTGATACGCCCAATTAACTCTCTCTGGGTTTATATCACCGAAGCTACTAACCTTGGTAACGCATATCTCCCCTCAAGGACCTGTGCGGCTGCCATCTTACAATACATAATAACATAACAACGTAATTCTTTTATTAATATCCATATGTGTACTCTCTTAGTGTTTACACTATAGTATAAAGAATAATACAGACATCAGCTGTTATACATTATACACACTGTCATATATCTGTATATACATACAATGTGTATAATGTATAACAGTATATCAAATCAGTCAGTCATATAAATCATATATTATCCTGTATGTGTGAGGGTCTGTGCAGATTGTCGCAGATTTTTCTGCACAGATTTGTCACAAAACCTGAAGGGTTTCCGGATGTCAGCAGAGTGAAAGAGAATCCTGAAGTCTCATGCACATGTTGCTTATTTTTTCCTTACAGATGTAAATCTGCAGCATGTCAATTCTTTCAGAGTTTTTGCTGCAGATTTCACCCATACTAATGGGTGAGAAGAAGAACAGTGCACAGTGACCGGAATCTACTGAGCATATATCAGAACTGACAACCAACACATGCTCGGTAAAGCAGGGACTAGCCCAGCCCCCGAAACGGAGGCCACTAATGACGCTTCATTTCAGGGAGTGGGCAAAGGCTGTGGCAATGACTGTAGCCTCTGCCCCCTGATGACGATTCGTTTGATCATCAAAGAGAAAGTAATATAAATAAATCAGAGTAGTGAGGGAAGGATAGGGAATTTTAAATTAAAGTATCTTAGAAAAAAAGATCAGATTATGACAATAAATAGCTAGAGATTTAGGAGTAAAATAAAATTTGGTTTTGGACCACCCCTTTAATGAATCAGAGCCAATATAGATTGCCAATCATGGGCCAATTCTTTGTGCCAGAGAGCCCCTGGCGACAATACATGCTGATGACCTATCAGAGGCCAGCAGCTGACGTCGGCATGCATGTGAAGGCGAGCATGGCAGTGACGTCATACACTCCTGTCGCCTGCCAAAGTCAGCTGCCGGCTTTACAAGAGGACGCTGCACGGAGGGAGAGCGAAGGGCAGGTGAGTATTTATTGATTTATTTTAAATCAGTGGTCATGCTAGTGACTCGCCCCCAGGGCCGTGGGGTACTCAGCAGCCGGGCCTTATGGCTGCTTTCGGGGGAGAGATCACGGTGGCTGGCCCGTTGCCGTGACCCAGGGCGGTCAGTGCAAAAAGGGGATATTTATAGGGGATTTGTCGTGACGCCACCTGTGGTGTCTGGTGAGGATCACCAGCGCTGCGACAGTCCTCTGAAGCAGATGATAGGGCAGCTTGAGATGGAATGGCTCCCCACAGGTGGAGCAGGACTCAGGGCAGTGTAGAATAAATGGAGGTGCGCTGGGCGTTGTAGTGCAGGGATGGAAATGGCACCGGCGAAAGAAAGGAGCGGAGGCAGCTCAGTGCAGTCATCCAAGATTTACTCACAGTTCTTTGACAGTCCACAGGTGCACTGTACTGGTGCAAGCCTCCCGCGTCGCGCCATGTTCACCGGGCAGGGGTTCCATCCTTCCTCAGGCAGTTCGGGTGTACCTGGCAGAACCCCACTTTCTTATGTACCTCTCTAGACCGACTTCACACTGGGTCTTACTCCCTCCTGCCCTGCGCTTCCCACTGTGAATCCTGTTCGGGTGGCTGCGAGGTCCCCCCTGTCTGTCGGAGTTGCACAGACCTGCTTGACCTTACTTGGATTGAAGTGGGGGTTTGGCTCCTGGCTATAGAAGTCAGAAGCCTCCGGTTTTTCCAGCCGAGGCCTGAAGCTGCACGACTGGGCCAGGGGCCGGTCCCCTTCTTGCGGCCTAGATCCTCCTGACACTTGGCAGGTTCGGGGTGTACGGGTGCCGCCTGCACTCGCCGTACTCCCCTAGGATCCCTTCTACAGAACAGAGCTTACTCCCTGCTCCCCTCCTGGGCCTCAGTCCTGGGCCCTTGTAGTGGAGCAGAGCTCCTACAGGGACTCTGCTCCCAGACTGTTCCTCTGAACCACACTCCTCAACTCCCTGCTCTTGTTAAGATGTCTACCTTTTTATATATCTACTGTATGAGTGCTCCCATAAACTACTTCCTCCACCCACACCCACTACTGGTTCCCCCTAACTTTGGGTTACCCCCACCCCAGCCAGGGTCAGGGCTCAGCAGAAAACTACATTGCGTCTTGCCCCTCCTGCTGGCCTGGGGTAGTGTAGTGTTGGATGTAGGTGTTGGGGTTCCGTGCAGCACTCCCTCCTTACCTGAGAGAAGGGAGACACCACACCTCTGGGTGAGGTGCAGTACCTCTGTGGCGACCAAACCCTCAGGGGCGCCACACTACTACATGGATGACTATGGAGATGCATTATACTTTATGGATTACTATGGGGCTGCATTATAGTACATGGATGATTATGGGCTGTGCATTATAATTTATGGATGACTATAGGGTGCATTATGTTTTATGGATGACTATGGGGTGCATTATATTGTATGGATGACTATGGGGGTGCATTATAGTATCCCTACAGTCAAGCATGGTGGTGGCAGCATCATGCTGTGGGGCTGTTTCTCTGCCAAGGGGCCTGGCCATCTGGTCCGCATCCATGGGAAGATGGATAGCACGGCCTACCTGGAGATTTTGGCCAAGAACCTCCGCTCCTCCATCAAGGATCTTAAGATGGGTCGTACTTTCATCTTCCAACAAGACAACGACCCAAAGCACACAGCCAAGAAAACCAAGGCCTGGTTCAAGAGGGAAAAAGTCAAGGTGTTGGAGTGGTCTAGTCAGTCTCCTGACCTTAACCCAATTGAAAACTTGTGGAAGGAGCTCAAGAATAAAGTCCACATGAGACACCCAAAGAACCTAGATAACTTGGAGAAGATCTGCATGGAGGAGTGGGCCAAGATAACTCCACAGACCTGTGCCGGCCTGATCAGGTCTTATAAAAGACGATTATTAGCTGTAATTGCAAACAAGGGTTATTCCACAAAATATTAAACATAGGGGTTGAATAATAATTGACCCACACTTTTATGTTTAAAATTTAATAAAATTCAACTGAGCAACATAACTTTTTGGTTTGTAAGATTTATGCTTCTGTTCATAAATCCTACTCTCGTTTGCAGTTTGAAGGCTCTAACTTATTTGCATCTTATCAAACCAGCTAAATCTGCAGGGGGTTGAATACTACTTGTAGGCACTGTATATATAAATATATATACATATATATATATATTGTATTGTGTATATGTGTATATATATATATATATTGTATTGTCTATATGTATATATATATATATACAGTACAGACCAAAAGTTTGGACACACCTCATTTAAAGATTTTTCTGTATTTTCATGACTTTGAAAATTGTACATTCACACTGAAGGCATCAAAACTATGAATTAACACATGTGGAATTATATACTTAACAAAAAAGTGTGAATCAACTGAAAATATGTCTTATATTCTAGGTTCTTTAAAGTAGCCACCTTTTGCTTTGATGACTGCTTTGCACACTCTTGGCATTCTCTTGATGAGCTTCAAGAGGTAGTCACCGGAAATGGTTTTCACTTCACAGGTGTGCCCTGTCAGGTTTAATAAGTGGGATTTCTTGCCTTATAAATGGGGTTGGGACCATCAGTTGTGTTGTGTAGAAGTCAGGTCGATACACAGCTGATAGTCCTACTGAATAGACTGTTAGAATTTGTATTTTGGCAAGAAAAAAGCAGCTAAGTAAAGAAAAATGAGTGGCCATCATTACTTTAAGAAATGAAGGTCAGTCAGTGTGAAAAATTGGGCAAACTTTGAAAGTGTCCCCAAGTGCAGTTGCAAAAACCATCAAGCGCTACAAAGAAACTGGCTCACATGAGGACCGCCCCAGGAAAGGAAGACCAAGAGTCACCTCTGCTTCTGAGGATAAGTTTATCCAAGTCACCAGCCTCAGAAATCGCAGGTTAACAGCAGCTCAGATTAGAGACCAGGTCAATGCCACACAGAGTTCTAGCAGCAGACACATCTCTACAACAACTGTTAAGAGGAGACTTTGTGCAGCAGGCCTTCATGGTAAAATAGCTGCTAGGAAACCACTGCTAAGGACAGGCAACAAGCAGAAGAGACTTGTTTGGGCTAAAGAACACAATGAATGGACATTAGACCTGTGGAAATCTGTGCTTTGGTCTGATGAGTCCAAATTTGAGATCTTTGGTTCCAACCACCGTGTCTTTGTGCGACGCAGAAAAGGTGAACGGATGGACTCTACATGCCTGGTTCCCACCGTGAAGCATGGAGGAGGAGGTGTGATGGTGTGGGGGTGCTTTGCTGGTGACACTGTTGGGGATTTATTCAAAATTGAAGGCATACTGAACCAGCATGGCTACCACAGCATCTTGCAGCGGCATGCTATTCCATCCGCTTTGCGTTTAGTTGGACCATCATTTATTTTTCAACAGGACAATGACCCCAAACACACCTCCAGGCTGTGTAAGGGCTATTTGACCATGAAGGAGAGTGATGGGGTGCTACGCCAGATGACCTGGCCTCCACAGTCACCAGACCTGAACACAATCGAGATGGTTTGGGGTGAGCTGGACCGCAGAGTGAAGGCAAAAGGGCCAACAAGTGCTAAGCATCTCTGGGAACTCCTTCAAGATTGTTGGAAGACCATTTCCCGTGACTACTGTACCTCTTGAAGCTCATCAAGAGATTGCCAAGAGTGTGCAAAGCAGTCATCAAAGCAAATGGTGGCTACTTTGAAGAACCTAGAATATAAGACATATTTTCAGTTGTTTCACACTTTTTTGTTAAGTATATAATTCCACATGTGTTAATTCATAGTTTTGATGCCTTCAGTGTGAATGTGCAATTTTCAGAGTCATGAAAATACAGAAAAATCTTTAAATGAGAAGGTGTGTCCAAACTTTTGGTCTGTACTGTATATATATATTGTATTGTGTATATGTACATATATATATTGTATTGTGTATATGTCTATATATATATATATATATATATATATATATATATATACAGTATATATATAATGTATATGTATTTTTTATTTGTCTCCCTAGACAACTTGATCCTGCAGTCGCTCGTTCTCTTATACATTACACTAGTTATAGGGCGGATCTGGACATAATCCACACCCGGACTAGGAGCAAATGATGCACCAGAGAAAGCGTCATCCATCAATGTGTGAGCCTTACATGTCACTTCAGCTTTTATCTCATGAGACGTGAGCCCACCTCAGTGATAGTTACCGCAGTGCCCCGCTTCCAGAAGTCATAACAGCCCCCCAGTAGTTATGAACCTCCTCTCTTTTCCAGGCTGTCACCATGAAGCTCCAAGGCGTCCTCTTCACCCCAATCCTTAGCCCCTGATTGTCTCCACAATGCTTCCCTTTCTCAATACATTTAGCTTGAGCTGCAGTTGAATTGTTGGGCGTGCAGCTCCATGTATCCAGCACTAGTTGGAAGCACTCACCACTGATTGCCTATAGAGTTGGGCACAAATCCCGGGCACCAGCGCCCATCCTTCTCGCCTCTATGACACCGTCTTATGTCACCTGAGTCTCTACAATGATTTTTTTTTTGCTCTAGATGAGAATTCTTCTATTGTTCCTGTGTTGTATGGTCTAGTTTCCTCAGAAATGGGATTTGTCATAGGCACAGACTTATTTAAACAGCCCAGCCCCTGGCCATTTCCCCTTCTTCCTGAATAAATACATTTTCAGATTTTTTTCGTACATGCAGTTTAAAGAACTTTACTTTTTTTTGGATATTCAAGTACTTTATTCATCTTTTTTCGTGGGGCCTAATGTTTGTTATTTTCACATTCTCTTCTTTTATTGTATTTTTTTGCCTATAACGGGCGATATCCATACGAGTAAAGGAAGTACGTCTATCTTTTTTACATTTTTCTTTATAGCCACAAATTTTTTTTTAAAATGTTCCCATTTCCATAATAATTATTTTATATAATGTTTTTTTTGTTTTTAACAGCAGGGGGCAGGGCTAGTAACATCAATTTGGCAGCACCATTTTCTTGCTTTTATTTATTAATGTATTTATTTTTCATTTATTTCACACATTGTGCTCCCCATAAGGTCCTGAAACACCTTTGGGGGCAATTCAACAATTAAATGCTTTTTTAAAAAAAATATCTAATTTTCCCTGTAACCAGGTCTGGTATATTAGCTGCGGTTACAGGGGAAATTCAGCTTCCTGCTGCATAGCAGAGCTCAGTGAGTCTCCTAGGACCCGGCAGCTCCTGCTCCCTCTCTGCAGCCAGCGATCCCATGATCACTAGTTCAGGAGGAGAAAGTGACATTAGTCCTTCCCATTATTGTGTATACAGCGATCAGTAAGACAAAGATGGTAATAAACCCCCTCCGCTCTCTCTGTTGGGAGTCCGGCCGTGTCTGACAGCCGGATCCCTGCTCCTGCAGCTCCATAATCACTTGAAGCTGCTCTACTATGCAGGAAAGTTTTAGAAAAATATGGGCCACATATATAATGTGAGTGTGTATACATATTGCTCCCTGTTACTGAAATGTATTATCTGTCGGCTCTTTCTTTGAAGGTATAAAGTTCATGGTGCTTTCGGACCCACGACAGGCTGGCATAGGTTCATTGCTCCGCAAGATTTATGAACTGTATTCTGACTTCGCTCTTAAAAACCAATTTTACTCCTTGGGGATGCCAATTAGGTAAGATAAATCCCTTATTCTGTAATATATGGGGATTCCGTGTGCACCAAAACAGGAGTCGCTTTCATTGTACTGTGCGGCTCATAGAGAGCAGTGAACCATTGTCCATATGCCTAATAGATCATATTAAGAGACGTCTATTACCTTCAACCCCTTTGCGCACCCTGCCATACATGTACATGCCAGTCAGGGTGCACGTATATGGAGTGGGCTCATGAGCTGTACCTGCTCTATACAGGGCAGATACCGGCTGTAATACACTGCCGACATCTGCCTCTAACAGCAGCATTAAGCATCAGCCATGATTGCTGCTGTTTTAATTATTTAAATGCCATGGTCAATTTCTGATAGTGGCATTTAAATGGTGCAATTGTCTGTGCTCTTGCTAATCAGTGCGCCCAACACAATCGCAGGGAACCGATGTGCTACCGTGGTATTTGGAGGCCTGTTTGAGGGTCCCTGTCGCTACCATCTTTTCCCTCCGCTGAAGCTCAGCTATGTTTTGAGCTTCAAAAGAGACTGAGATTCATACCATATACTGCAAATTATGGTAATTCAATGTATAGGACGAACTAGCCAACGACTGCAGCGTAAAGGACGAGCTAGCCAAGGACTGCAGCGTAGAGGACAAGCTAGCCAAGGACTGCAGCGTAGAGGACGAGCTAGCCAAGGACTCCAGCGTAGAGGACGAGCTAGCCAAGGACTGCAGCGTAGAGGACGAGCTAGCTAACGACTGCAGCGTAGAGGACTAGCTAGCCAACGACTGCAGCGTAGAGGACGAGCTAGCCAACGACTGCAGCGTAGAGGACGAGTTAGCCAACGACTGCAGCGTAGAGGACGAGCTAGCCATCGACTGCAGCGTAGAGGAAGAGCTAGCCAACGACTGCAGCGTAGAGGACGAGCTAGCCAACGACTGCAGCGTAGAGGACGAGCTAGCCAACGACTGCAGCTTAGGGGACGAACTAGCCAACGACTGCAGCATAGAGGACGAGTTAGCCAACGACTGCAGCATAGAGGATGAGCTAGCCAATGACTGCAGAGTAGGGGACGAGCTTGCCAACGACTGCAGCGTAGGGGACGAGCTAGCCAATGACTGCAGAGTAGGGGACGAGCTTGCCAACGACTGCAGCGTAGGGGACGAGCTAGCCAACGACTGCAGCGTAGAGGATGAGCTAGCCAACGACTGCAGCGTAGAGGACGACCTAGCCAATGACTGCAGAGTAGGGGACGAGCTTGCCAACGACTGCAGCGTAGGGGACGAGCTAGCCAACGACTGCAGCGTAGAGGATGAGCTAACCAACGACTGCAGCGTAGCTGACGAGCATGCGCACCCCCGCCAATCAGCTGTTATCGGTGCTGGGGCCTGCCGGAAGTGCTCACCTGCGGGGCTCCGCTGTCCAATCATACATTGATGCCCTATCCTAAGGATAGGGCATCAATGTAAAAGTAGTGGACAATTTCTTTAAGAATGAAACCTGAATAAACAACTGTGGAATTGACATTTTTTCAGTTTCATTGCACTTCATATTGTTTCTGTTTTTCACTACAGAATGCAGTAAATTGAATGAATGGTCTCATCCATAATACAGCTGGTCCCATAAAAAACAAGCTCTGATACAGCTGTGTCAAAGGAAAAATAAATTATGGCTCTTGGAAGAAGGGGAGGAAAAAAAAAGTGGAAAATCACCCAGCCCTGACGGGGTTAAAATGAACCTGACAGCTGATACCTGCTGCCCGGGAGCACAGGCAGCAGGTATCAGACACTAGTCTGTCATTTCAGGCAACGTTGTGCCTTTAGACAATGTGGCTGGGGACTACGTCTTTCAGGACTAGTCCAAGAGGCTGGTCCCTGGCAGGTTCTCCCCGCCCCTCTCCTCTTGATTGACAGGTCTCTCCCTATACACACTTGTATGTAGAGCTCTGTCACTGAGGTGGAGCATAGAGAAGTTGCTGGGGACCAGCCTCTTTGACTAGTTACCCGAACAGCATAGTCCCTGAATGGCTTGTAAATGTATGATTTCTCCAAAACGCCACAGCATTTCATACCTGAACATACCTGCCCGAAATGATGGATTCATGCTGCCCATTATCCAGGCGGCATGAATCAGCTATCAGGTTCCCAATAAAAGGGGTATTATCAAGTCAGGAAGTTATTCACTATATATGAGATATTTTGGGATCGTAGAAAACTTTCTGATCCCTGGGGGGTCTGACTGTTGGGGCCCTCACTAATCCCGAGAACCGGAGCTCTGAAGAGCCCTGTGTACAAGAAGCGGTGTCGACCCTGTGCACTGCCGCAACATTCATTCTTAAGTGATAGGCGAGCGCGGCATTCAGCTGGTCTTCGGCACTCCCATAAGAATGAATGGAGCAGCAGTGCTCATTCACACAGGGCTCTTCAGAGTCATGTTTCTTGGGATGGGTGTGTGTCTCAGCGGTAAAGCCTCTAGTAATCAGGAAGTTATCCCCGATCCCACAGATCCCTAACTTGAGGATATCCCTTGAAGCATTTTCCATTGATAAAGGGGTTTGGGAAAACTAAAAGCAATTTCTCTACATGTTGTACCTGTTTCTTTTAGGTGTGAACTCTTTGACCAGAACTTGAAGTCCGCCCTGGAAGTAGCAGAAAAAGCCGGGACGTACGGACCCAGTTCTGAAATCAATCTGACCGTACAATAAGCAGGAGCAAGGATCGCCGTTTGTGGGAACCTTAATGGCAGCACGTCTGCAGCGCCCCCTTCAGGAGTTACACCCTGCACTGTCTATGCTTGTATATACTGTAAAATTGGTAACTTATGACTATGGGTTCAATAAGAAAATGTGACCTACCATCTTCTGTGTCTAAGCTGATCTGTCAGTAAGGAACTCTGGGCATTTCGGTTGTCTGAAAATGGTACAATGTACAACACGCCACGTGTGTGTTCAGACTTGATGCCAATCATAATAACATTGAACTTGGATTTCTGACCATCTAAGTTTCCGTTTTATGTTCTGTTTTGCGGATGTTGCCTTTCAGACCATCTAAAATATACTTAATGGGAATCTATAGTGGGATCAACCCTCCTAAGCCGTCTATATGGGCATGCGGGTCATAGGAAGCTGAATACAATTATACCCTGATATCTGTGATCTGATGTCTTAATCCAGAGAATCCACTAAGATCTGTATCCGGCCCATAGACCTTATTTTAAATGAAAGGGAGCGTTACACATGTGAAACATGTAATGACTGACAGTCTGATCTCTCTGTAGAGCTGTGTGTAGTTGCAATTAAAACAGTACAGCAGAACTTAACTTTGTCTCACTACAAGCACATTTTCTGCAGCAGTTATCCTCTCATATAGCTGTCGGCTCTGCTGCAGAGCTGTATCTGATTATAATTCACACAGTACAGCAGAGATGAACCTTGTCTCGTTACAAACACATTTGCATCTCTCTTCTCACAGTGCTGACAGCTCTGCTGTACTCCTCCCGCCAGCGCTGGCTGCGGAAGCACACAGGACAACTGCAGCTGCAAATGTATTTGCATTGAGACAAAGTTAATCTCTGCTGTACTGTTAGTTCTGATCTTGCTGCAGAGCTCTGTGTGAGAACAAAGTGTTACATGTCTCAAAATGATAACTCCTATCATTTACAATAAGCTCTGGAGACAGATTCTCATGCAGATCAGTGTCCGGCCTATAGGCTGGAACAGCTCATTTACATATAAGAAAATAATAGATTCTCTGGAATAAGACATCAGATCTCAGGGTATCATTTTATTCAGCTTCCTATGACCTACATGCCCTTATAGACGGCTTAGGAGGGTTGATCCTACTGACAGATTCCCTTTGAAATTCCTGGGAATCCATATTGTGTACATAATATTACAACTCTTTGCTGTACTTACATGTATGATATCAGAGTGTAGGTAAAATATCCAGAGGACCCTGGTCTGGTGGCCATGTCAGTAGTCTGTGGCTTCCGGTCCAGATACCTGATTAGTAGGACATCATGTGTATGTCATGCCGCAATGATGATGTTGTGTCAGGTTTAATAATCAGAAGAACCACTGCAAATGCGGGCAGGGGTGGAGGTTTGGTGGCTATGGGCTACTGACATGGCTGGTGGACAATCATGGCTGCTCAACTCTAATATTGATATCACTATTATGCAATAAAATCTGATGTTAATTAGTTTTATTCCTGTGACTGTATCATGTTTTCACTGTGATAATGGCCGATCCTTATCTCAGACTTCACTGGAGCTTCTTTTCTGAAGCATCACCTGGAACATGGAGAGGAGCCTTTCAGCGGCCACATTATATTTTACAATTCCTATATTTGCAATACTATGACAACTAATGGATGTAATGGTGCAGAATCCGGTGTGTGCGTCCTCCAGGTCGGGATTGTAAGCTAAATGCAATTACAGCACTAAGGCAAAAGCCAATGGCTGGAGATGTCTCGCTCACGTCTACAGCAGACTTCACTTATAGTTTTGATGACTTTAGAAACTGGATAGATAAGGAGAACTGCTTGGACAATGGCCAAACACACAACATTTTTTTATGAGTCTCCATCATTTTTGTTCACGATTTAGATAATAAAAACCTTACACAATCACTAAAATTGTACTGACCTGGAAAATAATGTTAACAAGTCATTTGTACCATAACATGCCGGCTGTGAAAACAAAACCCAAAATACGGTTTTAAGGTTTTTTTTTCCTGCAATTTCACCAATTTTTTTAAAGTTTTTTACTATATTGAATGGTAAAATGAAAGGTGTGTTTCAAGACTGCAACTCATTATGGCTCCTGGGGAGAAAAAACAAAAAGCACAACAATGAAAAGGGGTTAAAAACATTACACTGTTTCATTTATTTTGCGACTCACTGGTGAACAATTTATAATCTATTATTCGTGTCAGACTGTTTTCTTGTCAATTGGTCTCTACAGGGAGGGCTATTTATATGGATACACCTAAATTACATGGGAATGGTTGGTGATATCAACTTCCTGTTTGTGGCACATTAGTGTATGGGAGGGGGAAAACTTTTCCAGATGGGTGGTGACCATGGCGGCCATTTTGAAGTTGGCCATTGTGGATCCAAGTTTATTTTTTTCAATGGGAAGAGGGTCATGTGACACATCAAACTTATTGAGAATTTCATAAGAAAAACAATGGTGTGCTTGGTTTTAACATAGCTTTATTCTTTCATGAGTGTTTTACAAGTTTATGACCACTTATAAAATGTGTTCAAAGTGCTGCCCATTGTGTTGGATTGTCAATGCAACCCTCTTCTCCCACTCTTGACACACTGATAGCAACACCGCAGAAGAAGTGCTAGCACAGGCTTCCAGTATCCGTTGTTTCAGGTGCTGCACATCTCGTATCTTGATGGTATGGTGTGGTATATGGGGTACAAAGATAGTGGGGCCATTCTTCATCAATGGAAACTCAATGCCACTGGATATCTGAAATTGCTACATAATGATGTGTTGCCCTCTTTATGCACTGCAGATGGCACGTTCCCTGAGTTTTTCCAACAAGATGGTGCACCACCACATTATGGGTGTCAGGTCCGAGCATTCCTACATGAAGAGTTTCCTGTAAAGTGGATTGGTTGTCATGGGCCAGTTGAATGGCCACCAAGGTCTCCTGATCTGACCCCCTTAGACTTTTATCTTTGGGGTCATCTGAAGGCAATTGTCTATGCTGTGAAGATACAAGATGTGCAGCATCTGAAACAACGGATACTGGAAGCCTGTGCTAGCATTTCTTCTGAGGTGTTGCCATCAGTGTGTCAAGAGTGGGAGAAGAGGGTTGCATTGACAATCCAACACAATGGGCAGCACTTTGAACACTTTTTATAAATGGTCATAAACTTGTAAAAAAATCATGAAAGAGTAAAGTTACATTAAAACCAAGCACACCATTGTTTTTCTTATGAAATTCTCAAGAAGTTTGATGTGTTACATGACCCTCTTCCCATTGAAAAAAAATAAAGTTGGATCCAAAATGTTCGACTTCAAAATGGCCCCCATAGTCACTACTCATCTGGAAAAGTTTTCCCCCTCCCATATACTAATGTGCCACAAACAGGAAGTTGATATCACCAACCATTCCCATTTAATTTAGGTGTATCCATATAAAGGGCCCACCCTGTACATGCTGAATGTGAGTCCTCGGTGTCCAGGATGCTGCTGTCTATACTAGATCTCATGTATCAGCACATTTTCATTCCTGGAGTGAGTTACCCTTCATGGGTTTTCACTTTACATGCAGCCTGTTTTCTCTACCTACCCTGAAAACATAAATGTATTCACACTGTAATGTGCTGTGTACAACAACACAGCACAGTGCTAGAGAAAATAGCACGGAGGATGACTATTTGTTCTGGTAACAATTATGGCATCCGTGTACACCATCGTGTGACATCATCATACAGATACTGAGAATTACACACACTATGCAGGACAAGAAAAGTGGTATTGTGCAGAGCGTGTGTGTATTTGTATGTGTATATGGGCCCAAGAGGTAAGGGGCCCACCTCTACTGCCAAAGCCTGTGGAATTGTGCATTATGAGGAGCTCTTGTGCTGCCAAGAGCCCAAATATTGTTGTTGCACCGGCTCTAAGTATTTGATACGCTGCTGATTTTGCAAGTTTTCCCACCTACAAAGAAATGGAGAGGTCTGCAGTTTTTATCGTAGGTACACTTCAACTGTGAGAGGCAGAATCTAAAAATAAAAAACAGAAAATCACATTGTATGATTTTTACATAATTAAATAAAATACAATTAAATTGTATTTTATTGAATGAAATAAGTATTTGATCACCTACAACCCAGCAAGAATTCTGGTTCTCCCAAACCTGTTAGTTTTTCTTTAAGAAGCCCTCCTACTCTACACTCATTACCTGTATTAATTGCACCTGTTTGAACTCATTACCTGTATAAAAGACACCAGTCCACATAATCAATCACACTCCAACCTCTCCACCATGGCCAAGAGCAAAGAGCTATCTAAGGACATCGGGGACAAAATTGTAGTCCTGCACAAGGCCATCTCAGTGCTAAAGGACAATAGGCAAGCAGCTTAGTGAGAAGTCAACAACTGTTGGCACAATTATTAGAAAATGGAAGAAACACTTGGTCTGGGGCTCCATGCAAGATCTTGCCTTGTGGGGTAAGGATGATTCTGAGAAAGGTCAGGAATCAGCCCAAAACTACAAAGGAGGACCTGGTCAATAACGTAAAGAGAGCTGGGACCACAGTCTCAAGCATTACCGTTAGCACCACTATACCATAATGGATTAAAATCCTGCAGGGCACGCAAGGTCCCCCTGCTCACGCCAGCACATGTCCAGGCCAGTTTGATGTTCGCCAATGATCATCTGCATGATCCAGAGGAGGCATGGGAGAAGGTCATGTGGTCAGATGAGACCCAAATAGAACCTCTTGGTATCAACTCCACTGCACCGTATTGAATGGAGGATGGATGGGGTCATGTTTCACGAGATTTTGGCTAACAACTTCCTTCCCTCAATAAGAGCATTGAAGATGGGTCATGGTTGGGTCTTCCAGCATGACAATGACCCGAAGCACACAGCCAGGGCAACTAAGGAGTGGCTCCATAAGAAGCATTTCAGTGTCCTGGAGTGGCCTATCCAGTCTCCAGAACTGAACCCAATAGAAAATCTTTGGAGGGAGCTGAAACTCAATGTTGCCCAGCGACAGCCCCGAAACCTGAAAGATCTGGAGAAGATCTGTATGGGGGAAGGGGCCAAAATCCCTGCTGCAGTGCGTGCAAACCTGGTCAAGAAGTACAGGAAATATCTGACCTCTGTAATTGCAAACAAAGGTTTCTGTACCAAATATTAAGTTCTGTTTTTCTTATGTATCAAATACTTATTGAATGCAATAAAATGCTAATTAATTATCTAAAAATCATACAATGAGATTTTCTGGATTTTTTTTTTAGATTCTGTCCCTCACAGGTGAAGTGTACCTACGAAATAAATTACGGACCTCTCCATTCTTTGTAGGTGGGAAAACTTGCAAAATCGACAGTGTATTAACAACTTATTTTCCCTACTGTATGTACAGTATATATATATATCTGTAAGGAGGCGGTGTTCACACCGTGCAGTAACTGAGGCAGTGACCCAAGCAAGTCCAACATAAGCAGCTTTTATTCAGCAACTCACGGGTAAACAGAAAGTCCTCCGGTTCGCAGCCGGGTTAACATAAGTCCATAAACAATGGTTGCCGTGGGCAACGGCCACGTCGGGCCGCTCAGAGCCTGACGGGTGCAGAGCCTTCCCAGGCGTGGGTTCAGCTACACACAGGCCCGCCAAGCTTTCCTCCCAACACTGAACACCACTAACCCTTAATGCAGGGTTTTAAAGGACCTGTGGCAAGAGCCACTGGAAAACCCGGGTTGGAGGGAGGAGGCCGCCCCCACTGCCTTCCTGTAGCCTCCTCCAAGAAATGAAGGCCCTGCCGGGTTTTACTTAATCTGCCTTAGCCAGATAGCCTGACCAGGTTAATGCTCACCTTCATTCCTGCATTGCAGGTGTGTCTGTGACTGCAATGCACATCAATGTGTTTAATAGGTCTCTGTACACATTCTGGGGGATATATAACGGCCGTCATATACGATCCCAGTCACTGCCTCACATATGGTAAAAGTTGTTTCGTGGAATATATGTATTATATATATACACTGCTCAAAAAAATAAAGGGAACACTTAACCAACAGAATATAACTCCAAGTAAATCAAACTTCTGTGAAATCAAACTGTCCACTTAGGAAGCACCACTGATTGACAATCAATTTCACATGCTGTTGTGCAAATGGAAAAGAGAATAGATGGAAATTATTGGTAATTATCAAGACACCCTCAATAAAGGAGTGGTTCTGCAGGTGGGGACCACAGACCGCATCTCAGTACCAATGCTTTCTGGCTGATGTTTTGGTCACTTTTGAATGTTGGTTGTGCTTTCACACTCGTGGTAGCATGAGACGGACTCTACAACCCACAGAAGTTGCTCAGGTAGTGCAGCTCATCCAGGATGGCACATCAATGCGCGCTGTGGAAAGAAGGTTTGCTGTGTCTGTCAGCGTAGTGTGCAGAGGCTGGAAGCGCTACCAGGAGACAGGCCAGTACACCAGGAGATGTGGAGGGGGCTGTAGGAGGGCAACAACCCAGCAGCAGGACTGCTACCTCCGCCTTTGTGCAAGGAGGAACAGGAGGAGCACTGCCAGAACCCTGCAAAATGACCTCCAGCAGGCCACAAATGTGCATGTGTCTGCCCAAATGGTTAGAAACCAACTCCATGAGGGTGGTATGAGGGCCCGACGTCCACAGATGGGGCTTGTGCTCACAGCCCAAAACTGTGCAGGACGCTTGGCATTTGCCACAGAACACCAGGATTGGCAAAGTCGCCACTGGCGCCCTGTGCTCTTCACAGATGAAAGCTGGTTCACACTGACCACATGTGACAGATGTGACAGAGTCTGGAGAAGGCATGGAGAATTATCTGCAGCCTGCAACATCCTTCAGCATGACCGGTTGGGCAGTGGGTCAGTAATGGTGTGGGGTGGCATTTCTTTGGATCACAGCCCTCCATGTGCTCGCCAGAGGTAGCCTGACTGCCATTAGGTATCGAGATGAGATCCTCAGACGCCTTGTGAGACCATATGCTGGTGCGGTTGGCCTTGGGTTCCTCCTAATGCAGGACAATGCCAGACCTCATGTGACTGGAGTGTGTCAGCAGTTCCTGCAAGATGAAGGCATTGAAGCTATGGACTGGCCCGTCCATTCCCCAGACCTGAATCCGATTGAGCACATCTGGGACATCATGTCTCGCTCCATGCACCAACGTCAAGTTGCACGACAGACTGTCCAGGAGTTGGCGGATGCTTTAGTCCAGGTCTGGGAGGAGATGCCACAGGAGACCATCCGCAACCTCATCAGGAGCATGCCCAGGCATTGTAGGGAGGTCATACTGGCACGTGGAGGCCACACACAACACTGAGCCTCATTTTGACTTGTTTTAAGGACATTACATCAAAGTTGGATCAGCCTGTAGTGTGTTTTTCCACTTTAATTTTGGGGGTGACTCCAAATCCAGGCCTTTATTCGTTAATAAATTTGATTTCCATTGATGATTTTTGTGTGATTTAGTTGTCAGCACATTCAACTTTGTACAGAACAAAGTATTCATTGAGAATATTTCATTCATTCATTCATTCAAATCTAGGATGTGTTATTTGAGTGTTCCCTTTATGTTGTTGAGCAGTGTATATCTATCTATATAATTGTCTTATCCCATCTGTCTGTCTGTCTGTCTGTCTTTCTGTCTGTCTGTCTGTCCTGGAAATCCCGGGTCGCTGATTGGTCCGGCCGCTGCCAATCAGCGACGCGGCATTTCAGAAAAACATGGCGGCCGTTAGCGGCTCATGTGAGGCACGGAGGTCAGCGGCGATGCAGCCGGGAGATGCAGCCGGCTGCTCGCAGCATAAGTCCCCCGACCGCAGGCGCCGCTGACCTACATGCGGCTATCGTCGGAAGATCAGCGGCTATGGCCGCTTATCCCCGAGGACAAGTGTGACGCCCCTCCCCTCCCCTCCTCTCCCCTCCTTTCCCCTCCTCTCCCCTCCCCTGTCCTCTCCTCCCGTCCCTCCCCCCGCTCGATGCGGCGTCATACTTACCCCTCCCCTCCTCTCCCCTCCCCTCCCCTCTTCTCTCCTCCCGTCCCTCCCCCCGCTCGATCAGGACCCCGGCGTCATACTTACCCCTCCCCGTGCCTCCGCAGCAGCTCCTGTGTTTTCCGCTGCAGCTCTGTGACGTCTCAGGTCAGAGGGCGCGGTGACGTCTTTACACCGCGCTCTCTCCTGACCGATCACAGCGGACAGCGTGAAGATGATGGCTACGCTGGAGTCCAGAGCAGCTGAGAAGGGAGGTGAGTATTGGATTTTTTTTTTTTTGTATGGGGCAATAAGGGACCTGCATGGGGCACTATGGGGGGATGGGACATCCTGCATGGGGTATTATATGGGGGGAGAGGTGACAGCCTACATGGGGCATTATATGGGCGAGAGGTGACATCCTACAAGGGCCATTATATGGGGGGAGAGGTGACATCCTACATGGGGCATTATATGGGGGAGAGGTGACATCCTACATGGGGCATTATATGGGGGGAGAGGTGACATCCTGCATGGGGTATTATATAGGGGGATGTGACAGCCTGCATGGGGCATTATATGGGGGGAGAGGTGACATCCTGCATGGGGCATTACATGGGGGGAGAGGTGACATCCTACATGGTGCATTATATGGGGGGAGAGGTGACATCCTACATGGGGCATTATATAGGGGAGAGGCATTCTTCATGGGGCATTATATGGGGGAGAAGTGACATCCTACATGGGGTATTATATAGGGGGGATGTGACATCCTGCATGGGGCACTATAGTGGGATGTGACTTCCTGCATGGGGCATCATATAGGGGGGATGTGACATCCTGCATGGAGTATTATATACGGGGGATGTGACATCCTGCATGGGGTATTATATGCATGCGGTATTATATACGGGGGATGTAACTTCCTGCATGGGGCATTATAAAGGAGGGTCGGGAGACATATGCTAGAATACCCGATGCTTTAGAATCGGGCCACCATCTAGTGTATAATATATGTCTATGCACAGGTGCATCTCACTAAGTTAGAATATCATCAAAAAGTAAATTTATTTCAGTTCTTCAATAAAAAAAAAGTGAAACTCAAATAGAGTTATTACAAACAGTGATCAATTTCACGTGTTTATTTCTGTTAATGTTGCTGATTATGGCTTACAGCCAATGAAAACACAAACGTCATTATCTCAGTAAATTAAAATAATTAACAAAAACACCTGCAAAGGCTTCCTACGTGTTTAAAAAAGTCCCTTAGTCTGTTTCACTAGGCTTCACAATCATGGGGAAGACTGCTGACTTGACAGATGTCTAGAAGGCAGTCAGTGACACACTCCACAAGGTCCCAGATTTAAAATTTTCATTTGGAAATCCACGTCTCAGAGTCTGGAGGAAGAGTGGAGAGGTACACAATCCAAGCTGCTTGAGGTCTAGTGTGAAGTTTCCACAATCAGTGATGGTTTGGGGAGCCATGTCATCTTCTGGTGTAGGTCCACTGTGTTTTATCAAGACCAAAGTCAGCGCAGCCGTCTACCAGGACATTTTAGAGCACTTCATGCTTCCCTCTGCCGACAAGCTTTTTGGAGATGGAAATGTATTCTCCAGCTGGACTTGGCCCCTGTCCACACTGCCAGAAGCACCAATACCTGGTTTACACACAACAGTATCACTGTGCTTGATTGGCCAGTAAACTCGCCTGACCTAATCCCCATAGAGAATCTATTATAGAGAATCTATGGGGTATTGTCAAGAGGAAGATGAGAGACACCAGACCCAACAATGCAGACGAGCTGAAGGCTGCCATCAAAGCCACCTGGGCTTCCACAACACCTCAGCAGTGCCACAGGCTGATCGCCTCCATGCCACATTGCTGCATTGATGCAGTAATTGATGCAAAAGGAGCCCCGACCAAGTATTGAGTGCATTTACTGAATATACATTTCAGTCAGAAAACATTTCGGATTTCAAAAACATTTTCAATCTGTTGTTACAAAGTATTCTAATTTACTGAGATAATGACTTTGTGTTTCCATTGGCTGTAAGCCATAATCATCGACATTAACAGAAATAAACACGTGAAATAGATCCCTCTGTGTGTAATGACTCTATATAATATATGAGTTTCACTTTTTGTATTGAAGAACTAAAATAAATTAATTTTTTGATGATATTCTAATTTAGTGAGATGCACCTGTGTATACAGTGGTGTGGAATAAGTGTTTGCCCCCTTCCTGATTTCTTATTCTTTTTCATGTTTGTCACACTTAAATGTTTCAGATCACAAAAACAAATTTAAATATTAGACAAAGATAACACAAGTAACCACAAAATGCATTTTTTAAATGAAGATCTTTATTAAGGGAAAAAGAAATCGAAACCTACAGGGTCCTGTGGGGAAAAAAGTGATTGCCCCCTAAACCTAATAACTGGTTGGGCCAGCCTTAGCAGCAACAACTGCAATAAAGCGTTGCGATAACTGGCAGTAAGTCTTTTACAATGCTCTGGAGGAATTTTGGCCCATTCATCATCGCAACATAGTTGTAATTCAGCCACATTGGAGGGTTTCTGAGCATGAACCACCTTTTTAAGATCATGCCACAGCATCTCAATCGGATTAAGGCCAGGACTTTGACTAGGCCACTCCAAAGTCTTAATTTTGTTTTTCTTAAGCCACTCAGAGCTGGTCTTGCGGGTGTGTTTTGAATCATTGTCCTACTGCATAACCCAAGTGCGCTTCAGCTTGAGGTCATGAACAGATGGCCGGATATTCTCCTTCAGGATTTTTTGGTAGACAGCAGAATTCATGGTTCTATTTACCACAGCAAGTCTCCCAGGTCCTGAAGCAGCAAAACAGCCCCAGACCATCACACTACCAGCAGAAATTCTGAAATGCTGTGTTACTTCTACTCCAGATGTAATGGGACATACACCTTCCAAAAAGTTCAACTTTTGTCTCGTCAGTCCAAAGAATATTCTCCCAAAAGTCTTGGCGATCATCAAGATGTTTTCTGGCAAAACTGAGACGAACCTTTATGTTCTTTTTGCTCAGCAGTGTTTTTTGTCTTGGAACTCTACCATGCATGCTATTTTTGCCAAGTCTCTTTCTTATGGTGGAGTCATGAACACTGACCTTAACTGAGGCAAGTGAGGCCTGCAGTTCTTTGGATGCTGTTGTGGGGTCTTTTGTGACCTCTTAGATGAGTCGTCACTGCGCTCTTGGGATAATTTTGGTCGGCCGACCACTCCTGGGAAGGTTCACCGCTGTTCAATGTTTTCACCATTTGTGGATAATGGCTCTCACTGTGGTTTGCTGGAGTCCCAAAGCTTTAGAAATGACTTTATAACCTTTTCCAGACTGAGAGATGTAAATTACTTTGTTTCTCATTTGTTCCTGAATTTGTTTGGGTCGCAGCATGATGTCTAGCTTTTGAGGATTTTTTGGTCTACTTCACTTTGTCAGGCAGGTCCTATTTAAGTAGCTTCTTGATTGAGAACAGTTGTGGCAGTAATCAGGCCTGTGTGTGGCTAGGGAAATTGAACTCAGCTTTCCAAAGATGTGTTAAACCACAGTTAATTTATGTTTTAAGCGGGTGGGGGGGCAATCACTTTTTCACACAGGGCCTTGTAGGTTTGGATTTAATTTTCTCTTAATAATAAAGACCATAATTTAAAAACTGCATTTTGTATTTACTTTCAAATTAGTTTTGTGATCTGAAACATTTAAGTGTGACAAACATGCAAAAGAATAAGAAATCAGGAAGCGGGCAAACACTTTTCATACACACACACTGCTCAGTACCACTTCTCTTGTCCTGTATACGGTACACATATATATGTTATATTACAGTGCTCAGCAATAATGAGTATCCCCCCCCCGTGAAAGAAAGATATTAATCATTATGCTACTGAATACAAGAACAATTTCCAAATGTTGACAAGACTGAGTTTCGTAGAACATGTTTTTTGACCCATAACATGAAAATAAGGTTAATAATTTAACTTTAATTACAAAATTATTATTATTTATTATTATAGCGCCTGATACAGGAGGAGCGAGGACCCTGCCCCCGAGGGCTCACAATCTACAGATCTTCAGTTTTACTCAAATTAGTTGTTGCAAAAATGAGTACACTCTACATTAAAAACTACTACTATTTTGTATGACCCCCATGATTTTTAAGGATTGCACCAAATCTTCTAGGCCTGGAATGAACAAGTTGATGACATGTTGCACCATGTTTTTCCATTCTTCACAAACTCACTTTTTAGAGCCTGGATGATGGATGGAGAGTGATGACTACTTTGTCTCTTCAGAATTCCTCATAGGTGTTCGGTTGGGTTCAGATCAGAAGACATAATTGGCCACTAAATCACTTTCACCCTGTTCTTCAGAAATACAACAGATGTGTGTTTTGGATAATTGTCATGTTGGAAATGTGCACGTCTACCAAGGGCACAGAGTGATGGTAGTATCTTCTCTTTCAATATAGAGCAGTACATCTGTGAATTCATGACACCATCAATGAGATGTAGCTTCCCAACACCAGCAGCACTCATGCAGCCCCACATATAGACACTGAGACCGTCATGTTTCACTGTAGACACCATGTATTTTACAAAATTCATTTTTCTAAATGCATGGTGCACACCAGGATATAAAGAAGCACTCCAAGCTATTTTTCCAAATCCATCCTAAATATCTATGTAATGTATTGTTAGCACTTCAATCTTCTCTCCCTCACCGCCCCCCCAATACACATGTATGACTGATTCGGCCGAGCATGCATGTGCTTTCTTTAGGATAATGAGCGTCTCCAACCAAAATCAGCAGTTTCAGATAAATTAGCTTTAATGTGAATGGGCACAAGAGAAATGGACTTTTTTCTGAGATGAATCTTAATTTTCTACCGTACATTATTTTATATATTTTTCATTCACCTATGGGGTCTATGTACAGGGGGAGCCTGGTGCCGAATGGCCCCATCCCCTGCTCATGCCGTATATGTACAGTATAAGATGATTTATAAGGAGCAGACTCACAAGCTGAGCCCGCTTTATCCACTGGGTGCCGTCTGTTCTACACCTGCTGCAATTCAAGCTAGCTCAGTTTAACCCCTTAGACTCCAAAGTGACCAGCAACTAAGCAGTTAGACAGGAGGCCTCTGTCATCTCCACCAGGTTGCTTAATAGCTGCCGGGGGCCAATGGGAGATTCCAATTCGGACCTTTGCTATTGGGTCTGAGGGTCTCTATGTACGCCCCTGTATGACCTGATTATTTTCCTGTGGTTAAGTAGGTGGACTAACAAGATCTGTGTCCTCCCAGTATTCTTCTCTCTGCATATCATACCATAAGTATCCATCTTCATACATGCCATTTTCTGAAAATCATATTTATCTGTTTTCTAAATGTTTTTATTTTGGATCATCATTAAACAAATGAATGGGAAATTTGTATTAAAGTAACTGATTGGCTGCAGTGGTCACCCAATGGCCTTTGCTAGAAGAGGAAGCCAGGAGATTGGCGGGGGACACTGGCAGCAGTACCGAGGAGCAGCTGGGGTCTGTAGGCGAGTTTGTGTTTTGCTTTATTTCAGGACCACCGTGAGAAACCGGTTCTGCAGTGGCTGAGGTTTCTATAGGGAATAATGCGCAGATTAATATAAATGATAAAATGATTCTTATTCCCAGGTGTCTATTATTCTTACAATGTATGCATGTCATTTGTTTTGTTGTATGTGTGTATATAGAGGACATATAACAGATTGGACAGTCAGCCATTATGACAGCGCGTTGTTGCTCTCACATGTGATGTCACAATGACATAGAATGCTGTGAGGTTATACAATCTCTGCGCACGGTGACATCAGCGCCATTTTCAGAGTTGATGTATTTGCAGAGACTCCACTTTGGTCTTGGAAGCACGAGCTAGATTGTTCTGTACGCCTAGTATTTACTTCCACAGCTTCTTACTGTTATTTGGGCGCTATAACATCTGCGCCATCAGAGAACTTAGTTCTTTTACATTTCACCATCTCAGCCCCGGGTAACCAAGCCATGACTTCCCGGGAGCTTCATCAGCTAAATGCTGACAACGACACATGGATGAGCCGACCTGAAAATCAGGGTAAGTGACAGAATATTCCGCCTTATAGGGGCTTTTCGGAGAGTTTTCCCTGGGGTAAGATGTTTTATAACACACAGTGTGTCCTCCACCCTCCATTCATATTCCTTGGGGGCCGATCAGGGCCAGTTTTGGACAAAGTGGGACCATGGGAAAAAGTTAAAACTGGGGCCCCAAATGCTAACATATTTGCACACCTGCTTTGTGATGTCTTAAGAGAAGGGATACTGAAACTGAGCAGGATTATGTAGTCCAAAGATGAAATAATTTTTGCTTCTCTCCCTGAATCCCGAAGCATCAGCTGGTTCTATCCCTTTGGCCAAAAAGTGTTTTTTTTTTAAATTTAGCATAATAATAGTAATCTTTTTCTTTATAGGTCAGGCCATAATCCTCCACCATCGATTAAGATCTTCTCAAAGGGATGAGAGAAGGCTAATCAGCAATGATGGACATCAGGCAGACCCCACTGCCGTCACCGCGAGTGGGAGATGGGCCAGAGCTCCTCTGCGGCAGACAGCACAAGAGAACAGGGAAAGAAGCCGCTCGCCACTAAGACCGGTCCCTGCAGAACCCTCCAGACCCAGGGAGCTTCCAGCGCCAAGACGATCTGCTGTACAGCTACACCAGGACAACCGTCTGGTTGACCCCATCATTCAGCTGCAGGGAATGGGAATGGTGACACCTCGGCCACAGATGGAGCCACCATCCCCACCTGCACAGTATAATCTGGTTAATATTCTGCAGTGAAGGCAAGCTCTGCGAGCTAGGAACTTCCCAACAAGGAATATAACATCTCAGGAGGAGGCCGAATCTTGTGCCATCTGTATAATGGATTATGAGATTGGAGAGGAAGTCGTAGTTCTGCCATGCAATCATTCCTACCATCACGGTTGCATCTCTACATGGCTCCACTCCAGCCCTCGCTGCCCCCTATGCCGTAGTCACTGCTTCCTTTGAAGCTTCAGAACATCTTAAAGATTCAAGGAATAAGTTAAGATTGTGGCAGTGATACTGGAAGAGACCATGAGTCCATTCAGCAGCTATCTAATGGCAGCAGTGTTGTCAGCCCTGCTCCTCTGGACTCCATTGCTGATTGTTCTGTTAGGGCTTACCTGGTGAGGTGGGTTCACTAAGCCAAGGTGAGCACAAGGACTGAAGGCGATGGCACATGGTACAGACACGGATGTCGCCATACATTACATCCACTGGCAAAATATTCATTCAAATAAATATCATTTGCCATCTTTATGTCCGGCTGTTACTCTTTACTGTATAGAATTAGGTTACACATCTGAATACTGGGTACGGTGCTGGGTTCTGTTGGACTGTAAAGGTATGTTCACACAATGTCATATACAGGCAGATTCTGCCTGAAGCCCACCTGAAAAAGAGCTCGATAAACGGCAAATAGAATGAATATATACACAGCAAAGTCAAAACGCCTTGCTGAGAATATGTCCCGTCTTTTGTCACTTCTTTTAACCACTTCAGAATTCAACAGCAGTGAAGAGGCTAAAAGACGTGACCGGGCCATTCTTCAGACGGAGCCACTATCTTAGGTATAAAAGTAAAGAAAAAGGACATTGACAGCAAAGCCGCCACAGAAATGAAAAGAAAGACGGCAAAGAAGTCGCTTCAGGAAACACGCCGCCATTGTTTTCCTGAAGTGTCATCTGCTTCAAAAATGATGCGGATATTTTGGCTTCTAAAAAATGTTGTTTGATGGGTCACACAACATTTCAGGTGGGTCAGTAGACATACCCCCAGTATTTTGTACACCTTATTTGGAGGGCAGCCTGCATATTCTATACTTATATAGTGGACCTCAGGTCGCTGTACAGGGGCTTGCACCCAATATTTCACAGTGCAGTAGTGTTGAGCCACACCCGTAGTGTTCGAGTTCGGTTCGGTTCGTCGAACACCCGTGTGTTCGCCGAACTGTTCGTCGAACTGTTCGTCGAACACCTTCAAACACCGTTAAAACCAATGGCAGGCAAACAAAAACACATAGAAACACATAGAAAACACCTTCAAAGGTGTCCAAAAGCTGACAAACTGCTCAGAAGACACAACTAACACATGGAAAAGTGACAAGTGCATATAGTCATGCGAAAAGAAAAGAGGTGGAGGAGTAAAAGGAGGGGGAGACACAGATATAGGCATGTCATGCCCTTCTAAAATCCAAAAAGTGAGAAGCCGACACGGCCAGTCCGTTCCTGCCCGTGCCACCTCTGTGTCGCCGGGTTTGTGCCAGAGCCGCGGTGGACCCTGACGGCCAGCCCCCCTATCCCAATACTGGTGCCTGTCCACCGGTGGGTCAAGGCCCCCCACGGTGGGGGGGGGGGGAGTAACATCTGCAGAAGAAAGACCATCTTCCAGCCAAACTAAGATGTCGACTTCTTTTCGTGGACGATGTGATACGATCCCATTCTTACGGACACGCCCATCGCTACAAATTCTAGATGAGGCACAAAAACAGCAGGTGCTTCTACGGATATCAAGTGCTCCTTCAAGTGGGCTCTCCATCACCTTAATTTCAACATCACAAATACTCCAGTCCTCAGAGGTGTCACCCCAATCGCACTTGCTTCCTCACAGCTCCCAAGTCTCCAGCTGCCCGTCTGAGTATGGGGTAACACAGATGGTTGAGTCTGCACAGCTGCTTACTCATACTATAGCCTGGGAAACGGAGGTCTGCTCCAGAGCTTCTGTTAATCCAGATGAGGAAATGATCTGATCTGATGCCCAGAATCTTTATAAGTCGGATCCAGGACCAGATGAAGAAGGTTCTGAGCATAATGTAGACCCTTGTTCCCAAACTGTAACTCCTGTTGGTGGAGACAATGATGAAGAAGATGATGAGACTCAAATACCTGATTGGAGCGACAACTTGACTTTTAGGTCAGGGCAGGAAGAGGTTGGCTCTGAGGACGACGGGAGTGATAACACACAGGGTGATGATGACGAGGTTGGAGATCCCACTTACTGTCAACCCACAGTCAGCCAGTCGATGAGGTCAGCAGAGGAGGTGGGGGAAGATGTGACTAGCCCTGGGGATGGGGATGACTCGGTACCCGGGCATTTGCCTGGCCTTGGGGATGTCGCGGTGGTCGGCTCCCTGGCCCGTACCCTGGGGTCTCTCTTTAAAAGGGTGGATAATTGTTAATTTTATAAGAGTTCATGACGCCACCTGTGGTATCTGGTGACAAGCACCAGCGCTGCAGCAGTCCACTGAGGCCGGTGATAAGGCAGCTCGATGGTATAGCTCCCCACAGGTGGAGCTAGGTCTCAGGGCAGCGTATGCAGGTGGAATGCAGGACAGGCGAGACCCAGCTGGGTCAGAGCAAGAACGGGAACGGACACGGTAGTCACTTCAGTACCTTTTACTGGTGGAAATTCAGGCACATCCCGGAGCACTGTAGGGTGAAGGGAGCATATCAGGATCCTCCCCAATGAGCGGGTGTAGGGCCTCCTGTTTCTTGCCTCTGCGTAGTAAGTTTCTGACCTGCCTGGAGCTAGGCCTAACTTTGTCTCTGTCCTGCGCTGGCTGACCTTGTGGTAGGGCCTTCTCTTGGAGTTCACGCTCCCAGTATGCGGGGCCTAAGCGTCTCCTGGCTCTGTTACATATCAGCACCTTAGCGATCCTGGGACTTGTAGTTCTCCAGGGATTCCGGTTATGCCTTACTGGGTCATAGAGATACCGGTAAGCTCGGATCCTGTGTCCGGTAAATGCTTCGGGGTGAGCTGGTTAAGCTCCTCTGCCCCTTATGTACTAACTTGCCACTCGCCTTCGGCCTACTCGGGCCCTCACTAGGCTACACACACTAACGGCAGCTTGCCGCGCTTCACTGATCTTACGGCACCGGCACACCTTAAGCTCTATCTGGGCTCCCTGAATCTAGCAAGCAGGAGCCTCGTGCTCCACTGCTGAACTATTAACTGCGTTCTCTAGACTAGACTGAGCTCCACTGCAGACTGACCTCTCTTAGGCTTCTCTACTGCAGGAACTCTTCAGAGGAACTGAACTGCCTAGCTCCACCTTCCCTATTTATATCCCTAACGGGCTCCCTCTGCTGGTCTGAGGTGGAAGGTGGAGATGTGTGAATGTTTATGGGGGCCTCTTGTGGAGGATTCCATGAATGCACTCTTCTAGGATCTGTGATACCAAGCGCAGCGGGGCATCACAGATGCTATTGACGACGAGGTTAGGTTGCGCCTTCCTGAACAGAGACGGAGTACTGGAAGCTTGTCAACAACTGCATCCTCAACCACAACTCTGCCTCTGACCACAAGTCGTAGTTGCTCTTCAGGTCACATGTGCTCTAAGCCTTGCATAGCCTGGGCATTTATTCAGATCGATAAGGATGACCCAACTCGTGTTATCTGTAATATTTGTCAGCAAAAGCTAAGTAGAGGCCAAAAAATCCATAGTTTGAGTACTTCATGCATGTACCGTCACATGGATATGAAGCATAAGTTGCAGTGGGAAGCTCACTGTGCTACAATGCGGCCTAGCCGGCTGGGCCAACCACCGTCTGCCCCATCTTGTGCATCCGCAGCCTCTTCATCCTCTGTGACTGGGGGGACAGCAGTCACACATGTTTTTGGACGCAGACCTGCCACCTCTTTACCCGCAACAGCCAGTGTGATTGGCAGGTCGTCAGTTCATTGGGAAGTGGAAACACCTGCTAGTGTTGAGCGCTCTCCGACATCGAGAGCACCACCTTTTGATCAAGGCAACCTAACATGTCCGCCTGCATCTTCCTCACAGACCGGCAGTTTGCCGGGGACACCCTACTCAACACCGTCTAAGCACAACAGCCAGCCCTCGGTCCCTCAGATGTGGAAAAGTAAAAGACCATTTCCTCCTAGCCATGAGAAAGCTAAGAGGTTGAATTTCACCATCTGCAAGCTGTTGGCTACAGAAATGCTGCCTTTCCACCTGGAGGACACAGAGGATTTTCAAGACCTTATGTCCGTCACAGTGCCCCAGTACCAGATGCCCAGTCGGCACTACTTCTCAAAGAAAGGTGTGCCTGCGCTCCACTAGCATGTCGCACACAACATCACCGCTTCTTTGAGAAACTGTGTGTGTGACAGGGTGCACTTCACCACAGACACTTGGACGAGAAGGCATGGACAGGGGCGTTACATGTCGCTGACTGGGCACTGGGTAACTATGGTGACAGCAGGACAAGGGGCTGCTGTCCAAGTCTTACCGTCCCCACGAGTTGTGCGTCAATCCTCTTTATCTCGAAGTTCCTCCACTGCTTCTGCCTCCTCAACCTCCTCTCGGTCCGCCACCTGCACCCAAAGCCTGTCTGGTAATGCCACCTGCTTTCTAATTGCGCAGAAGGAATCCAGCACACCTCCTTACTATGCTGGCAGCAGGGCTCAACGGCATCAGTGTTTACTTTGAAATGTCTGGGAAATGTGAGTCACACAGCTGAGGAGTTGTGGTTAGCTCTGGAGACCCAGTTTCATGAAAGGTTGTCTCCACTGGACCTGCAACCAGGGAAGGCCATGTGCGACAATGCTGCAAACCTGGGTGCGGCAGTTCGCCGGGGCAATGTCACACACGTGCCTTGTATGGCTCATGTGTTGAACCTGGTTGTCCAGCAATTTTTAGCCCACTATCCCGGACTAGATGGCCTTCTGCAGAGGGCACGGTCGCTGTGTGCTCACTTCCGCCGTTTGCATCCCGCAGTTCAACGACTTACTTCTCTACAGAAGTCGTTGGGCCTGCCAGTTCACCGGCTGAAATGCGATGTGCCGACACGGTGGAATTCAACTCTGCACATGTTGCAGCGACTGTGGCAGCACCGACAAGCCCTGGTGCAATACGTTCTGACGTATAGCCTGGGCCAACGAGATCCAGAAGTGGGGCAAATCACGCTGCAGGAGTGGTCTCAGATCAGGGACCTATGAAGTTGACGCGCCCCCTGGGCCATGGGGTACCCTGAGCCGGGCCGGTAGACGCTGGGGGTTGTAGTCACTGTGGCGGTGACCCAGTCCGTGACCCAGGGCGGTCAATCCAAGGGTAATTTGTATATATGGATTTTATAATGTCTGACTACGCCACCTGTGGAGTGCGGCCAAAGGGGCCGCCGCTGCGGAACAGTCCTCTGAAGCTGGTGGTTTTGCAGCAACGGTATTATTACTCACCACAGGAAGAGTGTAGCTTCAGGGCAGTGTGGGTGGATTATGGTGGTTATAGTGCAGGGAGTCAGTAATGAACACAGAGTCCGTGTGATGCCGTCTCAAGATATTACTCACAGTTGTTGTAGTCCAGATTACAGGTACCAGAGCAATCTCCCCCGTCGTGCTGTGCATACTCAGTGAGGGGCTCAGTCCACCCCCAGATAGCTCCGGAGTACTTAGCAGGACCCCCTTCTGTGTGTCCTTTCTCTGGCCTTCTCCCTGCACCTCACACCCAGTGACACTTCTATCCGGTATCCTCGGGCCTTGGCGGGTGACGTGTGTTCCGTCCCCTGGGTCCTATGTGGCTACCTTCTTAGTGAGACTGGTGTGGACTTTGGCCTGCAGTACATGAAATGCAGCAGCCTCCGGTTTCTAGTTGAGCCTTGCTGTTTCTCCGCTAGTTGAGGGACCGGTTCCCCTTATCTGGCCTGACCCCTCTACCTCCTGGTAGCAGCGGGAGTACGGGTGGCCTTCTGCACGGCCCGTAGCCGTAGGGTCCCTTCGGTTCCTGGAGCCTTCCAGCTCCCACTCCTCTCTTCTCTCCTTCAGTCCTGGGCCTCCCAGGCTAGGCCCGCCTCCGGAGCAGAGCTCATGCCTAGTCTCTGCTCCTGTCACTTTTCCTCCTCTGTCTGGCTTGCTCTTTCTAAGATGGCTTCCTATTTATACTCTCCTTGTCATGTGCTCCCCTAAGCTGCTCCCCTAAGCACCCACTACATAGGACCCTCAAACCAGCTAGGGACCTGGGACTGTGCTCTCCCTTAGGAGCAATCTCGCCCTACCCCCAATGCGGGTATGTGTTGGATGCAGGAGTTAGGGTCCCGAGCCATATGCCTTCCTTACCTGAGGGTGAGATACCACACCTCTGGGTGAGATGCAGTAACTCTGTGGCGACTGAACCCTCAGGGGCGCCACACACCCTTCTGCACAGTTTTGAAATGGCGACGAAGATGTTTAGTGCTGACGACGATGCCATTATCAGCATGACTATTCCGGTGATTTACATGCTGGAGCACACATTAAACAGAATTCAGAGTCAGGTGGTGGGACAAGAGGAGGTGGAGGAAGTAGAGGAGGAGTCGTATGCGGAAGGGATAACATCTCCAAGGTCCAGACGGTTGGCAGCACCAAGGCGGCAGGCATGGGAGGGTGGGGGAGAGGGATTAACCAGGGCGCATGGTAGCAGCCAAACTGTTGAGGAAGGTGCAGGAGCCGAGGAAGAAGTGGATGACGAACTGGCGATGGGCATGGAAGACTCATCAGATGAGGGAGACCTTGATCACATTTCTGTTGTGCGAGGTTGGGGGGAGAGGGCAGAGGAAGGAAGCATGATTCTTACCTCGCTACCAACACAACAAGGACTTGGTCCTTCTGGATGCGCAGACACATGAGTGCCTTCTTGCTGCACTACCTGCAACATGACCCCCGGATTGTCAGAATTCGAAGTAATCCCGACTACTGGGTTGCCACACTCTTAGATCCCCGGTACAAAAGTATATTTGCCAAAATAATTCCTGCCATAAAAAGGTATTGACGAATGCAGGAGTATCTGCAGACGCTGTTGCAGAATCTTACATGTGCTTTTCCACAAAACACCAGTGGTGCACGTAGTGAATCTCACAGTTCTAACTTGCCAACGGTGGGACTGTCGAGTCTTCATCACTCAAACAGTAACAGTAACACAGTATCTGCTGGTTACAGCAATTTTGTGGAATCGTTTCACCACTTTTTTAGACCATCCTTTGCAAGGCCACAGGAGACAAGAAGTCTGACACATAGTCAATGCCTAGAGAGGATGGTACAGGAGAATCTCCAAGTGAACATCGAAGCCATGACTGTGTCACTGGACCCTTGCTCATTTTTGTATCCCAATCTGGAAAAATCGCCGGAGCTCGCCACTCACGCCTTGGAGATCTTGTCATGCCATGCAGCCAGCGTTCTCTCTGAACGTGTGTTCAGCGCTGCTGGTGGTGTGCTGACAGATAAGCGCACGCGGCTGTCCACTGAGAATGTAGACAGAATCACGTTCATAAAGATGAACAAATCATGGATTCGCAAGGACATTTCTACCCCTGTGTCATCCTTGGGAGACTAAAAGCTTGGGGATTTGGTAAAATCACCTCACCAACCGTTTTAAGCAACAGTGGGGCAATTGATGCCACTTAACCCTAGAACGCATGACCATAAAAATCTACACTTTCACATACCTGGGGCCCTTTAGGCCCGTGTGCAAATAACATGGAATAACTCAAACTCAAATGACAAACAACTATATACATGAAGAATACCTAGAGTTTCAAAATTCTAACTAAAGTAATCTTGCAGAAAATAGAAAACAATTAACTGGGCGGGCCTGCAAGGCCACAGGTATGCGTTCTAGGGTTAAGTGGTGTCTGTGCCACAATTTTGGGAGTCCCCTTGCTGTGTCTTACGTGACGTTGGCATCGTCAATTCCAGGTGGGTTGGGTCGCACACCCCCCCCCCCCCTTTTAACTGTAAGAAACTACATACACTATGGCTTGGGGTAACACAGATGGTTGAGTCTGAAGAGCTGTTTACTCAGAGGTCTGCTCCAAATCTTCAGTGTCTGCTAGTCAGTGTAGAATTTTTAACTGCATCTAGCCTAGGCAATACTTTGGGCGTAGTAGCCCAGCTGCGAAGCAAGCTGCACCGCCTGTGTATCTAATAAGAATTTTTAAATGAATCTAGCCTAGGCAGACTGTGGGGACCCCCAACCAAACCCAGACGCTCAGCCCCCCTACCGCCCCCCTTTCATGGACAATACAATAATGTAACTCTTACAACTGGATGGGTGAGGATCGGTCACAGCTTTATTAACTCTTTATACTCATTCCATTAGAAAGGCATCTTATTTCTAAAATAATTCAGCTTGTTGCAGCATGCCCTGGGTCCCCACTCCGGCAAGTTGGCCAACAAGTGTAACTCTCCAACCTGTCCTTTCTATTTCCAGGCCACGGAGGATCCAGCGTACTCGTATGCAGGACTCTGACCCCCACCCATCACTCTTAACGCTTGTTCCACTCCGTCCTGGAGTCCTGACAGGAATATGTCCAGTCCAATATCTATTAAGTGAACACCGTCGGGCCGTATGAGGCCTGCTTTATCTCCTTCCAGTTGTCGGTGTCGTATCACTACACCGCCTCTGTCTCTTCTAAATTTTGCCATCCGAATATTTATTACCCGCCTTGTCCATTCGATGGCCGTGATGTCTCGCGCACCTTGCCATACCGCTATCGGCACAATCTCTGACCATACTATAGCTAATTTTGTGAAAAATTCTCTGAAGCGCTCAGTGTCTAGTTTCATTATTGCCATTAGTTATGCGCTCTTGTGATGACCTAGGTTATTTCCCCCGGCCTGTATAACTAAGATGACCGGACCTCTTGCCTCTCTCCCTACCTTGATTACCTCCAGTAGTACCTGTGGCCATAGCAGGCCTCTAATACCTCTCCAGTTGAAATATGTGTTATGAAACTCTAATTTCCTCCCGCCTGGGCGGACTTTCGCCCTTTTTTGTGCCCAATATATATACGAGTGGCCTATCACTCACACTGTTGGCTTAGCGCCACCTGTAAAAGAAACAAACCACGTTAGGATAACAAGTCCGGTCTTATGTATCTCGCCAAACACGTGGATCGCCATCTCCCTATCCTCTGAACTTCCGTTTCTGACAGTCCTGCTCTTGCTGCTTCCGTGGCCGCACCTATGCGGAATGAGTGTGTCCCGTAATCTTTGGGGTGGTTCCCTGCCGATGTTATGCATTTATTAAATATAGCTTGGAACAGGTATCTTGATAATGGCGTTCCATCAATGAGTGATAGGAAGAAATTACTTTGTGATCTGATGGTTAGATATGTTTTTACTATTGTTACCTGACTCAGTGTACCGTTTGTGGGTTGTAGAAGTACCCAAGCACCCCTGCCCGCTGGAACCGTTTTCGATTGGTGTATGCGTAGACGTATTGCATTATTGGCTATGACTACGTCCTGGTGTAATAAGCCTCCACTGGTGGTAATTTTGGATTGAGGGACTAATTCGCTTATACATAGTGCCCCGAAGAAGGCGATCACAAATGCAGTAGACATTAGTGTTGCTTCAAATTGTGAGTGTCATGTTAATGGTGTTAGGGATAAGATGTGAGAAATCAGTTTTAGTGACACGGGACGGGACGTCTACATTCCTGACTTGGCTGACCCCTTTTCCACCCTTTTATGGATTGTCTGATGATGAATCTTTGTCACATCTCCCCAATTCAGTAGTTGGAAGTGAAATGCTACTCCGGTCAGACACCGCTGCGCTGACGCCCCTGATATGCCCCTCATCATTAGCTGGTGGAGAAATTGTATGGTGACTTGTGATCTGGCTTGTTCACATTGGTCAACCGGTCTGCCTGCTACTAGTCGTGTCCACTCTTCCCATGCCTTACCGTATGCTTGCCACGTTGACGGGGCAACTGACGCTCTGATTAATGGCATCAACTATTCGCCACTAGATCCCATAGGTAGGGTGGGCAACTGTTGCCTGATGGGTGGGTGTTGTGGAAGAGCTCTGTGAAAATCTGCCAATTGAATTGTTATAAAGCATTAGCAGCAGCTTTATACCCCTCAGCATAGTGGCTAGCGCGGACCCATACATTGTGTTTTAGGCACAGGAATGCTAGCCTGCGTAGTAGGCCTAGCACTGGGAGAGACGATGATGCCATCTTATTAATGCAGTGCGCTAGGCTGGTGTTTTGTGTTATGAAGCGTATATTTTTGTTAGCCAGGCGCGCGCCCCATATTTCTATTGCTACCACTAGTGGGAAAAATTATTTTCAGGGCTAGATGCAGCTAAAAATTATTATTAATTTCAAAGCTGGTGGAGCTTGGCATAGATGGCCTAATACAATGAGTCCCACACACTGCTAGAAGCCCAAATATTTTTTCAGAGCTAGATGCAGATAAAAATTATTTTTAATTTGCAGCCTGATGGAGGTCAGTATAGATGGACTAATAGAACAAGTCCCACACACAGCTAGAAGCCCAAATATTTTTTCAGAGGTAGATGCAGATAAAAATTATTTTTAATTTGCAACCTGATGGAGGTCAGTATAGATGGACTAATAGAGAAAGTCCCACACACTGCTAGAAGGCCAAATATTTTTTCAGAGCTAGATGCAGATAAAAATTATATTCAATTTGCAACCTGATGGAGGTCAGTATAGATGGACTAATAGAACAAGTCCCACACACAGCTAGAAGCCCAAATATTTTTTCAGAGGTACTGTAGATGCAGATAAAAATTATTTTTAATTTGCAACCTGATGGAGGTCAGTATAGATGGACTAATACAACAAGTCCCACACACAGCTAGAAGCCCAATATTTTTTCAGAGCTAGATGCAGACAAAAAATTATTTTGAATTTGCAACCTGATGGAGGTCAGTATAGATGGACTAATAGAGAAAGTCCCACACGCTGCTAGAAGGCCCAATATTTTTTCAGAGGTAGATGCAGAAAAAAGTATATTCAGTTTGCAACCTGATGGAGGTCAGTATAGATGGACTAATAGAACAAGTCCCACACACAGCTAGAAGCCCAATATTTTTTCAGAGGTAGATGCAGAAAAAAATACATTCAGTTTGCAACCTGATGGAGGTCTGTATAGATGGATTAATAGAACAAGTCCCACACACAGCTAGAAGCCCAATATTTTTTCAGAGGTAGATGCAGAAAAAAATATATTCAGTTTGCAACCTGATGGAGGTCTGTATAGATGGATTAATAGAACAAGTCCCACACACAGCTAGAAGCCCAATATTTTTTCAGAGGTAGATGCAGAAAAAAATATATTCAGTTTGCAACCTGATGGAGGTCTGTATAGATGGATTAATAGAACAAGTCCCACACACAGCTAGAAGCCCAATATTTTTTCAGAGGTAGATGCAGAAAAAAATATATTCAGTTTGCAACCTGATGGAGGTCTGTATAGATGGATTAATAGAACAAGTCCCACACACAGCTAGAAGCCCAATATTTTTTCAGAGGTAGATGCAGAAAAAAATATATTCAGTTTGCAACCTGATGGAGGTCTGTATAGATGGATTAATAGAACAAGTCCCACACACAGCTAGAAGCCCAATATTTTTTCAGAGGTAGATGCAGAAAAAAATATATTCAGTTTGCAACCTGATGGAGGTCTGCATAGATGGATTAATAGAACAAGTCCCACACACAGCTAGAAGCCCAATATGTTTTCAGAGGTAGATGCAGAAAAAAATATATTCAGTTTGCAACCTGATGGAGGTCAGTATAGATGGACTAATACAACAAGTCCCACACACAGCTAGAAGCCCAATATTTTTTCAGAGCTAGATGCAGACAAAAAATTATTTTGAATTTGCAACCTGATGGAGGTCAGTATAGATGGACTAATAGAGAAAGTCCCACACACTGCTAGAAGGCCACATATTTTTTCAGAGGTAGATGCAGAAAAAAATATATTCAGTTTGCAACCTGATGGAGGTCTGTATAGATGGATTAATAGAACAAGTCCCACACACAGCTAGAAGCCCAATATTTTTCAGAGGTAGATGCAGAAAAAAATATATTCAGTTTGCAACCTGATGGAGGTCAGTATAGATGGACTAATACAACAAGTCCCACACACAGCTAGAAGCCCAATATTTTTTCAGAGCTAGATGCAGACAAAAAATTATTTTGAATTTGCAACCTGATGGAGGTCAGTATAGATGGACTAATAGAGAAAGTCCCACACACTGCTAGAAGGCCACATATTTTTTCAGAGGTAGATGCAGAAAAAAATATATTCAGTTTGCAACCTGATGGAGGTCTGTATAGATGGATTAATAGAACAAGTCCCACACACAGCTAGAAGCCCAATATTTTTTCAGAGGTAGATGCAGAAAAAAATATATTCAGTTTGCAACCTGATGGAGGTCAGTATAGATGGACTAATACAACAAGTCCCACACACAGCTAGAAGCCCAATATTTTTTCAGAGGTAGATGCAGAAAAAAATATATTCAGTTTGCAACCTGATGGAGGTCTGTATAGATGGATTAATAGAACAAGTCCCACACACAGCTAGAAGCCCAAATATTTTTTCAGAGGTAGATGCAGATAAAAATTATTTTTAATTTGCAACCTGATGGAGGTCAGTATAGATGGACTAATAGAGAAAGTCCCACACACTGCTAGAAGGCCAAATATTTTTTCAGAGCTAGATGCAGATAAAAATTATATTCAATTTGCAACCTGATGGAGGTCAGTATAGATGGACTAATAGAACAAGTCCCACACACAGCTAGAAGCCCAAATATTTTTTCAGAGGTACTGTAGATGCAGATAAAAATTATTTTTAATTTGCAACCTGATGGAGGTCAGTATAGATGGACTAATACAACAAGTCCCACACACAGCTAGACGCCCAATATTTTTTCAGAGCTAGATGCAGACAAAAAATTATTTTGAATTTGCAACCTGATGGAGGTCAGTATAGATGGACTAATAGACCAAGTCCCACACACTGCTAGAAGGCCAAATATTTTTTCAGAGCTAGATGCAGAAAAAAATTATATTCAGTTTGCAACCTGATGGAGGTCAGTATAGATGGACTATTAGAGAAAGTCCCACACACTGCTAGAAGGCCACATATTTTTTCAGAGGTAGATGCAGAAAAAAATATATTCAGTTTGCAACCTGATGGAGGTCTGTATAGATGGATTAATAGAACAAGTCCCACACACAGCTAGAAGCCCAATATTTTTTCAGAGGTAGATGCAGAAAAAAATATATTCAGTTTGCAACCTGATGGAGGTCAGTATAGATGGACTAATACAACAAGTCCCACACACAGCTAGAAGCCCAATATTTTTTCAGAGGTAGATGCAGAAAAAAATATATTCAGTTTGCAACCTGATGGAGGTCAGTATAGATGGACTAATACAACAAGTCCCACACACAGCTAGAAGCCCAATATTTTTTCAGAGGTAGATGCAGAAAAAAATATATTCAGTTTGCAACCTGATGGAGGTCTGTATAGATGGATTAATAGAACAAGTCCCACACACAGCTAGAAGCCCAATATTTTTTCAGAGGTAGATGCAGAAAAAAATATATTCAGTTTGCAACCTGATGGAGGTCAGTATAGATGGACTAATACAACAAGTCCCACACACAGCTAGAAGCCCAATATTTTTTCAGAGCTAGATGCAGAAAAAAATTATATTCAATTTGCAACCTGATGGAGGTCAGTATAGATGGACTAATAGAATGATGCTATGCCCAAAAGATTTTACTTCACTAGGTGCAGTAAAAAAATTGGTATTCTATACACAGGTGGTATATCTTGCAACACAGATAGGCTACTCCACTGACTAACACACTCTGCAATAGGCCAAAAAGGATTAGCTTTGCTAGATTCAGCCAAATGCTGTGAAAAAAACTTGCACAGCACTGGCACAGACCTGCCTGGCAAAAACTGATAGGAACTGATGTAACCTAGTCCTGAAAAGGACTCCAATTACAATTAGTCTTTACTCCCACAATCTATCTATTTAAGAGCACAGACCTGCCTGATAAAAGTCGTAGGAAATGCTGTAACCTAGTCCTTAAAAGGACTGCAATCACAACTATTCCCTACTCCCAAGCTATCTGTAGATTTGTGCGAAAATTGGCTTGAAATTAACAAGGTATAGCGCACACAGCAACAGCGGTGCCGTCTAACACGCAGCTGCAGCAGTGAGAAAATGGTGGCGACGGGGAAAATGGCTTGGTCTTATAGGGCAAGGACATGTGACATACACTGCCAATGACACATGCCCTTGCTTGTGTGAAAAAAAGCACTTCGCTCCGTGTGTGCGCTGCTGATAGGCTGACAGATTGCACCTCCCCACTGCAAATGCGGGAAAGAGAAAAAAAAAATGGAGATCTTCATTGTTCCTGCAGAGATCCATCCCCTGCCCCTCCCCGCACCCCGCTGTACACTCAAACTGCGTATTAACATTAATTTTCATCATTACTGAGAAAAAATCCAGTTATGATTTTGGTGCACGAACAGTTATCGAACATAACCTCGAACAGCCAAATTTTTCTCAAATTGTTCGTGTTCGCCGAACGGCTCGAACACCGCCCAAAACAGCTCGAATTTGAGATTGGCGAACAGTTCGAGTAGAACAACGCTCATCTCTACAGTGCAGCTGTTACTGTCTTTTCCTACCTATCTATATACTGTCGTTGTCTTACGGTGTGTCACTGCCATGCACCGTCCATGACGGGCTGGCCGACGTCAGCTGCCGGCCTCTGATTGGCCTTTGGCATGGATTGTAGTGCAGGGAGCCAGTTGGTCTCGGAGACACATCCCCCCCTATAGCTTGCTATATACAGTATGAACCCCCTATAGCTTGTTATATAAAGTATGAGCCCCCATAGCTGGTTATATACAGTATGAGCCCCCCTATAGCTTCTTACATACAGTATGAGCCCCCCATAGCTGGTTATATACAGTATGAGCCCCCATAGCTGGTTATATACAGTATGAGCCCCCTATAGCTTGTGATATACAGTATGAGCCCCCCATAGATTGTTATATACAGCATGAGCCCCCATAGCGTGTTATATACAGTATGAGCCCCCTATAGCTTGTTATATACAGTATGAGCCCCCATAGCTGGTTATATACATTATGAGCCCCTCACAGCTGGTTACATACAGTATGAGCCCCCATAGCTGGTTATATACAGTATGAGCCCCCCTATAGCTTGTTATATACAGTATGAGCCGCCATAGCTGGTTATATACAGTATGAGCCCCCCATAGCTGGTTATATACAGTATGAGCCCCCACAGCTGGTTATATACAATATGAGCACCCCATAGCTGGTTATATATGACGCGCCCCCTGGGCCAGTGTTGTTAGGGATACCCGGAGCCGGATCAGATGGGGGTTGTAGTCTCCGAGTGGCTGTGACCCGGTCCGTGCCCAGGGTGTCAAGCTCAGAGTGTGGCAGTCCTACAGATGTTATTAGTTCTTTGTGTCGACTACGCCACCCGTTGATTTGCGGTCAATACAGCCGCCGCTGCAGCAGAGTCCACTGAGGCTGATGATGTGAGTGCAGCTTAGGTAGTATAACCCCCAACGGGAGGGGTATAGCCTCAGGGGGTCAGCCGTGGAGGATGGTGGTTGTGAAGGTGCAGCAAGGAGACTCAGAGGCATAAAATGCAGTTCCAGGGTTTTACTTACTGGTGTTGCTCGGGTCACTGTCCCGGTGGAAGGGGGACCATGTGCTGCACGGGGATTCCTCCTGGTCCGGCTCTTCTGCTCCGCGCTCCTTATCTGCGCTTGCTGTTCCCGGACCCGCCTCTCTCTCCGCTCCCTCTCGAAGACCTCGAGCTGCTGCCGGCAGCACTCTGCACGCTCTGCTGCGGCCGCCCGAGTCTCCTGAGTGAACCCCATGAGGTCTTCTCCGGTGGGGTCCCACTCGAACTGTGCCTCCTCCAGCGGGGGCGAGGTCCTCTTTACAGGCTTCGGAGCCGGAATCAGGGGCTCGTCTAGGGGTCTCTCTTTCCGGAGTCGGGGATGGTGAAACTCCGGTGGCCATATAAAGGGCTGCCCATCCGGGCACGTATGCTGGGCAAATAGATTTTCACCCAGGTGCGGCACTCTAGATGTTGAGGGCGCGTTGATGGTAGTGGCGCCCGGGTCGACCAGGCCTTGCGACCAGGCTTGGGGCACCCTAAAGGCAAAGGGCACCGTAAGAACGGCGGCGCCCGTGGTTACTCGGCCCTGCGGCCAGGCCGGTGGCTCCGCGGAGGTAGGGGGCGCTGTTGGAATGGCGGCGCCCGGGTGTACTAGGCCTTGCGACCAGGCCGGTGGTATTTCCTGCTTGGCCACACTCGAGGTCGAGGCGTGTGACGTCACAGGGGTCGCGGCCGCGGTTTCCGGTTGAGGCCTAGTCGGCGGCGGTGACGATGCAACGACGGGCACGGCAGGGGGAATTTCGGGCTCTGCGACGGGGAGCTGGGGCAGGCATGCGGTTTCCCGGCTCGGGGTAGAGACGTCCCCTTTACCTGCCTCCGTCCGTTCAGCTCCCTTCTCGGCGCCGTCTCCTGCCTTCATTCCTCCTGCGCCATCCTCAGAGGTGGTCTGTCTCCTCGTCTCGGGTGGCGTGCTCCGCTGACGGATTTCGGTCTGCTGGGCCATCTCTCGGCTCCACTCCGCCAACGTCTCTCGCTGTACCCGGGCCATCCTCCGTGCGAGGCCCTCCAGCGCGGTCTGTGCACACTCCCGGTCTCGGGGGAGCTGTGCTAGGATCTCCAGCAGGCCTTCTGGAGTGGCGACCTGCAACAGGCTCCTGACCACTGGGTCGGTGCTGCCTGACTCTCCCTCCATCTCCGGGTAGGCTCTCTCTGGACTCTCTTCCAGACGTCTTGTCTCCGGGTGCACTCTCTCCAGACTGCTCCAGGCTGCACCCATCTTCGTTCTCTTGTTCTGTCTCCGCCCACATTGAGGGTGGTCCCGGGGCAACTTCAGTTCCAGGGGCAGTTCTCTTACGCTGATGGACACTTCCAGCATCACAGTCTCTGTTGGTGGGCGCGGTTTCCGCTTTTGGCGCCATTCTTCGACCTGGCCCACGATGGGAGGTGACCTCTTGCCACCCTCTGGCACGCCCATAATGGCGTCCGCTCTTCCAAGGCGGGAAATCTTTGGAAATGGCGGGAATCGTCTCCCAGTGGCGGGAAACTCCATGGATGGCGGGAAAAAGCTGCAAATGGCGGACAACCGGCGGGAAACGACCTGTGATGGGGCCCGATGGCGGGGACCCTCCGGAACCAGCAGGAGACTTCTTTTTGAGGTAATGGTGTACTTTTCTTCAGGCACGCAGTACCCGGTGGTTGTGGGCACGAAATCCTGCTGACTACGCCAAAGTTGACGCGCCCCCTGGGCCAGTGTTGTTAGGGATACCCGGAGCCGGATCAGATGGGGGTTGTAGTCTCCGAGTGGCTGTGACCCGGTCCGTGCCCAGGGTGTCAAGCTCAGAGTGTGGCAGTCCTACAGATGTTATTAGTTCTTTGTGTCGACTACGCCACCCGTTGATTTGCGGTCAATACGGCCGCTGCTGCAGCAGAGTCCACTGAGGCTGATGATGTGAGTGCAGCTTAGGTAGTATAACCCCCAACGGGAGGGGTATAGCCTCAGGGGGTCAGCCGTGGAGGATGGTGGTTGTGAAGGTGCAGCAAGGAGACTCAGAGGCATAAAATGCAGTTCCAGGGTTTTACTTACTGGTGTTGCTCGGGTCACTGTGTACAGCAGTGACCACCCAAGCCGTGCTGCGTCCACCAGGTCCTGGACTCGGTCAACTCCCAGGCAACTCCGGAGTGTGGTCCTGAGCTCCTTTCTGTCTCTCCCTTCTTCTGGCCGTTCCCACCAGGGATCCACCTAAGTCCGGCTCCCTCGGGCCTCTTGTTGGTCAAGCCTCCTCTGGGCTCCCTGACCCTATTCTTGGTCTGCCTTCCGGGTGGATTTAGTGGGTGATCGTGGCAGATCCTGCCCACGACCTCCGGTTCCTGGCTAAGGTGTGCTGTAGCCTCTGCCAGCTTGGGATCCGGTACCCTGTTGCCGACCCTTCACCCTATTAGCTCTCTTATGGGCTCTTGGGGTCCCCTCTGCGCCTCTGGGTCTCTCTCTCTTCTCCTCTGCTCTGCTTCTCAGGTTACACTCTGACAGACTGACGTCTCACAGACTGACAACTGACTGACTGACTGACCCTGATCTAAGATGGTGCCCACCTTAAATACTCCCTCTATGTGTGAGCTCAGGTGACCAGCACCCAATGAGCTCCTAACTTTACCCAGGCTGCTCCCCCTATCTGCCCCTACACTACTGGGATGTTCCACCCCCCCCTCCCACAACAGCCAGGAACAGACACTGTCGTACCTGCACATTTCTCTAGTGGGAGTACCATCGGTCTGTTCCCCGGAAATGGGATGTGTGTAGTGCATGCAGCCTACTAGCTCAGTTCCACACTCCATCCTTACCCGGGAGTGGAATATCACACCTCTGGGTTGAGGTGCAATACCCCTGTAGCAGCAGAGTCCTCAGGGTGCTACATATACAATATAAGCCGCCCATAGCTGGTTATATTTAGTATGAGTCCCCATAGATGGATATATATATATATACAGTACAGACCAAAAGTTTGGACACACCTTCTCATTTAAAGATTTTTCTGTATTTTCATGACTATGAAAATTGTACATTCACACTGAAGGCATCAAAACTATGAATTAACACATGTGGAATTATATACTTAACAAAAAAGTGTGAAACAACTGAAAATATGTCTTATATTCTAGGTTCTTCAAAGTAGCCACCTTTTGCTTTGATGACTGCTTTGCACACTTTTGGCATTCTCTTGATGAGCTTCAAGTGGTAGTCACCGGAAATGGTTTTCACTTCACGGGTGTGCCCTGTCAGGTTTAGTAAGTGGGATTTCTTGCCTTATAAATGGGGTTGGGACCATCAGTTGTGTTGTGCAGAAGTCTGGTGGATACACAGCTGATAGTCCTACTGAATAGACTGTTAGAATTTGTATTATGGCAAGAAAAAAGCAGCTAAGTAAAGAAAAACGTGTGGCCATCATTACTTTAAGAAATGAAGGTCAGTCAGTCCGAAAAATTGGGCAAACTTTGAAAGTGTCCCCAAGTGCAGTTGTAAAAACCATCAAGTGCTACAAAGAAACTGGCTCACATGAGGACCGCCCCAGGAAAGGGAGACCAAGAGTCACCTCTGCTTCTGAGGATAAGTTTATCCGAGTCACCAGCCTCAGAAATCGCAGGTTAACAGCAGCTCAGATTAGAGACCAGGTCAATGCCACACAGAGTTCTATTAGCAGACACATTTCTTCAACAACTGTTAAGAGGAGACTTTGTGAAGCAGGCCTTCATGGTAAAATAGCTGCTAGGAAACCACTGCTAAGGACAGGCAACAAGCAGAAGAGACTTGTTTGGGCTAAAGAACACAAGGAATGGACATTAGACCTGTGGAAATCTGTGCTATCGTCTGATGAGTCCAAATTTTAGATCTTTGGTTCCAACCACCGTGTCTTTGTGCGACGCAGAAAAGGTGAACGCATGGACTCTACATGCCTGGTTCCCACCGTGAAGCATGGAGGAGGAGGTGTGATGGTGTGGGGGTGCTTTGCTGGTGACACTGTTGGGGATTTATTCAAAATTGAAGGCATACTGATCCAGCATGGCTACCACAGCATCTTGCAGCGGCATGCTATTTCATCCGGTTTGCGTTTAGTTGGACCATCATTTATTTTTCAACAGGACAATGACCCCAAACACACCTCCAGGCTGTGTAAGGTCTAGCTGACCAAGAAGGAGAGTGATGGGGTGCTACGCCAGATGACCTGGCCTCCACAGTCACCAGACCTGAACCCAATCGAGATGGTTTGGGGTGAGCTGGACCGCAGAGTGAAGGCAAAAGGGCCAACAAGTGCTAAGCATCTCTGGGAACCCCTTCAAGATTGTTGGAAGACCATTTCCGGTGACTACCTCTTGAAGCTCATCAACAGAATGCCAAGAGTGTGCAAAGCAGTCATCAAAGCAAAAGGTGGCTACTTTGAAGAACCTAAAATATAAGACATATTTTCAGCTGTTTCACACTTTTTTGTTAAGTATATATTTCCACATGTGTTAATTCATAGTTTTGATGCCTTCAGTGTGAATGTACAATTTTCATAGTCATGAAAATACAGAAAAATCTTTAAATGAGAAGGTGTGTCCAAACTTTTGGTCTGTACTGTATATAATTAAAAAAATAAACACAACACATACCTCGCTCCCGTACCCCAGACGCTGTGCTCCAGATGGTACCCGGGGCCATTCCTGCTCTGCCTGACGTCATGAGGCAGGGCAGGCCCAGCATCTGCGCGCGATGGTGACAATATGAGGCCGCGGCGGCCGGCTAGGAGCGGCTTGGTCGTGACATGAGTGGGAAAACAGACGCGCCCGGCCGCCTGCGCTGTGTATGCTGAGTCCGCTCTGCCTGACGTCATGCGGAAGGGCGGGCTCAGCATAATTCAAGCCGCCTGCTGCCGCGAGCCCGCAGCGGTCACTTAAATAACACATTGGATTGCCAATTATAATGGGGGCAATTCATGGACCCCCCGGAGCCTCAGGCCCTGGGCGGTAGCCCAGATTGCCCTCATTATAATCCGCCTATGCTCACCTTGCCTCTTGATTGCTGCTGGCTCTCTGAGGAACACTGACCAATCTTCTATCAGTCTGATGCTCATTGGTCAGTGCTCTTCTCCTGCATGACACGCCCCTTTGACCTGTATTGGTGTCAGTTTACGCCAACACAGTTCAATGCAGCAGTAGCAGGAGATCCAGGGCTCTAAGCAAAACGTTCGGGGCTGGAGCCCCAGATCTTTGATGGTAGCGATGCCCCTGACCAGCATTCTGATAGGGGACATGGCAGACCCCCATCTACCTCCGCAGTCATCTGTTAGGGGCCCCCATAAATATTAGGTTAAGTTCAAATAATATTTTATTTGAGGATTTTACCCATAGACTTGAATGAGATGAGGAAAATCTGCAGAGAGCAAACACTTTTTGTATTTTTATTGCATTTCTGCAGTGAAAAGTTAATAAATGCACATGTAACCTGCACATGACTGTATCAGTGAGGTCCACATAACAGCAAGCCTAAAAATACAGTGTGGATGTGGCCACGGGGGGATCTGAGGCCACAACCCCAGCACCGCCTGGTCACTAAGCTCTGAGCCACCAAACCTGTAGGAAAAAGTGTGTGCAGCGGAGAGACCACTTCATGTCACGAGTTCCAGTTATGTATCACCACATATGAGAACTCTCAGGTAAGGTGGGCTGCCTTGTAAACCATGTAATCGTATGTGCACATGGCAAGTACCTGGATCACTAAGTACGGTAATCCCCAAACAGATACCTGCGTCACTCCCGTGCCCTCCATGCAAATGCCTGGATGACGACCTCAATCTCTGCTCCGCACACAATTATACAGGAGAACTTCAGCTCTATTTATGGGCCTGTAATGGAGAATTTTTTACCTTAGGGAGACAAAAAAAAACAAAACTCAAAAGTAACGTGCTGACAATATGACCCGCCCCTGCTGACAAATTCACCTGCCCCTGCTGACAAATTGACCCGCCCCTCCTGACAAATTGACCTGCCCCTCCTGACAAATTGACCCGCCCCGGCTGACAAATTCACCCGCCCCTGCTGACAAATTGACCCGCCCCTCCTGACAAATTGACCTGCCCCTCCTGACAAATTCACCCGCCCCTCCTGACAATATGACCCGCCCCGGCTGACAAATTGACAAGCGTTCTGATTGGCTGGCTGTAGAATGCTGCATCTGCAGCTACTAGGCATTGGAGGGAGGGTGCATAAGATGGCAGGGGGCAGCGCCACCATGAAGGAGTTAAAAAACTAATATTAATTTCCCCCTGCATCATCGCTGGACCAAATATCAGTATCACAATTTTTATTTGGAGAGGATGGGAGGGGAAAGATGGTGGAGGTTCAGGAGTCGCCCGTGTGCTGCATGGGCGGAGGAGCACTGAGTATCTCCCTGCTACCACAGGAAAGAATGAATCCTAGAGGACAGGTAAAGGACCTGTGAGGACGTCATGCCCATGTGACTCATATAGGAGGAGCCATCATCCCATGCAAGTTTGCAGGAAGTGAAGTGGGGGGTTCATGGTATGTAGGCTGTATATGGGGGGTGCAGGCTGTATATGGGGGGTGCAGGCTGTATGAGGGGTACATGGAGTTTAGGCTGTATATGGGAGGTACATGGAGTGCAGGTTGTATATGGGGGGGTGCAGGCTGTATATGTGGGTACATGGTGTGCAGTCTGTATATGGGGGGTGCAGGCTGTATATGTGGGTACATGGTGTGCAGCTTGTATATGGGGGGTGCAGGCTGTATATGTGGGTACATGGTGTGCAGCTTGTATATGGGGGGTGCAGGCTGTATATGTGGGTACATGGTGTGCAGTCTGTGTATGGGGGGTATATGGAGTGCAGGCTGTATATGGGGGGTGCAGGCTGTATATGGGGGTACATGGTGTGCAGGCTGTATATGGGGGGTGCAGGCTGTATATGGGGGTACATGGTGTGCAGGCTGTATATGGGAGGTGCAGTCTGTATATGGGGGTACATGGTGTGCAGGCTGTATGAGGGGTACATGGGGTGCAGGCTGTATATGAGGGGTACATGGTGTGCAGGCTGTATATGGGGGGTATATGGAGTGCAGGCTGTATATGGGGGGTGCAGGCTGTATATGGGGGTACATGGGGTGCAGGCTGTATATGGGGGGTGCAGGCTGTATATGGGGGTACATGGTGTGCAGGCTGAATATGGGGTGTGCAGGCTGTATGAGGGGTACATGGGGTGCAGGCTGTATATGGAGGGTGCAGGCTGTATGAGGGGTACATGGGGTGCAGGCTGTATATGGGGGGTGCAGGCTGTATGAGGGGTACATGGTGTGCAGGCTGTATATGGGGGGTGCAGGCTGTATATGGGGGTACATGGTGTGCAGGCTGAATATGGGGTGTGCAGGCTGTATGAGGGGTACATGGGGTGCAGGCTGTATATGGAGGGTGCAGGCTGTATGAGGGGTACATGGGGTGCAGGCTGTATATGGGGGGTGCAGGCTGTATGAGGGGTACATGGTGTGCAGGCTGTATATGGGGGGTGCAGGCTGTATATGAGGGTACATGGAGTGCAGGCTGTATATGGGGGGTGCAGGCTGTATATGGGGGTACATGGTGTGCAGGCTGTATATGGGGGGTGCAGGCTGTATAAGGGGGTACATGGTGTGCAGGCTGTATATGGGGCGTGCAGGCTGTATGAGGGGTACATGGGGTGCAGGCTGTATATAAGGGGTTGATCACTCCCTGAGGGAGCTGAGTGACTGAGCGGGAGGCGGCGGCAGCAGCATCGACAGCATGAACCCGTGTTAGTAAGTTTTCCTGTTTATTTAATGAGGACTTATACCACTTATACCATAGCCTCTTCACATTCATTTGCCACTGTTGCTTCAGTAAGGCTAAGTGCCCACGATGCAGAAAGGCTGCTGATTTTTTCTGCATTTCCCTGGCAGCAAAAACGCATACGGATTTTACATGCGTTTTTACTGCCAGGTAGAAGCATTTGTCAAGCGTTTTTGCATGCATTGTCGCATGCGGGTTATCAAGCGCTTTTCTAAGCGATTTAGCATCACTTGGAAAAGTGCTTGACAACTTGGTCACATTACATATATATATATATATATATATATATATATATAAATCGGCATGGATTTATACAGTGTGATCAAGTTAATAGTTAAAAAAAGAATAAAAATGTAAAAATAAAAAACATACTCACCTTCTGATGGCCGCCAGTCTCCTTCTTCGGTGCGTCCGGTGTCTTGGGCGGCTAGCGATGGTGTAAAAGGACCTTCCATGCCGACGTCAGCAGTCGCGTGACCTATCACATGACTAAATGACGTCATGGAAGGTCCTTTTACACCCTCACGAGCTACCGGGGAACCAGGACGCACCGGAGAGAAGACCGCGGGCCATTAGAAGGTAAGTATAATTTTTTTTTTATTTTAAATTCTTTTTTTTTTACAGGTACTATGGTACCCGGGTCTGGATGAGAGTCTCCTCTTCTCCAGACCTGGGTACCATCCGCACATTGAATCGCTTCATTTAGTCATGCGGATATTATGCGATTCAATGCAAGTCAATGGTGGCGAAAACGCCGCGTTTCTGCAAAAATAATGGACATGCTGCAGATTTTTCCGCAATGATAACCGCAGCGGAAATTTCCACAGCATGTGCACAGCACATGCGGATTGTCATTGGGGACCATGGGGCACGTAAAACCAACTGTTTTTTAAGCGTTTTTGCTGCAGAAATTCAGCGGCAAAAATGATTGAAAAATGGATAGTGGGCACGCAGCCTTACTCTTTATCTTCTCTATTTACCTACCGTAGGTCCACACTACGACCCCTTTATACTTAAGTGTTATTTGTGCTTAAGTAAATCTTACTCTGCACTTAATAATAATGATAATTTTTATTTTTATAGCACCAACATATTCTTCAGCACTTTACAATTTTAGGGGGCACTTTTTGTATTTGCACTTATTGTCTATGTGCCACTGCATAATTGTGCTTGAGTTTTCTTCTGGCAGCGATGTCGGTATTTTTTTTTGATAATCTGAATTGTGATGAGCGAGCATGCTCGCTATTTCTCGGTGCTCGCCCGAGCAAGTTTTAGGCTGTCTACGGACCGCCGGGGGGAGCCACCTGAAAAATGCTCGAGTTTCCCATAGACTTACATTGGACTCGTTGCTTGGGACGAGCACCTGAGTATTCCAATTTGCTCGACCTGAGTAATGAGTACCCGAGCATTTTAGTGCTCACTCATCACCATTCAGGAGTAGTGATGAGCGAGCATGCTTGCTACTTCTCAGTGCTCGCCCGAGCATCTCACTGCTCGAGATGCTCGGCGCTTGCCGAGTATTTCGGGGGTTGCTCGGCGGGAGCTTGGGTCCTCTCCCTGCATGTTTGGCGCTCTTTACAGAGCCAATCAACATGTAGGGATTGTCTGCCACACACTGTAATGCCGCAGCCTTGTTGGTTGTGGCATTGCAGTGATTGGCTGACCGCACAGCGCATCAGGTCTATATCAGACCTGGCGCCGCCATGCTCGTCACAGTCACTCCGGAATCAGACAGTGTAGGGAGAGGTGCTGCTGAGCTAGGGAGAGATTTGGTTGTTTATTAGTTAGTGTAGGTATTCTACAAGATTCTATACATATCCATCTCCACTAACAGTCCTAATGAGGTCTAATCCAGCTGCAGAGATATCAGTGCTAGGCAGGCAGGCAGGGTATATAGCAGACTGCAGTGCACATAGCAAGAGGGTCCACTCCAGTTTTGTCTGCTGGTGCTTTTACAGATATTTGTAGAAATAGCCCCAGGTATCAGGGGCCAGGAATATTTTTTTTTTATCTTAATCCTGATTATTTGCTTAAAAAGCAATCCAGAGAACACAGTTTTTCTGCACCAATTGCTTGTTGGCACTGCAGAATACAGCCAGGTCCTTTCCATATTACAGCGCTAAAAATCCAGCTATTTAAAACTGGGGTTTGTCCGTCACACGGATCACATATAATTGCGCTGAAAATTCTGCCATTTCTGGCCTCCATTAGAATTTTGTTGCAATGTGTCAGCGAACTTATTGACATGAGGTTGGCGCTGTTAAAAATTGTTACCTACAGGCCAGCTATTTAAAACTATGGTTTGTCCATCACATGCATCACATATAAGTTCGCTCCAAATTCAGCCATTTGTAGTGAGCGTGGAAAACATTGCCCTCCATTTAAAATGGGCAAGGCACGTGGCAAGGGATGGGGAACTGGACGTGATGGTGCATGCAGAGGCCGAGGCCATGGGCAAGCTGAAATTGTGGCACAACAAACACCCACATCTTCTCGCTTGACCTTCCTGTCCCAATTAATAGGGGACCGCAGAACACCACTATTGAACATAGAGCAGTGTGAAAAGGTTATTGGTTGGATAGCAGATAATGCTTCCAGTCACTTAGCCACCACCACCATCACCCCGACTTCCACACAGTCAAGTCTCAGTAGCCGTGAGTCTGGACCTCATATTCCTCACCCTGATCCTCCTTTCTCCCACCATGCCGAGTGCCCAGAGACAACTAATCCCACACTTGGACACTCCGAAGAGCTGTACACTCTTCCATTTCAAGATTCGGGCCTCTCGCCCTGTCCACTTGAAGCGGAGCAAGAGGAGATCGCATGCAGCAATGCCCAAATATTTCAGAAGCCACGGTCATATGAAGGCGACGGTGGGAAAGTGTCACAAGAGGTGGACGATGATGAGACACAATTGCCAGAACATCAGGAGGAGGACCAGGGTGCGGAAGTGGAAGACGAGGTTGTGGATGATATAGTAACTTGACCCAACCTGGCAGGAGGACATGCAGAGCAAGGACAGAAGCACACAGTCGAAGGGAGGCAGAGCACCCCAACAGGCAGGAAGAAGCAGTGTGGTAGCCGCAGACTGAAGGCACCAACACGACAGAAGTTGCCAGTACAACTGTTAGGTCTTCCCAAGTCTGGTTGTTTTTTAAAAACTCTGCAGATAACCCCAAAAAGGCCATTTGCACCACCTGCCAGGCCAGCATCAGCTGGGGTAGCAAAACTACAAGCCTGACCACCACCAGCATGATCAGGCACACGGCAGCAAAGCACCCGACTTTGTGGGCCGAACCCCAGGGTCCAGGAACAGTGTCTGCGGGTGACACCACTGCTTCTTCCACTGCTGTGCGTGCAAGCCACTCCCCTGTCCATAGTGCATGCGAAGATGCCTCTTGCCCTTCACCTGTCGTTGCACACTTTCAACTAGCACCATCAGCATGCACGTCCTTGTCCCAGCGCAGCATTCAGTTGTCCATACCCCAGTCCTTGGAACGCAAGCGCAAATACGCAGCCAATGCCCCACCGGCCACACTACTAAATTCCCACATTTTGTGACTGCTTACGCTCGAAATGTTGTCTTGCAGGCTCATGGAGACGGAAGCTTTCCGCAAACTGATGGCGGCGGCAGTCCCTCGGTACTCGGTCCCCAGCCGCCACTATTTCTCCCTGTGTGCTGTTCCCACATTACACAATTACGTGTCCCACATTAGCATTGCCCTCAACAACGCCGTTACTAGGAAAGTCCACCTAACCACGGACATGTGGACAAGTGCTTGTGGGCAGGGATGGTACATCTCGCTGATGGCACACTGGGTTAACATAGTGGAGGCCGGGACCCAGTCGGACCTTGGGACGGAACACATCCTCCTGACTCCTGACATCCTCCTGATTGCGGGCCCTAGGTCAATTAGGGTTGCCCCCACAGTCTACATCACCTGCACTTCATCCTCCTCAGCCTCCTCCTCCTCTTCAGCCTCCATCTCTGAAATGACCACATCAGTCATAAGCTGGAAGCACTGCAGCACTGCCTCAGCCAAGCGTCAACAGGCTGTGCTGAAGTTAATATGCTTCGTGACAAACCGCACTATGCTGAAGAGTTGTGGACAGCTCTGAAAGAGCAGGCAGATCTGTGGTTCACACCGCTGAACCTACAGCCAGGCATGGTCGTGTGTGACAATGTCTGGAAATTGGTGGCGGCTCTGAGGCGAGGCGAGCTCACACATGTACCATGCCTGGCCCATGTGCTTAACCTCGTGGTTCAGCGGTTTCTCAAAACCTACCTGGAGCTGCTGGATCTGCTTGTCAAAGTACGCCGCCTGTGTGCCCATTTTAGAAAGTCAGCTACAGCTTCCGCCACCCTTGCCGTGCTTCAGCAGCGTTTGCAGCTTCAGGCTCATTGACTGATGTGTGATGTCCCAACGCATTGGAACTCTACACTGCAGATGTTGGGAAGGATTTGTGAGCAGAAGAGGGCAGTTGTTGACTACTAGCATCAACAAGGCCGTCGGTATTCAGTTCAGACTCAACACATACCTCAGGAGTGGACATGGATGTCAGATATATGTACCATCCTCAAAAATTTTGAGAACTCCACCAAGATGGTGAGCGGCGATGACGCCATAATTAGCGTCACTATCCCGCTTCTCTGTCTTCTGAAACGCTCTCTGCTCACAATCAAAGAGGATGCGTTGCAGGCGGAGCTCGATGAGATGGAGCAAGGAGCCATACAGGGTGATTACACACAGCCCAGCCTCATCTCATCCCAATGTGGATTCGGTGACAATGAGGAAGAGGAGGAGGAAGCTAACAGGAGCTAGTTTCATGCGCTATAGACGGTACTACCTGCACAACTGTCATACCGTCTGTTCAGCGTGGATGGCCTGAGGACAGGGAGAAGGAGGAGAGCATGGTCTGTCGTCCTCTTGGTGAGGACACGGAAGTCTTACCTGTTAGCAATCTGGCAGGCATGGCTGAGTTTGTTACGCTGCCTTTCCTGTGACCCTTGCGTTCTCAAAATTTTGGGTGACAGTCATTATTGGTTGGTGACACTTCTTGACCCACGCTACAAGGAGAACTTTATATCTCTTATTCCTGAGGCGGACAGGTCTACAAAAATGGGGCTGTACCAGAAGGCCCTTTGTTGCAGAACTATTAAAAAAATTCCCATCTGAAAACGCTTGTGTGACGCCCAGCTGCGCTTGGTATTACAGATCCTAGAAGGGTGTATTGAAGGATTCCTCCACAAGAGGCCCCCATAACCATTCACACATCTCCACCTTCCACCTCAGATCACCAGAGGGAGCCCGTTAGGGATAGATAAATAGGGATGGTGGGGCCAGGCAGTGCAGTTCCTCTGGAGAGTTCAGCAAGTACAAACCTGAATGCAGAGTCGAGCTCAGTTAGTCTAGACTGGAGTTGACAGAAAGCAAACCTGTTGACAGAGTTCCTGCAGTGCAAAAGCCTGAAAGAGGTCAGTCTGCAGTGGAGCACAGTCCAGACTCAGTTGTAGCTCAGAGCAGTGAGCTTTAGGTGTGCCGGCGCCATAAGATCGGTGAAGCGCGGCAAGCTGCCGTTAGTGTGAGTAGCCTAGTGAGGGCCCGAGTAGGCCAAAGGCGAGTGGAGAGTTAGTACATAGGGGGCAGAGGAGCTTAACTGGCTCACCCCGAAGAATTTACCGGACACCGGGTCCGAAGTTTACCGGGATCTCTATGAGCCAGTAAGATATAACCGGAATCCCTGGAGAACTACAAGTCTCAGGATCGCTAAAGTGCTGATACGTACCAGAGCCAGGAGACACTTAGGCCCCGTAAGTCGGGAGCGTGTAATCCAAGAAAAGGCCCTACCACAAGGTCAGCCAGCGCAGGACAGAGACAAAGTTAGGCCTAGCTCGAGGCAGGTCAGAAACTTACTACGCAGAAGCAAGAAACAGAAGGCCCAAAACCCGCTCATTGGGGAGGATCCTGACATGCACCCTTCACCCTACAGTGTTCCGGGACGTGCCTGAATTTCCATCAGTAAAAGGTACTGAAGTGACTATCATGTCTGTCCCTGTTCTTGCTCTGACCCTTTTGGGTCTCGTCTGCCCTGCATACCCCGTCATACACTGCCCTGAGGCCTAGCTCCACCTGTGGGGAGCTATACCATCAAGCTGTCTTATCATCAGCCTCAGAGGACTGCGCAGCGCTGGTGATCCTCACCAGAAGCCACAGGTGGCGTCACGAACTCTTTCTTAAAAAAATAAACAAACTATCCCCTTTTTAAAGGAGCGACCTCAGGGTACGGGCCCGGGAGCCGACCACCGCGACATCCCTAAAGGCCAGGCTAAAGGCCCGGGTACCGAGTTATCCCCATCCCCCTGGGCTAGTCACTTGCGGCAGAGGTCACAGTTCGTTGGACAACCAAGGACTACAGGCGAGAGAGACACAACTTCAATCCAGCAGAGGCAGGGGAACACTGTCAAAGTTCTGGAAGAGTTTTCTTAGCCCCTCCTATCGCATAGGCCCTGAGGAGCGGGGTAATTTCTTTGTGCCTTATAATTATTGGGTATCCAAGCTGGACACGTAGAATGAACTGGCTCTCTATGCCTTGGTCCTGGCCTGCCCTGCCTCTAGCGTTTTATCAGAGCGGGTTTTTAGTGCCGCTGGTGGAACTGAAAATGCTGACAGGCTGACTCTTATAAAAATGAACAAGGGCTGGATTGGGCCAGACTTTTCAACACCACCGAATGATAGCAGCGTAACATAAACTCAAATCCGGGAACTCCTTAGGTCGGCGCGCGAGGCCCCTTTAAGAGGGAGGGAGCGCGCGCACCCTAAGCACAGTACCCGGGAAGCTGCGCGCGCCGGCAGCAGCAGGAAGAGGAGCGCCGGAGGACGCCGGGCGGGGAGCGCGGCGGTGAGAGGGATGGCGTCTCTGCCTGGCAGGGGGCAGAGATGCCTATGCTACAAAAGCATAGGCGGCTGACGGCTCTCTAAGAATAGCGAGGGCCGATTGCTGGCTCTTTAAGAATAGTAAAGGCCGCCTGATGGCCCTATAAAAATAGGCTTTGTGACTTTCAGAGTCCCTCCTTCATAAATGAAACAGGATGTGTCTGATCATGTCTCACACACCACATGGACAGATAAAGTTGTAAAATGTTAAAATGACATTTCCTGGTGAATGCATTTGTCACGGTTGAAAGCAATGCAAAAGTGCAAAAACGCATCAAAAACGCTACGTGTGAACATAGCCCAAGATGTGAAGGAGTATTTTTTTTTTTTAGGAAAATCCATATTGGTTTTGTTTTTGTATGTTTTATTGTGAGTCCGTAAAAGTGGCATAATACCTCTGATAACGTTGTTGACAGCAGTGACCTGGCAGTCAGAAATGCTTCCAGGGGTCTCCCCCATGCTGTTCCCATGTCATTTGAGCACTGTTCCCATAGATTTGGGCAATTTTTAGGCCCTCTGCAGATCACCAGGGGGAGCCGCCTGAAAAATGCTCGAGTTTCCCATAGACTTACATTGGGCTCGTTGCTTGGGTCGAGCACCCGAGTATTCCAATGCGCTCGACCTAGTCATCGAGTACCCGAGCATTTTAGTGCTCGCTCATCACTAGTCATTACATGTGATGTTGACTCACTGTCACAAAGACAAGCCATTGACACCTTTCACAGAGTTAATAAGCCCCCCTCGCTTTTGTTATACAGAAGGTCATTGACTGATTGTGCCCTCTAGTGGTGATTGCTTGCAGGTACAACATAACAGGTACAACATAACATTTTGCCATGTAGCTAAACGTCTGAATTTGCAGGACAACTTAATACAGCTCTGAGGGAATGATCAATTGCTTGAATTCATTAGCATTTAATTATATCTGCCTATGGATTGTCGGCAGGTCCATGCAGGAGTTAACATTTTTGCACGTTTTCATGATTCGCAATATATGTTGTGTTTTGAAAATATAACAAATCCTGATTATAGGTGACATTTCTTGAACAGAAAGTTACATATAAATCAGCTCATAAATGTGCATAACTTGTTTGTGTATTTTATTTTTTATGCGACTGTTTAAATTAATCAATTATCAAACAAAGTAGCAGTCTGTTTGTTTGTTAATTGTATATGGAGGTAGCTTCTCCTAGTAAGCACCTGTTCACACCTATTTCTTGTATTGGAAGTGCCGTCAGTTTTTTCTGTTTAAATGAATCAGTCATGACATATTTCACTTGTAATCCGGAACACTGGGAAAGGCAGGGGCTGACTACAGTAAGTGAGTAAAATAGATAAATAAAAATTGATGCCACTTTAGTGGTATCTGCCCATAATTCTTGGAAATGTTTGGTCTCTAAGTTGGGTCTCCATCATGTGTGTTGCCAGAATTTGGCAGAGCTCTCAGAGCACCAGGCCTACACCTGTCATTCATCCACCTGTTGCTGATCAAAGTGTAAGCTAGAAATGCTGCTCCAAGCACTGTCCAATGCTGAAATGTGGCCTGATTTCAGAACCATGCTATTACCACAACCAATTTAGATACAGACATTTAGACTCCTGGATGGAGCACAATATTAGCACAAAATATTTATATGCTGAAATGTGGCCTGATTTCTGGACCAGGCTATTAGCACAAAGAATTTAGATTGTGAAATGTGGACTCCTGGCTAGAGAACAATACTTGCACAAAATAATTAAAAGCTGAAATGTGGCCTGATTTCTGTAGCACGGTAGTACCAGAAAAAAATAGATTTTCTAATGTGGAGTTCTGGATAGAGCAGAATCTCAGTGGAAAGCAATTACAAACTCAGATGTGGTCTGGTTTATGTAGCACGGTAGCAGCAGCAAATATTTAGATTTTATAATGTCAACTCCTGGATGGAGCAGAATATCAGCACCAAAGAATTAAAAGATCAAGTGTGACATGGTTTCTCTAGCACAGTAGTAAGACAACAATTTAGATTTTTTTCATGAGAACCCCTGTAATGAGAAGAATATCAGCACCAAAGAATTAAATGCTGAAATGTGGCCTGCTTTATGTAGCACAGTTGTAGGGCAACAAATTTAGATTTTATCATGTGAACCCCTGTATGTAGAAGAATATCAGCACCAAAGAATTAAAAGCTCAAATATAGCGTAGTTTCTGTAGCACTGTAGTAGCAGCAAAAATTGAGATTTTCTGTTGTGAACTCATGGATGGAGCAGAATATCAGCACCAAAGAATTAAAAGCTCAAATGTGGCATGGTTTCTGTAGCACAGTAGTAAGACAACAAAGTTAGATTTTATCTTGTGAACCCCTGTATGTAGAAGAATATCAGCACCAAAGAAATAAAAGCTCAAATGTGGCCTAGTTTGTGTAGCACAGTAGTAGCAGCAAATATTGAGATTTAGTAATCTGAACTCCTGGATGGAGCAGAATATCAGCAAAAAAGAAGTAAAAGCTGAAATGTGGCCTGCTTTATGTAGCACAGTAGTAAGGCAACAAAGTTAGATTTTATCATGTGAACCCGTGTATGGAGAACATTATCAGCACCAAAAAATTACAAGTGAAGATGTGGCCTGCTCTATGTATCGCGTTAGTAACAGAAGAAATTAGATTTTTTACTGTGGACGAGACCTGTATACAGCAGAATATATGCGCCAAAAAATAACAAACTGAGTTGTGGCCTGCTGTATCATATTAGTAACAGATTTTTTTTTTTTTTTTTTTTTACTGTGGATGAGCTGTGGATACAGCTGAGTTTGGACCCCCAAAAAATTACTCGCTGAGATGTTGGCTGCTGTATGTATTACAATAGTAATGGAAAAAAATTGAGTTTCAAAGGTGTACTCCTGCATGCAGCACAATCTCATCAGTTCATAACATAGTTCTATGCTGAAATATGCCCTGCTGTCTCTGTCTAGACCTCACTAATAGTAAAAATGATTGATCTGCTGGAAGGACGATTTCCCAGCCACACAGGACCCTATCTATCTAAACTATCTGACTTAGAAGCAACTGCCTAGCGAATTATCTCAAATCTCTCAGTATCCAGGACCAGAGTCAGGAGTAGCCTCTCTGCGCTGTTACACTGACAAAATGGCGCTAAAACAACATGTCCACTATTTATATGGAGAGGGACATGTGACTTCAGCAGCCAATTACAGCGCCCCTTTTCTGTCTGTGTCCGCCAGTGGTTCCTACAGTCCCTACCCATCATCCCCACAGTCCCTATCCCTATTCTCTACTGCACACTTGCTTTGGCAAAACTAATGTGTACTTGGTCCTGCCAATAAAGCTTATTTGAATCTGAATTAGATATGGGATGTAGATAGATATATAGATATTAGATAGAAAGCAAAAACTGGAGGAAGCATTTTAACAAATTATGACAAAGAGAGTGGTTTACTAGCTCTGGAGTTTTTGCTTTCTATCTCGATGGGTTTGGTTTTTGCCAGGGAGGCTGTGCCCCCATATTTCTCTGATGCTGCTCCAACTTTTCTATTTAGATATTAGATATATATTAGAAAAATATAGGTAGATAGATTCAGGGGTGTACTGGCCTACCGGAGGATCGGGAAAACCCCCGGTGGGCCCCGGGTCCTGATGGCCACGCCCCAAGCCCCACCCCTCTACACCCCCTGGGCCCTGTGCAGAGAACAGAGGGCCCCCCCCGGTTCGCTAATCATATCGGCAGCATTGCCGATATGATTAGTGATGGGCCCTCTGGAGCAGCGGTCTCCCTGCTCTGCCTGCTGCCGCAGTGCCCCTCTGCCTCCTCTGCGCAGCGCGACACTGCCGGCGTCATCGCCCAGGGACTGCTTCCTGTGCGCGCTGTGGAGTATGGACCAGGCGTCGCTCCAGGCAGGGTTGCATCTAGTTTGGAGTTGATTATTTGTGGTCCTCAAACAATCAACTCCATTCTAGCTGATTCACTAGAGAGCCATCTAGATCGGAGTGGGTATTTTGAGTATCTCCCTGTAGCCTCCATTCTGTACAGTTTGGTGCTAAGGTGACTGGAATCGAGTTTTTCAAAGAGTGAGTGGAGCATCGCAGGGAGAAACGTAACAGAGCGCAGCAACAGAGTTCTCACAATTTACAACATTGTATTGGAATGGATTTTTTGAGGACCTCATTTGAGCAACTCCATTCTAGCTGATTCACTAGTGAGCCGTCTAGATCGGAGTGGATTTTTGAGGATCTTCCTGTAGTCTTCACTCTGTACGGTTTGGTGCTGAGGTGACTGGAATTGAGTTTTTCAAACAGTGAGCGGAGCTTCGCAGGGAGAAACATAACAGAGCGCAGCCGAGAGAGTCCTCATAATTTACAACATTGGATCGGAGTGGCTTTTTTTGAGGACCTCATTTTAGCAACTCCATTCTAGCTGATTCACTAGTGAGCCGTCTAGATTGGAGTGGATTTTTAGATGATCTCCCTGTAGTCTCCATTCTGTACAGTTCATTGCTGACCTGACTAGAATGGAGTTGCTGGAGCGATGTCCTCATAGGATCAAATCCAATCTAGACGGCTCATGACTGAAACATCGAGAATTGAGTTAATTCCAGGAGCTCCTCATAGATTCCAATCTAGTGGCATAGGAATTATAAATGGATGGATGTATTGTTACTTTTTGTGACATACATAATTACACACAGCACTGATTGTTCAGTTTTGCCCGGATTTGACTCTTACTGTATTTCCACCAATCACAGCCACAGCACCGACATTTCTGAAGAGTGGGCGGAGCTAGAGAACATTTATGTAATCATTTTTGCCACTTTTGTGATGTAAATTATGATAATGTTGTCGGCTGCGCTCCGTCACGCTCACGACCTCCCTGCATATGTTCACCCGCTCTTCAAAATGCTGGTGCTGACCAGGACTGGTGGACAGACAAGAAAAGTAACATTTTGTCAAACATGAACAATCAGAGCTTTGTGTAAGTTTTTAAACTATGAAAACTGAAAATATAAAAAAAACTAATTTTTTAATTTAACAAAAAAAAAAAAGTGGCCCAGCTTTCTACCTCTCACCTTTTATTAATACTGGCATGCGAAATTTGTTTCTTCAAGAATTGTGGCAGTAATGTTGTATAATGTCTGCCAAGAAATAATAAAACAACCTGCAGCAACTCCAATCTATATGTCTCAGTACAGAGATGACAAGATTGAGCAGCTGCACTGAGGTCCATGATTTGTGGGCACAATGTACTGTGTATAAGGACGTCCACTGTACAGAAACTCCATTCTACAACCCCTGGCAAAAATTATGGAATCACCGGGCTCGGAGGATGTTCATTCAGTTGTTTAATGTTGTTGAAAAAAAGCAGATCACAGACATGGCACAAAACTAAAGTCATTTCAAATAGCAACTTTAGGGCTTTAAGAAACACTAAAAGAAATCAAGATTAAAAATGTGGTACTCAGTAAGGGTAATTTTTTTCAGACCAAGCAGAGGGAAAAAATTATGGAATCACTCAATTCTGAGGAAAAAATTATGGAATCACCCTGTAAATTTTCATTTCCAAAACTAACACCTGCATCAAATTAGATGTGTTTGTTAGTCTGCATCTAAAAAGGAGTGATCACACCTTGGAGAGCTGTTGCACCAAGTGGACTGACATGAATCATGGCTCCAACACAACAGATGTCAATTGAAACAAAGGAGAGGATTATAAAACTCTTAAAAGAAGGTAAATCGTCACGCAATGTTGCAAAAGCTGTTGGTTGTTCACAGTCAGCTGTATCTAAAATCTGGACCAAATACAAGCAACATGGGAAGGTTGTTAATAGCAAACATACTGGTAGACCAAGGAAGATATCAAAGAATCAAGACCGGAAACTTAAAGCAATATGTCTCCAAAACAGGAAATGCACAACAAAACAAATGAGGAACGAATGGGGGGAAACTGGAGTCAATGTCTGTGACCGAACTGTAAGAAACCGCCTAAAGGAAATGGGATTTACATACAGAAAAGCTAAACATTAGCCATCATTAACACCTAAACAGAAAAAAACAAGGTTACAATGGGCTAAGGAAAAGCAATCGTGGACTGTGAATGACTGGATGAAAGTCATATTCAGTGACAAATCGAGAATCTGCATTGGGCAAGGTGATGATGCTGGAACTTTTGTTTGGTGCCGTTCCAATGAGATTTATAAAGATGACTGCATGAAGAGAACATGCAAATTTCCACAGTCATTGATGATATGGGGCTGCATGTCAGGTAAAGGCACTGGGGAGATGGCTGTCATTACATCTTCAATAAATGCCCAAGTTTACATTGATATTGTGGTCAGTTTTCTTATCCCATCAATTGAAAGGTTGTTTGGGGATGATGACATCATTTTTCAAGATGATAATGCATCCTGCCATAGAGCAAAAACTGTGAAAACATTCCTTGAAAGAAGACACATAAGGTCAATGTCATGGCCTGCAAATAGTCCGGATCTCAATCCAATTGAAAATCTTTGGTGGAAGTTGAAGAAAATGGTCCATGTCAAGGCTCCAACCTGCAAAGCTGATCTGGCAACAGCAATCAGAGAAAGTTGGAGCCAGATTGATGAAGAGTACTGTTTATCACTCATTAAGTCCATGCCTCAGAGACTGCAAGCTGTTATTAAAGCCAGAGGTGGTGCAACAAAATACTAGTGATGTATTGGAGTGTTCTTTTATGTGTTTGTTTTTCATGATTCCATATTTTTTTCCTCAGAATTGAGTGATTCCATAATTTTTTCCCTCTGATTGGTCTGAAAAAAATTACTCTTACTGAGTACCACATTTTTAATCTTGATTTCTTTTAGTGTTTCTTAAAGCCCTAAAGTTGCCATTTGAAATGACTTTAGTTTTGTGCCATGTCTGTGATCTGCTTTTTTTCAACATTAAACAACTGAATGAACATCCTCCGAGCCCGGTGACTCCATAATTTTTGCCAGGGGTTGTATACACCTTTTGATCACTTGTTTATAATATTTTTTGCAGATTTATTTATTTTCTGTTATGGGGTATAATAATTTTATAGGTTGGGTTATTACAGATGACCGATAACAAGTGTGCACTTTTTTGGCTTTATTTTAGTTTATTTATAAAAAAATAAACATTTTTATAGGCACTAAAACATTGAAGCCAATATTTAGAGTTTTTTTTGTTTTCTTTTACATTTTAGCCCCTTTTTGTAATACGATCTTACTATTAGCGCCATATAGTAATTTTGGCCATTATCTTGTAGTAATGTCCCCATCATGGTCCCTATCTTGTGCTTATGTCCCCCATCATGGTCTTCATCTTGTTTTATTGTCCCCCATCATGGCCATCTTGTAGAAATATCCTCCTACCTGGTCCCCTTCTTGTAGCAATCTCACCATTCGGCTCCCTATCTCATAGTAACATGTCCCTTCCTGGTCCCCTTTTTGTAGTAATGTCTCTTTGCAGTAATGTCAGGATCCTGATCCTCATCTTCTAGTCCTGTTCCCATCCTGGTCCCCTGCGGACATTAGCTGCTGGCCTGTGATTGACCCACAGTTGGCATTGGTATAGCTGAGCAAAGAGCTTGTCTGTGCACGGCGCCTGCAATATGTTCCACTGAAAAAGTGCTGACGTGCCACAATCCTCAAGGTGTACGGTGCCTGCGGCCTGCATGAAGCAGCCCCTGTGGCCAAATGTTTGAGACCCCCGCTCGAGTCTATAAAGCTACAGCTGCCAATCAAAATACAGGGTGCCATGATATACTGAGGGGCTGCCATTGGTTTGATTAGTTATTCTGTGATGATAGTCTCTTTACCCCCTGAGTGATTTCAGACCAATCACCTATTCTGTGGAGAAGTGATAAAGATTTACAAGACAGTGACTTGAAGGGTCAACGTCATATTTGAAATTTTTTCTCAACATTTTATTTCAGTTCTATTTTCAAGCAGATCAGGGGGTGTTCATATCCTGAGACGACCATAAGCTGCCCCCAAAAAACTCACTGTCTTCACCGAGGGGTGCGCAGTTCAGGCATAAGAAAAGTATACACAGTCCATAATATGGATATCCATGGAAAACGGAGGGCTTGCAGTGATCGATGGGTTATTGCATTGTGGGGTGTCTAGGTTCTGATTGAAAGTATAAGGACATTCACAAATGAAAAAGATATCATACAAGGTTTACTTAAATCTCACAAATGAGATAACAGGTGTACTGGTGTGATAATTCTAATAATACAGGTGCATCTCACTATATTAGAATATCATCAAAAAGTTAATTTATTTCAGTTCTTCAATACAAAAACTGAAACTCATATATTATATAGAGTCATTACACACAGAGTGATCTGTTTCAAGTGTTTATTTCTGTTAATGTTGATGATTATGGCTTACAGCCAATGAAAACACAAAAGTCATTATCTCAGTAAATAGAATAATTAACAAAAAAACACCTGCAAAGGCTTCCTAAGCATTTAACAAGGTCCCTTAGTCTGTTTCAGTAGGCTCCACAATCATGGGGAAGACTACTGACTTGACAGATGTCCAGAAGGCAGTCATTGACACACGCCACAAGGTCTCAGAGTCTGGAGGAAGAGTGGAGAGGCCACAATCCAAGCTGCTTGAGGTCTAGTGTGAAGTTTCCACAATCAGTGATGGTTTGGGGAGCCATGTCATCGGCTGGTGTAGGTCCACTGTGTTTTATCAAGACCAAAGTCAGCGCAGCCGTCTACCAGGACATTTTAAAGCACTTCATGCTTCCCTCTGCTGACAAGCTTTTTGGAGATGGAAATGTCATTCTCCAGCAGGACTTGCCCCTGTCCACACGGCCAAAAGTACCAATACCTGGTTTACACACAACAGTATCACTGTGCTTGGTTGGCAGCAAACTCGCCTGACCTTAACCCCATAGAGAATCTATTATAGAGAATCTATGGGGTATTGTCAAGAGGAAGATGAGAGACATCAGACCGAACAATGAAGACGAGCTGAAGGCTGCTATCAAAGCCACCTGGGCTTCCATAACACCTCAGCAGTGCCACAGGCTGATCGCCTCCATGTCACATTGCCGCATTGATGCAGTAATTGATGCAAAAGGAGCCCCGACCAAGTATTGAGTGCATTTACTGACCATACATTTCAGTAGGATAACATTTCGGATTTTAAAATAATTTTTCAAGCTGTGATAAAAGTATTCTAATTTACTGAGATAATGACTGTTGTGTTTTCATTGGCTGTAAGCCATAATCAACATTAACAAGAATAAACACTTGAAATAGATCACTGTGTGTAATGACTCTATATATGAGTTTCACTTTTTGTATTGAAGAACTGACAAATTAATTTTTTGATGATATTCTAATTTAGTGAGATGCAACTGTCCAATGAACTCAGCTCACCTCATGCACGTCACTGACAGCGTGGGAAAATTCTCAGCGCTCAGCGCTTGAGCAGGAGAATTCTCCCACGCTGGGATGGCATTGAGATGACAGGCTGGATCACAGCTGAGCGCTGCCATCCAGCATGCCATCCTTCATAGACACTGCAGAGCGCAGGCATGCTTGCGCTCTGCAGTGTCTCTGAAGTACAGTAATCAACACTATCACTGTACTTATTATATATGTGACTGACATGTTTCTATCTATCTAATCTATGTGTGATGCTCTATTCTTTCTGTTATAAATTGTCGGGTACCGCTGCTGAATTGCCGGCCGGCTTTTTTAAAGAGACGGTGCATGAAAACACTAATATTTTTTTCAATAAATCCTTTAACACTAAATGACAAGTACAGTAACGAACACTGTCACTGTACTTCTTATATATGTGACTGACATGTTTCTATCTAATCTAAGTGTGATGCTCTATTCTTTCGGTTCTAAATTGTCGGGTACCGGTGTATGCCGCTGCTGAATTGCCGGCTTTTCATGTTTCACTGTGAGCACTGTTCCCATCGATTTGGGCACCCACTGTAATGCTACAACCACCATGGCTGTGGCATTACAGTGAGTGGCAGACAATCCCTGCATGATTGGTGCTCTAAATAGCACCAGACATGCAGGACACGCTTTTGGTGCACGAACAGTTATCGAACATAACCTCGAACAGCCGAATTTTTTGCAAATCATTCGCGTTCTTCGAATGACTCGAACACCGCCCAAAACAGCTCGAATTTGAGATTGGCGAACAGTTCTAGTCGAACACCGCTCATCTCTAGTCCTTATCACCCCGGTCAGTAAAATCTTTATAGAGGTTAGGCTCATCCTGCCACCAATCTCGAGGGGTTCCCTGGGTACTTGGGGTCACTAGCACAATTACCACAGATGCGAGTCCCAGAGGGTGGGGAGCCCAGGGGACCTGGTCAGATATCGAAAAGGGTCTCTCCTCCAATGCAAAAGAACTTCTGGCGGTAGACAAGGCGGTGAATAATTTCTTACCTTTCCTTCAGGGCCAGAATGTAAAGATCCTCTTGGATAATCAAGTTGCGGTAGCATATGTGAACCAGCAGGGGGACACATGGTCAAGATTGCTGATGAGTGACAGATCATCTCTTCCAGATTACAGAAAGTCACCTCCTTTCCCTGATGGCCCTCCATATAAGGGAAAAAGAAAACACCAGAGCAGATTTCCTAAGCTGCTATCCTCTGATGCAAGGGGAATGGGAACTAAATCAAGGAATTTTTACCCAAATAGCCAAAGATGGGGGGGTGGGGAGCCCTCCGGTCAGGTAGATCTGTTTGCCACAAAACTAAATCGGAAGACAAAGATCTTGTGTTCCCTAAATCCCCTAGCTGTGGATGGTCTCCTGATACGTTGGGATTTCAGCCTGGCGTATGCCTCCCCCTGGTTGGCTCTTCTTCTCATAGTCATAAGAAAGATCAGGGAGGACAAGGCCAGGGTTCTGCTGATCGCAGCCTTTTGGCCCAGGAGGCCCTGGTTCTCATGCCTGAGGAGCATGTTCATCTCCGATCCTTGGGTTCTTCCAGAGATTCCGTATCTCCTCAAGCAACTGGCCTCCACTTGACGGTGTGGAACTCGAAAAGACACTGCTAAATCGGAAAGGTTTTTCCCAAGGTCTAGTAACCATCCTGATGCACAGCAGAAAACCTGGGGTTGATGGGGGAGGGGAAGGCGCCAATAGGAAAAATCTTGGCGTTTTTACAAAAAGGTCTTGAACTAGGGTTATCCACCAGCACCCTTAAAGTTCAGGTTTCTGCCTTGGGTTCCCTATATAGCTGTGATCTAGCTGGTAACTACTGGGTTTCTCGGTTCATTAACGCAGCTTTTACATCTAGACCTATTATTAAAAGCAGCTTGGTTCCCTGGGATTTAAATTTGGTTCTAAAGGCCTTGACTAGCTTGCCGTTTGAGCTAATAGTCAGCAACCCTTAAATTCCTCTCCCTTAAGACCGCTTTGTTAATAGCTTTAACCTCGGCCAGGAGCATTAGTGACATCCAGGCCCTGTCTATGGCCTCGCCGTTTACTCAAATTCTGGATGATAGGCAGGATCTAGTCTAAAAATCACTCTCTCTCTCCCTAAGGTAGCCACTCGTTGCCTCAGTCTCCAGGAAGTCCTCCTACCCTCCTTTTGTCCAAATCCTAGTGACCAGAAAGAGGCGGAGTTACATACGTTAGACGTGAGGAGATGTGTGGTTAGGTACCTTTCAGTTACCAGAAGCTTTAGGAAAGATAACTCGTTGTTTATATCCTACCAAGGGGCTACAAAACGGTCTAATGTCACAAAGTCCACCATAGCTAGATGGAATAGGGAGGCCATTTCTCTAGCATATACATCTAGCGGCAAGGAAGTGCCAGGAGGGTTGAAGGCTCAGTCCACCCGGGCTGTGGCTACCTCCTGGGCTGAGAAGACAGGTGTCTTGATTAGAAGACATATGTAAGGCTGCTACCTCGTCCTGTCCCTCTACATTCCATAGACACACCCATATCTAACCTATATAGTATCGGCTGACCTCACCTTTGGGAGAAGAGTGTTCCAGGCTGTGGTCCTTCAATAGATTACTTCATCCCTGTAATTCTCTCGTGGTGCTGTCATGGTCGACCGATAAAATCATAAGTTACTTACCGGTAATGGGATTTTTTGGAGACCATGACAGCACCCTTACATTCCCTCCCTTCACCTTTGTGGGAGCACTCCCCTTTTATATATTATAATCTCACACTCAATAGGTGTCATGAGCTATGGCAACTTTGTGATTGTTTGCTGTGTTCATTAACCTGGCGGTCCTCTCAGTGCTCTGTAATCCAAACTGAGGCGGGAGAGAGGCGGCGCCCTTTTAAGCCTGTAAGTTTCCTCTCCTTGGTGGGCGGATCCCCTCTCTCGTGGTGCTGTCATGGTCTCTGAAAAATCCCGTTACCGGTAAGTAACTTATGACTATTCATTTGATGGAGCAATCAAAAAGTTGTACCCCAAAATGGTAAGTATTAAAAACGGTCTTAGAAAATTTAAACACGAGCCAAACAATTTGTTTGCAAAGTTTAGAATTTTTTAAAAGCAGTGAAATGTTTTTGTTTTTTTCTCTTCTGCACCATTTCACTTTATTTGGAGTTCATTACCCTTTTTTTCTATATCTTGCACAGTAAAGTGAATGGTGTCATTCAAAAATACTGTAATTTTGTACCACAAAATACACCTCAACCCTGCTGTATTGAATAGTGTCTGTGTTATTCACTATATAATATGTTGTTTTATATGGTATACTCATGTATAGTGACTAGTGATGATCGAGCGTGTTCTATGAACCCCTTCGGCGAGCACGCTGTCTAACAGCCGTGACACTTGCAGGCACGGCGACATTAAAAGAAATGCCGAGCATGCCAAAATACTCAGCGAGCACCCGAGCGTGCTCTCCGAAGGGGTTGATAGAACACACTCGATCATCACTAATAGTGACCAGATACCTCTAAGGAATCTTTTTTACTGGTGCTTGAAGTACAAATTTTTGTAGCGCTAATGATTAGCTAGTATGCAACTATGTGAACTGCAATTGCCATTTAATAATTTAAGGGAATCCTTCAGATATACCCCTCCCTCCAATTCCCATTCATGACCATGCAGGATTTGGAAAGCTAAATCCATAGACACCTCTATATCTTTTATCTGTTGCTGCATTTCTGAGTGCTCTGGGTGTAACGGAGCACTTACCGAGCCTCAGCCTTCCAAGGTTGCTTCCCTGCCCAGCACCAGCCTCTTTATCTTGATTGATAGCTTACTTTCTGATTTTCCTTGCTTGGTGCCTGACGTCCCCAAAAACTGTGAGCTATCATTGACACTGAGGCTAAGTTCCCACCACGAGCTTTCAGTGAGCTTTTGATGTTACAGATTTAAAGAAAAAAAAACAAGTAACCTATTTTACTTAATAGGTGCAGGAATGCTGTAGAAAATCTGCAACATCGAAAACTCATCAAAAGCGATGGGAACGTAGCCTAAAGAGAACGGATGCTTGCTGTGGGAGATAATCTCAGGAGACAGAGACTTAACTCCTCATTTGCATGTGAACCAAAATTCTAATTACTTAGGAGTGCAGCAACAGGTAGAAGATATAAAAGTGTCCATTGGTTTAGATTTACATGTCAAAGGCCTGCATGCCCACATCTGAGGTCAAACAGATTTCCTTTTAAAATGAGTGTATTGCTTTGAACTGGAGCTATTGCTCAATCAGTAGCGCCACACACAGTCACAAGGTAGCCCTAGCCTAATGGAGCACCATAGACACTAGCACTGGGAACTTTCCCTCCGTACACGCAAAACATACACAAAAAAAAGCAATTTGGCACGTTATTAATTATTTATGTAGATTTATAGAATGAAATGTTGGATCTCGTACGAGTTCGATCCTTGTTTTTCACAGAACTCATATCTATTATAGTCTAGGGCTGTTCACATATTTCTGCGGATCGCGTATTTTTCACCGAAACACGTTGACCTGTCGGATTTTGATCCAAATCAAAGTTTAGAACTTCTCGGATGCAAAACAAAGCTGATGAAAATCGGTCTTTTTTTTTTTTACCTACAAGAGAAATCACTGTGGTCTGAATGAGGCCTTACTCTATTATTTATTTTTTAAGCAGCGTTCACTCCAGGCTGCTGTACACATGAAGAGGGTTTACACACATAAAATACATATATAAAACACAGAAACAAGCTAACCTTGACAGACTAGTATGGAGGGGGACACTGCCACCACGAGCTAACAGTGTGGATTCTGGGGTCTCGCGCCTTCCCTCAGGGTGTATTCCAAAAGCCGCCTCCAATAAGCAAGTTCTGGACAAGCTGCAGGTGGAGAGGGAGCCCGGATTACGGTGAAGGCCCAGACTGCGTCTCTGGTTTACACTTAGGAGGGAAAGAAGTATCTCCTGAACCTGATCCACACTCCGGTGAGTGTGACGTTTCTTCTTGATTTGTTTCTCTGTGCTCTTGTTGCAGATGTTCAGATACTGAATGAGTTATACAAAATGCAGCAGCTGCAATAATAATAATTTATTATTTTACAGGGTGGGCCATTTATATGGATACACCTAAATGAAATGGGAATGGTTGGTGATATCATCTTCCTGTTTGTGGCACATTGGTATATGGGAGGGGAAAACTTTTCCAGATGGGTGGTGACCATGGCGGCCATTTTGGATCCAACTTTATTTTTTCAATGGGAAGAGGGTCATGTGACACATCAAACTTATTGAGAATTTCATAAGGAAAACAATGGTGTGCTTTGTTTTAACGTAACTTTATTCTTTCATGAGTTTTGTACAAGTTTATAACCACTTATAAAATGTGTTCAAAGTGCTGCCCATTGTGTTGGATTGTCAATGCAACCCTCTTCTCCCACTCTTGACACACTGATAGCAACACCGCAGAAGAAATGCTAGCACAGGCTTCCAGTATCCGTTGTTTCAGGTTGATATCACCAACCATTCCCATTTAATTTAGGTGTATCCATATAAATGGCCGACCCTGTAGATCTCACACTGTTTTGGATTTTTTGTAGACGCCCATAAGAGCTATCCAATATTTTAAAATTGAAAGAGTTTGCTCTCAGATTACAACTTATCACTTTTCTACAGAACAGATTGCTTGCTAATAGCTGGGGACCCATCTCTGGGACCCCAATCACAGGAAATCAGGTGCACGAGCCATATTACGCCAATGGATTGGCCGATGAGCGCGTGCACTGCTGCTCCACTCAAAGTGTAATGGGCTGCCGGAGATGGCCGAATTCAGAGCTCAGCTATCTCCATCAGTCCCGTAGACCAGGGTTCCCCAACTCCAGTCCTCAAGGCCCACCAACAGGTCATGTTTTCAGGATTTCCTTAGTATTGCACAGGTGATGTAACTATTGCCTGTGCTGATGATGGAATTATCACCTGTGCAATACTAAGGAAATCCTGAAAACATGACCTGTTGGTGGGCCTTGAGGACTGGAGTTGGGGAACCCTGCCGTAGACAATGGCACCACTCCATTAAAAAAGGGGATGTGAGACATCTGTTCTTCTGATCATTGGAGGTCCCGCTTGTCAACCCCCCCACAGAATAGCCAAAAAGTTGCGATCTTGGCACAGCCTATTTAAGAATGCTATAGAAAAAAAACCACCAGCTCACCCACAGCGGCTCTCGGCGTGCTGAAGCCCGGAGATCGTGTGGCCACACGTGTGTAAATCACAGGAAAAAGAAAAGGAACTCCAGCTCCATAAAATCCATCTTTATTATTTCATCTTTAAAAGTCCATTAATCCACAAGGTTCAAATGAAAAATTTATGCAACATAGCAACATGTTTCCAACGCTCAGCATTCTTTGTCCATCTACATACGAAATGACTCCCCTCACATTTATACATGGTTATTTAAGAATGCGCCTTGTATCCATCAATCCATATTTGTCCAACATGTTTTCCCTTTTAACGTTTTTGTACTTTTGTAGGGTCATGTTGATTTTAGCTACGAAGTTTCAAGGTCCCTTTCTGCTTGCCAAGGTGTATTATTGGTGGTCGACGCAAATGAGGTACTTTTCCTTAGTGACGCTGTATGTAATAATAATGCATATGCTACCTGTAGGGTAGATATAATTTATGATATACTGATTACTTCTTTATTCTTCCAGATTTATTGTACACTTGCATATATACTCTTATTAGATTCTGATTATATAAAGACAGAGACTCTGATTCCAGCCATGTGTCAATAACTGGCTGCTTGTTTTAGTTTTATCACTCAAGGACTAGTAAACCTGCTACCATGTAGTCCTCCACATTCATGAGCTCTATATATAGCCCCACCCGCACCACTGATTGACAGCTTTCTGTGTACCCTGTGCATAGGCAGAACATCTGCAGCTAATAAAGGGATTTTATCAACACTGCATCAAGCAGCTCAGTAAGTGACACATCGCTGGAATCCAGGTACCACGGGTTTACCGTAACTAGAGGGGCCAGAAGACTGCGGCGTCTGAGCTCCTGCACTGATTAGAAGCACTTCACTATCATATTAAACCATGAAGGTTTCTGCTAGCAGTGCAAAAGTTAATCTGTTCAGTTGAGAGCTGCTAGAGCTTTCCAGCATTGATGGTCTCAGCTGTTCAGTGTTGGCCTCTCCCCTCTCCTATATATACTCGCCTCTGGCAATCTTGGATTGCCAGTGTTAGATTTATGCTGCCTAGTTCTGGAGTCGGAGGTGTTGGTTGTTTTGAAGAGGCGTTTGTGTGTTAACCGCTGTCTTTGCCAGAGACATAAGAAGACACTCCAATTTGCAGGGGGCCTGGGGTCAAGGGCACCTAGGTTTGAGTTAACTGAGGAACCCATGCTGTTGGGTGTGGAAACTTGTTCTGTTGGTCCAACTGTAGTTTGGCGGAAAGGGGGAGTGTGTGTGTGTGTCTTTCATAAATTCCTAAACACCCACCGGAAAACTAAGGCACCCGAGTTGAGGGGTGAATTGGCAACTCAGGGGTGTACTTATATCCTCTGTGGGTAGGTCACAATTTTTTTTTTACCGTCCAAGATCCATCTTGGCAAAAGTATGGTGGTAATTTCTGCCTTTCTGGACAGTGGGGCGGGGTTTATTTTGATTGACGCTAGGTTCGATCAGGACATCAAACCTCATAAATTTTCTGGCTCAACACCCATAATCGCCATTGACTCTGCACCCTTGAGCTAGGGCTATTTTACTCTTATCGCTCGTGTGCTACTGTAACGGTTCTGGGAGGCGGAACCTCTGGGCTACAATACAAGGGGGCGGTCCTTGTAAGGGAGCGGGTGGCGACCAGGCAGGCAGTCACAGGAGGTGACCTGGACAGTCTCTGAGTGAACGGGACAGTCTCTGAGTGAACGGGACAGTCTCTGAGTGAACGGGGCTGGAGGTCACGGCAAGTGACCGGGGCAGTCTCTAGGTATAGGGTTGGTACGACCTGTGGCGGCTGAAGATAGACGAGAGCTCCCAGGTGAGCAGGCGAGAGTCTCTGGATGAACGGGTGGTCACAGCATGTGACGGCGGAGCCTCCAGGAAGACCAGCGGACAGGCGACAGATGAGCGCTCCCAGGTGAGCGGGCAGAAGTCTCTGGACAGGCGGGTGGTCACAGCACGTGACGGCAGAGCCTCCGGGTAGGCAGACAGACAGGTAGCAGATGAGCGCTCCCAGGTGAGCGGGCAGGAGTCACTGGACAGGCAGGTGGTCACAGCACGTGACGGCGGAGCCTCCAGGTAGGCTAGCAGGCAGATAGCAGATGTGCGCTCCCAGGTGAGCGGGCAAGCTGGTCCATAGACAGACTGACAGGAGTTGGTAGGCAGACCGTCGGACCTCAGGCAGGCAGGCAGGTAGCTGATGTGCGCTCCCAGGTGAGCGGGCAAGAGTCTCTGGAATAGCTGGTGGTCACAGCACGTGACAGCGGAGCCTCCGGGCAGGCAAGCAGGCAGGTTGCGGAGAAGCGCTCCCAGGTGAGCGGGCAGGCTGGTCCTTAGACAGACTGACAGGAGTAGTAAGGCAGACCGTCGGACCTCAGACTAGCAGACAGGTAGCAAGTAATCAGGCAGGAATCTGACAGGTAACTGGCAGGTAACTGGCAACGGGACCTGAGGGCTGAAGCACAGGTGAGACACAGGTGCAAACAACATTGCTCGGGCACCTCCATTTTGGAGGAGGTGCCTTATATATGATGAAGTCCTCCGGCCATTGGCCGGGGACTCCTTAGGACGACGCGCGCGGCCCCTTTAAGAGGAGGGGAGCGCGCGCGCCCTAAGCACAGGGGCCGGGAAGGAGCGCGCGCTGAGAGCAGAGCGGGAGGAGGACGCCGGGAAGGAGCGCGCGCTGACAGCAGAGCGGGAGAGGGACGCCGGGCACGGGGCAGAGCGGTGAGGGGAGCAGCGTCCCTGCCTAGCAGAGGGCAGGGACGCCGGCACTACAGTACCCCCCCCTTTAGGCCCCCCCTTTTTTAGGCCAGACAGAAATTTAGCTAGGATGAGAGGGGCATGGATGTTCTCCCGGGGCTCCCACGTTCTCTCCTCAGGACCAAACCCCTTCCAATCTACCAGAAAAAAGGTCTTTCCTCTTACCCTTTTGGTGGCAAGAATGTTCTCTACCTCAAACTCGTCCTCAGCGGAAACCGGAGCAGGAGGCGTACCTGTAGACTTGGAAAAAGAGTTAAGTACCACAGGTTTGAGGAGAGATACATGGAAGGAGTTAGGGATCCGTAAGTTGGCCGGGAGTTTCAATTTATAGGCCACCGGGTTGATCTGACTGGTGACCTCCAGAGGTCCGATGAACCGAGGCCCTAACTTGTAAGAAGGTATCTTGAGTCGAACATATTTAGATGAGAGCCAGACCTTATCTCCTGGATGAAATTGAGGAGGATCCAGGCGTTTTTTGTCAGCGTGTCTTTTCATCCGTTCGGACGACTGAAGGAGTGCGGATCGGGTACTCTCCCAAATGGAGGAAAATTTGCTAACGAGAGATTCCGCAGCCGGGTTGTCCACCGAGGTGGAGACAGGAAAAGGAATCCGAGGATGCTGACCAAAGACTACAAAAAACGGGGATTTGGAGGAGGATTCGCTCTCGTGATTATTGTAAGAGAACTCGGCCCATGGTAGGAGATCCACCCAGTCAGAATGGTGGGCATTAACGAAGTGCCGGAGGTAACTGGTCAGGTTCTGATTGATCCGCTCCACTTGACCATTGGACTGTGGGTGGTAAGCGGAAGAGAAGTCCAGGGTGACGTCTAGTAGTTTACAAGTGGCTCTCCAGAAGCGTGAGGTGAACTGTACCCCACGATCCGACACGATGTGGAGGGGCAGGCCATGAAGACGGAAGATGTGACGAATAAAGTCTCTAGCTAGCTCGGGTGCAGACGGGAGGCCTGGTAGGGGAACGAAATGAGCCATCTTGGAGAAGCGGTCAGCGACCACCCAAATGACCGTACAACCGGCAGAGAGTGGGAGGTCAGTTATGAAGTCCATTGCAATATGCTGCCAGGGGGCAGCAGGTACTGGGAGCGGAAGGAGGCGACCGGCTGGCAGATGTCTCGGAACCTTGTTGCGGGCGCAGGACACACAGGCAGAAACAAAGTCTATTACATCCTTGTGCAGGGTAGGCCACCAGTAGTGATGGGAAATAAGCTGGAGGGTCTTCTTCTGACCAGCGTGGCCAGCCAGTTTAGACGAGTGACCCCAGTGAAGGATCTTCTCCCGATCAGGTACTGATACGAACGTCTTTCCGGGAGGGAGACGATTTAGACTCACGGGAGCCACCTGCATTACTCTGGCGGGATCGATGATGTGTTTCGGATCTTCCTCGAGATCAGATACCAGAAAGGATCGAGACAAGGCGTCCGCCTTGACGTTTTTGTCAGCCGGGCGAAAATGAAGGACAAAATCAAAATGAGCAAAAAACAAGGACCACCGGGCTTGGCGCGGGTTAAGTCTCTGGGCATGCTGGAGGTAAGCCAAGTTCTTGTGGTCAGTGTAAATTATTACCGGGTGAAGAGCCCCCTCAAGCAGGTAACGCCACTCCTCCAATGCCAGTTTGATGGCCAATAACTCTCGATCTCCTATGGAATAATTACGCTCTGAGGAGGAGAAGAGTTTAGAGAAGAAGCCGCAAGTTACCATCCTCCCGGAAGAAGATTTTTGAGTAAGTACCGCTCCAGCTCCAGAGGAGGAGGCGTCCACTTCCAGGAAGAACTGCTTGTTGCCGTCCGGGCGATGCAGCACCGGGGCGGAAGAGAAGGCCTGTTTTAAGGAAAGAAAGGCTTCTTCTGCTTCGGGCGGCCACTGTTTGGGATTAGTACCCTTACGGGTGAGCGCGGAAATTGGGGCAGTCCGGGAAGAGAAGTGTGGTATGAAGAGGCGGTAGTAGTTGGCGAAGCCCAGGAACCGCTGAATGGCTTTCAACCCCTCCGGTCGGGGCCATTTCTCGATGGCAGACAGTTTCTCTGGATCCATTCGTAGGCCGGTCTGAGAAATAATGTAGCCCAAAAACGGAAGCGAGGTCTGCTCAAAGAGGCACTTCTCGTATTTAGCGAAGAGGTGATTCTGCCTGAGCCTGAGCAGGACCTGACGAACGTCCCTCCGAAGAGTCTGGAGATCCGGAGAGAAGACCAAGATGTCGTCCAGGTACACCACTACGCAGGAGTAGAGAAGGTCCCGGAAGATGTCATTGACCAACTCTTGAAAGACGGCAGGAGCGTTACAGAGACCAAAGGGCATTACCAGGTATTCATAGTGGCCGTCCCGGGTGTTGAATGCCGTCTTCCATTCATCCCCCTGACGGATACGAACCAGGTTGTACGCCCAACGGAGGTCTAGTTTGGTGAAGATTCTAGCCCCCCTCAGACGATCAAATAATTCTGGAATGAGCGGAAGGGGGTACTTATTCTTCACCGTGATCTGGTTTAGGCCTCTATAGTCTATACAGGGACGGAGAGAGACGTCCTTCTTTTTGACGAAAAAGAAGCCTGCTCCCGCCGGGGAGGTAGATTTCCGGATGAATCCCCTGGCCAGATTCTCCTCAATATATTCGGACATCGACCGGGTCTCAGCAGCGGATAAAGGATAAATACGCCCACGGGGAGGAGTAGTACCGGGTAACAGGTCGATGGGACAGTCGTATGGTCTATGAGGGGGTAATGTCTCTGCCTCCTTTTTATTAAAGACATCAGCATAAGACCAATAAGGAATCGGAAGTCCAGGTAGATTAGCTGGGGTAGGAGAGGGACGGACGGGATGGACGGGAACCAGGCAGGTCTTATGACAGTCTTGTCCCCAGCGAAGGACTTCTCCGGTTTGCCAGTCAAGCACGGGTGCATGTTTCTGGAGCCAAGGCAGACCTAGCAAGAGGGCGTGAGAGAGTCCAGGCAGAACATGAAAGGAGATACTTTCAGAATGCAGCATTCCCACCTGCAGAGTAATGGATTCGGTGATGAGTTGGATGGGGCGTGGTAAGAGCCCCCCATCCACGGCAGCCACAGACAAGGGTACAGCCAGAGGTTTGGTGGGGATGCGGTATTTCTCTACCAGGGACTGTGAAATAAGATTCCTGGCTGCTCCAGAGTCCAGTTGGGCTAGTTCGAAATAACGGTTCTCCCCGTAGACGATTGAAACTGACAACAGCAGGGATGGAGAGGATTTATTCTCGTCTAGGTGGACCTCTCTGAGCGAACCTAGACACAGGCGTTTCCCGACCTCTCCGGGCAGGCACGGATCCGGTGCTCCTTACTGCCACAGTAGAAGCAGGTCCCCTCGGCACGGCGTAAGTCCTGACGGGACTTGACCATCTTGGTCTGGTCGACCTGCATAGGCTCAGGAGGCTGTACCTGGTTAGAGACAGAAGGAGTGACGGGTTTCTGAAAAGTAGGAGCTAAACGTAGTAACCTCCTCTCACGGGTGACCTCTCTGGCACGCTCCTGGAACCGTAGGTCAATCCGGGTGGCAAGAGTTATTAAGTCATCGAGAGTGGTAGGAATGTCCCGACCGGCAAGTTCATCTTTAATACGGCCGGACAGACCCTCCCAGAAGACGGAAACCAGAGCGTCGTTATCCCAGGCCAGCTCCGAGGCAAGGGTACGGAACCGTATGGCATATTGGCCCACGGTGAGGCTTTCCTGACGGATGCGTAGCAATGATGATGCGGATGAGGTCTTCCGTCCGGGTTCGTCGAAGACTTTCCGGAAAGCCGTGAGAAAAGCAGGCAAGTTGGACACCAGGGGGTCTCCTCTCTCCCATAGAGGATTTAGCCAGGCCAGAGCCTCCCCGGTGAGATGGGACATGATGAATGCAATTTTGGCTCGGTCGGAGTTAAACTGGTGGGACAATAGTTCAAAGTGCAGGGTGCACTGATTTATGAAGCCCCGAGCCTGGACGGAGTCGCCTCCGAAGCGAGGAGGTGCAGAAAGCCGGGGTCCGGGGTAGGATACCATGGTATTAGTGGGCAGCGGAGCTGCCGGATTGCGAGACATGGCACTGGCGGAGGTTGTCGGTGGAGCAGTCAGAGTATCCAGGCGAGTATTGACATTCCGCAGGTGACCCAGGATGGACTCCTGTTGGGACCTTTGACGGGACAGTTCATGACACAGGTCCGAGAGCGAGGGAGCTTGGGTGCCACCGGGTTCCATGGCCCGAGCAAACTGCAACGGGTCTGGGAGGCGGAACCTCTGGGCTACAATACAAGGGGGCGGTCCTTGTAAGGGAGCGGGTGGCGACCAGGCAGGCAGTCACAGGAGGTGACCTGGACAGTCTCTGAGTGAGCGGGACAGTCTCTGAGTGAACGGGACAGTCTCTGAGTGAACGGGGCTGGAGGTCACGGCAAGTGACCCGGGCAGTCTCTAGGTATAGGGTTGGTACGACCTGTGGCGGCTGAAGATAGACGAGAGCTCCCAGGTGAGCAGGCGAGAGTCTCTGGATGAACGGGTGGTCACAGCATGTGACGGCGGAGCCTCCAGGAAGACCAGCGGACAGGCGACAGATGAGCGCTCCCAGGTGAGCGGGCAGAAGTCTCTGGACAGGCGGGTGGTCACAGCACGTGACGGCAGAGCCTCCGGGTAGGCAGACAGACAGGTAGCAGATGAGCGCTCCCAGGTGAGCGGGCAGGAGTCACTGGACAGGCAGGTGGTCACAGCACGTGACGGCGGAGCCTCCAGGTAGGCTAGCAGGCAGATAGCAGATGTGCGCTCCCAGGTGAGCGGGCAAGCTGGTCCATAGACAGACTGACAGGAGTTGGTAGGCAGACCGTCGGACCTCAGGCAGGCAGGCAGGTAGCTGATGTGCGCTCCCAGGTGAGCGGGCAAGAGTCTCTGGAATAGCTGGTGGTCACAGCACGTGACAGCGGAGCCTCCGGGCAGGCAAGCAGGCAGGTTGCGGAGAAGCGCTCCCAGGTGAGCGGGCAGGCTGGTCCTTAGACAGACTGACAGGAGTAGTAAGGCAGACCGTCGGACCTCAGACTAGCAGACAGGTAGCAAGTAATCAGGCAGGAATCTGACAGGTAACTGGCAGGTAACTGGCAACGGGACCTGAGGGCTGAAGCACAGGTGAGACACAGGTGCAAACAACATTGCTCGGGCACCTCCATTTTGGAGGAGGTGCCTTATATATGATGAAGTCCTCCGGCCATTGGCCGGGGACTCCTTAGGACGACGCGCGCGGCCCCTTTAAGAGGAGGGGAGCGCGCGCGCGCCCTAAGCACAGGGGCCAGGAAGGAGCGCGCGCTGAGAGCAGAGCGGGAGGAGGACGCCGGGAAGGAGCGCGCGCTGACAGCAGAGCGGGAGAGGGACGCCGGGCACGGGGCAGAGCGGTGAGGGGAGCAGCGTCCCTGCCTAGCAGAGGGCAGGGACGCCGGCACTACAGCTACATCTGCAGGTAGGGGCCTTGCACTCAAAATTTATTGACTGTTATGTGCTAGAGGGCTTGCCCTCTCCTGTGGTCCTTGGACTACCTTGGTTTACGCTGCACAATCCTGTGGTAGGTTGTGTGCCCACTTTATCTTTTAAGCGTTTCTGCAGCGGCAATTCCATTGCAGAAACGCTTAAACGCTTGGTAGAAGGTCTGCAATGTTCCCCAATGATAATCCGCATGTGCTGTGCACATGCTGCGGAAATTTCCGCTGCACATTATCAGTGCGGAAAAATCCGCAGCACTACCAGTTATTTTGCGTAATCGCGACGTTTTACCTCCATTAACTTGCATTGAATCGCTTAATATCCGCATGACTACATGTGCACATGCGGATATTAAGCGATTCAACGTGCGGATGGTACCCGGGTCTGGAGAAGAGGAGACATGCCGGTTGCATGTATTTATATAATGTGACCAAGTTGTCAAGCACTTTCCAAGTGATGCTAAAATCGCTTAGAAAGCTCTTGACAACCCGCATGCGGAAATGCATGTGAAAAAACGCTTCACTTACGCTTGTCCCTGGCAGGAAAAACACATGTACAATCCGCATGCATTTTTTCTGCCAGGGAGATGCAGAAACGCTCAGGAAAAATCCAGAGCATTTCTGCATCGTGGGCACTTAGCCGTAGACTGGCAGACTCGGGAGGTGGTAAAATGGAGCGAGTATTGCCAAGAACACTGCTTGGTCACTCGGATAGCCATGGTGGGTCTGATTTCAGGAATGTGTTTTCTGAACAGGGGTGTCAAGAACTTCCACCCCATCATCCTTATGATTGCGTCGGTAATATTATTCCTGGGGCCAAGCTGCCAAAAAAGCAGGTTATATAATATCTCTGGTTCAGAGAGGCAGGCCATGAAAAACTAGATCACTGAAAGTCTACCAAAGGGCCATATAAGACGTTCTTCATCTCCCGTTGCAGTGGGGTTTTTCTTTGTCAAAAAAAAAAAAAGACTAGGGGTTGCACCCCTGCCTTGATTTTTGTGAGTTTAATCAGATCACGGTCTGGGATGCATATCCTCTCCCTCTCATCCCAGACCGCTTTAGAAAAACATTTGGCTCCTACAATTTGATTAAACTAGACCTCAGGGGGGCTTATAATCTCATTCACATTGAGGAGATGAGTGGAAGACGGCCTTCAATACTCCTGAGGGGCACTATGAAAACCTTGTGATGGCATTTGGGTTGACTAATGCTCCCATTTTTACTCATCTGGCATGTAGATCACAACAAACCCATCTTGATGACATAATGGTAGACTCCATACTAAATAAGGAGGGAGTCACTGACTGTGGTGGCCCCTCCCCGGGCCATGGCGATTGGTGACCCCCCCCTTCGCTGCCCCTTACTGACCAGTGATCCTGAAGCCCCCAGAAGGATCCAATGAAGCGAAAGGGACGGCTGCTACAAGCCGTCCCATGGATACATAAACACCGGGACATCCCACGTTACTTCCTTTCTTTGCTGGTCCCGGAGTCGAACGTCATGGAGATTTCAGGATCAGGTCAGATTGCTGAGGCCCTCCAGGCTGGGTTTGCACAGGGGGGCGAGCGCTGGTTACAGGCTCTCATGTCGGGGCTCAGCGCTCATCCCCCTGGCCCCAGCTCTAAATCCCCAGATCACCCTGCCCCTGGCCCTCAACCCCTTATGGGAACATCATATTCCCCAGTCCCAGTCCCCTCACCACTTGGGCCTACTCACCCACTCCAATTGCCCACGGTACAACGGTCCCCTCCACGGCGGTCGGGTCATCTGGAACGGGGGGCTGCATTACTTCCGCGGCTTGGTCCCGATCCCCTTCCTCACCCGATCGCCGCATCCGCACAACTTTACAGTGTTCATCGGGCCACTCAACCCGGGGCGGTAGGCGGCTGCGGTAGTGCTGCGGGCGCTCGCTGACTCGGGGAAGCGGGCAGCCGTGGCGGTCCGGTGGCCGCACGCCAGTGGGGAAGGGCGCGCAGCGACAGCAGGGCGGCGGGCGCGCGCCGGCGTGGGGTTGGGGGGTTCCTCTCTGCGGTCGCGCTCCGGAGCAGGGAAGCGGGCGCGTGACTCCACTAGGCTGGAGAGGCATGTTGGGGGAGGCGGAGCTGGAGGGCAGGAAGCGCTCGATGCGCATGTACAGGGCGCGTGTCCGCCCCACGTGACCCCACAGGTCACGCCCCCCAGTTCAGAATGCTGCGGGGCGGAGCAGGAAGCTGAAGCTAGTGCGGCGGTGGACCCTGCGCCTCACTTACTGCGGGCGCAGGGCTCCTCTGCACTAATAAATGAGTGCGGGCTGTCTTCCATGTCGGCGGCGGGCACAGAGGGGATTCAGGTCTCCTGCCTGCCACCGGCGCTGGAGACAGCACACAGCCTGTTGTTCCCCACCCCCGTTAACACTCCTGTCCCGCATCCTGCCGAGGAGCGCCCTGGAGGGCGGAGGTCCAGCAGGCACTCCCGTCCTCCAGAGCGCTTTAGGCACAGCACCCCGAAGCCTCACAGAAGAAGCTGCGGGCCACTTAGTAACCATTCCCCGCCCCCTCAACACACAGCAGGGGCTGTGGCAGAGCAGAGCTCCGGACAGGAATCCTCTGCCGGGGGCTGTGCTCTGCTTCCCCCCCCAAACAATCCCCCACAGAAAAACTCCTATTAAAAATAAAAGAAAAAGTTCCCAAAACAGAACACGTGACACTACACATCCTGGGGACATTGCGGCCCCTGTAATCACCGCAGCCCATCCAGCGCCCAGTCACAGTATCAATACCCCCCTGATGGACACGATGCGGAGCCTAAACACTTCAGCGACCATCCTCGCCTCCCCCATATACCCCTATAATAGCGCAGTGACGCACGTGCTTGACTCCGTTATAGCATCGCCCTGGCCACAAATAGCACCGACATGTCCCGGCGGGACACATGTAAACTGCGCAGAACCCCCCATACACCCTTAGGGACACAGACTCCAGGCGTACTCACTCTAGGTGAACTCGCTGTAGTTCCTCCGACGACAGATCTACGCCATCGCACACAAGTCACCGGCGAAGGAAGCGGTCGTCACAAGCAAAGCGGAGATCGGCATCCCACAGGAGGGGTCACAGGTCGCGGTCCTCAAGGTGGCGCTCACCATCCTCTGCATCAGAGATGTCGAGCCCCAACAATCCCGTCCTCCGGGGGACAGAAACGATACAATGGCACCCTCCAGAGCTTACAGTCTGCACGATACAACGATTTCACGCAGGTCTAAGAGCAGAGGCACGCCGCTCACCCCGAGCGAGACTGGTGTCAGAGTCCCTCCACACATCGGAGTCCCTCCTCCAGCCGCAGGAATGGGTGCGTGCAATATAAGTATAACTGAAATGGGAAATAGTAACACCAACTTAATAGCGGCCCTTAAGGCCATAGTCGAACAACTATCCGTGCCACCAGGCGCTATACATAATTCTACTAAAACAACTCCACCATTAGCCAGCATACACAAGGACACATTCTTTTGCAGGATAAGCCCATTGGGCTCACACATAGACAAGGAAACCAGAATTAAAATATGGAATAATGACTACATCGACATTTGGTCACTTGTAACCGCTGACCAACATACTATAGACAAAGAGAAAAGGATAGTCGACAGACCATTCAACAGAAATAGACAAAAGGTCGCGAAGACAATGAGTAACTGGTTACAGGCGTTTTCAGTGCTGGGTTGCATCATGGGCCAAAAGCATCCGGAACGCTGCTCAGAACTATTCATATACCAGGATACGGTGTATAACTCGTACAAAGCCCACGGCGGTTCAGCATGGTGGCGCTACGATGAAGAGTTCCGGAGGCGGTTGGCCCTGCAACCACAGCTAGGCTGGGGGGTAAAAGCTACAGACATATGGTTGCGATTAATGCTGTTACAGAAACACCATCCCTTTCCAACAACGGCTACTGGACAACAGGCAACAGCAGGCCAAAATTCAGTGGTAGTACGTAGACCAGGGGCCTGCTGGCAGTACAATGAGGGACGCTGTCGTTTCTACGCCTTATGCAGATACAAACATGAATGCTCAGCCTGGGGTGCAGCCCACCCCGCGGCAAGATGTTCTCATCCCGCAAGCAAATTATCAATTAAACTCCCACAGTCAGAATCCAAGGACCCCGGTGAGCGTAAACGCGATGGGCCCCTGGCTAGACCAATATCCTAAGAAAGACGCAGCGGGGCAGTTACGTTTTGGTTTCACATACAGTTTTTTCCTCCCTTTCAAACTTAATAAATCACCCACCTTTGCAAATAACCTTAAATCTGCAAAAGAGCACCCTGAAATACTTAGGCAAAAAATACAAAAAGAAGTAGCTCTAGGCAGAGTAGCGGGCCCTTTCCCAACCCCACCATTCAGTAACATAAGAGTTTCCCCTCTGGGAATAATCCCCAAAAAAGAGCCAGGTTCATTCCGGCTTATCCATCATTTATCTTACCCAAAAGGAGAGTCTGTAAATGACGGTATTTCGTCTGAAGACGCCTCGGTCTCCTACGCGTCTTTCGACAGAGCAGTAATGTTAGTACGCGATGCGGGGCCCGGAGTGCTGCTCGCTAAATCCGACATAGAATCCGCCTTTCGCCTACTACCGGTGCACCCAAATTGCTACCACCTGTTGGGATGCCAAGTGGACAATGAATACTTCTACGACACTTGCCTCCCAATGGGTTGTTCAATATCTGTTATTACTTCGAACTATTCAGTTCCTTCCTAGAATGGGTGTTGAGGTACAAAACCGGCAATAGGTCCGTCACACATTACCTAGATGACTTCCTATTCGTCGGACCCAAAGACTCAAATCAATGCCAATCATTACTTAACGAATTCACAAACATCTTTCAATGGTTTGGAGTCCCATTGTGCCCTACAAAAAACATAGGCCCCACAACAAAGCTATCGTTCTTAGGCATCGAAATCGACACCACAGCAAGGTTATTCCACCTCCCAACAGAAAAAATACAAAAAACACTGCACCTCATCGAGGGATTTTGCACAGTACGGAAAGTAACACTACAACAGATGCAAGTGTTACTAGGTCTCCTCGTGTTCGCGAGCCGGGTGATGCCAGTCGGAAGGGTTTTCTCTCGTCGTTTATCCCTTGCAACAAAACGTGCATTAAAACCGAGTCATAGAATCAGAATCAGCAGGCAGCTTCGGGCGGACTTAGAGGTGTGGAAAACCTTCTTACAATCATTCAATGGTCACAAGTTATTTATGTCAGCAGAACAGTCCAACATTGAACTAAAATTATTCACCGGGGCAGCAGAGGCGGGCGGATATGCAGCGATACTAGATAACTAGTGGTGCACAGGCTTATGGCCTCCGTATTGGTCTGAACAAGGGTTAACAAAAAAACAGACACTCCTGGAACTCTTCCCAATAGTGGTAGCCATAGAAATATGGGGCACGTACCTAGCGAACAAAAATATACGCTTCATAACAAATAACACCAGCCTAGCGCACTGCATTAATAAGATGGCATCATCGTTTCTCCCAGTGCTAGGCCTACTACGCCGGCTAGCATTCCTGTGCCTAAAACACAATGTATGGGTCCGCGCTAGCCACAATGTGGAGGGGGGATCTAACGCTGCTGCTAACGCTTTATCACAATTCAATTGGCAGGTTTTCAGAGAGCTCCTCCCCAAAGCCCACCCGTCGGGCACCAGTTGCCCACCCTCCCTATGGGATCTAGTGGCGAACAGCTGATGCCATTAATCAGAGCGTCAGTCGCCCCGTCAACATGGAAAGCATACGGTAAGGCATGGGAAGACTGGATACGACTAGTAGCAGGCAGACGGGTTAACCAATGTGAACAAGCCAGACTAGATGTAACCATAGAATTTCTCCACCAGCTAATGATGAGGGGCATATCAGGGGTGTCAGCGCAGCGGTGGCGGACCGGAGTAGCATTTCATTTCCAACTACTGAATTGGGGAGATGTGACAAAAAGATTCATCATCAGTCAAGCCTTAAAAGGGTGGAAAAGAGGTCAGCCAAGTCAGGAGTGCAGACGTCCTGTGTCACTAAATCTGCTCTCAAAAATCATATCCCTAACACCATTAACATGCCACTCACAATTTGAAGCAACACTACTGTCTACTGCATTTGTGATCGCCTTTTTCAGGGCGCTACGCATAAGCGAATTAGTCCCTCGATCCAAAATCACCACCAGTGGAGGCTTATTACACCAGGACGTAGTCATAGCCAATAATGCAATACGCCTACGCATACGCAAATCCAAAACAGACCCAGCGGGCAAGGGCACTTGGGTGCTTCTAAAACCCACAAACAGTACACTGTGTCCGGTAACAATAGAAAAAACATATGCAGCCATCAGGCCACAAAGTAATTTCTTCCTATCACACATTGATGGAACTCCATTATCAAGATACCAGTTCCAATTTATATTTAATAAATGCCTAACATCAGCAGGGAACCACCCCAAAGATTACGGGACACACTCATTCCGCATAGGCGCGGCCACGGAAGCAGCTAGAGCAGGACTGTCAGAAACGGAAGTGCAGAGGATAGGCAGATGGCGATCCGCGTGTTTTGCGAGATACATAAGACAGGACTTGTTATCCTAACGTGGTTTGTTTCTTTTATAGGTGACGATAAGCCAACAGTGTGGGTGATAGGCCACTCGTACATATACTGGGCAGAAAAAAGGGCGACAGTCCGCCCAGGCGGGAGGAATATGGGGTTTCATGACACATATTTCAACTGGAGAGGTATTAGAGGCCTGCGATGGCCACAGGTACTAATGGAGGCAATCAACATAGGGAGAGAAGCAACAGGTCCGGTTATCTTAGTTATACACGCTGGGGGAAACGACTTTGGTCATTACAAGAGCGCAGAACTAATGGCAATAATGAAGCTAGACACTGAGTGCTTCAGAGCATTTTTTAGTAAACTAACTATAATATGGTCAGAGATTGTGCCGAGAACGGTATGGCGAGGTGCGCGAGACAGTGCAGCCATCGAACGGACAAGGCGGCTAATAAATATTCGGATGGCAAGATTTTTAAAGGAAAGAGGTGGTGTAGTGATAAGACACCGAGAACTGGAAGGAGATAAAGCTGGCCTCATATGGCCCGACGGTGTTCATTTAACGGATATTGGACTGGACATATTCCTGTCAGGACTCCAGGACGGAGTGGAGCAAGCGTTAATGATGATGGGTGGGGGTCTGAGTCCTGCATACGAGTACGCAGGATCCTCCTTGGCCTGAAATAGAAAGGACATGTTGGAAAGTTACTCTTGTTGGCCAACTTGCCGGTGTGGAGACACAGGGCATGCTGCAACAAGCGGAATTATTTTTGGAAATAAAATGCCTTTCTAATGGAATGAGTTAAAGAGTTAATAAAGCTGTGACCGATCCTCACCCATCCAGTTGTAAGAGTTACATTATTGTATTGTTAAGGAAGGGGTGGCGGTAGGGGGGCTGAGCGTCGGGGTTTCGTTGGGGGTCCCCACAGTCTAATTTATTCACCTCGTATCACATCAGGTACATGTCAGGCAGGTCTTACAGATACTCAAAGATAATACATTTCTCTGGTTTGACAAATAATTTATGTTCTCCATTCAGGAGGTCCCTTTTTTGGGTTATTTCTTATCATTCACTGTTTTTGCATGGATCTGGCAAAAGTCCGGACGGTACTGGATTGGTATTATATTCAGGACTTAAAGGCGTTACAAAGTTTTTTGGGTTTCGCCAGCTGCTACTGTAAGTTCATCAAAAACTTTTTGGTAGTGGCCAAACCTCTGATGGACGATTTTGCCAAATAATAAAGTCTTAATTTTTTTTTTCTATTTTTCTTTCCAGTCTTGTAGCTAAACACAATCCAGCTAAGTTTTAAAATTGAAATGAAGTCCCTGTACCCCCCTCTCTAGGTGCTTCTGTACCAACTCCTCCCTGGTCCAGGACGGTCTCTGTATCACGGCCTCCATCAATAACCTATTGACACATGATTGTGGCAGCACTCACGTGCTGGTATATCACGCTGCCAATAGAAATGGGAAGCGGCACAGAAATCACAAAATAAAGGCAGTGTTTGTGGTAATGCAAGAATCCAACAAGCAGAGTAGTCCACACGTCGTACAACAGCCCAACATGGATGATGAAAAGCAGTGACCAGCCCAGGGGATGGGGATGACTCGGTACCCGGGCCTTTGCCTGGCCTTGGGGATGTCGCGGTGGTCGGCTCCTGGGCCCGTACCCTGGGGTCACTCTTTAAAAGGGTGGTTGTTTGTTCATTTTATGAAAGTTCGTGACGCCACCTGTGGTTTCTGATGATAGTCACCAGCGCTGCGGCAGTCCACTGAGGCCGGTGATGAGGCAGCTCGATGGTATAGCTCCCCACAGGCGGAGCTAGGCCTCAGGGCAGCGTATGCAAGGGGAATGCAGGACAGGCGAGACCCAGCCGGGTCAGAACAAGAACGGGGACGGACACGGTAGTCACTTCAGTACCTTTTACTGATGGAAAGTCAGGCACATCCCGGAGCACTGTAGGGTGAAGGGTGAATATCAGGATCCTCCCCAATGAGCGGGTGTGGGGCCTCCTGTCTCTTGCCTCTGCGTAGTAAGTTTCTGACCTGCCTGGAGCTAGGCCTAACTTTGTCTCTGTCCTGCGCTGGCTGACCTTGTGGTAGGGCCTTTTCTTGGAGTACACGCTCCTCAGCTTGCGAGGCCTATGTGTCTCCTGGCTCTGTTACGTATCAGCACTCTAGCGATCCTGGGACCTGTAGTTCTCCAGGGATTCCGGTTATGCTTTACTGGGTCGTAGAGATCCCGGTAAGCTTCGGACCCAGTGTCCGGTAAATGCTTCAGGGTGAGCTAATTAAGCTCCTCTGCCCCCTATGTACTCACTCTCCACTCGCCTTCAGCCCCTCTCGGGGCCCTCACTAGGCTACACACGCTGCAGCTGGGACACTGCTCTTCTTCGCCGCTCTCAGAGCGTCGGCACACTCCTAGCTCTCTATCCTGAGCTCTGTGAGTTCTAGTCTGGAATCACTCTACAGACTGTACTGAACTCTTTCTGCAGGAACTGCTAGGCTCTGGCTCGACTGAACTGAGTCCTTCTGTGTCTGAGCAGGAAACTTCTGAATCACTTTCTGGGCTGCCTGGCTCCACCTTCCCTTTATATATCCCTAACGGTCTCCCTCTGGTGGTCTGAGGTGGAAGGTGGAGGTGTGTGAATGCTTATGAGGGCCTCTTGTGGAGGAATCCATCAATGCACACTTCTAGGATCTGTGATACCAAGCGCAGCTGGGTGTCACCGCAGCAAACGTCGCGTCTTCAGGCGTCTGTGTAAGAACATCACATTTTTATTTTCCTCCCTGAATAAGCACCAAATGGAATAGCTGAATGCCAGGATACAGAGACCGGCGGGGGGCAGGGAGGCGCTGTCCGCTGGATTTTGTGCTGGTTTCACAAGCGGTCACCCTGCAGTTTTCTCTGAATTTGCTGTGGAGACTTTTCACAACACATCTAATAATTGTGAACCTTCCACCTCACATGTTTATTACCTTGTCAGCTGGGCGGGATGAAAGCCGGACAAGAATGATCCTTATTATATATAATGGCTGCACTAAGCGATGGGGAAAAGCCGCAGAGGACTGAGAGCAGAAGGGCAGAGGGGTTCCTCTTCCTCAAAGGAGAAAGTCTACAGGGACCAGTACAGAAGCCGGTGCAGAAGGGGAGACAAGGGCTGAGCCACTTACACAGACAGAAAGCTGAGGAGAGGAGGACATGTTATTACTCCAGGATCCGCTCCAATTCCTTCCCTATGTGGCATTCAAGCCCTGAGCTCGGCTTTTCTGGAGCCCCATAGAGAATGAATGGAGCTGCAGTTGAATCCTGACTTTCCACTCCTTCCCGATCAGACGATGGTTCGCAGCGGTCAGACCCCCACGATCAGTAAGTGATCACCGAGCCTGTGGATAAGTGATAACTTGTTTTCTTCAGACATCCCCTTTAAGCAATGGAGCATGCCAGCAGAGAAGGTGGGAGAAGGCGCTGGTTACAGGGGAGACTTTACCTCTGGAGGCCGCATATAGGATATGTGAGGGGCGGACACTTCCCGTATTCATCATTACTGAGCCCCCGCTCTGTACGGCTCTTATCTGAGCTGCAGGAGACGCAGCAGTTACTAATCAGCCGTTCTCCGTTCACTTGCAGCCGTCCGAGCTCTGCTGTGCCTGTTAGGGGTATTGCACCTCTGCCAGAGGTGTGATATTCCACTCCCGGGTAAGGATGGAGTGTGGACCAGGGCTCAGTTAGCTGCATGCAGCACACACACCCCATTTCCGAGGGACAGCTCAACGGTGCTCCCACTAGACAGTAGTACAGGCACGACCGATTATGTCCCTGCCTGGAGTGGGGAGGGCGGTGGAACACCCAGTGCTATAGGGGCAGATAGGGGTTGGTTCCTGAGTGTAGTTAGGAGCCCATTGGTTGCTGGTCACCTGGGCTCATGGTCAGAGGGAGGTATAAAAGGTGGGCACCATCTTAGATCTAGGTTCTGTCCAGAGAGGAGAAGACAGGGAGTATAGGCTCTGTAGGAGCTCTACTCCAGGAGGGCCTAGTGAGAGGCCGAGGAGGAAGTGAAGGGGAGCTGTGGTGCCACCTGAGCCCAGCTCCATGAGAAGGGAGGAGAAGAAGGAACAGGAAAGACGGAGGAGAGAAAGAGAAACAGAAGGGCTCAGGAACAAGAAGGTGGAAGGGACCCTAAGAACCCATGAGAATCCAGGGTGAAGGGTCAGGCAGATTAAGGGTACCGGATCCCAAGTTGGTGGAGGAGAAACAACCCTCAGCCAAAGACCGGTCGTCGTGATCATTTATTGGTGCGACACCTCATCAAACCTGCTAGGAAGGCACCATATAGGACAGCGGAGGACGGGGCCCACGTTTAACCGCACAAGTCCGCGGCAGCTGGACAGAAGTGGGTCACTGGTGAGGCAGGCCAGAGAAAGGAAAGAAGGGGGTCCTGTGCCATATTCCTGAGCTGCCTGGGAGTTGACCGAGCCCCTCACCTGGTGGACGCAGCACGGCTTGGGCGGTCACTACGTGCACAGAAGTGACCCGGAGTACCTGAACTGTGAGTAAAAGACATTGGACGTTGTTTGTGTGCTCTTTCGCTCCTCCAGCACTACCGGTACTGGGACTCTCACTACCATTACTCCCACCATCCACTACACTGCCCTGGGGCCGCACTCTTCCCGTGGGGAGTAACATCAGCCCCAGCGGACTGCCTTGCAGCGGCAGTTCCTAATAACCGCAATCCACGGGTGGCGTAGTCGGACATTATCTAAAGTACAGCAGCAGACTACCATTGGTCTGACCACCCTGAGCCGCGGGACCGGGCCGCCACTACTACTCCCAGAGTCTCCCTATTGCCCGGTTCCGCGTGCCCCACGGCCCAGGGGGCGAGTCAGAAGTTCAGGTCCTAGGAGGCATCGACTATGCAGCCTGCACAGCAGATCACAGCCCGGGCACCACTTCTCCGGGTAAATCTCCACCTTTTGAGTTACTTCTTGTGCAGCTGCCCCATGCAAGTTGCTCCGCTCTCCTCGGCCAGCTCCTGCTGAAGACTGAGCTCCTCTGCCCAATCTAGGAGCTCAATAGCCCTGATCACGTCAGTGGTAGCCCAGCGCTGCTGGATCAGATTTACAAATGGAAAACTAATCAGCCCTAGGCATTTCTAATATGTGCAGAGCAGGCGACATAAGTCTCACCGGAATCCTCATAGACCTTTGCTCAGCCGGGGTCTAATAGGAGCAGTAAGATGGCCGTCATGGGGTCTATTGTTAGATCTCGGCTGCCATAGAAACTCATCGGCACCATGATCGCGCCTCCCTCTCCTGTCTAAAGTGCCTAAATGCTGTGGAAGCCCCCTACTGTGTCATACAGTGGATTAAACTGCCAGGGTCAGGGTTGGCTCCACTGTCGGAGGCTGAGGCAGGAGCAGGAATGTGTTATACAGCCACACTTCTGCCGCAGATCTTGTAAGAGCCCTGACAGGACCTGCCTGATGATAATGTGTCCTATAGAGCGGGTCCTGGTACCGGACTGCCCTGTACATATTCACCACTAGCTGGGAACCAGTTACTTACAAGGTCTAGTTTCGGATGTGTTTCCAGGTTCTGTAGTTGTCAGCATTTTATCCTTAAGGCCGAGTTATAATATCACTGTAACACTCTCGCCCTGTACCTGTATACCTGCCCTGTGTGCTGCACAAAAGTATATAACAAAGTGTGTGTGTACACAGATATCTATCTCCTGAATGGAATTACTGCTAGATCTCCTGTACATAGAAATATGAGGTTCTTAGCACACATTTTGAGCAAATTGTGCGAGCCCATCTGCCAACGTCAAGGCGACCTCTTCAGATGGGTCCCTACACTAACACTACACTAACTTAGTAACTGGGACTAGTTTTTTTTATTGTTATTACCACCATTTTTACTATTTATTATTATTGCATTAATCCAATTAATTGTAACTGTTATAAAACTAATTAAAAAATTTAATTCAAATTTTTTTATTATTCTTGTGATTCTAATAATGGTATTACTAAAATCCCTATGCCTAAAGCTGTTGATCCAGAAGAAGGCAAAAACCCCAGGACACCTACCGCCAATTTGTGTCACGGGAAAAATTCCTTCTTGACCCCGGGAAAAGGCGATCAGTCCTAGGACCCTGGATCAAACCTAATAATGTTATTACAAGTTATATATTACACTAATTATTGTACTACTGGAGTTATTTTAATTTGTTTTTATAAATCTAACTATTTGATATGGTTATTATTAACATTGTGCTATCTTATTACAGTATTATTCTTCTTTCCTATCACTACTAATACTGCCCTATACCTACAGTGTTGATCCAGAAGAAGGCAGAAACCCCAGGACACCTTCAGCCAATTTGTGTCACAGGGAAAAATTTCCTTCTTGACCCTGAGAAAAGACGATCAGTCCTAGGACCCCGGATCAAACCTAATTATGTTACTAGTTATGTAATTACTATTACTGTACTAAATGTACTACTACAGTTGTTTTTAATATAGTTTTTTATATATTTTGTCTTATGTCCTGCTTTCTTATTAAAGTACTACTCTAACTTTTCTATAACTATTTAATATTACAGTATTGATTGAACTACGTCTATAATTATTTTTATTTACTCTTTGTTCTTTCTATAGATATAACTAGTTTATATTTATTAATAATAATAACCTGATGTCTTATTACGGTATTATTCTTCTTTCCTATTGCTACTAATACTACCCTATACCTAGAGTGTTGATCCAAAAGAAGGCAAAAACCTCAGGACACCTTCAGCCAATTTGTGTCACAGCGGAAAAATTCCTTCTTGACCCCGAAAAAAGGCGATCAGTCCTAGAACCCTGGATCACACTGCTATTCTACCTACTACTATTACTATTGTTATTTTATTACTTTCTTACTATTATCACTAGTATTATTACTCAAATTACACTAATACTCATATACTACCACTATATAACTACTATCCTGCTATTATTACTTTGGTGGATTTATACTTACCAGCCGGTATTGCCGTATGATGTTATCGGCAGAGAGGTCCCAGCAGGATGGTCCACATGATGTTCCTCTTTCCTCTCAAATACCGGTTGATGTAATGGCGGACGTTGTTCTGGTTCTGCTTCTTCCTTTTTGTTGTAGGATCGATTGTTGTCTTTTCTGGCCTTTGGCCATCCCTTTCCCCCTAGGGATCTTAAGGTGCAGTTCTGTCCTCTTCGGTCTCCTCTTCGGTGGGACTCCTCTTCGGTGGGTCTCCTCTTCGGTGGGACTCCTCTTCGGTGGGACTCCTCTTCGGTGGGTCTCCTCTTCGGTGGGACTCCTCTTCGGTGGGACTCCTCTTCGGTGGGACTCCTCTTCGGTCTCCTCTTCGGTGGGACTCCTCTTCGGTCTCCTCTTCGGTGGGACTCCTCTTCGGTGGGACTCCTCTTCGGTGGGTCTCCTCTTCGGTGGGTCTCCTCTTCGGTGGGACTCCTCTTTGGTGGGTCTCCTCTTCGGTGGGACTCCTCTTCGGTCTCCTCTTCGGTGGGTCTCCTCTTCGGTGGGACTCCTCTTCGGTCTCCTCTTCGGTGGGACTCCTCTTCGGTGGGACTCCTCTTTGGTGGGTCTCCTCTTCGGTGGGACTCCTCTTCGGTGGGACTCCTCTTCGGTGGGACTCCTCTTCGGTGGGTCTCCTCTTCGGTGGGACTTCTCTTCGGTCTCCTCTTCGGTGGGACTCCTCTTCGGTGGGACTCCTCTTCGGTGGGACTCCTCTTCGGTGGGTCTCCTCTTCGGTGGGTCTCCTCTTCGGTGGGACTCCTCTTCGGTGGGACTCCTCTTCGGTGGGACTCCTCTTCGGTGGGTCTCCTCTTCGGTGGGACTCCTCTTCGGTGGGACTCCTCTTCGGTGGGACTCCTCTTCGGTGGGTCTCCTCTTCGGTGGGACTCCTCTTCGGTGGGTCTCCTCTTCGGTGGGTCTCCTCTTCGGTGGGACTCCTCTTCGGTGGGTCTCCTCTTCGGTGGGACTCCTCTTCGGTGGGACTCCTCTTCGGTGGGTCTCCTCTTCGGTGGGTTTCCTCTTCGGTGGGACTCCTCTTCGGTGGGTCTCCTCTTCGGTGGGACTCCTCTTCGGTGGGTCTCCTCTTCGGTGGGTCTCCTCTTCGGTGGGACTCCTCTTCGTCTCTCTTCGGTGGGTCTCCTCTTCGGTGGGACTCCTATTCGGTGGGTCTCCTCTTCGGTGGGTCTCCTCTTCGGTGGGACTCCTCTTCGGTGGGACTCCTCTTCGGTGGGACTCCTCTTCGGTCTCCTCTTCGGTGGGACTCCTTTTCGGTGGGTCTCCTCTTTGGTGGGACTCCTCTTCGGTGGGACTCCTCTTCGGTGGGTCTCCTCTTCGGTGGGACTTCTCTTCGGTCTCCTCTTCGGTGGGTCTCCTCTTCGGTGGGACTCCTCTTCGGTGGGACTCCTCTTCGGTGGGACTCCTCTTCGGTGGGTCTCCTCTTCGGTGGGACTTCTCTTCGGTCTCCTCTTCGGTGGGTCTCCTCTTCGGTGGGTCTCCTCTTCGGTGGGACTCCTCTTCGGTGGGACTCCTCTTCGGTGGGACTCCTCTTCGGTGGGACTCCTCTTCGGTGGGTCTCCTCTTCGGTGGGACTCCTCTTCGGTGGGACTCCTCTTCGGTGGGTCTCCTCTTCGGTGGGACTCCTCTTCGGTGGGTCTCCTCTTCGGTGGGTCTCCTCTTCGGTGGGACTCCTCTTCGGTGGGACTCCTCTTCGGTGGGACTCCTCTTCGGTGGGTCTCCTCTTCGGTGGGACTCCTCTTCGGTGGGACTCCTCTTCGGTGGGTCTCCTCTTCGGTGGGACTCCTCTTCGGTGGGACTCCTCTTCGGTCTCCTCTTCGGTGGGACTCCTCTTCGGTGGGTCTCCTCTTCGGTGGGACTCCTCTTCGGTGGGACTCCTCTTCGGTGGGTCTCCTCTTCGTTGGGACTTCTCTTCGGTCTCCTCTTCGGTGGGTCTCCTCTTCGGTGGGACTCCTCTTCGGTGGGACTCCTCTTCGGTGGGACTCCTCTTCGGTGGGACTCCTCTTCGGTGGAACTCCTCTTCGGTGGGTCTCCTCTTCGGTGGGTCTCCTCTTCGGTGGGACTCCTCTTCGGTGGGTCTCCTCTTCGGTGGGACTCCTCTTCGGTGGGTCTCCTCTTCGGTGGGTCTCCTCTTCGGTGGGTCTCCTCTTCGGTGGGTCTCCTCTTCGGTGGGACTCCTCTTCGGTGGGTCTCCTCTTCGGTGGGTCTCCTCTTCGGTGGGTCTCCTCTTCGGTGGGACTCCTCTTCGGTGGGACTCCTCTTCGGTGGAACTCCTCTTTGGTGGAACTCCTCTTTGGTGGAACTCCTCTTCGGTGGAACTCCTCTTTGGTGGGTCCCCTCTTCTCAGGAAACACAACCAGATATTAGGAGCAATGCTCAACTGACAGAGTGCCACTACTGACCACCGTGCTGCCCTCATCCCACTAAGTAAAAGTGTTTTTTACTGTTTTACGCAGAATGCGGACTACTGTGCAGCAACCTATACTCCCGAGGGGCCGCAGGAAACTGGAGTGAATAATGTCCTCCTCTTCCTTTAAATTACGCTTATGCCATGTTCTTACTGGTGAGACGTAATAAATAGCATTAAAGCTGCAGTAATTTTTTTTTTTTATATACACTGCTCAAAAAAATAAAGGGAACACTTAAACAACAGAATATAACTCCAAGTAAATCAAACTTCTCTGAAATCAAACTGTCCACTTAGGAAGCAACACTGATTGACAATCAATTTCACATGCTGTTGTGCAAATGGAATAGACAATAGATGGAAATTATTGGCAATTATCAAGACATCCTCAATAAAGGAGTGGTTCTGCAGGTGGGGATCACAGACCACATCTCAGTACCAGCGCTTTCTGGCTGATGTTTTGGTCACTTTTCAATGTTGTGCTTTCACACTCGTGGTAGCATGAGACGGACTCTACAACCCACAGAAGATGCTCAGGTAGTGCAGGTCATCCAGGATGGCACATCTGTGAGAGCTGTGGCAAGGAGGTTTGCTGTGTCTGTCAGCGTAGTGTCCAGAGGCTGGAGACGCTACCAGGAGACAGGCCAGTACACCAGGAGACGTGGAGGGGGCCGTAGGAGGGCAACAACCCAGCAGCAGGACCGCTACCTCCGCTTTTGTGCAAGAAGCAACAGGAGGAGCACTGCCAGAGCCCTGCATAATGACCTCCAGCAGGCCACAACTGTGCATGTGTCTGCACAAACGGTTAGAATTGACTCCATGAGGGTGGTATGAGGGCCCGACATCCACAGATGGGGGTTGTGCTCACAGCCCAACACTGTGCAGGACGCTTGGCATTTGCCACAGAACACCAGAATTGGCAAACTCGCCACTGGCTCCCTGTGCTCTTCACAGATGAAAGCAGGTTCACACTGAGCACATGTGACAGACGTGACGGAGTCTGGAGACACCGTGGAGAGTGATCTGCTGCCTGCAGCATCCTTCAGCACGACCGGTTTGGCAGTGGGTCAGTAATGGTGTGGAGTGGCATTTCTTTGGAGGGCTGCACAGCCCTCCATGTCCTCGCCAGAGGTAGCCTGACTGCCATTAAGTACCGAGATGAGATCCTCAGGCCCCTTGTGAGACAATATGCTGGTGCAGTGGGCCCTGGGTTCCTCCTAATGCAGGACAATGCCAGACCTCATGTGGCTGGAGTGTGTCAGCAGTTCCTGCAAGATGAAGGCTTTGAAGCTATGGACTGGCCCGCCTGTTCCCCAGAGCTGAATCCGATTGAGCACATCTGGGACATCATGTCTCGCTCCATCCACCAACATCACATTGCACCACAGACTGTCCAGGAGTTGGCGGATGCTTTAGTCCAGGTCTGGGAGGAGATCCCACAGGAGACCATCCGCAACCTCATCAGGAGCATGCCCAGGCATTGTAGGGAGATCATACAGGCATGTGGAGGCCACACACAATACTGAGCCTCATTTTGACTTGTTTTAAGGACATTACATCAATGTTGGATCAGCCTGTAGTGTGTTTTTCCACTTTAATTTTGGGGGTGACTCCAAATCCAGGCCTCCATTGGTTAATAAATTTGATTTCCATTGATGATTTTTGTGTGATTTTGTTGTCAGCACATTCAACTTTGTACAGAACAAAGTATTCGATGAGAATATTTCATTCATTCAGATCTAGGATGTGTTATTTGAGTGTTCCCTTTATTTTTTTGAGCAGTGTATTTTAACCCAGCTGAAAAGTGAACTGGCCCCTTCCTGAGGGGCAACTTGAAAAAATGTCTGAAGACAGATCAAGTCCATTCTCTTCCTTCAGCTTGGCTCCGCTGGGCGCAGTTCTTCTTTAGCAAATGTTCATACAAAATCATCAATGGAAATCAAATTTATTAACCAATGGAGGCCTGGATTTGGAGTCACCCCCAAAATTAAAGTGGAAAACACACTACAGGCTGATCCAACTTTGATGTAATGTCCTTAAAACAAGTCAAAATGAGGCTGACACACTCCAGCCACATGAGGTCTGGCATTGTTCTGCATTAGGATGAACCCAGTGCCAACCGCACCAGCATATGGTCTCACAAGCGGCCTGAGGATCTCATCTCTGTACCTAATGGCAGTCAGGCTACCTCCGGCGAGCAGATGGAGGGCTGTGCGGCCCTCCAAAGAAATGCCACCTCACACTATTACTAACCCACTGCCAAACCGGTCGTGCTGAAGGATGTTGCAGGCAGCAGATCGCTCTCCACGGCGTCTCCAGACTCTGTCACGTCTGTCACATGTGCTCAGTGTGAACCTGCTTTCATCTGTGAAGAGCACAGGGAGCCAGTGGCGACTTTGCCAATCCTGGTGTTCTGTGGCAAATGCCAAGCGTCCTGCACGGTGTTGGGTTGTGAGCACAACCCCCATCTGTGGACGTTGGGCCCTCATACCACCCTCATGGAGTCAGTTTCTAACCGTTTGTGCAGACACATGCACATTTGTGGTCTGTTGGAGGTCATTTTGCAGGGCTCTGGCAGTGCTCCTCCTGTTCCTTCTTGCACAAAGGCGGAGGTAGCGGGTCCTGCTGCTGGGTTGTTGCCATCCTATGGCCCCCTCCATGTCTCCTGGTGTACTGGCCTGTCTCCTGGTAGCGCCTCCAGCCTCTGGACACTACGCTGACAGATACAGCAAACCTTCTTCCCACAGCTCTCACTGATGTGCCATCCTGGATGACCTGCACTACCTGAGCAACTTCTGTGGGTTGTAGAGTCCGTCTCATGCTACCACGAGTGTGAAAACACAACCAACATTCAAAATTGACCAAAACATCAGCCAGAAAGCATTGGTACTGAGATGTGGTCTGTGGTCCCCACCTGCAGAACCACTCCTTTATTGAGGGTGTCTTGATAATTGCCAATAATTTCCATCTATTGTCTATTCCATTTGCACAACAGCATATGAAATTGATTGTCAATCAGTGTTGCTTCCTAAGTGGACAGTTTGATTTCAGAGAAGTTTGATTTACTTGGAGTTATATTCTGTTGTTTAGGTGTTCCCTTTATTTTTTTGAGCAGTGTGTATTTTCTTATGTCCATGTATTTACTACTAAAAGTAATTTTTTACATTTAGGTTTCATTTTTCACTGGTTACTACAGACTTATTGCTTCCCTGCACATTCAAGTTTCATGTTTTCTTTGGGCATAGATCAGCTAAAAGGCACTCAGGAAAAAAAACAGATGAAAGATCTACACACTCTCCCTTAAGACTGTCAGAAGGAGCTCACTGATAGATTCTCAGTTAGCTAATTTTGCAGCCAGGAATAGACAGTGCAGCACAGATGCTACAGAGGGCAACATTTTTAATGAAACTCAATAACAGAAATCAATTTTAGCCCCAAATACTTGCATTAAAGTAAAAAAAACAAATGGCCCCAAAGCAGGACAACCGCTTTAACTCCTTACCAACATCTGCCGTACATGTATGGTATAAGTCAGTAGCGGGTGTATGGAGCAGAGTCAGCTCGCCCTGTACATGGCAGATAATGGCTGTGACAAACAACCAGGACCTGCCTCTAAGAGCTGCGAGTGGAGCGAAGATCTGCCCACCACTGTTAACCTGTTCAGTGCTGCTGTCAATCTCTAACAGCAGCATTAACAGCGCGCCGGCATTGGGACGCATCGTTCCATGCGCCCACCGGTGCTCCTGTGACGCGATCACAGGCCGCAGATGGACTGCTATGACATCCGGGGGTCTGCTGAAGCCTCCGTGCCTGTCATCATAAAGCTTCATTTGGGCTGTAAAGAAGACCGTGATTTTGCTATATGGAGCATTACTGTGGTATCGCTGTATATAGCACAAGCAATCAGATAATGTATACAAATACAGTGAAAATTAAAAAAAAAAAAAAAAAGTTTAAAATATTAAAACTCCACACGTTCAACTCACCTCCCACTAAAAATAAAGATAATAAAAATATACACATTTGTGGTATGGTCTCTTTCAGAGAAATACAATCTATCCAAATATAAAAAACAAACGATCAGTGAACACAGAAAAAAATTCAAAAAGCCAAAATTGCATTTTTTTTGTTCGCCACAATACTACAGAAAACCCTGTAAGAAGCGATGACCGTGTCATATGTGTCCCAAAATGTTATCAATAAAGTCCTCTTGCCCTTCAAAAAATAAGCCCCACACAGCTCCATCAACCCGAAAAATGAAAATGTTACGGGTCTCAGAAAAAATGGTGACACCATAAAAAAAAGTTTTTTTCTTTTGCCAAAACTATTGGAGAAGTTTGGTCTTGCTGTGATCACACTGAGGAGTAGGATCCTATTACCAGGTCATTTTCACCACACTATGTACGCCGTTAAAACCCTTCCCAGAAAAACAGGGTCAGGCTTTTTTTTTCCTCGCACTTTTACTGCACTTGGACTTTTTTTCCCGTTTTCTAGTACTATGTGGTAAATGAATGGTGGGATTTATAAGTACCGCTCGTCCTGCAAAATAACAAGACCTCACACTATGTGGACAGACATGAAAAAGTTATAGCCCTTGGAAAAAGCCAAGGAAAAAACAGAAAAAAACCATCAATTGGTTCTGTTGGGAAGGGGTAAAGCTGAAGAAACGCATGTAAGAGCAGAATATGGAGGAAGGTGAGATATCACAGGCTGGTGGATACTACCTGCTCCATCGCTGGCAGAGTAACCCATCCCCATGGTGGCCGCTGAGATCTTCTCTTGTAGAAACGTCTCCAAAATCTATAAAACATGGGGAACAGTCAGCAGAGGGTTTGGTGATTGGCTCATATTGGCGATATACCCAGGGGCATTACTGGGCACAGGGAAGATTGGGAATGAATAGGATTGGCTGTTAGATATGTGATCTCTTCAATTAAAGGGGATGTCTAGTTGGAACAAGTTCTCACTGATCTCTGGATAGGTGATGACTCTTAGATCGGTGGGTTTGGCCGCTATGACCCAATCAGCAGAACAGCACTTATAGATAGAAGTGAGCGAAGTGCAAATGTTCAACCGCCGGTCCGTTCATTCTCTATGGGGGGCGCTGTACTCAGCTTTCTCCTGCATAGAGAATGAATGGAGCGGTGGCCGGGGAGGGTCTAGCAGGGATTAGTTGGGTTCCCAGCAGATCTAGAAGTTGTCACTTATCATGTGTTGGGGAATAATGACTTCTCCTCTGATAAATGTGCTGATTCCTGTCAGTTGTGGTCGCTGAGTGCGTGTGATGGGATGTGGCTCCGTCCGTTATATTATATCACGTCTTATACCTATAATCTCGCTGATCGCAGGTGTCTGTCTTCACACTCAGATGAGATGCAACAAACTGACCATATAGGACTTTTTTTTTTTTTCTTCTAATTCAAACCGAGCAATCCTATTGGCTGAGTATGAATGCAGTTACCATGGTGACAGAAGTAGCTGCAGATTTAAAGGGACAAGATACTAATATTGTACTAAAGTGTATTTTATTATATACTTCACATAACTGACTGGGTACACCTTGGTGCTGGTGGGATGGCTTTTTTTTTAATCAAACAACATGTTTACTAAGTACCCTATATTATATATATTTCCTATTGCTTTTTACTTACTTATAGCAGGGTATATGTTCATATTGTTTCTATCCTAAGTTTGTCTATTTTCTAATAGACGGTGGCAAACTTCTTCCTGGCCTTTGAAGCACAGCTTTCAATTATTACTATCGTAAACGAGGTAAAAAGCTTCGAGCCGAGCACGATCAGACTCCTTCAGTCCCGCAGCAGGTAAATCTGTGAACATCGCCGGCACTCCTGCTGTTCCTAGTACCGATCCCTCTATGAGCGGCTGTGCAGTAATGAAGGCTGGATTCACCCCAAACTTGCTCGTCTTTTTTTTCGATTTCCAGTTCTGGTAATTAGTGATACACATGTGTATATCCAGTGGTCAACTCAAAACCTATGTATGGAAAGTCAATTGTTTGCTGTATGCATCTCATTTGTAGGATGCACACTATTCATTTCAATATGGAGCGGAGTAGGAGGAGACTTTCATTACTGTTCCCTTTACTTCCTCCCTGCTGATAGGAAATGCCATGCTGTTTGCTTGTGTCCTGTGATTACAGCAGCCTGCAACAGTTTTCAGCGTGCACTCCCCGGCTCAGGCATCAAGCAGTAAATGATAACATTAAAACGCTGCTACCCCTTTGTTAGTCACTTTTTTATCTTCTTCCCCTTCTACGAATGCTATAGTCCGTTATTCTAGAACTGCTCTGAAAATGGTTCTCTCTGGAGTGTTGGGATTTGGGTTTAGGGTGGGTTATGGGAATTGAAGTTCAGATACTTTGTTCATATTTTTACTATGGAATTACTATGTCATGTATGTTATTTGAAAGATGGAATATTTGTAGTTGGAGTTTTTCAATAAAAATGATTTGATTAAAAAAAATATGAAATTAAAATTCCTCTGTTCTTGAGAAAGCATAGGATTTTACTAAGAGGTAAATTGCACGTTCCTTGTTTTCCAGGCGCTTTACATTTTTGCTAGTTTTGTACGATTACACAATCCCTTTTATAGGCCAGTGCCAGTTGTACATCTCTCCCTAAACTCTTGTTCACACTATATTTTAAGCCAGTTTTATTCTATGGTTTCTAGATGTTGTCCAGCTTTGATAAATAATTAGTATTTATACTTTTGCTTTTAGATAGACTTGAAGAATGCAGATCCGGAAAGGGTGGAGAAACAAATTGAGAAGATGTTTGACGTTCCCGCTAGTGACTGTATCCGGGTACGATGCGCTCCAGATCAAAATCATTCCTGCAGGCAAATTTAACTCCGCTGTCTGTACCTTGTCTTTTTATTTTTTTCTACAAAATGTGGCTGGAAAAGGGGCAATGTAGCGAGGAATTTACATCAATTTTTGGTGTTAAAAAAACCCCCCAAAAAAAAACAACTTTTGTGATGCATCATTTTTGCGCAAAAATGTGCAGCTTCCTATTTTACAGCACTCTTGCAACTTTTAGAAATTGGGCTTGGTAAGCCACACAGGTCTAAGAACGACCCATTGGGGTTTTAGGTGTTAAAAAAATGATCATATGAAAGATTTTGTGATCTGCGTTTACCTGATTGTAATAACAACATTAAAGCTCCATTCAGATGTGCAGGTTTTATCCATGAGAAACTGAGCAGAATGATATATAGGTTTGTGGGAGAAGATTCAGTATAAATTGTAATTTATTCATTAGATTTGAGAGTCCTCAGTGGTTGATACCTTTAATGGCTAACTGAAAAGATGGTAACAAATTGCAAGCTTTCCAGACTACTCAGGCTTCTTCATCAGGCAGACCTGAGACCTGAGTAGTCTGGAAAGCCTGCAATTTGTTACCTTTTAATGGCTAACGGAAAAGATGGTATCAACCACTGAGGACTCTCAAATCTAAATACTCTTCTATCTACTGGCTAATACGGTAAAAAGATAGATGTTTTTCCTGTATCAATTTATTCAGTGGAATCCTGCTGTTTGTACAGATGAGTCCAGTGGGCGGTCCTACTAGTGATTGACAGCTACCTTTGCCTGCATAGTCATACAGGGAACTGTCAATCACTTAGTAGGACCGCCCACTGGACTAGTGTACATACGGCAGGACTTTTCACTGCATAAAATGCCAGTTTTGCTGACTCTCTTCCCACAGATATGTCTATCAGTCTGATCAACTTCTCTGCTCTACAACACCCCCTACAGATCTTATACCATTTCAACATGACAGGTTCCTTTAATCACCTGCAGATGACATAAGTAGCCATGTTCTGTGTGGCTTACGGAGGGGCTTGATTGCTTGTCAGCTTCAAACAGGTTTCATTTCTTCTGATTCGTTGTAGCCGAGTTCTAAACTGTATTAAGAAATTCATTTCTCTGTTTATTTCTATTAGATGTCGGGGAAGCTTGGAACAAATGTGGAAAGTGTTCTTCAAGAAGTTGTCAGGAGGCTTCCACCGTGAGTACGGACTAATGCGGCTCTATCCATCTTCTCTTTATTAAAGGGAACCTGTCACCTTGGAAAATGCTATGTACCTGCAGGTATAGGGTTAATCTGCAGATAAATATTGTTACAATGCTGCCCGGCCGCCTTATAGTGTAGGTACCGGGAGAAAATTAACTTCTTTCCTCCCTGCAGCCGCCGGCCTTCACTCATTGTTGTGCACGGAGCGGCTACAGTCTTGGATCACAGCACCGCTCGCTATATCAGGGGCGACGGCTGTAAACCCGGCCTGGATTTCGATTGACAGCTTGCTCTGCACAGATGCGCTGCAGAACCACTTAGAATCTGAGTGAAGGAGTAGTATGTTCACAGATAGAGAATATGGCTCATCCACGTGCGGATCTGCTCCACGTCCGATTACATATTTGTGGGAGAAACCCTAGTGGCAGCCTCATATTTCTGACATGGATCCTCTAGCACTATTTGTGAAACTGCGGCTCCCAGCATAACTTGATGAGAGACCGTCAGTCTGCTGGGACCTGTAGTTTCACTACAGCAGGAGTGTCACAAGCTGCGGACCTCCGCTCACTCCAGCACTGGTCGGCATTTTCAGCACGTGAACGTACGCTATGCTTTCTGGAGACACAAGGGTGTAGATAATTTTATCAAACCCTTGACTGTAAGTTTGCTGAACCCTAAGTGGATTATATTGTTCCCACAGTTTCAGTTTTGGACCATTTAAGGGGAATTTAAAGGGTTCTGGCCACTGATTTTCCTTAAAGGGGATCAGTATCCCTGTATGTCTTTGTATATACTTGATAAAGACCTATAACAGGTCGAAACATTATGTGATGGCGGAATAAACTTTGTCTTTTGGAATTCATCACTCTGGACTGAACGCTGTTACTTACCTTTATCCCCCTTAACAGGATGTCTTATTTTTGTGTTTTAGTCCCAAGATTGAAAAGGGCAGCCCTCTTAAAGCCCTGCTGTTTGACTCCACGTTTGATCACTACAGAGGCGTCGTAGCAGCATCGCCCTGTGTGGAGGTGACGTGTGTAAAGGCAATAAAATCGTGTCTGCCCACTCTGGCAAGTGCTATGAAGTCAATGAGGTTGGCATACTGACCCCAGAAGAAGTGCCAGCCGAAAAACTACGTTTTTTTTTAATAATTTTATTAGCCTTTCCCTCTGTCTTCACCAATCAGCCCTCTGTATTGATGATCAGATCAAAGATGTAGACAGGGATTGTCTCACGCTGCATCTCCTTCCTGATTGTATCACTGAGAAGACAGAAGCTGCCCCATCCCATTCTCCAAGAAATGCAGAACCCAATGCATCTGCTGTCCGTGATCCGCTTATTGTCAGAGGACATCATTAGGGACTGCATTTTCTCATTGCTTAAGAAATTGTTGGGGGATCCTGCTAATCCGGTTGCATGGATTTATATAGTGTGACCAAGTTGTCAAGCACTTTTCCAAGTGATGCTAAAATCGTTTAGAAAGCGCTTGACAACCCGCATGCGAAATCGTATGTGCAAAACGCGTGACAAACGCTTGTCCCTGGCTGAAAAAAACGCATGTAAAATCCGCATGCCAGGGAGATACAGAAACGTTCAGGAAAAAACCGGAGCATTTCTGCATCGTGGGCACATAGCCTTAGAGTGCCGCCGTGCAGGCAAAGACAACATCCCCCTCTTTCTGAGAATCAGTGGGCTTGAAGGGGTACGGCTCCCCATCAGTTATAAAGCCATGTCATGTCATCAATCATATGAGTGTTATGTGGCAATGGCATTGTCTTGACAGCCAAGGATCCTACTGAAGGCCTCCATATCTTCCATGATTGTACAACTATGAAGCCCATCCCATAACTGGGATTAATATCAGATTGGTCATTTTACTCTACACTGTAGCGGTAAAGCGATTGGATGTTTTCGGTGACCTGAGCCTGCAAAGTTAAATTCTCCCGTTACATCATTTTTGGCTTCACCACATCTGTTCGTGTTAAAACTAAAAAAAATACCTTATAGAAATCCTATCGAGTGGATGATGGAATGAAAAAGAACAAAAAAGATGAAGCGGCAGAATCTCTGGAGTTTATTTTGTTCACTTTGCCTCACCAAGAAAAGTAATAAAAAGAGATCAGAAAATATTTATAAAAACTACAGCTCTAACTGCAAAAAAAGCCCAGATACAACGAATCTACTGAAAAAAAAAGCCCAGATACAACGAATCTACTGAAAAAAAAGCCCAGATACAACGAATCTACTGGGAAAAAAAGCCCAGATACAACGAATCTACTGGAAAAAAAGCCCAGATACAACGAATCTACTGGAAAAAAAGCCCAGATACAACGAATCTACTGGGAAAAAGCCCAGATACAACGAATCTACTGGAAAAAAGCCCAGATACAACGAATCTACTGGGAAAAAAAGCCCAGATACAACGAATCTACTGGAAAAAAAGCCCAGATACAACGAATCTACTGGAAAAAAAAGCCCAGATACAACGAATCTACTGGGAAAAAAGCCCAGATACAACGAATCTACTGGGAAAAAAAGCCCAGATACAACGAATCTACTGGAAAAAAAAGCCCAGATACAACGAATCTACTGGGAAAAAAGCCCAGATACAACGAATCTACTGGAAAAAAGCCCAGATACAACGAATCTACTGGGAAAAAAAGCCCAGATACAACGAATCTACTGGGAAAAAAGCCCAGATACAACGAATCTACTGGAAAAAAAGCCCAGATACAACGAATCTACTGGAAAAAAAGCCCAGATACAACGAATCTACTGGGAAAAAAAGCCCAGATACAACGAATCTACTGGGAAAAAAAGCCCAGATACAACGAATCTACTGGAAAAAAAGCCCAGATACAACGAATCTACTGGAAAAAAAGCCCAGATACAACGAATCTACTGGAAAAAAAAGCCCAGATACAACGAATCTACTGGGAAAAAAAGCCCAGATACAACGAATCTACTGGGAAAAAAAGCCCAGATACAACGAATCTACTGGGAAAAAAGCCCAGATACAACGAATCTACTGGGAAAAAAAGCCCAGATACAACGAATCTACTGGGAAAAAAAGCCCAGATACAACGAATCTACTGGGAAAAAAGCCCAGATACAACGAATCTACTGGGAAAAAAAGCCCAGATACAACGAATCTACTGGAAAAAAAAGCCCAGATACAACGAATCTACTGGAAAAAAAGCCCAGATACAACGAATCTACTGGAAAAAAAGCCCAGATACAACGAATCTACTGGAAAAAAAAGCCCAGATACAACGAATCTACTGGAAAAAAAAGCCCAGATACAACGAATCTACTGGAAAAAAAAGCCCAGATACAACGAATCTACTGGAAAAAAAAGCCCAGATACAACGAATCTACTGAAAAAAAGCCCAGATACAACGAATCTACTGGAAAAAAAGCCCAGATACAACGAATCTACTGGAAAAAAAGCCCAGATACAACGAATCTACTGGGAAAAAAGCCCAGATACAACGAATCTACTGGGAAAAAAGCCCAGATACAACGAATCTACTGGAAAAAAGCCCAGATACAACGAATCTACTGAAAAAAAGCCCAGATACAACGAATCTACTGGAAAAAAAGCCCACATACAACGAATCTACTGGAAAAAAAGCCCAGATACAACGAATCTACTGGGAAAAAAGCCCAGATACAACGAATCTACTGAAAAAAAAGCCCAGATACAACGAATCTACTGGAAAAAAGCCCAGATACAACGAATCTACTGAAAAAAAAGCCCAGATACAACGAATCTACTGAAAAAAAGCCCAGATACAACGAATCTACTGGGAAAAAAGCCCAGATACAACGAATCTACTGGAAAAAAGCCCAGATACAACGAATCTACTGAAAAAAAGCCCAGATACAACGAATCTACTGGAAAAAAAGCCCACATACAACGAATCTACTGGAAAAAAAGCCCAGATACAACGAATCTACTGGAAAAAAGCCCAGATACAACGAATCTACTGAAAAAAAGCCCAGATACAACGAATCTACTGGAAAAAAAGCCCACATACAACGAATCTACTGGAAAAAAAGCCCAGATACAACGAATCTACTGGGAAAAAAGCCCAGATACAACGAATCTACTGGAAAAAAAAGCCCAGATACAACGAATCTACTGGGAAAAAAAGCCCAGATACAACGAATCTACTGGGAAAAAAGCCCAGATACAACGAATCTACTGGAAAAAAAGCCCAGATACAACGAATCTATTGGAAAAAAAGCCCAGATACAACGAATCTACTGGAAAAAAAAGTTTTATAGCTTTTAGAAGGCAAGGATAAAAACAAATTGTAAAAGTGAAGATTATCCCACATGCACTTTGTCACCCAAGGATCTGCATAAACTGCAGCCGGCCCATCTCAGCACCACTTCTTTTGTTTCTTCTTTTTCCTTATTGCTTTCTGTCTTTTTAAAAGGGTTTTTCCATCATTTTTTTAAAGTAATTTTTTCCGATATCCAAATCATTTAAAATAGTGTACGACCCTGTGCAGGATATAATAGAGCGACACTTTAGCACACTAGGAATATTCTTATAGTGCCACTAGATGGCGCTCTAATCCTGCATGCAGTACTGATGCTCCTGTCCGTGCTGCTTTCTATGAATATACATGGATGTTTGATGCCCAGGAGAGAGCAGAGCTGAAAGGGGATTCTGTTATTAAAGCAAATAAAATGTCAATATTGTGCTATGGAAAGTTCTGCAAATTAAAATACAATTTTGTGTTTTTATTACCATTCAATACAAATCTGTTGTGGCCGCATGATGGTTCTCAGCTTGTTACAGTGCGATTAGCAGAGCTCTCTGATGTGGTGTTTAGGCTCTGGGAAGTTATAACATATATGTTGATAGATCCAAAATAGTTTTACATCCAAAATTCAGTGCTGACTAATCTCACAGCATTTCTGACTTAAATGAATGTAACTAGATGAAATACTATTTTTGCTGCATGCAGCCACCACCAGGGGGAGCTGTTGACATGTGATTATGTACAGCTAGTATTGTACCCAACCGCAGCAGTAGAAGTCTGTCTCCAGTGAGCGCCCTCTAGTGCCAGCTGTATATAGCTGTAGTGAACTCATGCAGTGCTGGGTCTCAGAGCCGTTGCTGCCTTCTTTTATGGTAGATTTGTACCTGATATTCAATGTAGAATTTGATGAATCTGCACTAATTGTGAATATATATTACTCTCATTGTTTCGTAGATATGCTGGGCAAGTAGGTTATCTAATGGCTGGGATGAAGGACGCACAGGAAGCACAAATAGGAGACACTCTGCATTTACTGAAGCAGCCAGTGGCTCTGCCCGGCTTTAAGCCTGCGAAACCCATGGTGTTTGCAGGTGAGTTGAACCCTAATACAAATTAAATGGTCCCTGTACTTGATCTCATTCAATAGATAATGTGCAAAATCCCTTTATAAAGTTCAATTAAGTTGGAGTTACTTTTCAGGGGTTAGATAACCTAAAAGTGTCGGCCGGTAGGGTCTCCCTTCTGTCTAAGTGTAATTTGTCTCTAGCAGCAGAAACCCCCCTATATGGATTACCGGAAGTGGGGCTTGGCCTTCGTCTCTCTGCTCCTGCCTGTCAAACTGTATATGCAGGCTTAACAGAGATTCAGTCTTTCAGTTAATTGCAGGCATCTCATTAAGCAATGGCGGAAGCAATACGTGCTGAGTAATGAGAGAAGGGATGTCCCAGGACCTATAGTGCTGACAGAATGCTGATAAAGAGCAATCGTCCACTCCAAAAGAGTGGATGGCAAGTTACAGAGCATGTGTATTGGTACTGTTCCAGGACATACTGTTTTATCTACAGTCCATTTAGAATCAAAACTCTGTTCTACATAATATTGTACATGGAACAGAGTATTATGCCAATGTAACTGCAACACGCATCGAAGTCAAAATCTCGGCAGAATTACACCTATAGCCCCCTCAGACTATGCAAAACACCAATTGAGCTTTAACAACTTCAGCTCAAGTGCTCAAAAACTGTGTAACGGGGTCAGAAAGCTATTGTACAGTATACAGTATATATTTTATTAGCGTAATATTAAAACCTGTATTACAAGAGCACTTAGTTCAAGATTCAGCCTCCAGATGGCGTGACATCAGAGATTAGACACATCTGCAAGAGCGTCCTCAGCAATGAATATATAGTCAATCACAGGGACTAGACGTGTAATGGATCAGTACAACAGTATAACGAGTGTTGTGTAGAGATGAGCGAACCCGAACTGTAAAGTTTGGGGTTCATACCGGACACCTAGTGTCCAATGCTGAACTCCGAACACTGACAAGTCCGTTTTAAGAGTGAGAGACCTCCTAGCCCTTACTACGACCATTTTACAGCATCAAAGTTTGTGTCTCCATTGTCTTCTATGGGGTTCGGGTTCAAGTTCTGGTACCCGAACCAAACTTTGGACTAAAGTTTGGTCGAAACCGAACATCCACGGGGTTCACTCATCCCTAGTGTAGTGTAAATTCTACGTATTTTGCGCCTGAGTACCAGTAATGAGGAGATCCTTACCCATTATGTGCCTGCCACTCTCCTAAACACGCGTTTCACTTTTTTAGCTTCTTCAGAGGGTCACAGAGTATACCAAACACTGCCCCCCGGGCACCAGATGTAACCCACTGTATCAATTCCTTTAAGGCTAAAGTTACAGCTATAGAATAGATTGACCTTGACAATTCAAGTGCTTTCTTGTGGGAAGTATGTGCACCCCCCGATCATTTCAGTGGAGAGCGACCATTCCCAGCCACCTCTATTGAGAATCCATGACCGGCACAGGCGCTGTACCCTCGCCTGTCACACTTTAGAAATCCTACTAATTCCTTGTAACAGCCAGGAACGCCTCCATGATTGGATTAGGAACGGTGATCACAGAGTAGATAAATGCCAGAGAACCTTTATTCTGCAGCCGCATTTTTCATCCCATTAGACTCGGCCTATTTTACAGAAGCTGAGATAATTGAGGAGAGATGTAAGGAAGGAACCTCACGATCCTCCAGGACTAGTCAGCTCAGAGCCGTGACGTGTGGATAAGGTTTTTCTACATTGTGGGGAATTTAGGGAGCGCTGCAGCAAGGGGGTTGGTAATGACACGCCACCGTGACACATAATGCATGGACTGTCTCCTCTCATTTGTTCTTTGAAGCTTGTTTTCCTCGTGAGTGATGCTCGGCGCATGAGAAAAGCCCAAACAATTAACATCAAAAGGGTTTTCTGCGATTTGTAAAATCCTGTGCCCCACTGATCCCCCGCTGCGGCTCCCCATAGGTGGATTATAATGAGGGCAATCCGGGCTACCGCCCGGGGCCTCCGGTCTCTATGGCCGGATTGCCCTCATTATATGTGCAGCCCCGCGGCACATACCGGCAGACAGTGGCAGGGGGGGGCCCCGGACCACTCCCCCAGCAGCGGTGCACAGCCGCTGCTTCTTCTTCGGCCGGGCCAGCACTGCAGCAGTTAACTTCCCTGTGCTGGCCCGGCCGCGTCACTGCTAGGAGACACGGCCCTGTGCGCGGCCGTGTCTCCTAGCTGTGACATCACGCAGTGCGCGCCCGGCCTGCACTGCTACTTACCACCGGAGGGTGGTGAGTGAGTGAGTGTGTGTGTGTGTGTCTGTGTGTGTGAGTGTGAGTCTGTCTGTGTGTATGTGTATGTATGTGTGTGTGTGTGCAGGCAGATATCATTGTGTGATGTCGGTTTATATGTATTTTTGTGTTTATGCGTGTATGTATATGTCTGTATATGTTTGTGTGTGTGCGTGACTGCGTGCGGCCTCCTGCTGAGTATAGATGGCGCTGTGTGGCCTCCTGCTGTCTCTGGGGGGGGGCGCCGTGCGGCCTCCCGCTGTGTATAGGTGGCTCCGTGCTGCCTCACGCTGTGTATAGATGGCTACGTGCGGCCTCCCGCTGTGTATAGATGGCACCGTGCGGCCTCCCGCTGTGTATAGATGGCACCGTGCGGCCTCCCGCTGTGTATAGATGGCACCGTGCGGCCTCCCGCTGTGTATAGATGGCTACGTGCGGCCTCCCGCTATGTATAGATGGCTACTTGCGGCTTCCTGTCGTGTATAGATGGCTCCGTGCTGCCTCACGCTGTGTATAGATGGCTCCGTGCTGCCTCACGCTGTGTATAGATGGCTCCGTGCGGCCTCCCGCTGTGTATAGATGGCACCGTGCAGCCTCCCGCTGTGTATAGATGGCACCGCGCGGCTTCCTGCTGTGTATAGATGGCACCGTGCGGCCTCCTGCTGTGTATAGATGGCACCGTGCGGCCTCCTGCTGTGTATAGATGGCACCGTGCGGCCTCCTGCTGTGTATAGATGGCACCGTGCGGCCGCCTGCTGTGTATAGATGGCACCGTGCGGCTCCCTGCTGTGTATAGATAGCTACGTGCGGCCTCCCGCTGTGTATAGATGGCTACGTGCGGCCTCCCGCTGTGTATAGATGGCTACATGCGGCCTCCCACTGTGTATAGATGGCACCGTGCGGCTCCCTGCTATGTATAGATAGCTACGTGCGGCCTCCCGCTTTGTATAGATGGCTACGTGTGGCCTCCCGCTGTGTATAGATGGCTACATGCAGCCTCCCGTTGTGTATAGATGGCTACGTGCGGCCTCCCGCTGTGTATAGATGGCTACGTGCGGCCTCCTGCTGTGTAAAGATGGCTACGTGCGGCCTCCCGCTGTGTATAGATGGCGCAGTGCGGCCTCCTGCTGTGTATAGATGGTTACGTGTGCTCAATATTGAGTCATAAAATTACCTGCCAGGGACATGCGGATGTGAAGCGTTCTTCACATGCATTTCCGCATGCGGGTTGACAAGCGCTTTCCAAGCGATTTTAGCATCACTTGGAAAGTACTTGACAACTTGGTCACACTATATAAATCCATGCAACCGGCATGGATTTACAGTTATATGAAAAAGTTTGGGCACCCCTTTTAATCTTAAGCTTAATGTTTTATAAAAATTGGTGTTTTTGCAACAGCTGTTTCAGTTTGATATATGTAATAACTGTTGGACACAGTAATGTTTCTGCCTTGAAATGAGGTTTATTGTACTAACAGAAAATGTGCAATCTGCAGTCAAACAAAATTTGACAGGTGCATAAGTATGGGCACCTCACCAGAAAAGTGACATTAATATTTAGAAGATCCTCCTATTGCAAAAATAACAGCCTCTAGTCGCTTCCTGTAGCTTTTAATGATTTCCTGGATCCTGGATGAAGGTATTTTTGACCATTCCTCTTTACAAAACAATTCCAGTTCAGTTAAGTTTGATGGTCGCCGAGCATGGACAGCCCTCTTCAAATGATCCCACAGATGGTCAATGATATTCAGGTCTGGGGACTGGGATGGCCATTCCAGAACATTGTAATTGTTCCTCTGCATGAATGCCTGAGTAGATTTGGAGCGGTGTTTTGGATCATTGTCTTGCTGAAAGATCCATCCCCTGCGTAACTTCAACTTTGTCTCTGATTCTTGAACATTATTGTCAAGAATCTGCTGATACTGAGTGGAATCCATGCGTCCCTCAACTTTAACAAGATTCCCGGTGCCGGCATTGGCCACACAGCCCCAAAGCATGATGGAACCTCCACCAAATTTTACTGTGGGTAGCATGTGTTTTTCTTGGAATGCTGTGTTTTTTTGCCGCCATGCATAACGCCATTTTGTATGACCAAACAACTCAATCTTGGTTTCATCAGTCCACAGGACCTTCTTCCAAAAAGAAATTGGCTTCTCCAAATGTGCTTTTGCATACCTCAGCCGACTCTGTTTGTGGCGTGCTTGCAGAAACGGCTTCTTTCGCATCACTCTCCCATACAGCTTCTCCTTGTGCAAAGTGCGTTGTATAGTTGACCGATGCACAGTGACACCATCTGCAGCAAGTTGATGCTGCAGCTCTCTGGGGATGGTCTGAGGATTGTCCTTGATTGATCTCACCATTCTTCTTCTCTGCCTTTCTGATGTTTTTCTTGGCCTGCCACTTCTGGCCTTAACAAGAACTGTCCCTGTGTTCTTCCATTTCCTTACTATGTTCCTCACAGTGGAAACTGACAGGTTAAATCTCTGAGACAGCTTTTTGTATCCTTCCCCTGAACAACTATGTTGAATAATCTTTGTTTTCAGGTCATTTGACAGTTGTTTTGAGGAGCCCATGATGCCACTCTTCAGAGGAGATTCAAACAGGAGAACAACTTGCAAGTGGCCACTTTAAGTAGCTTTTCTCATGATTGCATACACCTGGCTCTGAAGTTCAAAGCTCAATGAGGTGACAAAACCAAAAAAAGTGCTTTAGTAAGTCAGTAAAAAGTAGGTAGGCGTATTTAAAACAAGAAAATGATAAGGGTGCCCATACTTATGCACCTGTCAAATTTTGTTTGAATGCAGATTGCACATTTTCTGTTAGTACAATAAACCTCATTTCAAGGCAGAAACATTACTGTGTCCAACAGTTATTACATATATCAAACTGAAATAGCTGTTGCAAAAACACCAATTTTTATAAAACATTAAGCTTAAGATTAATAGGGGTGCCCAAACTTTTTCATATAACTGTATATAGTGTGACCGTAAAAGAATGGTAAAAAATAAATATATACTTACCTTCTGATGGCCTGTCGACGTCAGCGGTCGCGTGACCCGTCACATGACTAAATGACATCACGGCAGGTCCTTTTCAGACCATCGCGAGCTGCCGGCAAGCCAGGACGCATCGGATAAAGACACCGGGGGCCATCAGAAGGTAAGTATAATATTTATTTTTAATTTTATTCTTTTTTTACAGGTCCTATGGTACCCTGGTCCGGAGGAGAGTCTCCTTTTCTCCAAACCCGGTGTAGCGCCGGCGTCCCTGCCCTCTGCTAGGCAGGGACGCTGTTCCCCTCACTCCTCTGCTCCGAGCCCGGCGTCCTCCTCCCGCTCTGCTGGCAGCGCGCGCTCCTTCCCGGCCACTGTGCTTAGGGCGCGCGCGCTCCCTCCCTCTTAAAGGGGCCGCGCGCGCCGTCTTAAGGAGTCCCCGGCCAATGGCCGGAGGACTTCACCATATATAAGGCACCTCCTCCAAAATGGAGGTGCCCGAGCAATGTTGTTGCACTGTTCACTACTCTGCTTCAGCCCTCAGGTCCCGTTGCCAGTTACCTGCCAGAAACCTACCAGTTTGCTGTCTGTTTCCTGCCTGACATTCCTCCTACCTACTTGCTAGCCTGAGGTCCGACAGTCTGCCTTCCTACTCCTGTCAGTCTGTCTATGGACCAGCTTGCCCGCTCACCTGGGAGCACACATCTGCTACCTGCCTGCTAGCCTACCTGGAGGCTCCGCCGTCACGTGCTGTGACCACCTGCCATTCCAGAGACTCCTGCCCGCTCACCTGGGAGTGCACATCTGCTACCTGCCTGCTAGCCTACCTGGAGGCTCCGCCGTCACGTGCTGTGACCACCTGCCATTCCAGAGACTCCTGCCCGCTCACCTGGGAGCGCTCATCTGCTGCCTGTCTGTTGGCCTACCTGGAGGCTCCGCCGTCACGTGCTGTGACCACCTGCCATTCCAGAGACTCCTGCCCGCTCACCTGGGAGCGCTCATCTGCTGCCTGTCTGTTGGCCTACCTGGAGGCTCCGCCGTCACGTGCTGTGACCACCTGCCATTCCAGAGACTCCTGCCCGCTCACCTGGGAGCGCTCATCTGCTGCCTGTCTGTTGGCCTACCTGGAGGCTCCGCCGTCACATGCTGTGACCACCCGTTTATCCAGAGACTCTCGCTTGCTCACCTGGGAGCACACATCTACCATCTGCCTGCTAGCCTACCTGGAGGCTCAGCCATCACAGGTCGTACCTACCCTTTACCCAGAGACTGCCCCGGTCACTTGCCATGACCTCCTGCCCGTTCATCCAGAGACTGCCCCGGTCACTTGCCGTGACCCCCTGCCCGTTCATCCAGAGACTGCCCCGGTCACTTGCCGTGACCCCTGCCCGTTCATCCAGAGACTACCCCGGTCACTTGCCGTGACCTCCAGCCCGTTCACCCAGAGACTGTCCCGGTCACCTGCTGTGACTGCCTGCCCGTCTTCCCTGGTCGCCACCCGCTCCATTACAAGGACCGCCCCCTTGTATAGTAGCTCAGAGGTTCCGCCTCCCAGACCCGTTACAGTTTGCTCGGGCCATGGAACCCGGTGGCACCCAAGCTCCCTCACTCTCGGACCTGTGTCATGAACTGTCCCGTCAGAGGTCCCAACAGGAGTCCATCCTGGGTCACCTGCGGAATGTCAATTCTCGCCTGGACACTCTGACTGCTCCACCAGCAACCACCGCCAGTGCCATGACTCGCAATCCGGCAGCTCCGCAGCCCACCAATGCTATGGTATCCTACCCCGGACCCCGGCTTTCTGCACCTCCTCGCTTCGGAGGCGACTCCGCTCAGGCTCGGGGCTTTATAAATCAGTGCACCCTGCACTTTGAACTCCTGTCCCACCAGTTTAACTCCGACCGGGCCAAAATTGCCTTCATCATGTCCCATCTCACCGGGGAGGCCCTGGCCTGGCTAAATCCTCTATGGGAGAGAGGAGACCCCCTGGTGTCCGACTTGCCTGCCTTTCTCACGGCTTTCCGGAAAGTCTTCGACGAACCTGGACGGAAGACCTCATCCGCATCATCTCTGCTACGACTCCGTCAGGGAAGTCTCACCGTGGGCCAATATGCCATACGGTTCCGTACCCTTGCCTCGGAGCTGGCCTGGGATAATGACGCTCTGGTATCTGTCTTCTGGGAGGGTCTGTCCGGCCGTATTAAAGATGAACTTGCCGGTCGAGACATTCCTACCACTCTCGATGACCTAATAACTCTTGCCACCCGGATTGACCTACGGTTCCAGGAGCGTGCCAAAGAAGTCACCCGTGAGAGGAGGTTTCCACGTCTAGCTCCTACTTTTCAGAGATCCGTCACTCCCTCCGTTTCTCCCCAGGTACACTCTCCTGAGCCTATGCAGGTCGACCAGACCAAGATGGTCAAAACCCGTCAGGACTTACGCCGTGCCGAGGGGAGCTGCTTCTACTGTGGCAGTAAGGAGCACCGGATCCGTACCTGCCCGGAGAGGTCAGGAAACGCCTGTGTCTAGGTTCGCTCAGGGAGGTCGACCTAGACAAGAATAAATCCTCTCCATCTCTGCTGCTGTCAGTCTCAATTATCTGCGGGGAGAATCGTTATTTCGAACTAGCCCAACTTGACTCTGGAGCGGCCGGGAATCTTATTTCACAGGCCCTGGTAGAGAAATACCGCATTCCCACCAAACCTCTGGCTATACCATTATCTGTCGCTGCTCTGGATGGGGGCCTCTTACCACGTCCCATCCAACTCATCACCGAATCCGTAACTCTGCAGGTGGGAATGCTGCATTCTGAGAGCATCTCTTTTCATGTTCTGCCTGGACTCTCTCACGCCCTCTTACTAGGTCTACCTTGGCTCCAGAGACATGCACCCGTGCTTGACTGGCAGACCGGAGAAGTCCTTCGCTGGGGACAGGACTGTCATAAGACTTGTTTGGTTCCTTTTCATCCCGCCCGTCCTTCTCCTACCCCAACTAATCTACCTGGACTTCCGATTCCCTATTGGTCATTTGCTGATGTCTTTAATTAAAAGGAGGCAGAGACATTACCCCCTCATAGATCATACGACTGTCCTATCGACCTGTTACCCGGTACTACGCCTCCCCGTGGGCGTATTTACCCATTGTCCGCTGCTGAGACCCGGTCGATGTCCGAATATATTGAGGAGAATTTGGCCAGGGGATTCATCCGGAAATCTACCTCCCCGGCGGGAGCAGGCTTCTTTTTCGTAAAAAAGAAGGACGGCTCTCTCCGTCCCTGTGAAGACTATAGAGGCCTTAACCAGATCACGGTGAAGAATAAGTACCCCCTTCCGCTCATTCCAGAATTATTTGATCGTCTGAGGGGGGCTAGAATCTTCACCAAACTGGACCTCCATGGGGCGTACAACCTGGTCCGTATCCGTCAAGGGGATGAATGGAAGACTGCATTCAACACCCGGGACGGCCACTATGAATATCTGGTAATGCCCTTTGGTCTCTGTAACGCTCCTGCCGTCTTTCAAGAGTTGGTCAATGACATCTTCCGGGACCTTCTCTACTCCTGCATAGTGGTGTACCTGGACGACATCTTGGTCTTCTCTCCGGATCTCCAGACTCACCGGAGAGACGTTCGTCAGGTCCTGCTCAGGCTCAGGCAGAATCACCTCTTCGCTAAATATGAGAAGTGCCTCTTTGAGCAGACCTCGCTTCCGTTTTTGGGCTACATTATTTCTCAGACCGGCCTACGAATGGATCCAGAGAAACTGTCTGCCATCGAGAAATGGCCCCGACCGGAGGGGTTGAAGGCCATTCAGCGGTTCCTGGGCTTCGCCAACTACTACCGCCTCTTCATACCGCACTTCTCTTCCCGGACTGCCCCAATTTCCGTGCTCACCCGTAAGGGCACTAATCCCAGAGAGTGGCCGCCCGAAGCAGAGGAGGCCTTTCTTTCCTTAAAACAGGCCTTCTCTTCCGCCCCGGTGCTGCATCGCCCAGATGGCAACAAGCAGTTCTTCCTGGAGGTTGACGCCTCCTCCTCTGGAGCCGGAGCGGTACTTACCCAAAAATCATCTTCCGGGAGAATGGTAACTTGTGGCTTCTTCTCCAAACTCTTCTCCTCTTCTGAGTGCAACTATTCCATAGGAGATCGAGAGTTATTGGCCATCAAGCTGGCATTGGAGGAGTGGCGTTACCTGCTCGAAGGGGCTCTTCACCCGGTAATAATTTACACTGACCACAAGAACTTGGCTTACCTCCAGCATGCCCAGAGACTTAACCCGCGCCAAGCTCGGTGGTCCTTGTTTTTTGCTCGCTTTGATTTTATTCTTCATTTTCGCCCGGCTGACAAAAACATCAAGGCGGACGCTTTGTCCCGATCCTTTCTGGTGTCTGATCTCGAGGAAGAACCGAAACACATCATCGATCCTGCCAGAGTAATGCAGGTGGCTCCCGTGAGTCTAAATCGTCTCCCTCCCGGTAAGACGTTCGTATCAGTACCTGATCGGGAGAAGATCCTACACTGGGGTCACTCGTCTAAACTAGCTGGCCACGCCGGTCAGAAAAAGACCCTCCAGCTTATTACCCGGCACTACTGGTGGCCTACCCTGCACAAGGACGTAATAGACTTTGTTTCTGCCTGTGTGTCCTGCGCCCGCAACAAGGTTCCGAGACATCTGCCAGCCGGTCGCCTCCTTCCGCTCCCAGTACCTGCTGCCCCCTGGCAGCATATAGCAATGGATTTTATAACTGATCTCCCCGTCTCTGCCGGTTGTACGGTCATTTGGGTGGTCGCTGACCGCTTTTCCAAGATGGCTCATTTCGTTCCCCTGCCAGGCCTCCCGTCTGCACCCGAGCTGGCTAAAGACTTTATCCGCCACATCTTCCGTCTTCATGGCCTGCCTCTCCACATCGTGTCGGATCGTGGGGTACAGTTCACCTCACGCTTCTGGAGAGCCACTTGTAAACTGCTAGACGTCACCCTGGACTTCTCCTCCGCTTACCACCCACAGTCTAATGGTCAAGTGGGGCAGATCAATCAGAACCTGACCAGTTACCTCCGGCACTTCGTTAATGCCCACCATTCAGACTGGGTGGATCTCCTGCCATGGGCCGAATTTTCTTACAACAATCACGAGAGCGAATCTTCCTCCAAATCCCCGTTTTTTGTTGCCTTCGGTCAGCATCCTCGGATCCCATTTCCCGTCTCCACTTCGGTGGACAATCCGGCTGCGGAATCTCTTGTTAACAAATTTTCCTCCATATGGGAGAGTACCCGATCCGCACTCCTTCTGTCATCCGAGCGTATGAAAAGACATGCTGACAAAAAACGTCTGGATCCTCCTCAATTCCGTCCAGGGGATAAGGTCTGGCTCTCGTCCAAGTATGTCCGGCTCAAGATTCCTTCCTATAAGTTAGGGCCTCGGTTCATCGGTCCTCTGGAGGTCATCAGTCAGATCAACCCGGTGGCCTATAAATTGAAACTCCCGGCCAACTTGCGGATCCCTAACTCCTTCCATGTATCTCTCCTCAAACCTGTGGTACTTAACTCTTTTTCCAAGTCTACAGGTACGCCTCCTGCTCCAGTTTCCGCTGAAAACGAATTTGAGGTAGAGAACATTCTGGCCACCAAAAGGGTAAGAGGGAAGACCTTTTTTCTAGTAGATTGGAAGGGGTTTGGTCCTGAAGAGAGAACGTGGGAGCCCCGGGAGAACATCCATGCCCCTCTCATCCTAGCTAAATTTCTCTCTGGCCTAAAAATGGCGGGGCCTAAAGGGGGGGGTACTGTAGCGCCGGCGTCCCTGCCCTCTGCTAGGCAGGGACGCTGTTCCCCTCACTCCTCTGCTCCGAGCCCGGCGTCCTCCTCCCGCTCTGCTGGCAGCGCATGCTCCTTCCCGGCCACTGGCCGGAGGACTTCACCATATATAAGGCACCTCCTCCAAAATGGAGGTGCCCGAGCAATGTTGTTGCACTGTTCACTACTCTGCTTCAGCCCTCAGGTCCCGTTGCCAGTTACCTGCCAGTTACCTGCCAGAAACCTGCCAGTTTGCTGTCTGTTTCCTGCCTGACATTCCTCCTACCTGCTTGCTAGCCTGAGGTCCGACGGTCTGCCTTCCTACTCCTGTCAGTCTGTCTATGGACCAGCTTGCCCGCTCACCTGGGAGCGCACATCTACTACCTGCCTGCTAGCCTACCTGGAGGCTCCGCCGCCACGTGCTGTGACCACCTGCCATTCCAGAGACTCCTGCCCGCTCACCTGGGAGCGCTCATCTGCTGCCTGTCTGTTGGCCTACCTGTAGGCTCCGCCATCACATGCTGTGACCACCCGTTTATCCAGAGACTCTCGCTTGCTCACCTGGGAGCACACATCTACCATCTGCCTGCTAGCCTACCTGGAGGCTCAGCCATCACAGGTCGTACCTACCCTTTACCCAGAGACTGTCCCGGTCACTTGCCGTGACCTCCTGCCCGTTCATCCAGAGACTGCCCCGGTCACTTGCCGTGACCCCCTGCCCGTTCATCCAGAGACTGCCCCGGTCACTTGCCGTGACCTCCAGCCCGTTCACCCAGAGACTGTCCCGGTCACCTGCTGTGACTGCCTGCCCGTCTTCCCTGGTCGCCACCCGCTCCATTACAAGGACCGCCCCCTTGTATAGTAGCTCAGAGGTTCCGCCTCCCAGACCCGTTACACCCAGGTACCATCCGCACATTGAAACGCATGGAATCTGCATGTACAGATGCAGTCATGCGGATTCCATGTGTTCCAATGCAAGTCAATGGCGGCGAAAGCGCCACGCTTCCGCAAAATAATTGTTATTGCTGCGGATTTTTCCGCAATGATAATCCGTAGCGGAAATTTCCACAGCATGTGCACAGCACATGCGGATTATCATTGGGGAACATGGCAGACCTTCTACCAAGCGTTTTTTAAGCGTTTCTGCAGCGGAATTGCCGCTTCGGAAAAGCTTAATAAACGCGTAGTGGGCACACAGCCTAAAAAAAATTATTATAATTAATATTGTGCCAAATTAATTTCACGTGAACTATCACATGATCTATCACAGGGGATCATGTGACATGTCATACATACAGGTGTGTGTGTGTATGTGTGTGTGTGGGGGGTGGGGGGCCGTGCCTTCTAAACTGCCCGGGGCACTTGCTACTCTTACTCCACCCCTGTGACTCCCCCACACCCACCACCATGCGGCCATACAATAATATAGTATTCGGACTATAAGACGCACCCCCCACTTTCCTCCAAAATTTTGGAGGAAAAAAGTGCATCTTATAGTCCGAAAAATACAGTAATTATTAAGAATAGGAGATTTATTTATTTTTTAAATGTAGGAACGATTCAATTATTCCCAAGATCTCACCCCCTGGATGGATCCTTTGTATTTGCTATTGGTGGAGGAAGGGCATTGCTAACAATAGGAATTCCAGAGAATGGAGGACTTAACTACAACTCCCAGTATGTCCTTAGCAATGGTAAGGAGATACTGGGAGTTGTTACCAGTCATCATCAGACTGTGGACCATATAGGAACCAATGTACTGATTAGATGCAAGCAGTGGAACTATTAAACGTTTAAAAAGTAACTTAAATTTTGGGATATATATTACATGATTTAGGTCCTATAATTTTGAGCAGATTAGTGTGAATCTGAGACCCTGATCACTCAGAAGATCTCTTAGAAGTGAAGAGGTGAGGAGACATGACTATGACTTTCTGCTGCATTTGCTCCGCTCAGTGTACTCTCCTATCTACTGAGCTGCGCTCTTCTAGGAGGTCTTTTAAGCAAAGGAGCAAAGGATTGGGGTCCCCACAAATCTGCTCAGAATTAATGACCCTAAACCACATTAAAAACATCCCAAAAGTTGATTTACTCTTTAAGGTTAATTTACTTACACACACACACACACACACACACACACACACTGTATACGGCGTACGCAACACACACACACTGTATACTCCATATGCAACACACACACTGAATACGGCGTACGCACCACACACACACTGTATACACCGTACATACCACATGCACTGTATACGCCGTACGCACCACACACACACACACATTGTATACGCCGTACACACCACACACACACACACACACTGTATACGCCGTACACCACACACACACACACACTGTATACGCCGTACACACTACATACACTGTATACGCCGTACACCACACACACACACACACTGTATACGCCGTACACCACACACACACACACACTGTATACTCCGTACGCACCACACACACTGTATACGCCGTACGCACCACACACACTGTATACGGCGTACGCACCACACACACACACTGTATACGGCGTACGCACCACACACACACACACTGTATACTCCATATGCAACACACACACACACACACTGAATACGGCGTACGCACCACACACACACTGTATACACCGTACACACCACACACACTGTATATGCCGTACGCACCACCACACACACACATTGTATACGCCGTACACACCACACACACACACACTGTATACGCCGTACACCACACACACACACACACTGTATACGCCGTACACACCACACACACACACACTGTATACGCCGTACACACCACACACACACACACACACTGTATACGCCGTACACACCACACACACATACACTGTATACGCCGTACACCACACACACACACTCTGTATAAGCCGTACACACCACACACACACACACTGTATGCACCGTACGCACCACACACACACTGTATACGCCTTACACACCACACACACTGTATACGCCTTACACACCACACACACTGTATACGCCTTACACACCACACACACACTGTATACGCCGTACACACCACACACACTGTATACGCCGTACACACCACACACACTGTATACGCCGTACACACCACATACACTGTATACGCCGTACACCACACACACACACTGTATACGCCGTACGCACCACACACACACACACTGTATACGCTGTACATACCACATACACCATATGCACCACCACACACACTGTATACGCCGTACGCACCACCACACACACGCAGTCTGTATACATCGTATGCACCACACACACGCACTCTGTATACACCGTACGCACCACACATCCACTGTATACGCCATACTCACCACACACACACTCTGTATACGCCGTACACACCACACACACACTGTATACGCCGTACACACCACACATCCACTGTATACGCCATACTCACCACACACACACTCTGTATACGCCGTACACACCACACACACACTGTATACGCTGTACATACCACATACACTGTATACACCATATGCACCACCACACACACTGTATACGCCGTACGCACCACCACACACACGCAGTCTGTATACATCGTATGCACCACACACACGCACTCTGTATACACCGTACGCACCACACATCCACTGTATACGCCATACTCACCACACACACACTCTGTATACGCCGTACACACCACACACACACTGTATACGCTGTACATACCACACACACACTGTATATGCCGTACACACCACCACATACACACGCACTCTGTATACACCGTACGCACCACACACACGCTGTATATGCCGTACACAGTGGCGTACTGCCAATGGCGGCAGACCAGGCGACTGCTATGGGGCCCGTGAGCCGAGGGGGCCCATAGCAGTCCAGGGGTGGATATACCGCCACCGGTGCAGCTGCACCAAGGGGCCCACAAGGTGCAGCTGCTCCCAGCACGCGGCGGTCAGGGAGTGATTCCTACAGCTCCGCTGCTGTCAGGAGGAGAATAGCAGCGGAGCTGAAGGGTTCATCCTCTACTTCCTCCCCGACCCAGGCGCGCGCAGCTTGATGACATCATCATGCAGCGCGCGCCTGGGTCAGGAAGAAAGCTGCCGGCAACCAGGAGGATGCTGCTGCAGGGGAGCGAGCTGAAGTAAGTTTTTTTTTTTACTGAAATGCTGGGGAGGGGATGGGGCTGGGAAGAGCAATAATGGGGCGGATAGAGCTGGGGAGAGCAATGATGGAGATGGTGGGGAAGGGGAGAGCAATGATGGGGGTGCTGGGAGAGAGCAATGATGGGGGTGCTGGGAGAGAGCAATGATGGGGGTGCTGGGAGAGAGCAATGATGGGGGTGCTGGGACAGAGCAATGGTGGGGGGCTGGGAGAGAGCAATGATGGAGGTGCTGGGACAGAGTAATGATGGGGGTGCTGAGAGGAAATGATGGGGGTGCTGGGAGAGAGCAATGATGGGAGTGCTGGGAGAAGCAATGATGGAGGTGCTGGGACAGAGCAATGATGGGGGGCTGGGAGAGAGCAATGATGGAGGTGCAGGGACAGCGCAATGATGGGGGTGCTGGACAGAGCAATGATGGGGGTTGGGAGAGAGCAATGATGGGGGTGGTGGGACAGAGCAATGATGCAGGTGCTAAGAGAGAGAGCAAAGATGGGGGTGCTGGGAGAGAGCAATGATGGGGGTGCTGGGAGAGAGCAATGATGGGGTTGCTGGGAGAAAGCAATGATGGGGGTGCTGGGAGAGAGCAATGGTGGGGGTGCTGGGACAGAGCAATGGTGGGGGTGCTGGGACAGAGCAATGGTGGGGGGCTGGGAGAGAGCAATGATGTGGGGCTGGGAGAGAGCAATGATGGAGGTGCTGGGACAGAGAAATGATGGGGGTGCTGGGAGAGAGCAATGATGGGAGTGCTGGGAGAAGCAATGATGGAGGTGCTGGGACAGAGCAATGATGGGGGGCTGGGAGAGAGCAATGATGGAGGTGCTGAGACAGCGCAATGATGGGGGTGCTGGACAGAGCAAGGATGGGGGTTGGGAGAGAGCAATGATGGGGGTGGTGGGACAGAGCAATGATGCAGGTGCTAAGAGAGAGAGCAATGATGGGGGTGCTGGGAGAGAGCAAAGATGGGGGTGCTGGGAGAGAGCAACGATGAGGGTGCTGGGACAGAGCAATGACGTGGGTGCTGGGACACAGCAATGATGGGCGTGCTGGGAGAGAGCAATGATGGGGGTGCTGGGAGAGAGCAATGATGGGGGTGCTGGGAGAGAGCAATGGTGGGGGTGCTGGGAGAGAGCAATGATGTGGGGCTGGGAGAGAGCAATGATGGAGGTGCTGGGACAGAGAAATGATGGGGGTGCTGGGAGAGAGCAATGATGGGAGTGCTGGAAGAAGCAATGATGGAGGTGCTGGGACAGAGCAATGATGGGGGGCTGGGAGAGAGCAATGATGGAGGTGCTGAGACAGCGCAATGATGGGCGTGCTGGACAGAGCAATGATGGGGGTTGGGAGAGAGCAATGATGGGGGTGGTGGGACAGAGCAATGATGCAGGTGCTAAGAGAGAGAGCAATGATGGGGGTGTTGGGAGAGAGCAAAGATGGGGGTGCTGGGAGAGAGCAACGATGAGGGTGCTGGGACAGAGCAATGACGTGGGTGCTGGGACACAGCAATGATGGGGGTGCTGGGAGAGAGTAATGATGGGGGTGCTGGGAGAGAGTAATGATGGGGGTGCTGGGAGAGAGCAATGACGAGGGTGCTGGGAGAGAGCAATGATGGTGGTTTCACTTTGCTTGTACTGTGAAGCCTTGTATGTTTTCCGTGTGCACATAGCCTTACAGTTAATTGGGGAGAGTCACAGAGACTGAATAATTTATATTATTGGCCGGTGCAGATTATAGTTAATGGGGGGCACAGTGCTGCTTATCACTTTATATTTTGATTACTAGGTGGTTAATAGTATATTAATGGGGGGGTTACATATCTGTATTCGAGGACACAGAGCGGGGGAGACACATGTATACATACAATATGTGACCTTGTTATTTTCTAGGCTGGAGATCATCGTGACAAGACGAGACGTGGCTGGGAGATGTCGACATGAAGGTCTGACCAGACGGAGAAGAAGCAGCAGAAACCGACTCTGATCAGATGAGACGTCAGCGGTAAGTGCCTGGATGTAAATATTATTCTGTATCTGCACTGTGTGACTTGGAGGGATAATGTTATCTGTAAAATCCCTTAGGCTGTACTCTCACATTTGTGTGAAATGTCCGTGTGCTGCCAGATTTTTTTATCGGATGGTTCACGGACTCGTACAGTTTTATAGATCCATTCACACATCCATGAAAATCACGGATCTGAGAATGAGATCTAAGAGGGTCAGAGAATGTCCTGTTCTGATCCGATATTGAGGATTAGAATAGGACATGCTCAATGCGTCAGTAAAACAGGGCAGTACACTGACACTGCACACAGATGCAGGAATGTAGCCTTATTATGTATTTCACAGTCACTTAGTATATAGTGTACTCACTTATTATGTATAGCGCCATCCTTAGTTATATAGTTTCCTCTTTTATTATGTATAACACCCTCCCTTATTATGTACCATCCTCTCTAGCGGCTCACAGTTGGGGGATCATACTGTGTTGGGGACAGCATACTTTACCCTGGGAGTTGAGGTGGGGTACAGTAGGGTCATTATACTGTGCATGTGGAGGAATTCACCATGGGGGTATTATACTGTGTTTGGGGGGCCCTTTTATTGGCATCACACTTTATGGGGCAATGAAAGAGATCTAGGACATCAGCAGGAGGAAAATTACTATGTAAAGATGGAAAGTTGTGAGATCTGATCTTTGGTGACCCCGACAGTTATTTAATTTTTTTTTTGGGGGGGGGGGCAATTAGAGCTTCTGCTATGGGGCCCCATGATTCCTATGTATGCCCCTGGCCGTACATACCACATACACTGTATACGCCATATACACCACCACACACACACACTGTATACGCCGTACGCACCACACACACACGCACTCTGTATACACTCTGCGCACCACACACACACACACACACACACACACACTGTATATGCCGTAAGCACCACACACACACACTATATACGCCGTATTCACCACACATACCCTGTATACGCCGTATGCAACACCACACACACTGTATACGCCATACGCACCCCCCACACACACACTATATACGCCGTACGCACCCCCCCACACACTGTATACGGTGTATGCACCACACACACACACTGTATACGCCGTACGCACCACGCACACACGCACTCTGTATACACCCTGCGCACCACACACACACACACTGTATACGCCGTACGCACCACACACACACATACACTGTATATGCCGTACGCACCACCACACACACGCACTCTGTATACACCCTGCGCACCACACACACACACTGTACATGCCGTAAGTGACGCGCCCCTGGGCCTGTGTCGCGCTGCGTTGCGCACGCGGGAGCTTACCCGGAGCCGGATCTGTTGAGGGTTGTAGTCTCGTGGCGGTGACCCGGTCCGTGCCCAGGGAGTCAAACTGGACGGCAGTAGATGTAGTACGACTACGCCACCCGTTGAATGCAGCTTATGGAGCTGCCGCTGCAGGACAGTCCGCTGAGGCCGGTGGATGGATGGTGCAGCGGGGATGGTATAACCCCCAACGGGAGGGGTATGGCCTCAGGGCAGCCAACATGGATGATGGGGGTAGCAGGAACCACTCAGAGACGGTGCGGTGTAATTCAGGGTCTTTACTGGTAACAACGATAGACCCTCCCGGAGTACTTGCTAGCGAACGGGGCCTGGTCAGTCCTTGAGCAGATGGGATCTCCCCTGGCCAGGCGGAGTTGTAGGCCTCCCAAACTGACTGTACTCTTCTGGCTACCTTGCTAGAAGCGGATATAAGTAGCCCACGTCCCTGAGTGTACCGTGTGGTGCTCACCCGTATGGCCGGTGACTCGGGGCCTTCTAATGGCTTCCGCTCCACGATGGCGGTGCTGGTCCCACGCGTGTGACCGTGCCTTCGGGCTTCTTGGCCAGAGGACCTGAAATCCCCTGCCTGACGGATTCTGCTGCTGGGTAGGAATTAGTCCCCACAGCCTCGGACTCCGGGTCCGGTAAGAAATCTTCTCAGTCAGGGCGAGCTCTGCAGCTGCCAGCCCCTGACTCGTAGTAGTATTGCTCCCACTGAGCTTCTGCTGTTTCTTCCTATGCTGCTTCTTGTCTCTGCTCTCCTTGACTGACTAACCCTGCCTCAGCCCAGGGTTTATACAGGGGAAGTTCTTCCCCTCCCAAGACTGGGCAGGAGGTGTGGCATGCACAGGATCCCTGACCAAAGGACCTCCCACCTGCTCTCAGACATAACATTACATTACTGTGGAAAACCAGACCCCTGGGGTGCCACATTCCCCCCTAGTGAAATTTAGTACTCCAGGACTAAACATATTTTAGAAAAAACATAACAAGATATAACAACAATAATAGTACAATAAGAAGAAACACATAAAGGTGGTCACGGCATGTCCGTAACCGGGTGTAGTCTTTGAAGAAAGCAAGGTGTCCATTTCACCAAAACAGGGAGACGTAACCAGGTAGGGGTCTGTCCTACCCCGAGTCCTTAACAGTCTCTAGTCCATCCTGGGTTACGCTCCAACTATGTACAAGGATTCCCGGTAAATCCACCAAGGATTCCTAAAAATAACTGGAAACACAAAATTATACACAAGCAACAATACACAGATAAACATAAATAAAACAATTTATACACTTCAAATCCTCCAGCGTGCGGGTAACTGGCCTCTAGTGGACCTACGGAGCTGACTGTCTGGCCCTGAACTACAGGGTGTAGGAGCTGTCAAGGGTAAACTGGGCAGCTGTCTACCGGCTCTTTGTCTCACTAAGGGTACGGCAGGCTCACTATAAGCAGAGGGTTGATCCTCCTGTTCTGCTTGTGTGGAGTCTTCTGCCTCCTGGACCGGCTGTTCTTCCAGCTCTACCTGTTGCTCCGTAGGTGCTTGGGATGCTGGTTGGAGGAAGGTGAGTACGGGTACCACAACTGCACCATTGACTTGAGTCCAAGACCGAGGGAAGTCCCCGAGCACAGTACTAACCATATCTTCCCTTTCCTCTACGGGTCGATGGTCTTCTTGTTCCTCTTCAGGGTTCCTCAGTTGTTCGGGACACTTCTTCAGGTGGTCCCGGGATACAATGGCTGTGGTTTCCCCTCCGTCTTTACTGATGGTACAAACCTTCGGGTTCTCGTGGCTTGAGGGCAGTACGGTGTACGGGTCCTTCTCCCACTGGTCATCCAACTTGTGGAGCCGTCTCTTCCTCTTCAAGACCTGCTCTCCGGGTACCAGGGGAACAGCGGGAGCATACTGGTTGTAAGTTTTCTCTTGTCTTTCCCTAGCCTGACAGAGACTTCGCTCCACGCTCTCCTGTACTCTCCGGTACTGCTGCTGCCTCTCTGTGTCCCAGTCTGTTTCTGGTGAAGTGTCCTCGGGTGTCAGGACTCCCATTTCCAGGTCAACAGGTAACTTACCAGGTCTTGCCCTCATTAGGTAAGCCGGGGTACAGTTGGTGGAACCTACCGGGATGTGGTTGTATAGGTCCACCAGATCGGGCAACTTCTCAGGCCACAGACTGCGTTCTTCCAGGGGCAACGTTTTTAGAAGATCCATTACCACCTGGTTCATTTTCTCACAAAGTCCATTAGTTTGCGGATGGTAGGGTGTCGTCCTTATCTTCCGGCAGCCATACAGATTGCAGAATTCCTGGAAGACCTCCGCTTCAAAGGCAGGTCCCTGGTCCGTCAGCACTTGGTCCGGGTACCCGTGTGGACGGCAAAAGTGCTGCTGGAAGGCTCTAGCTGCTGTTTGAGCCGTTAAGTCCTTGACGGGGACGACAACCAGAAACCGGGAGTAATGATCCACGATGGTTAACGCGTAGACGTAGCCACTTCTGCTTGGGGTCAGTTTTACATGATCCAAGGCTACCAGTTCCAACGGTTGCCGGGTGACGATGGACTGCAGGGGAGTCTTCTGGCTGGCACGGTCCTTCCTTCTCAGGTTGCACGGGCCACAGTCTCTGCACCACTTCTCGATGGTTCCCCTCATGCCTACCCAGTGGAACCGCTCGCGCAGCAGGAACTCCAGCTTCTTCCACCCGAAGTGTCCAGCTCCGTCGTGGTATGCCTCCATCACCATGGCTGCGTCTCTTCGTGGCACCACTACTTGCCAGAGTAATTCATGCGTCCGGGAGTTAACCATTCTGCGGCACAACTTCCCTTTGTAAAGGAACAGTCGACTCTTCTCTGCCCATAGTTGTTTGGCTTCCTCCGGAGCGTCTGGTTCAAGGCGAGCCTCCGGCCGAGTCAGCATCTCCTTCACCAGTCGGACGGCAGGGTCGCTGTCTTGCGTTTCCGCCCAGTTGTAGTGGGGTAAGGGGTTCAACGTAGCAGCCTGCTTACTCCTTACCCGGTGGGAATACTGGATAGTCCCATGACGGTGGAATGCAGGGAGTTCAACTTCTTCCAGTCCCTCCGGATCTTCTCCTCCGTCCGGCAGGTTGGGCATCCTGGACAGGGCGTCCGCGTTGGTATTGGAGCGTCCTGCCCGGTATTTGATTGTGAACTCGTAGTTGGACAGACGGGCCATCCACCTTTGCTCCAGGGCACCGAGTCTTGCCGTGTCCAGGTGTGTCAACGGGTTGTTATCCGTGTACACGGTGAACCGGGAAGAAGCGAGGTAATGCTTAAAGCGCTCGGTGACTGCCCATACTACGGCCAGGAACTCTAGCTTAAATGAGCTGTAATTCTCGGGGTTCCTTTCGGTGGGTCGCAGTTTTCGGCTGGCGTAGGCAATTACTCGTTCCTTCCCCTGCTGGATCTGGGACAGTACGGCTCCTAGCCCGATGTTACTGGCGTCGGTGTAGAGGATAAAGGGCTGGCTATAATCCGGGTACGCCAGGATTTCGTCCCCCGTGAGGGCCATCTTCAGCTGGCGGAAGGACTCTTCTTCCAGCTCCTCCCATTTGAAGGGCGGCTTCTGGTTCTTGGCCTTCCGGGACTGGCCTATCAGGAGGTCCTGCATAGGTGCTGCCTTTTTGGTGAAACCGGGAATAAACCTTCGGTAGTAGCCTACCAACCCGAGGAACTGCCGCACTTCTTTTACGCTGGAGGGGCTTGGCCATTCCTTAATTGCGGTGATCTTATCAGGGTCGGGAGCCACTCCGTCAGCGCTCACCACGTGTCCCAGGTACTGCACCTTTGGTTTCAGGAGGTGACACTTGGAGGGTTTCACCTTTAGGCCGTAACTTGCCAGAGCTTCGAACACTTCCGCCAGGTGTTTCAGGTGGTCCTCATACGTCTTGGAATATACGATGACATCGTCCAGGTACAACAGGACCGTCTCGAAGTTTCTGTGGCCCAGACAACACTCCATTAGTCGTTGGAAGGTTCCCGGTGCGTTGCAGAGTCCGAACGGCATGCAGGTGAACTCGCTAAGTCCCATCGGGGTGGTGAATGCGGTCTTCTCCCGGTCCGCCTCTGCTACAGGAACCTGCCAGTACCCGCTAGTGAGATCCAAGGTAGAGAAGAAGTTAGCAGATCTTAAAGCAGCCAATGACTCCTCTATTCTTGGTAAGGGGTACGCATCCTTGTGTGTGATACGATTGATTTTCCGGTAATCTACACACATCCTCATGGTGTTGTCTTTCTTTCGGACTAAGACTAGTGGAGCTGCCCAGGGGCTACAGCTATCCCTGATCACCCCAGCCTCCTTCATGTCTCTAAGCATCCCCTTGGCGTGTTGGTAGTGGGCAGGGGGTACGGGTCGATACCTCTCTTTTATAGGAGGATGGTCTCCCGTGGGGATGTGGTGTTCTACCCCCTTGACTCGCCCGAAGTCTAACGGGTGTTTACTGAACACTCTCTCGTACTCCTGAACCACCCGATAGACTCCTTGTTTCTGGTGTGCGGGAGTGGAGTCAGTACCCAGATGTAGTTGCTGACACCAGTCCTCCATGTTTTTCTTAGAGCCGTTACCTTCCTCCGGGTGAGATGGAGGCAAGGGTTCCACAGATTGTATAGAATTTTTGTTAATGGTATATAATTTGGCTAGCGTGGCATACCGGGGCAGGTACACTTCCCTCTCCCCGATATTTATTATGCGAACGGGCACCCTCCCATGGCGTACATCAACCACCCCCCGTGCTGTCAAAATGGTGGGCCTACTGTCCGAGTAAACTGGTTCTACCATTGCCTGGTAATCTCTACCTCTCAGACCAATAGCTGCCCGGCACCAAATCATCATTTCACTTTTTGGGGGCATGGCAATAGGAAAAGGGTCACACATTCTTACGCTACCAATCTCACCGCCGGAGAGTTCCACCTGTTGCCGTCGCATCAGTGCCCGGATCTCTTTCTGGAGCACCCGCTGCTCGCCGGAGCTGGCGTTCTTGGCAACCTGCTGTAAAAGGAAAATCACCTCTGCAAGACAATTTTCAATTACATTAGTTCCTAGAGTTATTTTTGGGTGACTCTCATGTTTGTCAATATCTACAATGATCAGTCCCTGTGCTGCCAGTTCGACTCTACCGATTTTGATGGTCACCTCTTTAAATCCGATCTGTGGCACGGGCTGGCCATTGCTGGCGATGATACTCAAGTCGTCGTCAGGGTAGCGGGTAATATCCGAGTCATTCCAGTACTGCTTAAAGAGCACGTACGGGATGGTGGTGACCTGTGACCCGGTGTCCAGTAGGGCACTCATGGGAATGCCATCCAGTACCACTGGCAAGGCTGGACGTCCTCCCACATATCTGTCGCGCCAGTTCGATGGGCCTGGTGATCTTTTTCCTGGGGGTTGGCCCTCTACCCCAGGTTGTGCCCGTTTAAAGAACAGTACCTTGCCATATGTCCAGGTTGATTGCAGCGGCGGCAGATGGGTCGTCCGTCCTCGCTGTATCGGTCACTGGGTCTTCCTCTGGCCGGTGGGGTCCTCCTTGGTTGACGCCACGGGATGTCCTCCGGTCCGGATGCCAGCTGGATCTTCCCTGGGGTGGAAGCCTGTAAAGACTGCACAGTTCGGGTTAGCGCAGCAACGCTCTTAGCTAGCTCTTGGACCTAATGGTGTAGGTCTGGAGCCGGGTCATTGTCCAAAGCCTGCGCATCAGCTCCCACAGGCCCTGCCGACAAGGGCGCCGCCTCCTGGTGGTAAGTGATAGCAGGGCGCTTGTGGGTCACAACGCCACCCGGTGCCGGTTCTCGGAGCACCCGGATGGCTCTGTCCTTGAACTGTGCAAAGCCCAGATGGGGATCCTGTAAGGCCATTGCCCGCAACTGGGTTCGGTGGGTATTACAATACAGTCCCTCTATAAACTGTTCGGTCAACAGCCTGTCCTCATTTCCCACTCCATCAGGGTCGGTCTGCTTAATGGCCTTCAGGGCCTCTTGTAGGTTTAGTGCATAGTCCCTTATACTCTCATGCGCTCGCTGCTTGCACCCGTAGAATCTAAGCTTAATCTCGGCTGAGGTGCGGGTATCAAAGGTGTCCTTCAGCCGGGTTAGTATCCCTGCGACAGTCTTCCTCCCAGGTGGCCAGGATTTTACTTCCCTTTTGGCTGCCCCGGTTAGTTGGGCCACCAGGATGCTCACTTTTTGCTCTTCTGTGAGGGGGTACACCTGGAAGAGGCTATCCAGCTTTTCTCTAAAGTCATGCAGGGTATGTGACTCCCCTGAGTACTGGGGTAGCCAAGCTGCTCCCGGGATATAGGGCATGGTGAAGGGCATAACTGCAGCAGCGGTAGCGCTGGCGGGGGTTGAGGCAGTGAAGCTCTCCTCCGTATCCGACATCTTCCTCCCCCCTAGTGGACCGTGGCCTACCTTGCGATGATCCTGTTCCGAAGGCCGCGGCTCCGCAGTGGATCGTCAGGGTTGAGGACCTTCCGTCGCGCTCCTGTGACGTCGGCGTCTGCTGGGCTCCTTCCAGGACCTTACGCAACGTCCGGACGTGAGGCGGGGCTTCAGTTCTCGCGCGCTTTCGGAGTCCACGCCCCTCTTCTTCCCGCGCGGCGTCCTCAAGATGGCGTCCAATGGCGGGAAAACGCCACGGATGGCGGGAAGAAGGCAGAAGATGGCGCCGGATGGCGGGAAACTTCACCGATGGCGGGAAGAAGGCTGAAGATGGCGCCGGATGGCGGGAATCTTCACCACAGGTAAGTTTGAAAAGTCTCTTTTTCAGGCACGCAGTACCCGGTGGTTGCGGGCACGAAATGCTGCCGACTACGCCAAAAGTTGACGCGCCCCTGGGCCTGTGTCGCGCTGCGTTGCGCACGCGGGAGCTTACCCGGAGCCGGATCTGTTGAGGGTTGTAGTCTCGTGGCGGTGACCCGGTCCGTGCCCAGGGAGTCAAACTGGACGGCAGTAGATGTAGTACGACTACGCCACCCGTTGAATGCAGCTTATGGAGCTGCCGCTGCAGGACAGTCCGCTGAGGCCGGTGGATGGATGGTGCAGCGGGGATGGTATAACCCCCAACGGGAGGGGTATGGCCTCAGGGCAGCCGACGTGGATGATGGGGGTAGCAGGAACCACTCAGAGACGGTGCGGTGTAATTCAGGGTCTTTACTGGTAACAACGATAGACCCTCCCGGAGTACTTGCTAGCGAACGGGGCCTGGTCAGTCCTTGAGCAGATGGGATCTCCCCTGGCCAGGCGGAGTTGTAGGCCTCCCAAACTGACTGTACTCTTCTGGCTACCTTGCTAGAAGCGGATATAAGTAGCCCACGTCCCTGAGTGTACCGTGTGGTGCTCACCCGTATGGCCGGTGACACGGGGCCTTCTAATGGCTTCCGCTCCACGATGGCGGTGCTGGTCCCACGCGTGTGACCGTGCCTTCGGGCTTCTTGGCCAGAGGACCTGAAATCCCCTGCCTGACGGATTCTGCTGCTGGGTAGGAATTAGTCCCCACAGCCTCGGACTCCGGGTCCGGTAAGAAATCTTCTCAGTCAGGGCGAGATCTGCAGCTGCTAGCCCCTGACTTGTAGTAGTATTGCTCCCACTGAGCTTCTGCTGTTTCTTCCTGTGACTGCTTCTTGTCTCTACTCTCCTTGACTGACTAACCCTGCCTCAGCCCAGGGTTTATACAGGGGAAGTTCTTCCCCTCCCAAGACTGGGCAGGAGGTGTGGCATGCACAGGATCCCTGACCAAAGGACCTCCCACCTGCTCTCAGACATAACATTACATTACTGTGGAAAACCAGACCCCTGGGGTGCCACATAAGCACCACACACACTATATACACCGTACGCACCACACACACACACACTGTATACGCCGTACACACCACACACACATACACTGTATACGCCGTACACCACACACACACACACTGTATACGCCGTACACACCACACACACACACACACTGTATACGCTGTACATACCACATACACTGTATACGCCGTACGCACCACCACACACACTGTATACGCCTTACACACCACACACACACTGTATACGCCTTACACACCACACACACACTGTATACGCCGTACACACCACACACACTGTATACGCCGTACACACCACACACACTGTATACGCCGTACACACCACATACACTGTATACGCCGTACACCACACACACACACTCTGTATAAGCCGTACACACCACACACACACACTGTATACGCCGTACGCACCACACACACACACACTGTATACGCTGTACATACCACATACACTGTATACACCATATGCACCACCACACACACACTGTATACGCCGTACGCACCACCACACACACGCAGTCTGTATACATCGTATGCACCACACACACGCACTCTGTTTACACCGTACGCACCACACACTGTATACGCCGTACGCACCACACATCCACTGTATACGCCATACTCACCACACACACACTCTGTATACGCGGTACACACCACACACACACTGTATACGCTGTACATACCACACACACACTGTATATGCCGTACACATCACACACACACACACACACACACTGTATACGCCGTACGCACCACCACACACACACGCACTCTGTATACACCGTACGCACCACACACACGCACTCTGTATACACCGTACACACCACACACACACTGTATATGCCGTACACAGTGGCGTACTGCCAATGGCGGCAGACCAGGCGACTGCTATGGGGCCCGTGAGCCGAGGGGGCCCATAGCAGTCCAGGGGTGGATATACCGCCACCGGTGCAGCTGCACCAAGGGGCCCACAAGGTGCAGCTGCTCCCAGCACGCGGCGGTCAGGGAGTGATTCCTACAGCTCCGCTGCTGTCAGGAGGAGAATAGCAGCGGAGCTGAAGAGTTCATCCTCTACTTCCTCCCCGACCCAGGCGCGCGCAGCTTGATGACATCATCATGCAGCGCGCGCCTGGGTCAGGAAGAAAGCTGCCGGCAACCAGGAGGATGCTGCTGCAGGGGAGCGAGCTGAAGTAAGTTTTTTTTTTTACTGAAATGCTGGGGAGGGGATGGGGCTGGGAAGAGCAATAATGGGGCGGATAGAGCTGGGGAGAGCAATGATGGGGATGGTGGGGAAGGGGAGAGCAATGATGGGGGTGCTGGGAGAGAGCAATGATGGGGGTGCTGGGAGAGAGCAATGATGGGGGTGCTGGGAGAGAGCAATGATGGGGGTGCTGGGACAGAGCAATGGTGGGGGGCTGGGAGAGAGCAATGATGGAGGTGCTGGGACAGAGTAATGATGGGGGTGCTGAGAGGAAATGATGGGGGTGCTGGGAGAGAGCAATGATGGGAGTGCTGGGAGAAGCAATGATGGAGGTGCTGGGACAGAGCAATGATGGGGGGCTGGGAGAGAGCAATGATGGAGGTGCAGGGACAGCGCAATGATGGGGGTGCTGGACAGAGCAATGATGGGGGTTGGGAGAGAGCAATGATGGGGGTGGTGGGACAGAGCAATGATGCAGGTGATAAGAGAGAGAGCAAAGATGGGGGTGCTGGGAGAGAGCAATGATGGGGGTGCTGGGAGAGAGCAATGATGGGGTTGCTGGGAGCAAGCAATGATGGGGGTGCTGGGAGAGAGCAATGGTGGGGGTGCTGGGACAGAGCAATGGTGGGGGTGCTGGGACAGAGCAATGGTGGGGGGCTGGGAGAGAGCAATGATGTGGGGCTGGGAGAGAGCAATGATGGAGGTGCAGGGACAGCGCAATGATGGGGGTGCTGGACAGAGCAATGATGGGGGTTGGGAGAGAGCAATGATGGGGGTGGTGGGACAGAGCAATGATGCAGGTGATAAGAGAGAGAGCAAAGATGGGGGTGCTGGGAGAGAGCAATGATGGGGGTGCTGGGAGAGAGCAATGATGGGGTTGCTGGGAGAAAGCAATGATGGGGGTGCTGGGAGAGAGCAATGGTGGGGGTGCTGGGACAGAGCAATGGTGGGGGTGCTGGGACAGAGCAATGGTGGGGGGCTGGGAGAGAGCAATGATGTGGGGCTGGGAGAGAGCAATGATGGAGGTGCTGGGACAGAGAAATGATGGGGGTGCTGGGAGAGAGCAATGATGGGAGTGCTGGGAGAAGCAATGATGGAGGTGCTGGGACAGAGCAATGATGGGGGGCTGGGAGAGCGCAATGATGGGGGTGCTGGACAGAGCAAGGATGGGGGTTGGGAGAGAGCAATGATGGGGGTGGTGGGACAGAGCAATGATGCAGGTGCTAAGAGAGAGAGCAATGATGGGGGTGCTGGGAGAGAGCAAAGATGGGGGTGCTGGGAGAGAGCAACGATGAGGGTGCTGGGACAGAGCAATGACGTGGGTGCTGGGACACAGCAATGATGGGCGTGCTGGGAGAGAGCAATGATGGGGGTGCTGGGAGAGAGCAATGATGGGGGTGCTGGGAGAGAGCAATGGTGGGGGTGCTGGGACAGAGCAATGGTGGGGGGCTGGGAGAGAGCAATGATGTGGGGCTGGGAGAGAGCAATGATGGAGGTGCTGGGACAGAGAAATGATGGGGGTGCTGGGAGAGAGCAATGATGGGAGTGCTGGGAGAAGCAATGATGGAGGTGCTGGGACAGAGCAATGATGGGGGGCTGGGAGAGAGCAATGATGGAGGTGCTGAGACAGCGCAATGATGGGGGTGCTGGACAGAGCAATGATGGGGGTTGGGAGAGAGCAATGATGGGGGTGGTGGGACAGAGCAATGATGCAGGTGCTAAGAGAGAGAGCAATGATGGGGGTGTTGGGAGAGAGCAAAGATGGGGGTGCTGGGAGAGAGCAACGATTTGGGTGCTGGGACAGAGCAATGACGTGGGTGCTGGGACAGAGCAATGATGGGGGTGCTGGGAGAGAGTAATGATGGGGGTGCTGGGAGAGAGCAATGATGGGGGTGCTGGGAGAGAGTAATGATGGGGGTGCTGGGAGAGAGCAATGATGGGGGTGCTGGGAGAGAGCAATTATGGGGGTTTCACTTTGCTTGTACTGTGAAGCCTTGTATGTTTTCCGTGTGCACATAGCCTTACAGTTAATTGGGGAGAGTCACAGAGACTGAATAATTTATATTATTGGCCGGTGCAGATTATAGTTAATGGGGGGCACAGTGCTGCTTATCACTTTATATTTTGATTACTAGGTGGTTAATAGTATATTAATGGGGGGGTTACATATCTGTATTCGAGGACGCAGAGCGGGGGAGACACATGTATACATACAATATGTGACCTTGTTATTTTCTAGGCTGGAGATCATCGTGACAAGACGAGTCGTGGCTGGGAGATGTCGACATGAAGGTCTGACCAGACGGAGAAGAAGCAGCAGAAACCGACTCTGATCAGATGAGACGTCTGCGGTAAGTGCCTGGATGTAAATATTATTCTGTATCTGCACTGTGTGACTTGGAGGGATAATGTTATCTGTAAAATCCCTTAGGCTGTACTCTCACATTTGTGTGAAATGTCCGTGTGCTGCCAGATTTTTTTATCGGATGGTTCACGGACTCGTACAGTTTTATAGATCCATTCACACATCCATGAAAATCACGGATCTGAGAATGAGATCTAAGAGGGTCAGAGAATGTCCTGTTCTGATCCAATATTGAGGATTAGAATAGGACATGCTCAATGCGTCAGTAAAACAGGGCAGCACACCGACACTGCACACAGATGCAGGAATGTAGCCTTATTATGTATGGCACAGTCACTTAGTATATAGTGTACTCACTTATTATGTATAGCGCCATCCTTAGTTATATAGTTTCCTCTTTTATTATGTATAACACCCTCCCTTATTATGTACCATCCTCTCTAGCGGCTCACAGTTGGGGGATCATACTGTGTTGGGGACAGCATACTTTACCCTGGGAGTTGAGGTGGGGTACAGTAGGGTCATTATACTGTGCATGTGGAGGAATTCACCATGGGGGTATTATACTGTGTTTGGGGGGCCCTTTTATTGGCATCACACTTTATGGGGCAATGAAAGAGATCTAGGACGTCAGCAGGAGGAAAATTACTATGTAAAGATGGAAAGTTGTGAGATCTGATCTTTGGTGACCCCGACAATTATTAAATTTTTTTTTTTGGGGGGGGGGGGCAATTAGAGCTTCTGCTATGGGGCCCCATGATTCCTATGTATGCCCCGGGCCGTACATACCACATACACTGTATACGCCATATACACCACCACACACACACACTGTATACGCCGTACGCACCACACACACACGCACTCTGTATACACTCTGCGCACCACACACACACACACACACACACACTGTATATGCCGTAAGCACCACACACACACACTATATACGCCGTATTCACCACACATACCCTGTATACGCCGTATGCAACACCACACACACTGTATATGCCATACGCACCCCCCACACACACACTGTATACGCCGTACGCACCCCCCCACACACACTGTATACGGTGTATGCACCACACACACACACTGTATACGCCGTACGCACCACGCACACACATACACTGTATATGCCGTACGCACCACCACACACACGCACTCTGTATACACCCTGCGCACCACACACACACACTGTACATGCCGTAAGCACCACACACACACTATATACGCCGTACGCACCACACACACACACACAGTGTATACGCCGTACGCACCACACACACACACACACACACAGTGTATACGCCGTACGCACCACCACACACACGCACTCTGTATACACCCTGTGCACCACACACACACACACACACACACACACACACACACACACACACACACACACACACACACACACTGTATATGTGGCACCCCAGGGGTCTGGTTTCCACAGTAACAGCCATGTTATGTCTGAGAGCAGGTGGGAGGTCTCTTGGTCAGGGATCCTATGCATGCCACACCTCCTGCCCAGTCCTGAGAGGGGAAGAACTTCCCCTATATAAACCTAGGGCTGAGGCAGGGTTAGTGAGTAGAGAAGAAGCAGAGAAAAGAAGCAAATATAGGAAGAAACAACAGGAGCTCTGTGGGAGCAGTGTTACAAGGAGTCAGGGGCTGGCAGCTGCAGAGCTCGCCCTGACTGAGAAGCTTTCTTACCGGACCCGGCGTCCGAGGCTGTGGGGACTAACTCTTACCCAGCAGCAGAAGCCGACCGGCAGGGGATTTCAGGTCCTCCGGCCCAGAAACCCGAAGGCACGGTCACACGCGTGGGACCAGCACCGCCATCGTGGAGCGGAAGCCATTAGAAGGCCCCGAGTCACCGGCCATACGGGTGAGCACCACACGGTACACTCAGGGACGTGGGCTACTTATATCCGCTTCTAGCAAGGTAGCCAGAAGAGTACAGTCAGTTTGGGAGGCCTACAACTCCGCCTGGCCAGGGGAGATCCCATCTGCTCAAGGACTGACCAGGCCCCGTTCGCTAGCAAGTACTCCGGGAGGGTCTATCGTTGTTACCAGTAAAGACCCTGAATTACACCGCACCGTCTCTGAGTGGTTCCTGCTACCCCCATCTTCCACGTCGGCTGCCCTGAGGCCATACCCCTCCCGTTGGGGGTTATACTATCACGCTGCACAATTCTACACCGGCCTCAGCGGTCTGCCCTGCAGCGGCAGCTCCATAGCTGCAAATCAACGGGTGGCGTAGTCGACACTCAAATAACATCTATCAAGACTGCCACACACTGAGTTTGACTCCCTGGGCACGGACCGGGTCCCCGCCACTCGGAGACTACAACCCTCATTTGATCCGGTTCCGGGTAAGCCCCCGTGCGCGAGACGCTGCGCGACACAGCAGGCCCAGGGGCGCGTCAACTTTGGCGTAGTCGGCAGGATCGCGCGGGAAGAAGAGGGGCGTGGACTCCGAAAAGCCCGCGAGAACTGAAGCCCCGCCTCACGTCCGGACGTTGCGTAAGGTCCTGGAAGGAGCCCAGCAGACGCCGACGTCACCGGAGCGCGACGGAAGGTCCTCAACCCTGACGATCCACTGCGGAGCCGCGGCCTACGCAAGAGGATCATCGCAAGGTAGGCCACGGTCCACTAGGGGGGAGAAGGATGTCGGATACAGAGGAGAGCTTCACCGCTCCAACCCCCGCCAGCGCCACCGCTGTTGCGGTCATGCCTTTCACCATGCCCTATATCCCGGTTGCAGCCTGGCTACCCCAGTACTCAGGGGAGTCACATACCCTGCAGGACTTTAGAGAAAAACTGGATAGCCTCTTCCAGGTGTACCCCTTCACAGAAGAGCAAAAAGTAAGCATCCTGGTGGCCCAATTAACCGGGGCAGCCCAAAGGGAGGTAAAGTCCTGGCCACCTGGGGGGAGGACTGTCGCAGGGATACTAACCCGGCTGAGGGACACCTTTGATACCCGCACCTCAGCCGAGATCAAGCTTAGATTCTACGGGTGCAAACAGCGGGCACATGAGAGTATAAGGGACTATTCCCTGAACCTACAAGAGGCCCTGAGAGCCATTAAGCAGACCGACCCTGACGGCGTGGGAGACGAGGACAGGCTGTTAACTGAACAATTTATAGAGGGTTTATATTGCAATGCCCACCGAACCCAGTTGCGGGCAATGGCCTTACAGGACCCTCATCTGGGATTTGCACAGTTCAAGGACAGAGCCATCCGGGTGCTCCGAGAACCGGCACCAGGTGGCGTTGTGACCCACAGACGCCCCACTACCACCTACCACCAGGAGGCGGCGCCCTTGTCGGCAGGGCCTGTGGGAGCTGATGCGCAGGCTTTGAATAATGACTCGGCTCCAGACCTGCACCATCAGGTCCAAGAGCTAGCTAAAAGCGTTGCTGCGCTAACCCGAACTGTGCAGTCTTTACAGGTTTCCACTCCAAGGAAGATCCAGCTGGCATCCGGACCGGAGGACATCCCGTGGCGTCGACCAAGGAGGACCCCACCGGCCAGAGGAAGACCCAGCGACCGATACAACGAGGACGGACGACCCATCTGCCGCCGCTGTAATCAACCCGGACATATGGCAAGGTACTGTCCTTTAAACTGGCACAACCTAGGGTAGAGGGCCAACCCCTAGGAAAAAGATCACCAGGCCCATCGAACTGGCGCGACAAATATGTCGGAGGACGTCCAGTCTTGCCTGTGGTACTGGATGGCATTCCTATGAGTGCCCTACTGGACACCGGGTCACAGGTCACCACCATCCCGTACGTGCTCTTCAAGCAGTACTGGAATGACTCGGATATTACCCGCTACCCTGACGACGACTTGAGTATCATCGCCAGCAATGGTCAGCCCGTGCCACAGATCGGATTTAAAGAGGTGACCATTAAAATTGGTAGAGTTGAACTGGCAGCACAGGGACTGATCATTGTAGACATTGACAAACACGAGAGTCACCCAAAGATAACTCTAGGAACTAATGTAATTGAAAATTGTCTTGCAGAGGTGATTTTCCTTTTACAGCAGGTTGCCAAGAACGCCAGCTCCGGCGAGCAGCGAGTGCTCCAAAAAGAGATCCGGGCACTGATGCGACGGCAACAGGTGGAACTCTCCGGCGGTGAGATTGGTAGCGTGAGAATGTGTGACCCTTTTCCTATTGCCATGCCCCCAAAAAGTGAAATGATGATTTGGTGCCGGGCAGCTATTGGTCTGAGAGGTAGAGATTACCAGGCAATGGTAGAACCAGTTTACTCAGACAGTAGGCCCACCATCTTGACAGCACGGGGGGTGATTAATGTACGCCATGGGAGGGTGCCCGTTCGCATAATCAATATCGGGAAGAGGGAAGTGTACCTGCCCCGGTATGCCACGCTAGCCAAATTATATACCATTAACCAAAATGCTATACAATCTGTGGAACCCTTGCCTCCATCCCACCCGGAGGAAGGTAACGGCTCTAAGAAAACAATGGAGGACTGGTGTCAGCAACTACATTTGGGTACTGACTCCACTCCCTCACATCAGAAACAGGGAGTCTATCGGGTGGTTCAAGAGTACGAGAGAGTGTTTAGTAAACACCCGTTAGACTTCGGGCGAGTCAAGGGGGTAGAACACCACATCCCCACGGGAGACCATCCTCCCATAAAAGAGAGGTATCGACCCGTACCCCCTGCACACTACCAACACGCCAAGGGGATGCTTAGAGACATGAAGGAGGCTGGGGTGATCAGGGATAGCTGTAGCCCCTGGGCAGCTCCACTAGTCTTAGTCAAAAAGAAAGACAACACCATGAGGATGTGTGTAGATTACCGGAAAATCAACCGTATCACACACAAGGATGCGTACCCCTTACCAAGGATAGAGGAGTCTTTGGCTGCTTTAAGATCTGCTAACTTCTTCTCTACCTTGGATCTCACTAGTGGGTACTGGCAGGTTCCTGTAGCAGAGGCGGACCGGGAGAAGACCGCATTCACCACCCCGATGGGACTTAGCGAGTTTATCTGCATGCCGTTCGGACTCTGCAATGCACCAGGAACCTTCCAACGATTAATGGAGTGCTGTCTGGGCCATAGAAACTTCGAGACGGTCCTGTTGTACCTGGACGATGTCATCGTATATTCTAAGACTTATGAGGACCACCTGAAACACCTGGCGGAAGTGTTCGAAGCTCTGACAAGCTACGGCCTAAAGGTGAAACCCTCCAAGTGTCACCTCCTGAAACCAAAGGTGCAGTACCTGGGACACGTGGTGAGCGCTGACGGAGTGGCTCCCGACCCTGATAAGATCACCGCAATTAAGGAATGGCCAAGTCCCTCCAGTGTAAAGGAAGTGCGGCAGTTCCTCGGGTTGGTAGGCTACTACCGCAGGTTCATCCCCGGTTTCACCAAAAAGGCAGCTCCTATGCAGGACCTCCTGATAGGCCAGTCCCGGAAGGCCAAGAACCAGAAGCCGCCCTTCAGATGGGAGAAGTTGGAAGAGGAGTCCTTCCGCCAGCTGAAGATGGCCCTCACGGGGGATGAAATCCTGGCGTACCCGGATTACAGCCAGCCCTTTATCCTCTACACCGACGCAAGTAACATCGGGCTAGGAGCCGTGCTGTCCCAGATCCAGCAGGGGAAAGAACGAGTAATCGCTTACGCCAGCCGAAAACTGCGACCCACCGAGAGAAACCCTGATAATTACAGCTCATTTAAGCTAGAGTTCCTGGCAGTGGTGTGGGCAGTCACCGAACGCTTTAAGCACTACCTCGCTTCTTCCCGGTTCGTCGTGTACACGGATAACAACCCGTTGACACACCTGGACACGGCAAGACTCGGTGCCCTAGAGCAGAGATGGATGGCCCGCCTGTCCAACTACGAGTTCACCATCAAATACCGGGCAGGACGCTCCAATACCAACGCGGACGCCCTGTCCAGGATGCCAAACCTACCGGACGTAGGAGAAGATCCAGAGGGACTGGAAGAAGTCGAACTCCCCGCGTTTCACCGTCATGGGACTATCCAGTATTCCCATCGGGTAAGGAGTGAGCAAGGCGCTACGCTTAACGCCTTACCTCACTACAACTGGGCGGAAACGCAAGACAGTGACCCTGCCGTCCGGCTGGTGAAGGAGATGCTGACTCGGCCAGAGGCTCGCCTTGACCCAGACGCTCCGGAGGAAGCCAAGCAACTGTGGGCTGAGAAGAGTCGACTGTTCCTTTACAAGGGGAAGTTGTGCCGCAGAATGGTTAACTCCCGGACGCATGAACTAATCTGGCAAGTAGTGGTGCCACGAAGAGACGCAGCCATGGTGATGGAGGCATACCACGACGGGGCTGGACACTTCGGATGGAAGAAGCTGGAGTTCCTGCTGCACGAGCGGTTCCACTGGGTAGGCATGAGGGGAACCATCGAGAGGTGGTGCAGAGACTGTGGCCCGTGGAACCTAAGAAGGAAGGACCGTGCCAGCCAGAAGACTCCCCTGCAGTCCATCGTCACCCGGCAGCCGTTGGAACTGGTAGCCTTGGATCATGTAAAACTGACCCCAAGCAGAAGTGGCTACGTCTACGCACTAACCATCGTGGATCACTACTCCCGGTTCTTGGTTGTCGTCCCCGTCAAGGACCTAACAGCTCGAACAGCAGCGAGAGCCTTCCAGCAGCATTTCTGCCGTCCACACGGGTACCCGGACCAAGTGTTGACAGACCAGGGACCTGCCTTTGAAGCGGAGGTCTTCCAAGAATTCTGCACTCTGTATGGCTGCCGGAAGATAAGGACGACACCCTATCATCCGCAAACTAATGGACTTTGTGAGAAAATGAACCAGGTGGTAATGGATCTTCTGAAAACGTTGCCCCTGGAAGAACGCGGTCTGTGGCCTGAGAAGCTGCCCGATCTGGTGGACCTATACAACCACATCCCGGTAGGTTCCACCAACTGTACCCTGGCTTACCTAATGAGGGCGAGACCTGGTAAGTTACCTGTTGACCTGGAAATGGGAGTCCTGACACCCGAGGACACTTCACCAGAAGCAGACTGGGACACAGAGAGGCAGCAGCAGTACCGGAGAGTACAGGAGAGCGTGGAGCGAAGTCTCTGTCAGGCTAGGTAAAGACAAGAGAAAACTTACAACCAGTATGCTCCCGCTGTTCCCCTGGTACCCGGAGAGCAGGTCTTGAAGAGAAAAAGACTGCTCCACAAGTTGGACGACCAGTGGGAGAAGGACCCGTACACCGTACTGCCCTCAAGCCACGACAACCCAAAGGTCTGTACCATCAGTAAAGACGGAGGGGAAACCACAACCATTGTATCCCGGGATCACCTGAAGAAGTGTCCCGAACAGCTACGGAACCCTGAAGAGGAACAAGAAGACCCTCGACCCGTAGAGGAAAGGGAAGACATGGTTAGTACTGTGCTCGGAGACTTCCCTCGGTCTTGGACTCAAGTCAATGGCGCAGTTGTGGTACCCGTACTCACCTTCCTCCAACCAGCATCCCAAGTACCTACGGAGCAACAGGTAGAGCTGGAAGAACAGCCGGTCCAGGAGGCAGAAGACTCCACACAAGCAGAACAGGAGGATCAACCCACCGCTTATAGTGAGCCTGCCGTACCCCTAGTGAGTCAAAGAGCCGGTAGACAGCTGCCCAGTTTACCCTTGACAGCTCCTACACCCTGTAGTTCAGGGCTAGGCAGTCAGCTCCGTAGGTCCACTAGGGCCACTAGGGGCCAGTTACCCGCACGTTGGAGGATTTGAAGTGTATAAATTGTTTTATTTATGGTTACCTGTTTTTCTTGTTGCTTGTGTATAATTATGTGTTTCTAGTTGTTTATAGGAGTCTTTGGTGGATTTACCGGGAATCCTGTGTACATAGTTGGAGCGTAACCCAGGACGGACTAAAGACTGTTAAGGACTCGGGGTAGGACAGACCCCTACCTGGTTACGTCTCCCTGTTTTGGTGAAATGGACACCTTGCTTTCTCCAAAGACTGCACCCGGTTACGGACATGCCGTGACCACCTTTATGTGTTTCTTTATTATATTGTTATTGTTATATCTTGTTATGTTTTTCTAAAATATGTTTAGTCCCGGAGTACTAAATTTCACTAGGGGGGAATGTGGCACCCCAGGGGTCTGGTTTCCACAGTAACAGCCATGTTATGTCTGAGAGCAGGTGGGAGGTCTCTTGGTCAGAGATCCTATGCATGCCACACCTCCTGCCCAGTCCTGAGAGGGGAAGAACTTCCCCTATATAAACCTAGGGCTGAGGCAGGGTTAGTGAGTAGAGAAGAAGCAGAGAAAAGAAGCAAATATAGGAAGAAACAACAGGAGCTCTGTGGGAGCAGTGTTACAAGGAGTCAGGGGCTGGCAGCTGCAGAGCTCGCCCTGACTGAGAAGCTTTCTTACCGGACCCGGCGTCCGAGGCTGTGGGGACTAACTCTTACCCAGCAGCAGAAGCCGACCGGCAGGGGATTTCAGGTCCTCCGGCCCAGAAACCCGAAGGCACGGTCACACGCGTGGGACCAGCACCGCCATCGTGGAGCGGAAGCCATTAGAAGGCCCCGAGTCACCGGCCATACGGGTGAGCACCACACGGTACACTCAGGGACGTGGGCTACTTATATCCGCTTCTAGCAAGGTAGCCAGAAGAGTACAGTCAGTTTGGGAGGCCTACAACTCCGCCTGGCCAGGGGAGATCCCATCTGCTCAAGGACTGACCAGGCCCCGTTCGCTAGCAAGTACTCCGGGAGGGTCTATCATTGTTACCAGTAAAGACCCTGAATTACACCGCATCGTCTCTGAGTGGTTCCTGCTACCCCCATCTTCCACGTCGGTGGCCCTGAGGCCATACCCCTCCCGTTGGGGGTTATACTATCACGCTGCACAATTCTACACCGGCCTCAGCGGTCTGCCCTGCAGCGGCAGCTCCATAGCTGCAAATCAACGGGTGGCGTAGTCGACACTCAAATAACATCTATCAAGACTGCCACACACTGAGTTTGACTCCCTGGGCACGGACCGGGTCCCCGCCACTCGGAGACTACAACCCTCATCTGATCCGGTTCCGGGTAAGCCCCCGTGCGCGAGACGCTGCGCGACACAGCAGGCCCAGGGGCGCGTCATATACGCTGCACACACCACACACACAGTATACGCCGTACGCACAACACACACACTGTATACGCTGTACACACCACACACACTGTATATGCCGTACGCACCACCACACACACACACACTCTGTCTACGCCGTACGCACCACACACACGGTATACGCCGTACGCAGCCTCTTGCCTGGTACCACCAGCAGAACACTGTCGCAAACACGCCGCCGCCGGGATCAGCCGAATGATTCACTGACTGCCGCCATCTCTGTACAGGAGGAGCGCATGCGCAGTTTTAATGTGACCGCCGCTATCTGCCTGCACAAAGATGGCGGCAGTCTGATTTACTGCGTGGGGAGATAGCTCAAACGAGAGAACACATGAGGGAAGAAGACAGCACCGGGGTGGAGAGAGAGAGCAGACAAGGGGGAGAGCACATGGGGTACACAGGTCAAAGAAGAGATCACATAAGAGGAGAAGACAGCAGATGGGGGAGAGAGAAAGTGCACGGAGGGGAAAGAGACAGAGCACAGGGGGGAGACAGCTCAAACGGGACAGCACATGAGGGGAGAACACAGCACAGGAAGGAGAGAGACAGCAGACAAGGGGGAGAGCACATGGGGTACACAGGTCAAAGAAGAGATCACATGAGAGGAGAAGACAGCAGATGGGGGAGAGAGAAAGCGCACAGAGGGGAAAGAGACAGAGCACAGGGGGGAGACAGCTCAAACGGGACAGCACATGAAGGGAGAACACAGCACAGGAAGGAGAGAGAGAGCAGACAAGGGGGATAGCACATGGGGTACACAGGTCAAAGAAGAGAGCACAGACGGGAGAAGACAGCAGATGGGGGAGAGAGAAAGTGCACAGAGGGGAAAGAGACAGAGAACAGGGGGGAGACAGCTCAAACGGGACAGCACATGAAGGGAGAACACAGCACAGGAAGGAGAGAGACAGCAGACAAGGGGGAGAGCACATGGGGTAGACAGGTCAAAGAAGAGAGCACATGAGAGGAGAAGACAGCAGATGGGGGAGAGAGAAAGCAGACAAGGGGGATAGCACATGGGGTACACGGGTCAAAGAAGAGAGCACAAAAGAGGAGAAGACAGCAGATGGGGGAGAGAGAAAGCGCACAGGGGGAGAGAGGCAGAGCACAGGGGGGAGACAGCTCAAACGGGACAGCACATGAGGGGAGAATACAGCACAGGAAGGAGGAAAAGAGAGAGTGGATAGGTGGGTGAGCACATGGGGGGGAGAGATTCTCAACTGTGCAAAGCCTGCCCCCATCGTGACATTACTGCCCTCCCGATGAGACAGCATCGGGCCTCCATCTAGTATATACAGTACAGACCAAAAGTTTGGACACACCTTCTCATATAAAGATTTTTCTGTATTTTCATGACTATGAAAATTGTACATTCACACTGAAGGCATCAAAACTATGAATTAACACACGTGGAATTATATACTTAACAAAAAAGTGTGAAACAACTGAATTTATGTCTTATATTCTAGGTTCTTCAAAGTAGCCATCTTTTGCTTTGATGACTGCTTTGCACACTCCTGGCATTCTCTTGATGAGCTTCAAGAAGTAGTCACCGGAAATGGTCTTCCAACAATCTTGACGGAGTTCCCAGAGATGCTTAGCACTTGTTGACCCTTTTGCCTTCACTCTGCTGTCCAGCTCACCCCAAACCATCTCGATTGGGTTCAGGTCGGGTGACTGTGGAGGCCAGGTCATCTGGCGTAGCACCCCATCACTCTCCTTCTTGGTCAAATAGCCCTTACACAGCCTGGAGGTGTTTGGGGTCATTGTCCTGTTGAAAAATAAATGATGGTCCAACTAAACGCAAACCGGATGTAATAGCATGCCGCTGCAAGATGCTGTGGTAGTCATGCTGGTTCAGTATGCCTTCAATTATGAATAAATCCCCAACAGTGTCACCAGCAAAGCACCCCCACACCATCACACCTCCTCCTCCATGCTTCACGGTGGGAACCAGGCATGTAGAGTCCATCCGTTCACCTTTTCTGCGTCGCACAAAGACACGGTGGTTGGAACCAAAGATCTCAAATTTGGACTCATCAGACCAAAGCACAGATTTCCACTGGTCTAATGTCCATTCCTTGTGTTCTTTAGCCCAAACAAGTCTCTTCTGCTTGTTGCCTGTTCTTAGCAGTGGTTTTCTAGCAGCTATTTTACCATGAAGGCCTGCTGCACAAAGTCCCCTCTTAACAGTTGTTGTAGAGATGTGTCTGCTGCTAGAACTCTGTGTGGCATTGACCTGGTCTCTAATCTGAGCTGCTGTTAACCTGCGATTTCTGAGGCTGGTGACTCAGATAAACTTATCCTCAGAAGCAGAGGTGACTCTTGGTCTTCCTTTCCTGGGGCGGTCCTCATGTGAGCCAGTTTCTTTGTAGCGCTTGATGGTTTTTGCAACTGTACTTGGGGACACTTTCAAAGTTTTCCCAATTTTTCAGACTGACTGACCTTCATTTCTTAATGTAATGATGGCCACTCGTTTTTCTTTACTTAGCTGCTTTTTTCTTGCCATAATACAAATTCTAACAGTCTATTCAGTAGGACTATCAGCTGTGTATCCACCAGGCTTCTGCACAACACAACTGATGGTCCCAACCCCATTTAAAAGGAAAGAAATCCCACTTATTAAACCTGACAGGGCACACCTGTGAAGTGAAAACCATTTCCGGTGACTACCTCTTGAAGCTCATCAAGAGAATGCCAAGAGTGTGCAAAGCAGTCATCAAAGCAAAAGGTGGCTACTTTGAAGAACCTAGAATATAAAGCATATTTTCAGTTGTTTCACACTTTTTTTGTTAAGTATATAATTCCACATGTGTTAATTCATAGTTTTGATGCCTTCAGTGTGAATGTACAATTTTCATAGTCATGAAAATACAGAAAAATCTTTAAATGAGGTGTGTCCAAACTTTTGGTCTGTACTGTATATATATTACATATTCTACAAGCAGGGCTTGTGGATTGTCCATTATTATAATATACAACATATAAAGTGCAGTGCAGGAGGGGAAGGCGAAGGACCTGACTAATCCCCCCCAAATATTAATGATAGTGTGTAAAATAATCACAGGCTGCAATTACCCACAATGTTTTTTAGTTTTGTTTTTTTAAACAATTAATATCAACTTTTTCTTGTGGTTGTAAATGTGAAATAACAGTGAGAGCCATGATGACATCACAATGCACATGACATCATAGACATGACAGCTGGAGTAGAATGTATGAAGCTCTGCACCAGAGCCATCTTGTGTCACTAGGATCTGACAGCTGGAAGGGGACGAGTCCAGGTAGGGAGCACATTACTTTTAAGCTTTGGTATACTTATAGCGTATCCCCCGGATTTATCATGGATCGCCAGAAACACTCTGTAATAAGACATTTTCAGGACCACCCCTTACCTAAATGAGGAGTCACTGATGATCTGTTGATATTAACAAGTATGGCAGCTAAACCCCCAGCAATGAGCTGCTATATTGCTGGGGAAGCAGCGTTTTCCATGCCCCCTATAGCAGGAGGATGACAATGTGATGATACATATTTGTTGGGGGTCTTCCAGCTCTTTGCACTGCCCCCCCACTATGGCAGACTACAATGGCGCTCGCCCCCTATGTCACCCCTATGCTCTAGTAAGGCATGTAGATAGGGGGGGCTCAAGTTGGGACATCTTTATGGGGCTCCATTTTTGGATCGTTTTGCCATTGACGTGGTAGAATTACAGCACTTTGTAACAGAAATTTAGTAGCGTATGCCATCATTCTCTGTTGTCAGCTCTTTTGTTCCTGTTGAATTCGGGGGGACATTGGAGTTGTAGTTTGGGTGGTCAGGACTGGCAGGATGGGGTCCTGGGTGGTATTTTAGTACATAGAGCAGTAGGTAATATAGATAAAATAAAAGGCTCCTTTTAAATGTGCGTCATAGAATTATAAAATGAGGTCGGGGTTTTGTCTTTTTATTGAATTAATTTTTTGTTGATGTTGTAAACTGGATCCATAAAAAGCAGTGAGAGTTTTAATGACATCACCGGGCGCGTGACGTCATCGACATCCCATGACATCACAGATGAAATAGAATGTGCACATTTCTAAACCGGAATCATTTTATGTCTTTAACCCCGGACAGCTTGAAGGAGACTGGTCCAGGTAAGCGTCTCTTCACACAATCTTGGGGTCCTGTTTACACATCATGTAGCTGGGGGTGTTTGTGGTGAAGTTCAGCACTGCACCATTTTGCCCCCCAAAAAATCAGAGCCCACACATCTGTGTCATGTGCTTATTGCTGTGATTGTCAAGGTGATGCCTTTAGGGATCGCTGACACTGCTGAGTAGCCGGCATATAACTCGGATGAGTATAGCACTCACTCCATTGTTATACTATGGGGCAGTGCCAACTAGTGTTTATTTTCTCATGCCAAGTCGGCATGAGAAAAAAATTGCTGCATGCTGCAATTGGCAGAGTATATCAGACGACGCGCCCATACAAGTCTATGGATACGTGAAAAACATCGGACTGCACTCAGATGTCATCTGAGTGCAGTCCAATATACGCCGGCTGACTCACACAATTGAGAAGATGGAGAAATTAAATGCTCCATCTTCTCCACACCTGTGATCCGAATCTCGCATGCGAGAGAATTGGATCACAAACACAATATTGTTGATATTTTCCATTGAAGTAAGGCCCCCCTAAGGCGAAGGTCTGGACAGTAAGAAACCCTTCCAGTGTCAATGACCACCTAATGGTTCAAAAATATCTACCCCACTTTTTGCTATAAAGTGTAGATTGAGCATCCCAGAATGCCAAAGGGGATCCAGAAACCAGAATATTTAATACCTTATTTCAATCAGACTTCACCAATCTTTTTTTTTTTGGTTTGTCCCATAGGGCGGAACGTTAAGTCGTCTGAAGAAACGCAGTGAGAAGGCATTCGTCTTGACTAGCGGAGAGGTTACTCCTTTGCTACAGGAGTCTGACAGGTAAGTGGACATTTTATCTCATCCATCAATTCTTCCCCTTGTATATTTATTGCAGAATTGCCGTTTTAATCACCCAAAAAGCACATTGACCGGATATTTAACCAACTCACCACTTAGTTCAATCTAGCAATTTTAGGACTTCAATCCTGAAATACTTATTGGGTATAATGGCTCCACCGACTTAATTTCTAATATGTCCATTTTCCAACTTCAACCAAGAGGATATGCTGGTCTTGGAATATTTTCACTAGAACCGGTATAACTCCGTCCATCATGCTCCTCCAGTTAGGAGGATAGACTGGGACATTGATGGTTTATCAGCCCCACACTGGCGAATCCAGATCCAACTTCCATTAGGAGGGCAGACTGCTATACGGTGGGGAAAAGAAGTATTTAATACACTGCCGATTTTGCAAGTTTTCCCACCTACAATGAATGGAGAGGTCTGTAATTTTTATCGTAGGTCACTTCACCTGTGAGAGACCGAGTTTAAAAATAAAATCCAGAAAAATCACATTGTATGATTAACATTACATAATTCATTTGCATTTTATTGCATGAAATAAGTATTTGATACAATAGAAAAATAGAACTTAATATTATGTACAGAAACCTTTGTTACAATTACAGAGGTCAGACGTTTCCTGTAGCTCTTGACCAGGTTTGCACGCACTGCAGCAGGGATTTTGGCCCCTTCCCCCATACAGATCTTCTCCAGATCTTTCAAGTTTCGGGGCTGTTGCTGGGCAATATTGAGTTTCAGCTCCCTCCAAAGCTTTTCTACTGGGATCAGGTCTGGAGACTGGCTAGACCACTACAGGACCTTGAAATGCTTCTTATCGAGCCACGCCTTAGGTTGCCCTGGCTGTGTGTTTCGGATCATTGTCATCCTGGAAGACCCAACCACAACCCATCTTCAACGTGCTTACTGAGGGAAGGAAGATACATGACCCCATCCATCCTCCCTTCAATACATTGCAGTCGTCCTGTCCCCTTTGCAAAAAAAAGCACCTCCGAAGTATGAGGTTTCCCCCGCCATGCTTCATGGTTGGGAGAGTGTTCTTGGGGTTGTACTCATCCTTCTTCTTCCTCCAAACAAGGTGAGTGGAGTGGACACCAAAAAGTTCTATTTTGATCTCATCTGACCACATGACCTTCTCCCATGCCTCCTCTGGATCATCCAGATGGTTATTGGCAACTTCAAACAGGCCTGGATATGTGCTGGGGTGAGCACTGGACCTTGTGTGCCCTGCAGGATTTTAATCCATGATAGCGTAGTGTGTAACTAATGGTAATGTTTGAGACTGTGGTGCCAGCTCTATTTAGGTCATTGACCAGGTCCTCCCATGTAGTTCTGGGCTGATTCCTGACGTTTCTCAGAATCATCCTTACCCCATGAGGCGAGATCTTGCATGGAGCCCCAGACCGAGGAAGACTTAGTCATCTTGTGTTTCTTCCATTTTCTAATAATTGCGCCAACAGTTGTTGCCGTCTCGTGAAGCTGCTTGCTTATTGTCCTGTAGCCCATCCCAGCCTTGTGTCTTTTATACAGGTAATAAGTTCAAACAAGTGCAATTAATACAGGTAATGAGTGCAGAGTAGGAGGGCTTCTTAAAGAAAAACTAACAAGTATGTGAGAGCCAGAATTCTTGCTGGTTGGTAGGTGATCAAATACTTATTTCATGCAATAAAATGCAATTTAATTATTTAAAAATCATATAATGTGATTTTCTGATTTTTAGATTTTGTCTCTCACAGATGAAGTGACCTACGATAAAAATGACAGACCTCTACGCTCTTTCTAGGTAGGAAAACTTGCAAAATCGTCAGTGTATCAAATACTTATTTTCTCCACTGTAGTGCTGTCCAACATGACACCATCAAGCTCATCTTACCACTCCATACCAGGAGGATAGATTGGGGCATTAACAGTTTAATCACTTTGTGTCCACAAGGCCATCTCTTCCAACTAGGAGCCTTAACTGGACTTACAGTGGTTTTATTCAGCTTATTGCAGCCATGTCCAGCTTGCACCTCCAACAAGGAGAGTAAACTGAAATGTAGATGTTTATCAACTTAAATGCTGAGCAGTCCATCCTATGACACCGGACCAGGAGGAGCAGCTGGACTTACACTGGTTTTGCTCAGCTCAGCCATACCCAACTTACAAATCCAACTTAAAGGATAACCTGGAAACTAAATGGTTAACCAACTTAAACGCCAACCAGTCCAATTTATGACTCCAGACCCCGAATATTAATTGAACTTACAATGATTTCATGTGTCTTATGACCAGTGGCGTAACTAGAGTCTGAATATATATATCCCGAATATGTCCCCCATTCTGCCGCTGTTCTTTATTGTATAAAAAAAAAACTAAGCCATTATACTCACCAGGGGTGTACATTCAAGTCATGGGGCTCCAGAGCATAAGTATAACGCACTCCCCATAGTCCTTCATATAGTATAATGCATCCCATAGTCCTCCATATAGTATAATGCATCCCATTCTCCTCTATATAATATACTGTACAGCCCATAGTCGTCCATAAAGTATAATGCACAGCTCCTAGTCATACATGTAGTATAATGCACCCCATAGTTTTCAATAAAGTATAAAGCACCTCCACAGTCATACATAGTAGTATAATGCACCACATCATAATATATAGCAGTATAATTCACCCCCATAGTCATATATGGTAATATAATGTACCTCCATAGTCATATAAAGTAGTGTAATGCACCCCATAGTCATATATAGTAGTATAATGCACCTCCATAGTCATATATAGCAGTATAATGCACCCCCATCGTCATATATAGCAGTATAATGCACCCCATCATCATATATAGCAGTATAATGCAAGCCATAGTCCTATATAGCAGTATAATGCACCCCCATCGTCATATATAGCAGTATAATGCAAGCCATAGTCCTATATAGCAGTATAATGCACCCCCAGTCATATATAGTAGTATAATGCACCCCATAGACATGTACAGTAGTATAATGCATCCTCATAGTCATATATAGTAGTATAATACACTTCATAGTCATCCATAGCAGTATAATGCACTCCATAGTCATATAAGGCAGTATAATGTACCCCCATATAGTTTATATAGTAGTATAATGCACCCCATAGTCATATATAGCAGTATATTGCACCTCCTGGTCATATATAGTTGTATAATGTACCCCCATAGTCATATATAATAGTATACTGCACCCCCATAGTCATATACACTAGTATAAAGCATCCCATAGTCATATACAGTAGTATAAAGCACCCCATAGTCATATATAGTAGTATAAAGCACCCCATAGTCATATATAGTAGTATAAAGCACCCCACTGTCATATCAGTATAATGCACCCCCATAGTCATATATAGTAGTATAATGCACCCCACTGTCATATCAGTATAATGCACCCCCATAGTCATATATAGTAGTATAATGCACCCACATAGTCATATATAGTAGTATAATACACCTTCATAGTCATATACAGAAGTATAATGCACCCCTATAGTCATCCGTAGTAGTATAATACAACCCCAATAGTCATCCGTAGTAGTATAATACAACCCCCATAGTCATATATAGTAGTGTAATGCACCTCCATAGTCATAAATAGTAGTATAATGCACCACCATAGTCATAAATAGTAGTAAAATGCACCCTATAGTCATATATAGCACTATATTGCACTTCAGTCATATATAGCAGTATAATGTACCTCCATAGTCATATATAGCAGTATAATGTACATCATAGTCATATATAGCAGTATAATGCACCCTTATAGCCATATATAGTAGTATAGTATACCCCATATTCATATATAGTAGTATAATGTACCCCATAGTCATATAGCAGTATAATGCACCCCGTAGTCATATATAGTAGTATAAAGCACCTCATAGTCATATATAGTGTTACGGGTCCGGGGGATGGAACCTCTGTGCTATGGTGCAAGGAGGGACCCAGAGGGGCGTAACTAAGTATCAACCCGGACTGACCCTGGTCGTACGGCGGCTAACGACTCCGTGACCAGGGAGGGACCGAGCCGAGGGACCAGGTGCTACTCTGGGGATGACCTTGTAAGGGAGCAGGTGACCTTCACGGTACAGATGGCAGGGACTGACCGGAATAGCAGGTAGGCACAGCAGGCAGGCTGGCGAGCAGGAGTCTCTAGGTGGGCTGGCAGGTGGTCACGGCAAGTGACGGCAGGAGTCTCTAGGTGGTCACGGCAAGTGACGGCAGGAGTCTCTAGGTGGGCTGGCAAGTGGTCACGGCAAGTGACGGCAGGAGCCTCCAGGAAGGCACGGCAGGTAACAGGCAGGTCACAGGCAAGTGCTCCCAGGTGAGCGGGCTGGCAGGCACGGCAGGTAACAGGCTGGTGGGCAAGACTGGTAGTCAGGCTAGCAGCGGGACCTGAGGGCTGAAGCAGAAGTCGGAAACACTGTGCAACAACTTTTGCTCGGGCACCTCCATTTTGGAGGAGGTGCCTTATATATGGGAGGACCCTCGGCTATTGGCCGAGGACTCCTTAGGACGGCGCACGCGGCCCCTTTAAGAGGGAGGGAGCGAGCGCGCCCTAAGCACAGTGCCCGGGGAGCTGCGCGCGCCGGCTGCAGGAAGAGGAGCGCTGGTGAACGCAGAGCGGGGAGCGAGGAGGTGAATGGGACGGCGTCTCTGCCTAGCAGGGGGCAGAGACGCCGATGCTACATATAGTAGTATGGCAACTTATTTAAAATAAATATTTAAATACTCTACCCACCTTCCCTTCACTCCCGCTCCGCAAGTCCTGTTGTGAAGCAGGCAGCTGACTTCGGCCTGTGACGGGAGTGCATGACGTTACTGCCATGCGCCCCGTCATGTGCTGGCCTATGATTGGCTGACAGAATGCATTGTCGCTAAAGGACCCAATAGGTATGTCCACAGCAATACACTTCAACTGGATGTGCGTAGGAGGACACACATCTAATTAAAGGTTCTGCTGGTGTCGGCGGGCCCCTGATCCTCCGGGCCTTTGTGACTTGCTGCGACCGCAGTCGTTACTCCCCTACTAATCACAACCATGACCAACTTCAACTAGAAGGATAACTGGGACATAAATATTTTGCTAAGTAAAATGTCGACCAGTCCATTCTGAGACTCCCGACATCAGACTTAAAATAGCTTCATTCTGTTTAAAGCAACCATTTACACCTCCTACCAACAAGAGGCCAAACTGGGACATGGATAGCATATTGAACAGGTCTGCCTTTAACATCTAAGTATGAGGGATGGACTGGAAATTTGTTGGCCTCACCAGCTACCCTCAGGACTGTACTTTATTAAGGCACCTCCTTGTTGTTTGATAGGATCAGCCATTATCACCCGGAAGTCATTCTTACCAATATCAGCAGAATTGCTAGTTAATGAAGCATTGAGACAGTAAAGAAAACAAGCCTACAAACCACAATCGGCTGACATACCACTGAAAGTAGCCCGGGGCGGGCGGGCGGGCCCCACAGTCCGGACCCGGGGCGGGCGGGCCCCACAGTCCGGACCCGGGGCTAGATCCGGGACAGGCGGCCTAACAATCCAGACACAGGGCGGACGGGCCCCACAGTCCAGGCTCGGGTTGGACGGGCCCCACATTCCAGGCTCGGGTTGGACGGGCCCCACAGTCCAGGCTCGGGGCGGACGGGCCCCACAGTCCAGGCTCGGGGCGGACGGGCCCCTCGGTCCAGTCTCGGGGAGGACGGGTCCCTCGGTCCAGGCTCGGGGAGGACGGGTCCCATGGTCCAGGCTCGGGGAGATCGGGCCGCACGGTCCAGGCTCGGGCGAACAGGCCCCAAAGTCCAGGATCGGGGCGGACGGGGGGCCCCACAGTCTGGAGTCGGGGCGGGTGGGGGGCCCCACAGTCCGGACCCGGGGCAGGCGTGGGTCCCCACTGTCCAGACCTGGAGCTAGACCCGGGGCAGGCGGCCGCAAAGGCCGGACACGGGGCTGGCTGGCCCCACAGTCAGGACACGGGGCGGGCGGGGGGCCCCACAGTCAGGACACGGGGCAAGCGGGGGGCCCCACAGTCCATACCCGGGGCGGGCGGACGGGCCCCACAGTCCAGGCTCGGGGCGGACGGGCCCCACAGTCCGGACACGGGGCTAGTCCCGGGGCAGGCGGCCCCACCGTCCAGACCTGAGGCTAGACCAGGGGCAGGCGGCCCCACAGTCCAGACACGGGGTGGACGGGCCCCACAGTCCTGACATGGGGCGGACATGCCCCACAGTCCAGACCCGGGGCAGGCTTCCCCACAGTCCGTACCCGGGGCGAGCGGGGGGCCCCACAGTCCGTACCCGGGGCGGGCGGGGGGCCCCACAGTCCGTACCCGGGGCTGGCGGGGGGCCCCACAGTCCAGACCTGGGGCTAGACTCGGGGCGGGCGGCCCCACCGTCCGGACCTGGGGCGGGCGGGGGGCCCCACAGTCCAGACCTGGGGCTAGACCCGATGCAGGCGGCCCCACAGTCCGGACACTGGGCGGCCGCAGTCCGGACATAGGGCGGCCGGGCCCCACAGTCCAAGCTCGGGGCTAGACCCGGGACGGACGGGCCCCACAGTCCAAGCTTGGGGCGGGCGTGCCCCACAGACCGGAAACGGGGCTAGACCCAGGGCAGGCGGCCCCAAAGTCCAGACACGGGGCGGATGAGCCCCACAGTCTGGACACGGGGCGGGCGAGCCCCACAGTCAGGACACGGGGCGGGAGAGCCCCACAGTCAGGACACGGGGCGGGCGAGCCCCACAGTCAGGACACGGGGCGGGCGGGACCCACAGTCAGGACACGGGGCGGGCGGGCCCCACAGTCAGGACATGGGGCGGCCGGGCCCCACAGTCCAAGCTCGGGGCTAGACCCGGGACGTACGGGCCCCACAGTCCAAGCTTGGGGCGGGCGTGCCCCACAGACCGGAAACGGGGCTAGACCCAGGGCAGGCGGCCCCAAAGTCCAGACACGGGGCGGGCGAGCCCCACAGTCAGGACACGGGGCGGGCGAGCCCCACAGTCAGGACACGGGGCGGGCGAGCCCCACAGTCAGGACACGGAGCGGGCGGGCCCCACAGTCAGGACACGGGGCGGGCGGGCCCCACAGTCAGGACACGGGGCGGGCGGGCCCCACAGTCAGGACATGGGGCGGGCGGGCCCCACAGTCAGGACATGGGGCGGGCGGGCCCCACAGTCAGGACATGGGGCGGGCGGGCCCCACAGTCAGGACATGGGGCGGGCGGGCCCCACAGTCAGGACATGGGGCGGGCGTGCCCCACAGACCGGAAACGGGGCTAGACCCGGGGCAGGCGGCCCCAAAGTCCAGACACGGGGCGGATGAGCCCCACAGTCTGGACACGGGGCGGGCGAGCCCCACAGTCCGGACACGGGGCTAGTCCCGGGGCAGGCGGCCCCACCGTCCAGACCTGAGGCTAGACCAGGGGCAGGCGGCCCCACAGTCCAGACACGGGGTGGACGGGCCCCACAGTCCTGACATGGGGCGGACATGCCCCACAGTCCAGACCCGGGGCAGGCTTCCCCACAGTCCAGACTCGGGGCGAGCGGGGGGCCCCACAGTCCGTACCCGGGGCGGGCGGGGGGCCCCACAGTCCGTACCCGGGGCTGGCGGGGGGCCCCACAGTCCAGACCTGGGGCTAGACTCGGGGCGGGCGGCCCCACCGTCCGGACCTGGGGCGGGCGGGGGGCCCCACAGTCCAGACCTGGGGCTAGACCCGATGCAGGCGGCCCCACAGTCCGGACACTGGGCGGCCGCAGTCCGGACATAGGGCGGCCGGGCCCCACAGTCCAAGCTCGGGGCTAGACCCGGGACGGACGGGCCCCACAGTCCAAGCTTGGGGCGGGCGTGCCCCACAGACCGGAAACGGGGCTAGACCCAGGGCAGGCGGCCCCAAAGTCCAGACACGGGGCGGATGAGCCCCACAGTCTGGACACGGGGCGGGCGAGCCCCACAGTCAGGACACGGGGCGGGAGAGCCCCACAGTCAGGACACGGGGCGGGCGAGCCCCACAGTCAGGACACGGGGCGGGCGAGCCCCACAGTCAGGACACGGGGCGGGCGGGACCCACAGTCAGGACACGGGGCGGGCGGGCCCCACAGTCAGGACATGGGGCGGCCGGGCCCCACAGTCCAAGCTCGGGGCTAGACCCGGGACGGACGGGCCCCACAGTCCAAGCTTGGGGCGGGCGTGCCCCACAGACCGGAAACGGGGCTAGACCCAGGGCAGGCGGCCCCAAAGTCCAGACACGGGGCGGATGAGCCCCACAGTCTGGACACGGGGCGGGCGAGCCCCACAGTCAGGACACGGGGCGGGCGAGCCCCACAGTCAGGACACGGGGCGGGCGAGCCCCACAGTCAGGACACGGGGCGGGCGAGCCCCACAGTCAGGACACGGGGCGGGCTAGCCCCACAGTCAGGACACGGAGCGGGCGGGCCCCACAGTCAGGACACGGGGCGGGCGGGCCCCACAGTCAGGACACGGGGCGGGCGGGCCCCACAGTCAGGACATGGGGCGGGCGGGCCCCACAGTCAGGACATGGGGCGGGCGGGCCCCACAGTCAGGACATGGGGCGGGCGGGCCCCACAGTCAGGACATGGGGCGGGCGGGCCCCACAGTCAGGACATGGGGCGGGCGGGCCCCACAGTCAGGACATGGGGCGGGCGTGCCCCACAGACCGGAAACGGGGCTAGACCCGGGGCAGGCGGCCCCAACGTCCAGACACGGGGCGGATGAGCCCCACAGTCTGGACACGGGGCGGGCAAGCCCCACAGTCAGGACACGGGGCGGGCGAGCCCCACAGTCAGGACACGGGGTGGGCGGGCTCCACAGTCAGGACATGGGGCGGGCGGGCTCCACAGTCAGGACATGGGGCGGGCGGGCCCCACAGTCAGGACACGGGGCGGGCGGGCCCCACAGTCCAGACCTGGGGCTAGAACCGGGGCAGGCGGCCCATAGTCCAAACACGGGGTGGACGGGCCCCACAGTCCGGACACGGGGCGGGCATGCCCCACAGTCCAGACCTGGGGCTAGACCCGGGGCAGGCGGCCCCACAGTCCAGACCTGAGGCTAGACCCGGGGCAGGCGGTCCCATATTCTAGACACTGGGTGGACGGGCCTCACAGACCTGACATGGGGCGGACATGCCCCACAGTCCAGACCTGGGGCTAGACCCGGGGCAGGCGACCCACAGTCCGGACACGGGGTGGACGGGCCCCACAGTCCGGACACGGGGTGGACGGACCCCACAGTCCGGACACGGGGTGGACGGGCCCCACAGTCCGGACACGGGGTGGACGGGACCCACAGTCCGGACACGGGGCGGGTGGAGGGCCCCACAGTCCGGACACGGGGCGGGTGGAGGGCCCCACAGTCCGGACACGGGGCGGGCGAGGGGCCCCACAGTCCGTACCCGGGGCTGGCGGGGGGCCCCACAGTCCAGACCTGGGGCTAGACTCGGGGCGGGCGGCCCCACCGTCCGGACCTGGGGCGGGCGGGGGGCCCCACAGTCCAGACCTGGGGCTAGACCCGATGCAGGCGGCCCCACAGTCCGGACACGGGGCGGACGGGCCCATAGTCCGGACACTGGGCGGCCGCAGTCCGGACATAGGGCGGCCGGGCCCCACAGTCCAAGCTCGGGGCTAGACCCGGGACGGACGGGCCCCACAGTCCAAGCTTGGGGCGGGCGTGCCCCACAGACCGGAAACGGGGCTAGACCCAGGGCAGGCGGCCCCAAAGTCCAGACACGGGGCGGATGAGCCCCACAGTCTGGACACGGGGCGGGCGAGCCCCACAGTCAGAACACAGGGCGGGCGAGCCCCACAGTCAGGACACGGGGCGGGCGAGCCCCACAGTCAGGACACGGGGCGGGCGAGCCCCACAGTCAGGACACGGAGCGGGCGGGCCCCACAGTCAGGACACGGGGCGGGCGGGCCCCACAGTCAGGACATGGGGCGGGCGGGCCCCACAGTCAGGACATGGGGCGGGCGGGCCCCACAGTCAGGACATGGGGCGGGCGGGCCCCACAGTCAGGACATGGGGCGGGCGGGCCCCACAGTCAGGACATGGGGCGGGCGGGCCCCACAGTCAGGACATGGGGCGGGCGGGCCCCACAGACCGGAAACGGGGCTAGACCCGGGGCAGGCGGCCCCAAAGTCCAGACACGGGGCGGATGAGCCCCACAGTCTGGACACGGGGCGGGCGAGCCCCACAGTCAGGACACGGGGCGGGCGAGCCCCACAGTCAGGACACGGGGCGGGCGAGCCCCACAGTCAGGACACGGGGCGGGCGGGACCCACAGTCAGGACACGGGGCGGGCGGGCCCCACAGTCAGGACACGGGGCGGGCGGGCCCCACAGTCAGGACACGGGGCGGGCGGGCCCCACAGTCAGGACACGGGGCGGGCGGGCCCCACAGTCAGGACACGGGGCGGGCGGGCCCCACAGTCAGGACATGGGGCGGGCGGGCTCCACAGTCAGGACATGGGGCGGGCGGGCTACACAGTCAGGACATGAGGCGGGCGGGCTTCACAGTCAGGACATGGGGCGGGCGGGCTCCACAGTCAGGACATGGGGCGGGCGGGCCCCACAGTCAGGACACGGGGCGGGCGGGCCCCACAGTCCAGACCTGGGGCTAGAACCGGGGCAGGCGGCCCATAGTCCAAACACGGGGTGGACGGGCCCCACAGTCCGGACACGGGGCGGGCATGCCCCTTAGTCCAGACCTGGGGCTAGACCCGGGGCAGGCGGCCCCACAGTCCAGACCTGAGGCTAGACCCGGGGCAGGCGGTCCCATATTCTAGACACTGGGTGGACGGGCCTCACAGACCTGACATGGGGCGGACATGCCCCACAGTCCAGACCTGGGGCTAGACCCGGGGCAGGCGACCCACAGTCCGGACACGGGGTGGACGGGCCCCACAGTCCGGACACGGGGTGGACGGACCCCACAGTCCGGACACGGGGTGGACGGGCCCAACAGTCCGGACACGGGGTGGACGGGCCCCACAGTCCGGACACGCGGCGGGCGGAGGGCCCCACAGTCCGGACACGGGGCGGGCGAGGGGCCCCACAGTCCGTACCCGGGGCTGGCGGGGGGCCCCACAGTCCAGACCTGGGGCTAGACTCGGGGCGGGCGGCCCCACCGTCCGGACCTGGGGCGGGCGGGGGGCCCCACAGTCCAGACCTGGGGCTAGACCCGATGCAGGCGGCCCCACAGTCCGGACACGGGGCGGACGGGCCCATAGTCCGGACACTGGGCGGCCGCAGTCCGGACATAGGGCGGCCGGGCCCCACAGTCCAAGCTCGGGGCTAGACCCGGGACGGACGGGCCCCACAGTCCAAGCTTGGGGCGGGCGTGCCCCACAGACCGGAAACGGGGCTAGACCCAGGGCAGGCGGCCCCAAAGTCCAGACACGGGGCGGGCGAGCCCCACAGTCAGGACACGGGGCGGGCGAGCCCCACAGTCAGGACACGGGGCGGGCGAGCCCCACAGTCAGGACACGGGGCGGGCGAGCCCCACAGTCAGGACACGGGGCGGGCGAGCCCCACAGTCAGGACACGGGGCGGGCGAGCCCCACAGTCAGGACACGGGGCGGGCGAGCCCCACAGTCAGGACACGGGGCGGGCGGGCCCCACAGTCAGGACACGGGGCGGGCGGGCCCCACAGTCAGGACACGGGGCGGGCGGGCCCCACAGTCAGGACATGGGGCGGGCGGGCCCCACAGTCAGGACATGGGGCGGGCGGGCCCCACAGTCAGGACATGGGTCGGGCGGGCCCCACAGTCAGGACATGGGGCGGGCGGGCCCCACAGTCAGGACATGGGGCGGGCGTGCCCCACAGACCGGAAACGGGGCTAGACCCGGGGCAGGCGGCCCCAAAGTCCAGACACGGGGCGGATGAGCCCCACAGTCTGGACACGGGGCGGGCGAGCCCCACAGTCAGGACACGGGGCGGGCGAGCCCCACAGTCAGGACACGGGGCGGGCGAGCCCCACAGTCAGGACACGGGGCGGGCGAGCCCCACAGTCAGGACACGGGGCGGGCGAGCCCCACAGTCAGGACACGGGGCGGGCGGGACCCACAATCAGGACACGGGGCGGGCGGGCCCCACAGTCAGGACACGGGGCGGGTGGGCCCCACAGTCAGGACATGGGGCGGGCGGGCCCCACAGTCAGGACACGGGGCGGGACCCACAATCAGGACACGGGGCGGGCGGGCCCCACAGTCAGGACACGGGGCGGGCGGGCCCCACAGTCAGGACACGGGGCGGGCGGGCCCCACAGTCAGGACATGGGGCGGGCGGGCCCCACAGTCAGGACATGGGGCGGGCGGGCCCCACAGTCAGGACATGGGGCGGGCGGGCTCCACAGTCAGGACATGGGGCGGGCGGGCCCCACAGTCAGGACACGGGGCGGGCGGTCCATAGTCCAAACACGGGGTGGACGGGCCCCACAGTCCGGACACGGGGCGGGCATGCCCCATAGTCCAGACCTGGGGCTAGACCTGGGGCAGGCGGCCCCACAGTCCAGACCTGAGGCTAGACCCGGGGCAGGCGGTCCAATATTCTAGACACGGGGTGGACGGGCCTCACAGACCTGACATGGGGCGGACATGCCCCACAGTCCAGACCTGGGGCTAGACCCGGGGCAGGCGACCCACAGTCCGGACACGGGGTGGACGGGCCTCACAGTCCGGACACGGGGTGGACGGGCCCCACAGTCCGGACACGGGGTGGACGGGCCCCACAGTCCGGACACGGGGTGGACGGGCCCCACAGTCCGGACACGGGGTGGACGGGCCCCACAGTCCGGACACGGGGTGGACGGGCCCCACAGTCCGGACACGGGGTGGACGGGCCCCACAGTCCGGACACGGGGTGGACGGGCCCCACAGTCCGGACACGGGACGGACGGGCCCCACAGTCCGGGCAAGGGGCGGACGGGCCCCACAGTCCGGACACGGGGCGGACGGGCCCCACAGTCCGGGCAAGGGGCGGACGGGCCCCACAGTCCGGACACGGGGCGGACGGGCCCCACAGTCCGGACACGGGGCGGACGGGCCCCACAGTCCGGACACGGGGCGGACGGGCCCCACAGTCCGGACACGGGGCGGACGGGCCCCACAGTCCGGACACGGGGCGGACGGGCCCCACAGTCCGGACACGGGGCGGACGGGCCCCACAGTCCGGACACGGGGCGGACGGGCCCCACAGTCCGGACACGGGGTAGTCCCGGGGCAGGCGGCCCCAAATCCGGACACGGGGCGGATGAGCCCCACAGTCTGGACACGGGGCGGGCGAGCCCCACAGTCTGGACACGGGGCGGACGGGCCCCACAGTCCAGGCTCGGGGCGGACGGGCCTCACAGTCCGGACACGGGGGTAGTCCCGGGGCAGGCGGCCCCAAATCCGGACACGGGGCGGGTGAGCCCCACAGTCTGGACACGGGGCGGATGAGCCCCACAGTCTGGACACGGGGTGGGCGAGCCCCACAGTCTGGACACGGGGCGGGCGAGCCCCACAGTCAGAACACGGGGCGGGCGGGACCCACAGTCAGGACACAGGGCGGACGGGCCCCACAGTCAGGACACAGGGCGGGCCCCACAGTCAGGACATTGGGTGGGCGGGCTCCACAGTCAGGATACAGGGCGGGCAGGCCCCGCAGTCCGGACACAGGGCTAATCCCGGGGCAGGTGGCCCCCCAGTCCAGACCTGGGGCTAGACCCGGGGCAGGCGGCCCACAGTCCAGACACGGGGTGGACGGGCCCCACAGTCCAGATATGGGGCGGGCATGCCCCATAGTCAGGACCTGGGGCTAAACCCGGGGCTGGCGGCCCCACAGTCCAGACCTGAGGCTAGACCCGGGGCAGGCGGCCCCACATTCTAGACACGGGGTGGACGGGCCCCACAGTCCGGATACGGGGCGGGCATGACCCATAGTCAAGACCTGGGGCTAGACCCGGGGCAGGCGGCCCCACAGTCCGGACACGGGGCGGACGGGCCCCACAGTCCGGACACCGGGCGGACGGGCCCCACAGTCCGGACACCGGGCGGACGGGCCCCACAGTCCGGACACGGGGCGGACGGGCCTCACAGTCCGGACACGGGGCTAGTCCCGGGGCAGTCGGCCCCAAAGTCCGGACACGGGGCGGATGAGCCCCACAGTCTGGACACGGGGCGGGCGAGCCCCACAGTCAGGACACGGGGCGGGCGAGCCCCACAGTCAGGACACGGGGCGGGCGAGCCCCACAGTCAGGACACGGGGCGGGCGGGACCCACAGTCCGGACACGGGGCGGGCGGGCCCCACAGTCAGGACATTGGGTGGGCGGGCTCCACAGTCAGGATACAGGGCGGGCGGGCTCCACAGTCAGGATACAGGGCGGGCAGGCCCCACAGTCCGGACACAGGGCTAATCCCGGGGCAGGTGGCCCCACAGTCCAGACCTGGGGCTAGACTCGGGGCAGGCGGCCCACAGTCCAGACACGGGGTGGACGGGCCCCACAGTCCAGATACGGGGCGGGCATGCCCCATAGTCAAGACTTGGGGCTAAACCCGGGGCTGGCGGCCCCACAGTCCAGACCTGAGGCTAGACCCGGGGCAGGCGGCCCCACATTCTAGACACGGGGTGGACGGGCCCCACAGTCCGGATACGGGGCGGGCATGACCCATAGTCAAGACGTGGGGCTAGACCCGGGGCAGGCGGCCCCACAGTCCAGACCTGAGGCTAGACCCGGGGCAGGCGGCCCCACAGTCCGGACACGGGGCGGACGGGCCCATAGTCCGGACACTGGGCGGCCGCAGTCCGGACATAGGGCGGCCGGGCCCCACAGTCCAGGCTCGGGGCTAGACCCGGGACGGACGGGCCCCACAGTCCAAGCTTGGGGCGGGCGTGCCCCACAGACCGGAAACGGGGCTAGACCCGGGGCAGGCGGCCCCAAAGTCCAGACACGGGGCGGATGAGCCCCACAGTCTGGACACGGGGCGGATGAGCCCCACAGTCTGGACACGGGGCGGGCGAGCCCCACAGTCAGGACACGGGGCGGGCGAGCCCCACAGTCAGGACACTGGGCGGGCGAGCCCCACAGTCAGGACACGGGGTGGGCGAGCCCCACAGTCAGGACACGGGGCGGGCGAGCCCCACAGTTAGGACACGGGGCGGGCGAGCCCCACAGTCAGGACACGGGGCGGGCGGGACCCACAGTCAGGACACGGGGCGGGCGGGCCCCACAGTCCGGACACAGGGCGGGCGGGCCCCACAGTCAGGACATGGGGCGGGCGGGCCCCGGGCGGGCCCCACAGTCAGGACATGGGGCAGGCGGGCTCCACAGTCAGGACATGGGGCGGGCGGGCTCCACAGTCAGGACATGGGGCGGGCGGGCCCCACAGTCAGGACACGGGGCGGGCGGGCCCCACAGTCCAGACCTGGGGCTAGACCTGGGGCAGGCGGCCCATAGTCCAGACACGGGGTGGACGGGCCCCACAGTCTGGACACGGGGCGGGCATGCCCTATAGTCCAGACCTGGGGCTAGACCCGGGGCAGGTGGCCCCACAGTCCAGACCTGGGGCTAGACCCGGGGCAGGCGGCCCACAGTCCAGACACGGGGTGGACGGGCCCCACAGTCCAGATATGGGGCGGGCATGCCCCATAGTCAAGACCTGGGGCTAAACCCGGGGCTGGCGGCCCCACAGTCCAGACCTGAGGCTAGACCCGGGGCAGGCGGCCCCACATTCTAGACACGGGGTGGACGGGCCCCACAGTCCGGATACGGGGCGGGCATGACCCATAGTCAAGCCCTAGGGCTAGACCCGGGGCAGGCGGCCCCACAGTCCAGACCTGAGGCTAGACCCGGGGCAGGCGGCCCCACATTCTAGACACAGGGTGGACGGGCCCCACAGTCCTGACATGGGGCGGACATGCCCCACAGTCCAGACCTGGGGCTAGACCCGGGGTAGGCTGCCCCACAGTCCGGACACGGGGTGGACGGGCCCCACAGTCCGGACACGGGGCGGACGGGCCCCACAGTCCGGACACGGGGCGGACGGGCCCCACAGTCCGGACACGGGGCGGACGGGCCCCACAGTCCGGACACGGGGCGGACGGGCCCCACAGTCCGGACACGGGGCGGACGGGCCCCACAGTCCGGACACGGGGCGGACGGGCCCCACAGTCCGGACACGGGGCGGACGGGCCCCACAGTCCGGACACGGGGCGGACGGGCCCCACAGTCCGGACACGGGGCGGACGGGCCCCACAGTCCGGACACGGGGCGGACGGGCCCCACAGTCCGGACACGGGGCGGACGGGCCCCACAGTCCAGGCTCGGGGCGGACGGGCCTCACAGTCCGGACACGGGGGTAGTCCCGGGGCAGGCGGCCCCAAATCCGGACACGGGGCGGATGAGCCCCACAGTCTGGACACGGGGCGGGCGAGCCCCACAGTCTGGACACGGGGCGGGCGAGCCCCACAGTCTGGACACGGGGCGGGCGAGCCCCACAGTCTGGACACGGGGCGGGCGAGCCCCACAGTCTGGACACGGGGCGGGCGAGCCCCACAGTCTGGACACGGGGCGGGCGAGCCCCACAGTCAGGACACGGGGCGGGCGGGACCCACAGTCAGGACACAGGGCGGACGGGCCCCACAGTCAGGACACAGGGCGGGCCCCACAGTCAGGACATTGGGTGGGCGGGCTCCACAGTCAGGATACAGGGCGGGCAGGCCCCACAGTCCGGACACAGGGCTAATCCCGGGGCAGGTGGCCCCCCAGTCCAGACCTGGGGCTAGACCCGGGGCAGGCGGCCCACAGTCCAGACACGGGGTGGACGGGCCCCACAGTCCAGATATGGGGCGGGCATGCCCCATAGTCAAGACCTGGGGCTAAACCCGGGGCTGGCGGCCCCACAGTCCAGACCTGAGGCTAGACCCGGGGCAGGCGGCCCCACATTCTAGACACGGGGTGGACGGGCCCCACAGTCCGGATACGGGGCGGGCATGACCCATAGTCAAGACCTGGGGCTAGACCCGGGGCAGGCGGCCCCACAGTCCGGACACGGGGCGGACGGGCCCCACAGTCCGGACACCGGGCGGACGGGCCCCACAGTCCGGACACGGGGCGGACGGGCCCCACAGTCCGGGCTCGGGGCGGACGGGCCTCACAGTCCGGACACGGGGCTAGTCCCGGGGCAGTCGGCCCCACAGTCCGGACACGGGGCGGATGAGCCCCACAGTCTGGACACGGGTCGGGCGAGCCCCACAGTCAGGACATGGGGCGGGCGAGCCCCACAGTCAGGACACGGGGCGGGCGGGACCCACAGTCAGGACACGGGGCGGACGGGCCCCACAGTCAGGACACAAGGCGGGCCCCACAGTCAGGACATTGGGTGGGCGGGCTCCACAGTCAGGATACAGGGCGGGCAGGCCCCACAGTCCGGACACAGGGCTAATCCCGGGGCACGTGGCCCCACAGTCCAGACCTGGGGCTAGACTCGGGGCAGGCGGCCCACAGTCCAGACACGGGGTGGACGGGCCCCACAGTCCAGATACGGGGCGGGCATGCCCCATAGTCAAGACTTGGGGCTAAACCCGGGGCTGGCGGCCCCACAGTCCAGACCTGAGGCTAGACCTGGGGCAGGCGGCCCCACATTCTAGACACGGGGTGGACGGGCCCCACAGTCCGGATACGGGGCGGGCATGACCCATAGTCAAGACGTGGGGCTAGACCCGGGGCAGGCGGCCCCACAGTCCAGACCTGAGGCTAGACCCGGGGCAGGCGGCCCCACAGTCCGGACACGGGGCGGACGGGCCCATAATCCGGACACTGGGCGGCCGCAGTCCGGACATAGGGCGGCCGGGCCCCACAGTCCAGGCTCGGGGCTAGACCCGGGACGGACGGGCCCCACAGTCCAAGCTTGGGGCGGGCGTGCCCCACAGACCGGAAACGGGGCTAGACCCGGGGCAGGCTGCCCCAAAGTCCAGACACGGGGCGGATGAGCCCCACAGTCTGGACACGGGGCGGATGAGCCCCACAGTCTGGACACGGGGCGGATGAGCCCCACAGTCTGGACACGGGGCGGGTGAGCCCCACAGTCAGGACACGGGGCGGGCGAGCCCCACAGTCAGGACACGGGGCGGGCGAGCCCCACAGTCAGGACACGGGGCGGGCGAGCCCCACAGTCAGGACACGGGGCGGGCGAGCCCCACAGTCAGGACACGGGGCGGGCGGGACCCACAGTCAGGACACGGGGCGGGCGGGACCCACAGTCAGGACACGGGGCGGGCGGGCCCCACAGTCCGGACACGGGGCGGGCGGGCCCCACAGTCAGGACATGGGGCGGGCGGGCCCCGGGCGGGCCCCACAGTCAGGACATGGGGCAGGCGGGCTCCACAGTCAGGACATGGGGCGGGCGGGCTCCACAGTCAGGACATGGGGCGGGCGGGCCCCACAGTCAGGACACGGGGCGGGCGGGCCCCACAGTCCAGACCTGGGGCTAGACCTGGGGCAGGCGGCCCATAGTCCAACCACGGGGTGGACGGGCCCCACAGTCTAGACACGGGGCGGGCATGCCCTATAGTCCAGACCTGGGGCTAGACCCGGGGCAGGTGGCCCCACAGTCCAGACCTGGGGCTAGACCCGGGGCAGGCGGCCCACAGTCCAGACACGGGGTGGACGGGCCCCACAGTCCAGATATGGGGCGGGCATGCCCCATAGTCAAGACCTGGGGCTAAACCCGGGGCTGGCGGCCCCACAGTCCAGACCTGAGGCTAGACCCGGGGCAGGCGGCCCCACATTCTAGACACGGGGTGGACGGGCCCCACAGTCCGGATACGGGGCGGGCATGACCCATAGTCAAGACCTAGGGCTAGACCCGGGGCAGGCGGCCCCACAGTCCAGACCTGAGGCTAGACCCGGGGCAGGCGGCCCCACATTCTAGACACAGGGTGGACGGGCCCCACAGTCCTGACATGGGGCGGACATGCCCCACAGTCCAGACCTGGGGCTAGACCCGGGGTAGGCTGCCCCACAGTCCGGACACGGGGTGGACGGGCCCCACAGTCCGGACACGGGGCGGACGGGCCCCACAGTCCGGACACGGGGGCGGGCGGGCCCCACAGTCCGGACACGGGGCGGGCGGGCCCCACAGTCCGGACACGGGGCGGGCGGGCCCCACAGTCCGGACACGGGGCGGACGGGCCCCACAGTCCGGACACGGGGCGGACGGGCCCCACAGTCCGGACACGGGGCGGACGGGCCCCACAGTCCGGACACGGGGCGGACGGGCCCCACAGTCCGGACACGGGGCGGACGGGCCCCACAGTCCGGACACGGGGCGGACGGGCCCCACAGTCCGGAAACGGGGCGGACGGGCCCCACAGTCCGGACACGGGGCGGACGGGCCCCACAGTCCGGACACGGGGCGGACGGGCCCCACAGTCCGGACACGGGGCGGACGGGCCCCACAGTCCGGACACGGGGCGGACGGGCCCCACAGTCCGGACACGGGGCGGACGGGCCCCACAGTCCGGACACGGGGCGGACGGGCCCCACAGTCCGGACACGGGGCGGACGGGCCTCACAGTCCGGACACGGGGGTAGTCCCGGGGCAGGCGGCCCCAAATCCGGACACGGGGCGGATGAGTCCCACAGTCTGGACACGGGGCGGGCGAGCCCCACAGTCTGGACACGGGGCGGGCGAGCCCCACAGTCTGGACACGGGGCGGGCGAGCCCCACAGTCTGGACACGGGGCGGGCGAGCCCCACAGTCTGGACACGGGGCGGGCGAGCCCCACAGTCTGGACACGGGGCGGGCGAGCCCCACAGTCTGGACACGGGGCGGGCGAGCCCCACAGTCTGGACACGGGGCGGGCGAGCCCCACAGTCTGGACACGGGGCGGGCGAGCCCCACAGTCTGGACACGGGGCGGGCGAGCCCCACAGTCTGGACACGGGGCGGGCGAGCCCCACAGTCAGGACACGGGGCGGGCGGGACCCACAGTCAGGACACGGGGCGGGCGGGCCCCACAGTCAGGACATTGGGTGGGCGGGCTCCACAGTCAGGATACAGGGCGGGCAGGCCCCACAGTCCGGACACAGGGCTAATCCCGGGGCAGGTGGCCCCCCAGTCCAGACCTGGGGCTAGACCCGGGGCAGGCGGCCCACAGTCCAGACACGGGATGGACGGGCCCCACAGTCCAGATATGGGGCGGGCATGCCCCATAGTCAAGACCTGGGGCTAAACCCGGGGCTGGCGGCCCCACAGTCCAGACCTGAGGCTAGACCCGGGGCAGGCGGCCCCACATTCTAGACACGGGGTGGACGGGCCCCACAGTCCGGATACGGGGCGGGCATGACCCATAGTCAAGACCTGGGGCTAGACCCGGGGCAGGCGGCCCCACAGTCCGGACACGGGGCGGACGGGCCCCACAGTCCGGACACCGGGCGGACGGGCCCCACAGTCCGGACACGGGGCGGACGGGCCCCACAGTCCGGGCTCGGGGCGGACGGGCCTCACAGTCCGGACACGGGGCTAGTCCCGGGGCAGTCGGCCCCAAAGTCCGGACACGGGGCGGATGAGCCCCACAGTCTGGACACGGGTCGGGCGAGCCCCACAGTCAGGACACGGGGCGGGCGAGCCCCACAGTCAGGACACGGGGCGGGCGGGACCCACAGTCAGGACACGGGGCGGACGGGTCCCACAGTCAGGACACAAGGCGGGCCCCACAGTCAGGACATTGGGTGGGCGGGCTCCACAGTCAGGATACAGGGCGGGCAGGCCCCACAGTCCGGACACAGGGCTAATCCCGGGGCACGTGGCCCCACAGTCCAGACCTGGGGCTAGACTCGGGGCAGGCGGCCCACAGTCCAGACACGGGGTGGACGGGCCCCACAGTCCAGATACGGGGCGGGCATGCCCCATAGTCAAGACTTGGGGCTAAACCCGGGGCTGGCGGCCGCACAGTCCAGACCTGAGGCTAGACCCGGGGCAGGCGGCCCCACATTCTAGACACGGGGTGGACGGGCCCCACAGTCCGGATACGGGGCGGGCATGACCCATAGTCAAGACGTGGGGCTAGACCCGGGGCAGGCGGCCCCACAGTCCAGACCTGAGGCTAGACCCGGGGCAGGCGGCCCCACAGTCCGGACACGGGGCGGACGGGCCCATAGTCCGGACACTGGGCGGCCGCAGTCCGGACATAGGGCGGCCGGGCCCCACAGTCCAGGCTCGGGGCTAGACCCGGGACGGACGGGCCCCACAGTCCAAGCTTGGGGCGGGCGTGCCCCACAGACCGGAAACGGGGCTAGACCCGGGGCAGGCTGCCCCAAAGTCCAGACACGGGGCGGATGAGCCCCACAGTCTGGACACGGGGCGGATGAGCCCCACAATCTGGACACGGGGCGGGCGAGCCCCACAGTCAGGACACGGGGCGGGCGAGCCCCACAGTCAGGACACGGGGCGGGCGAGCCCCACAGTCAGGACACGGGGCGGGCGAGCCCCACAGTCAGGACACGGGGCGGGCGAGCCCCACAGTCAGGACACGGGGCGGGCGAGCCCCACAGTCAGGACACGGGGCGGGCGAGCCCCACAGTCAGGACACGGGGCGGGCGAGCCCCACAGTCAGGACACGGGGCGGGCGAGCCCCACAGTCCGGACACGGGGCGTGCGGGCCCCACAGTCAGGACATGGGGCGGGCGGGCCCCGGGCGGGCCCCACAGTCAGGACATGGGGCAGGCGGGCTCCACAGTCAGGACATGGGGCGGGCGGGCCCCACAGTCAGGACACGGGGCGGGCGGGCCCCACAGTCCAGACCTGGGGCTAGACCCGGGGCAGGTGGCCCCACAGTCCAGACCTGGGGCTAGACCCGGGGCAGGCGGCCCACAGTCCAGACACGGGGTGGACGGGCCCCACAGTCCAGATATGGGGCGGGCATGCCCCATAGTCAAGACCTGGGGCTAAACCCGGGGCTGGCGGCCCCACAGTCCAGGCCTGAGGCTAGACCCGTGGCAGGTGGCCCCACATTCTAGACACGGGGTGGACGGGCCCCACAGTCCGGATACGGGGCGGGCATGACCCATAGTCAAGACCTAGGGCTAGACCCGGGGCAGGCGGTCCCACAGTCCAGACCTGAGGCTAGACCCGGGGCAGGCGGCCCCACATTCTAGACACAGGGTGGACGGGCCCCACAGTCCTGACATGGGGCGGACATGCCCCACAGTCCAGACCTGGGGCTAGACCCGGGGTAGGCTGCCCCACAGTCCGGACACGGGGTGGACGGGCCCCACAGTCCGGACACGGGGCGGACGGGCCCCACAGTCCGGACACGGGGGCGGGCGGGCACCACAGTCCGGACACGGGGCGGGCGGGCCCCACAGTCCGGACACGGGGCGGACGGGCCCCACAGTCCGGACACGTGGCGGACGGGCCCCACAGTCCGGACACGGGGCGGACGGGCCCCACAGTCCGGACACGGGGCGGACGGGCCCCACAGTCCGGACACGGGGCGGACGGGCCCCACAGTCCGGACACGGGGCTGACGGGCCCCACAGTCCGGACACGGGGCGGACGGGCCCCACAGTCCGGACACGGGGCGGACGGGCCCCACAGTCCGGACACGGGGCGGACGGGCCCCACAGTCCGGACACGGGGCGGACGGGCCCCACAGTCCGGACACGGGGCGGACGGGCCCCACAGTCCGGACACGGGGCGGACGGGCCACACAGTCCGGACACGGGGCGGACGGGCCCCAAAGTCCGGACACGGGGCGGACGGGCCCCACAGTCCGGACACGGGGCGGACGGGCCCCACAGTCCGGACACGGGGCGGAAGGGCCCCACAGTCCGGACACGGGGCGGACGGGCCCCACAGTCCGGACACGGGGCGGACGGGCCCCAAAGTCCGGACACGGGGCGGACGGGCCCCACAGTCCGGACACGGGGCGGACGGGCCCCACAGTCCGGACACGGGGTGGACGGGCCCCACAGTCCGGACACGGGGTGGACGGGCCCCACAGTCCGGACACGGGGTGGGCGGGCCCCACAGTCCAGATACGGGGCGGGCATGCCCCATAGTCAAGACTTGGGGCTAAACCCGGGGCTGGCGGCCCCACAGTCCAGACCTGAGGCTAGACCCGGGGCAGGCGGCCCCACATTCTAGACACGGGGTGGACGGGCCCCACAGTCCGGATACGGGGCGGGCATGACCCATAGTCAAGACGTGGGGCTAGACCCGGGCAGGCGGCCCCACAGTCCAGACCTGAGGCTAGACCCGGGGCAGGCGGCCCCACAGTCCGGACACGGGGCGGACGGGCCCATAGTCCGGACACTGGGCGGCCGCAGTCCGGACATAGGGCGGCCGGGCCCCACAGTCCAGGCTCGGGGCTAGACCCGGGACGGACGGGCCCCACAGTCCAAGCTTGGGGCGGGCGTGCCCCACAGACCGGAAACGGGGCTAGACCCGGGGCAGGCGGCCCCAAAGTCCAGACACGGGGCGGATGAGCCCCACAGTCTGGACACGGGGCGGATGAGCCCCACAGTCTGGACACGGGGCGGGCGAGCCCCACAGTCAGGACACGGGGCGGGCGAGCCCCACAGTCAGGACACGGGGCGGGCGAGCCCCACAGTCAGGACACGGGGCGGGCGAGCCCCACAGTCAGGACACGGGGCGGGCGAGCCCCACAGTCAGGACACGGGGCGGGCGGGACCCACAGTCAGGACACGGGGCGGGCGGGCCCCACAGTCCGGACACGGGGCGTGCGGGCCCCACAGTCAGGACATGGGGCGGGCGGGCCCCGGGCGGGCCCCACAGTCAGGACATGGGGCAGGCGGGCTCCACAGTCAGGACATGGGGCGGGCGGGCCCCACAGTCAGGACACGGGGCGGGCGGGCCCCACAGTCCAGACCTGGGGCTAGACCCGGGGCAGGTGGCCCCACAGTCCAGACCTGGGGCTAGACCCGGGGCAGGCGGCCCACAGTCCAGACACGGGGTGGACGGGCCCCACAGTCCAGATATGGGGCGGGCATGCCCCATAGTCAAGACCTGGGGCTAAACCCGGGGCTGGCGGCCCCACAGTCCAGGCCTGAGGCTAGACCCGTGGCAGGCGGCCCCACATTCTAGACACGGGGGTGGACGGGCCCCACAGTCCGGATACGGGGCGGGCATGACCCATAGTCAAGACCTAGGGCTAGACCCGGGGCAAGCGGTCCCACAGTCCAGACCTGAGTCTAGACCCGGGGCAGGCGGCCCCACATTCTAGACACAGGGTGGACGGGCCCCACAGTCCTGACATGGGGCGGACATGCCCCACAGTCCAGACCTGGGGCTAGACCCGGGGTAGGCTGCCCCACAGTCCGGACACGGGGTGGACGGGCCCCACAGTCCGGACACGGGGCGGACGGGCCCCACAGTCCGGACACGGGGGCGGGCGGGCACCACAGTCCGGACACGGGGCGGGCGGGCCCCACAGTCCGGACACGGGGCGGGCGGGCCCCACAGTCCGGACACGGGGCGGGCGGGCCCCACAGTCCGGACACGGGGCGGAAGGGCCCCACAGTCCGGACACGGGGCGGACGGGCCCCACAGTCCGGACACGGGGCGGACGGGCCCCACAGTCCGGACACGGGGCGGACGGGCCCCACAGTCCGGACACGGGGTGGACGGGCCCCACAGTCCGGACACGGGGTGGACGGGCCCCACAGTCCGGACACGGGGTGGACGGGCCCCACAGTCCGGACACGGGGTGGACGGGCCCCACAGTCCGGACACGGGGTGGGCGGGCCCCACAGTCCAGGCTCGGGGCTAAACCCGGGGAAGCCGGCCCCACATTTCAGACCCGGGGCAGGGGGCCACACAGTCCAGGCTCGGGGCGGATGGGCCCACAGTATTGGCTCGGGGCGAACGGGCCCCACAGTCCAGGCTCGGGGCGGACGGGCTCCACAGTACAGACCTGAGGCTCGGCCCGGGGCAGGCGGCCCCACAGTCCAGATACGGGGTGGACGGGCCCCACAGTCCTGACATGGGACGGACATGCCCCACAGTCCAGACCTGGGGCTAGACCCGGGGTAGGCTGCCCCAAAGTCCAGACACGGGGTGACGAGCCCCACAGTCCGGACACGGGGCGGCCACAGTCCAGACATAGGGTGGGCGGGCCCCACAGTCCAGGCTAAACCCAGCGAAGCCGGCCCCACATTTCAGACCCGGGGCGGAGGGCCACACAGTCCAGGCTCGGGGCGGATGGGCCCCACAGTCCAGACTCGGGGCGGATGGGCCCCACAGTATTGGCTCGGAGCGAACGGGCCCCACAGTCCACGCTCTGGCCCCACAGTCCACGCTCGTGGCAGACGGGCCCCACAGTCCACGCTTGGAGCGGACGGGCCCCACAGTCCAGGCTCGGGGCGGGCGGGCCCATATTTACGACACGGGGCGGGCGGGCCCCACAGTCCGTACACGGGGCTAGTCCCGGGGCAGGCGGCCCCACAGTCCGGACACGGGGCGGACAGGCCCCACAGTTCTGACACGGAGCGGGCATGCCCCACAGTCCTGACCTGGGGCTAGAGCCGGGGCAGGCGGCCCCACAGTCCGGACACGGGGTGGACGGGCCCCACAGTCTGGACACGGGGTGGCCATAGTACGGACATAGGGCGGGCGGTCTCCACAGTCAGGACACAGGGCGGGCGGGCCCCACAGTCCGGACACGGGCGGGCCCCACAGTCCGGACACTGAGCTAATCCCGGGGCAGGCGGCTTCACAGTCCAGACCTGGGGCTAGACCCGGGGCAGACGGCCCACAGTCCGGACACGGGGTGGACGGGCCCCACAGTCCGGACACGTAGCAGGCATGCCCCACAGTCCAGACCTGGGGCTAGACCCGGAGCACGCGGCCCACAGTCCGGACACGGGGTGGAGGGTCCCCACAGTCCGGACACGGGGGGAGCCACAGTCCGGACATATGGCGTACGAGCCCCACAGTCCAGGCTCGGGGCGGACGGGCCCCACAGTCCGGACACGGGGCTAGTCCCGGGGCAGGCGGCCCCACAGTCCAGACCTGAGGCTAGACCAGGGGCAGGCGGCCCCACAGTCCAGACACGGGGTGAACGGGCCCCACAGTCCTGACATGGGGCAGACATGCCCAACAGTCCAGACCCGGGGCAGGCGGCCCCACAGTCCAGACTCGGGGCGAGCGGGGAGGCCCACAGTCCATACCCGGTGCGGGCGGGGGGCCCCACAGTCCAGGCTCGGGGCGGACGGGCCCCACAGTCCAGGCTCGGGGCGGACGGGCCCCACAGTCCGGACACGGGGCTAGTCCCGGGGCAGGCGGCCCCACAGTCCAGACCTGAGGCTAGACCAGGGGCAGGCGGCCCCACAGTCCAGACACTGGGTGGACGGGCCCCACAGTCCTGACATGGGGTGGACATGCCCCACAGTCCAGACCCGGGGCAGGCTTCCCCACAGTCCGGACTCGGGGCGAGCGGGGGGCCCCACAGTCCGTACCCAGGGCGGGCGGGGGGCCCCACAGTCCGTACCCGGGGCTGGCGGGGGGCCCCACAGTCCAGACCTGGGCTAGACTCGGGGCGGGCAGCCCCACCGTCCGGACACGGGGCTAGTCCCGGGGCAGGCGGCCCCAAAGTCCGGACACGGGGCGGAAGAGCCCCACAGTCCGGACACGGGGCGGACGGGCCCCACAGTCCAGACACGGGGCAGACGGGCCCCACAGTCCGGACACGGGGCGGAGGGGCCCCACAGTCCGGACACGGGGCTAGTCCCGGGGCAGGCAGCCCCACAGTCCGGACACGGGGCGGACGGGCCCATAGTCCGGACACTGGGCGGCCGCAGTCCGGATATAGGGCGGCCGGGCCCCACAGTCCAGGCTCGGGGCTAGACCCAGGACGGACTGGCCCCACAGTCCAAGCTTGGGGCGGGCGTGCCCCACAGACCGGAAACGGGGCTAGACCCGGGGCAGGCGGCCCCAAAGTCCAGACACGGGGCGGATGAGCCCCACAGTCTGGACACGGGGCGGATGAGCCCCACAGTCTGGACACGGTGCGGGCGAGCCCCACAGTCAGGACACGGGGCGGGCGAGCCCCACAGTCAGGACACGCGGCGGGCGAGCCCCACAGTCAGGACACGGGGCGGGCGGACACGGGGTGGACCCCACAGTCAGGACACGGGGCTGGCGGGCCCCACAGTCAGGACATGGGGCGGGCGGACCCCACAGTCAGGACATGGGGCGGGCGGACCCCACAGTCCGGACACGGGGCGGACGGGCCCCACAGTCAGGACATGGGGCGGGCGGACCCCACAGTCCGGACACGGGGCGGACGGGCCCCACAGTCCGGACAAGGGGCGGACGGGCCCCACAGTCCGGACAAGGGGCGGACGGGCCCCACAGTCCGGACACGGGGCGGACGGGCCCCATAGTCCAGACACGGGGCAGACGGGCCCCACAGTCCGGACACGGGGCGGACGGGCCCCACAGTCCGGACACGGGGCTAGTCCCGGGGCAGGCGGCCCCAAAGTCCGGACACGGGGCGGAACAGCCCCACAGTCTGGACACGGGGCGGAAGAGCCCCACAGTCTGGACACGGGGCGGGCGAGCCCCACAGTCTGGACACGGGGCGGGCGAGCCCCACAGTCAGGACACGGGGCGGGCGGGACCCACAGTCAGGACACGGGGCGGACGGGCCCCACAGTCCAGGCTCGGGGCGGACGGGCCTCACAGTCCGGACACGGGGCTAGTCCCGGGGCGGGCGGCCCCACCGTCCGGACCTGGGGCGGGCGGGGGGCCCCACAGTCCAGACATGGGGCTAGACCCGATGCAGGCGGCCCCACAGTCCGGACACGGGGCGGACGGGCCCATAGTCCGGACACTGGGCGGCCGCAGTCCGGATATAGGGCGGCCGGGCCCCACAGTCCAGGCTCGGGGCTAGACCCAGGACGGACTGGCCCCACAGTCCAAGCTTGGGGCGGGCGTGCCCCACAGACCGGAAACTGGGCTAGACCCGGGGCCCCAAAGTCCAGACACGGGGCGGATGAGCCCCACAGTCTGGACACGGGGCGGATGAGCCCCACAGTCTGGACACGGGGCGGATGAGCCCCATAGTCTGGACACGGGGCGGATGAGCCCCACAGTCTGGACACGGGGCGGGCGAGCCCCACAGTCAGGACACGGGGCGGGCGAGCCCCACAGTCAGGACATGCGGCGGGCGAGCCCCACAGTCAGGACACGGGGCGGGCGGACACGGGGTGGACCCCACAGTCAGGACACGGCGCGGGCGGGCCCCACAGTCCGGACACGGGCGGACGGACCCCAAAGTCCGGACAAGGGGCGGACGGGCCCCACAGTCCGGACACGGGGCGGACGGGCCCCACAGTCCGGACACGGGGCGGATGGGCCCCACAGTCCGGACACGGGGCGGGCGGGCCCCACAGTCCGGACACGGGGCGGAAGGGCCCCACAGTCCGGACACGGGGCGGACGGGCCCCACAGTCCGGACACGGGGCGGACGGGCCCCACAGTCCGGACACGGGGCGGACGGGCCCCACAGTCCGGACACGGGGTGGACGGGCCCCACAGTCCGGACACGGGGTGGACGGGCCCCACAGTCCGGACACGGGGCGGACGGGCCCCACAGTCCGGACACGGGGCGGACAGGCCCCACAGTCCGGACACGGGGCGGACAGGCCCCACAGTCCGGACACGGGGTGGACGGGCCCCACAGTCCGGACACGGGGTGGACGGGCCCCACAGTCCGGACACGGGGTGGGCGGGCCCCACAGTCCAGGCTCGGGGCTAAACCCGGGGAAGCCGGCCCCACATTTCAGACCCGGGGCGGATGGGCCCCACAGTCCGGACACGGGGTGGACGGGCCCCACAGTCCGGACACGGGGTGGACGGGCCCCACAGTCCGGACACGGGGCGGACGGGCCCCACAGTCCGGACACGGGGCGGACGGGCCCCACAGTCCGGACACGGGGCGGACGGGCCCCACAGTCCGGACACGGGGCGGACAGGCCCCACAGTCCGGACACGGGGCGGACAGGCCCCACAGTCCGGACACGGGGGTAGTCCCGGGGCAGGCGGCCCCAAATCCGGACACGGGGCGGATGAGCCCCACAGTCTGGACACGGGGCGGGCGAGCCCCACAGTCTGGACACGGGGCGGACGGACCCCACAGTCTGGACATGGGGCGGACGGGCCCCACAGTCCGGACACGGGGCGGACGGGCCTCACAGTCCGGACACGGGTGTAGTCCCGGGCAGGCGGCCCCAAATCCGGACACGGGGCGGATGAGCCCCACAGTCTGGACACGGGGCGGGCGAGCCCCACAGTCTGGACACGGGGCGGACGGGCCCCACAGTCCGGACACGGGGCGGACGGGCCCCACAGTCCGGACACGGGGCGGACGGGCCCCACAGTCCGGACACGGGGCGGACGGGCCCCACAGTCCGGACACGGGGCGGACGGGCCCCACAGTCCGGACACGGGGCGGACGGGCCCCACAGTCCAGGCTCGGGGCGGACGGGCCTCACAGTCCGGACACGGGGGTAGTGCCGGGGCAGGCGGCCCCAAATCCGGACACGGGGCGGATGAGCCCCACAGTCTGGACACGGGGCGGGCGAGCCCCACAGTCTGGACACGGGGCGGGCGAGCCCCACAGTCTGGACACGGGGCGGGCAGGCCCCACAGTCCGGACACAGGGCTAATCCCGGGGCAGGTGGCCCCCCAGTCCAGACCTGGGGCTAGACCCGGGGCAGGCGGTCCACAGTCCAGACACGGGGTGGACGGGCCCCACAGTCCAGATACGGGGCGGGCATGCCCCATAATCAAGACCTGGGGCTAAACCCGGGGCTGGCGGCCCCACAGTCCAGACCTGAGGCTAGACCCGGGGCAGGCGGCCCCACATTCTAGACACAGGGTGGACGGGCCCCACAGTCCTGACACGGGGCGGACATGCCCCACAGTCCAGACCTGGGGCTAGACCCGGGGTAGGCTGCCTCAAAGTCCGGACACGGAGTGAACGGGCCCCACAGTCCGGACACGGGGTGGACGGGCCCCACAGTCCGGACACGGGGTGGACGGGCCCCACAGTCCGGACACGGGGCGGGCGGGCCCCACAGTCCGGACGCGGGGCGGACGGGCCCCACAGTCCGGACACGGGGCGGACGGGCCCCACAGTCCGGACACGGGGCGGACGGGCCCCACAGTCCGGACACGGGGCGGACGGGCCCCACAGTCCGGACACGGGGCGGACGGGCCCCACAGTCCGGACACGGGGCGGACGGGCACCACAGTCCGGACACGGGGCGGACGGGCCCCACAGTCCGGACACGGGGCGGACGGGCCCCACAGTCCGGACACGGGGCGGACGGGCCCCACAGTCCGGACACGGGGCGGACGGGCCCCACAGTCCGGACACGGGGCGGACGGGCCCCACAGTCCAGACCTGAGGCTAGACCCGGGGCAGGCGGCCCCACATTCTAGACACGGGGTGGACGGGCCCCACAGTCCGGATACGGGGCGGGCATGACCCATAGTCAAGGCCTGGGGCTAGACCCGGGGCAGGCGGCCCCACAGTCCAGACCTGAGGCTAGACCCGGGGCAGGCGGCCCCACATTCTAGACACAGGGTGGACGGGCCCCACAGTCCTGACACGGGGCGGACATGCCCCACAGTCCAGACCTGGGGCTAGACCCGGGGTAGGCTGCCTCAAAGTCCGGACACGGGGAGAACGGGCCCCACAGTCCGGACACGGGGTGGACGGGCCCCACAGTCCGGACACGGGGTGGACGGGCCCCACAGTCCGGACACGGGGTGGACGGGCCCCACAGTCCGGACACGGGGTGGACGGGCCCCACAGTCCGGGCGCGGGGTGGACGGGCCCCACAGTCCGGACGCGGGGCGGGCGGGCCCCACAGTCCGGACGCGGGGCGGACGGGCCCCACAGTCCGGACGCGGGGCGGACGGGCCCCACAGTCCGGACGCGGGGCGGACGGGCCCCACAGTCCGGACACGGGGCGGACGGGCCCCACAGTCCGGACGCGGGGCGGACGGGCCCCACAGTCCGGACACGGGGCGGACGGGCCCCACAGTCCGGACACGGGGCGGACGGGCCCCACAGTCCGGACACGGGGCGGACGGGCCCCACAGTCCGGACACGGGGCGGACGGGCCCCACAGTCCGGACACGGGGCGGACGGGCCCCACAGTCCGGACACGGGGCGGACGGGCCCCACAGTCCGGGCTCGGGGCGGACGGGCCTCACAGTCCGGACACGGGGCTAGTCCCGGGGCAGGCGGCCCCAAAGTCTGGACACGGGCGGATGAGCCCCACAGTCTGGACACGGGGCGGGCGAGCCCCACAGTCTGGACACGGGGCGGGCGAGCCCCACAGTCTGGACACGGGGCGGGCGAGCCCCACAGTCTGGACACGGGGCGGGCGGGACCCACAGTCTGGACACGGGGCGGGCGGGACCCACAGTCAGGACACGGGGCGGACGGGCCCCACAGTCAGGACACAAGGCGGGCCCCACAGTCAGGACATGGGGTGGGCGGGCTCCACAGTCAGGATACAGGGCGGGCAGGCCCCACAGTCCGGACACAGGGCTAATCCCGGGGCAGGTGGCCCCACAGTCCAGACCTGGGGCTAGACACGGGGCAGGCAGCCCACAGTCCAGACACGGGGTGGACGGGCCCCACAGTCCAGATACGGGGCGGGCATGCCCCATAGTCAAGACTTGGGGCTAAACCCGGGGCTGGCGGCCCCACAGTCCAGACCTGAGGCTAGACCCGGGGCAGGCGGCCCCACATTCTAGACACGGGGTGGACGGGCCCCACAGTCCGGATACGGGGCGGGCATGGCCCATAGTCAAGACGTGGGGCTAGACCCGGGGCAGGCGGCCCCACAGTCCAGACCTGAGGCTAGACCCGGGGCAGGCGGCCCCACAGTCTGGACACGGGGCGGACGGGCCCATAGTCCGGACACTGGGCGGCCGCAGTCCGGACATAGGGCGGCCGGGCCCCACAGTCCAGGCTCGGGGCTAGACCCGGGACGGACGGGCCCCACAGTCCAAGCTTGGGGCGGAGATTGCCCCACAGACCGGAAGCGGGGCTAGACCCGGGGCAGGAGGCCCCAAAGTCCAGACACGGGGCGGATGAGCCCCACAGTCTGGACACGGGGCGGGCGAGCCCCACAGTCCGGACACGGGGCGGGCGAGCCCCACAGTCCGGACACGGGGCGGGCGAGCCCCAAAGTCCGGACACGGGGCGGACGGGCCCCACAGTCCGGACACGGGGCGGACGGGCCCCACAGTCCGGACACGGGGCGGACGGGCCCCACAGTCCGTACACGGGGCGGACGGGCCCCACAGTTCGGACACGGGGCGGGCTGGCCCCACAGTCCGGACACGGGGTGGACGGGCCCCACAGTCCGGACACGGGGCTAGTCCCGGGGCAGGCGGCCCCAAAGTCCGGACACGGGGCGGACGGGCACCACAGTCCGGACAAGGGGCGGACGGGCCCCACAGTCCAGACACGGGGCGGACGGGCCCCACAGTCCAGACACGGGGCGCACGGGCCCCACAGTCCAGACACGGGGCGGACGGGCCCCACAGTCCGGACACGGGGCGGACGGGCCCCACAGTCCGGACACGGGGCGGACGGGCCCACAGTCAGGACACGGGGCGGACACGGGGAGGGCGGGCCCCACAGTCCGGACACGGGGCGGACGGGCCCCACAGTCCGTACACGGGGCAGACGGGCCCCACAGTCCGGACACGGGGCGGGCTGGCCCCACAGTCCGGACACGGGGTGGACGGGCCCCACAGTCCGGACACGGGGCGGACGGGCCCCACAGTCCGGACACGGGGCGGACGGGCCCCACAGTCCGGACAAGGGGCGGACGGGCCCCACAGTCCGTACCCAGGGCGGGCGGGGGGCCCCACAGTCCGTACCCGGGGCTGGCGGGGGGCCCCACAGTCCAGACCTGGGCTAGACTCGGGGCGGGCAGCCCCACCGTCCGGACACGGGGCTAGTCCCGGGGCAGGCGGCCCCAAAGTCCGGACACGGGGCGGAAGAGCCCCACAGTCCGGACACGGGGCGGACGGGCCCCACAGTCCAGACACGGGGCAGACGGGCCCCACAGTCCGGACACGGGGCGGAGGGGCCCCACAGTCCGGACACGGGGCTAGTCCCGGGGCAGGCAGCCCCACAGTCCGGACACGGGGCGGACGGGCCCATAGTCCGGACACTGGGCGGCCGCAGTCCGGATATAGGGCGGCCGGGCCCCACAGTCCAGGCTCGGGGCTAGACCCAGGACGGACTGGCCCCACAGTCCAAGCTTGGGGCGGGCGTGCCCCACAGACCGGAAACGGGGCTAGACCCGGGGCAGGCGGCCCCAAAGTCCAGACACGGGGCGGATGAGCCCCACAGTCTGGACACGGGGCGGATGAGCCCCACAGTCTGGACACGGTGCGGGCGAGCCCCACAGTCAGGACACGGGGCGGGCGAGCCCCACAGTCAGGACACGCGGCGGGCGAGCCCCACAGTCAGGACACGGGGCGGGCGGACACGGGGTGGACCCCACAGTCAGGACACGGGGCTGGCGGGCCCCACAGTCAGGACATGGGGCGGGCGGACCCCACAGTCAGGACATGGGGCGGGCGGACCCCACAGTCCGGACACGGGGCGGACGGGCCCCACAGTCAGGACATGGGGCGGGCGGACCCCACAGTCCGGACACGGGGCGGACGGGCCCCACAGTCCGGACAAGGGGCGGACGGGCCCCACAGTCCGGACAAGGGGCGGACGGGCCCCACAGTCCGGACACGGGGCGGACGGGCCCCATAGTCCAGACACGGGGCAGACGGGCCCCACAGTCCGGACACGGGGCGGACGGGCCCCACAGTCCGGACACGGGGCTAGTCCCGGGGCAGGCGGCCCCAAAGTCCGGACACGGGGCGGAACAGCCCCACAGTCTGGACACGGGGCGGAAGAGCCCCACAGTCTGGACACGGGGCGGGCGAGCCCCACAGTCTGGACACGGGGCGGGCGAGCCCCACAGTCAGGACACGGGGCGGGCGGGACCCACAGTCAGGACACGGGGCGGACGGGCCCCACAGTCCAGGCTCGGGGCGGACGGGCCTCACAGTCCGGACACGGGGCTAGTCCCGGGGCGGGCGGCCCCACCGTCCGGACCTGGGGCGGGCGGGGGGCCCCACAGTCCAGACATGGGGCTAGACCCGATGCAGGCGGCCCCACAGTCCGGACACGGGGCGGACGGGCCCATAGTCCGGACACTGGGCGGCCGCAGTCCGGATATAGGGCGGCCGGGCCCCACAGTCCAGGCTCGGGGCTAGACCCAGGACGGACTGGCCCCACAGTCCAAGCTTGGGGCGGGCGTGCCCCACAGACCGGAAACTGGGCTAGACCCGGGGCCCCAAAGTCCAGACACGGGGCGGATGAGCCCCACAGTCTGGACACGGGGCGGATGAGCCCCACAGTCTGGACACGGGGCGGATGAGCCCCATAGTCTGGACACGGGGCGGATGAGCCCCACAGTCTGGACACGGGGCGGGCGAGCCCCACAGTCAGGACACGGGGCGGGCGAGCCCCACAGTCAGGACATGCGGCGGGCGAGCCCCACAGTCAGGACACGGGGCGGGCGGACACGGGGTGGACCCCACAGTCAGGACACGGCGCGGGCGGGCCCCACAGTCCGGACACGGGCGGACGGACCCCAAAGTCCGGACAAGGGGCGGACGGGCCCCACAGTCCGGACACGGGGCGGACGGGCCCCACAGTCCGGACACGGGGCGGATGGGCCCCACAGTCCGGACACGGGGCGGACGGGCCCCACAGTCCGGACACGGGGCGGACGGGCCCCACAGTCCGGACACGGGGCGGACGGGCCCCACAGTCCGGACACGGGGCGGACGGGCCCCACAGTCCGGACACGGGGCGGACGGGCCCCACAGTCCGGACACGGGGCGGACGGGCCCCACAGTCCGGACACGGGGCGGACGGGCCCCACAGTCCGGACACGGGGCGGACGGGCCCCACAGTCCGGACACGGGGCGGACGGGCCCCACAGTCCGGACACGGGGCGGACGGGCCCCACAGTCCGGACACGGGGCGGACGGGCCCCACAGTCCGGACACGGGGCGGGCGGGCCCCACAGTCCGGACACGGGGTGGACGGGCCCCACAGTCCGGACACGGGGCGGGCGGGCCCCACAGTCCGGACACGGGGGTAGTCCCGGGGCAGGCTGCCCCAAATCCGGACACGGGGCGGATGAGCCCCACAGTCCGGACACGGGGTGGACGGGCCCCACAGTCCGGACACGGGGCGGGCGGGCCCCACAGTCCGGACACGGGGGTAGTCCCGGGGCAGGCTGCCCCAAATCCGGACACGGGGCGGATGAGCCCAACAGTCTGGACACGGGGCGGACGGACCCCACAGTCTGGACATGGGGCGGACGGGCCCCACAGTCCGGACACGGGGCGGACGGGCCTCACAGTCCGGACACGGGTGTAGTCCCGGGGCAGGCGGCCCCAAATCCGGACACGGGGCGGATGAGCCCCACAGTCTGGACACGGGGCGGGCGAGCCCCACAGTCTGGACACGGGGCGGGCGAGCCCCACAGTCTGGACACGGGGCGGACGGGCCCCACAGTCCGGACACGGGGCGGACGGGCCCCACAGTCCGGACACGGGGCGGACGGGCCCCACAGTCCGGACACGGGGCGGACGGGCCCCACAGTCCGGACACGGGGCGGACGGGCCCCACAGTCCGGACACGGGGCGGACGGGCCCCACAGTCCAGGCTCGGGGCGGACGGGCCTCACAGTCCGGACACGGGGGTAGTGCCGGGGCAGGCGGCCCCAAATCCGGACACGGGGCGGATGAGCCCCACAGTCTGGACACGGGGCGGGCGAGCCCCACAGTCTGGACACGGGGCGGGCGAGCCCCACAGTCTGGACACAGGGCTAATCCCGGGGCAGGTGGCCCCCCAGTCCAGACCTGGGGCTAGACCCGGGGCAGGCGGCCCACAGTCCAGACACGGGGTGGACGGGCCCCACAGTCCAGATACGGGGCGGGCATGCCCCATAATCAAGACCTGGGGCTAAACCCGGGGCTGGCGGCCCCACAGTCCAGACCTGAGGCTAGACCCGGGGCAGGCGGCCCCACATTCTAGACACAGGGTGGACGGGCCCCACAGTCCTGACACGGGGCGGACATGCCCCACAGTCCAGACTTGGGGCTAGACCCGGGGTAGGCTGCCTCAAAGTCCGGACACGGAGTGAACGGGCCCCACAGTCCGGACACGGGGTGGACGGGCCCCACAGTCCGGACACGGGGTGGACGGGCCCCACAGTCCGGACACGGGGCGGGCGGGCCCCACAGTCCGGACGCGGGGCGGACGGGCCCCACAGTCCGGACACGGGGCGGACGGGCCCCACAGTCCGGACACGGGGCGGACGGGCCCCACAGTCCGGACACGGGGCGGACGGGCCCCACAGTCCGGACACGGGGCGGACGGGCCCCACAGTCCGGACACGGGGCGGACGGGCCCCACAGTCCGGACACGGGGCGGACGGGCCCCACAGTCCGGACACGGGGCGGACGGGCCCCACAGTCCGGACACGGGGCGGACGGGCCCCACAGTCCGGACACGGGGCGGACGGGCCCCACAGTCCAGACCTGAGGCTAGACCCGGGGCAGGCGGCCCCACATTCTAGACACGGGGTGGACGGGCCCCACAGTCCGGATACGGGGCGGGCATGACCCATAGTCAAGGCCTGGGGCTAGACCCGGGGCAGGCGGCCCCACAGTCCAGACCTGAGGCTAGACCCGGGGCAGGCGGCCCCACATTCTAGACACAGGGTGGACGGGCCCCACAGTCCTGACACGGGGCGGACATGCCCCACAGTCCAGACCTGGGGCTAGACCCGGGGTAGGCTGCCTCAAAGTCCGGACACGGGGTGAACGGGCCCCACAGTCCGGACACGGGGTGGACGGGCCCCACAGTCCGGACACGGGGTGGACGGGCCCCACAGTCCGGACACGGGGTGGACGGGCCCCACAGTCCGGACACGGGGCGGACGGGCCCCACAGTCCGGACGCGGGGCGGGCGGGCCCCACAGTCCGGACGCGGGGCGAACGGGCCCCACAGTCCGGACGCGGGGCGGACGGGCCCCACAGTCCGGACACGGGGCGGACGGGCCCCACAGTCCGGACACGGGGCGGACGGGCCCCACAGTCCGGACACGGGGCGGACGGGCCCCACAGTCCGGACACGGGGCGGACGGGCCCCACAGTCCGGACACGGGGCGGACGGGCCCCACAGTCCGGGCTCGGGGCGGACGGGCCTCACAGTCCGGACACGGGGCTAGTCCCGGGGCAGGCGGCCCCAAAGTCTGGACACGGGCGGATGAGCCCCACAGTCTGGACACGGGGCGGGCGAGCCCCACAGTCTGGACACGGGGCGGGCGAGCCCCACAGTCTGGACACGGGGCGGGCGAGCCCCACAGTCTGGACACGGGGCGGGCGGGACCCACAGTCTGGACACGGGGCGGGCGGGACCCACAGTCAGGACACGGGGCGGACGGGCCCCACAGTCAGGACACAAGGCGGGCCCCACAGTCAGGACATGGGGTGGGCGGGCTCCACAGTCAGGATACAGGGCGGGCAGGCCCCACAGTCCGGACACAGGGCTAATCCCGGGGCAGGTGGCCCCACAGTCCAGACCTGGGGCTAGACACGGGGCAGGCGGCCCACAGTTCAGACACGGGGTGGACGGGCCCCACAGTCCAGATACGGGGCGGGCATGCCCCATAGTCAAGACTTGGGGCTAAACCCGGGGCTGGCGGCCCCACAGTCCAGACCTGAGGCTAGACCCGGGGCAGGCGGCCCCACATTCTAGACACGGGGTGGACGGGCCCCACAGTCCGGATACGGGGCGGGCATGGCCCATAGTCAAGACGTGGGGCTAGACCCGGGGCAGGCGGCCCCACAGTCCAGACCTGAGGCTAGACCCGGGGCAGGCGGCCCCACAGTCTGGACACGGGGCGGACGGGCCCATAGTCCGGACACTGGGCGGCCGCAGTCCGGACATAGGGCGGCCGGGCCCCACAGTCCAGGCTCGGGGCTAGACCCGGGACGGACGGGCCCCACAGTCCAAGCTTGGGGCGGGGATTGCCCCACAGACCGGAAACGGGGCTAGACCCGGGGCAGGAGGCCCCAAAGTCCAGACACGGGGCGGATGAGCCCCACAGTCTGGACACGGGGCGGGCGAGCCCCACAGTCCGGACACGGGGCGGGCGAGCCCCACAGTCCGGACACGGGGCGGGCGAGCCCCACAGTCAGGACACGGGGCGGGCGAGCCCCACAGTCAGGACACGGGGCGGGCGAGCCCCACAGTCAGGACACGGGGCGGGCGGGACCCACAGTCAGGACACGGGGCGGGCGGGCCCCACAGTCAGAACATGGGGCGGGCGGGCCCCACAGTCAGGACATGGGGCGGGCGGGCCCCACAGTCAGGACATGGGGCGGGCGGGCTCCACAGTCAGGACATGGGGCGGGCGGGCTCCACAGTCAGGACACGGGGCGGGCGGGCCCCACAGTCCAGACCTGGGGCTAGACCTGGGGCAGGCGGCCCATAGTCCAGACACGGGGTGGACGGGCCCCACAGTCTGGACACGGGGCGGGCATGCCCTATAGTCCAGACCTGGTTCTAGACCCGGGGCAGGTGGCCCCACAGTCCAGACCTGGGGCTAGACCCGGGGCAGGCGGCCCACAGTCCAGGCACGGGGTGGACGGGCCCCACAGTCCAGATATGGGGCGGGCATGCCCCATAGTCAAGACCTGGGGCTAAACCCGGGGCTGGCGGCCCCACAGTCCAGACCTGAGGCTAGACCCGGGGCAGGCGGCCCCACATTCTAGACACGGGGTGGACGGGCCCCACAGTCCGGATACGGGGCGGGCATGACCCATAGTCAAGACCTGGGGCTAGACCCGGGGCAGGCGGCCCCACAGTCCAGACCTGAGGCTAGACCCGGGGCAGGCGGCCCCACATTCTAGACACAGGGTGGACGGGCCCCACAGTCCTGACATGGGGCGGACATGCCCCACAGTCCAGACCTGGGGCTAGACCCGGGGTAGGCTGCCCCACAGTCCGGACACGGGGTGGACGGGCCCCACAGTCTGGACATGGGGTGGACGGGCCCCACAGTCCGGACACGGGGTGGACGGGCCCCACAGTCCGGACACGGGGCGGACGGGCCCCACAGTCCGGACACGGGGGCGGGCGGGCCCCACAGTCCGGACACGGGGCGGACGGGCCCCACAGTCCGGACACGGGGCGGACGGGCCCCACAGTCCGGACACGGGGTGGACGGGCCCCACAGTCCGGACACGGTGAGGGCGGGCCCCACAGTCCGGACACGGGGCGGACGGGCCCCACAGTCCGGACACGGGGCGGACGGGCCCCACAGTCCGGACACGGGGCGGACGGGCCCCACAGTCCGGACACGGGGCGGACGGGCCCCACAGTCCGGACACGGGGCGGACGGGCCCCACAGTCCGGACACGGGGCGGACGGGCCCCACAGTCCGGACACGGGGCGGACGGGCCCCACAGTCCGGACACGGGGCGGACGGGCCCCACAGTCCGGACACGGGGCGGACGGGCCCCACAGTCCGGACACGGGGCGGACGGGCCCCACAGTCCGGACACGGGGCGGACGGGCCCCACAGTCCGTACACGGGGCGGACGGGCCCCACAGTTCGGACACGGGGCGGGCTGGCCCCACAGTCCGGACACGGGGTGGACGGGCCCCACAGTCCGGACACGGGGCTAGTCCCGGGGCAGGCGGCCCCAAAGTCCGGACACGGGGCGGACGGGCACCACAGTCCGGACAAGGGGCGGACGGGCCCCACAGTCCAGACACGGGGCGGACGGGCCCCACAGTCCAGACACGGGGCGCACGGGCCCCACAGTCCGGACACGGGGCGGACGGGCCCCACAGTCCGGACACGGGGCGGACGGGCCCCACAGTCCTTACACGGGGCGGACGGGCCCACAGTCAGGACACGGGGCGGACACGGGGAGGGCGGGCCCCACAGTCCGGACACGGGGCGGACGGGCCCCACAGTCCGTACACGGGGCAGACGGGCCCCACAGTCCGGACACGGGGCGAGCTGGCCCCACAGTCCGGGGACACGGGGCGGACGGGCCCCACAGTCCGGACACGGGGCGGACGGGCCCCACAGTCCGGACACGGGGCGGACGGGCCCCACAGTCCGGACAAGGGGCGGACGGGCCCCACAGTCCGTACACGGGGCAGACGGGCCCCACAGTCCGGACACGGGGCGGCCATAGTACGGACATAGGGTGGGCCCACAGTCAGGACACGGGGCGGGCGGGCTCCACAGTCAGGACACGGGGCGGGCGGGCCCCACAGTCCGGACACTGAGCTAATCCCGGGGCAGGCGGCTTCACAGTCTAGACCTGAGGCTAGACCTGGGGCAGGCGGCCCACAGTCCGGACACGGGGTGGACGGGCCCCACAGTCTGGACACGGGGCGGGCATGCCCCACAATCCAGACCTGGGGTTAGACCCGGAGCAGGCGGCCCACAGTCTGGACACGGGGTGGACGGTCCCCACAGTCCGGACACGGGGGGGGCCACAGTGGGGACATAAGGCGGCCGGGCCCCACAGTCCAGGCTCGGGGCTAGACCCGGTGGCAGTCGGCCCCACAGTCCAGACCCGGGGAGGGGGACCCCACTGTCCGGACCCGGGGCAAGCGGGGGATCCCACAGTCCAGACCCGGGGCGGGCGAGGGGCCCCACAGTCTGGAATCAGGGCGGGCGGGGGGCCCCACAGTCCGGACCTGGGGCTAGACCCGGGGCAGGCGGCCCCACAGTCCGGACACATGGCGGCCGTAGTCCGGATATAGGGCGAGCCCCACAGTCTGGACTCGGGGTGGCCACAGTCCAGACATAGGGTGGGCGGGCCCCGGGTGGGCGGGCCCCACAGTCCAGGCTCAGGGCTAGACCCGGGGCGGGGGGAACACACAGTCCAGGCTCGGGGTTAGACCCGGGGAAGCCGGCCCCACATTTCAGACCCGGGGCGCGGGGCACCACAGTCCAGGCTCGGGGCGGACGGGCCCCACAGTCCAGGCTCGGGGCGGATGGGCCCCAGAGTCCGGACATGGGGCTAGTCCCGGGGCAGGCGGCCCTACAGTCCAGACCTGAGGCTCGTCTCGGGGCAGGCGGCCCCACAGTCCAGACACGGGGTGGACGAGCCCCACAGTCCTGACATGGGGCGGACATGCCCCACAGTCCAGACACGGGGCAGGCGGCCCCACAGTCCGGACACGGGGTGGGCGAGCCCTACAGTCTGGACACAGGGCGTCCGCAGTCCGGACATAGGGTGGGCGGGCCGCACAGTCCAGGCTCGGGGCCAGACCCTGGGCCAGACCCGGGGCAACCGGCCCCACAGTCCAGACTCGGGGCGGGCGGGGGGCCCCACAGTCCGTACCCGGGGCTGGCGGGGGGTCCCACAGTCCAGACCTGGGGCTAGACTCGGGGCGGGGGGCCCCACAGTCCAGACCTGGGGCTAGACCCGATGCAGGCGGCCCCACAGTCCGGGCACGGGGTGGACGGGCCCACAGTCCGGACACGGGGCCGCCGCAGTCCGGATATAGGGCGGCCGGGCCCCACAGTCCAGGCTCGGGGCTAGACCCGGCATGGACGGGCCCCACAGTCCAAGCTCGGGGCAGACGGGCCCCACAGTCCAAGCTCGGGGCGGGCGTGCCCCACAGTCCGGACACGGGGCTAGTCCCGGGGCAGATGGCCCCACAGTCAAGACCTGGGGCTAGACCTGGGGCAGGCGGCCCCAAAGTCCGGACACGGGGCGGATGAGCCCCACAGTCAGGACACAGGGCTGGCGGGCCCCAAAGTCAGGACACAGGACTGGCGGGCCCCAAAGTCAGGACACAGGGCGGGCGGGCCCCAAAGTCAGGACACAGGGCGGGCGGGCCCCACAGTCAGGACACAGGGCGGGCGGGCCCCACAGTCAGGACACAGGGCGGGCCCCACAGTCAGGACACAGGGCGGGCCCCACAGTCAGGACACAGGGCGGGCCCCACAGTCAGGACACAGGGCGGGCCCCACAGTCAGGACACGGGGCGGGCCCCACAGTCAGGACATGGGGCGGGCGGGCTCCACAGTCAGGATACGGGGCGGGCGGGCCCCACAGTCCGGACACGGGGCTAATCCCGGGGCAGGTGGCCCCACAGTCCAGACCTGGGGCTAGACCAGGGGCAGGCGGCCCACAGTCCAGACACGGGGTGGACGGGCCCCACTGTCCGGACGCGGAGCGGGCATGCCCCATAGTCCAGACCTGGGGCTAGACCCGGGGCAGGCGGCCCCACAGTTCAGACCTGAGGCTAGACCCGGGGCAGGCGGCCCACAGTCCGGACACGGGGTGGATGGGCCCCACAGTCCGGACACGGGGCGGGCATGCCCCACAGTCCAGACCTGGGGCTAGACCCGGAGCAGGCGGCCCACAGTCCGGACACGGGGTGGACGGTCCCCACAGTACGGACACGGGGGGGGCCACAGTCCGGACATAAGTCGGGCGGGCCCCACAGTCCAGGCTCGGGGCTAGACCCGGGGGCAGTCGGCCCCACAGTCCAGTCCCGGGGCGGGTGGCCCCACAGTCCGGACCCGGGGCAAGCAGAGGATCCCACAGTCTGGACCAGGGGCGGGCGAGGGGCCCCACAGTCTGGAATCGGGGCGGGCGTCGGGCCCCACAGTCCGGGCCTGGGGCTAGACCCGGAGCAGGCGGCCCCACAGTCCGGACACGGGGCGGCCGCAGTCCGGATATAGGGCGAGGCCCACAGTCTGGACTGGGAGCAGTCCAGACATAGGGTGGGCGGGCCCCACAGTCCAGGCTCGGGGCTAGACCCGGGGCAGCCGGCCCCACATTTCAGACCAGGGGCGGGGGGCCCCACAGTCCAGGCTCGGGGCGGACGGGCCCCACAGTCCGGTCACGGGGCTTGTCCCGGGGCAGGCGGCCCCACAGTCCAGACCCGGGGAAGGCGGCCCCACAGTCCGGACACAGTGTGGACGAGCCCTACAGTCCGGACACGGGGCAGTTGCAGTCCGGACATAGGGTGTGTGGGCCGCACAGTTCAGGCTCGGGGCCAGACCCGGGGCAACCGGCCCCACAGTCCAGACTCGGGGCGGGCGGGGGGCCCCACAGTCCGTACACGGGGCGGGCAGGCCCCACAGTCCGTACCCGGGGCTGGCGGGGGGCTCCACAGTCCAGACCTGGGGCTAGACTCGGGGCGGGCGGCCCCACCGTCCAGACCTGGGGCTAGATCCGAAGTCAGTACACGGGGCGGACGGGCCCACACTCCAGACACTAGGCGGCCGCAGTCCGGATATAGGGCGGACGGGCCGCACAGTCCAGGCTCGGGACTAGACCCGGGGCGGACGGGCCGCACAGTACAGGCTCGGGGCTAGACCCGGGGCGGACGGGCCCCACAGCCCAGGCTCGGGGCGGACGGGCCCCACAGCCCAGGCTCGGGGCGGACGGGCCCCACAGCCCTGGCTCGGGGCGGACGGGCCCCACAGTCCAGGCTCGGGCCCCACAGTCCATGCTCGGGGTGGACTGGCCCCACAGTCCAGGCTCGGGGCGGACGGGCCCCACAGTCCAGGCTCGGAGCGGATGGGCCTCCCCTTCCCGCTCGGGGCGGGCGTGCCCCACAGTCCAGGCTCGGGGCTAGTCCCGGGGCAGGTGACCCCACAGTCGAGACCTGGGGCTAGACCCGGGGCAGGCGGCCCCAAGTCAGGACACGGGGCGGATGGGCCCCACAGTCTGGACTCGGGGCGGGCGAGCCCTACAGTCAGGACACGTGGCGGGCGGGCCCCACAGGCCGGACACGGGGCTAATCCCGGGACAGGCGGCTTCACAGTCCAGACCTGGGGCTAGACCCGGGGCAGGCGGCCCACAGTCCGGACAAGGGGTGGACGGGCCCCACAGTCCGGATACGGGGCGGGCATGCCCCACAGTCCAGACCTAGGGCTAGAGCCGGAGCAGGCGGCCCACAGTCTGGACACGGTGTGGACGGTCCCCACAGTCCAGACACGGAAGGGGCACAGTCCGGACATAAGGCGGGCGGGCCCCACAGTCCAGGCTCGGGGCTAGACCCGGGGGCAGTCGGCCCCACAGTCCAGACCCGGGGCAAGCGGGGGATCCCACAGTCTGGACCCGGGGCAGGCGAGGGGCCCCACAGTCTGGAATCAGGGCGGGCGGGGGGCCCCACAGTCCGGACCTGGGGCTAGACCCGGGGCAGGCGGCCCCACAGTCCGGACACAGGGCGGCCGCAGTCCGGATATAGGGCGGGCCCCACAGTCCAGGCTCGGGGCTAGACCCGGGACGGATGGGCCCCACAGTCCAGGCTCAGGGCGGACAGGCCCCACAGTCCATCCTCGCTGCGGACGGGCCCCGCAATCCAGGCTCGGGGCGGACGGGCCCCACAGTCCAGGCTCGGGGCGGACGGGCCCCACAGACCAGGCTCGGGGCGGACGGGCTCCACAGTCCAGGCTCGGGGCGGACGGGCCCCACAGTCCAGGCTCGGGGCGGACGGGCCCCACAGTCCAGGCTCGGGGCTGACGGGCCCCACAGTCCAGGCTCGGGGCTGACGGGCCCCACAGTCCAGGCTCTGGGCTGACGGGCCCCACAGTCCAGGCTCGGGGCTGACGGGCCCCACAGTCCAGGCTCGGGGCGGACGGGCCCCACAGTCCATGCTCGGGGTGGACTGGCCCCACAGTCCAGGCTCGGGGCGGACGGGCCCCACAGTCCAGGCTCGGAGCGGATGGGCCTCCCTTTCCCGCTCGGGGCGGGCGTGCCCCACAGTCCAGGCTCGGGGCTAGTCCCGGGGCAGGTGGCCCCACAGTCGAGACCTGGGGCTAGACCCGGGGCAGGCGGCCCCAAGTCAGGACACGGGGCGGATGGGCCCCACAGTCTGGACTCGGGGCGGGCGAGCCCTACAGTCAGGACACGTGGCGGGCGGGCCCCACAGGCCGGACACGGGGCTAATCCCGGGACAGGCGGCTTCACAGTCCAGACCTGGGGCTAGACCCGGGGCAGGCGCCCCACAGTCCGGACAAGGGGTGGACGGGCCCCACAGTCCGGATACGGGGCGGGCATGCCCCACAGTCCAGACCTAGGGCTAGACCCGGAGCTGGCGGCCCACAGTCCGGACACGGGGTGGACGGTCCCCACAGTCCAGACACGGGAGGGGCACAGTCCGGACATAAGGCGGGCGGGCCCCACAGTCCAGGCTTGGGGCTAGACCCGGGGGCAGTTGGCCCCACAGTCCAGACCCGGGGCAAGCGGGGGATCCCACAGTCTGGATCCGGGGCAGGCGAGGAGCCCCACAGTCTGGAATCAGGGCGGGCGGGGGGCCCCACAGTCTGGACCTGGGGCTAGACCCGGGGCAGGCGGCCCCACAGTCCGGACACGGGGCGGCCGCAGTCCGGATATAGGGCGGGCCCCACAGTCCAGGCTCGGGGCTAGACCCGGGACGGATGGGCCCCACAGTCCAGGCTCAGGGCGGACAGGCCCCACAGTCCATCCTCGCTGCGGACGGGCCCCGCAATCCAGGCTCGGGGCGGACGGGCCCCACAGTCCAGGCTCGGGGCGGACGGGCCCCACAGACCAGGCTCGGGGCGGACGGGCTCCACAGTCCAGGCTCGGGGCGGACGGGCCCCACAGTCCAGGCTCGGGGCGGACGGGCCCCACAGTCCAGGCTCGGGGCTGACGGGCCCCACAGTCCAGGCTCGGGGCTGACGGGCCCCACAGTCCAGGCTCTGGGCTGACGGGCCCCACAGTCCAGGCTCGGGGCTGACGGGCCCCACAGTCCAGGCTCGGGGCGGACGGGCCCCACAGTCCATGCTCGGGGTGGACTGGCCCCACAGTCCAGGCTCGGGGCGGACGGGCCCCACAGTCCAGGCTCGGAGCGGATGGGCCTCCCTTTCCCGCTCGGGGCGGGCGTGCCCCACAGTCCAGGCTCGGGGCTAGTCCCGGGGCAGGTGGCCCCACAGTCTGGACCTGGGGCTAGACCCGGGGCAGGCGGCCCCACAGTCCGGACACGGGGCGGCCGCAGTCCGGATATAGGGCGGGCCCCACAGTCCAGGCTCGGGGCTAGACCCGGGACGGATGGGCCCCACAGTCCAGGCTCAGGGCGGACAGGCCCCACAGTCCATCCTCGCTGCGGACGGGCCCCGCAGTCCAGGCTCAGGTCGGACGGGCCCCACAGTCCAGGCTCGGGGCGGACGGGCCCCACAGTCCAGGCTCGGGGCGGACGGGCCCCACAGTCCAGGCTCGGGGCGGACGGGCCCCACAGTCCAGGCTCGGGGCGGACGGGCCCCACAGTCCAGGCTCGGGGCGGACGGGCCCCACAGTCCAGGCTCGGGGCGGACGGGCCCCACAGTCCAGGCTCGGGGCGGACGGGCCCCACAGTCCAGGCTCGGGGCGGACGGGCCCCACAGTCCAGGCTCGGGGCGGACGGGCCCCACAGTCCAGGCTCGGGGCGGACGGGCCCCACAGTCCAGGCTCGGGGCGGACGGGCCCCACAGTCCAGGCTCGGGGCGGACGGGCCCCACAGTCCAGGCTCGGGGCGGACGGGCCCCACAGTCCAGGCTCGGGGCGGACGGGCCCCACAGTCCGGACACGGGGCGGACGAGCCCTACAGTCCGGACACGGGGCGGCCACAGTCCGGACATAGGGTGGGCGGGCCGCACATTCCAGGTTCGGGGCTAGACCCGGGGCAACCGGCCCCACAGTCCTGACATGGGGCGGACATGCCCCACAGTCCGGACACGGGGTGGACGAGCCCTACAGTCCGGACACGGGGCGGCCACAGTCCGGACATAGGGTGGGCGGGCCGCACATTCCAGGTTCGGGGCTAGACCCGGGGCAACCGGCCCCACAGTCCGGACACGCGGCGGCCGCAGTCCGCATATAGGGCGGGCCCCACAGTCCAGGCTCGGGGCTAGACCCGGGACAGGCGGGCCCCACAATCCAGGCTCGGAGCGGACGGGCCCCGCAGTCTAGGCTCGGAGTGGACGGGCACCACAGTCCAGGCTCGGAGCGGACGGGCCCCACAGTCCGGACACGGGGCTAGTACCAGGGCTGGCGGCCCCACAGTCCAGACCTGAGGCTAGACCATGGGCAGGTGGCCCCACAGTCCAGACACGGGGAGGATGGGCCCCACAGTCCTGACACGGGCTTGACATGCCCCACAGTCCAGACCTGGAGCTAGACCCGGGGCAGGCAGCCCCAAAGTCCGGACACGGGGTGGACGAGCCCCACAGTCCGGACACGGGGCGGCCACAGTCCGGACATAGGGTGGGCCCCACAGTCCAGGCTCGGGGCTAGACCCGGGGCAGCCGGCCCCACAGTTCAGACCCGGGGCGGGTGGGGGGCCCCACAGTCCGTGCCCGGGGCTGACGCGGGGGCCCACAGTCCAGACCTGGGGCTAGACTCGGGGCGGGCGGGGGGCCCCACCATCCGGACCTGGGGTGGGGAGCCCCACAGTCCAGTTCAGGGGCTAGACCCAATGCAGGCGGCCCCACAGTCCGGACACGGGGTGGACGGGCCCCACAGTCCAGGCTCGGGGCGGACGGGCCCCACAGTCCAGGCTCGGGGCGGACGGGCCCCACAGTCCAGGCTCGGGGTGGATGGGCCCCACAGTCCAGGCTCGGGGCGGACGGGCCCCACAGTCCAGGCTCGGGGCGGACGGGCCCCCCTTTCCCGCTCGGGGCGGGCGTGCCAGATGCAGTGCGGCCACAGTCCGTACATAGGGCGGGCCCCACAGTCCAGGCTCGGGGCGGACGGGCCCCACAGTCCAGGCTCGGGGCGGACGGGCCCCACAGTCCAGGCTCGGGGCGGACGGGCCCCACAGTCCAGGCTCGGGGCGGACGGGCCCCACAGTCCAGGCTTGGGGCGGACGGGCCCCCCTTTCCCGCTCAGGGCGGGCGTGCCACACAGTCCAGGCTCGGGGTGGACTGGCCCCACAGTCCATGCTCGGGGTGGACTGGCCCCACAGTCCATGCTCGGGGTGGACTGGCCCCACAGTCCAGGCTCGGGGCGGACGGGCCCCACAGTCCAGGCTCGGAGCGGATGGGCCTCCCTTTCCCGCTCGGGGCGGGCGTGCCCCACAGTCCAGGCTCGGGGCTAGTCCCGGGGCAGGTGGCACCACAGTCGAGACCTGGGGCTAGACCCGGGGCAGGCGGCCCCAAGTCAGGACACGGGGCGGGCGAGCCGTACAGTCAGGACACGTGGCGGGCGGGCCCCACAGGCCGGACACGGGGCTAATCCCGGGACAGGCGGCTTCACAGTCCAGACCTGGGGCTAGACCCGGGACAGGCGGCCCACAGTCCGAACAAGGGGTGGACGGGCCCCACAGTCCGGATACGGGGCGGGCATGCCCCACAGTCCAGACCTAGGGCTAGACCCGGAGCTGGCGGCCCACAGTCCGGACACGGGGTGGACGGTCCCCACAGTCCAGACACGGGAGGGGCACAGTCCGGACATAAGGCGGGCGGGCCCCACAGTCCAGGCTCGGGGCTAGACCCGGGGGCAGTCGGCCCCACAGTCCAGACCCGGGGCAAGCGGGGGATCCCACAGTCTGGACCCGGGGCAGGCGAGGGGCCCCACAGTCTGGAATCAGGGCGGGCGGGGGGCCCCACAGTCCGGACCTGGGGCTAGACCCGGGGCAGGCGGCCCCACAGTCCGGACACGGGGCGGCCGCAGTCCGGATATAGGGCGGGCCCCACAGTCCAGGCTCGGGGCTAGACCCGGGACGGATGGGCCCCACAGTCCAGGCTCAGGGCGGACAGGCCCCACAGTCCATCCTCGCTGCGGACGGGCCCCACAGTCCAGGCTCAGGTCGGACGGGCCCCGCAGTCCAGGCTCGGGGCGGACGGGCCCCACAGTCCAGGCTCGGGGCGGACGGGCCCCACAGTCCAGGCTCAGGGCGGATGGGCCCCACAGTCCAGGCTCGGGGCGGACGGGCCCCACAGTCCGGATATGGGGTGGACGAGCCCTACAGTCCGGACACGGGGCGGCCACAGTCCGGACATAGGGTGGGCGGGCCGCACATTCCAGTTTCGGGGCTAGACCCGGGGCAACCGGCCCCACAGTCCAGGCTCGGGGCGGACGGGCCCCACAGTCAGGACACAGTGTGGGCGTTCCCATAGTTAGGACACGGGGCGGGACCCACAGTCCGGGGACAGGGCTTGTCCCGGGCAGGCGGCCCCACAGTCCGGACACGGGGCGGACGGGCCCCACAGTCCTGACACGGGGTGGGCATGCCCCACAGTCCAGACCTGGGGCTAGACCCGGGGCAGGCGGCCCCACAGTCCAGACACGGGGCGGCCACAGTGCGGACATAGGGCGGGCGGGCCCCACAGTCTAGGCTCGGGCTAGACCCGGGGGCAGCCGGCCCCACAGTCCAGACCCTGGGCGGACGGGGGGCCCCACAGTCCAGGCTCGGGGCGGACAGGCCCCACAGTCCACGCTCGGGCCCCACAGTCCAATCTCGGGGTGGACGGGCCCCACAGTCCAGGCTCGGGGCGGATGGTCCCCACAGTCCAGGCTCGGGGTGGACGGGCCCCCCTTTCCCGCTCGGGTCGGGCGTGCCCCACAGTCCAGGCTCGGGGCGCGCGTGCCCCACAGTTCGGACACGGGGCTAGTCCCGGGACTGGTGGCTCCACAGTCCAGACCTGGGACTAGACCCGGGGCAGGCGGCCCCAAAGTTCAGACTCGGGGCGGATGGGCCCCACAGTCTGGAGTTTGGGCGGGCGAGCCCCAAAGTCAGGACACGGGGCGGGCGGGCTCCACAGTCAGGACACTGGGCGTGCAGGCCCAACAGTCTGGATACGGGGTGGGCGGGCTTCACAGTCAGGACACGGGGCGGGCGGGCCCATAGTTAGGACAAGGGGCGGACGGGCCCCACAGTCCTGACACGGGGTGGGCATGCCCCACAGTCCAGACCTGGGGCTAGACCCGGGGCAGGCGACCTCACAGTCCGGACATGGGGCGGCCACAGTACGGACAGAGGGCGGACGGGCCCCACAGTCCAGGCTCGGGGCGGACAGGCCCCACCGGCCAGGCTCGGGGTGGACGGGCCCCACAGTCCACGTTCTGGCCCCACAGTCCACGCTCGGGGACGGATGGGCCCCACAGTTCACGCTCGAGGCGGTCGGGCCCCACAGTCCACGCTCGGGCCCCACAGTCCAGGCTCGGGGCAGACGGGCCCCAAACTTCAGGCTCGGGGCAGACGGGCCCCACAGTCCAGGCTCGGGGCGGACGGGCCCCACAGTCCAGGCTCGGGGCGGACGGGCCCCACAGTCCAGGCTCGGAGCGGACGGGCCTCACAGTCCAGGCTCGGGGCGGACGGGCCCCACAGTCAAGGCTTGGGGCGGACGGGCCCCACAGTCCAGGCTCGGGGCGGACGGGCCCCACAGTCCAGGCTCGGGGCGGACGGGCCCCACAGTCCAGGCTCGGGGCGGACGGACCCCACAGTCCAGGCTCGGGGCGGACGGGCCCCACAGTCCAGACACGGGGATAGTCCCGGGGCAGGCGGCCCCACAGTCCAGACCTGGGGTTAGACCCAGGGCAGACGGCCCCAAAGTCCAGACACAGGGCGGACGGGCCCCACAGTCCAGACCCAGGGCGGGCGGCCCAACAGTCCAGACCCAGGGCGGGCGGCCCAACAGTCCAGACCCAGGGCGGGCGGCCCAACAGTCCAGACCCAGGGCGGGCGGCCCATCAGTCCAGACCCAGGGCGGGCGGCCCAACAGTCCAGACCCGAGGCGGGCGGCCCAACAGTCCAGACCCGAGGCGAGCGGCCCACCAGTCCAGAACCAAGGTGGGCGGCCCAACAGTCCAGATCTGAGTCGGGCGGCCCAACAGTCCAGACATGGGGCCAGACCCGAGGAGGGTGGCCAATTGGTGCAACATGTGCAGTTCCACAGGGACCCAAGATGTAAAGGGGCCACCACCACCTCCTAATCAGGTGAATTGTGCATTATGATGAGCTATACCAATATACTGATAGAGGGGAACTGTCCAGACCCGAGGCGGGCGGCCCAACTGTCCAGACCCGAAGTGGGAGGTCCAACAGTCCAGACTCAAGGCGGGAAGTCCCACAGTCCAGACACAAAGCCAGGCCCGAGGTGGGCGGCCCAACAGTCCAGACACGGGGCCATGCCCGAGGCGGCCCGCCCAACAGTTCAGACACGGGGCTAGATATACTGTTCTGATAGAGGGGCCCTCTTCTGGCTGTGTCCGCCCCTGACGTACAGATATACAGCAATATGCAGCAGGAGAGACAAGATCCAGGGAGATATCCGATCGCCAGAACTGGGGTCAGGAAGGAATTTTTTTCCCCCCTAGGGGGTTTTCTTCGCCTTCCTCTGGATCTTTGGTTCCAGTGGCTCTCATCAGGTCTGCACTATCCGCAGCAAGTTCTGTAGTCTCTATCGGGCCTGACCTGAGAGTCATTGTGAACTTTAATTTATTAAAGGGCCAGTAATATTTTTATTACAATGTGGCTTATTGCTATTCCAATAAAAAAATTAATAATAATATATTGTGTTGTGTGTTTTTTTTGTGTGGACTTCACCCTACAGAAACAATGATGAGAGTGAACGCTGACGCTCAATATTCCAGAACTAGAACCAGACTTGGCTCATCCGGCATATAATAAAGTGTCTGTCTCATCTGCTGTATACATGATGGCAGCTGCTGCAGGACCAGGGAGTATAGAGGGTGCTACATACAGGAGCATCTCACAAAATTAGAATATCATCAAAAAGTTAATTTCAGTTCTTCAATATAAAAAGTCAAAGTCATATATTATATAGAGTCATTACAAACAGAGTGATCTATTTCAAGTGTTTATTTCTGTTAATGTTGATGGTTATGGCTTACAGCCAATGAAAACACAACAGTCATTATCTCAGTAAACTTAAATAATTAACAAAAAACACCTGCAAAGGCTTCCTAAGCATTTAAAAGGTCCCTTAGTCTGTTTCAGTAGGCTCCGCAATCATGGGGAAGACTGTTGACTTGACAGATGTCCAGAAGGCAGTCATTGACACTCCACAAGGTCCCAGACTTTCAATTTTAATTTGTTTCATTTCATTTGTTTAGCTGCTGGAGGTCTAGTGTGAAGTTTCCACCATCAGTGATGGTTTGGGGAGCCATGTCATCTGCTGGTGTAGGTCCACTGTGTTTTATCAAGACCAAAGTCAGCGCAGCCGCCTACCAGGAAATTTTAGAGCACTTCATACTTCCCTCTGCAGACAAACTTTTGGAGATGGAAATGTCATTCTCCAGCAGGACTTGGCCCCTGTCCACACTGCCAAAAGTACCAATACCTGGTTTAAAAACAACAGTATCACTGTGCTTGATTGGCAGCAAACTCGCCTGACCTTAACCCCATAGAGAATCTATTATAGAGAATCTATGGGGTATTGTCAAGAGGAAGATGAGAGACACCAGACACAACAATGCAGACGAGCTGAAGGCTGCTATCAAAGCCACCTGGGCTTCCATAACCCCTCAGCAGTGCCACAGGCTGATCGCCTCCATGCCACACCGCATTGATGCAGTAATTGATGCAAAAGGAGCCCCGACCAAGTATTGAGTGCATTTACTGAATATACATTTCAATAGGCCAATATTTCGGATTTTAAAATAATTTTTCAAGCTGTTATAAAGTATTCTAATTTACTGAGATAATAACTTTTGTGTTTCCATTGGCTGTAAGCCATAATCATCAACATTAACAGAAATAAACACGTGAAATAGATCCCTCTGTGTGTAATGACTCTATATAATATAGGAGTTTCACTTTTTGTATTGAGGAACTGAAATAAAGTAACTTTTTGATAATATTCTAGTTTTGTGAGATGCACCTGTACATAGAGCAGGTCACATATAACTCCAGCCCAAGTTACATCACCAGTGTTTTGGGGGTCGGTCTCTGTGATGGGGGCACTTATATTGTATTGGTCCTATAAAACACACTACCTGAAAGACTGATGACCAGATCACAGCAAAGCAGAATGCAGGAAACCCAGGAAAATGGCTAAATAGGTGTCACAGGGTGCAATAAGTAGCCATGGGCCCCAAGACAAAACTAGGGCCTCACTCAGAAATGAACACAATAGCCCATTTACCAAGGCTGGCTATAGGGAGGAAAGCAGATACTTGGAGGGATTTGTGCCAAATTTTCCACCTATTTATTAGAACGAAGAAAATAGTGTTACAGGGTCAGGATAGGGTTAAAAATCTTGTGAGTTTATTTGTAGTAAAAAATATATAAAAACATCACCATAGGTCGCGATCCTAACCAGAATAATGTTTAACCGCAAATGCGTTTCCGACTTGCATCTTTAGTTATTGCAATAGGATAGGACAGATACACAATTCCAGTTAAAGGGAATCTGTCAGAAGGTTTTGCTACGTAATCCGAGATCAGCATGATGTAGGGGCAGAGAGCCTGATTCCAGCGATGTATCACTTACTAGACTGCTTGGTGCAGTTTTGATAGAATCCCTGCTTTCTCTGTTGTAAATGAAGCAGTGCTCAGAATGTTAAGCCCTGTGTAACCCCGCCCACGCTGGCAGATTCCTGTGTACAAACTGCAAATCAGTGGTGAGGGCGGGGTTACACAGATGAGCCTGACTGGCCTGTACCTGAGACCTAGTCAGGCAGTGATCATCTCCTGTTGATAAAACATGGATTGTATTGAAACTACAACACACAGCCTAATAAGTGACACATCCCTGGAATCAGGATATCTTGCTCTACATCATGCTGCTCTCAGATTAAGTAGCAAAAATCTGCTGACAGATTCCCTTTAATAAAGTACATGTCCTGTTTTGTATCTCCCAGAGCAATGTCATCAGTGTCGCTCACCACCAATGCAGATGTGAGTGGTGCCGGACAACCTCTTTATGTCAAATAATTCCCTGCAGAGCTGGCATCCATCTGAGGAGATGTAACAGATCTGCCTGACAGGTGGGTGGAGATGAATTGGTTGATATATCCCACTCTTAGTCCACTTGGCTAAAAAGATGATTTACATCCAGGGAAGAGGGACAGAGGGGCAGGAACACAAGAAAAGCAACGCCGTATTCAGAACAGGGGCATTTACACCAGGTAAAAAATTACATCGTTATGGAAAGTGACAGGTTCTCTTTAAAGGGAATTCAGAAGACTGAGAACACCTACAACACCTGAAATGGATGACCCCCATCTCTGGTTTACTCTATTATGACCGGCTATTAATGGAAAATGTATGGAAATGGGAGCAGTCGTGTGCAGGGTCCTCACATACAAAGGTTGAAAAAAAGATGATGGGGCTGGTATCTACTATAGACAAGTTGTGGGGCCGCACATCAACTAGTCCATAAACCTCCTGCAATCAGCAGCAAACCAAAGACAAGTGCGAAGCATCATGCTCCGTGTGCATTACCTAATTCCCTATTAGTTATTAATTTGTGGGGATAATTTGGGACATTAATTTGACTGCTGGTTCTATTAGCTCAATAGGTCCACAGGAATCCTTGATTAGTTTAGGAAAGGGCATCCACTATGGTTACTGGACACATGAAGTCCCCCACAACCACCATACCCATACACAATAGATACAAGGTAGAAAGTCTTGCCCTGTTGAACACTACACCTGACTTGAGGCCACCACATCTTGGTTGTCCAATGTTCTTGCTTCTCTAGGGCTCTTCTCAGATATTCATTATACCAGCTCCCCAGAATACCAAAGCTAGGGTGGGTGACCGCGAGCCCTGGTGGTGGTCATAACTGCGGCCACCCAGGGGCAATACTCCATAACAACAAACCCCTGAGGTGGTGTAGGATGTAAGGACCTATTCACACTACATTCAGCGCTGCATTCAGGTCTTTACACAAGGCTTACAACTGAATCCCTGAAATTCAGGATTGTGCTGTCTGAAATGAGACATCTGAAAGCAGAGCAAATGGAGCCTAAAGATTCATACTTTAGACTCGGTTTGCCTTTGTTCAAATCAATGGAAAAAATCCCCATCTCTACATGTCTGACAGCCATTCCATTCCAGCGTCAGTTGAATTCCAACCACAGTCCACCTCATTCTACTTAATGTGCTTCTGATTAGGTGATCACCTGAACCAAATCTTATGTAACGAGGGAAAGGATAAAAAACACTGCTGTGGTCTTCACAATCCTCTTGTAATAGGACAAGCTGGATGGCAAAACAAGTGCTAGGAATAGCCCAAAAGTAATTTGAATGAAAAACTAACTTTTAACCATGCCAAAGGAGTTGAAAAGAAAAGTCTTGAGTGAGGAAAAGAAGGGCTCAATTATGGCTTCTCTAGCAGAGGGATACAGTGAGCGTCATGTTGCCTCCATCCTTAAAATTTCAAAGACGGCAGTCCATTACAACAAGGTCAAGCAGCAGACATTGGGGACAACAAAGCTACAGACCGGCAGAGGGCGAAAGCGACTCTCCACTGACCGGGATGACCGTCATCTTATTCTAATGTCACTCAGCAACCGCAGGATGACATCAAGTGACCTACAGAAGGAATGGCAAATGGCAGCTGAGGTGAAGTGCACGGCAAGAACAGTTCATAACTGGCTCCTAGAGACCTCAAGTCATGTAAAGCTAGAAAAAAGCCTTTCATCAATGAGAAGCAAAGGAGAGCCAGGCTGAAGTTTGCCAAAGACCATAAGGATTGGACCATAGAGGACTGGAGTAAGGTAATCTTCTCTGATGAGTCTAATTTTCAGCTTTGCCCAACACCTGGTCTTCTAATGGTTAGACGGAGACCTGGAGAGGCATACAAGCCACAGTGTCTTGCACCACTGTGAAATTTGGTGGAGGATCGGTGATGATCTGGGGATGCTTCAGCAAAGCTGGAATTGGGCAGGTTAATCTTTGCGAAGGACGTATGAATCAAGCCGCATACAAGGTTATCTTGAAAAAACACTTGCTTCCTTCTGCTCAGGCAATGTTCCCCAACTCTGAGGACTGTTTTTTCCAGCAGGGCAATGCCCCATGCCACACAGCTAGGTCAATCAATGTGTGGATGAAGGAGCACCACATCAAGACCCTGTCATGGTCAGCCCAATCTCCAGACCTGAACCCTATTGAAAACCTCTGGAATATAATCAAGAGGAAGATGGATAGTCACAAGCCATCAAACAAAGAAGAACTGCTTACATTTTTGTGCCAGGAGTGGCATAAGGTCACCCAAAAGCAGTGTGAAAGACAGGTAGAAAGCAGCCAAGACGCATGAAAGCTGGGATTAAAAATCATGGTTATTCCACAAAATATTGATGTCTGAACTCTTCCTGAGTTAAAACATGAGTATTGTTGTTTCTAAATGAATAAGAACTTGTTTTCTTTGCAGTATTTGAGGTCTGACAGCACTGGTTCTCTGTTTCTCTGTTTCTTTTTTATTATTTTGACGATTTCTCATTTGCTGCAAATAAATACAAAATTTTTAGCTTTGAATTTCGGAGACATGTTGTCAGTAGTTTATAGAATAAAGCAACAATGTACATTTTACTCAAAAATAGACCTAGAAAGAGAAAAATCAGAGAAAATGAAAATGAGCTGTGTATATATAGATATATATAGATATATACACACACACATTATATACATACACACATATTATATACACACACACATATATATGTGGCGCCCCTGAGGGTTCGGTCACCACAGAGGTACTGCATCTCACCCAGAGCTGTGGTATCTCACTCTCAGGTAAGGAAGGAGTACAGCTCAGGACCCCAACACCTGCATTCATTGCACCACACTTCAGAGGGCGGGGCGAGATTGCTCCTACGGGAGAGCACAGTCCCTGGTCCCTGGCTGGAGTGGGGGGAACCTAGTAAAGGGGTGTGGGTGGAGGACGTAGTTAAGGGGAGCACATAGAAGGAAGAAATAAAAAGAGAAACCACCTTAGAAAGACAGATTAGTCTGAGGAGGAAAGTGCCAGGAGCAGAGGCTCTGTAGGAGCTCTTTTCCAGAGGCGGGCCTAGCCAGTGAGGCCCAAGGCTGAGAGGAAGAAGAGAAGGAGAGGAGAGGGAGCAGGAAGGCTCCAGGAACCAGAAGAAAGGATCCCAGGGGTACAGGCAGTGCGAGAGGCCACCCGCACGCCCGAATCTGCCGGGAGGTGGAGGGGTCAGGCTGCATACAGGGAACTGGTCCCTCAACTAGTAGAAGATTGCACGTCTTAACTAGAAACCGGAGGCTGCAGTACTTCATGTTCAGTAGCCAACATTCCATACCAGTCTCACCAGGAAGGTAGCTATATAGGACCCAGGGGACGGAACAGACGTCGCCCGCCAAGGCCCGCAGGTACTGGACTGGGACACTTGGTATGAGGTTCGGGGAGACAGCCAGAGAGAGTACACAGAAGGGGGTCCTGCTATGAACTCCGGAGTTACCTGGGGGTGGACTGAACCCCTCACTGAGTAAATGCAGCACGGCACGGGAAGTTACCTTGACGTCTGTAACTTGGACTGCAATAACCGTGAGTAAAGATCCAGAGGACTGCACCACCTTGTCTGTGTTTCTTGCAGCGCCATCACTCCCTGCACTACAACGCCCAGCGCAACCTACAACAACATCTACACTGCCCTGGAGCTAGCTCTTCCTGTGGAGAGCCACACCATCCCTGCTGCAGTAACATGAGCTTCAGAGGACGGCTCCACAGCGGACGCTCCCTTTAGCCGCAATCCACAGGTGGCGTCACAAACTTTAACATCCTACTAATATTATAAATGCGAAAGTTTGTGAGTATGTATGTCAGGAACAGGTTACTAGGGAACTACACGTCCCAGCACGGCCTGCCCGCGCCCACAGCCCGGGGGGAGTGTGAGGCTTCCTCCTGCAGGTTGCCCTGGGGCACCGGGCCGTCATTGTCCTCACACAGGGGGTCCCCGCCGCCATTGTCCCCCCACATAACACCATATAATAAAACATGCGCTCACCTGCGCCAGCTGCTGCAGCCGGGAAAGTTCCGAGCGCCTCACCTGGGCGGAGGGGAAGTGACTCACACACGGGGAGGGGCAGTAACCTGAGCGCGGCTCCATGGAGGATGCACACACTGCAGCCTGACAGCACCAGCAGCAGCGCTACACAAATGGCGTCCTCCCCTCCTGTGTGCAGCACAGCCCTGTGTGTGTGCAGCGCAGCATGTCACCCACAGCACCAGCAGGCTGCTCTCAGCTCCCACAGAGCACTGGGAATGGTTGCTATGGGTAACCGTGCCACAGCTGCTTCTCATAGACCAGTCATATACAACTGATATCGTCTGTACAGTGATCGTAATATAACTAATTAGATTGTTTTAGTATTTTGTTTGAACTTTACTAAGTACCTATTTTGTAATTAGTACTTAGAAAAATGCCGCAAAAGCGTAAGTCTAACATTTCGCAAAGCTCTAATAAAGCCCGAGCTCTGAAAATAATTAGACGTGATGAGACGTCTCAACAAGCCGAGCAACGAAGGCTTGAGCAGGCGGTGCGTTGTGCGGCACATAGAGCTGCAGAGACTCCAGAACAATCCCAAGCCCGACGTAAACGGAATGAGGAGTTTTTGGCATCTCAACGGGCTGCTGAAACTCAAGAACAGTCCCAAGCCCGACGTGAACAGCATGCGGAGTATCTGGCGTCTCAACGGGCTGCTGAAACTCAAGAACAGTCCCAAGCCCGACGTGAACAGCATGCGGAGTATCTGGCGTCTCAACGGGCTGCTGAAACTCAAGAACAGTCCCAAGCCCGACGTGAACAGCATGCGGAGTATCTGGCGTCTCAACGGGCTGCTGAAACTCAAGAACAGTCCCAAGCCCGACGTGAACAGCATGCGGAGTATCTGGCGTCTCAACGGGCTGCTGAAACTCCAGAACAGTCCCAAGCTCGACGTCAGCAGCAAGCGACTTACATGACGTCCCAAAGAGCCACTGAAACTTATGAAATGGCCGAATCTCGCAGACGCACTGTTGCTGAAAGGGCAGCACAGCAACGTCAAACATTTACAAGAAATACATGGATATTGTTTAATAAAGCTGCATTTGAGTACGACGAGACTCTTGATTATGAAACTCACAAGCTTATAAAAATAGAAGCAATGACCATAGATTGCAAATATTGCGGAGCTCTTAAGTGGAAAGAGGAAGCAGCAGGTATGTGTTGTTTGGGCGGGAAAGTAGCTCTTCCTTATATAGACGAGCCAGTTCAACCTTTAAAAGAGCTTTTCTCTAATGAAACTGATGAATCTCGCCTTTTTCTAAATAATATAAGAAAATACAACATGTGCTTTCATATGACGTCTTTTGGAGCAGATCAAATTGTCTCAATGCCAGGGTTTTGCCCGACCTTTACAATACAAGGACAAGTATACCACCGTATCGGTTCTTTAATTCCTACGTCCATTTCGCAACCACAATTTTTACAAGTTTATTTCATAGGTGACGAAGAAGAACAAATCAACAGGCGTACTGAGTGCGTGCAAAGCGTAGATAGAAACATAGTTAAAAAATTACAACGAGTACTTCAAGACCACAACATTTTGGTGCATGAATTTAAAACGGCTAGAGACAGAATGATCAATGACGATCATTTCAAAGTAGTGATTCACCCAGACCGTGTACCACGTGGTCAACATGAGAGACGATTCAATGCCCCTACTACAAATGAAATAGCTGCTGTAATAGTTAGTAGCGAACAAACTATGTCTCGGGACATCGTTGTGCAGCCGCGCGATGGCATGCTCACTAGGGTTCCCGATACACATAGATTCTATGACGCTCTCGAGTACCCAATAATTTTTTGGAAAGGACAAGAGGGGTACAGCATTGATATTCCTCAGATAAATCCAATTACCAAACAAGCAATGCCAAGCAAAAAGGTGTCCTGCAAAGATTTTTATGCCTTTTACTTGATGGTCCGTCGCAGCGATTTTAATTTGATGCTTAAGTGTAGGCTCCTACTTCATCAGTTTCTGGTCAACATGTATGTAAAGATGGAAAGTGAGCGCTTAAGGGTCATTTCTTTAAATCAAAAAAAACTGCGCGCAGAAAATTATATTCACTTGCAAGATGCAATAAGAAATTATGCGGATTTGGATCCAAATAACTTAGGTCAGATGGTGATTCTCCCGTCATCATTTGTAAATAGCCCGAGATACCTACACGAATACACACAAGATGCGTTCACATACGTACGTAATTATGGGAGGCCTGATTTATTTATTACAATGACTTGCAACCCCGCTTGGCCAGAAATCACCAAAGAGCTTATGGCTGGTCAAAATTCAACGGACAGACAAGACTTAACAGCTCGAGTATTTAGAATAAAAGTACAGAAGTTGGTAGCTCTACTTACAAAAGGTAACATATTTGGTGATATGCAATGCTTCATGTACTCGATCGAGTGGCAAAAGCGAGGTTTGCCTCATGTGCACTTACTGCTGTGGTTAAAGGAAAAATTGCATCCGAACCAAATTGACGAAATCATATGTGCTGAGATACCAAACCCAGAAACCGATCAAAAGCTCTATGATACAGTGACAAAGAATATGATTCACGGGCCATGTGGTACATTCAATTCTTCATCGCCATGCATGAAGGAAGGAAAATGTGTAGCGCCGGCGTCCCTGCCCTCTGCTAGGCAGGGACGCTGTTCCCCTCACCCCTCTGCTCCGAGCCCGGCGTCCTCCTCCCGCTCTGCTGGCAGCGCGCGCTCCTTCCCGGCCACTGTGCTTAGGGCGCGCGCGCGCTCCCTCCCTCTTAAAGGGGCCGCGCGTGCCGTCCTAAGGAGTCCCCGGCCAATGGCTGGAGGACTTCACCATATATAAGGCACCTCCTCCAAAATGGAGGTGCCCGAGCAATGTTGTTGCACTGTTCACTACTCTGCTTCAGCCCTCAGGTCCTGTTGCCAGTTACCAGCCAGTTACCTGCCAGAATCCTGCCAGTTTGCTGTCTGTTTCCTGCCTAACATTCCTCCTACCTGCTTGCTAGCCTGAGGTCCGACGGTCTGCCTTCCTACTCCTGTCAGTCTGTCTATGGACCAGCTTGCCCGCTCACCTGGGAGCGCACATCTGCTACCTGCCTGCTAGCCTACCTGGAGGCTCCGCCGTCACGTGCTGTGACCACCTGCCATTCCAGAGACTCCTGCCCGCTCACCTGGGAGCGCACATCTGCTACCTGCCTGCTAGCCTACCTGGAGGCTCCGCCGTCACGTGCTGTGACCACCTGCCATTCCAGAGACTCCTGCCCGCTCACCTGGGAGCGCACACCTGCTACCTGCCTGCTAGCCTACCTGGAGGCTCCGCCGTCACGTGCTGTGACCACCTGCCATTCCAGAGACTCCTGCCCGCTCACCTGGGAGCGCACACCTGTTACCTGCCTGCTAGCCTACCTGGAGGCTCCGCCGTCACGTGCTGTGACCACCTGCCATTCCAGAGACTCTCGCTTGCTCACCTGGGAGCACACATCTACCATCTGCCTGCTAGCCTACCTGGAGGCTCTGCCATCACAGGTCGTACCTACCCTTTACCCAGAGACTGCCCCGGTCACTTGCCGTGACCTCCTGCCCGTTCATCCAGAGACTGCCCCGGTCACTTGCCGTGACCTCCTGCCCGTTCATCCAGAGACTGCCCCGGTCACTTGCCGTGACCTCCTGCCCGTTCATCCAGAGACTGCCCCGGTCACTTGCCGTGACCTCCAGCCCGTTCACTCAGAGACTGTCCCGGTCACCTGCTGTGACTGCCTGCCCGTCTTCCCTGGTCGCCACCCGCTCCCTTACAAGGACCGCCCCCTTGTATAGTAGCTCAGAGGTTCCGCCTCCCAGACCCGTTACAGTTTGCTCGGGCCATGGAACCCGGTGGCACCCAAGCTCCCTCACTCTCGGACCTGTGTCATGAACTGTCCCGTCAGAGGTCCCAACAGGAGTCCATCCTGGGTCACCTGCGGAATGTCAATTCTCGCCTGGACACTCTGACTGCTCCACCAGCAACCACCGCCAGTGCCATGACTCGCAATCCGGCAGCTCCGCTGCCCACCAATACTATGGTATCCTACCCCGGACCCCGGCTTTCTGCACCTCCTCGCTTCGGAGGCGACTCCGCTCAGGCTCGGGGCTTTATAAATCAGTGCACCCTGCACTTTGAACTCCTGTCCCACCAGTTTAACTCCGACCGGGCCAAAATTGCCTTCATCATGTCCCATCTCACCGGGGAGGCCCTGGCCTGGCTAAATCCTCTATGGGAGAGAGGAGACCCCCTGGTGTCCGACTTGCCTGCCTTTCTCACGGCTTTCCGGAAAGTCTTCGACGAACCTGGACGGAAGACCTCATCCGCATCATCTCTGCTACGCCTACGTCAGGGAAGTCTCACCGTGGGCCAATATGCCATACGGTTCCGTACCCTTGCCTCGGAGCTGGCCTGGGATAACGACGCTCTGGTATCTGTCTTCTGGGAGGGTCTGTCCGGCCGTATTAAAGATGAACTTGCCGGTCGAGACATTCCTACCACTCTCGATGACCTAATAACTCTTGCCACCCGGATTGACCTACGGTTCCAGGAGCGTGCCAAAGAAGTCACCCGTGAGAGGAGGTTTCCACGTCTAGCTCCTACTTTTCAGAAATCCATCACTCCCTCCGTTTCTCCCCAGGTACACTCTCCTGAGCCTATGCAGGTCGACCAGACCAAGATGGTCAAAACCCGTCAGGACTTACGCCGTGCCGAGGGGAGCTGCTTCTACTGTGGCAGTAAGGAGCACCGGATCCGTACCTGTCCGGAGAGGTCGGGAAACGCCTGTGTCTAGGTTCGCTCAGAGAGGTCGACCTAGACAAGAATAAATCCTCTCCATCTCTGCTGCTGTCAGTCTCAATTATCTGCGGGGAGAATCGTTTTTTCGAACTAGCCCAACTTGACTCTGGAGCGGCCGGGAATCTTATTTCACAGGCCCTGGTAGAAAAATACCGCATTCCCACCAAACCTCTGGCTATACCATTATCTGTCGCTGCTGTGGATGGGGGCCTCTTACCACGTCCCATCCAACTCATCACCGAATCCGTAACTCTGCAGGTGGGAATGCTGCATTCTGAGAGCATCTCTTTTCATGTTCTGCCTGGACTCTCTCACGCCCTCTTACTAGGTCTACCTTGGCTCCAGAGACATGCACCCGTGCTTGACTGGCAGACCGGAGAAGTCTTTCGCTGGGGACAGGACTGTCATAAGACTTGTTTGGTTCCTGTTCATCCCGCCCGTCCTTCTCCTACCCCAACTAATCTACCTGGACTTCCGATTCCCTATTGGTCATTTGCTGATGTCTTTAATAAAAAGGAGGCAGAGACATTACCCCCTCATAGACCATACGACTGTCCTATCGACCTGTTACCCGGTGCTACGCCTCCCCGTGGGCGTATTTACCCATTGTCCGCTGCGGAGACCCGGTCGATGTCCGAATATATTGAGGAGAATTTGGCCAGGGGATTCATCCGGAAATCCACCTCCCCGGCGGGAGCAGGCTTCTCTTTCGTAAAAAAGAAGGACGGCTCTCTCCGTCCCTGCATAGACTATAGAGGCCTTAACCAGATCACGGTGAAGAATAAGTACCCCCTTCCGCTCATTCCAGAATTATTTGATCGTCTGAGGGGGGCTAGAATCTTCACCAAACTGGACCTCCGTGGGGCGTACAACCTGGTCCGTATCCGTCAAGGGGATGAATGGAAGACTGCATTCAACACCCGGGACGGCCACTATGAATATCTGGTAATGCCCTTTGGTCTCTGTAACGCTCCTGCCGTCTTTCAAGAGTTGGTCAATGACATCTTCCGGGACCTTCTCTACTCCTGCGTAGTGGTGTACCTGGACGACATCTTGGTCTTCTCTCCGGATCTCCAGACTCACCGGATAGACGTTCGTCAGGTCCTGCTCAGGCTCAGGCAGAATCACCTCTTCGCTAAATATGAGAAGTGCCTCTTTGAGCAGACCTCGCTTCCGTTTTTGGGCTACATTATTTCTCAGACCGGCCTACGAATGGATCCAGAGAAACTGTCTGCCATCGAGAAATGGCCCCGACCGGAGGGGTTGAAGGCCATTCAGCGGTTCCTGGGCTTTGCCAACTACTACCGCCTCTTCATACCGCACTTCTCTTCCCGGACTGCCCCAATTTCCGCGCTCACCCGTAAGGGCACTAATCCCAGAGAGTGGCCGCCCGAAGCAGAGGAGGCCTTTCTTTCCTTAAAACAGGCCTTCTCTTCCTCCCCGGTGCTGCATCGTCCACATGGCAACAAGCAGTTCTTCCTGGAGGTTGACGCCTCCTCCTCTGGAGCCGGAGCGGTACTTACCCAAAAATCATCTTCCGGGAGAATGATAACTTGTGGCTTCTTCTCCAAACTCTTTTCCTCTTCTGAGCGCAACTATTCCATTGGAGATCGAGAGTTATTGGCCATCAAGCTGGCATTGGAGGAGTGGCGTTACCTGCTCGAAGGGGCTCTTCACCCGGTAATAATTTGCACTGACCACAAGAACTTGGCTTACCTCCAGCATGCCCAGAGACTTAACCCGCGCCAAGCTCGGTGGTCCTTGTTTTTTGCTCGCTTTGATTTTATTCTTCATTTTCGCCCGGCTGACAAAAACATCAAGGCGGACGCCTTATCCCGATCCTTTCTGGTGTCTGATCTCGAGGAGGAACCGAAACACATCATCGATCCCGCCAGAGTAATGCAGGTGGCTCCCGTGAGTCTAAATCGTCTCCCTCCCGGTAAGACGTTCGTATCAGTACCTGATCGGGAGAAGATCCTACACTGGGGTCACTCGTCTAAACTAGCTGGCCACGCCGGTCAGAAAAAGACCCTCCAGCTTATTACCCGGCACTACTGGTGGCCTACCCTGCACAAGGACGTAATAGACTTTGTTTCTGCCTGTGTGTCCTGCGCCCGCAACAAGGTTCCGACACATCTGCCAGCTGGTCGCCTCCTTCCGCTCCCAGTACCTGCTGCCCCCTGGCAGCATATAGCAATGGACTTTATAACTGATCTCCCCGTCTCTGCCGGTTGTACGGTCATTTGGGTGGTCGCTGACCGCTTTTCCAAGATGGCTCATTTCGTTCCCCTGCCAGGCCTCCCGTCTGCACCCAAGCTGGCTAAAGACTTTATCCGCCACATCTTCCGTCTTCATGGCCTGCCCCTCCACATCGTGTCGGATCGTGGGGTACCGTTCACCTCACGCTTCTGGAGAGCCACTTGTAAACTGCTAGACGTCACCCTGGACTTCTCCTCCGCTTACCACCCACAGTCTAATGGTCAAGTGGAGCGGATCAATCAGAACCTGACCAGTTACCTCCGGCACTTTGTTAATGCCCACCATTCAGACTGGGTGGATCTCCTGCCATGGGCCGAATTTTCTTACAACAATCACGAGAGCGAATCTTCCTCCAAATCCCCGTTTTTTGTTGTCTTCGGTCAGCATCCTCGGATCCCATTTCCCGTCTCCACCTCGGTGGACAATCCGGCTGCGGAATCTCTTGTTAACAAATTTTCCTCCATATGGGAGAGTACCCGATCCGCACTCCTTCTGTCATCCGAGCGTATGAAAAGACATGCTGACAAAAAACGTCTGGATCCTCCTCAATTCCGTCCAGGGGATAAGGTCTGGCTCTCGTCCAAGTATGTCCGGCTCAAGATTCCTTCCTATAAGTTAGGGCCTCGGTTCATCGGTCCTCTGGAGGTCATCAGTCAGATCAACCCGGTGGCCTATAAATTGAAACTCCCGGCCAACTTGCGGATCCCTAACTCCTTCCATGTATCTCTCCTCAAACCTGTGGTACTTAACTCTTTTTCCAAGTCTACAGGTACGCCTCCTGCTCCGGTTTCCGCTGAAAACGAATTTGAGGTAGAGAACATTCTGGCCACCAAAAGGGTAAGAGGGAAGACCCTTTTTCTAGTAGATTGGAAGGGGTTTGGTCCTGAAGAGAGAACGTGGGAGCCCCGGGAGAACATCCATGCCCCTCTCATCCTAGCTAAATTTCTCTCTGGCCTAAAAAAGGGGGGGCCTAAAGGGGGGGGGTACTGTAGCGCCGGCGTCCCTGCCCTCTGCTAGGCAGGGACGCTGTTCCCCTCACCCCTCTGCTCCGAGCCCGGCGTCCTCCTCTCGCTCTGCTGGCAGCGCGCGCTCCTTCCCGGCCACTGTGTTTAGGGCGCGCGCGCTCCCTCCCTCTTAAAGGGGCCGCGCGCGCCGTCCTAAGGAGTCCCTGGCCAATGGCCGGAGGACTTCACCATATATAAGGCACCTCCTCCAAAATGGAGGTGCCCGAGCAATGTTGTTGCACTGTTCACTACTCTGCTTCAGCCCTCAGGTCCTGTTGCCAGTTACCAGCCAGTTACCTGCCAGAATCCTGCCAGTTTGCTGTCTGTTTCCTGCCTGACATTCCTCCTACCTGCTTGCTAGCCTGAGGTCCGACGGTCTGCCTTCCTTCTCCTGTCAGTCTGTCTATGGACCAGCTTGCCCGCTCACCTGGGAGCGCACATCTGCTACCTGCCTGCTAGCCTACCTGGAGGCTCCGCCGTCACGTGCTGTGACCACCTGCCATTCCAGAGACTCCTGCCCGCTCACCTGGGAGCGCACACCTGCTACCTGCCTGCTAGCCTACCTGGAGGCTCCGCCGTCACGTGCTGTGACCACCTGCCATTCCAGAGACTCCTGCCCGCTCACCTGGGAGCGCACACCTGTTACCTGCCTGCTAGCCTACCTGGAGGCTCCGCCGTCACGTGCTGTGACCACCTGCCATTCCAGAGACTCTCGCTTGTTCACCTGGGAGCACACATCTACCATCTGCCTGCTAGCCTACCTGGAGGCTCTGCCATCACAGGTCGTACCTACCCTTTACCCAGAGACTGCCCCGGTCACTTGCCGTGACCTCCTGCCCGTTCATCCAGAGACTGCGCCGGTCACTTGCCGTGACCTCCTGCCCGTTCATCCAGAGACTGCCCCGGTCACTTGCCGTGACCTCCTGCCCGTTCATCCAGAGACTGCCCCGGTCACTTGCCGTGAGCTCCAGCCCGTTCACTCAGAGACTGTCCCGGTCACCTGCTGTGACTGCCTGCCCATCTTCCCTGGTCGCCACCCGCTCCCTTACAAGGACCGCCCCCTTGTATAGTAGCTCAGAGGTTCCGCCTCCCAGACCCGTTACAAAATGTACCAAAAAATATCCGAGGAAGCTTTTAAAAGATACTCAAACCAATGACAAAGGTTATCCTTTCTTTGTACAGGCGCAGAGCACCAGAGAATGGTGGATGCACGACGATTATAAAAACCCGTAGAGGAACACAGGAAATATTGGTGGACAATAGCTGGGTGGTCCCATATTCTCCACTCTTATCAAAAAATTTTAATTTTCATTTAAATGTAGAGTTCTGTAATACGGTACAGGCGATAAAATATATTTGTAAATATATTAATAAGGGTAGCGACAAGGCTATTTTTAACATCCGCCAGATAGGGAATGTTAACATTGACCCAAGAGATGAGGTGCAGACCTTTAGAAACGGCCGATATGTTAGTAGTAACGAAGCAACGTGGCGGATCTTAGGTCTGCCTCTGCACGATAGACACCCAACCGTCACTCATCTCGTGATTCATTTACCCAATGGCGAGAGGGTTTACTTTATGGAAAATAATTTTAGAGAGAGATTAGAAGCACCACCTAAAACTACACTAACTGCATTTTTCCTGTTGTGCCAAAGTGATACGTTTGCAAAAACATTACTTTACATTGACGTGCCTCGCTACTATACTTGGAATGTGGCTCGGAAGCAATGAAAACGTCGTTTACAAGGAACACCTGTCGATGGCTGGCCAGGTGTGAAGGCAGGAGACGCTCTAGGTCGCATTTACACGGTGCACGTTAGCAATTTTGAATGTTATTGCTTGCGTATGCTGCTGAATGTAATAAGGGGTCCAACCAACTTCTCGGATTTAAAAACATTTGAAGGTCAAGAACTTGCAACTTTTCGGCAGGTGTGTGAGAAGATGGGGTTGTTGGAAGATGATAACCACTAGGATACCACCTTAGAAGAGGCCGTGCTATGTCGCTCCCCGGCGCAAATAAGAGAGCTGTTTGTCATATTGATATGCACTTGCGGTTTATCCAATCCTCTACAACTCTGGCACAAGTATAAAACTGCGTTATCAGAGGATATCATGCACAGATTTGAAAGAATGGATCACGTTAACGATGATCTCTGTTTCAATGAGGCGTTGGGGCTTATCGAGGACAAAATATTAATAATTTCTGGAAAGAAATTGTCCGATTTTAGTCTACCCTCACCGCGGCGTAGAGGAGAGCTGTCGAACGAGTTGATAAAAGAGCTAAGCTATGATACCAACCAGTTAGACGCTCACGTTTGCGAAACTGAGCCACGTTTGCTACCTGATCAAAGAGAGATTTATCACAAAATAGTAGGACGAGTTGAGAATGGTGAAGGCGGACTTTTTTTCCTTGATGCCCCGGGTGGTACAGGAAATACTTTCTTGCTTAATTTACTTTTAGCAAAAATTCGTAGCGGTCATAACGTTGCATTAGCTGTGGCTTCCTCTGGAATTGCTGCAACATTGCTAAGCGGTGGACGGATGGCACATTCAGTCTTTAAATTACCTCTTAATCTGGTGAACGAAGAAACCCCATCGTGTAATATCAGCAAGAGCAGCTCCCGTGGCCTCCTGTTGCAACAGTGCAAACTAATCGTGTGGGACGAGTGCACAATGTCACACAAACGCGCCATCGAAGCTCTTGATCGTTGTCTACAAGACTTACACAGTAAACAAACAATAATGGGTGGTGTGGTTGTTTTATTGGCTAGGGACTTTAGGCAAACTTTGCCTGTCATCGAGCGAGGCACTGCAGCAGACGAAATTAACGCATGTCTGAAATCCTCATATTTATGGACCAAAGTTGAAAAGCTGCACCTCACCACCAACATGCGTGTCCAGTTATTCAGTGATCTAGAGTCGGGCGCGTACGCTGAGAAACTGCTCGAGATCGGTGAAGGTCGAATCGAAACTGACGAAGAAGGTATGGTTCTATTCACTAACCAATTTTGTCATGTTGTGGATTCGGAAGACGCACTTATTGCTCAAGTTTTTCCAAATTTGCAACAAAACATCCACGATGAAAATTGGCTATGTGAAAGAACTATACTAGCACCAAGAAATGAAACAGTTGCGAAAATCAATAAAATTATCTTGGACCAAGTAACCAGCGATGCAACAACCTACAACTCCATCGACACAGTCATGTCATCTGAAGACTGTACGAGCTACCCCGTCGACTATCTTAACTCTTTGGAGCTATCCGGGGTCCCATCTCATAAGCTCGAATTAAAGGTCGGTATACCCATTTTTTTAATGCGCAACTTGGACGCCCCGAGATTACGTAATGGCACTAGATTGCGAGTCACTGAACTAGGCAGGCACATTGTAAAGGCCACAATTTTAACTGGAGAAGCTAAGGGTGAAAATATTCTTATACCACGCATCCCAATAATACCCAATAACTTACCCTTTAATTTCAAACGTTTGCAGTTCCCACTTAAAGTTGCATTTTCAATGACCATCAATAAATCGCAAGGGCAAACTTTGAAGGTAGCGGGGATACATTTAGGCACGCCCTGTTTTTCCCACGGTCAGCTATACGTAGCTTGCTCACGTGTTTCTAAATCGCAAAATCTACATATTTTCGCTGAACGAAAAAAATCAAATAACATAGTTTACAGGAGTATATTGCAGTAAAAACACATAGATAAATTACCTGCAGATGTCCATTATTCCAATTACATACTAATTCTTTACTAACACGAACAATATTAAACGCAAGTAACTTCAGTCCGTCCTGTTTATTAATCAGTGTTTAGTAATCCGTTTGTGATGAAATTTGATATGGATAATTTCAAGCCTGGGGAAGGACATAGGGCTACTTTTTATAAACACACCATACAGGCGAAGATAATATAAAACTGTAAACCTGATTGACTGACACACCTAGCGGTCAACGCACAGCCGAAACCACTGAACTTAGCATCTTGAAATTTGCAGATAGGTTCTATTATAGCTTAAATGAGCACTAAGAAAGGAATTTTGATAATTCCACCCTCAAGAGTTTCCCTCTTCATATTATAGGGGTTCAAAGATTGCATGGAATCCGTCAGTTTTGAAGTTAGACATCTGAAATTTTGGATGTACGAGTAACTAAATAAAATTATTTTTTTTTACTCTTAAGATTATTTATTTTTACTATTAAGATTATTTTTTTTTACTATTAAAATGATCTGTCATGAAACTTAATGTGGCAGACCAAATTAAGCTAGTGTTTTAATATTTTAATAAAGGCTGTGGCCAATCTTTTATCCACCAAGTCAATGTGTCAAGCAGTGTTTGTTATGCGCTGTTTAGGTAGAGAGTTAGATTAATGTGTAATGCCTTTGCAATGTATCTGTAAAAATCGAAAGCTATGCTATGGCTCTGTATGGCATCTGATTTTTTTTACGCACCCAGACTTGAATGTGCGAGTCTCATCTGATTTATAGAAGAAACCAGAGCACGCTGCACTATTTTTCTCACACAAATTCAGTGAAAAAAAAATGTCTCATCTGCACTGTGTCACTGAATAACAATGGTCCGAGTGTGGTTTGTTATTTCAACAGACAGCACCCGGACCAAAAATACAATCCTGTGAATGAGCCCCAATCCTGGCTAGAAATCAGACATGAATTGCAGCAGCTGCTTACTGATGGTCTCCTGGCCAATCTCCTGCCAGCTTCCAGGATTTAAACCACAGAGAGGAAGCAGTCAGCAGATTGTGTGCTGTGATGAGGGCCTTTATGAGAGGGTGTAAAGATGGCAGCTGTGATGACCAGGGTAAGTGGAAGGGCTCTGGCGGGTGCAAGGGTTAAGTTACTTGCATGTTGTCTGGTTATAGGTAAATTCCACTTTTACATTGTGCTGCTGTTTTATGAGATTTGCATTGCTGGGTTCTTCATGGTTTATGTGGAGGCATGTCATTGTATGATTTTCCAATTTTCTTTTTTTTGTCTTATTGCTGAAACTAGAACTTGGCTTCTTCACTCTTTTTAGGCCATTTAAAAAAAAAAAACCCTTGTTGCTTACTGAAATTCCTGCTGTGACTTTGCTGCTTGCCCACAGGACTGAGTACTGGGCTAGCTGAGGCCTAACCCTGACAGCACATGTAACTCCTTTAGTGATATGGGTTAGGATTAGTGATGAGCGAGCACAAAAATGCTCGGGTCGAGCAAATTGGAATACTCAGGTGCTCGACCCGAGCAACGAGCCCAATGTAAGTCTATGGGAAACTCAAACATTTTTCAGGCGGCTCCCCCCGGCGGTCTGCAGAGGGCCTAAAAATTGCCCAAATCGATGGGAACAGTGCTCAAATGACATGGGGAAGACCCCTGGAAGCATTTCTGACTCCCAGGTCACTGGTGTCTACAACGCTGTCAGAGAATTACACCACTTTTACGGACTCACAATAAAACATACAAAAACAAAACCAAAATGGATTTTCCTGGGAAATATATTAAGGAACATCCTTTCCAGGGTAATGATTGTATATAAGGCAAAATAAATAACAAAAAATACTCCTCCACACCTTGGGCTATGTTCACACGTAGCGTTTTTGATGCGTTTTTGCATTTTAGCATTGCTTTCAACAAAGACAAATGCATTCACTGGGAAATGTAATTTTAACATTTTACAACCTTATCTGGCCATGTGGTGTATGACACATCATCAGACACATGCATACAGTGCTGAAAAGACATGGGAACAGCATGGGGAAGACCTCTGGAAGCATTTCTGACTCCCAGGTCACTGCCTAAAAGTGTGGCCATCATAAGTGATCCTTGGCACATGCGAAGATGCCTCCCGCCATGCACCTGTCGTTGCAGACTTGCAACAATCACTGTCCACGTCCTTGTCCCAGTGCAGCGTTCAGTTGTCCCTACCCCATTCCTTGGAATGCAAGCGCAAGTATGCAGCCACCCACCCACCCACAGGCTGCAATACTATACTGCCAAATTTTTCACAGCTGCTTGCACTTGAAAATGTGGCCTTTTAGGCTCGTGGAGGCGGAAGCTTTTGATAACCTCATGCAGGAGGCGGCTGGGTGTCCATACTCCTCTCCCCAGCCGCCACTGTTTCTCCCGGTGTCGTCTCCTCCTTCCACAAGCACGGTTACCACAACATTACCCGTGCCCTCCCCAGTGCACTTACTGAGAAGGACCGCCTAACCACAAACACGTGGACAGGTGAATGTGGCCAGGGAAGGTACGGAGCCAGTCCACAGCTTTTTCTGCTGAGTTGTATTTCACCACAGCCATATTCTTTAGCTTGGTGAAAGGACTTGGGAAACCATATCTACCCAGCTGTCATTTCTCCCAAGAAGTCCTCTAAAGCTGCTTTCACTTGAAATGTGGCCTTTTAGGCTCGTGAAGGCGGAAGCTTTTCATAACCTCATGCCAGCAGCGGCCGGGTGTCCAAATTCGGTCCCCAGCCGCCACTGTTTCTCCCGGGGTCGTCTCCGTCTTCCACAAGCACGGGTCCCACAACATTACCCGTGCCCTCCCCAGTGCACTTACTGGGAAGGACCGCCTAACCACAAACACGTGGACAGGTGAATGTGGCCAGGGACAGTACAGAGCCAGTCCACAGCTTTTTTTGCTGAGAGCTGTATTTAGCTCGGTGAAAGGACTGGCATAGAGGGAAATCGAATTTAAAGACACATAGAGCAGGGCCACAATAAAGACAAATTCCCATAAGAAAAGAGAGAGTTTGCTATACAGTTATAGGGTATGCAGTGAGTCCAACGGCTGACCAATTTTAGGAAAAACCCCACTAAGAATTTAAAGACACATGGAGCAGGGCCACAGTAACAAGGTACGACATGTTCCCATTAGAAAGGAGAGGGTCTGCTATACAGTTATAGGGTATACAGTGAGTCCAACGGCTGACCAATTTTAGGAAAAACCCCACTAAGAATTTAAAGACACACGGAGCAGGGCCATAGTAACGACAAATTCCCATTAGAAAAGAGAGAGTCTCCCATAGTGTTGGCCTATGCAGTGAATGCAAGGGCTGCCAAAAATTTGGAGGCACTTCAATGCCCCTTGGAAGAGACGTGGAGGAGGGCCTCATAAAAAAAAAATGTTTCCATTAGAAAGGAGCGGGCCTCCTATACTTGTAATGCCCATGCACTAAGTGTATGGGCTGACAAACATTTACCCCTGGGGGGTATACATGAACATACTGTATAAAAAATTTTTTCAACGGGCATCATAAACACCCTCTAAGAAAATTATGTGGGTGTTGCATCACGGACCACGGTCACCATGGAGATATGGTGGTGGAGGATGAGGAGAAGGAGGAGGAAAAGAACAAATAGCCAAAATCAGGAAGCGTATACCCATGTGTGGGTGTGAAAAGGTGCATGGGAATACACCTCCCAAGAAAAGACACTGGATTTGAGTTTCTTATGCTGCTATCATTCGGTGTTGTTGAGAAGCCTGGCCCAATCCAGCCCTTGTTCATTTTTATAAGAGTCAGCCTGTCAGCATTTTCAGTTGACAGGCAGATAATTGATTTTTGGGCCTTCTGTGTAACTGCCAGGTACCACTGACCTAGATGCTGTACCGAAATCTCGCACATCAATCTGCTCATCCCTAGTGTCTAGCAGTGGCTGTCCCTATTGACTACACGTAAACCCTCAGTCATACTGATCATTCTATTATAATGGGAAGTCGGAAAAGATAAGTGTTGGCAGGACAAGTGTCTTGTCAATAGCCAACTCATGTCTATGGCCACCTTAGCATCCGGAAAGCCATTCTCCAACCTACCATAAAAATGGAGGATAGGTAAAGGCTGTTAGAGCCTCAGCTAAACCTCACGTAAAAGAAGTCATGTAACAGTTATTTTAAAATAATAATGTAAATAAAACACAAGTCCGGATAAATGTCATTTTCCAAAACTTTATTTAGCATTGACTTTTTAATTAAAATCATTAAAGTATAAACTCTATTTTAAATGTAAAAAAAGCTGCAGGGGCAACAGTCTTTCTTCTGAAATTCCTTTGTGGTCAAGTTGTTCTGCTGTCAAAGGCCCTGCTTGTTCTTGGTCTTCCCCATCGTGCAAATTCTGAAGACCAGGATTGCTCCTCGGGGTCAGGCTTTTGTTGACCAGTCATGAGGTCAGAGTGCCATGGAGATATATAGCCTTCAGTTTAGGAAAGCAAGAGGGGAATAAGATGAATGTGATGTACTGACAAGACAGAGCTAAAAAAACAATATGTATGAAATAATATGTGACGTTGCAAGTTGCACAAAAACTGGGCCACAATGACCAAAGTGCAGTAGCATTAAAGAGCTTACAAAATGCATGTTTTAAAGAGAAACTGTCATTTGCCATTAATATGATTTTTTTTTCCAAAACAACTTCAGGGAAACAAAATCATTTAGACCAGGTAAAATATTTCCATATTTATGGCAAGTGACAGATCCTCTTTAAAGAAGAACTCCCGACAAACATATTATCTTGTAAACCTTTCTAGATACAGGGAAGGAAATAATTATTTGATCAATTGCTGTTTTTGTAAGTTTGCCCACTGACAAAGACATGAACAGTCTATAATTTTAAGGGTAGGTTAATTTTAACATTGAGAGATAGAATATCCCCCCAAAAAATCAAGAAAATCACACTGTATAAATTAGATACATTTATTTGCATTTTGCAGTGAGAAATAAGTATTTGATCCCCTACAAACCATTATGAGTTCTGGCTCCTACAGACTAGTTAGACGCTCCTAATCAACTTGTTACCTGCATTAAAGACAGCTGTCTTACATAGTCTCCTGTATAAAAGACTCCTGTCCATAGACTCAATTAATCCGTCAGACTCTAACCTCTACAACATGGACAAGACCAAAGAGCTTTCTAAGGATGTCAGGGACAAGATCATAGACCTGCACAAAGCTGGAATGGGCTAAAAAAACAAAAGTAAGACGCTGGGTAAGAAGAAGACAACTGTTGGTGCAATAGTAAGAAAATGGAAGAAGTACAAAATGACTGTCAATCGACATCGATCTGGGGAACCATGCAAAATCTCACCTCGTGGGGTAGCCTTCATCATGAGGAAGGTGAGAGATCAGCATAAAACTACAGAGGGGGAACTTGTTAATGATCTCAAGGTAGCTGGGACCACAGTCACCAAGAAAACCATTGGTCGGGCGAGTACAGAGTATCTTCAGCATGCTCGGTGATATGTTTGAATCACTCCCATGTGCATGATTTGCGACTGTTTGACAGCTTTAATACATGTGAAGAATGCTTGTTTCTTAAGCATTCCTCACATGTATTAAAACTGTCAAAGAAGCACGCTGAAGATACTTGGTACTCGCCCGAGCATACTCGTCGAAAGGGTTAACTGAACATACTCGCTCATCACAAGTGCAGGCCCATCTGAAGTTCGCCAATGAACAACTGTATGATTCTGTGAGTTATTGGGAGAAGGTGCTGTGGTCAGATGAGACAAAAATTGAGCTCTTTGGTATTAACTCAACTCGCTGTTTTTGGAGGAAGAGAAATGCTGCCTATGACCCAAAGAACACCATCCCCACTGTCAAGCATGGAGGTGGAAACATTATGTTTTGGGGGTGTTTCTTTGCTAAGGGCACAGGACTACTTCACCGCATCAATGGGAGAATGGATGGAGCCATGTACCGTAAAATCCTGAGTGACAACCTCCTTCCCTCCACCAGGACATTAAAAATGGGTCGGGGCAGGGTCTTCCAACAAGACAATGACCCAAAACATACAGCCAAGGCAACAAAGGAGTGGAGGGAGTTGAAACTCCGAGTTGCCAATCGACAGCCTCAAAATCTGAATGATTTAGAGATGATCTGCAAAGAGGAGTGGACCAAAATTCCTCCTGACATGTGCGCAACCCTCATCATCAACTACAAAAAAAGTCTGACTTCTGTGCTTGCCAACAAAGGTTTTGCCACCAAGTATTAAGTGTTGTTTTCCAGAGAAATCAAATACTTATTTCTCACTGCAAAATGCAAATAAATTTGTCTAATTTATACAATGTGATTTTCTTGATTTTTTGGGGGGATATTCTATCTCTCAATGTTAAAATTAACCTACATGCGGCCCGTGTCTCTTTGCCATCAAAACACACGGCCTGGCATCGCGTGCCACCAGAGCACACGGCTCAACTCCCACGTGCCAACAAAACACGTAGCCTGGTTTCCGCTTGTCACCGAAGCATATGACCCAGCATCCGTATGCCACTGAAGCATATGGCCACATAATCGAATGTCACTGAAACATATGGCCCCGTGTCCATGTGCCACCAAAGTACATGGACCAACATCCACATGCCACCGAAGCTCATTGACCGACATCTGCCTGACACCGAAGCACATGGCTAAATGTTTGCAGCACAGTTAAATCCACTGATAGAGAATATAATGTCATGCTATGGGTCATCTATGTACGTATATAAGAATATGACAAGCTATCAAAATATGAAATTATAACCAAACTGTAGATAATAATACAACCGCTAACATACAGTATGTTATCAGAAAATGAATTACTGGAGAGCTTACCCTCCAGGTCACACTCATTGGCAATTGGTCTGCCTCTGATTTTTTTTTCCACCAAAGCACAAGGCCTGACATCCGAGTACAAACGAAGCACACTGCCCAAAGTCCATGTGCTATTGAAGCACAAAGTCCGACGTCCGCGGGCCACCGAAGCACAAAGAACAGCGTCCATGTGCCATAGAAGCACAAGGTCCTCGAGTTTGAGTCCCACTGAAGCACAGGGCTCGGCATCCGGGTGTCACCGAAGCACACGGCCCCACGTCCAGGTACCACCGAAGCACACAATCCCGTGTACGGGTGCCACCGAAGAACACGGCCCGGCATCTGGTTGCCACCAAGGTGCATGGCCCCGCGTACATGTGCCATTGAAGCACAAGGCACCGCGTACGGGTGTTAGAACTCTCCTGTTAGGTTTTTTCTATCTTGCTGGTCACATGACCTTTTTTGCCTATTTAGTCCTGCTCCGCCCTCCTGGCCTTGCTGGACTTCATTGTAATTTCTACTCTTAAGCTAGCTTGGTGCTTAGTTACCTTTCTCAGTCAGTTTTCCTAGGTCTTCGGACCTTTGTTCTATGTTGTGTGTTTGTCTTTTACTGCTACAATTTCTGCTAGGAGGTGTCCAACTTTATCCCAGTCCCTAGTTCTTGTAGGGATCCCTTTCTTGCATCTATAGGTCTTCGTACAGACTAGCGAGGACTTTAGCGGGTCTGATCGCAGGATCAGGTTCCCCGTTACATCGTAGGGATCTAGCTTATTTCTATTGTAGGGACAGATCTCCTTTCTTTCCTTAGTACTTGTAGCAGATCATAACAGTAAGTCCAGCCCAAAATTATCTCTAAGGAAAGACTTCCAGTTTCCATCATGGTGTCGGTTCAGGATTTGGCTCAACGCCTGCAGGGACTCTCTCTGGAGGTGGCCGAGCTCCAACAACACGTGAGTAGCTGTTCTGGAGCACATTTTGTGGAGCCAAAGGTACGTTTGCCTGATTTATTTTTTGGTGATCAACAAGAATTTTTTTCCTTTAAAAATGCTTGTTTGTTGTATTTTCATTTGAGACCCAGATCCTCTGGTGATGAATCACAGCGCATAGGGTTCATAATGTCACTTTTGCGCAAGGAGCCTCAGGGATGGGCCTTTTTTCTCCAACCTAGTGATCCATGCTTTAGATCAGTGGATAGTTTTTTTTCTGCTTTGGGTTTGTTGTATGATGATCCTGATCGTGTCTCATCAGCTGAGACTGAATTGAGACGTTTGAGGCAGGGATCAGGTAATGTGGAAAAATATTGTTCTCACTTCCGTCGGTGGTCTGCCCAGGTGGGGTGGAATGATTCAGCTTTGAAAAGTTTGTTTCTTGCGGGGCTAGGTGATAGGGTTAAGGATTTGCTGATTGCTTATCCCACACCTGGAAACTTGCAGGAGGCAATGCAATTAGCTATACGGGTGGACAGGAGACTGCGTGCAAGGGTTAATGAGAGTAAATCCTCTGCCATGTCAGCTCCGAGTCTTGAGAGGGTCTGTACTGACATTGGAGAGCCGATGGAGATTGGGGCGATGGCACCCCGCTCTCAGGAAAAAGACCGCAGGTATTCTGAAGGTTTGTGCTTTTATTGCGGGAAATCTGACCATTTTATTAAGAACTGTGTGCAACGTATGAACAAAGAAAAAAAAAAGGTCATGTGACCAGCAAGATAGAAAAAACCTAACAGGAGAGTTCTAACAGTACCCCCTCTTCTATGAGGATCCTCCGGATCCCCTAGGCCCAGGCTTATCAGGAAACCTCTTGTGAAATGCTCTGACAAGTCTGGAAGCAGAAACATCATCCGCCCTCACCCATGAGTTATCCTCGGGTCCGAAACCCTTCCAAGCGACGAGATACTGCAAACTCCCTCTATACCGTCTAGAATTTAGGATGCGGGAAATTTCGTATTCCCCGTCCTCCACCACCGGAGGAACAGTGGCAGAGGCGTCACCATCCGACACACAAGCTCTTTTCAACAGAGAAACATGAAACACCGGATTAATCTTCCAGGAGGTAGGAACCTCCAACCTAACAGCAGATTGGTTAACTACCTGAAGCACCTTAAAGGGCCCTACAAACTTGGGACCCAATTTTTTAGAAGGAATCCTCAACCGCAGATTCTTAGAGGACAACCAAACCATGTCACCAATAGCAAACAAAACCTCTTGCCGTTTCCTATCAAAGTACCTCTTAGATTTTTTGTTAGCCTCCTGAAGATTACCACGCACATCCGTCCAAACTCTCTCCAAATCACCGGAAAAACTCTCCTCCTCAGGCACAGCCGATACCAATTTGGAGAATGACCCAAAAGACGGATGTCTCCCAGAACAACAAAAAAAGGCGAACAACCATACATCCTCTTCTGCTGGTTGTTCGTCTTTTTTTTGTTGTATTAAAACTGTCAAACAAGCACGCTGAAGATACTTGGTACTCGCCCGAGCATACTCGTCGAAAGGGTTAACTGAACATGCTCGCTCATCACAAGTGCAGGCCCATCTGAAGTTTGTCAATGAACAACTGTATGATTCTGTGAGTTATTGGGAGAAGGTGCTGTGGTCAGATGAGACAAAAATTGAGCTCTTTGGCATTAACTCAACTCGCTGTTTTTGGAGGAAGAGAAATGCTGCCTATGACCCAAAGAACACCATCCCCACTGTCAAGCATGGAGGTGGAAACATTATGTTTTGGGGGTGTTTCTTTGCTAAGGGCACAGGACTACTTCACCGCATCAATGGGAGAATGGATGGAGCCATGCACCGTAAAATCCTGAGTGACAACCTCCTTCCCTCCACCAGGACATTAAAAATGGGTCGGAGCAGGGTCTTCCAGCAAGACAATGACCCAAAACATACAGCAAAGGCAACAAAGGAGTGGAGGTAGTTGAAACTCCGAGTTGCCAATCGACAGCCTCAAAATCTGAATGATTTAGAGATGATCTGCAAAGAGGAGTGGACCAAAATTCCTCCTGACATGTGCGCAACCCTCATCATCAACTACGAAAAAAGTCTGACTTCTGTGCTTGCCAACAAAGGTTTTGCCACCAAGTATTAAGTGTTGTTTTCCAGAGGAATCAAATACTTATTTCTCACTGCAAAATGCAAATACATTTATCTAATATATACAATGTGATTTTCTTGATTTTTTGGGGGGATATTCTATCTCTCAATGTTAAAATTAACCTACCCTTAAAATTATAGACTGTTCATGTCTTTGTCAGTGGGCAAACGTACAAAAACAGCAAGGGATCAAATAATTACTTCCTTCACTGTATGTATGCTATGTAGTATTATCGTGTTACAATACTTACTGATCACCTTCTACCCCAGTTTTCAGTGCCGCCTAGGTTCATTAAAAGCTGTTAGAATTTTTCTGCGCACCGCCAAATCTTTGTTCAATTAGTCCATAACCCCAATTTTATGAAACCTTTTCTTCATCCCAATTGAGCTTAATGGCATATGGCTGAAAGAGATCTTCCCCATCAGAATCACCCTACATATAAACTTCAGGGAATCCAACAATGGCTAAAAATTTCTGACCATCACATCACACCGCATTCACCTTTCCATCTTCCGGTAATCAACTTGACAGCCGGCAGCCTACACTGCCCTTTTAGCGAGTCCACTTGTATTCCTATATAGGACAGTCTTGAAAATGGAAAATATTTTTTTCGTGAATTCCATTAATAATTTCTCCTCTGCTTCCTCACTACCTGTCTAAGTCTGTCTTCGCTGCCAAGACTTAGGTTAAAAAAAACAAAAAACATCCACGTACTCTCCTTCCCTGATGCTCTTACTACAAATGTATAAGTGGATGACAATGAACATACCCTGCGCTGTGACTAGTATCTCACTGTTCTGAGCTTTCAGCCATGTAGTGATCACCTCTTTCTTATAACACTTCTCAGCTTTCAAACACAACATATTTCCTTCCTTACTGCATGCATCTTCATCTGACAATACAGCCCCATCCAATGAATTAGAATAAGACTTACTTGGCTACTGCGGTGCTGCTTGGATTGTGTCCTTGCTGTGACTTGCTCTTGTTTGGCCACTGTTTGCTGCGTGAGACCTCCATGCCCCGGCCACCTCTTATCGTCTAGTGTCCACATCTTGTTGCACCTTGTCGCTGCTTCGATCTCTGCAACAACAGACACTGTGCGAGTATGCGTTCACATGTGATTTCACTGAGGACGCAACAAATTCCTGCCCACGCCAATTACTCCCTGTACGTGGCCTGTGCTGTGAGTACTTACCTAATCCTGGATGCTGTCCATGCTTCCCAACCTAAATTTGTCCTGGCCTCTGTTCCTCACATCTCCTAGTTCTGAGTCCATGATCTGCTCCTGCTATATACTGGTTATGTCCAAGGCCTATTTCTAGTTATAGCTTGTGGTCATGAACCTGATCCCGGCTGTGTCCCTGGTGCCATGATCCTGGATGCAGCTCTTTGCTGTGTCCTAGTTATCCGTCACTCTGCTTACAGCTCCACATCTGGTACTTAAAGGGGTTTTCCAATGAACAAAAGTTCATTTTAATCAATACATCTTGGAATAATAATAATTTCCACAATTGGATGTGTTTAAATAAAATGTTCCTGTGCTAAGATAATCTTATAATGTGCCCCTGCTGTATATGGTGTAATGACCCGACTTCTGTGTGCCACTGAAGCACATGGCCCGAACAGATGCCACAGAAGCACATGGTCTGATGTCCACATGCTGCTGAAAACACACAGCCTGGCATCTGCGTGCCACCAGAGCACACAGCTCAACTTCCACGTGCCAACAAAGCACGTAGCCCGGTTTCCGCTTGTCATCGAAGCATATGACCCAGCATCCGTATGCCACTGAAGCATATGGCCACGTAATCGAATGTCACTGAAACACACGGCCCCGTGTCCATGTGACACCAAAGTACACGGACCAACATCCACGTGCCACCGAAGCACATTGACCGACATCTGCCTGACACCGAAGCACATGGCTAAATGTTTGCAGCACAGGTAATGGATGAATAAAAAAAAGGGAAAAGGAGAAAAGAAAGGGGGGCGCAGATCTAAGTGTAATATTTTAACAATATCGAATTAGAATTAAAAATTGCTCTCACCTTTGTGGTGTCTTGTTATCCAGCATGTATCCCTGTCTTTAGGGAGTGGAGTAGTTGTCTGGATCTGCTGGCCTGCAGCTCAAAAACAGGTAAAACGAGCTCCTTTGCAGGAGACTCGTCAGAAAGTGCAAGAAAAAGTTTCCAGTTTGTCAGGGAGCGCTTCCAGGTGATTCATTACTTACTCCAAATCTTTCAGGAATAATCCAGTTTATTTTTATATAAACAACGCGTTTCGGCTATACATAACATTAGCCTTCATCAGGTAAAATGAAGGCTAATGTTATGTATAGCCGAAACGCGTTGTTTATATAAAAATAAACTGGATTATTCCTGAAAGATTTGGAGTAAGTAATGAATCACCTGGAAGCGCTCCCTGACAAACTGGAAACTTTTTCTTGCAGCACAGGTAAAGAATATAATGCCATGCTATGGGTCATCTATGTAAGCATATAAGAATATGACAAGCTATCAAAATATGAAATTACAACCAAACTATAGATAATAATACAACCACTAACATACAGCATGTTATCTGAAAATGTTTTACTGGAGAGTTTACCCTCCAGGTCACACTCATTGGCAATTGGTCTGCCTCTGTTTTTCTTTTCCACCAAAGCACAAGACCTGACATCCGGGTACAAACGAAGCACACTGCCCAAAGTCCATGTGCTATCGAAGCACAAAGTCCGACGTCCGCGGGCCACCGAAGCACAAAGAACAGCGTCCACGTGCCACAGAAGCATAAGGTCCTCGAGTTTGAGTCCCACTGAAGCAAAGGGCTCGGCATCCGGGTGCCACCGACGCACACGGCCCCACGTCCGGGTGCCACCAAAGCACACAATCCCGTGTACGGGTGCCACCGAAGAACACGGGCCCGGCATCCGGTTGCCACCAAGGCGCACGGCCCTGCGTACATATGCCATTGAAGCACAAGGCACCGCGTACGGGTGCCCCGACACACACGGTCCCGCTTACAGGTGCCATTGAAGCACATATCCCGGCATCTGGTGTCACCGAAGCACACGGCCCAGCGTAAGGGTGCCATTAAAGCACATGGCCCTGCTTCGGGGTGCCACCAAAGCACACGGCCCCACCTCACGGTGCCAAGGAAGCACACGGCCTCGCGTCTGGGTGCCACTTAAGCACACGGCCTCCCTGTACGGGTGCTACCGAAGCACACAGACCCGTGTCTGTGCCCCGACACACACGGTCCCGCTTACAGGTGCCATTGAAGCACATATCCCGGCATCTGGGTGTCACCGAAGCACACGGCCCAGCGTATGGGTGCCATTAAAGCACATGGCCCTGCTTCGGGGTGCCACCGAAGCACATGGCCCTGCTTCTCAGTGCTATGGAAGCACAAAGACCAGCGTCCGGGTATCACCAAAGAACACGACTCCACGTACGAGTGCCCCTGAAGCACATGGCCCCTTGTCTAGGTGCCACCGAAGCACACAGACCCACATTCGGGTGCAACCGAATCACACGGCCCCACGTACTAGTGCCACCGACGCACGCAGACATGTGTGTGGGTGCCACCGAAGCACACAGATCCACATCCATGTGCCATAGAAGCACATGGCCCTGCGTCCGGGTGCCACCGAAGCACATGGCCCCGCTTTTCGGTGCTACTGAATCACAAAGACCGGCATCCGGGTACCTCCGAAGCACACTGCTCCATGTACGAGTGCCCATGAAGAACATGGTCTCGTGTCTGGGTGCCACTGAAGCACACAGACCCGCATCCGAGTGCCACCGTAGCACTCTGCCCCGCGTCCGTGTGCCACAGAAGCACATGACCCCTCGTCCAGGTGCCACCGAAGCACACAAACCCGCATCCAGGTGCCACCGAAGCACACGGCCTACTCTTTACGGGTGCTACCGAAGAACACTGCCCCACGTACGAGTGCCACAGAAGCACATGGACCTGGGTCCGTGTGCCACCGTAGCACATGGCCCCGCTTCTCAGTGCTACTGAAGCACTAAGATCGGCGTCTGGGTACCATTGAAGCACACGGCTCCATGTACGAGTGACCGTGAAGCACAAGGCCTCGAGTCTGGGTGTCACCGAAGCACTCTGCCCCACGTCCGGGTGCCACCAAAGCACATGGCCGCGCATCTAGGTGCCACCTAAGCACGCAGACCCGCATCCGTGTGCCACCAAAGCACATGGCCCCTTGTCTAGGTGCCACAGAAGCACACAGATCTGCATTCGGGTGCAACTGAAGCACACAGCCCCACATACGATTGCCACCGAAACACACCCGCGTCCGTGTGCCCCTGAAGCATACAGACCCGCGTCCGTGTGCCACCGAAGAATACAGACCCGTGTCCGTGTGCCACCGAAGCACTCTGCCCCGCGTCTGGGTGCCACCGAAGCACATGGCCCATGTCTAGGTGCCACCGAAGCATACAGACCCCCATCTCGGTGCCACCGAAGCACACAGAGCCGCGGTCCGTATGCCACCGAAGCACATGGCCCCGCATCCGGGTGCCACCGAAGCACATGGTCCTGCGTCTGGGTGCCACAGCACACAAACCCGTGTCCAGGTGCCACCGAAGCACATGGCCTCCCTATGTGGGTGTCACCGAAGCACAAAACCAGTGTCTGGGTGCCACCGAAGCATACACACCCACATCAGGGTGCCACCGAAGCATACGGCCTACCTGTACGGATGCAACAGAAGCACATGGCCCCACATGCGAGTGCCACCGAAGCACACATACCCGTGTCTGGTTGCCACCGAAGCACACAGATCCGCGTCCGGGTGCCAACGAATCACATGGCCCCACTTCTAGGTGCTACCGAAGCACAAAGCTTGGCGTCCAGGTACCACCGAAGAACACGGCTCCACGTACGAGTGTCCCTGAAGCACACGGCCCCACGTCTAAATGCCATCTAAGCACACAGACCCGCGTCCGTGTGCCACCGAAGCATACAGACCGGCGTCTGTGTACCACAGAAGCACACAGACCCGTGTCTGGGTGCCACCGAAGCACACAGACCAGCGTCCGGGTGCCACCGAAGCACATAGCCCCACTTCTCAGTGCTACTGAAGCACAAAGACCGGTGTCCAGGTACCACGGAAGCACATGGCTCCGTGTACAAGTGCCCCTGAAGCACAAGGCCTTGTGTCTGGGTGCAACCAAAGCACACAGTCCTGCATCCGTGTGCCACCGAAGTACTCTGCCCCGCGTCCGGGTGCCACTGAAGCACTTGGCCCCATGTCTAGGTACCAGCGAAACACACTTCTCGGTGCTACCGAAGCACAAAGACCGGCGTCCAGGTACCTCCTAAGCTCACGGCTGCACGTACGAGTGCCCCTGAAGCACACGGCCTTGTGTCTGGGTGCCACCGAAGCACACAGACCCGCATTCGTGTGCCACCGTAGCTTTCTCCCCCGCGTCTGTGTGCCACCAAAGCACATGACCCCTTGAACGGGTGCCACTGAAGAACACAGCCCTGCATAAGAGTGCGACCGAAGCACATGACCCCATGTCTAGGCGACACCGAAGCACAGACCCGTGTCTGGGTGCCACCGAAGCACACGGCCCCGCAACCGGGTGCCACCGAAGCACACGGCCCCGTGTCTGGGTGCCACCTAAGCACACAGACCTGCGTCCGTGTGCCACTGAAGCACATGGCCCCTCGTCCGGGTGCCACCGAAGCACATGGACCCGTGTCTAGGTGCCACCGAAGCACACAGACCCGCGTCCGGGTGCCACCGGAGCACATGGCCCTGCCTCTCGGTGCTACCGAAGCACAAAGACCAGCGTCTGGGTACCACCGAAGCACACGGCTCCACGTATGAGTGCCCCTGAAGCATGCAGCCTCGTGTCTGGGTGCCACCGAAGCACACAGATCCGTGTCCGTGTGCCACAATAGCACTCTGCCCCGCGTCCGCGTGCTACCGAAGCAAACGACCCCCTGAACAGGTGCCACTGATGCACAAAGCTCCACATACGAGTGTCACCTAAGCACACGGCCCCGTGTCTGGGTGCCACCAAAGCACACAGACCCGCATCTGGATGCCACCAAAGCACACGGCCCCGCTTCTCGGTGTTACCGAAGCACAAAGACCGGCGTCTCTGTACCATTGAAGAACACGACTCCACGTATGAGAACCACCGAAGCACATGGCCCCTCGTCCGGGTGCCACCGAAGCACATGGACCCGTGTCTAGGTGCCACCGAAGCACACAGACCCGCGTCCGGGTGCCACCGAAGCACATGGACCCGTGTCTAGGTGCCACCGAAGCACACAGACCCGCGTCCGCGTGCCACCGAAGCAAACGACCCCCTGAACAGGTGCCACTGATGCACAAAGCTCCACATACGAGTGTCACCTAAGCACACGGCCCCGTGTCTGGGTGCCACCAAAGCACACAGACCCGCATCTGGATGCCACCAAAGCACACGGCCCCGCTTCTCGGTGTTACCGAAGCACAAAGACCGGCGTCTCTGTACCATTGAAGAACACGACTCCACGTATGAGAACCACCGAAGCACATGGCCCCTCGTCCGGGTGCCACCGAAGCACATGGACCCGTGTCTAGGTGCCAACGAAGCACACAGACCCGCGTCCGGGTGCCACCGGAGCACATGGCCCTGCCTCTCGGTGCTACCGAAGCACAAACACTGGCGTCCGGGTACCACCGAAGCACACGGCTCCAATTATGAGTGCCCCTGAAGCACACGGCCTCGTGTCTGGGTGCCACCGAAGCACACAGACCCATGACCATGTGCCACCGAAGCACTCTGCCATGCGTCCAGGTGCCACCGAAGCACATGGGCCCATCTCTAGGTGCCATCATAGCACACATACCCGTGTCTGGGTGCCACTGAAGCACACAGACTAACGTCCATGTGCTACCGAAGCACATGGCCCCACGTCCGGTTTCCACCGAAGCACATGGCCCCGCTTCTCGGAGCTACCGAAGCACAAAGACCGGTGTCCGGGTACCTCCGAAGTACACTGCTCCACGTACAAGTGCCCCTGAAGCACACGGCCTCGTGTCTGGGTGCCATCGAAGCACACGGCCCCACATACGAGTGCCACCGAAGCACACGGCCTCGTGTCTGGGTGCCACCGAAGCACACAGACCCATGTCCGTGTGCCACCGAAGCACTCTGCCCCGTGTCAGGGTGCCACCGAAGTACATGGCCAATGTCTAGGTGCCACCGAAGCACACAGACCCGCGTCCGGGTGCCACCGAAGCACACAGCCCCACATCCGGGTGCCACCAAAGCACACAGCCCACATACGGGTGCAACCGAAGCACACAGACCCGCGTCCGGGTGCCACTGAAGCACAAGGCCCCACGTCCGGGTGCAGCCAAAGCACACGGCCCCGCGTCTAGTTGCCACCGAAGCACTCTGCCACGCGTCCATGTGGCACCGAAGCACATGGCCCCTTGTCTAGGTGCCACCAAAGCACACAGACCCGCATTTGGGTGCCTCTGAAGCACACGGCCCCGCTTCCGGATGCCATCGAAGCACACAGATCACATACGGGTGCCACCGAAGCACACAGACCGGCGTCCAGGTGCCCCCGAAGCACACGGCCCCACGTACGGGTGCCGACAAAGCACACAGACCCGCGTGTAGGTGCAAACGAAGCACACAGACCCGCGTCCATGTGCCACCGAAGCACTCTGCCCCACGTCCGGGTGCCACCGAAGCACATGGCCCCTTGTCTAGGTGCCACAAAAGCACACAGACCCGCATTCGGATGCCTCTGAAGCACATGGCCCAGCTTCCTGAACGGGTGCCACTGAAGCACATAGCCCCACATACGAGTATCATTGAAGCACACACCCCTGTGTCTGGGCCAAATAAGAACAGGGCCCTGCGCACGGGTGCCACCGAAGCACATGGCTCCCGCTTTTCGGTGCTACTGAAGCACAAAGACCGGCGTCCGGGTACCTCCGAAGCTCACGGCTCCACGTACGAGTGCACATGAAGAACACGGCTTCGTGTCTGGGTGCCACCGAAGCACACAGACCCATGTCCGTGTGCCATTGAAGAACTCTGCCCCGCGTCCGGGTGCCACCGAAGCACATGGCCTGGTGTCTAGGTGCCACCGTAGCACACAGACCCGTGTCTAGGTGCCACCGAAGCACACAGACCAACATTCATGTGCCACCGAAGGACATGGCTCCTCGCCCACTTTCCACCGAAGCACTTAGCCCCGCTTCTCGGTGCTACCGAAGCACAAAGACCGGCGTCCGGGTACCTCCAGAGCACCAGACTCCACGTACGAGTGCCCATGAAGAACACGGCCTCGTGTCTGGGTGCCACCAAAGTACAGTGCCTCGTTGAATGGGTGCCACCGAAGCACACAAACCTGCATCCGGGTGCCCCCGAAGCACACAACCTCCCTGTACAGGTGCCACCGAAGCACACAGATCAGCGTCCAGGTGACACTGTAGTACAAGGCCCCAGTTCTCGGTGCTACTGAAGCACAAAGACCGGCGTCTGGGTACAACCGAAGCACACGGCTCCGCATACGAGTGCCCCTGAAGCACAAGGCCTTGTGTTTGCATGCCGGCATGCCACCGAAACACACAGACAAGCGTCCGTGTGCCACCAACGCACTCTGCCCCGCATCTGGGTGCCACCAAAGCACATGGCCCATGTCTAGGTGCGACCGAAGCTCATGGCCCCACGTCCGGATGCCGCCAAAGCACACAGCCCACATACGGGTGCCACCGAAGCACACAGACCCGAGTCCGGGTGCAACCAAAGCAGACGGCCCCAAGTCCGGGTGCCACCAAAGCACACGGCCCCGCATCTAGGTGCCACCGAAGCACACAGACCCGCGTCCATGTGCCACTGAAGCACTCTGCCCCGCGTCTGGGTGCCACCGAAGCACACAGACCCGCATTCGGGTGCCACTGAAGCACACGGCCCCGCTTCCGGGTGCCATCGAAGCACACAGCCCCACAAACGACTGCCACCGAAACACATGCTCCATGTCTGGGTGCCACCGATGCACATGGCCCGGCATCTGGGTGCCACCAAATCACACAGACCCGCGTCCATGTGCCACCGATGCACTCTGCACCGCGTCCGGGTGCCACCGAAGCACATGGCACCATCTCTAGGTGCCACCATAGCACACATACCCGTGTCTGGGTGCCACCGAAGCACACAGTCAATGTGCCACCGAAGCACATGGCCCCACGTCTGGGTGCCACCGAAGCCCATGACCCCGCTTCTCAGTGCTACCGAAGCACAAAGAACGGCGTCCGGGTACCTCCGAAGTACACGGCTCCACGTATGAGGGTCCCTGAAACACACGGCCTCGTGTCTGGGTGCCACCGAAGCACATAGACCCGCGTCCGTGTGCCACCATAGCACTCTGCCCCGCGTTCGGGTGCCACCAAAGCACACGGCTCCACATACGGGTGCCACCGAAGCACATAGCCTGGTGTCTAGGTGCCACCGTAGCACACAGACCCGTGTCTGGGTTCTACTGAAGCACACAGTCCACCGTCCATGTGCCACCGAAGCACATGGCCCCTCGTCCGGTTTCCACCGAAGCACATGGCCACGCTTCTCGGTGCTACCCGAGCACAAAGGCCGGCATCCGGGTACTTTCGCAACTCATGGGTCCACGTACGAGTGCCCTTGATGCACACGGCTTCGTGTGTGGGTGCCACCGAAGCACTCAGACCCATGTCCGTGTGCCACCAAAGCACTCTGCCCCACGTCCGGGTGCCACCGATGTACATGGTCCGGTGTCTAGGTGTCACTGTAGCACAAATACCTGTGTCTGGGTGCCACCGAAGCGCACAGACCAAAGTCCATGTGCCACCGAAGCACATGGCTTCACGTCCGGTTTCCACCGAAGCACATCCTCCGCTTCTCGGTGCTACCGACGCACAAAGACCGGCGTCCGGGTACCTGCAAGTCACACAGCTCCACATACGAGTGCCCCTGAAGCACACGGCCTCATGTCTGGGTGCCACCAAAGCACACAGACCTGCGTCCAGGTGGCATCGAAGCACACGACCCACTGTACGGGTGCCATTGAAGCACACAGCCCAGCATACGAGTGCCACTGAAGCACTTGCCCCCGTGTCTGGGTGCCATCGAAGCACACAGACTCCCTTCCGTGTGCCACCGAAGCACGTGACCCCACGTCCGGGTGCCTCCGAAGCACATGGTCTCGTGTCTAGGTGCCACCAAAGCACACAAACCCGCGTTAGAGTGCCATCAAAGCACACAGCCTACCTGTACGGGTGCCACCGAAGCACATGGCCCCACATGCGAGTGCCATCAAAGCACACAGACCCGTGTCTGGTTGCCACCGAAGCTCACAGACCCACGTTCATGTGCCACAGAAGCACATGGCCCTGCGTCCGTGTGCCACCGTAGCACATGGCCCCGCTTATCGGTGCTACCGAAGCACAAAGACCAGCTTCCGGGTACCACCGAAGTACACGGCTTCACGTATGAGTGCCCCTGAAGCACGCGGCCTCGTGTCTTGGTGCCACCGAAGCACACAGACCCACAACCGTGTGCCACCGAAGCAAATGGCCCCATGTCTAGGTGCCACCGAAGCACACAGACCCGCGTCCAGGTGCCACTGAAGCACACGGCTTCACATACGAGTATCACCCAAGCACACGGCCCCGTGTCTGGGTGTCACCGAAGCACACAGACTTGCGTCCGTGTGCCACCGTAGCACTCTGCCCCGCCTCCGAGTGCCACCGAAGCACATGGCGCACATACGAGTGCCACCGAAGCACGCGGCCCCGCGTCTGGGTGCCGGCGAAGAACACAGACCCGCATCCATTTGCCACCGAAGCACATGGCCTTGCATCCGGGTGCCACCGAAGCACATGGCCCTGTGTCTAGGTGCCACCGAAGCACACAGACCCGAATCCGGGTGCCACCAAAGAATACAGCTCCATGTACGAGTGCCCCTGAAGCACACTGCCTCATGTCTGGGTGCCACCGAAGAACACAGACCCACGTCCGTGTATACCACCGAAGCACACAGACCCCAGTCTGGGTGCCACCGAAGCACATGGCCCCGTGTCTAGGTGCCACCGTAGCGCACTGACCTGTGTCTGGGTGCCAGCGAAGCACACAGACCAACGTCTATGTGCCACCGAAGCATATGGCCCCGCTTCTTGGTGCTACCGAAGCACAAAAACCGGCGTCCGGGTATTTGCGAAGCACACGGCCCTACATACAAGTGCCACAAAAGCACATGGCCCCGAGTCTGGGTGCCACCGAAGCTCACAGACCCGCATCCGTGTGCCAACGAAGCACATGGCCTTGTGTCTGGGTGCCACCGAAGCACATGCCCCCTGTCTAGGTGCCACCGAAGCACACAGACCCGCATCCGGGTGTCACCAAAGAATACAGCTTCATGTACGAGTGACCATGAAGCACACGGCCTCATGTCTAGGTGCCACCGAAGCACACAGACCCGTATCCGTGTACCACCGAAGCACACAGACCCCAGTCCGGGTGCCACCGATGCATATGGCCCCGTGTCTAGGTGCCACTATAGTGAACAGACCCGTGTCTGGGTGCCACTGAAGCACACAGACCCGTGTCCATGTGCCACTGAAGCACTCTTCCCCGCGTCCGGGTACCAACGAAGCACATGGCCCCATCTCTAGGTGCCATCATAGCACACAGACCCGTGTCTGGGTGCCACCGAAGCACACAGACTAACGTCCATGTGCCACCAAAGTACATGGCCCCACGTCTGGTTTCCACCGAAGCACATGGCCCCGCTTCTTGGTGCTTCCGAAGCACAAAGACCGGCGTCCGGGTACTTCCGAAGTACACGACTCTAAATACGAGTGCCCCTGAAGCACACGGCCTTGTGTCTAGGTGCCACCGAAGCACACAGACCCACGTCCGTGTGCCACCGTAGCACTCTGCCCCGCATCCGGGTGCCAACGAAGCACACGGCCCCACATACGAGTGCCACCAAAGCACACGGCCCCGTGCCTGGGTGCCACAGAAGCACACAGACCCGCATCCGTTTGCCAACGAAGCCTATGGCCTTGAGTCCGGGTTGCACCGAAGCACATGCCCCCTGTCTAGGTCCCACCAAAGTACAGACCCGCATCCGGGTGCCACCAAAGAATACTTCTCCATGTACCAGTGACCAAGAAGCACACGGCCTCACGTCTGGGTGCCACCAAAGTAGACAGACCGGCGTCCATATACCACCAAAGCACAAAGACCCCAGTCCGGGTGCAACCGAAGCACGTAGCCCCGTGTCTAGGTGCCACCGTATCACACACACCCGTGTCTGGGTGCCACCGAAGCACAGAGACCAACGTCCATGTGCCATCGAAGCACATGACCCCTGCGTCCGGTTTCCACCAAAGCACATGGTGCTACCGAAGCACAAAGACCGGCGTCCGGGTACCTCTGAAGTACCCGGCTCCACGTACGAGTGCCCCTAAAGCACACGGCCTCGTGTCTGGGTGCTACTGAAGCACACAGACCCGCGTCTGTGTGCCACCGAAGCACTCTGCCCCGCCTCCGGGTGCCATCGAAGCACATGGCCCCGTGTCTAGGTGCTACCGAACACACAGACCCGCGTCCGGGTGCCACCGAATCACACGGCCCCGCTTCTCGGTGCTACCGAAGCACAAAGCTTGGCGTCCAGGTACCACCGAAGAACACGGCTCCACGTACGAGTGCCCCTGAAGCACATGGCCCTGCTTCTAGGTGCCACCTAAGAACACAGACCCACGTCCGTGTGCCACCGAAGCACATGGCTCCTCGTCTGGGTGCCACAGAAGCACATGGCCCGTGTCTAGGTGCCACCAAAGCAAACAGACCCACGTCCGTGTGCCACCGAAGCACATGGCCCCGCTTCTCGGCGCCACTGAAGCACAAAGACCGGCATCCGGGTACCTCCCAGGCACACTGCTCAATGTACGACTGCGACTTTAGCTCTCTGCCCCGCGTCTGAGTGCCACCGAAGCATACGACCCCCTGAATGGGTGCCACTGAAGCACACAGCCCCACATAAGAGTGCCATTGAAGCACATGCCCCTGTGTCTGGGTACCACCGAAGCACACAGACCCACGTCCATGTGCCAAATAAGCACAGGGCCCTGCGTACTGGTGCCACGGAAGAACATGGCTCCTGCTTCTCGGTGCTACTGCAGCACAAAGACCAGAGTCCGGGTACCTCCGAAGAACACAGCTCCACGTACCATTGCTCATGAAGAACACGGTTTCATGTTTGGGTACCACCGAAGCACATGGCCCCGTTGAATGAGTGCCACCGAAGCACACAAACCTGCATCCGGGTGCCACCGAAGCACACGACCTCCCTGTACAGGTGCCACCGAAGCACACGGCCCCACATGCGAGTGCCACTGAAGCACACAGACCCGTGTCTGGGTGCCACCGAATCACACAGACCAGCGTACGGGTGCCACCAAAGCACATGGCCCTGCTTCTCGGTGCTATCGCAGCACAAAGACTGGCGTCCGTGTACCACCGAAGCACACAACTCCACATACGAGTGCCCCTGAAGCACATGGCCTAATGTCTGGGTGCCACCGTAGCATACAGACCCGCGTCCGGGTGCCACCGAAGCACATGGCCCCGGTGTCTAGGTGCCACCGTAGCACACAGACCCGTGTCTAGGTGCCACTGAAGCACACAGACCAACGTTCATGTGCCACCGAAGCACATGGCTCCTCGCCCGGTTTCCAGCGAAGCACATGACCCCGTTTCTCGGTGCTACCGAAGCACAAAGACCGGCGTCCGGGTACCTCCAGCGCACAAGACTCCACGTACCAGTGCCCATGAAGAACACGGCCTCGTGTCTGGGTGCCACCGAAGTACAGGGCCCCGTTGAATGGGTGCCACCGAAGCACACAAACCTGCATCCGGGTGCCCCCGAAGCACACAACCTCCCTGTACAGGTGCCACCGAAGCACACAGATCAGCGTCCAGGTTCCACCGTAGCACAAGTCCCCGCTTCTCGGTGCTACCGAAGCACACAGACCGGCGTCTGGATACAACCGAAGCACAGGGCTCCGAATACGAGTGCACCTGAAGCATAAGGCCTTGAGTCTGCTTGCCACCGAAACACACAGACCCACATCCATGTGCCACCGAAGCAAATGGCCCATGTCTAGGTGCCAACGAAGCACACAGACCCGCGTCCGGGTGCCACCAAAGCACACGGCCCCACGTCCGGATGCCGCCAAAGCACACAGCCCACATACGGGTGCCACCGAAGCACACAGACCTGAGTCCGGGTGCAACCGAAGCACACGGCCCCACGTCCGGGTGCTGCCAAAGCACACGGCCCTGCATCTAGGTGCCACCGAAGCACACAGACCCGTGTCCATGTGCCACCGATGCACTCTGCCCATGCATCCGGGTGCCACCGAAGCACACAGACCTGCAATCGGGTGCCACCGAAGCACACAGACCCGTGTCCATGTGCCACCGAAGCACTCTGCCCCTTGTCTAGGTGCCACCAAAGCACACAGACCTGCAATCGGGTGCCACCGAAGCACACGGCCCCGCTTCCGGGTGCCATCGAAGAACACAGCCCCACATACGAGTGCCAACGAAACACAAGCCCCGTGTCTGGGTGCCACCGAAGCACATGGCCCAACATCTGGGTGCCACCAAATCACACAAACCCGCGTCCATGTGCCACCGATGCACTCTGCCCCGCGTCCGGGTGCCACCGAAGCACATGGCACCATCTCTAGGTGCCACCAAAGCACACATAGCCATGTCTGGGTGCCACCGAAGCACACAGACTAACGTCCATGTGCCACCGAAGCACATGGCCCCACGTCCGGGTGGCACCGAAGCACATGACCCCGCTTCTCAGTGCTACCGAAGCACAAAGAACTGCGTCCGGGTACCTTTGAAGTACACGGCTCCATGTATGAGGGCCCCTGAAGCACACGAGCTCGTGTCTGGGTGCCACTGAAGCACACAGACCCGCGTCCGTGTGCCACCATAGCACTCTGCCCCGCGTCCGGGTGCCACGGAAGCACATGGCCCTATGTCTAGGTGCCACCGAAGCACACAGACCCGCGTCCGTGTATACCACCGAAGCACACAGACCCCAGTCTGGGTGCCACGGAAGCACATGGCACCGTGTCTAGGTGCCACCGTAGCGCACACACCCACGTCTGGGTGCCAGCGAAGCACACAGACCAACGTCTATGTGCCACCAAAGCATATGGCCCCGCATCCGGTTTCCACCGAAGCACACGGCCCTGCTTCTCGGTGTTACCGAAGCACAAAGACCGGCGTCCGGGTACCTCCGAAGTACACGGCTCCACAAACGAGTGCCCCTGAAGCACATGGCCTCGTGTCTGGGTGCCACCAAAGCACTCAGCCCCGCGTCCGGGTGCCAACGAAGCACATGGCCCCGTCTCTAGGTGCCTCCATAGCAGACAGACCCGTATCTGGGTGCCACCGAAGCACACAGACTAAGGTACATGTGCCACCGAAGCACATGGCCCCACGTCCGGTTTCCACCGAAGTACATGGCCCCGCTTCTTGGTGCTACCGAAGCACAAAGACCGGCGTCCGGGTACTTCCGAAGCACACGGCCCCACATACGAGTGCCACAAAAGCACACGGCCCCACGTCTAGGTGCCACCGAAGCACATGACACCGCTTCTTAGTGCTACCGAAGCACAAAGAACGGCGTCCGCGTACCTCCGAAGTACACGGCTCCACGTACGAGGGCCCCTGAAGCACACGGCCTCGTGTCTGGGTGCCACCGAAGCACACAGACCCGCGTCCATGTGCCACCATAGCACTCTGCCCCGCGTCCGGGTGCCACGGAAGCACACGGCCCCACATATGAGTGCCACCGAAGCACACGGCCTCGTGTCTGGGTGCCACCAAAGCACATGGCCTGGTGTCTAGGTGCCACCGTAACACACAGACCCGTGTCTAGGTGCCACTGAAGCACACAGACCAACGTTCATGTGCCACCGAAGCACATGGCTCCTCGCCCGGTTTCCAGCGAAGCACATGACCCCGTTTCTCGGTGCTACCGAAGCACAAAGACCCACTGAACAGGTGCCATCGAAGGACACAGCCCAGCATACGAGTGCCACCGAAGCACATGCCCCCGTGTCTAGGTGCCACCGAAGCACACAGACTCGCTTCCGTGTGCCACCTAAGCACGTGACCCAGCGTCCGGGTGCCCCCGAAACACATGGTCCCGTGTCTAGGTGCCACCGAAGCACACACACCCGCGTTAGAGTGCCATCACTCGCGTTAGAAGCCTACCTGTACTGGTGCCACTGAAGCACATGGCCCCAAATGCGAGTGCCATCGAAGCACACAGACCCGTGTGTCGTTGCCACCAAAGCACACAGACCCACGTCCATGTGCCACAGAAACACATGGCCCTGCGTCCGTGTGCCACCGAAGCACATGGCCCCGCTTATCGGTGCTACCGAAGCACAAAGACCGCCTTCCGGGTACCACCAAAGTACTCGGCTCCAAGTATGAGTGCCCCTGAATCACATGGCCTCGTGTCTTGGTGCCACCGAAGCACACAGACCCACATCCGTGTGCCACCGAAGCAAATGACCCCATGTCTAGGTGCCACTGAAGCACACAGACCCGCGTCCAGGTGCCACCTAAGCACACGGCCCCGCATCCGGGTGCCACTGAAGCACACGGCTTCACATACGAGTATCACCGAAGCACACGGCCCCGTGTTTGGGTGCCACCGAAGCACACAGACTTGCGTCCGTGTGCCACCGTAGCACTCTGCCCCGCCTCCGGGTGCCACCGAAGCACACGGCGCCACATAGGAGTGACACCGAAGCACACGGCCCCGTGTCTGAGTGCTGACGAAGCACACAGACCCGCATCCATTTGCCACCGAAGCACATGGCCTTGCATCCGGGTGCCACCGAAGCACATGGCCCTGTGTCTAGGTGCCACCGAAGCACACAGACCCGTGTCCGTGTGCCACCATAGCACTCTGCCCCGCGTCCGGGTGCCACCGAAGCACACGGCCCCACATATGAGTGCCACCGAAGCGCACGGCCTCGTGTCTGGGTGCCACCAAAGCACATGGCCTGGTGTCTAGGTGCCACCGTAACACACAGACCCGTGTCTGGGTGCCACCGCAGCACACAGACCAACGTCCATGTGCCACCGAAGCACATGGCCCCTCGTCCGGTTTCCACCAAAGCACATGGCCACGCTTCTCGGTGCTACCGGAGCACAAAGGCCGGCGTCCGGGTACCTCCGCAACACATGGCTCCACGTACGAGTGCCCCTGAAGCACACGGCTTCGTGTGTGGGTGCCACCGAAGCACTCAGACCCATGTCCGTGTGCCATCGAAGCACATGGCCCCTAGTCCGGCTTCCACCGAAGCACATGGCCCCACTTCTCAGTGCTACCGAAGCACAAAGACCCACTGAACAGGTGCCATCGAAGGACACAGCCCAGCATACGAGTGCCACCGAAGCACATGCCCCCGTGTCTGGGTGCCACCGAAGCACACAGACTCGCTTCCGTGTGCCACCTAAGCACGTGACCCAGCGTCCGGGTGCCCCCGAAGCAAATGGTCCCGTGTCTAGGTGCCACCGAAGCACACACACCCGCGTTAGAGTGCCATCAAAGCACACGGCCTACCTGTACGGGTGCCACAGAAGCACATGGCCCTGCGTCCGTGTGCCACCGAAGCACATGGCCCCGCTATTCGGTGCTACCGAAGCACAAACACCAGTGTCCGAGTACCACCGAAGCACAAGGCTCCAAGTATCAATGCCCCTGAAGCACACGGCCTCGTGTCTGGGTGACACCGAAGCACACAGTCCCACATCCATGTGCCATCGAAGCACATGGCCCCATGTCTAGGTGCCACCAAAGCGCACAGACTCGCGCCAGGGTGCCACCGAAGCACAAGGCCCCGTGTCTGGATGCCAACGAAGCACACGGCTTCACATGCGAGTTCCACCGAAGCACACGGCCCCGTGTCTGGGTGCCACCGAAGCACACAGACCCACGTCCGTGTGCCACTGTAGCACTCTGCCCTGCCTCCGGGTGCCACCGAATCACACGGCCCCGTGTCTGGGTGACACCGAAGCACACAGACCCGCATCCGTGTGCCATCGAAGCACATGACCTTGCGTCGGGGTGCCACCGAAGCACATGGCCCCATGTCTAGGTGCCACCGAAGCACACAGACCCGCATCCGGGTGCCGCCAAATAATACAGTTCCATGCACGAGTGCCCCTGAAGCACACGGCTTCATGTCTGGGTCCAACCAAAGCACACAGACCCACGTCCGTGTACCACCGAAGCACACAGACCCCAGTCCGGGTGCCACCGAAGCACAGGGCCCCGTGTCTAGGTGCCACCGTAGCGCTTAGACCCATGTCTGGGTGCCACCGAAGCACACAGACTAACGTCCATGTGCCACCAAAGAACATGGCCTCGCGTCCGGTTTCCATTGAAGCACATGGCCCTGCTTCTCGGTGCTACCGAAGCACAGAGCCGGCGTCCGGGTACCTCCGCAGTACACGGCTCCACGTACGAGTGCCCCTGAAGCACACGGCCTCGTGTCTAGCAGCCACCGAAGCACACAGATCCGTGTCCGTGTGTCACCGAAGCACATGGCTCCACTTCTCGGTGCTACCGAAGCACAAAGATCGGCATCCGGATATTACCGAAGTACACGGCTTCACGTACGAGTGCCCCTGAAGCACACGGCCTTGTGTCTGGGTGCAACCGAAACACACAGACCCGTGTCCGTGTGCCATCGAAGCACTCTGCCCCGCGTTCGGGTGCCACCGAAGCACATGGCCCCCGTGTCTAGGTGCTACCGAAGCACACAGACACGCGTCCGGGTGCCACCGAATCACATCGCCCCGCTTCTCGGTGCTACCGAAGCACAAAGCTTGGCGTTCAGGTACCACCGAAGAACACGGCTCCACGTACGAGTGCCCCTGAAGCACAAGGCCGCGCATCTAGGTGCCACCTAAGCACACAGACCCGCGTCCTTGTGCCACCGAAGCACATAGCCCCTCGTCCGGGTGCCACCGAAGCACACGACTCCCTGAATGGGTGTCACCGAAGCACACAGTGCCACATGACTGCCATTGAAGCACACGCCCCCGTGTTTGGGTGCCACTGAAGCATACAGACCCTCGTTAATGTGCCAACGAAGAACTCTGCCCCGCATGCAGGTGCCACCGAAGCACATGGCTCCGTGTCTAGGTGCCACTGAAGCACACAGACCCACGTCTGTGTGCCAAATAAGCACAGGGCCCTGCGTAAGGGTTCCACCGAAGCACATGGCTACCGCTTCTCGGTGCTACCGAAGCACAAAGACAGGCATCCGGGTACCTCCGAAGCACACGGCTCTACGTACGAGTGCCCATGAAGCACACGGCCCCGTTGAATGGGTGCCACCGAAGCACACAAACCTGCGTCCGAGTGCCACCGAAGCACACGACCTCCCTATACAGGAGCCACTGAAGCATACGGCCCCACATACGAGTGCCAACGAAGCACACAGACCCGTGTCTGGGTGGCACCGAAGCACACAGACTCGTGTCCGGGTGCCACCGAAGCACAAGGCCCCGCTTCTCGGTGCTACCGAAGCACAAAGACCGGCGTCCGGGTACCACCGAAGCACACGGCTCCGCGTATGAGTGCTCCTGAAGCACAAGGCCTTGTATCTGCGTGCCACCAAAACACACAGACCCGCGTCCGTGTGCCACCGAAGCACTCTGACCCGCGTCTTGGCGCCACTGAAGCACATGGCCCGTGTCTAGGTGCCTCCAAAGCACACAGACCCGCATCCGTTGCCACTGAAGCAAACGGCCCCATGTCCGGGTGCTGCCAAAGTACAGGGCCCACATACGAGTGCCATCTGGGTGCCACCGAAGCACATGGCCTCCCTGTACAGGTGCCATTGAAGCACACAGACCCGTGTCTGGGTGCCACCGAAGCACACAGACCCGTGCGCATGTGCTACAGAAGAACACAACCCTGCGTCCGGGTGCCACCGAAGCACGTGGCCCCGCTTCTCGGTGCTACCGAAGCACAAATATCGGCGTCCGGGAACCACCGAAGAACACAACTCTACGTACGAGTGCCCTTGAAGCACACAGCCTCGTGTCTGGGTGCTACCGAAGCACACAGACCAGCGTCCGTGTGCCACCGAAGCACTCTGCCCCGCGTCCGGGTGCCACCGAAACACACGGCTTCACATACGAGTACCACTGAAGCACATGGCCACGTGTCTGGGTGCCACCAAAGCACATGGCCCCGCGTTGGGGTGCCACCGAAGCACATGACCCCGCGTCTGGGTGCCACCAAAGCACACAAATCCGAATCCGAGTGCCACCGAAGCACATGGCCCCGCTTCTCGGTGCTGCCGAAGCACAAAGGCCGGCGTCCGGGTACCAACGAAGCACACGGGTCCGCGTACAAGTGCCCCTGAAACACACGGCCTCGTGTGTGAGTGCCACCGAAGCATACAGACCGCTGTTCATGTGCCACCGAAGCACTCTGCCCCGCGTCCGGGTGCCACCGAAGCACATGGCTCCGTCTCTAGGTGCCACCGAAGCACACTGCTTCACGTCCAGGTGCCACTGAAGCACATGGCCCACATACGTGGGCCAACGAAGCACACGACCCCATGTCTGGATGCAACTGAAGAACACAGACCCGTGTTCGAGTGCCACCAAAGCACACAGCCCTGCGTATAGGTACCACCGAAGCACACGGTCCGACGTCCGGTATAAACTGAAGCACATGGCCCTCCTTCTCGGTGCTCCCGAAGCACAAAGCCGGCGTCCGGGTACCTCTGCAGTACACGGCTGCACGTACGAGTGCCCCTGAAGCACACGGCCTCGTGTCTAGGTGCCACCGAAGCACACAGACCCATGTCCGTGTGCCACCGAAGCACATGGCCCCGCTTCTCGGTGCTACCGAAGCACAAAGATCGGCGTCCGGGTACCTCCGAAGTACACGGCTTCACGTGCGAGTGCCCCTGAAGCAAACGGCCTTGTGTCTGGGTGCAACCGAAATACAGACCCGCGTCCGGGTGCCACTGAAGCACATGGCCCCGTGCCTAGGTGCTACCGAAGCACACAGACCCGCGTTCGGGTGCCACCAAATCACATGGCCCCGCTTCTCGGTGCTACCGAAGCACAAAGCTTGGCATCCAGGTACCACCGAAGAACACGGCTCCACATACGAGTGCCCCTGAATCACAAGGCCGCGTATCTAGGTGCCACCTAAGCACACAAACCCGCGTCCTTGTGCCACCAAAGCACATAGCCCCTCGTCCGGGTGCCACCGAAGCACACTACCCCCTGAATGTGTGTCACCGAAGCACACAGCCCCACATGAATGCCAATGAAGCACACGCCCCCGTGTCTGGGTGCCACCGAAGTACACAGACCCACGTCTGTGTGCCAAATAAGCACAGAGCCCTGCGTATGGGTTCCACTGAAGCACATGGCTACCGCTTCTCGGTGCTACCGAAGCACAAAGACCGGCGTCCGGGTACCTCCGAAGCACGCGGCTCTATGTACGAGTGCCCATGAAGCACACGGCCCCGTTGAATGGGTGTCATCGAAGCACACAAACCTGTGTCCGGGTGCCACCGAAGCACATGACCTCCCTGTACAGCTGCCACCGAAGCACACGGCCCCACGTACGAGTGCCACCGAAGCATACAGACCCGTGTCTGGGTGCCACCGAAGCACACAGACTCGCGTCCGGGTGCCACCGAAGAACAAGGCCCCGCTTCTCGGTGCTACCGAAGCACAAAGACCGGTGTCCGGGTGCCACCGAAGCACACGGCCCCGTGTTTGGGTGCCACTTAAGCACATGTCCCCGGTTACTGATGCCACTGAAGCACACGGTCCTGCATACGGATGCCACCGAAGCATTTGTCCCCAAGTACAGGTGCCACCGAAGCACATGGCCCTGCGTCTGGGTGCCACCGAAGCACACGGTCCCGCATACGGATGCCACCAAAGCACATAGCCCCGCGTACAGGTGTCACCGAAGCACACAGTCCAGCATCTCAGCGCCACCGAAGCACACGGACCGGCGGGTGCCACTGTGCCACCGAAGCACATGGCTCCACATACGGGTGCCACCGAAACACACGGCCTGGCATCCGGGTGCCACCGAAGCACATGGCCCCACATACGCGTGCCACGAAACACATGGCCGTGCATCCACGTGCCACCGAAGCACACGGCCCTGTGTCCGGGTGCCTACAAAGAACAAGCCCCGTGTACCGGTGCCACCGAAGCACAGGGCTCCATATCTGAGTGCCCCAAAGCATACGGTCCTGTGTCCAGGTGCCACTGAAGCACAAGACCCGGCGTCCACGTGCCACTGAAGCACAAGGCCCGATGTCTGGATGTCGCTGAAGCACACGGCCCGGCATTTATTTGCCATCAAAGCACATGCATAAGCTTCCGCATTCCAGTGAAGCACCAGGCCCGACATCCACATGCCACCGACGCACATGGACCGATGTCCGTGTGACACCAAAGCATCTACTGGTACAGAATATAATATCATGATATAGGTCATCTACGTATATAAGAATATATATATATTCCTCCTATACCCTGTTTACAATGCTTTTGTTGGACAGAAAAAATGCATCAACAATTTGATTAGTAATGTAATAATGGCAATGGAGAACAGATGGGCATGTTAGCATTTATACTGGATTCCTGACAGATGCCACACAGACTAACGGTTAGATTTGTTAATCCAAGGGAAATACACTATTGTGTTTCTGTTGACTTGTTATGTATGAGCATTTCTGTTACTGGTCAAGGGCAGACCAGTATTTGTATAACCCTGATTGTTGTCTTTTATTAGTCTGTGGAACAATTAATGTTGATTACGCTTTGTGTGGACACTGTGGCTTGTTGACTCCCAAGACAGGAGGACAAACTATGCAAATTCATTAAATGCTCAAACATTGAGACCTGAGCGCTGCCCTTTCCCCCAAACCTGTGAATGTGTACTTGCATGGAGAACTGTGACTATTTTAAGGGACATGTGCTTTTGTAGGAGAGACATGGGACAGAGATTGAAAGAGACTTGGAACATGAGCTTGGTAGTATGGCTTTACCTAAAGAGACCCAGATTTGGATTCTACATGATTCTAGCCTAAGGGTACATAGCCCTGGCTGGAAAGATACGGATCTGCTCCATTAACCATCAGAGAGCCCATGGATACATTTGTGGAGACCAGGTTGGGACGATGAAGTCACCTGGCCCCATGGATATGTTGTTTGGGGTTGCCAGGAGGGACCCATTGGTCGCCTGGAACTCATGGAGACATTCATAAAAGCCAGATTGGGACTCACCAGTCATCTGGCCCCATGGAAACTCTCGGAGAGGCGAGGGTGGGACCCTCAGGTCTCTTGACCTTGTACCTTGATGGACTGCTAACTTCCTAAGCTTGCCGCTACCTTCTCTATGTGGGGGTCCGCCAGTAGCCGGGGCCAACTGATTGAGGTAGTTGACCCTGGAAGTCTCAAAGTCGCAGCTGTTCTATCCCAGGCAGGCGGAGCGGAAGGGTGAGACTGTGTAATGTTGTACCATCTTGGGTATTTGCTGGGACTGTTCTATGTGTTTATTGTCCTATTTTGTGGTTCAATAAAGTATTGCCACGCTGTTTTACCCTCACCCCTGTGTTGTCTGAGTAACATTACGCCCACTGAAGACCCCGGAACTTCACACCATACATTAAATGTTGGATAACAGTTGCTTAACTCCTTAAATGCCGTGGTGAAAAACAAGCATGGTATCTAAGTTGATAGACATAGGGAGGATCTCCTTTTCTCTCAGTATCTCTAAAATGCGCAATAATGGAGTATTCAGAAGTACAAAAAAAATAAAGTGAAAACCACAAAAATAACTTTTTTTACATTAAAACGTGTTTTGACTAAAAAATCACAAGCAAAAAAATATAAACCTACGGTAATTTATATTGCAGCATCTGTAACTACCCAAACTATAAAGCCATCACATTATTTATCATGACTGAAAAATGGCATAATAATAATAACACCACAATTGCTATTATTGATCATTTTGGCCTCACCCTAAAAAAAATCCACCAGAATATATTACCTATACTGCATTATAAACTCTGTACAGTTATATAAATAACCAAATGGAAAAGTTCATACCAGTCATCACTCCCCATAGATGAAGCGGAGAACGCTCCGGTGGTCTGCATCAGATCCGGAAGTGATGATTTCGCCATCCGGATGTTACTTGATCGCTGATTCACTGCACAGGTCAGGAAAGATCTAATGACACACTGGTTCAGACGCCTGTCCGGCCAATCTCAGGCTTCAGCATCGGTCACATCTGGGCGGCTTAGTCATCGTTTCTATCTAGAGTGAGTATAGCAGGGGGACTCACATTTGTTTGTTATTTTTAAAAGATCAATGCCAAAGAAAAAATATTGGATAACTCATTTAAAAGTAAAATAATGGTAGCTCTCAGAAAATGTAGACAGAAAAAATATTTTTATTTTTACAAAGTGATTTTATTGAGCAAAGCTTGAAAGCTTCAAAACCTTCTAAATTAGGTAAAGTGCTAAAAATAAAATAAATAACATTTTTTTTTTCACAAAATGCAGCTTTTTTTGTTCATCTTTCCTACAAATAAATGGAATTAAAAAGTGATCAAAATGTTGTCTGTACCCTAAAATAGTACCACTTCTTTTTCCCTTTCCAGATTTCTGACGCACTTGTACGACGTACATGGGGTGATTGTGTAAGTGGCCCACTCGTTACAGGGTGGGTGCTGGCTGCGTTATACAGATGGCACCGGCCTCTAAACAGCAGCTGCTGAAAATAGCACCGACTGTTACTGTCAATTTATGATAGCGGCATTTAAATAGTTTTTCACCATGTGGAGAAAAACTATGGGCGACTATTGCTACCAGCCCCCACCATGCACAATAGAATAGTGGGGGCTACTGGCTTTGACATTGTTCAATATCTCCAAACAAATTACAAAACATTTGCATGCTGAAATCCCCTAAAGGAAAAATATATAAGTTAAAAAAATAAAGAGATATTGAAAGAATAAAAAAATTAAAAACTCAAATCATACCCTCGTCTCCTCGTTTTCAGAAAAGAAATGTAAAATAAATAAATAAATAAATATATGTATATATATATATAGGAAACATATACTGGAACAGCACCATTTCACATTCACTCACGGTGGGTGCCAGGCCTCCAAGCAACCTGTCCAAATTGCATCTGAATAGAAACATGTAAGAAGGCAGCACTCCAGATAAATTACATTTTTAGAAAAAATGGACTTTATTGAGCCCAAATGGTGACGTTTCGGTTCATAGAACTTTTCTCAAGCCTTGAATTTATCTGTAGTGCTGCCTTATTATATTTTATATATATATATATATATATATATATATATATATATATATACACATGTATATATATAACAGCACATTTGGTAATGTTGCATTTGTAACACATATGATTAAACGCTGTAAAGAAAAAAAAATGTTAAAAGCCCCAAAAATTGGAATAAAAAGCAATCAACAAGCTGTAAGCAGCCCCCCTTGGTATTACTAAAACCAATAGCTTACGCTGGAAAAAAACAAGTCCTCATACAGCTCAAAAAAATGCATTGGTCTCTGAAAATGGCGACACAAGGCAATTTATTTTTACAAGATTCTGACTTTCTTAACCCCCATCTCCCTGTCTTTGACGCGGGCAAGCTGAGCCTATATTTTTGACAGCAGATGATGGCTGTGTTATTCAGCCATCACTTGCCTCTAACAGCTGCGAATGGAGCAGAGCTCCGCCCATAGCTATTAACCATCTAAATGCTGCTGTCAATCTGTGACAGCGCCATTAACAGCACGGTCTGGGGAAGAGCTCTTCTTACTGCGCACTGGCATCACCACGACGTGATCGTGAGGCGCTGGGTTGCCATGACAGTTGGGGGTCTACTGAAGACTCCAGTTGCTCGCCAGTACTGACAGTACTCCGGTGAACGCCAGATTCTAGTTGGCGTTCATAGGAGATCGGAGACAGTGATTTTTTTCTATATACAGCAATATAGCGGCATTGCTGTATAAAGTACAAGCGATCAGAAGATCAGACTAACAATTACAATGAAAAGAAAAAAATATTTTCAAAAAAATAAAATAAAAAAATAAAAGTTCCAATCACCCTCCTTTTCCCTCATTAAAAATAAATAAAAAAACCTAAATTTACACATAGTGTGGTATCGTGATTTCTGTATCAAAATATAAAATGAATTAATCTGATCAGTAACGGCGTAATGAGAAAAAAATGCAACATGAGGCGATGGAAACATCATATGTACCCCAAAATTGTATCAATAAAAACATCAGCTCAGGGCGCAAAAAGCGAATCCCTCGCACAGCCCCATCCACCAACACTTGGAAACCTATCGCGTCTCAAAAAATGACAACACAAGGGATTTTTTTTTTTTTACAAATTTCTGATTTGTTTTCTACACTTAAAGGAAAAAACGATGTATGTTTGGTATTGGTGAAATGGTACTGCCCCGGGGATCATATTGTCAGGACATTGTGACCATATAATGAACGCTGTATATAATAAATACTGAGTTGGGGGATTGCGCTTTTTTCACTGCAGTTGGAATTTATCAGAAGATAAAATGGTGACATTCAATAGCAGAACTCGTCCCCAATAAACAAGTCGTCATACGGCGATATCAGCGGAAACATCAGAAAGTGACGGGAAGAAGGGAGGAGAACAGCGAAAACGCAAGAACTGATAATCGCCGGGAAGTGAAGGGGAAGCAGGAAATTCTACTAATCAGTTTGGTGACAGCCGCCATCATGCCACCGGAGAACCAGCACCGGACATTATTACCGGCCAATAAACCCCCAAACACAACGATCTGTTATTATTCCTTTATTCCTCGGCCCCTGGATGCAGATTATATGGACAAGTGACTGGAGCCATTAATAAGAGGAGATCACTCAGCAGATAACGAGCCGCCGTACGGATCCACCGACAGAAGAAGGAAAAGTGATGGAGGAGACATAACAGGGCGGAAATCAGAGCTGTCAGGAAGGGGTTAAAGGGCATTTATTCCATCAGTAGGAATATGGTATCTATAGATTTGGTGTCAGCTGAATCCCCCAGAATAACCCAGCAGTGCAGAGACCCCCATCCTCCATGTATGTATGTACACTGCTATCTATAGACACACATACATCCACAATGCCCACAGCTCGTACATCGCACAGCCTCAGCCGGGGGCTCCACCACCCGGCAGCACAGACCCCGCTCACCACCTCAGACCCCCGGGGTGAGCGGTCATATCGCTGCTGGCTCTGCTCCTCCGTCCTCAGCAATTTGGTGACATCCGCGGTGATGGGAACACTGCGCGCAGGGCGTGGCTTCTCACTGTAACAGACACTGGCGTGTTGTCATGGAGAACTCAGGGGGCGTGGTATCTATAATGGGCGGAGTCTCCTGGGAATGGGCGGGGCCTCCGGTTTATAGTGTTCCGCACATAATAGGAAGTAGCAGCAGTGCATGCTGGTCTATACAGTCTAAGATCCGTCCTGCTGCTGCTGCTCGGGGAAGATGGAGAGGGACAGAGAGCAAAAGGACAGATCTGTGAGAGGAGAGAGAGATGAGAATCTGTGTGAGAGGGGAGATCATGGGGGCAGTCTGTAATAGTGGGGGGACTATGAGGAGCCTGCTATATGAGAGGGGACTATGGGGAACAAGGCTGTATGAGAGGGGACTATGGGGAAAGTGGGGGGCTATGAGGAACAGGCTGTATGAGAGGGGAGTATGGGGAAAGTGGGGGGCTATGAGGAACAGGCTGTATGAGAGGGGAGTATGGGGAAAGTGGGGGGACTATGGGGAACAGGCTGTATGAGAGGGAGCTATGGGGAAAGTGGGGGGCTATGAGGAGCTGGCTGTATGAGAGGGAGCTATGGGGAAAGTGGGGGGCTATGAGGAGCTGGCTGTATGAGAGGGAGCTATGGGGAAAGTGGGGGGCTATGAGGAACAGGCTGTATGAGAGGGGACTATGGGGAACAGGCTGTATGAGAGGGAGCTATGGGGAAAGTGGGGGGCTATGAGGAGCTGGCTGTATGAGAGAGGAGTATGGGGAACAGGCTGTATGAGAGGGAACTATGGGGAAAGTGGGGGGCTGTGAGGAGCTGGCTGTATGAGAGGGGACTATGGGGAACAGGCTGTATGAGAGGGAGCTATGGGGAAAGTGGGGGGCTATGAGGAGCCGGCTGTATGAGAGGGGAGTATGGGGAAAGTGGGGGGACTATGGGGAACAGGCTGTATGAGAGGGGACTATGGGGAACAGGCTGTATGAGAGGGAGCTATGGGGAAAGTGGGGGGCTATGAGGAGCTGGCTGTATGAGAGGGGAGTATGGGGAAAGTGGGGGGACTATGGGGAACAGGCTGTATGAGAGGAAAGTGGGGGGCCATGAGGAGCTGGCTGTATGAGAGGGGAGTATGGGGAAAGTGGGGGGCTATGAGGAGCTGGCTGTATGAGAGGGAGCTATGGGGAAAGTGGGGGGCTATGAGGAGCCTGCTATATGAGAGGGGACTATGGGGAACAGGCTGTATGAGAGGGAACTATGGGGAAAGTGGGGGGCTATGAGGAGCCGGCTGTATGAGAGGGGAGTATGGGGAAAGTGGGGGGACTATGGGGAACAGGCTGTATGAGAGGGGACTATGGGGAACAGGCTGTATGAGAGGGAGCTATGGGGAAAGTGGGGGGCTATGAGGAGCTGGCTGTATGAGAGGGGACTGTGGGGGGACTACGAGGAGCAGGCTGTATGAGAGGGGACTATGGGGAGCAGGCTGTATGAGAGGGGTCTATGGAGAAAGTGGGGGGACTACGAGAAGCAGGCTGTATGAGAGGGGACTACGAGGAGCAGGCTGTATGAGAGGGGACTATGGGGAGCAGGCTGTATGAGAGGGGACTATGGAGAAAGTGGGGGGACTACGAGAAGCAGGCTGTATGAGAGGGGACTGTGGGGGGCTATGAGGAGCTGGCTGTATGAGAGGAGACTATGGAGAAAGTGGGGAGACTATGAGGAGAAGGCTGTATGAGAGGAAAGTGGGGGGACGATGGGCATCAGGCTGTATGAGAGGGGACTATGGGGAAAGTGGGGGGACTATGAGGAGCATGCTGTATGAGCGGGGAGTATGCGGAAAGTGGGGGGACTATGGGGAACAGGCTGTATGAGAGGGGACTATGGAGAGCAGGCTGTATGAGAGGGAGCTATGGGGAAAGTGGGGGGCTATGAGGAGCTGGCTGTATGAGAGGGGACTGTGGGGAGCAGGCTGTATGAGAGGGGACTGTGGGGAGCAGGCTGTATGAGAGGGGACTATGGGGAGCAGGCTGTATGAGAGGGGACTATATAGAAAGTGGGTGACTATGGAGCAGGCTGTATGAGAGGGGACTATGGGGAAAGTGGGGGGACTATTGGGAGCTGGCTGTATGAGAGGGAGCTATGGGGAAAGTGGGGGGCTAAGAGGAGCTGGCTGTATGAGAGGGGACTGTGGGGGGACTACGAGGAGCAGGCTGTATGAGAGGGGACTATGGGGAGCAGGCTGTATGAGAGGGGACTATGGAGAAAGTGGGGGGACTACGAGAAGCAGGCTGTATGAGAGGAGACTATGGAGAAAGTGGGGGGACTACGAGAAGCAGGCTGTATGAGAGGAGACTATGGAGAAAGTGGGGGGACTATGAGGAGCAGGCTGTATGAGAGGAAAGTGGGGGGACGATGAGCATCAGGCTGTATGAGAGGGGACTATGGGGAAAGTGGGGGGACTATGAGGAGCATGCTGTATGAGAGGGGACTATGGGGAACAGGCTGTATGAGAGGGAGCTATGGGGAAAGTGGGGGGCTATGAGGAGCTGGCTGCATGAGAGGGGAGTATGGGGAAAGTGGGGGGACTATGGGGAACAGGCTGTATGAGAGGGGACTATGGAGAGCAGGCTGTATGAGAGGGAGCTATGGGGAAAGTGGGGGGACTATGGGGAACAGGCTGTATGAGAGGGGAGTATGGGGAGCAGGTTGTATGAGAGGGGACTATGGGGAACAGGCTGTATGAGAGGGAGCTATGGGGAAAGTGGGGGACTATGAGGAGCAGACTATGAGAGGGGACTATGGGGAGCAGACTGTATGAGAGGGGACTATGGAGAAAGTGGGGGACTATGTGGAGCAGGCTGTTTGAGATGGGACTATGGGGAAAGAGGGGTGACTATTGGGAGCAGGCTGTATGAGAGGGAGCTATGGGGAAAGTGGGGGGCTATGAGGAGCTGGCTGTATGAGAGGGGACTGTGCGGGGACTACGAGGAGCAGGCTGTATGAGAGGGGACTATGGGGAGCAGGCTGTATGAGAGGAGACTATGGAGAAAGTGGGGGACTCTGAGGAGCAGGTTGTATTATTATTATTATTATTATTTATTATTATAGCGCCATTTATTCCATGGCGCTTTACATGTGATAGGGATATACATAACAAAAGCATTTACATAATCTTAACAAAACGAGTCAGCGACTGGTACAGGAGGAGCGAGGACCCTGCCCGCGAGGGCTCACAGTCTACAAGGGATGGGTGAGGATACAGTAGGTGAGGGTAGAGCTGGTCGTGCAGTGGTGTTTACTGCAGGTTGTAGGCTTGTCGGAAGAGGTGGGTCTTCAGGTTCCTTTTGAAGGTTTCCACGGTCGGCGAGAGTCTGATATGTTGGGGTAGAGAGTTCCAGAGTAGGGGGGAAGCACGGGAGAAATCTTGTATACGATTGTGGGAGGAAGAGATAAGAGGGGAGTAGAGCAGGAGATCTTGTGAGGATCGGAGGTTGCGTGCAGGTAAGTACCGGGAGACTAGGTCACAGATGTATGGGGGAGACAGGTTGTGGATGGCTTTGTATGCCATGGTTAGAGTTTTGAACTGAATTCTCTGGGCAATAGGGAGCCAGTGAAGGGATTGACAGAGAGGAGAGGCCGGGGAATAGCGGGGGGACAGGTGGATTAGTCGAGCAGCAGAGTTTAGGATAGATTGGAGAGGTGCAAGAGTGTTGGAAGGGAGGCCACGGAGCAGGAGGTTGCAGTAGTCGAGGCGGGATATGATGAGGGCATGCACTAGTGTTTTTGCAGAGTCTTTGCTGAGGAATGCACGGATCCGGGAGATGTTTTTGAGTTGGAGTCGGCAGGAGGTGGAAAGGGCTTGAATATGTGGCTTGAAGGAGAGATCAGAGTCCAGGGTTACCCCAAGGCAGCGAGCTTGTGGGACTGGGGAGAGTGAACAGCCATTGACGTTGATGGATAGGTCGGATGGGGGATGTGAATGAGAGGGTGGAAAGATGATGAACTCTGTTTTATCCATGTTGAGTTTTAGAAACCTGTTGGAGAAGAAGGATGAGATGGCGGACAGACATTGTGGGATTCTGGTTAGTAGGGAGGAGATATCGGGTCCAGAGAGGTAGATCTGTGTGTCGTCAGCATAGAGGTGATACTGAAAGCCGTGAGACTCTATGAGCTGTCCCAGGCCGAAGGTGTAGATGGAGAAGAGCAGAGGTCCTAGAACCGAACCTTGGGGGACACCGACAGATAGGGGGCGAGATGAGGAGGTGGTGCGTGAGTGGGAGATGCTGAATGTCCTGTCTGTTAAGTATGAGGAGATCCAAGATAGAGCCAAGTCCGTGATGCCAAGAGATGAGAGAATCTGGAGTAAGAGGGAATGGTCCACTGTGTCAAAGGCAGATGACAGGTCCAGAAGGAGGAGGATGGAGTAGTGTCGCTTGGATTTGGCATTTAGTAGGTCGTTGGTGACTTTGGTCAGGGCAGTTTCAGTCGAGTGATGCGGTCGGAAGCCAGATTGTAGGCGGTCGAAGAGGGAGGAGGAGGAGAGGTGGGAGGACAGTTCAAGGTGGACATGTTGTTCTAGAAGTTTTGAGGCAAAGGGGAGGAGTGATATGGGGCGGTAGCTGGTCAGAGAGGAAGGGTCAAGGGAGGGCTTTTTGAGGATGGGTGTGATTACGGCATGTTTGAAACATGAGGGGAAGACTCCGGTTGTTAGTGATAGATTGAAGAGGTGGGTTAGGGTTGGGATGAAGACTGAGGTGAGGTTAGTGATGAGGTGGGATGGGATTGGGTCAAGTTCGCAGGTGGTGAGGTGTGATTTGGAGAGTAAAGAGGAGACTTGACCTTCTGTAATGGTGGAGAAGTGGGGTTTGGAGGAGGAGGGTTGAGTAGATATGAGGAGGGGTTGTGTGGACTTTAGGCCAAAGTTTTGTCTGATGGTGTCAATCTTCTGTTTGAAGAATGAGGCAAAGTCGTCGGCTGAGATGAGAGAAGAGGGAGGAGGTGCTGGGGGACGAAGGAGAGAGTTGAAAGTGTTAAATAGCTGTTTAGGGTTGTGAGATAGGGAGGATATGAGAGATGAGAAGTAGGTTTGTTTTGCTGTAGTGAGTGCGGACTTGAAATTAGTGAGGGATTGCTTGAATGCGATGAAGTGCTCGATGGAGTGAGACCTTTTCCATCTCCGCTCTGCAACCCTGGAGGCCCGGCGCAGTTCTTTGGTAAGTTTAGTGTGCCAGGGTTGCCTGTTGAATGTGCGAGGTGTGGTGTGTGTGAGAGGGGCGATCGAGTCTAGAGCTGCAGCTATTGTGGTGTTATATGAAGCAGCAGCAACGTCTGCATCGTGCAAGGAATTTATGTCTGTGAGAGGAAGGAGGGATTCAGAGAGAGAGTGTAGGTCAAGGTGTTTGAGATTTCTGCGAGGGTGTGTGAGTTTGTGGAGTGGGGATTGTGCACCCGGAGAGGAGAGGGTAGAGAATGTGAGGAGGTTATGGTCAGAGAGAGGGAGTGGTGAGTTAGAGAGGTTAGATAGGGAACAGAGGCGGGTGAAGATGAGGTCCAGTGTGTGGCCATCTTTGTGGGTGGGTGTGGAAGACCATTGAGTGAGTCCAAAGGAGGAAGTGAGGGATAGGAGCTTAGAGACAGACGAGTGGGGAGTGTCAATGGGGATGTTGAAGTCACCCATTATGATAGTGGGGATGTCAGTGGAAAGGAAGTGAAGCAGCCAGGTAGTGAAATGGTCTAAGAAGGTGGTGGCTTGCCCTGGGGGTCGGTAAACGACGGCCAGTTGGAGGTTGGAGGGGGAATAGATGCGCACACAGTGCACCTCAAAAGAGGGGAGTGTAACAGAGGGTGGCAGTGGGATTTTGGTGAAAGCGCAGAGTTCTGATAGGAGGAAACCTACGCCTCCACCATGTTTGCCATTGGGGTGGGGGGTGTGGGAAAGGTGGAATCCGCCATATGAAAGGGCAGCTGGGGAGGCTGTGTCAGAGGGGGTGAGCCAGGTTTCGGTGATGGCGAGGAAGGAGGGTTTGTTTGTAATGAAAAGATCGTGGATGAAGGAAAGTTTGTTGCAGACAGAGCGAGTGTTCCATAGAGCTCCTGTTAGTATAGCTGAGGAGGTGGGTATTAGTTGGATGGGTATGAGGTTAGAAGGGTTGCGACAGTTTGAGGAAGGTCGTGGATAGGAGGTAGAAGTAACTGTGGGAATATGGCGAGGAGGACCAGGATTTGGAGAGATATCTCCAGCAGTGAGGAGGAGCAGAGAAAGTGTTAGCAGGTGGGAGCAAGAGAGAGCATGAGGTGGCTGTCTGTGTTTGGAGATCCAGGATTGAATGTTGAGGAATAATTTGGAGGAGGAGGTGAGGTTAATGGGGAGGATAGAGGGAGAGATGATGAGTTTCTTACTTGGTGTAGGGATTTGAGGGGTTATTAGAAAGTGGAGGACTATAGAGGAAAAAGTGAGAGCTAACAGAAACATAGTTTAAGGAGAGTAAGTGGTCAAAGTGTTTGTTACCTGACTCCTGCCCTGACTAACTGCCTCTGAAATAACTGCCACTTCTCTCCGAAGCCACTTTGCACAAGAAGACGCGTGCACACCCCAGCACGCGTGCACCCCTTACAGAGAGTCTAAATATATAGGCCACATTAAACTATATCAGGTGTAGGGCATTGTGGGAACGGCTTGTGGATAAATTAACAGCTGGTCATTTCAGCAGGAGATGGCTGGGTGATCAAAGACAGAGCCAGGACGCAAGTCTCTGCAGTTTAGCACCTCTAAAAATCAGATAAGGTATATAGTGGTTAAAGAACAAACATATGTGAATATTGATTGGAGTGGGACAGATGAAGCAGGGGAATTATGCAGAGCATGTACCAGAGAGACGGGTCAGCAGAGCATTAGAAGACAGCATACATAGGAGCAGGGGAATTATGCAGAGCATGTACCAGAGAGACGGGTCAGCAGAGCATTAGAAGACAGCATACATAGGAGCAGGGGAATTTTGCAGAGCATGTACCTGTGGAAAGAGAAGAAGAAGACGAATGTTAGTCCATGGCCTCTGAAATAACTGCCACTTCTCTCCGAAGCCACTTTGCACAAGAAGACGCGTGCACACCCCAGCACGCGTGTGTATGAGAAGGGACTATGGAGAAAGTGGGTGACTATGTGGCGCAGGCTGTATGAGAGGAGACTATGGAGAAAGTGAGGGACTCTGAGGAGCAGGCTATATGAGAGGGGAATATGGAGAAAGTGGGTGACTATGTGGCGCAGGCTGTATGAGATGGGACTATGGGGAAAGAGGGGTGACTATTGGGAGCTGGCTGTATGAGAGGGAGCTATGGGGAAAGTGGGGGGCTATGAGGAGCTGGCTGTATGAGAGGGGACTGTGGGGAGACTACGAGGAGCAGGCTGTATGAGAGGGGACTATGGAGAAAGTGGGGGGACTATGAGGTGCAGGCTGTATGAGAGGAAAGTGGGGGGACGATGAGCATCAGGCTGTATGAGAGGGGACTATGGGGAAAGTGGGGGGACTATGAGTAGCAGGCTAAATGAGAGGAGACTATGGAGAAATTGTGGAGACTATGAGGAGCAGGCTGTATGAGAGGAAACTGGGGAAAGTGGGGGGACTATGAGGAGCAGGCTGTATGAGAGGGGACTATGGGGAGCAGGCTATATGAGAGGGGACTATGGAGAAAGTGGTGAACTATGTGGAGCAGGCTGTGTGAGAGGGGACTATGGGGAAAGTGGGAGGGCTATTGGGAACAGGCTGTATGAGATGGAGCTATGAGGAAAGCGGGGGGATATGAGGAGCTGGCAGTATGAGAGGGGACTGTGGGGTCGATGAGCATCAGGCTGTATGAGAGGAGACTATGGGGAAAGTAGGGAGATTATGAAGAAAATACTATATGAAAAGGGACTATGGGGAAAGTGGGGGGGACTATGGGGAATAGGCTGTATGACAGGGGACTATGGGGAAAGTGGGTGGACTATGGGGAGCACACTGTATGAGAGGGAACTATGGAGAAAGTGAGGGGACTATGGGGAACAGACTGCATGAGAGGGGGCTATGGGGGAACAATGAGGAGCAGGCTGTATGAGAGGGGACTATGGGGAAAGTGGGGGGACTCTGAAGAGTAGGCTCTATGAGAGGAGACTATGGGGAAAGTGGGGGACTATGAGGGGCAGGATGCATTAGAGGGGACTATGGGGAAAGTGGGGGTACAATAGGGAACAGGCTGTATGAGAAGGGACTATGGGGAAAGTGGGGGGACTATGGGGAGCAGGCTGTAAGAGGGGACTATGGGGAAAGTGGGAGGACTATGAGGAGCAGACTGTATGAGAGGGGACTCTGGGGAAAGTAGGGGGACTGAGGAGCAGGCTGTATGAGAGGAAATTGAGGCAAGTAGGGGGGACTATGAGGAGCAGGTTGTATGAGGTGACTATGGGGAAAGTGGCGGGACTACAAGGAGCAGGCTGTATGAGAGAGGACTACGAGGAAAGTGGTAGGACTATGTAGAACAGGCTGTATGAGAGGAGACTATGGGGAAAGTGGTGGGACTATAAGGAGCAGGTTGTATGAGGGGACTATGGGGAAAGTGGAGGGACTATGAGGAGCAGGCTGTATGAGACGGGACTATGGGGAAAGTAGGGGGACTGAGGAGCAGGCTGTATAAGAGGGGACTAAGGGAAAGGTGGGGGGCCTATGAGGATCAGGATATATGAGAGGGAAGTGTGAGGCTCCATTGGGAGTTCTCTGAGAGGAGGGACTAAAGGAAAAATGAATGGAGGGTATATGGGGAGTTTTCTGTGAGAAGAGGGACTATGGAGCATGTGGGGAACATTAGGGAGTGGTCTGTGAGTAAAAAGCTTTGGGTAAATTGAGGGACCATAGCTGGTGTTCTGTGAGAGACGGGATTATGGAGAAAGTGGGGGAACTATGAGGAGTGGTCTGATAGAGCGAACTATGGGGAAAGTGAAGGGACCATGTGGAGGGGTTTGTGAGAGACGGTACTATGGGGAAACCATAGGACATGGTCTATGAGACGAGGCCTATAGAGAAGTGGAAGATGAGGGTCTGTAAGAGATCAGAGACTTGGGGGACACTCTGTAAAAGTAGGGGTACCACAGGGAGCCGTCAGTTAATTTGGCCAGTGCGGAATGAGGGAAACCATGGTGAGCGGTCTCTGATGGGGACCGTTGGAAGCAGTTTGTGTTAAATGAGAGACAATCGGGATCACAAGATAAGAGGAGTGACTGAGAAGAGCGGTCAGGTGCCCATCATATAGATTAATGGCGGAGTGTACGGCATGTGCTGTGATGAATATAAAGTTTGCACTGTTGCATCATGATGTTGTTTATGGGGGTCTGTCTGATAAGTAACAGTGAGCCCTGGACCCAGAGGTACAAACCCACTGCCCGCCGCCCCTGCCCCCCAGTTCTAAATTATCTTAGGTACAAGCCCGCTGCACACAGCTCCTGCCCCCCAGTTCTGCATTACCCAAAGTACAAGTCCCCTGCACACAGACCCTGTCCCTCATTTCTGCATTACCCAAGGTGCAAGACCCCTGCACACATCTTCTGCCCCCATTTCTCCATTACCCAAGGTACAAGCAAGCCCCCTACACACAGTCCCTGCTTGCCAGTTCTGTATTACCGAAGGTACAAGCCCCCTGCACACAGCCCCTGCCCCTCAGTTCTGCATTATCCACTAGTGTAAGTCTCCTGCACACAGCCAATGCCCCCCCCAGTTCTGCATTACCCAAAGTACAAGCCCCCTGCACACAGCCACTGCCCCCAGTTCTGCATTACCCACAGGCACAAGCCCCCTGCACACAGCCCCTGCCCCCAGGTCTGCATTACCTAAGATACAAGTCCCCTGAACACATTCCCTGCCCCCCAGTTCTGCATTACCCAAGATACAAGACCTCTGCACACAGCTCCTGCCCCCCAGATCTGCATTACCTAAGATACAAGCCCCCTGCACACAGCCCCTGCCTCCCCCCAGTTCCGCATTACCCACAGGTACAAGGCTCCTGCACACAGCCCCTGCCCCCCAGGTCTGAATTACCTAAGATACAAGCCCCCTGCACACAGCCCCTGCCCCCCAATTCTGCATTACCCACGGGTACAAGCTCCGTGCGAAAAGCCCCTGCACCCCAGGACTGCATTACCTAAGATACAAGTACCCTGTACACATTCCCTGCCCCCTAGTTCTGCATTACCCAAGGTACAGTACCCTTGCAGACAGCTCCTGCACCCCAGGTCTGCATTACCCTAGGTACACACCCCTGCCTCCAGGTCTGCATTATCCACTGGTATAAGCCCCCTTCACACAGCTCCTGCCCCTCAGTTATGCATTACCCAAGGTACAAGCCCCTGCACACAGCCTCTGTTTGTCAGGGCACGGAAAACCCACCAGGAGGCAGTAAACCTCATATGCTATCCAGGGGTGTACATAGAAATCATGGGGCCCCATAGCAGAAGTTCTAATTGGGCTCCCCCCCCTCCCAAAAAAAAAAAATTGTTGGGGTCACAGGGGAGCATATCTCATAACTTTCCAGCCTTTACATAGTAATTTCCTCCTGCTGAAGTCCTAGATTCATTTTGCATTACCCCCATAAAGTATGATGCCAACAAAACAAAAGTACCCCCCCAAACACAGAATGATACCCCCATGGTGAATTCCTCTACATTAACCTCCACATGTACAGTATAATTACTCTATTGTACCCCACCTCAACTCCCAAGGCAATGTATGGTGACCCCGACACAGTATGATCCCCCAGCTGTGACCCCCATACAGCCCTTCATGCAGTATAATGGACCTACATACAGTATGATGGCCCCACACCTCTCCACACTGTATAATTGCCCGCACTAGCCCTCCACACAGCATGATGGTACCCACACAGGGCTGCCAGTAGGAATTACAGGGCCCCATACTGGCTACATTTTTGGGCCCCCTTGAGACTCTGCCCAGGCTCCACCCCAGCTCCGCCTCAACCCCTCGAACGTTCCACAGTTCCACCGCCCACTCTTGGAAAAACTCTACTTTCTGCACCACGTCTTCACCAATCACACATTAACAGTACCCATTGAACACCAGCTCACATATACAGTACAGACCAAAAGTTTGGACACACCTTCTCATTTAAAGATTTTTCTGTATTTTCATGACTATGAAAATTGTACATTCACACTGAAGGCATCAAAACTATGAGTTAACACATATGGAATTATATACTTAACAAAAAAGTATGAAGCAACTGAAAATATGTCTTATATTCTAGGTTCTTCAAAGTAGCCACCTTTTGCTTTGATGACTGCTTTGCACACTCTTGGCATTCTCTTGATGAGCTTCAAGAGGTAGTCACCGGAAATGGTATTCCAACAATCTTGAAGGAGTTCCCAGAGATGCTTAGCACTTGTTAGCCCTTTTGCCTTCACTTTGCGGTCCAGCTCACCCCAAACCATCTCGATTGGATTCAGGTCAGGTGACTGTGGAGGCCAGGTCATCTGGCGTAGCACCCCATCACTCTCCTCCTTGGTCAAATAGCCCTTACACAGCCTGGAGGTGTGTTTGGGGTCATTGTCCTGTTGAAAAATAAATGATGGTCCAACTAAAAGCAAACCGGATGGAATAGCATGCCGCTGCAAGATGCTGTGGTAGCAATGCTGGTTCAGTATGCCTTCAGTTTTGAATAAATCCCCAACAGTGTCACCAGCAAAGCACCCCCACACCATCACACCTCCTCCTCCATGCTTCACGGTGGGAACCAGACACGTAGAGTCCATCCGTTCACCTTTTCTGCGTCACACAAAGACACGGTGGTTGGAACCAAAGATCTCAAATTTGGACTCATCAGACCAAAGCACAGATTTCCACTGGTCTAATGTCCATTCCTTGTGTTCTTTAGCCCAAACAAGTCTCTTCTGCTTGTTGCCTGTCCTTAGCAGTGGTTTCCTAGCAGCTATTTTACCATGAAGGCCTGCTGCACAAAGTCTCCTCTTAACAGTTGTTGTAGAGATGTGTCTGCTGCTAGAACTCTGTGTGGCATTGACCTGGTCTCTAATCTGAGCTGCTGTTAACCTGCGATTTCTGAGGCTGGTGACTCGGATAAACTTATCCTCAGAAGCAGAGGTGACTCTTGGTCTTCCTTTCCTGGGGCGGTCCTTATGTGAGCCAGTTTCTTTGTAGCGCTTGATGGTTTTTGCAGCTGCACTTAGGGACACTTTCAAAGTTTTCCCAATTTTTCTCACTGACTGACCTTCATTTCTTAAAGTAATGATGGCCACTCGTTTTTCTTTACTTAGCTGCTTTTTTCTTGCCATAATACAAATTCTAACAGTCTATTCAGTAGGACTATCAGCTGTGTATCCACCTGACTTCTGCACAACACAACTGATGGTCCCAACCCCATTTATAAGGCAAAAAACCCCACTTAATAAACCTGACAGGGCACACCTGTGAAGTGAAAACCATTTCCGGTGACTACCTCTTGAAGCTCATCAAGAGAATGCCAAGAGTGTGCAAAGCAGTCATCAAAGCAAAAGGTGGCTACTTTGAAGAACCTAGAATATAAGACATATTTTCAGTTGTTTCACACTTTTTTGTTAAGTATATAATTCCACATGTGTTAATTCATCGTTTTGATGCCTTCAGTGTGAATGTACAATTTTCATAGTCAAGAAAATACAGAAAAATCTTTAAATGAGAAGGTGTGTCCAAACTTTTGGTGTGTACTGTATACAGGGTGGTCCAAAAGTAGGTAGACAAAAAGTGTAATAAGGTTATGAAGGGACAGATTTAACAAACATGGTGTAAAGTGAAACTGGCTCATTTGCCCTTAGCAACCAGTCAGATTCCACTTTTCATTCCTCACAGACTCTTTGGAAAATGAAAGGTGGAAGAATCTGATTGGTTGCTAAGGGCAACTGAGCCAGTTTCACAGATCTAGTTTTCAAAGATAGATCTCCCCCAAATCTGTTTTCTTTTCAGATAACACATAATGGCAAATAATTTAAATACAGATCAAAGAAAATGGATTTTAACACAGTATTGGAAATCTCAAAATGCTGAAACTGTTAGAGCAAATTGGATTGAAACATTTGGTACTCAAGCCCCAAAGAGACAAACCATTTACCGCATTCGTGACAAATTCAATGCCACTGGCTCAATCCTTAATGCTCCAAAAACTGGTCGACCCAAAACAGTCTGTACAGAAAATAATAAACAACTTGTTGCTGAAACATTTGTTCAGAGTCCAAAAAAGTCCACCAGAAGAGCCTCTTTGGAATTGGGAATTTCACGAGCTTCTATCATGCGAATCCTGAAATCTATTGGGTGGAAAGCTTATCGTCCACGTCTAATTCATGGTTTATTGGAGGATGATCCAGACAGGCGGCTGCAATTTAGTGTTTGATAAATCTCCCCCTTCATAACCTTATTACACTTTCTGTCCACCTACTTTTGGACAACCCTGTGTATATATATATATATATATATATATATATATATATATATATATATATATATACACTGCTCAAAAAAATAAAGGGAACGCTCAAACAACACATCCTAGATCTGAATGAATGAAATATTCTCATTAAATACTTTGTTCTGTACAAAGTTGAATGTGCTGACAACAAAATCATGCAAAAATCATCAATGGAAATCAAATTTATTAACCAATGGAGGCCTGGATTTGGAGTCACCCCCAAAATTAAAGTGGAAAAACACACTACAGGCTGATCCAACTTAGATGTAATGTCCTTAAAACAAGTCAAAATGAAGCTCAGTATTGTGTGTGGCCTCCACGTGCCTGTATGACCTCCCTACAATGCCTGGGCATGCTCCTGATGAGGTTGCGGATGGTCTCCTGTGAGATCTCCGCCCAGACCTGGACTAAAGCATCTGCCAACTCCTGGACAGTCTGTGGTGCAATGTGACGTTGGTGGATGGTGCGAGACATGATGTCCCAGATGTGCTCAATCGGATTCAGGTCTGGAGAACGGGCGGACCAGTCCACAGCTTCAATGCCATTATCTTGCAGGAACTGCTGACACACTCCAGCCACATGAGGTCTGGCATTGTCCTGCATTAGGAGGAACCCAGGGCCAACCGCACCAGCATATGGTCTCACAAGGGGTCTGAGGATTTCATCTCGGTACCTAATGGCAGTCAGGCTACCTCTGGCGAGCACATTGAGGGATGTGTGGCCCTCCAAAGAAATGCCACCCCACACCATTACTGACCCAGTGCCAAACCGATCATGCTGAAGGATGTTCCAGGCTGTCACATGTGCTCAGTGTGAACCTGCTTTCATCTGTGAAGAGCACAGGGCGACTTTGCCAATCCTGGTGTTCTGTGGCAAATGCCAAGCATCCTGCACGGTCTTGGGCTGTGAGCACAACCCCTATCTGTGGACGTCAGGCCCTCATACCACCCTCATGGAGTCGGTTTCTAACCGTTTGTGCAGACACATGCACATTTGTGGCCTGCTGGAGGTCATTTTGCAGGGCTCTGGCAGTGCTTCTCCTGTTCCTCCTTGCACAAAAGTGGAGGTAGCGGTCTAGCTGCTGGGTTGTTGCCCTCCTACGGCCCCCTCCACGTCTCCTGGTGTACTGGCCTGTCTCCTGGTAGTGCCTCCAGCCTCTGGAAGCTACGCTGACAGACAAAGCAAACCTTCTTGCCACAGCTCGCATTGATGTGCCATCCTGGATGAGCTGCACTACCTGAGCAACTTCTGTGGGTTGTAGAGTCCGTCTCATGCTACCATGAGTGTGAAAGCACAACCAACATTCAAAAGTGACCAAAACATCTGCCAGAAAGCATTGCTACTGAGATGTGGTTTGTAGTCCCCACTTGCAGAGCCACTCCTTTTATTCAGTGTGTCTTGATAATTGCCAATAATTTCCATCTATTGTCTATTCCATTTGCACAACAGCATGTGAAATTGATTGTCAATCAGTGTTTCTTCCTAAGTGGACAGTCTGATTTCACAGAAGTTTGATTTACTTGGAGTTATATTCTGTTGTTTAAGTGTTCCCTTTATTTTTTTGAGCAGTGTATATATATATATATATATATATATATATGTATGTATATATAAAACCATATAATATAGCATGAGAGATCCTGTAGCCAGGAGCCAATTCAGTCAGTGCATATAACTTTATATATCTGTGGACAGTATAACACATCCAGTGTACATATTGTTATATACCATCAGGTGTCTGTAGCCATGGTATATTATATATTGGTGATCCCGGACCCTGAGGAGGGGAACACATGGCATTACCAGGAATGCTATGTGTTCTGCTTAGTTAAGGGTTAAATGGCGGGAGAATGGCTTTCCCGCCGCTTTCAGATGGTCATGTAGCTAGGAGAAGTTAGGGAATTGATTGGATCTAAGGCCCGGCCATTCAGGACACCGTAACAGGGGAGATATGTTTTCTGCCCTGGAGATGGACCGTGATTGGAGCGGGTATCAGCTGGGGGATATAAGGGAGCAGTGCCGGAGGTTCATGTCTGTCCTCCGGCACTGTCGTACCTGAAGTGCTGCCCTGCCCTCCCTCCCTGAATTTTTGGCACGGCCTAGCGTTAGTCGTCCAGGTATCTGGATGGACAGGTAGTTGATTAACGGGCTTAAGCCTCATGGCCGAGCTGCGGTGTTGGAAAAATGGTTTGAACCTTTTAAGAAATTATGTTAATATGGTTATATTTATATGATATGTTTTAATATTTTAATAAAGGCTGTGGCCAATCTTTTATCCCCAAGTCAATGTGTCAAGCAGTATTTGTTATGCGCTGTTTAGGTAGAGAGTTAGATTAATGTGTAATGCCTTTGCAATGTATCTGTAAAAATCGAAAGCTATACTATGGCTCTGTATGGCATCTGATTTTTTTTACGCGCCCAGACTTGAATGTGCGAGTCTCATCTGATTTATAGAAGAAACCAGAGCACGCTGCACTATTTTTCTCACACAAATTCAGTGAAAAAAAAATGTCTCATCTGCACTGTGTCACTGAATAACAATGGTCCGAGTGTGGTCCGTTATTTCAACAGACAGCACCCGGACCAAAAATACGATCATGTGAATGAGCCCCAATCCTGGCTAGATATCAGACATGAATTGCAGCAGCTGCTTACTGATGGTCTCCTGGCCAATCTCCTGCCAGCTTCCAGGATTTAAACCACAGAGAGGAAGCAGTCAGCAGATTGTGTGCTGTGATGAGGGCCTTTATGAGAGGGTGTAAAGATGGCAGCTGTGATGACCAGGGTAAGTGGAAGGGCTCTGGCGGGTGCAAGGGTTAAGTTACTTGCATGTTGTCTGGTTATAGGTAAATTCCACTTTTACACTGTGCTGCTGTTTTATGAGATTTGCATTGCTGGGTTCTTCATGGTTGAGGCATGTCATTGTATGATTTTCCAATTTTTTTTTTTTGTCTTATTGCTGAAACTAGAACTTGGCTCCTTCACTCTTTTTAGGCCATTAAAAAAAAAAAACCCTTGTTGCTTACTGAAATTCCTGCTGTGACTTTGCTGCTTGCCTACAGGACTGAGTTAGTACTGGGCTAGCTGAGGCCTAACCCTGACAGCACATGTAACTCCTTTAGTGATATGGGTTAGGATTAGTGATGAGCGAGCACAAAAATGCTCGGGTACTCGTTGCTCGGGTCGAGCAAATTGGAATACTCAGGTGCTCGACCCGAGCAACGAGCCCAATGTAAGTCTATGGGAAACTCGAACATTTTTCAGGCGGCTCCCCCCGGCGGTCTGCAGAGGGCCTAAAAATTGCCCAAATGGATGGGAACAGTGCTCAAATGACATGGGGAAGACCCCTGGAAGCATTTCTGACTCCCAGGACACTACTGTCTACAACGTTGTCAGAGTATTACACCACTTTTACGGACTCACAATAAAACATACAAAAACAAGACCAAAATGGATTTTCCTGGGAAATATATTAAGGAACATCCTTTCCAGGGTAATGACTTGTATATAAGGCAAAATAAATAACCAAAAATACTCCTCCACACCTTGGGCTATGTTCACACGTAGCGTTTTTGATACGTTTTTGCACTTTTGCATTGCTTTCAACAAAGACAAATGCATTCACTGGGAAATGTAATTTTAATATTTTACAACCTTATCTGGCACTGTGGTGTGTGACACATCATCAGACACATGCATACAGTGCTGAAAAGACATGGGAACAGCATGGGGAAGACCTCTGGAAGCATTTCTGACTCCCAGATCACTGCCTAAAAGTGTGCCCATCATAAGTGATCCTTGGTGCATGCGAAGATGCCTCCCGCCATGCACCTGTCGTTGCAGACTTGCAACAATCACTGTCCACGTCCTTGTCCCAGTGCAGCGTTCAGTTGTCCCTACCCCATTCCTTGAAATGCAAACGCAAGTATGCAGCCAGCCACCCACCCACCCACAGGCTGCAATACTATACTGCCAAATTTTTGACAGCTGCTTGCACTTGAAAATGTGGCCTTTTAGGCTCGTGGAGGCGGAAGCTTTTGATAACCTCATGCAGGAGGCGGCCGGTTGTCCATACTCCTGTCCCCAGCCGCCACTGTTTCTCCCGGTGTCGTCTCCTCCTTTCACAAGCACGGTTCCCACAACATTACCCGTGCCCACCCCAGTGCAATTACTGGGAAGGACCGCCTAACCACAAACACGTGGACAGGTGAATGTGGCCAGGGAAGGTACGGAGCCAGTCCACAGCTTTTTTTGCTGAGTTGTATTTCACCACAGCCATATTCTTTAGCTTGGTGAAAGGACTTGGGAAACCATATCTACCCAGCTGTCATTTCTCCCAAGAAGTCTTCTAAATCTGCTTTCACTTGAAATGTGGCCTTTTAGGCTCGTGAAGTCGGAAGCTTTTCAACCTCATGCCAGCAGCGGCTGGGTGTTCAAACTCGGTCCCCAGCCGCCACTGTTTCTCCTGGGTTTGTCTCCGTCTTCCACAAGCACGGGTCCCACAACATTACCTGTGCCCTCCCCAGTGCACATACTGGGAAGGACCGCCTACCCACAAACACGTGGACAGATGAATGTGGCCAGGGATGGTACGGAGCCAGTCCACAGCTTTTTTTGCTGAGAGTTGTATTTAGCTCGGTGAAAGGACTGGCATAGAGGGAAATCGTATCTACTCTGGGTGTCATTTCTCCGTCACCAGGTTCCGCCCATTGTCACACACGACCATGCCTGGCTGTATGTTCAGCGGTAAGAGCCACAGATCAGGCTGCTGTGTTACAGCTTTCAACAACTCTGCAGTGCTGGGCGGTTTGTCAATTAAGCATTAAGCATGTTATCTTCAGCACAGCCTGTTGCCGCTTGGCCAAGGCAGTGCTGCAGTGCTGTCAGCTTGTGACTGATGTGGTCATTTTGGAGATGGAGGAGGAGGGGCATGAGCTGAACAATGTGATTACATTGAGGTTAAATTGGTGACGCTGTTTTTTATACTAAAGAAAGATCCTATTGTTTTGTTTTTTTACGTTATTTTTTAAGACAAATGTATTCACTGGGAAATGTCATTTTAACATTTTACAACCTTATCTGGCAATGTGGTGTGTGACACATCATCAGACACATCCTTTTTTATTTATGATGGAGGGACTCTGAAAGTCATAAAGCCTATTTTTATAGGGACATCAGACGGCCCTTACTATTCTTAAAAGGCCAGCAGTTGGCCCTAGCTATTGTTAGAGAGCCATCAGCCGGCTATGCTTTCTTGTTCCCATTATTAATAAGTAGGTCTCCTATACTGTTATTGCGTATCCAGTGACTGGAAGGGCTGCCAAAAATTTGGACGCAACCCAATACACCTTTGAAGAGACATAGAGGAGGGTCTCAGTAAAAAAAATGTTCCCATTATAAAGGAGCGGGTCTCCTATAGTGGTAATGCCCATGCTGTGACTGCAAGGGCTGCCAAAATTTGGGAAAAACCCCACTAAGAATTTAAAGACACATAGAGCAGGGCCAGAGTAACAAGGTACGACATGTTCCCATTAGAAAGGAGAAGGTCTGCTATATAGATATAGGGTATGCAGTGTGTCCAACGGCTGACCAATTTTAGGAAAAAACCCACTAAGGATTTAAAGACACGCGGAGCAGGGCCACAGTAACAAGGTACGACATGTTCCCATTAGAAAGGAGAGGGTCTGCTATACAGTTATAGGTTATGCAGTGAGTCCAACGGCAGACCAATTTTAGGAAAAACACCACTAAGAATTTAAAGGCACATAGAGCAGGGCCACAGTAACAAGGTACAACATGTTCTCATTAGAAAGGAGAGGGTCTGCTATACAGTTATAGGGTATGCAGTGAGTCCAACGGCTGACCAATTTTAGGAAAAACCCCACTAAGAATTTAAAGACACATAGAGCAGGGCCACAGTAACAAGGTACGACATGTTCCCATTAGAAAGGAGAGGGTCTGCTATACAGTTATAGGGTATGCAGTGAGTCCAACGGCTGACCAATTTTAGGAAAAACCCCACTAACAATTTAAAGACACACGGAGCAGGGCCACAGTAACGACAAATTCCCATTAGAAAAGAGAGAGTCTCCCATAGTGTTGGCCTATGCAGTGAATGCAAGGGCTGCCAAAAATTTGGAGGCACTTCAATGCCCCTTGGAAGAGATGTGGAGGAGGGCCTCATAAAAAAAAAAAAAATGTTCCCATTAGAAAGGAGCGGGCCTCCTATACTTGTAATGCCCATGCACTAAGTGTATGGGCTGACAAACATTTACCCCTGGGGGGTATACATGAACATACTGTATAAAAAAATTTTTTAACGGGCATCATAAACACCCTTTAAAAAAATTATGTGGGTGTTGCATCACGGACCACGGTCATCATGGTGATATGGTGGTGGAGGATGAGGAGAAGGAGGAGGACAAGAGCAAATAGCCAAAATCAGGAAGCGTATACCCATGTGTGGGTGTGAAAAGGTGCATGTGAATACACCTCCCAAGAAAAGACACGGGATTTGAGTTTCTTACGCTGCTATCATTCGGTGGTGTTGAGAAGCCTGGCCCAATCCAGCCCTTGTTCATTTTTATAAGAGTCAGCCTGTCAGCATTTTTAGTTGACAGGCAGATCATTGATTTTTGGGCCTTCTGTGTAACTGCCAGGTACCACTGACCTAGATGCTGTACCGAAATCTCGCACATCAATCTCCTCATCTCTAGTGTCTAGCAGTGGCTGTCCCTATTGACTACACGTAAACCCTCAGTCATACTGATCATTCTATTATAATGGGAAGTCGGAAAAGATTAGTGTTGGCAGGACAAGTGTCTTGTCAATAGCCAACTCATGTCTATGGCCACCTTAGCATCCGGAAAGCCATTCTCCAACCTACCATAAAAATGGAGGATAGGTAAAGGCTGTTAGAGCCTCAGCTAAACCTCACGTAAAAGAAGTCATGTAACAGTTATTTTAAAATAATAATGTAAATAAAACACAAGTCCGGATAAATGTCATTTTCCAAAACTTTATTTAGCATTGACTTTTTAATTTAAATCATTAAAGTATAAACTCTATTTTAAATGTAAAAATAGCTGCAGGGGCAACAGTTTTTCTTCCGAAACTCCTTTGTGGTCAAGTTGTTCTGCTGTCAAAGGCCCTGCTTGTTCTTGGTCTTCCCCATCGTGCAAATTCTGAAGACCAGGATTGCTCCTCGGGGTCAGGCTTTTGTTGACCAGTCATGAGGTCAGAATGCCATGGAGATATTTAGCCTTCCGTTTAGGAAAGCAAGAGGGGAATAAGATGAATGTGATGTACTGACAAGACAGAGCTAAAAAAAACAATATGTATGAAATAATATGTGACGTTGCAAGTTGCACAAAAATTGGGCCACAATAACCAAAGTGCAGTAGCATTAAAGAGCTTACCAAATGCATGTTTTAAAGAGAAACTGTCATTTGCCATTAATATGATTTTTTTTTTTCCAAAACAACTTCAGGGAAACAAAATCATTTAGACCAGGTAAAATATTTCCATATTTATGGCAAGTGAGAGATCCTCTTTAAAGAAGAACTCCCGACAAACATATTATCTTGTAAACCCTTCTAGATACAGGGAAGGAAATAATTATTTGATCAATTTCTGTTTTCCTAAGTTTGCCCACTGACAAAGACATGAACAGTCTATAATTTTAAGGGTAGGTTAATTTTAACATTGAGAGATAGAATATCCCCCCAAAAAATCAAGAAAATCACATTGTATAAATTAGATACATTTATTTGCATTTTGCAGTGAGAAATAAGTATTTGATCCCCTACAAACCATTATGAGTTCTGGCTCCTACAGACTAGTTAGACGCTCCTAATCAACTTGTTACCTGCATTAAAGACAGCTGTCTTACATAGTCTCCTGTATAAAAGACTCCTGTCCACAGACTCAATTAATCCGTCAGACTCTAACCTCTACAACATGGGCAAGACCAAAGAGCTTTCTAAGGATGTCAGGGACAAGATCATAGACCTGCACAAAGCTGGAATGGGCTAAAAAACATAAGTAAGACGCTGGGTAAGAAGAAGACAACTGTTGGTGCAATAGTAAGAAAATGGAAGAAGTACAAAATGACTGTCAATCGACATCGATCTGGGGCACCATGCAAAATCTCACCTCATGAGGTAGCCTTGATCATGAGCAAGGTGAGAGATCAGCATAAAACTACAGAGGGGGAACTTGTTAATGATCTCAAGGTAGCTGGGACCACAGTCACCAAGAAAACCATTGGTCAGGCGAGTACAGAGTATCTTCAGCATGCTCGGTGATATGTTTGAATCACTCCCATGTGCATGATTTGCGTCTGTTTGACAGCTTTAATACATGTGAAGAATGCTTGTTTCTTAAGCATTCCTCACATGTATTAAAACTGTCAAACAAGCACGCTGAAGATACTTGGTACTCGCCCGAGCATACTCGTCGAAAGGGTTAACTGAACATACTCGCTCATCACAAGAGCAGGCCCATCTGAAGTTTGCCAATGAACACCTGGATGATTCTGTGAGTTATTGGGAGAAGGTGCTGTGGTCAGATGAGACAAAAATTGAGCTCTTTGGCATTAACTCAACTCGCTGTGTTTGGAGGAAGAGAAATGCTGTCTATGACCCAAAGAACACCATCCCCACTGTCAAGCATGGAGGTGGAAACATTATGTTTTGGGGGTGTTTCTTTGCTAAGGGCACAGTACTACTTCACCGCATCAACGGGAGAATGGATGGAGCCATGTACTGTAAAATCCTGAGTGACAACCTCCTTCCCTCCACCAGGACATTAAAAATGTGTCGGGACAGGGTCTTCCAGCAAGACAATGACCCAAAACATACAGCCAAGGCAACACAGGAGTGGAGGGAGTTGAAGCTTCGAGTTGCCAATCGACAGCCTCAAAATCTGAATGATTTAGAGATGATCTGCAAAGAGGAGTGGACCAAAATTCCTCCTGACATGTGCGCAACCCTCATCATCAACTACAAAAAAAGTCTGACTGCTGTGCTTGCCAACAAAGGTTTTGCCACCAAGTATTAAGTGTTGTTTTCTAGAGGAATCAAATACTTATTTCTCACTGCAAAATGCAAATAAATTTATCTAATTTATACAATGTGATTTTCTTGATTTTTTGGGGGGGATATTCTATCTCTCAATGTTAAAATTAACCTACCCTTAAAATTATAGACTGTTCATGTCTTTGTCAGTGGGCAAACGTACAAAAACAGCAAGGGATCAAATAATTACTTCCTTCACTGTATGTATGCTATGTAGTATTATCGTGTTACAATACTTACTGATCACCTTCTACCCCAGTTTTCAGTGCCGCCTAGGTTCATTAAAAGCTGTTAGAATTTTTTGCACACCGTCAAATCTTTGTTCAATTAGTCCATAACCCCGATCTTATGAAACCTTTTCTTCATCCCAATTGAGCTTAATGGCATATGGCTGAAAGAGATCTTCCCCATCAGAATCACCCTACATGTAAACTTCAGGGAATCCAACAATGGCTAAAAATTTCTCACCATCACATCACACCGCATTCACCTTTCCATCTTCCAGTAATCAACTTGACAGCAGGCAGCCTACACTGCCCTTTTAGCGAGTCCACTTGTATTCCTATATAGGACAGTCTTGAAAATGGAAAATATTTTTTTTGTGAATTCCATTAATAATTTCTCCTCTGCTTCCTCACTACCTGTCTAAGTCTGTCTTCGCTGTCAAGACTTAGGTTAAAAAAAAAAAAAAACATCCACGTACTCTCCTTCCCTGATGCTCTTACTACAAATGTATAAGTGGATGACAATGAACACACCCTGCGCTGTGACTAGTATCTCACTGTTCTGAGCTTTCAGCCATGTAGTGATCACCTCTTTCTTATAACACTTCTCAGCTTTCAAACACTTTATTAACGTGTTAAACATATTTCCTTCCTTACTGCATGCATCTTCATCTGACCATACAGCCCCATCCAATGAATTAGAATAAGACTTACTTGGCTACTGCGGTGCTGCTTGGATTGTGTCCTTGCTGTGACTTGCTCTTGTTTGGCCACTGTTTGCTGCGTGAGACCTCCATGCCCCAGCCACCTCTTATCGTCTAGTGTCCACATCTTGTTGCACCTTGTCGCTGCTTCGATCTCTGCAACAACAGACACCGTGCGAGTATGCGTTCACATGTGATTTCACTGAGGATGCAACAAATTCCTGCCCACGCCAATTACTCTCTGTACGTGGCCTGTGCTGTGACTACTCACCTAATCCTGGATGCTGTCCATGCTTCCCAACCTAAATTTGTCCTGGCCTCTGTTCCTCACATCTCCTAGTTCTGAGTCCATGATCTGCTCCTGCTATATACTGGTTATGTCCAAGGCCTATTTCTAGTTATATCTTGTGGTCATGAACCTGATCCCGGCTGTGTCCCTGGTGCCATGATCCTGGATGCAGCTCTTTGCTGTGTCCTAGTTATCCGTCACTCTGCTTACAGCTCCACATCTGGTACTTAACCCCTTAAGCCCCGCGGGTGGTTTGCACGTTAATGACCAGGCCAATTTTTACAATTCTGACCACTGTCACTTTATGAGGTAATTACTCTCGAACGCTTCAACGGATCCCCCTGATTCTGAGACTGTTTTTTTTGTGACATATTGTACTTCATGATTGTGGAAAAATTTCTTCGATATCACTTGCGTTTATTTGTGAAAAAAACGGAAATTTGGCGAAAATTTTGAAAATTTTGCAATTTTCAAAATTTGAATTTTTAAGCCCTGAAATCAGAGCGATATGTCACACAAAAGAGTTAATAAATAACATTTCCCACATGTCTACTTTACATCAGCACAATTTTGGAACCAAAATTTTTTTTTGTTAGGGAGCTATAAGGGTTAAAAGTTGACCAGCGATTTCTCATTTTTCCAACAAAATTTACAAAACCATTTTTTTAGGGACCACATCACATTTGAAGTCACTTTGAGAGGTCTTTATGACAGAAAATACCCAAAAGTGACACCATTCTAAAAACTGCACCCCTCAAGGTGCTCAAAACCACATTCAAGAACTTTATTAACCCTTCAGGTGCTTCACAGGAATTTTTTGAATGTGGAAGAAAAAAATGAACATTTAACTTTTTTCACAAAAATGTTAATTTAGACCCAATTTTTTTTATTTTCACAGGGGTAACAAGAAAAAATGGACCCCAAAATTTGTTGTGCAATTTCCCCTGGGCACGCAGATACCCAATATTTGGGGAAAAAATACTGTTTGGGCGCACGGCAGGGCTCGGAAGGGAAGGAGCGCCACTTGACTTTTTGATTGTAAAATTTGCTTGAATAATTAGCGGACGCCATGTTGTGTTTGGAGAGCCCATGTGTGCCCAAACTTTGGAGCTCCCCCACAAGTGACCCCATTTTGGAAACTAGACCCCCCAAGGCACCTTTCTAGATGCATAGTGAGCACTTGGAACCCCCAGGTGCTTCACAAATTGATTCGTAACAATGAAAAAGTGAAAAAAAAAAACACTTTTTCATTTTTATGAATCAATTTGTGAAGCACCTGAGTGTTCCAAGTGCTCACAATCCATCTAGATAGGTGCCTTGGGGGGTCTAGTTTCCAAAATGGGGTCACTTGTGGGGGAGCTCCAATGTTTGGGCACACAGCGGCTCTCCAAACGCAACATGGTGTCGCTAACAATTTGAGCCGATTTTCCGTTAAATTTGTTAGAGGACACCATGTTGCATTTAGAGAGTCCCTGTGTGCCCAAACATTGGAGCTCCCCCACAAGTGACCCCATTTTGGAAACTAGACCCCCCAAGGCACCTATCTAGATGCATAGTGAGCACTTGGAACCCCCAGGTGCTTCACAAATTGATTCGTAACAATGAAAAAGTGAAAAAAAAAACACTTTTTCATTTGTATGAATCAATTTGTGAAGCACCTGAGGGTTCCAAGTGCTCACTATGCATCTAGATAGGTGCCTTGGGTGGTCTAGTTTCCAAAATGGGGTCACTTGTGGGGGAGCTCCAATATTTGGGCACACAGCGGCTCTCTAAATGCAACATGGTGTCCGCTAACAAATTTAACGCAAAATTGGCTCAAATTGTTAGCGACACCATGTTGCGTTTGGAGAGCTGCTGTGTGCCCAAACATTGGAGCTCCCCCACAAGTGACCCCATTTTGGAAACTAGACCCCCCAAGGCACCTATCTAGATGCATAGTGAGCACTTGGAACCCCCAGGTGCTTCACAAATTGATTCGTAACAATGAAAAAGTGAAAAAAAAAACACTTTTTCATTTTTATGAATCAATTTGTGAAGCACCTGGGGGTTCCAACTGCTCACTATGCATCTAGATAGGTGCCTTGGGGGGTCTAGTTTCCAAAATGGGGTCACTTGTGGGAGAGCTCCAATGTTTGGGCACACAGGGACTCTCTAAATGCAACATGGTATCCGCTAACAAATTGAATGGAAAATCGGCTCAAATTGTTAGCGGACACCACATTGCGTTTGGAGAGCTTCTCTGTGCCCAAACTTTGGAGCTCCCCCACAAGTGACCCCATTTTGGAAACTAGACCCCCCAAGGCACCTTTCTAGATGCATAGTGAGCACTTGGAACCCCCAGGTGCTTCACAAATTGATTCGTAATAATGAAAAAGTGAAAAAAAAAACACTTTTTCATTTTTACGAATCAATTTGTGAAGCACCTAGGGGTTCCAAGTGCTCACTATGCATCTAGATAGGTGCCTTGGGGGGTCTAGTTTCCAAAATGGGGTCACTTGTGGGGGAGCTCCAATGTTTGGGCACACAGGGACTCTCTAAATGCAACATGGTATCCGCTAACAAATTGAATGGAAAATCGGCTCAAATTGTTAGCGGACGCCACATTGCGTTTGGAGAGCCCCTCTGTGCCCAAACTTTGGAGCTCCCCCACAAGTGACCCCATTTTGGAAACTAGACCCCCCAAGGCACCTTTCTAGATGCATAGTGAGCACTTGGAACCCCCAGGTGCTTCACAAATTGATTCGTAATAATGAAAAAGTGAAAAAAAAAACACTTTTTCATTTTTACGAATTAATTTGTGAAGCACCTAGGGGTTCCAAGTGCTCACTATGCATCTAGATAGGTGCCTTGGGGGGTCTAGTTTCCAAAATGGGGTCACTTGTGGAGGAGCTCCAATGTTTGGGCACACAGGGACTCTCCAAATGCAACATGATATCCGCTAACAATTTGAGCCGACAATTTGTTAGCGGATACCATGTTGCATTTAGAGAGTCCCTGTGTGCCCAAACATTGGAGCTCCCCCACAAGTGACCCCATTTTGGAAACTAGACCCCCCAAGGCACCTATCTAGATTCATAGTGAGCACTTGGAACCCCAGGTGCTTCACAAATTGATTCATAAAAATGAAAAAGTGTTTTATTTTCACTTTTTCATTTTTACGAATCAATTTGTGAAGCACCTGGGGGTTCTAAGTGCTCACTATGCATCTAGATAGGTGCCTTGGGGGGTCTAGTTTCCAAAATGGGGTCACTTGTGGGGGAGCTCCAAAGTTTGGGCACAGAGGGGCTCTCCAAACGCAATGTGGTGTCCGCTAACAATTTGAGCCGATTTTCCATTCAATTTGTTAGCGGATACCATGTTGCATTTAGAGAGTCCCTGTGTGCCCAAACATTGGAGCTCCCCCACAAGTGACCCCATTTTGGAAACTAGACCCCCCAAGGCACCTATCTAGATTCATAGTGAGCACTTGGAACCCCAGGTGCTTCACAAATTGATTCATAAAAATGAAAAAGTGTTTTATTTTCACTTTTTCATTTTTACGAATCAATTTGTGAAGCACCTGGGGGTTCTAAGTGCTCACTATGCATCTAGATAGGTGCCTTGGGGGGTCTAGTTTCCAAAATGGGGTCACTTGTGGGGGAGCTCCAATGTTTGGACACACAGGGGCTCTCCAAACGCAACATGGCGTCCGCTAACAATTTGAGCCGATTTTCCATTCAATTTGTTAGCGGACACCATGTCGCGTTTGGAGAGCCCGTGATGTGCCTAAACAGTGGAGCTCCCCCACAAGTGTCCCCATTTTGGAAACTATACCCCTCAAAGATTTTATTAAGGTGTATAGTGAACATTTTGAACCCAGAGGTACGGCACATTATTTGTTTACATTAGGTCATCATATTGAATAAGTTTTCATTATTCTTGAGCGCAAGTGCTCGCTACTTGAGTTTGCATCGGGTACTCATGTATGCACCATGTACAGCGTGTGCTCGAGTGACATGCTCGAGTCCCTGCTCCGCATGTTTCACGGTTATTAGACACCCAAAAAAAAACATGCGGGGATCGCTCGTGCATGGCAGGCAATCCCCGTAAAGTTTTTTGGCCGCGAAGCATATGGGGCAGAGACTCGAGCATGTCACTCAAATACCCACGATACTAAATGCATACCAGAGCACCCGATGCAAACTCAAGTAGCGAGCACTTGCTCTCAACACTAGTCGCCATATCGTCATCTTTTTTTCTTACTTTTGAAAAAAATCCCAACCCCAGCCCTAGCCCCAGCACAACCCTAGCCCCAGCACAACCCTAGCCCCAAACCCAGCCCTAACCCTAGCCCAATCCTAACTCAAGAGTTTATTTTTGACGCCGTTCCTTGTGCGGTATAAGTGATTAGACGACTTTATTCTTCGGGTCGGTGTGATTACAGCAATGCCAGAATCATATCGGGTTTTTATGACTGACAGCTGTCACACACTAAAAGACGCATTTTTTGTAAAATCTAGTTTTTGCATCGCCATATTTTGAGAGCTATAATTTTTCCAGATTTTGGCAGACAGTCATGTGACGGCTCGTTTTTTGCGGGATGACTTGACGTTGTTATTGGTGCCATTTTCAGGCACGTGACATTTTTTGATCGCTTTCTATTCCGATTTTTGGGAGGCAGAATAAACAAAAACCAACAATTCAGGAATTGTTTTTTTTTTTTTTTTTTATTCTGTTCCGCGTGTGGTAAAATTGATGAGGCAGCTTTACTCTTCGGGTCAGTACGTTTACAGCGGTACCACATTTGTATCATTTTTCTATGTTTTGGCGCTTATACACAATAAAAGCTATTTTATAGAAAAAAATATTTTTTAGTATCGCTTTATTCTGAGAGCTATAACTTTTTTATTTTTCGGCTGATGGAGCTATATGGCGGCTTGTTTTTTGCGGGACGAGATGACGTTTTCAGCGGTATCATTTTTATTTATATGCGTCTTTTTGATCGCGTGTTATTCCACTTTTTGTTTGGCGGTATGGTGATAAAGCATTGTTTTTTGCTTGTTTTTTTTTTTTTTTACCGTGTTCACTGAAGGGGTTAACTAGTGGGACAGTTTTATAGGTCAGGTTGTTCCGGACGCGGCGATACCAAATATGTGTACTTTTATTGTTTTTTTTTTATTTTTTTTATAATAATATTTATTGATGGGTACATTATATTTTTATTTTTGGTGTATTATTTTTTTTATTTTTTTATAATATTTTTGCACATTTTTTTTTTTTTTTTTTTTTCCACTTTCACACAGTTTATACACTTTATTACTTTGTCCCACTCTGGGACTTTCACTTTTTTTTTTCTGATCGCCTGCATGGCACAGGAATGGAGCACCATCCCTATGCCATGAAGGCTGTCAGAAGTGCACAGTGTGAAGATTGCTTGGAGATGCACTGCGCATGTCCAAGCAATCTTCCTGCTCTCTGGTGACCCGGATGTTGTCATGACGACATCGGGTCGTCATGGCAACACCCGGGAAGCCTTTGCAGACTGCGCTGGAAGCCGGAAGAGGAGGTGAGTATCGCCGATCACCTCCCCTTGCCCCCGCAATGCCGCGATCGACTTCGATCGACTTCGATCGCAGCATCGCGGGGGTTAATGTGCTGGGAGCGGTGCGTGACCGCTCCCTGCACATAGTACCGGGTGTCAGCTGTGACAATCAGCTGACACCCGGCGGCGATCGCGCCCGCACAACCTGTGTGCGGGCGCGATCGCGATGACGTACTAATACGGGTCTGGCTCTTAAGTCCCAGGGCACAGACGCGTATTAGTACGTCAGATGTTATTAAGGGGTTAAAGGGGTTTTCCAATGAACAAAAGTTCATTTTAATCAATACATCTTGGAATAATAATAATTTCCACAATTGGATGTGTTTAAATAAAATGTTCCTGTGCTAAGATAATCTTATAAATGTGCCCCTGCTGTGTACTGTGTAATGACCCGACTTCTGTGTGCCACTGAAGCACATGGCCCGAACAGATGCCACATAAGCACATGGTCTGATGTCCACATGCTGCTGAAGCATGCGGCCCGGCGTCTCTTTGCCACCAAAACACACGGCCTGGCATCTGCGTGCCACCAGAGCACACAGCTCAACTTCCACGTGCCAACAAAGCACGTAGCCTGGTTTCCGCTTGTCACCGAAGCATATGACCCAGCATCCGTATGCCACTGAAGCATATGGCCACGTCATCGAATGTCACTGAAACACACGGCCCCGTGTCCATGTGCCACCGAAGCACACAGAACAACGTCCATGTGCCACCGAAGCACATGGCTTCACGTCCGGTTTCCACCGAAGAACATGGCTCCTCTTCTCAGTGCTACCGACGCACAAAGACCGGCCTCGTGTCTGGGTGCCACCGAAGCACACAGACCTGCGTAAGTGTGCCACCGAAGCACTCTGCCCCGCCTCCGGGTGCCATCGAAGCACATGGCCCCATGTGTAGGTGCTACCGAACACACAGACCCGCGTCCGGATGCCACCAAATCACACGGCCCCGCTTCTCGGTGCTACCGAAGCACAAAGCTTGGCGTCCAGGTACTACCGAAGAACACAGCTCCACGTATGAGTGCCCCTGAAGCACATGGCCCTGCGTCTAGGTGCCACCTAAGAACACAGACCCGCGTCCGTGTGCCACCGAAGCACATGGCTCCTCGTCCGGGTGCCACCGAAGCACATGGCCCGTGTCTAGGTGCCACCAAAGCAGACAGACCTACGTCCGTGTGCCACCAAAGCACATGGCCCCGCTTCTCTGCGCCACTGAAGCACAAAGACCGGCGTCCAGGTACCTCCCAAGCACACGGCTCAACATACGACTGCCACTTTAGCTCTCTTCCCCGTATCCGGGTGCCACCAAAGCACACGAACCCCTAAACAGGTGCCAACGAAGCACACAGCCCCACATAAGAGTGCCATTGAAGCACATGCCCCTGTGTCTGGGTACCACCAAAGCACACAGACCCACGTCCATGTGCCAAATAAGCACAGGGCCCTGCGTACTGGTGCCACCAAAGCACATGGCTCCCGCTTCTCGGTGCTACTGAAGCACAAAGACCAGCGTCCAGCTACCTCCGAAGAACACGGCTCCACGTACGATTGCTCATGAAGAACACGGCTTCGTGTCTGGGTGCCACCGAAGCACACAACCCCGTTGAATGGGTGCCACCGAAGCACACAAACCTGCATCCGGGTGCCAACGAAGCACACGACCTCCCTGTACAGGTGCCACCGAAGCACACGGCCCCGCATGCGAGTGCCACCGAAGCACACAGACACGTGTCTGGGTGCCACCGTAGCACACAGACCCGCGTCTGTGTGCCACCAACGCACTCTGCCCCGCGTCTGGGTGCCACCGAAGCACATGGCCCATGTCTAGGTGCCAACGAAGCACACAGACCCGCGTCCGGGTGGCACCAGAGCACACGGCCCCATGTCCGGATGCCGCCAAAGCACACAGCCCACATACGGGTGCCACCGAAGCACACAGACCTGAATCCGGGTGCAACTGAAGCACACGGCCCCACGTCCGGGTGCCGCCAAAGCACACGGCCCCGCATCTAGGTGCCACCGAAGCACACAGACCCGCGTCTATGTGCCACCGAAGCACTCTGCCCTGCGTCCGGGTGCCACCGAAGCACTCTGCCCCGCGTCCGGGTGCCACCGAAGCACATGGCCCTGCTTCTCGGTGCTATCGCAGCACAAAGACTGGCGGCCGTGTACCACCGAAGCACACAACTCCACATACGAGTGCCCCTGAAGCACATGGCCTGGTGTCTGGGTGCCACCGTAGCACACAGACCCGTGTCCGGGTGCCACCGAAGCACATGGCCCGGTGTCTAGGTGCCATCGTAGCACACAGACCCGTGTCTAGGTGCCACTGAAGCACACAGACCAACATTCATGTGCCACCGAAGCACATGGCTCCTCGCCGCACATACGGGTGCCACCGAAGCACACAGACCTGAGTCCGGGTGCAACCGAAGCACACGGCCCCACGTCCGGGTGCCGCCAAAGAACACGGCCCCGCATCTAGGTGCCACCGAAGCACACAGACCCGCGTCCATGTGACACCGAAGCACTCTGCCCCGCGTCCGGGTGCCACCGAAGCACATAGCCCCTTGTCTAGGTGCCACCAAAGCACACAGACCCGCAATCGGGTGCCACCGAAGCACACGGCCCGGCTTCCGGGTGCCATCGAAGCACACAGCCCCACATACGAGTGCCACCGAAACACATAGCCCCGCATCTGGGTGCCACCAAATCACACAGACCCGCATCCATATGCCACCGATGCACTCTGCCCCGCGTCCGGGTGCCACCGAAGCACATGGCACCATCTCTAGGTGCCACCATAGCACACATACCCATGTCTGGGTGCCACCGAAGCACACAGACTAACGTCCATGTGCCACCGAAGCACATGGCCCTACATCCGGGTGCCACCGAAGCAGAAAAAACTGCGTCCGGGTACCTCCGAAGTACACGGCTCCATGTATGAGGGCCCCTGAAGCACACGGGCTCGTGTCTGGGTGCCACCGAAGCACACAGACCCGCGTCCGTGTGCCACCATAGCACTCTGCCCCGTGTCCGGGTGCCACCGAAGCACACGGCCCCACATACGAGTGCCACCGAAGCACACGGCCTCGTGTCTGGGTGCCACCGAAGCACACAGACCCATGTCCGTGTGCCACCGAAGCACTCTGCCCCGCGTCCGGCTGCCACCGAAGCACATGGCCTGGTGTCTAGGTGCCACCGTAGCACACAGACCCATGTCTGGGTGCCACCGAAGCACACAGACCAACGTCCATGTGCCACCGAAGCACATGGCCCCTCATCCGGTTTCCACCGAAGCACATGGCCACGCTTCTCGGTGCTATAGGAGCACAAAGGCCGACATCCGGGTACCTCCGCAACACATGGATCCACGTATGAGTGCCCCTGAAGCACACGGCTTCGTGTGTGGGTGCCACCGAAGCACTCAGACCCATGTCCATGTGCCACCGAAGCACTCTGCCCCGCGTCCAGGTGCCACCGTAGCACACAGACCCGTGTCTGGGTGCCACCGAAACACACAGACCAACGTCCATGTGCCACTGAAGCACATGGCCCCTCATCCGGTTTCCACCGAAGCACACAGACCCGTGTCTGCGTGCCACCGAAGCACACAGACCAGCGTCCGGGTGCCACCGAAGCACATGGCCCTGCTTCTCGGTGCTATCGCAGCACAAAGACTGGCGTCCGTGTACCACCGAAGCACACAACTCCACATACAAGTGCCCCTGAAGCACATGGCCTGGTGTCTGGGTGCCACCGTAGCACACAGACCCGCGTCCGGGTGCCACCGAAGCACATGGCCCGGTGTCTAGGTGCCACCGTAGCACACAGACCCGTGTCTAGGTGCCACTGAAGCACACAGACCAACGTTTATGTGCCACCGAAGCACATGGCTCCTCACCCGGTTTCCAGCGAAGCACATGGCCCCGTTTCTTGGTGCTACCGAAGCACAAAGACCGGCGTCCGGGTACCTCCAAAGCACAAGACTCTACGTACGAGTGCCCATGAAGAACACGGCCTCGTGTCTGGGTGCCACCGAAGTACACAAACCTGCATCCGGGTGCCACCGAAGAACATGGTCCCACTTCTCAGTGCTACCGAAGCACAAAGACCGGCATCCGGGTACCTCCAAAGCACACGGCTGCACGTACGAGTGCCCCTAAAGAACACGGCCTTGTGTCTGGGTGCCACCGAAGCACACAGACCCACATTCGTGTGCCACCGTAGCATTCTGCCCCGCGTCCGTATGCCACCGAAGCACATGACCCCCTGAACAGGTGCCACAGAACCACACACCCCTGCATAAGAGTGCGACCGTAGCACATGACCCCATGTCTAGGTGACACCGAAGCACACGGACCCACGTTCGGGTGCCACCGAAGCACATAACCCCGTGTCTAGGTGCCACCAAAGCACACAGACCTACGTCCGTGTGCCACCAAAGCACATGGCCCCGCTTCTCTGCGCCACTGAAGCACAAAGACCGGCGTCCAGGTACCTCCCAAGCACACGGCTCAACATACGACTGCCACTTTAGCTCTCTTCCCCGTATCCGGGTGCCACCGAAGCACACGAACCCCTAAACAGGTGCCACCGAAGCACACAGCCCCACATAAGAGTGCCATTGAAGCACATGCCCCTGTGTCTGGGTACCACCAAAGCACACAGACCCACGTCCATGTGCCAAATAAGCACAGGGCCCTGCGTACTGGTGCCACCAAAGCACATGGCTCCCGCTTCTCGGTGCTACTGAAGCACAAAGACCAGCGTCCAGCTACCTCCGAAGAACACGGCTCCACGTACGATTGCTCATGAAGAACACGGCTTCGTGTCTGGGTGCCACCGAAGCACACGACCCCGTTGAATGGGTGCCACCGAAGCACACAAACCTGCATCCGGGTGCCAACGAAGCACACGACCTCCCTGTACAGGTGCCACCGAAGCACACGGCCCCGCATGCGAGTGCCACCGAAGCACACAGACACGTGTCTGGGTGCCACCGTAGCACACAGACCCGCGTCTGTGTGCCACCAACGCACTCTGCCCCGCGTCTGGGTGCCACCGAAGCACATGGCCCATGTCTAGGTGCCAACGAAGCACACAGACCCACGTCCGGGTGGCACCAGAGCACACGGCCCCATGTCCGGATGCCGCCAAAGCACACAGCCCACATACGGGTGCCACCGAAGCACACAGACCTGAATCCGGGTGCAACTGAAGCACACGGCCCCACGTCCGGGTGCCGCCAAAGCACACGGCCCCGCATCTAGGTGCCACCGAAGCACACAGACCCGCGTCCATGTGCCACCGAAGCACTCTGCCCTGCGTCCGGGTGCCACCGAAGCACTCTGCCCCGCGTCCGGGTGCCACCGAAGCACATGGCCCTGCTTCTCGGTGCTATCGCAGCACAAAGACTGGCGGCCGTGTACCACCGAAGCACACAACTCCACATACGAGTGCCCCTGAAGCACATGGCCTGGTGTCTGGGTGCCACCGTAGCACACAGACCCGTGTCCGGGTGCCACCGAAGCACATGGCCCGGTGTCTAGGTGTCATCGTAGCACACAGACCCGTGTCTAGGTGCCACTGAAGCACACAGACCAACATTCATGTGCCACCGAAGCACATGGCTCCTCGCCGCACATACGGGTGCCACCGAAGCACACAGACCTGAGTCCGGGTGCAACCGAAGCACACGGCCCCACGTCCGGGTGCCGTCAAAGAACACGGCCCCGCATCTAGGTGCCACCGAAGCACACAGACCCGCGTCCATGTGACACCGAAGCACTCTGCCCCGCGTCCGGGTGCCACCGAAGCACATAGCCCCTTGTCTAGGTGCCACCAAAGCACACAGACCCGCAATCGGGTGCCACCGAAGCACACGGCCCGGCTTCCGGGTGCCATCGAAGCACACAGCCCCACATACGAGTGCCACCGAAACACATAGCCCCGCATCTGGGTGCCACCAAATCACACAGACCCGCATCCATATGCCACCGATGCACTCTGCCCCGCGTCCGGGTGCCACCGAAGCACATGGCACCATCTCTAGGTGCCACCATAGCACACATACCCATGTCTGGGTGCCACCGAAGCACACAGACTAACGTCCATGTGCCACCGAAGCACATGGCCCTACATCCGGGTGCCACCGAAGCAGAAAAAACTGCGTCCGGGTACCTCCGAAGTACACGGCTCCATGTATGAGGGCCCCTGAAGCACACGGGCTCGTGTCTGGGTGCCACCGAAGCACACAGACCCGCGTCCGTGTGCCACCATAGCACTCTGCCCCGTGTCCGGGTGCCACCGAAGCACACGGCCCCACATACGAGTGCCACCGAAGCACACGGCCTCGTGTCTGGGTGCCACCGAAGCACACAGACCCATGTCCGTGTGCCACCGAAGCACTCTGCCCCGCGTCCGGCTGCCACCGAAGCACATGGCCTGGTGTCTAGGTGCCACCGTAGCACACAGACCCATGTCTGGGTGCCACCGAAGCACACAGACCAACATCCATGTGCCACCGAAGCACATGGCCCCTCATCCGGTTTCCACCGAAGCACATGGCCACGCTTCTCGGTGCTATAGGAGCACAAAGGCCGACATCCGGGTACCTCCGCAACACATGGATCCACGTATGAGTGCCCCTGAAGCACACGGCTTCGTGTGTGGGTGCCACCGAAGCACTCAGACCCATGTCCATGTGCCACCGAAGCACTCTGCCCCGCGTCCAGGTGCCACCGTAGCACACAGACCCGTGTCTGGGTGCCACCGAAGCACACAGACCAACGTCCATGTGCCACTGAAGCACATGGCCCCTCATCCGGTTTCCACCGAAGCACACAGACCCGTGTCTGCGTGCCACCGAAGCACACAGACCAGCGTCCGGGTGCCACCGAAGCACATGGCCCTGCTTCTCGGTGCTATCGCAGCACAAAGACTGGCGTCCGTGTACCACCGAAGCACACAACTCCACATACAAGTGCCCCTGAAGCACATAGCCTGGTGTCTGGGTGCCACCGTAGCACACAGACCCGCGTCCGGGTGCCACCGATGCACATGGCCCGGTGTCTAGGTGCCACCGTAGCACACAGACCCGTGTCTAGGTGCCACTGAAGCACACAGACCAACGTTTATGTGCCACCGAAGCACATGGCTCCTCACCCGGTTTCCAGCGAAGCACATGGCCCCGTTTCTCGGTGCTACCGAAGCACAAAGACCGGCGTCCGGGTACCTCCAAAGCACAAGACTCTACGTACGAGTGCCCATGAAGAACACGGCCTCGTGTCTGGGTGCCACCGAAGTACACAAACCTGCATCCGGGTGCCACCGAAGAACATGGTCCCACTTCTCAGTGCTACCGAAGCACAAAGACCGGCATCCGGGTACCTCCAAAGCACACGGCTGCACGTACGAGTGCCCCTAAAGAACACGGCCTTGTGTCTGGGTGCCACCGAAGCACACAGACCCACATTCGTGTGCCACCGAAGCACATAACCCTGTGTCTAGGTGCCACCGAAGCACACGGCTTCACATACGAGTACCACCGAAGCACATGGCCCTCGCCCGGGTGCCACCGAAGCACATGGTCCCGTGTCTAGGTGCCACCAAAGCACACGGAGCCGCATATGGGTGCCACCGAAGAACATGGTCCCACTTCTCGGTGCTACCGAAGCACAAACACTGGCGTCCGGGTACCTCCGAAGCACACGGCTGCACGTACGAGTGCCCCTGAAGCACACGGCCTTGTGTCTAGGTGCCACCGAAGCACACAGACCCACATTCATGTGCCACCGTAGCTTTCTGCCCCGTGTCCGTGTGCCACCGAAGCACATGACCCCCTGAACAGGTGCCACAGAAGCACACAGCCCTGCATAAGAGTGCGACTGAAGCACAAGACCCCATGTCTAGGTGACACCGAAGCACACAGACTCACAACCGGGTGCCACCAAAGCACACGGCTTCACATACGAGTACCACCGAAGCACACGGCCTCGTGTCTGGATGCCACCGAAGCACAGACACCTGCGTCTGTGAGCGACCGAAGCACGTGGCCCCTCGTCTGGGTGCTACCGAAGCACATGACCCCGTGTCTAGGGGCCACCGAAACACACAGACCCGCGTCCGGGTGCCACTGAAGCACATGGCCCTGCTTCTCGGTGCTACCGAAGCACAAATACCGGCATCCGGGTACCACCGAAGCACTCGGCTCCACATATGAGTGCCCCTGAAGCACACAGCCTCGAGTCTGGGTGCCACCGAAGCACACAGATCCGCGTCCGTGTACCACCATAGGACTCTACCACGCTTCTGGGTGCCACCAAAGCACACAACCCCCTGAATGGGTGCCACCGAAGCACAAAGCTCCACATACGAGTGTCACCGAAACACACAGCCCCGTGTCTGGGTGCCACCGAAGCACACAGACCCGCATCCGTGTGCCACCGAAGCACATGGCCCTTCGTACGGGTGCCACCAAAGCACATGTCCCCGTGTCTAGGTGCCACCGAAGCAAACAGACCCACATCCGGGTGCCACCGAAGCACACAGCCTTCCTGTACGGCTGCCACCAAAGCACATGACCCGTGTCTAGGTGCCACCAAAGCACACAGACCCGCATCTGGGTGCCACCAAAGCACACGGCCCCGCTTCTCGTGTTACCAAAGCACAAAGACCGGCGTCCCTGTACCATTGAAGAACACGGCCACCAAAGCACACAGACCCACGGCCATGTGCCACCGTAGCACAAAGACCGGCGTCTGGGTACCTCCGAAGTACACGGCTCCACATATGAGTGCCCCTGAAGCACACGGCCTCGTGTCTGGGTGCCACTGAAGCAGACCCGCGTCCGTGTGCCACCATAGCACTCTGCCCACGTCTGGGTGCCACCAAAGCACACGGCCCCAAATACGAGTGCCACCGAAGCACACGGCCCCATGTCTGGGTGCCACCGAAGCACACAGACCCGCATCCGTGTGCCATCGAAGCACATGGCCTTGCGTCTGGGTGCCACCGAAGCACATGGCCCCGTGTCTAGGTACCACCGAAGCAAACAGACTCGCATCCGGGTACCACCGAAGCACACGGCCCCGCTTCTCGGTGTTACCGAAGCACAAAGACCGGCATCCAGGTACCATTGAAGAACACAGCTCCATATACGAGTGCCCCTGAAGCACACTGCCTCGTGCCTGGGTGCCACCGAAGCACACAGACCCATGTCAGTGTGCCACCGAAACACTCTGCCCCGCGTCCGGGTTCCACCGAAGCACATGGCCCGGTGTCTAGGTGCCACAGTAGCACACAGAACCGTGTCTGGGTGCCACCGAAGCACACAGACCAACGTTCATGTGCCACCGAAGCACATGGCTCCTCGCCCGCTTTCCACCGAAGCACATAGCCCCGTTTCTCGGTGCTACCGAAGCACAAAGACCGGCGTCCGGGTACCTCCAAGGCACAAGACTCCACATACAAGTGTCCATGAAGAACTCGGCCTCGTGTCTGGGTGCCACCGAAGTACAGGGCCCCGTTGAATGGGTGCCACCGAGGCACACAAACCTGTATCCGGGAGCCCCTGAAGCACACAACCTCCCTGTACAGGTGCCACCGAAGCACACAGATCAGCGTCCAGGTGCCACCGTAGCACAAGGCCCCGCTTCTCAGTGCTACCGAAGCTACCGAAGCACACAGACCGGCGTCTGAGTACCACCGAAGCACACGGCTCCGCATACGAGTGTCCCTGAAGCACAAGGCCTTGTGTCTGCATGCCACCGAAACACAGAGACCAAAGCACTCTGCCCCGCGTCTGGGTGCCACCGAAGCACATGGCCCATGTCTAGGTGCCACCGAAGCACACAGACCCGCGTCCGGGTGCCACCGTAGCACACGGCCCCACATCCGGATGCCGCCGAAGCACACAGCCCACATACGGGTGCCACCGAAGCACACAGACACGAGTCCGGGTGCCACCGAAGCACACGGCCCCACGTCCGGTTGCCACCTAAGCACACGGCCCCTCATCTGGGTGCTGACAAAGCACGCGGCCCCCCATCTAGGTGCCACTGAAGCACACAGACCCGCATCCATGTGCCACCGAAGCACTCTTCCCCGTGTCCGGGTGCCACCGAAGCACATGGCCCCTTGTCTAGGTGCCACCAAAGCATACAGACCCGCATTCGGGTGCCACCGAAGCACACGGCCCGGCTTCCGGGTGCCATCGAAGCACAAAGCCCCATATCGAGTGCCACCGAAACACACGCCCCGTGTCTGGGTGCCACCGAAGCACATGGCCCCGCATCTGGGTGCCACCAAATCACACAGACCCGCGTCCATGTGCCACCGATGCACTCTGCCCCGCGTCCGGGTGCCACCGGAGCACATGGCACTATCTCTAGGTGCCACCATAGCACACATACCCGTGTCTGGGTGCCACTGAAGCACACAGACTAACGTCCATGTGCCACCGAAGCACATGGCCCCACGTCTGGGTGCCACCGAAGCACATGACCCCGCTTCTCAGTGCTACCGAAGCACAAAGAACGGCGTCCGCGTACCTCCAAAGTACACGGCTCCACGTACGAGGGCCCCTGAAGCACACGGCCTCGTGTCTGGGTGCCACCGAAGCACACAGACCCGCGTCCATGTGCCACCATAGCACTCTGCCTCGCGTCCAGGTGCCACCGAAGCACACGGCCCCACATATGAGTGCCACCGAAGCACACGGCCATGTGTCTGGGTGCCACCGAAGCACATGGCCTGGTGTCTAGGTACCACTGAAGCACACGGTCCGGCGTCCGTGTGCCACAGAAGCACATGGCCCCACGTCTGGGAGCCAGAGAAGCACAAGGCCAAATGTTTGGGTGCCACTTAAGCACACGGCCCCGGTTACTGATGCCACCGAAGCACACGGTCCTGTATACGGATGCCACCGAAGCATTTGCCCCCAAGTACGGGTGCCACCGAAGCACACAGCCCAGCATACGAGAGCCACCGAAACACACGCCCCCGTGTCTGGGTGCCACCGCAGCCCAAAGTCTCGCTTCCGTGTGCCACCGAAGCAAGTGACCCCGCGTCCTGGTGACCCCGAAGCACATGGTCCCGTGTCTAGGTGCCACCGAAGCACACAAACCCGCGTTAGGGTGCCATCAAAGCACACGGCCTACCTGTACGGGTGCCACCGAAGCACATGGCCCCACATGCAAGTGCCACCGAAGCACATAGACCCGTGTCTGGTTGCCACCGAAGCACACAGACCCACGTCCATGTGCCACAGAAGCACATGGCCCTGCGTCCGTGTGCCACCGAAGCACATGGCCCCGCTAATCGGTGCTACTGAAGCACAAACACCGGTGTCCAGGTACCACCGAAGCACACGGCTCCAAGTATAAATGCCCCTGAAGCACACGGCCTCGTGTCTGGGTGACACCGAAGCACACAGTCCCACATCCATCGAAGCAAATGGCCCCATGTCTAGGTGCCACCAAAGCACACAGACTCGCGTCCAGGTGCCACCAAAGCACAAGGCCCCGTGTCTGGATGCCACCGAAGCACACGGCTTCACATGCGAGTTCCACTGAAGCACACGGCCCCGTTTCTGGGTGCCACCGAAGCACACAGACCCACGTCCGTGTGCCACTGTAGCACTCTGCCCCGCCTCCGGGTGCCACCGAATCACACGTCCCCGTGTCTGGGTGCCACCGAAGCACACAGACCCGCATCCGTGTGCCATCGAAGCACATGACCTTGTGTCCGGGTGCCACCGAAGCACATGGCCCCATGTCTAGGTGAAACCGAAGCACACAGACCCGCATCCGGGTGCCGCCAAAGAATACAGTTCCATGTACGAGTGCCCCTGAACCACACGGCCTCATGTCTGGGTGCCACCAAAGCACACAGACCCATGTTCGTGTACCACCGAAGCACACAGACCCCAGTCCGGGAGCCACCGAAGCACATGGCCCCGTGTCTAGGTGCCACCGTAGCGCTTAGACCCGTGTCTGGGTGCCACCGAAGCACACAGACAAACGTCCATGTGCCACCGAAGAACATGGCCCCGCGTCCGGTTTCCACTGAAGCACAAGGCCCTGCTTCTCGGTGCTACGGAAGCACAAAGCCGGGATCTGGGTACCACCGCAGTACACGGCTCCACGTACGAGTGCCCCTGAAGCACACAGCCTCGTGTCTAGCTGCCACTGAAGCACACAGACCCATGTCCGTGTGCCACCGAAGCACATGGCCCCACTTCTCGGTGCTACCGAAGCACAAAGATCGGCATCCGGATACCACCGAAGTACACGGCATCACGTACGAGTGCCCCTGCAGCACACGGCCTTGTGTCTGGGTGCAACCGAAACACACAGACCCGTGTCCGTGTGCCATCGAAGCACTCTGCCCCGCATCCGGTTGCCACCGAACCACATGGCCCCGTGTCTAGGTGCTTTCGAAGCACACAGACCCGCATCCGGGTGCCACCGAATCACATAGCCCCGCTTCTCGGTGCTACCGAAGCACAAAGCTTGGCGTCCAAGTACCACCGAAGAACATGGCTCCACGTACGAGTGCCCCTGAAGCACAAGGCCGCACATCTAGGTGCCACCTAAGCACACAGACCCGCGTCCTTGTGCCACCAAAGCACATAGCCCCTCGTCCGGGTGCCACCGAAGCACAAGACCCCCTGAATGGGTGTCACCGAAGCACACAGTGCCACATGAGTGCCATTGAAGCATACGCCCCCGTGTTTGGGTGCCACCGAAGCACACAGACCCACGTCTGTGTGCCAAATAAGCACAGGGCCCTGTGTATGGGTTCCACCGAAGCACATGGCTACCTCTTCTCGGTGCTACCGAAGCACAAAGACCGGCATCCGGGTTACCTCGGAAGCACACGGCTCTACGTACGAGTGCCCATGAAGCACACGGCCCCGTTGAATGGGTGCCACCGAAGCACACAAACCTGCGTCCGGGTGCCACCGAAGCACACGACCTCCCTGTACAGGTGCCACCGAAGCACAAGGCCCCACATATGAGTGCCACCGAAGCACACAGACCCGTGTCTGGGTGGCACCGAAGCACACAGACTCGCGTCCGGGCCACCGAAGCACAATGCCCCGCTTCTCGGTGCTACCGAAGCACAAAGACCGGCGTCCGGGTACCACCGAAGCACACGGCTCCACGTACGAGTGCTCCTGAAGCACAAGGCCTTGTATCTGCGTGCCACCGAAACACACAGACCCGCGTCCGTGTGCCACCGAAGCACTCTGACCCGCGTCTGGGTGCAACTGAAGCACATGGCCCATGTCTAGGTGCCTCCAAAGCACACAGACCCGCATCCGGGTGCCACCGAAGCAAACGGCCCCATGTCCGGGTGCCGCCAAAGCAGACGGCCCACATACGAGTGCCATCTAAGCACACGGCCCCACGTCCGGGTGCATCTGGGTGCCACCGAAGCACATGGCCTCCCTGTACAGGTGCCATTGAAGCACACAGACCCGTGTCTTGGTGCCACCAAAGCACACAGACCCGCGTCCATGTGCTACAGAAGCACACAACCCTGCATCCGGGTGCCACCGAAGCACGTGGCCCCGCTTCTCGGTGCTACCAAGGCACAAACATCGGCGTCCGGGAACCACCGAAGAACACGGCTCCACGTACGAGGGCCCCTGAAGCACACAGCCTCGTGTCTGGGTGCCACTGAAGCACACAGACCCGCGTCCTTGTGCCACCGAAGCACTCTGCCCCGCGTCCGGGTGCCACCGAAGCACACGGCTTCACATACGAGTACCACCCACGGCCACATGTCTGGGTGCCACCAAAGCACATGGCCTCCCTGTAAGGGTGCCAACGAAGCACACAGACCCACGTCTGTGTGCCACCAAAGCACTCTGCCCCTCGTCCGGGTGCCACCGAATCACATGTCCCCGTGTCTAGGTGCCAGCGAAGCACACAGACCCACATCTGGGTGCCACCGAAGAACATGGTCCCACTTCTCAGTGCTACCGAAGCACAAACACTGATGTCCGGGTACCAACGAAGCACACGGCTCCAAGTATGAAGGTCCCTCGTGTTTGGGTGACACCAAAGTACACAGACCCACATCCATCTGCCATCGAAGCACATGGCCCCATGTCTAGGTGGCACCAAAGCACACAGACACGAGTCCGGGTGCCACCGAAGCTCACGGCCCCATGTCCGGGTGCCACCGAAGAACACGGCTTCACATGCTAGTACCACCAAAGCACTCTGCCCCGCCTCTGGGTGCCACCGAAGCACACGACCCCACATACAAGTGCCACCAAAGCACATGGCCCCATGTCTGGGTGCCACCGAAGCACACAGACCCACATCCGTGTGCCATCGAAGCACATGACCTTGCGTCCGGGTGCCACCGAAGCACATGGCCCCATGTCTAGGTGCCACCGAAGCAAACAGACCCGCATCCGGGTGCCACCAAAGAATACAGTTCCATGTACGAGTGCCACCGAAGCACACAGACCCATGTCTGTGTACCACCGAAGCACACAGACCACAGTCCGGATGCCACCGAAGCACATGGCCCCGTGTCTAGGTGCCACCGTAGAGCTTAGACCGGTGTCTGGGTGCCACCGAAGCACACAGACCAATGTCCATGTGCCACCGAAGCACATGGCCCTGCATCCGGTTTCCACTGAAGAACATGGCCCTGCTTCTCAGCGCTACCGAAGCACGAAGCCGGCGTCCGAGTACATCTGCAGTACACGGCTCCACGTACGAGTGCCCCTGAAGCACACGGCCTCGTGTCTAGCTCCCACCGAAGCACACAGACCCGTGTCCGTGTGCCATTGAAGCACATGGCCCCGCTTCTCGGTGCTACCGAAGCACAAAGATTGGCGTCTAGGTACCTCCGAAGTACACGGCTTCACGTATGAGTGCCCCTGAAGCACACGGCCTTGTGTCTCGGTGCAACCGAAACACACAGACCAGTGTCCATGTGTCACCGAATCACACCGCCCCGCTTCTCGGTGCTACCGAAGCACAAAGCTTGGCGTCCAGGTACCACAGAAGAACACGGCTCCATGTACGAGTGTAACTGAAGCACAAGGCCACATATCTAGGTGCCACCTAAGCACACAGACCCACGTCCTTGTGCCACTGAAGCACATAGCCGCTCGTCCGGGTGCCACCGAAGTACACGACCCACTGAATGGGTGTCACCGAAGCACACAGCCCCACATGAGTGCCATTGAAGCACACGCCCCCGTGTTTGGGTGCCACCGAAGCACACAGACACAAGTCTGTGTGCCAAATAAGCACAGTGCCCTGCGTCCGGGTACCTCTGAAGCACACGGCTCTATGTACGAGTGCCCATGAAGCACACGGCCCGTTGAATGGGTGTCACCGAAGCACACAAACCTGCGTCCGGGTGCCACCGAAGCACACGACCTCCCTGTACAGGTGCCACCGAAGCACACAGCCCCACGTACGAGTGCCGACGAAGCATACAGACCCCTGTCTGGGTGCCACCTAAGCACACAAACTCGCGTCCGGGTGCCACCGAAGCACAAGGCCCAGCTTCTAGGTGCTACCGAAGCACAAAGACCGGCGTCCGGGTGCCACCGAAGCACACGTCCCCGTGTTTGGGTGCCACTTAAGCACACGGCCCAGGTTACTGATGCCACTGAAGCACACGGTCCTGCATACAGATACCACCGAAGCATTTGCCCCCAAGTACAGGTGCCACCGAAGCACATTGCCCTGTGTCTGGGTGCCACCGAAGCACACGGTCCCGCATACGGATGCCACCAACGCACATAGCCCCGCATGCGGAAGTCACCGAAGCACACAGTCCAGCTTCTCAGCGCCATTGAAGCACACGGACCGGCGGGTGCCACTGTGCCACCGAAGCACATGGCTCCACATACGGGTGCCACCGAAACACACGGCCTGGCATCCGGGTGCCACCGAAGCACACGGCCCTGTGTCCGGGTGCCTACGAAGAACAAGCCCTGCGTACCGGTGCCACCAAAGCACACGGCTCCATATCTGAGTGCCCCAAAGCATACGGTCCCGTGTCCAGGTGCCACTGAAGCACAAGACCCGGCGTCCACGTGCCACTGAAGCGCAAGGCCCGATGTCTGGATGTCGCTGAAGCACACGGCCCGGAATTTATTTGCCATCAAAGCACATCCCTCAGCTTCCGCATTCCAGTGAAGCACCAGGCCCGACATCCACATGCCACCGAAGCACATGGACCGACGTCCGTGTGACACCAAAGCATCTACTGGTACAGAATATAATATCATGATATAGGTCATCTGCGTATATAAGAATATATATATTCCTCCTATACCCAGTTTACAATGCTTTTGTTGGACAGAAAAATTGCATCAACAATTTGATTAGTAATGTAATAATGGCAATGGAGAACAGATGGGCATGTTAGCATTTATACTGGATTCCTGACAGATGCCACACAGACTAATGATTAGATTTGTTAATCCAAGGGAAATACACTATTGTGTTTCTGTTGACTTGTTATGTATGAGCATTTCTGTTACTGGTCAAGGGCAGACCAGTATTTGTATAACCCTGATTGTTGTCTTCTATTAGTCTGTGGTACAATGAATGTTGATTAAGCTTTGTGTGGACACTGTGGCTTGTTGACTCCCAAGACAGGAGGACAAACTATGCAAATTCATTAAATGCTCAAACATTGAGACCTGAGCGCTGCCCTTTCCCCCAAACCTGTGAATGTGTACTTGCATGGAGAACTGTGACTATTTTAAGGGACATGTGCTTCTGTAGGAGAGACATGGGACAGAGATTGAAAGAGACTTGGAACATCAGCTTGGTAGTATGGCTTTACCTAAAGAGACCCAGATTTGGATTCTACATGATTCTTGCCTAAGGGTACATAGCCCTGACTGGAAAGATACGGATCTGCTCCATTAACCATCAGAGAGCCCATGGATACATTTGTGGAGACCAGGTTGGGACGATGAAGTCACCTGGCCCCATGGATATGTTGTTTGGGGTTGCCAGGAGAGACCCATTGGTTGCCTGGAACTCATGGAGACATTCGTAAAAGCCAGATTGGGACTCACCAGTCATCTGGCCCCATGGAAACTCTCGGAGAGGACAGGGTGGGACCCTCAGGTTTCTTGACCTTGTACCTTGATGGACTACTAACTTCCTAAGCTTGCCGCTACCTTCTCTATGTGGGGGCCCGCCAGTAGCCGGGGCCCACTGATTGAGGTAGTTGACCCTGGAAGTCTCAAAGTCGCAGCTGTTCTATCCCAGGCAGGTGGAGCGGAAGGGTGAGACTGTGTAATGTTGTACCATCTTGGGTATTTGCTGGGACTGTTCTATGTGTTTATTGTCCTATTTTGTGGTTCAATAAAGTATTGTCCCGCTGTTTTACCCTCACCTCTGTGTTGTCTGAGTAGCATTACGCCCACTGAAGACCCCGGAACTTCACACCATACATTAAATGTTGGATAACAGTTGCTTAACTCCTTAAATGCCGTGGTGAAAAACAAGCATGGTATCTAAGTTGATAGACATAGGGAGGATCTCCTTTTCTCTCAGTATCTCTAAAATGCGCAATAATGGAGTATTCAGAAGTACAAAAAAAATAAAGTGAAAACCACAAAAATAACTTTTTTTACATTAAAACGTGTTTTGACAAAAAAATCACAAGCAAAAAAATATAAACCTACGGTAATTTATATTGCAGCATCTGTAACTACCCAAACTATAAAGCCATCACATCATTTATCTTGACTGAAAAATGGCATAATAATAATAACACCACAATTGCTATTATTGATCATTTTGGCCTCACCCTAAAAAAAATCCACCAGAATATATTACCTATACTGCATTATAAACTCTGTACAGTTATATAAATAACCAAATGGAAAAGTTCATACCAGTCATCACTCCCCATAGATGAAGCGGAGAACGCTCCGGTGGTCTGCATCAGATCCGGAAGTGATGATTTCGCCATCCGGATGTTACTTGATCGCTGATTCACTGCACAGGTCAGGAAAGATCTAATGACACACTGGTTCAGACGCCTGTCCGGCCAATCTCAGGCTTCAGCATCGGTCACATCTGGGCGGCTTAGTCATCGTTTGTATCTAGAGTGAGTATAGCAGGGGGACGCACATTTGTTTGTTATTTTTAAAAGATCAATGCCAAAGAAAAAATATTGGATAACTCATTTAAAAGTAAAATAATGGTAGCTCTCAGAAAATGTAGACAGAAAAAATATTTTTATTTTTACAAAGTGATTTTATTGAGCAAAGCTTGAAAGCTTCAAAACCTTCTAAATTAGGTAAAGTGCTAAAAATAAAATAAATAACATTTTTTTTTTCACAAAATGCAGCTTTTTTTGTTCATCTTTCCTACAAATAAATGGAATTAAAAAGTGATCAAAATGTTGTCTGTACCCTAAAATAGTACCACTTCTTTTTCTCTTTCCAGATTTCTGACGCACTTGTACGACGTACATGGGGTGATTGTGTACGTGGCCCACTCGTTACAGGGTGGGTGCTGGCTGCGTTATACAGATGGCACCGGCCTCTAAACAGCAGCTGCTGAAAATAGCACCGATTGTTACTGTCAATTTATGATAGCGGCATTTAAATAGTTTTTCACCATGTGGAGAAAAACTATGGGCGACTATTGCTACCAGCCCCCACCACGCACAATAGAATAGTGGGGGCTACTGGATTTGACATTGTTCAATATCACCAAACAAATTACAAAACATTTGCATGCTGAAATCCCCTAAAGGAAAAATATATAAGTTAAAAAAATAAAGAGATATTGAAAGAATAAAAAAATTAAAAACTCAAATCATACCCTCGTCTCCTCGTTTTCAGAAAAGAAATGTAAAATAAATAAATAAATATATATATATATAGGAAACATATACTGGAACAGCACCATTTCACATTCACTCACGGTGGGTGCCAGGCCTCCAAGCAACCTGTCCAAATTGCATCTGAATAGAAACATGTAAGAAGACAGCACTCCAGATATATTACATTTTTAGAAAAAATGGACTTTATTGAGCGCAAATGGCGACGTTTTGGTTCATAGAACCTTTCTCAAGCCTTGAATTTATCTGTAGTGCTGCCTTATTATATTTTATATATATATATATATATATATATATATATATATATACACATGTATATACATAACAGCACATTTGGTAATGTTGCATTTGTAACACATATGATTAAACGCTGTAAAGAAAAAAAAATGTTAAAAGCCCCAAAAATTGGAATAAAAAGCAATCAACAAGCTGTAAGCAGCCCCCCTTGGTATTACTAAAACCAATAGCTTACGCTGGAAAAAAACAAGTCCTCATACAGCTCAAAAAAATGCATTGGTCTCTGAAAATGGCGACACAAGGCAATTTATTTTTACAAGATTCTGACTTTCTTAACCCCCATCTCCCTGTCTTTGACGCGGGCAAGCTGAGCCTATATTTTTGACAGCAGATGATGGCTGTGTTATTCAGCCATCACTTGCCTCTAACAGCTGCGAATGGAGCAGAGCTCCGCCCATAGCTATTAACCATCTAAATGCTGCTGTCAATCTGTGACAGCGCCATTAACAGCACGGTCTGGGGAAGAGCTCTTCTTACTGCGCAGTGGCGTCACCACGACGTGATCGTGAGGCGCTGGGTTGCCATGACAGTTGGGGGTCTACTGAAGACTCCAGTTGCTCGCCAGTACTGACAGTACTCCGGTGAACGCCAGATTCTAGTTGGCGTTCATAGGAGATCGGAGACAGTGATTTTTTTCTATATACAGCAATATAGCGGCATTGCTGTATAAAGTACAAGCGATCAGAAGATCAGACTAACAATTACAATGAAAAGAAAAAAATATTTTCAAAAAAATAAAATAAAAAAATAAAAGTTCCAATCACCCTCCTTTTCCCTCATTAAAAATAAATAAAAAAACCTAAATTTACACATAGTGTGGTATCGTGATTTCTGTATCAAAATATAAAATGAATTAATCTGATCAGTAACGGCGTAATGAGAAAAAAATGCAACATGAGGCGATGGAAACATCATATGTACCCCAAAATTGTATCAATAAAAACATCAGCTCAGGGCGCAAAAAGCGAATCCCTCGCACAGCCCCATCCACCAACACTTGGAAACCTATCGCGTCTCAAAAAATGACAACACAAGGGATTTTTTTTTTTTTACAAATTTCTGATTTGTTTTCTACACTTAAAGGAAAAAACGATGTATGTTTGGTATTGGTGAAATGGTACTGCCCCGGGAATCATATTGTCAGGACATTGTGACCATATAATGAACGCTGTATATAATAAATGCAGAGTTGGGGGATTGCGCTTTTTTCACTGCAGTTGGAATTTATCAGAAGATAAAATGGTGACATTCAATAGCAGAACTCGTCCCCAATAAACAAGTCGTCATACGGCGATATCAGCGGAAACATCAGAAAGTGACGGGAAGAAGGGAGGAGAACAGCGAAAACGCAAGAACTGATAATCGCCGGGAAGTGAAGGGGAAGCAGGAAATTCTACTAATCAGTTTGGTGACAGCCGCCATCATGCCACCGGAGAACCAGCACCGGACATTATTACCGGCCAATAAACCCCCAAACACAACGATCTGTTATTATTCCTTTATTCCTCGGCCCCTGGATGCAGATTATATGGACAAGTGACTGGAGCCATTAATAAGAGGAGATCACTCAGCAGATAACGAGCCGCCGTACGGATCCACCGACAGAAGAAGGAAAAGTGATGGAGGAGACATAACAGGGCGGAAATCAGAGCTGTCAGGAAGGGGTTAAAGGGCATTTATTCCATTAGTAGGAATATGGTATCTATAGATTTGGTGTCAGCTGAATCCCCCAGAATAACCCAGCAGTGCAGAGACCCCCATCCTCCATGTATGTATGTACACTGCTATCTATAGACACACATACATCCACAATGCCCACAGCTCGTACATCGCACAGCCTCAGCCGGGGGCTCCACCACCCGGCAGCACAGACCCCGCTCACCACCTCAGACCCCCGGGGTGAGCGGTCATATCGCTGCTGGCTCTGCTCCTCCGTCCTCAGCAATTTGGTGACATCCGCGGTGATGGGAACACTGCGCGCAGGGCGTGGCTTCTCACTGTAACAGACACTGGCGTGTTGTCATGGAGAACTCAGGGGCGTGGTATCTATAATGGGCGGAGTCTCCTTGGAATGGGCGGGGCCTCCGGTTTATAGTGTTCCGCACATCATAGGAAGTAGCAGCAGTGCATGCTGGTCTATACAGTGTAAGATCCGTCCTGCTGCTGCTGCTCGGGGAAGGTGGAGAGGGACAGAGAGCAAAAGGACAGATCTGTGAGAGGAGAGAGAGATGAGAATCTGTGTGAGAGGGGAGATCATGGGGGCAGTCTGTAATAGTGGGGGGACTATGAGGAGCCTGCTATATGAGAGGGGACTATGGGGAACAAGGCTGTATGAGAGGGGACTATGGGGAAAGTGGGGGGCTATGAGGAACAGGCTGTATGAGAGGGGAGTATGGGGAAAGTGGGGGGCTATGAGGAGCAGGCTGTATGAGAGGGGAGTATGGGGAACAGGCTGTGTGAGAGGGAGCTATGGGGAAAGTGGGGGGCTATGAGGAGCCTGCTGTATGAGAGGGGAGTATGGGGAAAGTGGGGGGCTATGAGGAGCAGGCTGCATGAGAGGGGACTATGGGGAACAGGCTGTATGAGAGGGGAGTATGGGGAAAGTGGGGGGCTATGAGGAGCAGGCTGTATGAGAGGGAGCTATGGGGAAAGTGGGGGGCTATGAGGAACAGGCTGTATGAGAGGGGACTATGGGGAACAGGCTGTATGAGAGGGAGCTATGGGGAAAGTGGGGGGCTATGAGGAGCTGGCTGTATGAGAGGGGAGTATGGGGAACAGGCTGTATGAGAGGGGACTATGGGGAGCAGGCTGTATGAGAGAGAGCTATGGGGAAAGTGGGGGGCTATGAGGAACAGGCTGTATGAGAGGGGACTATGGGGAACAGGCTGTATGAGAGGGAGCTATGGGGAAAGTGAAGGGACTATGAGGAGCATGCTGTATGAGAGGGGACTATGGGGAACAGGCTGTATGAGAGGGGACTGTGGGGAACAGGCTGTATGAGAAGGAGCTATGGGGAAAGTGGGGGGCTATGAGGAGCTGGCTGTATGAGAGGGGAGTATGGGGAAAGTGGGGGGACTATGGGGAGCAGGCTGTATGAGAGGGGAGTATGGGGAACAGGCTGTATAAGAGGGAGCCATCGGGAAAGTGGGGGGCTATGAGGAGCTGGCTGTATGATAGAGGAGTATGGGGAAAGTGGGGGGACTATGGGGAACAGGCTGTATGAGAGGTGACTGTGGGGGGACTATGGGGAACAGGCTGTATGAGGGAGCTATGGGGAAAGTGGGGGTCTATGAGGAGCTGGCTGTATGAGAGGGAGCTATAGGGAAAGTGGGGGGCGATGAGGAGCTGGCTATATGAGAGGGAGCTATGGGGAAAGTGGGGGCCTATGAGGAGCTGGCTGTATGAGAGGGGACTATGGGGAGCAGGTTGTATGAGAGGGAGCTATGGGGAAAGTGGGGGGCTATGAGGAGCTGGCTGTATGAGAGGGAGCTATGGGGAAAGTGGAGGGACTATGGGGAACAGGCTGTATGAGAGGGAGCTATGGGGAAAGTGGGGGGCTATGAGGAGCTGGCTGTATGAGAGGGAGCTATGGGGAAAGTGGGGGGCTATGAGGAGCTGGCTATATGAGAGGGAGCTATGGGGAAAGTGGGGGCCTATGAGGAGCTGGCTGTATGAGAGGGGAGCTATGGGGAAAGTGGGGGACTATGAGGAGCAGGCTGTATGAGAGGGAGCTATGGGGAAAGTGGAGGGACTATGGGGAATAGGCTGTATGAGAGGGAGCTATGGGGAAAGTGGGGGCCTATGAGGAGCAGGCTGTATGAGAGGGGACTATGGGGAGCAGGCTGTATGAGAGGGGACTATGGAGAAAGTGGGGGACTGTGGAGCAGGCTGTACGAGGTGGGACTATGGGGAAAGAGGGGTGACTTTTGGGAGCAGGCTGTATGAGAGGGAGCTATGGGGAAAGTGGGGGGCTATGAGGAGCTGGCTGTATGAGAGGGGACTGGGGGGACTACGAGGAGCAGGCTGTATGAGAGGGGACTATGGGGAGCAGGCTGTATGAGAGGGGACTATATAGAAAGTGTGTGACTATGGAGCAGGCTGTATGAGAGGGGACTATGGGGAAAGTGGGGGGACTATTGGAAGCTGGCTGTATGAGAGGGAGCTATGGGGAAAGTGGGGGGCTAAGATATGCTGGCTGTATGAGACGGGACTGTGGGGGGACTACGAGGAGCAGGCTGTATGAGAGGGGACTATGGGGAGCAGGCTGTATGAGAGGGGACTATGGAGAAAGTGGGGGGACTACGAGAAGCAGGCTGTATGAGAGGAGGCTGTGGAGAAAGTGGGGGGACTATGAGGAGCAGGCTGTATGAGAGGAAAGTGGGGGGACGAGCATCAGGTTGTATGAGAGGGGACTATGGGGAAAGTGTGGGGACTATGAGGAGCAGGCTAAATGAGAGGAGACTATGGAGAAAGTGGAGACTATGAGGAGCAGACTGTATGAGAGGAAACTGGGGAAAGTGGGGGAACGATGATCATCAGGCTGTATGAGAGGGGACTATGGGGAAAGTGGGGGGACTATGGGGAGCAGGCTGTATGAGAGGGGACTATGGAGAAAGTGGGGAACTCTGTGGAGCAGACTATGAGAGGGCACTATGGGGAAAGTGGGAGGCCTATTAGGAACAGGCTGTATGAGAGGGAGCTATGGGGAAAGTGGGGGGATATGAGGAGCTGGCTGTATGAGAGGGGACTATGGGGAAAGTGGGGGGGGCTATGAGGAGCTGGCTGTATGAGAGGGAGCTATGGGGAAAGTGGAGGGACTATGGGGAACAGGCTGTATGAGAGGGAGCTATGGGGAAAGTGGGGGCCTATGAGGAGCAGGCTGTATGAGAGGGGACTATGGGGAGCAGGCTGTATGAGAGGGGACTATGGAGAAAGTGGGGGACTGTGGAGCAGGCTGTACGACGAGATGGGACTATGGGGATAGAGGGGTGACTTGGGAGCAGGCTGTATGAGAGGGAGCTATGGGGAAAGTGGGGGGCTATGAGGAGCTGGCTGTATGAGAGGGGACTGTGGGGAGCAGGCTGTATGAGAGGGGACTATATAGAGAGTGGGTGACTATGGAGCAGGCTGTATGAGAGGGGACTGTGGGGGGACTATTGGGAGCTGGCTGTATGAGAGGGAGCTATGGGGAAAGTGGGGGGCTAAGAGGAGCTGGCTGTATGAGAGGGGACTGTGGGGGGACTACAAGGAGCAGGCTGTATGAGAGGGGACTATGGGGAGCAGGCTGTATGAGAGGGGACTATGGAGAAAGTGGGGGGACTACGAGAAGCAGGCTGTATGAGAGGAGACTATGGAGAAAGTGGGGGGACTATGAGGAGCAGGCTGTATGAGAGGAAAGTGGGGGGACGATGAGCATCAGGCTGTATGAGAGGGGACTATGGGGAAAGTGGGGGGACTATGAGGAGCAGGCTAAATGAGAGGAGACTATGGAGAAAGTGTGGAGACTATGAGGAGCAGACTGTATGAGAGGAAAGTGGGGGAACGATGGGGAAAGTGGGGGGACTATGGGGAGCAGGCTGTATGAGGGGACTATGGAGAAAGTGGGGAACTCTGTGGAGCTGACTGTATGAGAGGGCACTATGGGGAAAGTGGGAGGGCTATTAGGAACAGGCTGTATGAGAGGGAGCTATGGGGAAAGTGGGGGGATATGAGGAGCTGGCTGTATGAGAGGGGACTATGGGGAAAGTAGGGAGATTATGAAGGAAAGGCTATATGAGAAGGGACTATGGGGAAAGTGGGGGGACTATGGGGAATAGGCTGTATGACAGGGGACTATGGGGAAAGTGGGGGGACTATGAGGAGCAGACTGTATGAGAGGGGACTATGGGGAAAGTGGGGAGATTTTGAAAAAAAGGCTGTATGAGAAGGGACTATGGGGAAAGTGGGGGGACTATGGAGAGTAGGCTCTATGAGAGGGACTATTGGGAAAGTGGGGGACTATGAGGAGCAGGATGCATTAGAGGGGACTATGGGGAAAGTGGGGGTACAATAGGGAACAGGCTGTATGAGAAGGGACTATGTGGAAATTGGGGGGACTTTGAAGAGCAGGCTGTATGAGAGCGGACTATCGGGAAAGTGGGAGGACTATAAGGAGCAGACTGTATGAGAGGGGACTCTGGGGAAAGTAGGGGGAGTGAGGAGCAGGCTGTATGAGAGGAAATTGAGGCAAGTAGGGGGGACTATGAGGAGCAGGTTGTATGAGGTGACTATGGGGAAAGTGGGGGGACTACAAGGAGCAGGCTGTATGAGAGAGGACTACGAGGAAAGTGGTAGGACTATGTAGAGCAGGCTGTATGAGAGGAGACTATGGGGAAAGTGGGGGGACTAAAAGGAGCAGGTTGTATGAGGGGACTATGGGGAAAGTGGGGGGACTATGAGGAGCAGGCTGTATGAGAGGGGACTATGGGGAAAGTGGGGGGACTATGAGGAGCAGGCTAAATGAGAGGAGACTATGGAGAAAGTGGAGACTATGAGGAGCAGACTGTATGAGAGGAAAGTGGGGGAACGATGAGCATCAGGCTGTATGAGAGGGGACTATGGGGAAAGTGGGGGGACTACGAGAAGCAGGCTGTATGAGAGGAGGCTATGGAGAAAGTGGGGGGACTATGAGGAGCAGGCTGTATGAGAGGAAAGTGGGGGGACGATGAGCATCAGGTTGTATGAGAGGGGACTATGGGGAAAGTGGGGGGACTATGAGGAGCAGGCTAAATGAGAGGAGACTATGGAGAAAGTGGAGACTATGAGGAGCAGACTGTATGAGAGGAAACTGGGGAAAGTGGGGGAACGATGAGCATCAGGCTGTATGAGAGGGGACTATGGGGAAAGTGGGGGGACTATGGGGAGCAGGCTGTATGAGAGGGGACTATGGAGAAAGTGGGGAACTCTGTGGAGCAGACTATGAGAGGGCACTATGGGGAAAGTGGGAGGCCTATTAGGAACAGGCTGTATGAGAGGGAGCTATGGGGAAAGTGGGGGGATATGAGGAGCTGGCTGTATGAGAGGGGACTATGGGGAAAGTGGGGGGGCTATGAGGAGCTGGCTGTATGAGAGGGAGCTATGGGGAAAGTGGAGGGACTATGGGGAACAGGCTGTATGAGAGGGAGCTATGGGGAAAGTGGGGGCCTATGAGGAGCAGGCTGTATGAGAGGGGACTATGGGGAGCAGGCTGTATGAGAGGGGACTATGGAGAAAGTGGGGGACTGTGGAGCAGGCTGTACGACGAGATGGGACTATGGGGATAGAGGGGTGACTTGGGAGCAGGCTGTATGAGAGGGAGCTATGGGGCAAGTGGGGGGCTATGAGGAGCTGGCTGTATGAGAGGGGACTGTGGGGGGACTACGAGGAGCAGGCTGTATGAGAGGGGACTATGGGGAGCAGGCTGTATGAGAGGGGACTATATAGAGAGTGGGTGACTATGGAGCAGGCTGTATGAGAGGGGACTGTGGGGGGACTATTGGGAGCTGGCTGTATGAGAGGGAGCTATGGGGAAAGTGGGGGGCTAAGAGGAGCTGGCTGTATGAGAGGGGACTGTGGGGGGACTACAAGGAGCAGGCTGTATGAGAGGGGACTATGGGGAGCAGGCTGTATGAGAGGGGACTATGGAGAAAGTGGGGGGACTACGAGAAGCAGGCTGTATGAGAGGAGACTATGGAGAAAGTGGGGGGACTATGAGGAGCCGGCTGTATGAGAGGAAAGTGGGGGGACGATGAGCATCAGGCTGTATGAGAGGGGACTATGGGGAAAGTGGGGGGACTATGAGGAGCAGGCTAAATGAGAGGAGACTATGGAGAAAGTGTGGAGACTATGAGGAGCAGACTGTATGAGAGGAAAGTGGGGGAACGATGAGCATCAGGCTGTATGAGAGGGTACTATGGGGAAAGTGGGGGGACTATGGGGAGCAGGCTGTATGAGGGGACTATGGAGAAAGTGGGGAACTCTGTGGAGCTGACTGTATGAGAGGGCACTATGGGGAAAGTGGGAGGGCTATTAGGAACAGGCTGTATGAGAGGGAGCTATGGGGAAAGTGGGGGGATATGAGGAGCTGGCTGTATGAGAGGGGACTATGGGGAAAGTAGGGAGATTATGAAGGAAAGGCTATATGAGAAGGGACTATGGGGAAAGTGGGGGGACTATGGGGAATAGGCTGTATGACAGGGGACTATGGGGAAAGTGGGGGGACTATGAGGAGCAGACTGTATGAGAGGGGACTATGGGGAAAGTGGGGAGATTTTGAAAAAAAGGCTGTATGAGAAGGGACTATGGGGAAAGTGGGGGGACTATGGAGAGTAGGCTCTATGAGAGGGACTATTGGGAAAGTGGGGGACTATGAGGAGCAGGATGCATTAGAGGGGACTATGGGGAAAGTGGGGGTACAATAGGGAACAGGCTGTATGAGAAGGGACTATGTGGAAATTGGGGGGACTTTGAAGAGCAGGCTGTATGAGAGCGGACTATCGGGAAAGTGGGAGGACTATAAGGAGCAGACTGTATGAGAGGGGACTCTGGGGAAAGTAGGGGGAGTGAGGAGCAGGCTGTATGAGAGGAAATTGAGGCAAGTAGGGGGGACTATGAGGAGCAGGTTGTATGAGGTGACTATGGGGAAAGTGGGGGGACTACAAGGAGCAGGCTGTATGAGAGAGGACTACGAGGAAAGTGGTAGGACTATGTAGAGCAGGCTGTATGAGAGGAGACTATGGGGAAAGTGGGGGGACTAAAAGGAGCAGGTTGTATGAGGGGACTATGGGGAAAGTGGAGGGACTATGAGGAGCAGGCTGTATGAGAGGGGACTATGAGGAAAGTGGGAGGACTATGAGGAGCAGGCTGTATGAGAGGGGACTGTGGGGGGACTATGAAAAGCTGGCTGTATGAGGGAATTATGGAGAAAGTTGGGGACTATGAGGAACAGGCTGTATGAGGGGACTATGGGGAAAGTGGGGGGACTATGAGGAGCAGGCTGTATGAGGGAACTGTGGGGGGACTATGGGTAGCATGCTGTATGAGAGGGGACTATGGGGAAAGTGGGAGGACTATGAGGAGCAGGATGTATGATATGGGACTATGGGGAAAGTGGGGGGACTGAGGAGCAGGCTGTATAAGAGGGGACTAAGGGGAAGGTGAGGGGACTATGAGGAGCAGGATATATGAGAGGGAAGTGTGAGGCTCCATTGGGAGTTCTCTGAGAGGAGAGACTAAAGGAAAAATGGAGGGTATATGGGGAGTTTCCTGTGAGAAGAGGGACTATGGAGCATGTGGGGAACATTAGGGAGTGGTCTGTGAGTAAAAAGCTTTGGGTAAATTGAGGGACCATAGCTGGTGTTCTGTGAGAGACGGGATTATGGAGAAAGTGGGGGAACTATGAGGAGTGGTCTGATAGAGCGAACTATGTGGAAAGTGTAGGAACCATGTGGAGGGGTTTGTGAGAGACGGTACTATGGGGAAACCATAGGACATGGTCTATGAGACGAGACCTATAGAGAAGTGGAAGATGAGGGTCTGTAAGAGATCAAAGACTTGGGGGACACTCTGTAAAAGTAGGGGTACCACAGGGAGCCGTCAGTTAATTTGGCCAGTGTGGAATGAGGGAAACCATGGTGAGCGGTCTCTGATGGGGACCGTTGGAAACAGTTTGTGTTAAATGAGAGACAATCGGGATCACAAGATAAGAGGAGTGACTGAGAAGAGCGGTCAGGTGCCCATCATATAGATTAATGGCGGAGTGAACGGCATGTGCTGTGATGAATATAAAGTCTGCACTGTTGCATCATGATGTTGTTTATGGGGGTCTGTCTGATAAGTGACAGTGAGCCCTGGACCCAGAGGTACAAACCCACTGTTCGCCGCCCCTGCCCCCAAAGCTCTAAATTATCCTAGGTACAAGCCCCCTGCACACAGCTCCTGCCCCCCAGTTCTGCATTACCCAAAGTACAAGCCCCCTGCACACAGACCCTGCCCTTCATTTCTGCATTACCCAAGGTGCAAGACCCCTGCACACAGCTTCTGCCCCCATTTCTCCATTACCCAAGGTACAAGCAAGCCCCCTACACACAGTCCCTGCTTGCCAGTTCTGTATTACCGAAGGTACAAGCCCCCTGCACACAGCCACTGCCCCCAGTTCTGCATTACCCACAGGTACAAGCCCCCTGCACACAGCCCCTGCCCCCAGGTCTGCATTACCTAAGATACAAGTCCCCTGAACACATTCCCTGCCCCCCAGTTCTGCATTACCCAAGATACAAGACCTCTGCACACAGCTCCTGCCCCCCAGATCTGCATTACCTAAGATACAAGCCCCCTGCACACAGCCCCTGCCTCCCCCCAGTTCTGCATTACCCACAGGTACAAGCCCCCTGCACACAGCCCCTGCCCCCCAATTCTGCATTACCCACAGGTACAAGCTCCGTGCGAAAAGCCCCTTCCCCCCTTAGGACTGCATTACCTAAGATACAAGTCCCCTGCACACATTCCCTGCCCCCTAGTTCTGCATTACCCAAGGTACAGCACCCTTGCACACAGCTCCTGCACCCCAGGTCTGCATTACCCTAGGTACACACCCCTGCCTCCAGGTCTGCATTATCCACTGGTATAAGCCCCCTTCACACAGCTCCTGCCCCTCAGTTCTGCATTACCCAAGGTACAAGCCCCTGCACACAGCCTCTCTTTGTCAAGGCACGGAAAACCCACCAGGAGGCAGTAAACCTCATATGCTATCCAGGGGTGTACATAGAAATCATGGGGCCCCATTACAGAAGTTCTAATTGGGCTCCCCCCCTCCCCAAAAAAAATAATTGTTGGGGTCACAGGGGAGCATATCTCATAACTTTCCAGCCTTTACATAGTAATTTCCTCATGCTGAAGTCCTAGATTCCTTTTGCATTACCCCCATAAGTATGATGCCAACAAAACAAAAGTACCCCCCCCAAACACAGAATGATACCCCCATGGTGAATTCCTCTACATTAACCTCCACATGCACAGTATAATTACTCTATTGTACCCCACCTCAACTCCCAAGGCAATGTATGGTGACCCCAACACAGTATGATCCCCCAGCTGTGACCCCCATACAGCCCTTCATGCAGTATAATGGACCTACATACAGTATGATGGCCCCACACCTCTCCACACTGTATAATGGCCCGCACTAGCCCTCCACACAGCATGATGGTACCCACACAGGGCTGCCACTAGGAATTACAGGTCCCCATACTGGCTAAATTTTTGGGCCCCCTTGAGACTCTGCCCAGGCTCCACCCCAGCTCCGCCTCAACCCCTCGAATGTTCCACAGTTCCACCGCCCACTCTTGGAAAAACTCTACTTTCTGCACCACGTCTTCACCAATCACACATTAACAGTACCCATTGAACACCGGCTCACATATACAGTACAGACCAAAAGTTTGGACACACCTCATTTAAAGATTTTTCTGTATTTTCATAACTATGAAAATTGTACATTCACACTGAAGGCATCAAAACTATGAATTAACACATCTGGAATTATATACTTAACAAAAAAGTGTGAAGCAACTGAAAATATGTCTTATATTCTAGGTTCTTCCAAGTAGCCACCTTTTGCTTTGATGACTGCTTTGCACACTCTTGGCATTCTCTTGATGAGCTTCAAGAGGTAGTCACCGGAAATGGTCTTCCAACAATCTTGAAGGAGTTCCCAGAGATGCTTAGCACTTGTTGGCCCTTTTGCCTTCACTTTGCGGTCCAGCTCACCCCAAACCATCTCGATTGGGTTCAGGTCTGGTGACTGTGGAGGGCAGGTCATCTGGCATAGCACCCCATCACTCTCCTCCTTGGTCAAATAGCCCTTACACAGCCTGGAGGTGTGTTTGGGGTCATTGTCCTGTTGAAAAATAAATGATGGTCCAACTAAAAGCAAACCGGATGGAATAGCATGCCGCTGCAAGAAGCTGTGGTAGCCATGCTGGTTCAGTATGCCTTCAATTTTGAATAAATCCCCAACAGTGTCACCAGCAAAGCACCCCCACACCATCACACCTCCTCCTCCATGCTTCACGGTGGGAACCAGACATGTAGAGTCCATCCGTTCACCTTTTCTGCGTCGCACAAAGACACGGTGGTTGGAACCAAAGATCTCAAATTTGGACTCATCAGACCAAAGCACAGATTTCCACTGGTCTAATGTCTATTCCTTGTGTTCTTTAGCCCAAACAAGTCTCTTCTGCTTGTTGCCTGTCCTTAGCAGTGTTTTCCTAGCAGCTATTTTACCATGAAGGCCTGCTGCACAAAGTCTCCTCTTAACAGTTGTTGTAGAGATGTGTCTGCTGCTAGAACTCTGTGTGGCATTGACCTGGTCTCTAATCTGAGCTGCTGTTAACCTGCGATTTCTGAGGCTGGTGACTCGGATAAACTTATCCTCAGAAGCAGAGGTGACTCTTGGTCTTCTTTTCCTGGGGTGGTCTTCATGTGAGCCAGTTTCTTTGTAGCGCTTGATGGTTTTTGCAACTGCACTTAGGGACATTTTCAAAGTTTTCCCAATTTTTCGCACTGACTGACCTTCATTTCTTAAAGTAACGATGGCCACTCGTTTTTCTTTACTTAGCTGCTTTTTTCTTGCCATAATACAAATTCTAACAGTCTATTCAGTAGGACTATCAGCTGTGTATCCACCTGACTTCTGCACAACACAACTGATGGTCCCAACCCCATTTATAAGGCAAGAAATCCCACTTACTAAACCTGACAGGGCACACCTGTGAAGTGAAAACCATTTCCGGTGACTACCTCTTGAAGCTCATCAAGAGGATGCTAAGAGTGTGCAAAGCAGTCATCAAAGCAAAAGATGGCTACTTTGAAGAACCTAGAATATAAGACATATTTTCAGTTGTTTCACACTTTTTTGTTAAGTATATATTTCCACATGTGTTAATTCACAGTTTTGATGCCTTCAGTGTGAATGTACAATTTTCATAGTCATGAAAATACAGAAAAATCTTTAAATGAGAAGGTGTGTCCAAACTTTTGGTCTGTACTGTATATATATATAAACACTGCTCAAAAAAATAAAGGGAACACTCAAATAACACATCCTAGATCTGAATGAATGAAATATTCTCATTGAATACTTTGTTCTGTAGAAAGTTGAATGTGCTGACAACAAAAACACAAAAAAATCATCAATGGAAATCAAATTTATTAACCAATGGAGGCCTGGATTTGGAGTCACCCCCAAAATTAAAGTGGAAAAACACACTACAGGCTGATCCAACTTAGATGTAATGTCCTTAAAACAAGTCAAAATGAAGCTCAGTATTGTGTGTGGCCTCCACGTGCCTGTATGACCTCCCTACAACGCCTGGGCATGCTCCTGATGAGGTTGCGGATGATCTCCTGTGAGATCTCCGCCCAGACCTGGACTAAAGCATCTGCCAACTCCTGGACAGTCTGTGGTGCAACGTGACGTTGGTGGATGGTGCGAGACATGATGCCCCAGATGTGCTCAATCGGATTCAGGTCTGGAGAATGGGCGGGCCAGTCCACAGCTTCAATGCCTTTATCTTGCAGGAACTGCTGACACACTCCAGCCACATGAGGTCTGGCATTGTCCTGCATTAGGAGGAACCCAGGGCCAACCGCACCAGCATATGGTCTCACAAGGGGTCTGAGGATCTCATCTCGGTACCTAATGGCAGTCAGGCTACCTCTGGCGAGCACATGGAGGGCTGTGCGGCCCTCCAAAGAAATGCCACCCCACACCATTACTGACCCAGTGCCAAACCGATCTTGCTGAAGGATGTTGCAGGCTGCAGATCGCTCTCCACGTCGTCTCCAGACTCTGTCACGTCTGTCACATGTGCTCAGTGTGAACCTGCTTTCATCTGTGAAGAGCACAGGGCGCCAGTGGCGACTTTGCCAATCCTGGTTTTCTGTAGCAAATGCCAAGCGTCCTGCACGGTCTTTGGCTGTGAGCATAACCCCTATCTGTGGACGTCGGGCCCTCATACCACCCTCATGGAGTCGGTTTCTAACCGTTTGTGCAGACACATGCACATTTGTGGCCTGCTGGAGGTCATTTTGCAGGGCTCTGGCAGTGCTTCTCCTGTTCCTCCTTGCACAAAAGCGGAGATAGCGGTCTTGCTGCTGGGTTGTTGCCCTCCTACGGCCCCCTCCACGTCTCCTGGTGTACTGGCCTGTCTCCTGGTAGCGCCTCCTGCCTCTGGACACTACGCTGACAGACAAATCAAACCTTCTTGCCACAGCTCGCATTGATGTGCCATCCTGGATGAGCTGCACTACCTGAGCAACTTCTGTGGGTTGTAGAGTCCGTCTCATGCTACCATGAGTGTGAAAGCACAACCAACATTCAAAAGTGACCAAAACATCTGCCAGAAAGCATTGCTACTGAGATGTGGTCTGTGGTCCCCACCTGCAGAGCCACTCCTTTTATTGAGTGTGTCTTGATAATTGCCAATAATTTCCATCTATTGTCTATTCCATTTGCACAACAGCATGTGAAATTGATTGTCAATCCGTGTTGGTTCCTAAGTGGACAGTTTGATTTCACAGAAGTTTGATTTACTTGGAGTTATATTCTGTTGTTTAAGTGTTCCCTTTATCTTTTTGAGCAGTGTGTATGTATATATATACTCATGTATATATATATATATATATATATATATATATATATATAACCATATAATATAGGATGAGAGATCCTGTAGCCAGGAGCCAATTCAGTCAGTGCATATAACTTTATATATCTGTGGACAGTATAACACATCCAGTGTACATATTGTTATATACCATCTGGTGTCTGTAGCCATGGTATATTATATATTGGTGATCCCGGACCCTGAGGAGGGGAACACATGGCATTACCAGGAATGCTATGTGTTCTGCTTAGTTAAGGGTTAAATGGCGGGAGAATGGCTTTCCCGCCGCTTTCAGATGGTCATGTAGCTAGGAGAAGTTAGGGAATTGATTGGATCTAAGGCCCGGCCATTCAGGGCACCGTAACAGGGGAGATATGTTTTCTGCCCTGGAGATGGACCGTGATTGGAGCGGGTATCAGCTGGGGGATATAAGGGAGCAGTGCCGGAGGTTCATGTCTGTCCTCCGGCACTGTCGTACCTGAAGTGCTGCCCTGCCCTCCCTCCCTGAATTTTTGGCACGGCCTAGCGTTAGTCGTCCAGGTATCTGGATGGACAGGTAGTTGATTAACGGGCTTAAGCCTCATGGCCGAGCTGCGGTGTTGGAAAAATGGTTTGAACCTTTTAAGAAATTATGTTAATATGGTTATATTTATATGATATGATTTAATATTTTAATAAAGGCTGTGGCCAATCTTTTATCCACCAAGTCAATGTGTCAAGCAGTATTTGTTATGCGCTGTTTGGGTAGAGAGTTAGATTAATGTGTAATGCCTTTGCGATGTATCTGTAAAAATCGAAAGCTATGCTATGGCTCTGTATGGCATCTGATTTTTTTTACGCACCCAGACTTGAATGTGCGAGTCTCATCTGATTTATAGAAGAAACCAGAGCACGCTGCACTATTTTTCTCACACAAATTCAGTCAGCGAGAAAAAAAAAGTCTCATCTGCACTGTGTCACTGAATAACAATGGTCCGAGTGTGGTCCGTTATTTCAACAGACAGCACCCGGACCAAAAATACAATCCTGTGAATGAGCCCCAATCCTGGCTAGAAATCAGACATGAATTGCAGCAGCTGCTTACTGATGGTCTCCTGGCCAATCTCCTGCCAGCTTCCAGGATTTAAACCACAGAGAGGAAGCAGTCAGCAGATTGTGTGCTGTGATGAGGGCCTTTATGAGAGGGTGTAAAGATGGCAGCTGTGATGACCAGGGTAAGTGGAAGGGCTCTGGCGGGTGCAAGGGTTAAGTTACTTGCATGTTGTCTGGTTATAGGTAAATTCCACTTTTACATTGTGCTGCTGTTTTATGAGATTTGCATTGCTGGGTTCTTCATGGTTTATGTGGAGGCATGTCATTGTATGATTTTCCAATTTTCTTTTTTTTGTCTTATTGCTGAAACTAGAACTTGGCTTCTTCACTCTTTTTAGGCCATTTTAAAAAAAAAAACAACCTTGTTGCTTACTGAAATTCCTGCTGTGACTTTGCTGCTTGCCTACATCACTGAGTACTGGGCTAGCTGAGGCCTAACCCTGACAGCACATGTAACTCCTTTAGTGATATGGGTTAGGATTAGTGATGAGCGAGCACAAAAATGCTCGGGTCGAGCAAATTGGAATACTCAGGTGCTCGACCCGAGCAACGAGCCCAATGTAAGTCTATGGGAAACTCGAGCATTTTTCAGGCGGCTCCCCCCGGCGGTCTGCAGAGGGCCTAAAAATTGCCCAAATCGATGGGAACAGTGCTCAAATGACATGGGAAAAGCATGGGGAAGACCCCTGGAAGCATTTCTGACTCCCAGGTCACTGCTGTCAACAACGTTGTCAGCGTATTACACCACTTTTATGGACTCACAATAAAACATACAAAAACAACACCAAAATGGATTTTCCTGGGAAATATATTAAGAAACATCCTTTTCAAGGTAATGACTTGTATATAAGGCAAAATAAATAACCAAAACCAAAAATACTCCTCCACACCTTGGGCTATGTTCACACGTAGCGTTTTTGCACTTTTGCATTGCTTTCAACAAAGACAAATGCATTCACTGGGAAATGTAATTTTAACATTTTACAAGCTTATCTGGCCATGTGGTGTGTGACACATCATCAGACACATGCATACAATGCTGAAAAGACATGGGAACAGCATGGGGAAGACCTCTGTAAGCATTTCTGACTCCCAGGTCACTGCCTAATAGTGTGCCCATCATAAGTGATCCTTGGCGCATGCGAAGATGCCTCCCGCCATGCACCTGTCGTTGCAGACTTGTAACAATCACTGTCCACGTCTTTGTCCCAGTGCAGCGTTCAGTTGTCCCTACCCCATTCCTTGGAATGCAAGCGCAAGTATGCAGCCAGCCACCCACCCACCCACAGGCTGCAATACTACACTGCCAAATTTTTGACAGCTGCTTGCACTTGAAAATGTGGCCTTTTAGGCTCGTGGAGGCGGAAGCTTTTGATAACCTCATGCAGGAGGCGGCCGGGTGTCCATACTCCTGTCCCCAGCCGCCACTGTTTCTCCCGGTGTCGTCTCCTCCTTCCACAAGCACGGTTCCCACAACATTACCTGTGCCCTCCCCAGTGCACTTACTGGGAAGGACCGCCTAACCACAAACACGTGGACAGGTGAATGTGGCCAGGGAAGGTACGAAGCCAGTCCACAGCTTTTTTATGCTGAGAGTTGTATTTAGATAGGTGAAAGGACTGGCATAGAGGGAAACCATATCTACTCTGAGTGTCATTTCTCCGTCACCAGGTTCCGCCCATTGTCACACACGACCATGCCTGGCTGTATGTTCAGCGGTGAGAGCCACAGATCAGGCTGCTCTGTTACAGCTTTCAGCAACTCTGCAGTGCTGAAGCATGTTATCTTCAGCACAGCCTGTTGCCGCTTGGCCAAAACAGTGCTGCAGTGCTGTCAGCTTGTGACTGGTGTGGTCATTTTGGAGATGGAGGAGGAGGGGCATGAGCTGAACAATGTGATTATATTGAGGTTAAATTGGTGACGCTGTTTTTTTATACTAAAGAAAGATCCTATTGTTTTGTTTTTTTACGTTATTTTTTAAGACAAATGCATTCACCGGGAAATGTCATTTTAACATTTTACAACCTTATCTGGCAATGTGGTGTGTGACACATCATCAGACACATCCTTTTTTATTTATGATGGAGGGACTCTGAAAGTCATGAAGCCTATTTTTATAGGGACATCAGATGGCCCTTACTATTCTTAAAAGGCCAGCAGTCGGCCCTAGCTATTGTTAGAGAGCTATCAGCCAGATATGCTTTGTTGTTCCCATTATTAACAAGTGGGTCTCCTATACTGTTATTGCGTATCCAGTGACTGCAAGGGCTGCCAAAAATTTGGACGCAACCCAATACCCCTTTGAAGAGACATAGAGGAGGGTCTCAGTAAAAAAAATGTTCCCATTAGAAAGGAGCGGGTCTCCTATAGTGGTAATGCCCATGCTGTGACTGCAAGGGCTGCCAAAATTTGGGAAAAACCCAACTAAGAATTTAAAGACACACAGAGCAGGGCCACAGTAACAAGGTACGACATGTTCCCATTAGAAAGGAGAGGGTCTGCTATACAGTTATAGGGTATACAGTGAGTCCAACGGCTAACCAATTTTAGGAAAAACCCCACTAAGAATTTAAAGACACACAGAGCAGGGCCACAGTAACAAGGTACGACATGTTCCCATTAGAAAGGAGAGGGTCTGCTATACAGTTATAGGGTATACAGTGAGTCCAACGGCTGACCAATTTTAGGAAAAACCCCACTAAGAATTTAAAGACACACAGAGCAGGGCCACAGTAACGACAAATTCCCATTAGAAAAGAGAGAGTCTCCCATAGTGTTGGCCTATGCAGTGAATGCAAGGGCTGCCAAAAATTTGGAGGCACTTCAATGCCCCTTGGAAGAGATGTGGAGGAGGGCCTCATAAAAAAAAAAAAAATGTTCCCATTAGAAAGGAGCGGGCCTCCTATACTTGTAATGCGCATGCACTAAGAGTATGGGCTGACAAACATTTACCCCTGGGGGGTATACATGAACATACTGTATAAAAAAAATTTTTTAACGGGCATCATAAACACCCTTTAAAAAAATTATGTGGGTGTTGCATCACGGACCACGGTCATCATGGTGATATGGTGGTGGAGGATGAGGAGAAGGAGGAGGACAAGAGCAAATAGCCAAAATCAGGAAGCGTATACCCATGTGTGGGTGTGAAAAGGTGCATGGGAATACACCTCCCAAGAAAAGAAACTGGATTTGAGTTTCTCACGCTGCTATCATTCGGTGTTGTTGAGAAGCCTGGCCCAATCCAGCCCTTGTTCATTTTTATAAGAGTCAGCCTGTCAGCATTTTCAGTTGACAGGCAGATAATTGATTTTTGGGCCTTCTGTGTAACTGCCAGGTACCACTGACCTAGATGCTGTACCGAAATCTCGCACATCAATCTCCTCATCTCTAGTGTCTAGCAGTGGCTGTCCCTATTGACTACAAGTAAACCCTCAGTCATACTGATCATTCTATTATAATGGGAAGTCGGAAAAGATTAGTGTTGGCAGGTGTAACATACCTGGCGGCGTCCTTGCATAGTGGTCCATCTCCCACTGTGCAAGAGCGCGCACTTGATTTCCAGTCCAGACTATCACTTTGGCTTCTTTCCATATGGTCTGCTTTGCTCTGCTCTGTCTGCTTAGGGCGACGGCCGCTGAACTTCCTGCTTCTTGTAGCTGCTGCAGACACACCCCTAATGCATCCTCAGCCTATTGCTGTCTGTCACCTGGTATTTAACCCAGCTCCTCCCTGGAATCCTTGCCTGAGCATCTTGTTCTGTCAGTTGGCTTCTAGTCACTGATGTGCCAGGTCCTGTCTATGTTTCCTGCCTTGCGGTATCAGTTCCCGTGTCTGAACTGTGTCCTGTCTGTGCACTCTAGCCAGCTGTCTTTCTGCCTTTCCTGGAGGCTGTATTTCCAGGCCCGTGTGAACACGCTCTTAGCCTGTTCGTCCCGCCCTCTAGGGGCCGCATACCCAGACTCGCTCCTGTATCTCGCTTCAGTAACAGTTCCTGTCTGAACTGTCTCCTAACCTGCTTCCTGTTTTTCTCTGTCCGTACCTTCCCTTTCTCCTGCATTGTCTGAACCAGCACTTGGCTTTACCTTGGCTCGTTCCTGTATTTGTTGCAGTAACAGTTCCTGTCTGAACTGTCTCCTAACCTGTCTCCTGTTTTTCTCTACGCCCATATCTTCCCTTTTTCTGCAGAGTCTGAACTCGTACCTAACTCCTGCTCGTTGTCACTGTACTTCCGTTTGTGAGTTTGTGGTCCACTCGCTACTTCACTGCAAGTACCCTGTGGGTATGTGGTTCTGCCTTTCCCTTCCTGTCTGTTCCGTGTGAACAGAGCCCTGTTCCCTCTGCCCTGCCTTGCTCGCCGCTCCGGCGGTTTCTGCCTGCTCTGCCTTGTTCACCGCTCCGGCGGTTCTTGCCTGCTCTGCCTTGCTCACCGCTCCGGCGGTTCTTGCCTGCTCTGACCCTTTGCTCACTGCTCCGGCAGTCTCGCTCTGCTCTGACCCTTTTCTCACTGCTCCGGCAGTCTTGCTCTGCTCTGACCCTTTGCTCGCTGCTCCGGCAGTCTCGCTCTGCTCTGACTATTTGCTCGCTGCTCCGGCAGTCTCGCTCTGCTCTGACCATTTGCTCATCGCTCCAGGCGGTCTCGTCTTGCTCTGCTCTTGCTCGCCGCTCCGGGCTGCCTCACTCTGCTGTGTTTGTCCACCGCATCTGCGGTTCTGTTCCTGAGTCCCAGTCTGTACTGGGTCCTATCCACTCTGTGCACCAACCTGTCGTACCTGCCAGTACCTCCCTGCCTGCATACCAGTCGTGCTTACCAACATCCACCTGCCTGCATACCGGCCGTACCTGCCAGTAACTCCCTGTTTGCATACCAGTTGTGCTTGCCAGCATCCACCCGTCTGCATACCTGCCGTGTCTGCCTGTACCCACCAGTCTGTGTGCCAGCCTAACCTGCCTGTTCCTGTATTCCCCGGTGTGGGTCAACAGCCGTGTCCAGGGTCTGACCTGGAGTAGCACCTGGTCCCTCTGCTCGGTCCCTCCTTGGTGCACTGGCGTCGTATGCCGTCGTGCGACCTTGGGTGGATACTTAGTTACGCCCCTCCAGGCATTCACTCTCCGGTACGGTCCAGTGGAATTACTACATATACACGCACACGCCAGTCAGTTCGGGCGCGTGCATTACAGCAGGACAAGTGTCTTGTCAATAGCCAACTCATGTCTATGGCCACCTTAGCATCCGGAAAGCCATTCTCCAACCTACCATAAAAATGGAGGATAGGTAAAGGCTGTTAGAGCCTCAGCTAAACCTCACTTATAAGAAGTCATGTAACAGTTATTTTAAAATAATAATGTAAATAAAACACAAGTCCGGATAAATGTCATTTTCCAAAACTTTATTTAGCATTGACTTTTTAATTTAAATCATTAAAGTATAAACTCTATTTTAAATGTAAAAAAAGCTGCAGGGGCAACAGTTTTTCTTCCGGAACTCCTTTGTGGTCAAGTTGTTCTGCTGTCAAAGGCCCTGCTTGTTCTTGGTCTTCCCCATCGTGCAAATTCTGAAGACCAGGATTGCTCCTCGGGGTCAGGCTTTTGTTGACCAGTCATGAGGTCAGAATGCCATGGAGATATATAGCCTTCAGTTTAGGAAAGCAAGAGAGGAATAAGATGAATGTGATGTACTGACAAGACAGAGCTAAAAAAACAATATGTATGAAATAATATGTGACGTTGCAAGTTGCACAAAAACTGGGCCATAATGACCAAAGTGCAGTAGCATTTAAGAGCTTACAAAATGCATGTTTTAAAGAGAAACTGTCATTTGCCATTAATATGATTTTTTTTTTCCAAAACAACTTCAGGGAAACAAAATCATTTAGACCAGGTAAAATATTTCCATATTTATGGCAAGTGACAGATCCTCTTTAAAGAAGAACTCCCGACAAACATATTATCTTGTAAACCCTTCTAGATACAGGGAAGGAAATAATTATTTGATCAATTGCTGTTTTTGTAAGTTTGCCCACTGACAAAGACATGAACAGTCTATAATTTTAAGGGTAGGTTAATTTTAACATTGAGAGATAGAATATCCCCCCAAAAAATCAAGAAAATCACATTGTATAAATTAGATACATTTATTTGCATTTTGCAGTGAGAAATAAGTATTTGATCCCCTACAAACCATTATGAGTTCTGGCTCCTACAGACTAGTTAGACGCTCCTAATCAACTCGTTACCTGCATTAAAGACAGCTGTCTTACATAGTCACATGTATAAAAGACTCCTGTCCACAGACTCAATTAATCCGTCAGAGTCTAACCTCTACAACATGGGCAAGACCAAAGAGCTTTCTAAGGATGTCAGGGACAAGATCATAGACCTGCACAAAGCTGGAATGGGCTAAAAAGACATAAGTAAGATGCTGGGTAAGAAGAAGACAGCTGTTGGTGCAATAGTAAGAAAATGGAAGAAGTACAAAATGACTTCGATCTGGGGCACCATGCAAAATCTCACCTCGTGGGGTAGCCTTGATCACGAGGAAGGTGAGAGATCAGCATAAAACTACAGAGGGGGAACTTGTTAATGATCTCAAGGAAGCTGGGACCACAGTCACCAAGAAAACCATTGGTCGGGCGAATACAGAGTATCTTTAGCGTGCTCGGTGATATGTTTGAATGACTCCCATGTGCATGATTTGCGACTGTTTGACAGCTTTAATACATGTGAAGAATGCTTGTTTCTTAAGCATTCCTCACATGTATTAAAACTGTCAAACAAGCACGCTGAAGATTCTTGGTACTCGCCCGAGCATACTCGTCGAAAGGGTTAACTGAACATACTCGCTCATCACAAGTGCAGGCCCATCTGAAGTTTGCCATTGAACACCTGGATGATTCTGTGAGTTATTGGGAGAAGGTGCTGTGGTCAGATGAGACAAAAATTGAGCTCTTTGGCATTAACTCAACTCGCTGTGTTTGGAAGAAGAGAAATGCTGCCTATGACCCAAAGAACACCATCCCCACTGTCAAGCATGGAGGTGGAAACATTATGTTTTGGGGGTGTTTCTTTGCTAAGGGCACAGGACTACTTCACCGCATCAGTGGGAGAATGGATGGAGCCATGTAGCTTAAAATCCTGAGTGACAACCTCCTTCCCTCCACCAGGACATTAAAAATGGGTCGGGGCAGGGTCTTCCAGCAAGACAATGACCCAAAACATACAGCCAAGGCAACAAAGGAGTGGAGGAAGTTGAAGCTCCGAGTTGCCAATCGACAGCCTCAAAATCTGAATGATTTAGAGATGATCTGCAAAGAGGAGTGGACCAAAATTCCTCCTGACATGTGCGCAACCCTCATCATCAACTACAAAAAAAGTCTGACTGCTGTGCTTGCCAACAAAGGTTTTGCCACCAAGTATTAAGTGTTGTTTTCCAGAGGAATCAAATACTTATTTCTCACTGCAAAATGCAAATAAATTTATCTAATATATACAATGTGATTTTTTGGGGGGATATTCTATCTCTCAATGTTAAAATTAACCTACCCTTAAAATTATAGACTGTTCATGTCTTTGTCAGTGGGCAAACGTACAAAAACAGCAAGGGATCAAATAATTTCTTCCTTCACTGTATGTATGCTATGTAGTATTATCGTGTTACAATACTTACTGATCACCTTCTACCCCAGTTTTCAGTGCCGCCTAGGTTCATTAAAAGCTGTTAGAATTTTTTTGCACACCGCCAAATCTTTGTTCAATTAGTCCATAACCCCGATCTTATGAAAACTTTTCTTCATCCCAATTGAGCTTAATGGCATATGGCTGAAAGAGATCTTCCCCATCAGAATCACCCTACATGTAAACTTCAGGGAATCCAACAATGGCTAAAAATTTCTGACCATCACATCACACCGCATTCACCTTTCCATCTTCCAGTAATCAACTTGACAGCCGGCAGCCTACACTGCCCTTTTAGCGAGTCCACTTCTATTCCTATATAGGACACTCTTGAAACTGGAATTCCATTAATAATTTCTCCTCTGCTTCCTCACTACCTATCTAAGTCTGTCTTCGCTGCCAAGACTTAGGTTAAAAAAAAAAAAAAACATCCACGTACTCTCCTTCCCTGATGCTCTTACTACAAATGTATAAGTGGATGACAATGAACACACCCTGCGCTGTGACTAGTATCTCACTGTTCTGAGCTTTCAGCCATGTAGTGATCACCTCTTTCTTATAACACTTCTCAGCTTTCAAACACTTTATTAACGTGTTAAACATATTTCCTTCCTTACTGCATGCATCTTCATCTGACAATACAGCCCCATCCAATGAATTAGAATAAGACTTACTTGGCTACTGCGGTGCTGCTTGGATTGTGTCCTTGCTGTGACTTGCTCTTGTTTGGCCACTGTTTGCTGCGTGAGACCTCCATGCCCCGGCCACCTCTTATCGTCTAGTGTCCACATCTTGTTGCACCTTGTCGCTGCTTTGATCTCTGCAACAACAGACACTGTGCGAGTATGCGTTCACATGTGATTTCACTGAGGATGCAACAAATTCCTGCCCACGCCAATTACTCTCTGTACGTGGCCTGTGCTGTGACTACTCACCTAATCCTGGATGCTGTCCATGCTTCCCAACCTAAATTTGTCCTGGCCTCTGTTCCTTACATCTCCTAGTTCTGAATCCATGATCTGCTCCTGCTATATACTGGTTATGTCCAAGGCCTATATCTAGTTATAGCTTGTGGTCATGAACCTGATCCCGGCTGTGTCCCTGGTGCCATGATCCTGCATGCAGCTCTTTGCTGTGTCCTAGTTATCCATCACTCTGCTTACAGCTCCACATCTGGTACTTAAAGGGGTTTTCCAATGAACAAAAGTTCATTTTAATCAATACATCTTGGAATAATAATAATTTCCACAATTGGATGTGTTTAAATAAAATGTCCCTGTGCTAAGATAATCTTATAACGTGCCCCTGCTGTGTACTGTGCAATGACCCTACTTCTGTGTGCCACTGAAGCACATGGCCCGAACAGATGCCACATAAGCACATGGTCTGATGTCCACATGCTTCTGAAACATGCGGCCCGGCGTCTCTTTGCCACCAAAACACACGGCCTGGCATCTGCGTGCCACCAGAGCACACGGCTCAACTTCCACGAGCCAACAAAGTACATAGCCTGGTTTCCGCTTGTCACCGAAGCATATGACCCAGCATCTGTATGCCACTGAAGTATACGGCCACGTAATCAAATGTCACTGAAACGCACGGCCCCGTGTCCATGTGCCACCAAAGTACACGGACCAACATCCACGTGCCACCGAAGCACACTGACCGACATCTGCCTGACACCGAAGCACATGGCTAAATGTTTGCAGCACAGTTAAATCCACTGGTAGAGAATATAATGCCATGCTATGGGTCATCTATGTACGCATATAAGAATATGACAAGCTATCAAAGTATGAAACTACAACCAAACTGTAGATAATAATACAACCACTAACATACAGCATGTTATCTGAAAATGAATTACTGGAGAGTTTACCCTCCAGGTCACGCTCATTGGCAATTGGTCTGCCTCTGTTTTTTTTTCCCACCAAAGCACAAGGCCTGACATCCGGGTACAAACGAAGCACACTGCCCAAAGTCCATGTGCTATCGAAGCACAAAGTCCGACGTCCGCGGGCCACCGAAGCACAAAGAACAGCGTCCACGTGTCACAGAAGCACAAGGTCCTCGAGTTTGAGTCCCACTGAAGCACAGGGCTCGGCATCCGGGTGCCACCAAAGCACACGGCCCCACGTTCGGGTGCCACCGAAGCTCACAATCCTGTGTACGGGTGCCACCGAAGAACACGGCCCGGCATCCGGTTGCCACCAAGGCGCACGGCCCGGCGTACATGTGCCATTGAAGCACAAGATACCGCGTTCGGCTGCCACCGAAACACACGGTCCCGCTTACAGGTGCCATTGAAGCACATATCCCGGCACCTGGGTGTCACCGAAGCACACGGCCTGCGTATGGGTGCCATTGAAGCACATGGCCTGCCTGTATGGGTGTCACCGAAGCACACAGACCCGTGTCTGGGTGCCACCGAAGCATACACACCCGCATCAGGGTGCCACCGACGCATACGGCCTACCTGTACGGGTGCAACCGAAGCACATGGCCCCACATGCGAGTGCCACCGAAGCACACAGACCCGTGTCTGGTTGCCACCGAAGCACAGAGACCCGCATCCGTGTACCACTGAAGCACATGGCCCCGCTTCTCGGTGCTACTGAAGCACTAAGATCGGCGTCTGTGTACCATCGAAGCACACGGCTCCATGTACGAGTGACCCTGAAGCACCAGGTCTCGTGTCTGGGTGGCACCGAAGCACTCTGCCCCACGTCCGGATTCCACCGAAGCACATGGCCCTTTGTCTAGGTGCCACATAAGCACACAGATCTGCATTCAGGTGCAACTGAAGCACACGAGCTCTGCACTGATGTTGAACCAATTCCATAGCTGAATCCTATGTAGGAAGTGATACAGGGACTTGCTGGACTTTCTTCGGAGTCCTGAAGTCTTCACAACAAATTAACCTCCCCTTATGAAGTTATTATTTGTTATAGTGCCTTTTATTACATGGAGCGTTACATGTGAAAAGGGATATACATAGCAAAAAACAAGTACAATAATCTTGAACAAAAACGAATCACCGACTGGTACAGGAGGAGCGAGGACCTTGCCCGCGAGGGCTTACAGTCTACAATGAATGGGTGAGGATACAGTAGGTGAGGGTAGAGCTGGTCGTGCAGTGGTATGATGGAGCGGTGGTTACTGCAGATTGTAGGCTTGTCAGAAGAGGTGGATCTTCAGCTTCCTTTTGAAGGTTTCCACGGTTGGCAACAGTCTGATATATTGGGGTAGAGAGTTCTAGAGTAGGGGGATGCATGGGAGAAATCTTGCGTGCGATTGTGGGAAGAGGAGATAAGAGGGGAGTAGAGAAGGAGATCTTGTGAGGATTGGAGGTTGCGTGCAGGTAAGTACCGGGACACTAAGTCACAGTTATATGGAGGAGACAGGTTGTGGATGGCTTGGTATGTCATGGTTAGGGTTTTCAACTGGAGTCTCTAGATAATGGGGAGCCAGTGAAGGGATTGACAGAGGGGAGAGGCCAGGGAATAGCGGGGGGGACAGGTGGATTAGTCGGGCAGCAGAGTACAGTTATCTGACAGGAGAAAACAAACTCCTTTGCCATGCTTGCCGATGAGGCGAGGGGTGTGGGAAAGGTGGAATCCAACATATGAAAGTGCAGCTGGAGAGGCCATGTCAGAGGGGGTGAGTCAGGTACCATTGATGCCAAGGAAGGAAAGTTTGTTAATAATGAAAAGGTCATGGATGTAGGAAAGTTTGTTGCAGACGGAGAGAGCGTTCCATAGAGCTCCTGTTAGTGGGATTGGGGAAGCGGGGGACCCCATAGGTCATGTTTTCAGAATCTCCTTAGTATTGCACAGGTGAGAAAATTCCTGATGCCTTGATGATACTTCAATCACCTGTGTAATACTAAGGAGATCCTGAAAATATGACCTGTGGGGTCTGTGAGGATGGGGTTTGGGAAACACTGCGTTATACCTTTTGTGTATCTGTTGTATGGTGGCAGAAGGTACCAAGCCCCCCCTGCTTTGGGCAGAGGGGGGGTATGTAAGGTTGCTGCCGGACAGGTCGTGGACGGGAGGTATGTGTCCCCGAAGTGCCAAGCTTTGGTGATGTAGGACATGGAGAAGCAGGCTCCAGCACACATAGTGTAGGGAGTTAGTGGGCCCGGATTAAAAGGCCGAGTTTTACGAGCAGCTGAAAGAGCTGTTATGTTTTGTTTTCCTGGTTGGTTTATGGACATTTAATAAACCACCAGTTTGTTTTGGAACCTGCGGACTGCATTCCTGTGTGAACCTGCACCTACCCAAGAGCTGATCCGTCACAACACGTATATGATGCACCGCAGACTAAATTCTTAATGATCCCATAAATGGTTGATCTAGGGGCAATCTTACAAGCAGCAATGGCCTTGCCTGCAAAGCAATGATGACTGCACATGTTTCCTTGAAGGTAGTCAGAAGACAATGATTTGAAGCACCAGCCTGCTCTTGTAAGGTCAATGCCACACAGAGTTCTAGCAGCAGACACATCTCTTCAACAACTGTTAAGAGGAGACTTTGTGCAGCAGGCCTTCATGGTAAAATAGCTGCTAGGAAACCACTGCTAAGGACAGGCAACAAGCAGAAGAGACTTGTTTGGGCTAAAGAACACAAGGAATGGACATTAGACCAGTGGAAATCTGTGCTTTGGTCTTTGGAGTCCAAATTTGAGATCTTTGGTTCCAACCACCGTGTCTTTGTGCGACGCAGAAAAGGTGAACGGATGGACTCTACATGCCTGGTTCCCACCGTGAAGCATGGAGGAGGAGGTGTGATGGTGTGCGGTTGCTTTGCTGGTAACACTGTTGGGGATTTATTCAAAGTTGAAGGCATACTGAACCAGCATGACTACCACAGCATCTTGCAGCAGCATGTTATTTCATCCGGTTTGCGTTTAGTTGGACCATCATTTATTTTTCAACAGGACAATGACCCCAAACACACCTCCTGGCTGTGTAAGGGCTATTTGACCAAGTAGGAGAGTGATGGGGTGCTACGCCAGATGATCTGGCCTCCACAGACACCAGACCTGAACCCAATCGAGATGGTTTGGGGTGAGCTGGACCGCAGAGTGAAGGCAAAAGGGCCAACAAGTGCTAAGCATCTCTGGGAACTCCTTCAAGATTGTTGGAAGACCATTTCCGGTGACTACCTCTTGAAGCTCATCAAGAGAATGCCAAGAGTGTGCAAAGAAGTCAACAAAGCAAATGGTGGCTACTTTGAAGAACCTAGAATATAAGACATATTTTCAGTTGTTTCACACTTTTTTGTTAAGTATATAATTCCACATGTGTTAATTCATAGTTTTGATGCCTCCAGTGTGAATGTACAATTTTCATAGTCATGAAAATACAGAAAAATCTTTAACTGAGAAGGTGTGTCCAAACTTTTGGTCTGTACTGTATATATGTGTGTGTGTGTGTGGGTAGCGGGGCACAGGAGGCAGCGGCCGCCCGCTGCAGCCTACACTGTCCCCGCTGCTAAATAAAATGAATATTCACTGCGCTGCGACTCCTGCTGCTGCCGGAATCGCCTGTGCCCGCTGTTTAAGGGCATGAATATTCAACCTCTCTCCACGCCCATGGGCGTGGGGAGGGGGTGAATATTCATGCCCTTTAATAAGCGGGCACACGCTATAGCCCGGCAGCAGCAGGAGCCGCAGCGCGGCTAAGCTGTGTGCCGGCTATGAAGGAGAGTGAAGTCACTGCTCCCCGCGCACACAGACCCGGCATGGGAAGCAGTGACTTCCAGCAGCTGATCTCTCCATGTGAGCCGCGCATGGCAGTGACGTCATGCGCGGCTCACATGGAGAGATCAGTGCGGGCAGACAGGATGCAGCGCTGGAGGAGAGAGAAGAAAGGTGAGTATGAGTGTTTATTTTTTTTTATGTGCAGCCTGATGGGGATTAGGGGGACCATGCATACCAGGGTAAGGATGAGGGGGCCATACATACCAGGGTAAGGATGAGGGGACCATACATACCAGGGTAAGGCTGAGGGGGGCCTTACATAACAGGATAAAGATAAGGGGGCCATACATAACAGGATAGGGATTAGGGGGGGCCATGCATACTAGGATAGGGATTAGGGGTGCCATGCATACTAGGATGGGGATTAGGGGTGCCATGCATACTAGGATAGGGATTAGGGGTGCCATGCATACTAGGATAGGGATTAGGGGTGCCATGCATACTAGGATAGGGATTAGGGGTGCCATGCATTCCAGGATGGAGATTAGGGGTGCCATGCATACCAGGACTGGGATGAGGGGTGCCATGCATACCGGGACGGGGATGAGGGGTGCCATGCATACCGGGACGGGGATGAGGGGGGGGTGCCATGCATACCGGGACGGGGATGAGGAGTGCCATGCATACTAGGATGGGGGATGAGGGGTGCCGTGCGTACCGGGATGGGGGATGAGGGGTGCCGTGCGTACCGGGGATGGGGGATGAGGGGTGCCGTGCGTACCGTGGATGGGGGATGAGGGGTGCCGTGCGTATCGGGGATGGGGGATGAGGGGTGCCATGCGTACCGGGGATGGGGGATGAGGGGTGCCGTGCGTACGGGGATGGGGGATGAGGGGTGCCGTGCATACCGGGATGGGGGATGAGGGGTGCCGTACTTACCGGGATGGGGGATGAGGGGTGCCGTGCGTACCGGAATGGGGGATTTTGTCAGAATTGGGTATTACTCCTTTACCAGTGTCAGCAGAAGACCCCCCTCCCCCTTAAAAGTGCATCATGAACAATTTTTTGCTTAATTTTTTTTTTATTTTCCTCCTCTAAAACCTAGGTGCGTCTTATGGTCCGGTGCGTCTTATAGTCCGAAAAATATGGTAATTGCTTTTCTAATATACTTTAATTAGAAGTTAATCTAAATTTATCTAACTGGGGTGTGTTTGTATGTGTGTATATATTTTGTTTTTTTTTACCAACTTCCTGTTTGATAACATTTAGTTTGAAAATCCCCAGTGCATCCTGGGATATGAAGACGGACGTGATCAGGGAGCAGAGGCTGCGGTCCCTGCTGCTGCCTCTTTCCCCACCCTGAATGAAGCGTCATCAGTGATGCCTGTTTCAGGGGCTGGGCTAGTCCCTGCTACTCTGCGCATGTGTCGGTTGTCAATTCTAACTCTCAGTGGCTCAGCAGGATCTTGTCACTGTGCAATATTCTTTTTAATGCGCAGCGTCAGGGATTCCTCAGAGACGGCACCGTGGAGATCACGCAATATCTCACCCTGCCGTCACTGTGTCACGGATTTCGTCCGGAATCGCGAGCACATGATCCAGATTACTCGACAGTTCAGCAGTTTTTGGGGATTGCGAATCTCAAGAATGCTACCTCCCGGAAGCTAAAATACGATAAATGAGGGGCCTGGTGAAGAAAGCCATAGCAAATTCGGTCATGTCCCTTGGAGGTGCAATGTACCTGTTGGGTACCCTGATATCGTGGGTTCTGTGAGCACAATACCATTCCAGGGTTTTACAGTGGGATCTGCTACATAATGTAGTTTCTCTTAAGGGGCGCTTGGAAGGGAAGATGTCCTTATTAGTGTTGAGCCAACCCCGTAGTGTTTGGGTTCGGTTCGTCGAACACCGGGATGTTCGTGGAACTGTTCGTCGAACACCGTTAAAACCAATGGCAGGCAAACAAAAACACATAGAAACACATAGAAAACACCTTCAAAGGTGTCCAAAAGCTGACAAACTGCTCAGAAGACACTCTCTTTTAAAAAAAAAAAGCCGGCCGGCTATTCAGCAGCGGCATACACCGGTACCCAACAATTTAGACAAGAAGGAATAGAGCATCACACATAGATTAGATAGATAGAAACATGTCAGTCACATATATAAGAAGTACAGTGACAGTGTTGGTTACTGTACTTGTCATTTAGTGTTAAAGGATTTATTAAAAAAAAATATTAGTGTTTTCATGCACCGTCTCTTTAAAAAAGCCGGCCGACAATTCAACAGCGGTACCCGACAATTTATAACAGAAAGAATAGAGCATCACACATAGATTAGATAGATAGAAACATGTCAGTCACATATATAAGTACAGTGATAGTGTTGGTTACTGTACTTCAGAGACACTGCAGAGCGCAAGCATGCCTGCGCTCTGCGGTGTCTATGAAGGATGGCATGCTGGATGACAGCACTCACCTGTGATCCAGCCTGTCACCTCAATGCCATCCCAGCGTGGGAGAATTCTCCTGCTCAAGCGCTGAGCGCTGAGAATTTTCCCACGCTGTCAGTGACGTGCATGAGGTGAGCTGAGTTCTTTGGACATGAGCTCACCTCATGCACGTCACTGACAGCGTGGGAAAATACTCCTGCACTCACCGCATGCGCAGGAGAATTTTCCCACGCTGTCAGTGACGTGCATGAGGTGAGCTGAGTTCATTGGACATGAACTGGGCTCATCTGGATGCCGTCACAGCCAGACACTGAGGAGCGCAAGCATGCCTGCGCTTCTTAGTGTCTGCCGCATGGCAAACTGGATGGCAGCGTTCTGCTGCGGTCCAGCCTATCATGTGAATGTAGCAGAGCTGAAGCTGTCGTGGGAAACATGGAAAGGTAAGGATGATGTTGCTTTATTATTTTACTTTTATTGCAGGAGATCGTTGGCTTCAGCTGGAATGGGCATGATGGTAAGTATGGTTTCATTTAGAACAATAAAGAATTGTGTGTTTATTTCAATTAAAGGACTTTATTCTGGGTGTTTGTGTCTTTTTGTAACTTTGACTATGGGGTTAGTAATGGGGGTGTCTTATAGACGCCTCTCCATTACTAACCTGGGCTTGATGTCAGCTGGCATTATAAGCTGACATCAACCCCAACCCTATTACCCCACTGCTACCGCTACAGGGCAGTGGGAAGAGCGAGGCTAAGTGCCAGGATTGGCGCATCCTATGGATGCGCCATTTCTGGGGCGGCTGACGGCTGTTGTCTCTAGCCTGGGAGGGGGCCAATATTCATGGCACCCTTCCTGGGCTATTAATATCAGCCCCCAGCTGTCTGCCTAGCCTTTGCTAGCTATTAAAATAGGGGGGACCCCACGTCATTTTTTAGGGGGTCCCCCATTTTAATAGCTAGTAAAGGCTAGGTATTCAGCTGGGGGCTGATATTAGTAGCCTGGGAAGCTCCATGGGTATTACCCCCTTCCCAGGCTTCAAACATCTGCCCCAGCCGTCTGCTTAACCACCGCTAGTGACTAAAATTATGGGGAACTCCACGCCAATTTATTTTTTAATAAATCCTTTATTTTGACACTAAATGACAAGTACAGTAATCAACACTGTCACTGTTCTTCATATATATGTGACTGACATGTTTCTATCTATCTAATCTATGTGTGATGCTCTATTCTTTTTGTTATAAATTGTCGGGTACCGCTGCTGAATTGCCGGCCGGCTTTTTTAAAGAGACGGTGCATGAAAACACCAATATTTTTTTTAATAAATCCTTTAACACTAAATGACAAGTACAGTAACCAACACTGTCACTGTACTTCTTATATATGTGACTGACATGTTTCTATCTAATCTATGTGTGATGCTTTATTCTTTCGGTTCTAAATTGTCGGGTACCGGTGTATGCCGCTGCTGAATTGCCGGCTTTTCATGTTTCACTGTGAGCACTGTTCCCATCAATTTGGGCAACCACTGTAATGCCACAACCACCATGGCTGTGGCATTACAGTGAGTGGCAGACAATCCCTGCATGATTGGTGCTCTAAATAGCACCAGACATGCAGGACACGCTTTTGGTGCACGAACAGTTATCGAACATAACCTCGAACAGCCGAATTTTTTGCAAATCGTTCGCGTTCTTTGAACGACTCGAACACCGCCCAAAACAGCTCGAATTTGAGATTGGCAAACAGTTCTAGTCGAACACCGCTCATCTCTAGTCCTTATCACCCCGGTCAGTAAAATCTTTATAGAGGTTAGGCTCATCCTGCCACCAATCTCGAGGGGTTCCCTGGGTACTTGGGGTCACTAGCACAATTACCACAGATGCGAGTCCCAGAGGGTGGGGAGCCCAGGGGACCTGGTCAGATATCGAAAAGGGTCTCTCCTCCAATGCAAAAGAACTTCTGGCGGTAGACAAGGCAGTGAATAATTTCTTACCTTTCCTTCAGGGCCAGAATGTAAAGATCCTCTTGGATAATCTAGTTGCGATAGCATATGTGAACCACCAGGGGGACACATGGTCAAGATTGCTGATGAGTGACAGATCATCTCTTCCAGATTACAGAAAGTCACCTCCTTTCCCTGATGGCCCTCCATATAAGGGAAAAAGAAAACACCAGAACAGATTTCCTAAGCTGCTATCCTCTGATGCAAGGGGAATGGGAACTAAATCAAGGAATTTTTACCCAAATAGCCGAAGATGGGGGGGTGGGGGGCCCTCCGGTCAGGTAGATCTGTTTGCCACAAAACTAAATCGGAAGACAAAGATCTTGTGTTCCCTAAATCCCCTAGCTGTGGATGCTCTCCTGATACGTTGGGATTTCAGCCTGGCGTATGCCTCCCCCTGGTTGGCTCTTCTTCTCATAGTCATAAGAAAGATCAGGGAGGACAAGGCCAGGGTTCTGCTGATCGCAGCCTTTTGGCCCAGGAGGCCCTGGTTCTCATGCCTGAGGAGCATGTCCATCTCCGATCCTTGGGTTCTTCCAGAGATTGCGTATTTCCTCAAGCAACTGGCCTCCACTTGATGGTGTGGAACTTGAAAAGACACTGCTAAATCGGAAACGTTTTTCCCAAGGTCTAGTAACCATCCTGATGCACAGCTGAAAACCTGGGGTTGATGGGGGAGGGGAAGGCGCCAATAGGAAAAATCTTGGCGTTTTTACAAAAAGGTCTTGAACTAGGGTTATCCACCAGCACCCTTAAAGTTCAGGTTTCTGCCTTGGGTTCCCTATATAGCTGTGATCTAGCGGGTAACTACTGGGTTTCTCGGTTCATTAAGGCAGCTTTTAGATCTAAACCTATTATTAAAATCAGCTTGGTTCCCTGGGATTTAAATTTGGTTCTAAAGGCCTTGACTAGCTCGCCGTTTGAGCTAATAGTCAGCAACCCTTAACTCCCTCTCCCTTAAGACCGCTTTGTTAATAGCTTTAACCTCAGCCAGGACCATTAGTGACAACCAGGCCCTGTCTATGACCTCGCCGTTTACTCAAATTCTGGATGATAGGCAGGATCTAGTCTAAAAATCACTCTCTCTCTCCCTAAGGTAGCCACTCGTTTCCACAGACTTCAGGAAGTCCTCCTACCCTCCTTTTGTCCAAATCCTAGTAACCAGAAAGAGGCGGAGTTACATACGTTAGACGTGAGGAGATGTGTGGTTAGGTACCATTCAGTTACCAAAAGCTATTAAAGATAACTCTTTATTTATATCCTACCAAGGGGCTAGAAAACGGTCTAATGTCACAAAGTCCACCATAGCTAGATGGAATAGGGAGGCCATTTCTCTAGCATATACATCTAGCGGCAAGGAAGTGCCAGGAGGGTTGAAGGCTCAGTCCACCCGGGCTGTGGTGACCTCCTGGGCTGAGAAGACAGGTGTCTTGATTAGAAGACATATGTAAGGCTGCTACCTGGTCCTGTCCCTCTACATTCCATAGACACACCCATATCTAACCTATATAGTATCGGCTGACCTCACCTTTGGGAGAAGAGTGTTCCAGGCTGTGGTCCTTCAATAGATTACTTCATCCCTGTAATTCTCTCGTGGTGCTGTCATGGTCGACCGATAAAATCTTAAGTTACTTACCGGTACTGGGATTTTTCGGAGACCATGACAGCACCCTTACATTCCCTCCTTTCACCTTTGTGGGAGCACTCCCCTTTTATAAATTATAATCTCACACTCAATAGGTGTCGTGTGGTATGGCAACTTTGTGGTTGTTTGCTGTGTTCATTAACCTGGCGGTCCTCTCAGTGCTCTGTAATCCAAACTGAGGCGGGAGAGAGGCGGCGCCCTTTTAAGCCTGTAGGTTTCCTCTCCTTGGTGGGCGGATCCCCTCTCTCGTGGTGCTGTCATGGTCTCTGAAAAATCCCGTTACCGGTAAGTAACTTATGACTATTCATTTGATGGAGCAATCAAAAAGTTGTACCCCAAAATGGTAAGTATTAAAAATGGTCTTAGAAAATTGAAACATGAGCCAAACAATTTGTTTGCAAAGTTTAGAATTTTTTAAAAGCAGTGAAATGTTTTTGTTTTTTTCTCTTCTGCACCATTTCACTTTATTTGGAGTTCATTACCCTTTTTTCTATATCTTGCACAGTAAAGTGAATGGTGTCATTCAAAAATACTGTAATTTTGTACCACAAAATACACCTCAACCCTGCTGTATTGAATAGTGTCTGTGTTATTCACTATATAATATGTTGTTTTTTATGGTATACTCATGTATAGTGACTGGTGATGATCGAGCGTGTTCTATGAACCCCTTCGGCGAGCACGCTGTCTAACAGCCGTGACACTTGCAGGCACGGCGACATTAAAAGAAATGCCGAGCATGCCAAAATACTCAGCGAGCACCCGAGCGTGCTCGCCAGAGGGGTTGATAGAACACACTCGATCATCACTAATAGTGACCAGATACCTCTAAGGAATCTTTTTTACTGGTGCTTGAAGTGCAAATTTTTGTAGCGCTAATGATTAGCTAGTATGCAACTATGTGAACTGCAATTGCCATTTAATAATTTAAGTGAATCCATCAGATATACCCCTCCCTCCAATTCCCTTTCATGACCATGCAGGATTTGGAAAGCTAAATCCATAGACACCTCTATATCTTTTATCTGTTGCTGCATTTCTGAGTGCTCTGGGTGTAACGGAGCACTTACCGAGCCTCAGCCTTCCAAGGTTGCTTCCCTGCCCAGCACCAGCCTCTTTATCTTGAGTTATAGCTTACTTTCTGATTTTCCTTGCTTGGTGCCTGACGTCCCAAAAAACTGTGAGCTATCATTGACACTGAGGCTAAGTTCCCACCACGAGCTTTCAGTGAGCTTTTGATGTTACAGATTTAAAGAAAAAAAAAACAAGTAACCTATTTTACTTAATAGCTGCGTCTCTGTTTTACACTTACGAGGGAAAGAAGTATCTCCTGAACCTGATCCACACTCCGGTGAGTGTGACGTTTCTTCTTGATTTGTTTCTCTGTGCTCTTGTTGCAGATGTTCAGATACTGAATGAGTTATACAAAATGCAGCAGCTGCAATAATAATAATAATAATTTATTATTTTACAGGGAGGGCCATTTATATGGATACACCTAAATGAAATGGGAATGGTTGGTGAGATCATCTTCCTGTTTGTGGCACATTGGTATATGGGAGGGGGAAAACTTTTCCAGATGGGTGGTGACCATGGCGGCCATTTTGGATCCAACTTTATTTTTTCAATGGGAAGAGGGTCATGTGACACATCAAACTTATTGAGAATTTCATAAGGAAAACAATGGTGTGCTTTGTTTTAACGTAACTTTATTCTTTCATGAGTTTTGTACAAGTTTATAACCACTTATAAAATGTGTTCAAAGTGCTGCCCATTGTGTTGGATTGTCAATGCAACCCTCTTCTCCCACTCTTGACACACTGATAGCAACACCGCAGAAGAAATGCTAGCACAGGCTTCCAGTATCCGTTGTTTCAGGTTGATATCACCAACCATTCCCATTTAATTTAGGTGTATCCATATAAATGGCCGACCCTGTAGATCTCACACTGTTTTGTTTTTTTTTATAGACGCCCATAAGAGCTATCCAATATTTTAAAATTGAAAGAGTTTGCTCTCAGATTACAACTTATCACTTTTCTACAGAACAGATTGCTTGCTAATAGCTGGGGGACCCATCTCTGGGACCCCAATCACAGGAAATCAGGTGCAGGAGCCATATTACGCCAATGGATTGGCCGATGAGCGCGTGCACTGCTGCTCCACTCAAAGTGTAATGGGCTGCCGGAGATGGCTGAATTCAGAGCTCAGCTATCTCCATCAGTCCCGTAGACAATGGCACCACTCCATTAAAAAAGGGGATGTGAGACATCTGTTCTTCTGATCATTGGAGGTCCCGCTTGTCAATCCCCCCACAGAATAGCCAAAAAGTTGCGATCTTGGCACAGCCTATTTAAGAATGCTATAGAAAAAAAACACCAGCTCACCCACAGCGGCTCTCGGCGTGCTGAAGCCTGGAGATCGTGTGGCCACACGTGTGTAAATCACAGGAAAAAGAAAAGGAACTCCAGCTCCATAAAATCCATCTTTATTATTTCATCTTTAAAAGTCCATTAATCCACAAGGTTCAAGTGAAAAATTTATGCAACATAGCAACATGTTTCCAACGCTCAGCATTCTTTGTCCATCTACATACGAAATGACTCCCCTCACATTTATACATGGTTATTTAAGAATGCGCCTTGTATCCATCAATCCATATTTGTCCAACATGTTTTCCCTTTTAACGTTTTTGTACTTTTGTAGGGTCATGTTGATTTTAGCTACGAAGTTTCAAGGTCCCTTTCTGCTTGCCAAGGTGTATTATTGGTGGTCGTCGCAAATGAGGTACTTTTCCTTAGTGACGTTGTATGTAATTATAATGCATATGCTACCTGTAGGGTAGATATAATTTATGATATACTGATTGCTTCTTTATTCTTCCAGATTTATTGTACACTTGCATCTATACTCTTATTAGATTCTGATTATATAAAGACAGAGACTCTGATTCCAGCCATGTGTCAATAACTGGCTGCTTGTTTTAGTTTTATCACTCAAGGACTAGTAAACCTGCTGCCATGTAGTCCTCCACATTCATGAGCTCTATATATAGCCCCACCCGCACCACTGATTGACAACTTTCTGTGTACCCTGTGCATAGGCAGAACATCTGCAGCTAATAAAGGGATTTTATCAACACTGCATCAAGCAGCTCAGTAAGTGACACATCGCTGGAATCCAGGTACCACGGGTTTACCGTAACTAGAGGGGCCAGAAGACTGCGGCGTCTGAGCTCCTGCACTGATTAGAAGCACTTCACTATCATATTAAACCATGAAGGTTTCTGCTAGCAGTGCAAAGGTTAATCTGTTCAGTTGAGAGCTGCTAGAGCTTTCCAGCATTGATGGTCTCAGCTGTTCAGTGTTGGCCTCTCCCCTCTCCTATATATTTGCCTCTGGCAATCTTGGATTGCCAGTGTTAGATTTATGCTGCCTAGTTCTGGAGTCGGAGGTGTTGGTTGTTTTGAAGAGGCGTTTGTGTGTTAACCGCTGTCTTTGCCAGAGACATAAGGAGACACTCCAATTTGCAGGGGGCCTGGGGTCAAGGGCACCGAGGGTTGAGTTAACTGAGGAACCCATGCTGTTGGGTGTGGCGACTTGTTCTGTTGGTCCAACTGTAGTTTGGCGGAAAGGGGGAGTGTGTGTGTGTGTGTGTGTCTTTCCTAAATTCCTAAACACCCACCGGAAAACTAAGGCGCCTGAGTTGCGGGGTGAATTGGCTTTTCGGGGGTGTACTTATTTCCTCTGTGGGTAGGTCACAATTTTTTTTTTTACCGTCCAAGATCCATCTTGGCAAAAGTATGGTGGTAATTTCTGCCTTTCTGGACAGTGGGGCGGGGTTTATTTTGATCGACGCTAGGTCCGATTAGGACCTCAAACCTCATAAATTTTCTGGCTCAACACCCATAATCGCCATTGACTCTGCACCCTTGAGCTAGGGGTATTTTACTCTTATCGCTCGTGTGCTACATCTGCAGGTAGGGGCCTTGCACTCAAAATTTATTGACTGTTGTGTGCTAGAGGGCTTGCCCTCTCCTGTGGTCCTTAGACTACCTTGGTTTACGCTGCACAATCCTGTGGTAGGTTGTGTGCCCACTATGCGTCTTTTAAGCGTTTCCGCAGCGGCAATTCCATTGCAGAAACGCTTAAACGCTTGGTAGAAGGTCTGCAATGTTCCCAAATGATAATCCGCATGTGCTGTGCACATGCTGCGGAAATTTCCGCTGCGCATTATCAGTGCGGAAAAATCCGCAGCACTACCAGTTATTTTGCGTAATCGCGACGTTTTACCTCCATTGAATGGCTTAATATCCGCATGACTACATGTGCACATGCGGATATTAAGCGATTCAACGTGCGGATGGTACCCGGGTCTGGAGAAGAAGAGACTCTCCTCCAGACCCGGGTACCATGGTACCTGTAGTAAAAAAAAAAAAAGAAAAGAAAAAAAGACATTATACTTACCTTCTGATGGCCCCCGGTCTTTTCTCCGCTGCGTCCAGTCTCTTGTACGGCTCGTCGGCGGTCGCCTGACCTGTCACATGACTAAATGACGTCATGAAAGGTCCTTTCACACCACCGTGAGCCGTACAAGAGACCAGGGGCCATCAGAAGGTAAGTAAAATGTTTTTTTTACCATTTTTAATCTTTTTTCTTCAACTATTAACTTGGTCACACTATATAAATCCATGCCGGTTGCACGTATTTATATAGTGTGACCAAGTTGTCAAGCACTTTCCAAGTGATGCTAAAATCGCTTGGAAAGCGCTTGACAACCCGCATGCGGAAATGCATGTGAAAAAACGCTTCACTTACGCTTGTCCCTGGCAGGAAAAACGCATGTACAATCCGCATGTAAAATCCGCATGCATTTTTTCTGCCAGGGAGATGCAGAAACGCTCAGGAAAAATCCGGAGCATTTCTGCATCGTGGGCACTTAGCCGTAGACTGGCAGACTCGGGAGGTGGTAAAATGGAGCGAGTATTGCCAAGAACACTGCTTGGTCACTCGGATAGCCATGGTGGGTCTGATTTCAGGAATGTGTTTTCTGAACAGGGGTGTCAAGAACTTCCTCCCCATCATCCTTATGATTGCGTCAGTAATATTATTCCTGGGGCCAAGCTGCCAAAAAAGCAGGTTATATAATATCTCTGGTTCAGAGAGGCAGGCCATGAAAAACTAGATCACTGAAAGTCTACCAAAGGGCCTTATAAGACGTTCTTCATCTCCCATTGCAGTGGGGTTTTTCTTTGTCAAAAAAAAAAAAAAAGGACTAGGGGTTGCGCCCCTGCCTTGATTTTTGCGAGTTTAATCAGATTATGGTCTGGGATGCATATCCTCTACCTCTCATCCCAGACCTCTTTAGAAAACCATTTGGCTCCTACAATTTGATTAAACTAGACCTCAGGGGGGCTTATAATCTCAAGACGGCCTTCAATACTCCTGAGGAGCACTATGAAAACCTTGTGATGGCATTTGGGTTGACTAATGCTCCCATTTTTATTCATCTGGCAGGTAGATCACAACAAACCCATCTTGATGACATAATGGTAGACTCCATACTAAATAAGGAGGGAGTCATTGACTGTGGTGGCCCCTCCCCGGGCCATGGCGATTGGTGACCCCCCCCTTCGCTGCCCCTTACTGACCAGTGATCCTGAAGTCCCCGGAAGGATCCAATGAAGTGAAAAGGACTGCTGCTGCAAGCCGTCCCATGGATACATAAACACCGGGACATCCCACGTTACCTCCTTTCTTTGCTGGTTCCGGAGTAGAACGAGATTTCAGGATCAGGTCAGATTGCTGAGGCCCTCCAGGCTGGGTTTGCACAGGGGGGCGAGCGCTGGTTACAGGCTCTCATATCGGGGCTCAGCGCTCATCCCCCTGGCCCCAGCTCTAAATCCCCAGATCACCCTGCCCCTGGCCCTCAACCCCTTATGGGAACATCATATTCCCCAGTCCCAGTCCCCTCACCACTTGGGCCTACTCACCCACTCCAATTGCCCACGGTACAACGGTCCCCTCCACGGCGGTCGGGTCATCTGGAACGGGGGGCTGCATTACTTCCGCGGCTTGGTCCCGATCCCCTTCCTCACCCGATCGCCGCATCCGCACAACTTTACAGTGTTCATCGGGCCACTCAACCCGGGGCGGTAGGCGGCTGCGGTAGTGCTGCGGGCGCTCGCTGACTCGGGGAAGCGGGCAGCCGTGGCGGTCCGGTGGCCGCACGCCAGTGGGGAAGGGCGCGCAGCGACAGCACGGCGGCGGGCGCGCACCGGCGTGGGGTTGGGGGGTTCCTCTCTGCGGTCGCGCGCCGGAGCAGGGAAGCGGGCGCGTGACTCCACTAGGCTGGAGAGGCATGTTGGGGGAGGCGGAGCTGGAGGGCAGGAAGCGCTCGATGCGCATGTACAGGGCGCGTGTCCGCCCCACGTGACCCCACAGGTCACGCCCCCCAGTTCAGAATGCTGCGGGGCGGAGCAGGAAGCTGAAGCTAGTGCGGCGGTGGACCCTGCGCCTCACTTACTGCGGGCGCAGGGCTCCTCTGCACTAATAAATGAGTGCGGGCTGTCTTCCATGTCGGCGGCGGGCACAGAGGGGATTCAGGTCTCCTGCCTGCCACCGGCGCTGGAGACAGCACACAGCCTGTTGTTCCCCACCCCCGTTAACACTCCTGTCCCGCATCCTGCCGAGGAGCGCCCTGGAGGGCGGAGGTCCAGCAGGCACTCCCGTCCTCCAGAGCGCTTTAGGCACAGCACCCCGAAGCCTCACAGAAGAAGCTGCGGGCCACTTAGTAACCATTCCCCGCCCCCTCAACACACAGCAGGGGCTGTGGCAGAGCAGAGCTCCGGACAGGAATCCTCTGCCGGGGGCTGTGCTCTGCCTCCCCCCCAAACAATCCCCCACAGAAAAACTCCTATTAAAAATAAAAGAAAAAGTTCCCAAAACAGAACACGTGACACTACACATCCTGGGGACATTGCGGCCCCTGTAATCACCGCAGCCCATCCAGCGCCCAGTCACAGTATCAATACCCCCCTGATGGACACGATGCGGAGCCTAAACACTTCAGCGACCATCCTCGCCTCCTCCATATACCCCTATAATAGCGCAGCGACGCACGTGCTTGACTCCGTTATAGCATCGCCCTGGCCACAAATAGCACCGACATGTCCCGGCGGGACACATGTAAACTGCGCAGAACCCCCCATACACCCTTAGGGACACAGAGACTCCAGGCGTACTCACTCTAGGTGAACTCGCTGTAGTTCCTCCGACGACAGATCTACGCCATCGCACACAAGTCACCGGCGAAGGAAGCGGACATCTCAAGCAAAGCGGAGATCGGCATCCCACAGGAGGGGTCACAGGTCGCAGTCCTCAAGGTGGCGCTCACCATCCTCTGCATCAGAGATGTCGAGCCCCAACGATCCCGTCCTCCGGGGGACAGAAACGATACAATGGCACCCTCCAGAGCTTACAGTCTGCACGATACAACGATTTCACGCAGGTCTAAGAGCAGAGGCACGCCGCTCACCCCGAGCGAGACTGGTGTCAGAGTCCCTCCACACATCGGAGTCCCTCCTCCAGCCGCAGGAATGGGTGCGTGCAATATAAGTATAACTGAAATGGGAAATAGTAACACCAACTTAAAAGCGGCCCTTAAGGCCATAGTCGAACAACTATCCGTGCCACCAGGCGCTATACATAATTCTACTAAAACAACTCCACCATTAGCCAGCGTACACAAGGACGCATTCTTTTGCAGGATAAGCCCAATGGGCTCACACATAGACAAGGAAACCAGAATTAAAATATGGAATAATGACTACATCGACATTTGGGCACTTGTAACCGCTGACCAACATACTATAGACAAAGAGAAAAGGATAGTCGACAGACCATTCAACAGAAATAGACAAAAGGTCGCGAAGACAATGAGTAACTGGTTACAGGCGTTTTCTGTGCTGGGTTGCATCATGGGCCAAAAGCATCCGGAACGCTGCTCAGAACTATTCATATACCAGGATACGGTGTATAACTCGTACAAAGCCCACGGCGGTTCAGCATGGTGGCGCTACGATGAAGAGTTCCGGAGGCGGTTGGCCCTGCAACCACAGCTAGGCTGGGGGGTAAAAGCTACAGACATATGGTTGCGATTAATGCTGTTACAGAAACACCATCCCTTTCCAACAACGGCTACTGGACAACAGGCAACAGCAGGCCAAAATTCAGTGGTAGTACGTAGACCAGGGGCCTGCTGGCAGTACAATGAGGGACGCTGTCGTTTCTACGCCTTATGCAGATACAAACATGAATGCTCAGCCTGGGGTGCAGCCCACCCCGCGGCAAGATGTTCTCATCCCGCAAGCAAATTATCAATTAAACTCCCACAGTCAGAATCCAAGGACCCCGGTGAGCGTAAACGCGATGGGCCCCTGGCTAGACCAATATCCTAAGAAAGACGCAGCGGGGCAGTTACGTTTTGGTTTCACATACAGTTTTTTCCTCCCTTTCAAACTTAATAAATCACCCACCTTTGCAAATAACCTTAAATCTGCAAAAGAGCACCCTGAAATACTTAGGCAAAAAATACAAAAAGAAGTAGCTCTAGGCAGAGTGGCGGGCCCTTTCCCAACCCCACCATTCAGTAACATAAGAGTTTCCCCTCTGGGAATAATCCCCAAAAAAGAGCCAGGTTCATTCCGGCTTATCCATCATTTATCTTACCCAAAAGGAGAGTCTGTAAATGACGGTATTTCGTCTGAAGACGCCTCGGTCTCCTACGCGTCTTTCGACAGAGCAGTAATGTTAGTACGCGATGCGGGGCCCGGAGTGCTGCTCGCTAAATCCGACATAGAATCCGCCTTTCGCCTACTACCGGTGCACCCAAATTGCTACCACCTGCTGGGATGCCAAGTGGACAATGAATACTTCTACGACACTTGCCTCCCAATGGGTTGTTCAATATCTGTTATTACTTCGAACTATTCAGTTCCTTCCTAGAATGGGTGTTGAGGTACGAAACCGGCAATAGGTCCGTCACACATTACCTAGATGACTTCCTATTCGTCGGACCCAAAGACTCAAATCAATGCCAATCATTACTTAACGAATTCACAAACATCTTTCAGCGGTTTGGAGTCCCATTGTGCCCTACAAAAAACATAGGCCCCACAACAAAGCTATCGTTCTTAGGCATCGAAATCGACACCACAGCAAGGTTATTCCACCTCCCAACAGAAAAAATACAAAAAACACTGCACCTCATCGAGGGATTTTGCACAGTACGGAAAGTAACACTACAACAGATGCAAGTGTTACTAGGTCTCCTCGTGTTCGCGAGCCGGGTGATGCCAGTCAGAAGGGTTTTCTCTCGTCGTTTATCCCTTGCAATAAAACGTGCATTAAAACCGAGTCATAGAATCAGAATCAGCAGACAGCTTCGGGCGGACTTAGAGGTGTGGAAAACCTTCTTACAATCATTCAATGGTCACACGTTATTTATGTCAGCAGAACAGTCCAACATTGAACTAAAATTATTCACCGGGGCAGCAGAGGCGGGCGGATATGCAGCGATACTAGATAACTAGTGGTGCACAGGCTTATGGCCTCCGTATTGGTCTGAACAAGGGTTAACAAAAAAACAGACACTCCTGGAACTCTTCCCAATAGTGGTAGCCATAGAAATATGGGGCACGTACCTAGCGAACAAAAATATACGCTTCATAACAAATAACACCAGCCTAGCGCACTGCATTAATAAGATGGCATCATCGTTTCTCCCAGTGCTAGGCCTACTACGCCGGCTAGCATTCCTGTGCCTAAAACACAATGTATGGGTCCGCGCTAGCCACAATGTGGAGGGGGGATCTAACGCTGCTGCTAACGCTTTATCACAATTCAATTGGCAGGTTTTCAGAGAGCTCCTCCCCAACGCCCACCCGTCGGGCACCAGTTGCCCACCCTCCCTATGGGATCTAGTGGCGAACAGCTGATGCCATTAATCAGAGCGTCAGTCGCCCCGTCAACATGGAAAGCATACGGTAAGGCATGGGAAGACTGGATACGACTAGTAGCAGGCAGACGGGTTAACCAATGTGAACAAGCCAGACTAGATGTAACCATAGAATTTCTCCACCAGCTAATGATGAGGGGCATATCAGGGGCGTCAGCGCAGCGGTGGCGGACCGGAGTAGCATTTCATTTCCAACTACTGAATTGGGGAGATGTGACAAAAAGATTCATCATCAGTCAAGCCTTAAAAGGGTGGAAAAGAGGTCAGCCAAGTCCGGAGTGCAGACGTCCTGTGTCACTAAATCTGCTCTCAAAAATCATATCCCTAACACCATTAACATGCCACTCACAATTTGAAGCAACACTACTGTCTACTGCATTTGTGATCGCCTTTTTCAGGGCGCTACGCATAAGCGAATTAGTCCCTCGATCCAAAATCACCACCAGTCGAGGCTTATTACACTAGGACGTAGTCATAGCCAATAATGCAATACGCCTACGCATACGCAAATCCAAAACAGACCCAGCGGGCAAGGGCACTTGGGTGCTTCTAAAACCCACAAACAGTACACTGTGTCCGGTAACAATAGAAAAAACATATGCAGCCATCAGGCCACAAAGTAATTTCTTCCTATCACACATTGATGGAACTCCATTATCAAGATACCAGTTCCAATTTATATTTAATAAATGCCTAACATCACCAGGGAACCACCCCAAAGATTACGGGACACACTCATTCCGCATAGGCGCGGCCACGGAAGCAGCTAGAGCAGGACTGTCAGAAACAGAAGTGCAGAGGATAGGCAGATGGCGATCCGCGTGTTTTGCGAGATACATAAGACAGGACTTGTTATCCTAACGTGGTTTGTTTCTTTTATAGGTGACGATAAGCCAACAGTGTGGGTGATAGGCCACTCGTACATATACTGGGCAGAAAAAAGGGCGACAGTCCGCCCAGGCGGGAGGAATATGGGGTTTCATGACACATATTTCAACTGGAGAGGTATTAGAGGCCTGCGATGGCCACAGGTACTAATGGAGGTAATCAACATAGGGAGAGAAGCAACAGGTCCGGTTATCTTAGTTATACACGCTGGGGGGAACGACTTCGGTCATTACAAGAGCGCAGAACTAATGGCAATAATGAAGCTAGACACTGAGTGCTTCAGAGCATTTTTTAGTAAACTAACTATAATATGGTCAGAGATTGTGCCAAGAACGGTATGGCGAGGTGCGCGAGACAGTGCAGCCATCGAACGGACAAGGCGGCTAATAAATATTCGGATGGCAAGATTTTTAAAGGAAAGAGGTGGTGTAGTGATAAGACACCGAGAACTGGAAGGAGATAAAGCTGGCCTCATATGGCCCGACGGTGTTCATTTAACGGATATTGGACTGGACATATTCCTGTCAGGACTCCAGGACGGAGTGGAGCAAGCGTTAATGATGATGGGTGGGGGTCTGAGTCCTGCATACGAGTACGCAGGATCCTCCTTGGCCTGAAATAGAAAGGACATGTTGGAAAGTTACTCTTGTTGGCCAACTTGCCGGTGTGGAGACACAGGGCATGCTGCAACAAGCGGAATTATTTTTGGAAATAAAATGCCTTTCTAATGGAATGAGTTAAAGAGTTAATAAAGCTGTGACCGATCCTCACCCATCCAGTTGTAAGAGTTACATTATTGTATTGTTAAGGAAGGGGTGGCGGTAGGGGGGCTGAGCGTCGGGGTTTGGTTGGGGGTCCCCACAGTCTAATTTATTCACCTCGTATCACATCAGGTACATGTCAGGCAGGTCTTACAGATACTCAAAGATAATACATTTCTCTGGTTTGCCAAATAATTTATGTTCTCCATTCAGGAGGTCCCTTTTTTGGGTTATTTCTTATCATTCACTGTTTTTGCATGGATCTGGCAAAAGTCCGGACGGTACTGGATTGGTATTATATTCAGGACTTAAAGGCGTTACAAAGTTTTTTGGGTTTCGCCAGCTGCTACTGTAAGTTCATCAAAAACTTTTTGGTAGTGGCCAAACCTCTGATGGACGATTTTGCCAAATAATAAAATCTTAATTTTTTTTTTCTATTTTTCTTTCCATTCTTGTAGCTAAGTTTTAAAATTGAAATGAAGTCCCTGTACCCCCCTCTCTAGGTGCTTCTGTACCAACTCCTCCCTGGTCCAGGACGGTCTCTGTATCACGGCCTCCATCAATAACCTATTGACACATGATTGTGGCAGCCCTCACGTGCTGGTATATCACGCTGCCAATAGAAATGGGAAGCGGCACAGAAATCACAAAATAAAGGCAGTGTTTGTGGTAATGCAAGAATCCAACAAGCAGAGTAGTCCACACGTCGTACAACAGCCCAACATGGATGATGAAAAGTAGTGACCAGCCCAGGGGATGGGGATGAATCGGTACCCGGGCCTTTGCCTGGCCTTGGGGATGTCGCAGTGGTCGGCTCCTGGGCCCGTACCCTGGGGTCACTCTTTAAAAGGGTGGTTGTTTGTTCATTTTATGAAAGTTCGTGACGCCACCTGTGGTTTCTGATGATAATCACCAGCGCTGCGGCAGTCCACTGAGGCCGGTGATAAGGCAGCTCGATGGTATAGCTCCCCACAGGCGGATCTAGGCCTCAGGGCAGCGTATGCAAGGGGAATGCAGGACAGGCGAGACCCAGCCGGGTCAGAGCAAGAACGGGGACGGACACGGTAGTCACTTCAGTACCTTTTACTGATGGAAAGTCAGGCACATCCTGGAGCACTGTAGGGTGAAGGGTGCATATCAGGATCCTCCCCAATGAGCGGGTGTAGGGCCTCCTGTTTCTTGCCTCTGCGTAGTAAGTTTCTGACCTGCCTGGAGCTAGGCCTAACTTTGTCTCTGTCCTGCGCTGGCTGACCTTGTGGTAGGGCCTTTTCTTGGAGTACACGCTCCTCAGCTTGCGAGGCCTATGTGTCTCCTGGCTCTGTTACGTATCAGCACTCTAGCGATCCTGGGACCTGTAGTTCTCCAGGGATTCCGGTTATGCTTTACTGGGTCGTAGAGATCCCGGTAAGCTTCGGACCCAGTGTCCGGTAAATGCTTCAGGGTGAGCTAATTAAGCTCCTCTGCCCCCTATGTACTCACTCTCCACTCGCCTTCGGCCCCTCTCGGGGCCCTCACTAGGCTACACACACTGCAGCCGGGACACTGCTCTTCTTCGCCGCTCTCAGAGCGTCGGCACACTCCTAGCTCTCTATCCTGAGCTCTGTGAGTTCTAGTCTGGAATCACTCTACAGACTGTACTGAACTCTTTCTGCAGGAACTGCTAGGCTCTGGCTCGACTGAACTGAGTCCTTCTGTGTCTGAGCAGGAAACTTCTGAATCACTTTCTGGGCTGCCTGGCTCCACCTTCCCTTTATATATCCCTAACGGTCTCCCTCTGGTGGTCTGAGGTGGAAGGTGGAGGTGTGTGAATGCTTATGAGGGCCTCTTGTGGAGGAATCCATCAATGCACACTTCTAGGATCTGTGATACCAAGCGCAGCTGGGTGTCACCGCAGCGAACGTCGCGTCTTCAGGCGTCTGTGTAAGAACATCACATTTTTATTTTCCTCCCTGAATAAGCACCAAATGGAATAGCTGAATGCCAGGATACAGAGACCGGCGGGGGGCAGGGAGGCGCTGTCCGCTGGATTTTGTGCTGGTTTCACAAGCGGTCACCCTGCAGTTTTCTCTGAATTTGCTGTGGAGACTTTTCACAACACATCTAATAATTGTGAACCTTCCACCTCACATGTTTATTACCTTGTCAGCTGGGCGGGATGAAAGCCGGACAAGAATGATCCTTATTATATATAATGGCTGCACTGAGCGATGGGGAAAAGCCGCAGAGGACTGAGAGCAGAAGGGCAGAGGGGTTCCTCTTCCTCATAGGAGAAAGTCTACAGGGACCAGTACAGAAGCCGGTGAGAAGGGGAGACAAGGGCTGAGCCACTTACACAGACAGAAAGCTGAGGAGAGGAGGACATGTTATTACTCCAGGATCCGCTCCATTCCTTCCCTATGTGGCATTCAAGCCCTGAGCTCGGCTTTTCTGGAGCCCCATAGAGAATGAATGGAGCTGCAGTTGAATCCTGACTTTCCGCTCCTTCCCGATCAGACGATGGTTCGCAGCGGTCAGACCCCCACGATCAGTAAGTGATCACCGAGCCTGTGGATAAGTGATAACTTGTTTTCTTCAGACATCCCCTTTAAGCAATGGAGCATGCCAGCAGAGAAGGTGGGAGAAGGCGCTGGTTACAGGGGAGACTTTACCTCTGGAGGCCGCATATAGGATATGTGAGGGGCGGACACTTCCCGTATTCATCATTACTGAGCCCCCGCTCTGTACGGCTCTTATCTGAGCTGCAGGAGACGCAGCAGTTACTAATCAGCCGTTCTCCGTTCACTTGCAGCCGTCCGAGCTCTGCTGTGCCTGTTAGGGGTGAAGTGTAGCGCCCCGAGGGTTCGGCCGCTACAGGGGTATTGCACCTCTGCCAGAGGTGTGATATTCCACTCCCGGGTAAGGATGGAGTGTGGACCAGGGCTCAGTTAGCTGCATGCAGCACACACACCCCATTTCCGAGGGACAGCTCAACGGTGCTCCCACTAGACAGTAGTGCAGGCACGACCGATTATGTCCCTGCCTGGAGTGGGGAGGGCGGTGGAACACCCAGTGCTGTAGGGGCAGATAGGGGTTGGTTCCTGAGTGTAGGTAGGAGTCCATTGGTTGCTGGTCACCTGGGCTCATGGTCAGAGGGAGGTATAAAAGGTGGGCACCATCTTAGATCTAGGTTCTGTCCAGAGAGGAGAAGACAGGGAGTATAGGCTCTGTAGGAGCTCTACTCCAGGAGGGCCTAGTGAGAGGCCGAGGAGGAAGTGAAGGGGAGCTGTGGTGCCACCTGAGCCCAGCTCCATGAGAAGGGAGGAGAAGAAGGAACAGGAAAGACGGAGGAGAGACAGAGAAACAGAAGGGCTCAGGAACAAGAAGGTGGAAGGGACCCTAAGAACCCATGAGAATCCAGGGTGAAGGGTCAGGCAGATTAAGGGTACCGGATCCCAAGTTGGTGGAGGAGAAACAACCCTCAGCCAAAGACCGGTCGTCGTGATCATTTATTGGTGCGACACCTCATCAAACCTGCTAGGAAGGCACCATATAGGACAGCGGAGGACGGGGCCCACGTTTAACCGCACAAGTCCGCGGCAGCTGGACAGAAGTGGGTCACTGGTGAGGCAGGCCAGAGAAAGGAAAGAAGGGGGTCCTGTGCCATAGTCCTGAGCTGCCTGGGAGTTGACCGAGCCCCTCACCTGGTGGACGCAGCACGGCTCGGGCGGTCACTACCTGCACAGAAGTGACCCGGAGTACCTGAACTGTGAGTAAAAGACATTGGACGTTGTTTGTGTGCTCTTTCGCTCCTCCAGCACTACCGGTACTGGGACTCTCACTACCATTACTCCCACCATCCACTACACTGCCCTGGGGCCGCACTCTTCCCGTGGGGAGTAACATCAGCCCCAGTGGACTGCCTTGCAGCGGCGGTTCCTAATAACCGCAATCCACGGGTGGCGTAGTCGGACATTATCTAAAGTACAGCAGCAGACTACCATTGGTCTGACCACCCTGAGCCGCGGGACCGGGCCGCCACTACTACTCCCAGAGTCTCCCTTTTGCCCGGTTCCACGTGCCCCACGGCCCAGGGGGCGAGTCAGAAGTTCGGGTCCTAGGAGGCATCGACTATGCAGCCTGCACAGCAGATCACAGCCCGGGCACCACGTCTCCGGGTAAATCTCCACCTTTTGAGTTACTTCTTGTGCAGCTGCCCCATGCAAGTTGCTCCGCTCTCCCCGGCCAGCTCCTGCTGAAGACTGAGCTCCTCTGCCCAATCTAGGAGCTCAATAGCCCTGATCACGTCAGTGGTAGCCCAGCGCTGCTGGATCAGATTTACAAATGGAAAACTAATCAGCCCTAGGCATTTCTAATATGTGCAGAGCAGGCGACATAAGTCTCACTGGCATCCTCATAGACCTTTGCTCAGCCGGGGTCTAATAGGAGCAGTAAGATGGCCGTCATGGGGTCTATTGTTAGATCTCGGCTGCCATAGAAACTCATCGGCACCATGATCGCGCCTCCCTCTCCTGTCTAAAGTGCCTAAATGCTGTGGAAGCCCCCTACTGTGTCATACAGTGGATTAAACTGCCAGGGTCAGGGTTGGCTCCACTGTCGGAGGCTGAGGCAGGAGCAGGAATGTGTTATACAGCCACACTTCTGCCGCAGATCTTGTAAGAGCCCTGACAGGACCTGCCTGATGATAATGTGTCCTATAGAGCAGGTCCTGGTACCGGACTGCCCTGTACATATTCACCACTAGCTGGGAACCAGTTACTTACAAGGTCTAGTTTCGGATGTGTTTCCAGGTTCTGTAGTTGTCAGCATTTTATCCTTAAGGCCGAGTTATAATATCACTGTAACACTCTCGCCCTGTACCTGTATACCTGCCCTGTGTGCTGCACAAAAGTATATAACAAAGTGTGTGTGTACACAGATATCTATCTCCTGAATGGAATTACTGCTAGATCTCCTGTATATAGAAATATGAGGTTCTTAGCACACATTTTGAGCAAATTGTGCGAGCCCATCTGCCAACGTCAAGGCGACCTCTTCAGATGGGTCCCTACACTAACACTACACTAACTTAGTAACTGGGACTAGTTTTTTTTATTGTTATTACCACCATTTTTACTATTTATTATTATTGCATTAATCCAATTAATTGTAACTGTTATAAAACTAATTAAAAAATTTAATTCGAATTTTTTTATTATTCTTGTGATTCTAATAATGGTATTACTAAAATCCCTATGCCTAAAGCTGTTGAGCCAGAAGAAGGCAAAAACCCCAGGACACCTACCGCCAATTTGTGTCACGGGAAAAATTCCTTCTTGACCCCGGGAAAAGGCGATCAGTCCTAGGACCCTGGATCAAACCTAATAATGTTATTACAAGTTATATATTACACTAATTATTGTACTACTGGAGTTATTTTAATTTGTTTTTATAAATCTAACTATTTGATATGGTTATTATTAACATTGTGCTATCTTATTACAGTATTATTCTTCTTTCCTATCACTACTAATACTGCCCTATACCTACAGTGTTGATCCAGAAGAAGGCAGAAACCCCAGGACACCTTCAGCCAATTTGTGTCACAGGGAAAAATTTCCTTCTTGACCCTGAGAAAAGACGATCAGTCCTAGGACCCCGGATCAAACCTAATTATGTTACTAGTTATGTAATTACTATTACTGTACTAAATGTACTACTACAGTTGTTTTTAATATAGTTTTTTTATATATTTTGTCTTATGTCCTGCTTTCTTATTAAAGTACTACTCTAACTTTTCTATAACTATTTAATATTACAGTATTGATTGAACTACGTCTATAATTATTTTTATTTACTCTATGTTCTTTCTATAGATATAACTAGTTTATATTTATTAATAATAATAACCTGATGTCTTATTACGGTATTATTCTTCTTTCCTATTGCTACTAATACTACCCTATACCTAGAGTGTTGATCCAAAAGAAGGCAAAAACCTCAGGACACCTTCAGCCAATTTGTGTCACAGCGGAAAAATTCCTTCTTGACCCCGAGAAAAGGCGATCAGTCCTAGAACCCTGGATCACACTGCTATTCTACCTACTACTATTACTATTGTTATTTTATTACTTTCTTACTATTATCACTAGTATTATTACTCAAATTACACTAATACTCATATACTACCACTATATAACTACTATCCTGCTATTATTACTTTGGTGGATTTATACTTACCAGCCGGTATTGCCGTATGATGTTATCGGCAGAGAGGTCCCAGCAGGATGGTCCACATGATGTTCCTCTTTCCTCTCAAATACCGGTTGATGTAATGGCGGACGTTGTTCTGGTTCTGCTTCTTCCTTTTTGTTGTAGGATCAATTGTTGTCTTTTCTGGCCTTTGGCCATCCCTTTCCCCCTAGGGATCTTAAGGTGCAGTTCTGTCCTCTTCGGTCTCCTCTTCGGTGGGACTCCTCTTCGGTGGGACTCCTCTTCGGTGGGTCTCCTCTTCGGTGGGACTCCTCTTCGGTGGGACTCCTCTTCGGGGGGTCTCCTCTTCGGTGGGACTCCTCTTCGGTGGGACTCCTCTTCGGTGGGACTCCTCTTCGGTCTCCTCTTCGGTGGGACTCCTCTTCGGTCTCCTCTTCGGTCTCCTCTTCGGTGGGACTCCTCTTCGGTGGGTCTCCTCTTCGGTGGGTCTACTCTTCGGTGGGACTCCTCTTCGGTGGATCTCCTCTTCTGTGGGACTCCTCTTCGGTCTCCTCTTCGGTGGGTCTCCTCTTCGCTGGGACTCCTCTTCGGTGGGACTCCTCTTCGGTGGGTCTCCTCTTCGGTGGGACTCCTCTTCGGTGGGACTCCTCTTCGGTCTCCTCTTCGGTGGGCCTCCTCTTCGGTCTCCTCTTCGGTGGGTCTCCTCTTCGGTGGGACTCCTCTTCGGTGGGACTCCTCTTCGGTGGGACTCCTCTTCGGTGGGTCTCCTCTTCGGTGGGACTCCTCTTCGGTGGGACTCCTCTTCGGTGGGTCTCCTCTTCAGTCTCCTCTTCGGTGGGACTCCTCTTCGGTGGCACTCCTCTTCGGTGGGTCTCCTCTTTGGTGGGACTCCTCTTCGGTGGGACTCCTCTTCGGTGGGTCTCCTCTTCGGTGGGACTCCTCTTCGGTGGGTCTCCTCTTCGGTGGGGCTCCTCTTCGGTGGGTCTCCTCTTCGGTGGGACTCCTCTTCGGTGGGACTCCTCTTCGGTCTCCTCTTCGGTGGGACTCCTCTTCGGTGGGACTCCTCTTCGGTCTCCTCTTCGGTGGGACTCCTCTTCGGTGGGACTCCTCTTCGGTGGGTCTCCTCTTCGGTGAGATTCCTCTTCGGTGGGTCTCCTCTTCGGTGGGACTCCTCTTCGGTGGGACTCCTCTTCGGTGGGACTCCTCTTCGGTGGGTCTCCTCTTCAGTGGGACCCCTCTTCGGTGGGACTCCTCTTCGGTGGGACTCCTCTTCGGTGGGACTTCTCTTCGGTCTCCTCTTCGGTGGGTCTCCTCTTCGGTGGGTCTCCTCTTCGGTGGGACTCCTCTTCGGTGGGACTCTTCTTCGGTGGGACTCCTCTTCGGTGGGTCTCCTCTTTGGTGGGACTCCTCTTCGGTGGGACTCCTCTTCGGTGGGTCTCCTCTTCGGTGGGACTCCTCTTCGGTGGGACTCCTCTTCGGTGGGTCTCCTCTTCGGTGGGTCTCCTCTTCGGTGCGACTCCTCTTCGGTGGGACTCCTCTTCGGTGGGTCTCCTCTTCGGTGGGACTCCTCTTCGGTGGGACTCCTCTTTGGTGGGTCTCCTCTTCGGTGGGTCTCCTCTTCGGTGGGACTCCTCATCGGTGGGTCTCCTCTTCGGTGGGTCTCCTCTTCGGTGGGACTCCTCTTTGTCTCTCTTCGGTGGGTCTCCTCTTCGGTGGGTCTCCTCTTCGGTGGGACTGCTCTTCGGTGGGACTCCTCTTCGGTGGGACTCCTCTTCGGTGGGACTCCTCTTCGGTCTCCTCTTCGGTGGGACTCCTCTTCGGTGGGTCTCCTCTTCGGTGGGACTCCTCTTCGGTGGGTCTCCTCTTCGGTGGGACTCCTCTTCGGTGGGACTCCTCTTCGGTGGGTCTCCTCTTCAGTGGGACTTCTCTTCGGTCTCCTCTTCGGTGGGTCTCCTCTTCGGTGGGACTCCTCTTCGGTGGGACTCCTCTTCGGTGGGTCTCCTCTTCGGTGGGACTTCTCTTCGGTCTCCTCTTCGGTGGGTCTCCTCTTCGGTGGGACTCCTCTTCGGTGGGACTCCTCTTCGGTGGGTCTCCTCTTCGGTGGGTCTCCTCTTCGGTGGGACTCCTCTTCGGTGGGTCTCCTCTTCGGTGGGACTCCTCTTCGGTGGGACTCCTCTTCGGTGGGTTTCCTCTTCGGTGGGACTCCTCTTCGGTGGGTCTCCTCTTCGGTGGGTCTCCTCTTCGGTGGGACTCCTCTTCGGTGGGTCTCCTCTTCGGTGGGTCTCCTCTTCGGTGGGACTCCTCTTCGTCTCTCTTCGGTGGGTCTCCTCTTCGGTGGGTCTCCTCTTCGGTGGGACTCCTCTTCGGCGGGTCTCCTCTTCGGTGGGTCTCCTCTTCGGTGGGACTCCTCTTCGGTGGGACTCCTCTTCGGTCTCCTCTTCGGTGGGACTCCTCTTCGGTGGGTCTCCTCTTCGGTGGGACTCCTCTTCGGTGGGACTCCTCTTCGGTGGGACTTCTCTTCGGTCTCCTCTTCGGTGGGTCTCCTCTTCGGTGGGTCTCCTCTTCGGTGGGACTTCTCTTCGGTCTCCTCTTCGGTGGGTCTCCTCTTCGGTGGGACTCCTCTTCGGTGGGTCTCCTCTTCGGTGGGACTCCTCTTCGGTGGAACTCCTCTTCGGTGGGTTTCCTCTTCGGTGGGACTCCTCTTCGGTGGGTCTCCTCTTCGGTGGGTCTCCTCTTCGGTGGGACTCCTCTTCGGTGGGACTCCTCTTTGGTGGGTCTCCTCTTCGGTGGGACTCCTCTTCGGTGGGTCTCCTCTTCGGTGGGTCTCCTCTTCGGTGGGACTCCTCTTCGTCTCTCTTCGGTGGGTCTCCTCTTCGGTGGGTCTCCTCTTCGTAGGGACTCCTCTTCGGTGGGTCTCCTCTTCGGTGGGTCTCCTCTTCGGTGGGTCTCCTCTTCGGTGGGACTCCTCTTCGGTGGGACTCCTCTTCAGTGGGACTCCTCTTTGGTGGGTCTCCTCTTTGGTGGGTCCCCTCTTCTCAGGAAACACAACCAGATATTAGGAGCAATGCTCAACTGACAGAGTGCCACTACTGACCACCGTGCTGCCCTCATCCCACTAAGTAAAAGTGTTTTTTCCTGTTTTACGCAGAATGCGGACTACTGTGCAGCAACCTATACTCCCGAGGGGCCGCAGGAAACTGGAGTGAATAATGTCCTCCTCTTCCTTTAAATTACGCTTATGCCATGTTCTTACTGGTGAGACGTAATAAATAGCATTAAAGCTGCAGTAATTTTTTTTTTTATATACACTGCTCAAAAAAATAAAGGGAACACTTAAACAACAGAATATAACTCCAAGTAAATCAAACTTCTCTGAAATCAAACTGTCCACTTAGGAAGCAACACTGATTGACAATCAATTTCACATGCTGTTGTGCAAATGGAATAGACAATAGATGGAAATTATTGGCAATTATCAAGACATCCTCAATAATGGAGTGGTTCTGCAGGTGGGGATCACAGACCACATCTCAGTACCAGTGCTTTCTGGCTGATGTTTTGGTCACTTTTCAATGTTGGTTGTGCTTTCACACTCGTGGTAGCATGAGACGGACTCTACAACCCACAGAAGATGCTCAGGTAGTGCAGGTCATCCAGGATGGGACATCTGTGAGAGCTGTGGCAAGGAGGTTTGCTGTGTCTGTCAGCGTAGTGTCCAGAGGCTGGAGACGCTACCAGGAGACAGGCCAGTACACCAGGAGACGTGGAGGGGGCCGTAGGAGGGCAACAACCCAGCAGCAGGACCGCTACCTCCGCTTTTGTGCAAGAAGCAACAGGAGGAGCACTGCCAGAGCCCTGCATAATGACCTCCAGCAGGCCACAACTGTGCATGTGTCTGCACAAACGGTTAGAATTGACTCCATGAGGGTGGTATGAGGGCCCGACATCCACAGATGGGGGTTGTGCTCACAGCCCAACACTGTGCAGGACGCTTGGCATTTGCCACAGAACACCAGAATTGGCAAACTCACCACTGGCTCCCTGTGCTCTTCACAGATGAAAGCAGGTTCACACTGAGCACATGTGACAGACGTGACGGAGTCTGGAGACACCGTGGAGAGTGATCTGCTGCCTGCAACATCCTTCAGCACGACCGGTTTGGCAGTGGGTCAGTAATGGTGTGGAGTGGCATTTCTTTGGAGGGCTGCACAGCCCTCCATGTCCTCGCCAGAGGTAGCCTGACTGCCATTAAGTACCGAGATGAGATCCTAAGGCCCCTTGTGAGACAATATGCTGGTGCAGTGGGCCCTGGGTTCCTCCTAATGTAGGACAATGCCAGACCTCATGTGGCTGGAGTGTGTCAGCAGTTCCTGCAAGATGAAGGCTTTGAAGCTATGGACTGGCCCACCTGTTCCCCAGAGCTGAATCCGATTGAGCACATCTGGGACATCATGTCTCGCTCCATCCACCAACATCACATTGCACCACAGACTGTCCAGGAGTTGGCGGATGCTTTAGTCTAGGTCTGGGAGGAGATCCCACAGGAGACCATCCGCAACCTCAGCAGGAGCATGCCCAGGCATTGTAGGGAGATCATACAGGCATGTGGAGGCCACACACAATACTGAGCCTCATTTTGACTTGTTTTAAGGACATTACATCAATGTTGGATCAGCCTGTAGTGTGTTTTTCCACTTTAATTTTGGGGGTGACTCCAAATCCAGGCCTCCATTGGTTAATAAATTTGATTTCCATTGATGATTTTTGTGTGATTTTGTTGTCAGCACATTCAACTTTGTACAGAACAAAGTATTCGATGAGAATATTTCATTCATTCAGATCTAGGATGTGTTATTTGAGTGTTCCCTTTATTTTTTTGAGCAGTGTATTTTAACCCAGCTAAAAAGTGAACTGGCCCCCTCCTGAGGGGAAACTTGAAAAAATGTCTGAAGACAGATCAAGTCCATTCTCTTCCTTCAGCTTGGCTCCGCTGGGCGCAGTTCTTCTTTAGCAAATGTTCATACAAAATCATCAATGGAAATCAAATTTATTAACCAATGGAGGCCTGGATTTGGAGTCACCCCCAAAATTAAAGTGGAAAACACACTACAGGCTGATCCAACTTTGATGTAATGTCCTTAAAACAAGTCAAAATGAGGCTGACACACTCCAGCCACATGAGGTCTGGCATTGTTCTGCATTAGGATGAACCCAGTGCCAACCGCACCAGCATATGGTCTCACAAGGGGCCTGAGGATCTCATCTCTGTACCTAATGGCAGTCAGGCTACCTCCGGCGAGCAGATGGAGGGCTGTGCGGCCCTCCAAAGAAATGCCACCTCACACTATTACTAACCCACTGCCAAACCGGTCATGCTGAAGGATGTTGCAGGCAGGAGATCGCTCTCCACGGCGTCTCCAGACTCTGTCACGTCTGTCACATGTGCTCAGTGTGACCCTGCTTTCATCTGTGAAGAGCACAGGGCGCCAGTGGCGACTTTGCCAATCCTGGTGTTCTGTGGCAAATGCCAAGCGTCCTGCACGGTGTTGGGTTGTGAGCACAACCCCCATCTGTGGATGTTGGGCCCTCATACCACCCTCATGGAGTCAGTTTCTAACCGTTTGTGCAGACACATGCACATTTGTGGTCTGTTGGAGGTCATTTTGCAGGGCTCTGGCAGTGCTCCTCCTGTTCCTTCTTGCACAAAGGCGGAGGTAGAGGTCCTGCTGCTGGGTTGTTGCCATCCTACGGCCCCCTCCACGTCTCCTGGTGTACTGGCCTGTCTCCTGGTAACGCCTCCAGCCTCTGGACGCTACGCTGACAGACACAGCAAACCTTCTTCCCACAGCTCTCACTGATGTGCCATCCTGGATGAGCTGCACTACCTGAGCAACTTCTGTGGGTTGTAGAGTCCGTCTCATGCTACCACGAGTGTGAAAGCACAACCAACATTCAAAATTGACCAAAACATCAGCCAGAAAGCACTGGTACTGAGATGTGGTCTGTGGTCCCCACCTGCAGAACCACTCCTTTGAGTGTGTCTTGATAATTGCCAATAATTTCCATCTATTCTCTATTCCATTTGCACAACAGCATGTGAAATTGATTGTCAATCAGTGTTGTTTCCTAAGTGGACAGTTTGATTTCACAGAAGTTTGATTTACTTGGAGTTATATTCTGTTGTTTAAGTGTTCCCTTTATTTTTTTGAGCAGTGTGTATGTTCTTATGTCCATGTATTTACTACTAAAAGTAATTTTTTACATTTAGGTTTCATTTTTCACTGGTTATTACAGACTTATTGCTTCCCTGCACATTCAAGTTTCATGTTTTCTTTGGGCATAGATCAGCTAAAAGGCACTCAGGAAAAAAAACAGATGAAAGATCTACAACCTCTCCCTTAAGACTGTCAGAAGGAGCTCACTGATAGATTCTCAGTTAGCTAATTTTGCAGCCAGGAATAGACAGTGCAGCACAGATGCTACAGAAGGCAACATTTTTCATGAAACTCAATTACAGAAATCAATTTTAGCCCCAAATACTTGCATTAAAGTAAAAAAAAACAAGTGGCCGCAAAGCAGGACAACCGCTTTAACTCCTTACCAACATCTGCCGTACATGTATGGTATAAGTCAGTAGCGGGTGTATGGAGCAGAGTCAGCTCGCCCCGTACATGGCAGATAATGGCTGTGACAAACAACCAGGACCTGCCTCTAAGAGCTGCGAGTGGAGCGAAGATCTGCCCACCACTGTTAACCTGTTCAGTGCTGCTGTCAATCACTAACAGCAGCGTTAACAGTGCACCGGCATTGGGACGCATCGTTCCATGCGCTCACCGGCGCTCCTGTGACGCGATCACAGGGCGCAGATGGACTGCTATGACATCCGGGGGTCTGCTGAAGCCTCCGTGCCTGTCATCATAAAGCTTCATTTGGGCTGTAAAGAAGACCGTGATTTTGCTATATGGAGCATTACTGTGGTATCGCTGTATATAGCACAAGCAATCAGATAATGTATACAAATGCAGTGAAAATTAAAAAAAAAAAAAAAGTTTAAAATATTAAAACCCCACACGTTCAACTCACCTCCCACTAAAAATAAAGATAATAAAAATATACACATTTGTGGTATGGTCTCTTTCAGAGAAATACAATCTATCCAAATATAAAAAATAAACTATCAGTGAACACAGAAAAAAATTCAAAAAGCCAAAATTGCATTTTTTTCGTTCGCCACAATACTACAGAAAACCCTGTAAGAAGCGATGACCGTGTCATATGTGTCCCAAAATGTTATCAATAAAGTCCTCTTGCCCTTCAAAAAATAAGCCCCCACACAGCTCCATCAACCCGAAAAACGAAAATGTTACGGGTCTCAGAAAAAATGGTGACACCATAAAAAAAAGTTTTTTTCTTTTGCCAAAACTATTGGAGAAGTTTGGTCTTGCTGTAATCACACTGAGGAGTAGGATCCTATTACCAGGTCATTTTCACCACACTATGTACGCCGTTAAAACCCTTCCCAGAAAAACAGGGTCAGGCTTTTTTTTCCTCGCACTTTTACTGCACTTGGACTTTTTTTCCCGTTTTCTAGTACTATGTGGTAAATGAATGGTGTGATTTATAAGTACCGCTCATCCTGCAAAATAACAAGACCTCACACTATGTGGACAGACAAGAAAAAGTTATAGCCCTTGGAAAAAGCCAAGGAAAAAACAGAAAATAAACATCAATTGGTTCTGTTGGGAAGGGGTAAAGCTGAAGAAACGCATGTAACAGCAGAATATGGAGGAAGGTGAGATATCACAGGCTGGTGGATACTACCTGCTCCATCGCTGGCAGAGTAACCCATCCCCATGGTGGCCGCTGAGATCTTCTCTTGTAGAAACGGATCCAAAATCTATAAAACATCAGGAACAGTCAGCAGAGGGTTTGGTGATTGGCTCATATTGGCGATATACCCAGGGGCATTACTGGGCACAGGGAAGATTGGGAATGAATAGGATTGGCTGTCAGATATGTGATCTCTGCAATTAAAGGGGATGTCTAGTTGGAACAAGTTCTCACTGATCTCTGGATAGGTGATGACTCTTAGATCGGTGGGTTTGGCCGCTATGACCCAATCAGCAGAACAGCACTTATAGATAGAAGTGAGCGAAGTGCAAATGTTCAACCGCCGGTCCGTTCATTCTCTATGGGGGGCGCTGTACTCAGCTTTCTCCTGCATAGAGAATGAATGGAGCGGTGGTCCGGGGAGGGTCTAGCAGGGATTAGTTGTGTTCCCAGCAGATCTAGAAGTTGTCACTTATCATGTGTTGGGGAATAATGACTTCTCCTCTGATAAATGTGCTGATTCCTGTCAGTTGTGGTCGCTGAGTGCGTGTGATGGGATGTGGCTCCGTCCGTTATATTATATCACGTCTTATACCTATAATCTCGCTGATCGCAGGTGTCTGTCTTCACACTCAGATGAGATGGAACAAACTGACCATATAGAACTTTTTTTTTTTTCTTCTAATTCAAACCGAGCAATCCTATTGGCTGAGTATGAATGCAGTTACCATGGTGACAGAAGTAGCTGCAGATTTAAAGGGACAAGATACTAATATTGTACTAAAGTGTATTTTATTATATACTTCACATAACTGACTGGGTACACCTTGGTGCTGGTGGGATGGCTTTTTTTTTTTTAATCAATAAACATGTTTACTAAGTACCCTATATTATATATATTTCCTATTGCTTTTTACTTACTTATAGCAGGGTATATGTTCATATTGTTTCTATCCTAAGTTTGTCGATTTTCTAATAGATGGTGGCAAACTTCTTCCTCGCCTTTGAAGCACAGCTTTCAATTATTCCTGTCGTAAACCAGGTAAAAAGCTTCGAGCCGAGTGCGATCAGACTCCTTCAGTCCCGCAGCAGGTAAATCTGTGACCATCGCCGGCACTCCTGCTGTTCCTAGTACCGATCCCTCTGAGCGGCTGTGCAGTAATGAAGGCTGGATTCACCCCAAACTTGCTCTTCTTTTTTTTCGATTTCCAGTTCTGGTAATTAGTGATACACATGTGTATATCCAGTGGTCAACTCAAAACCTATGTATGGAAAATCAATTGTTTGCTGTATGCATCTCATTTGTAGGATGCACACTATTCATTTCAATATGGAGCGGAGTAGGAGGAGACTTTCATTACTGTTCCCTTTACTTCCTCCCTGCTGATAGGAAATGCCATGCTGTTTGCTTGTGTCCTGTGATTACAGCAGCCTGCAACAGTTTTCAGCGTGCACTCCCCGGCTCAGGCATCAAGCAGTAAATGATAACATTAAAACGCTGCTACCCCTTTGTTAGTCACTTTTTTATCTTCTTCCCCTTCTACGAATGCTATAGTCCGTTATTCTAGAACTGCTCTGAAAATGGTTCTCTCTGGAGTGTTGGGATTTGGGTTTAGGGTGGGTTATGGGAATTGAAGTTCAGATACTTTGTTCATATTTTTACTATGGAATTACTATGTCGTGTATGTTATTTGAAAGATGGAATATTTGTAGTTGGAGTTTTTCAATAAAAATGATTTGATTAAAAAAAATATGAAATTAAAATTCCTCTGTTCTTGAGAAAGCATAGGATTTTACTAAGAGGTAAATTGCACGTTCCTTGTTTTCCGGGCACTTTACATTTTTGCTAGTTTTGTGCGATTACACAATCCCTTTTATAGGCCAGTGCCAGTTGTACATCTCTCCCTAAACTCTTGTTCACACTATATTTTAAGCCAGTTTTCTTATATGGTTTCTAGATGTTGTCCAGCTTTGATAAATAATTAGTATTTATACTTTTGCTTTTAGATAGACTTGAAGAACGCAGATCCGGAAAGGGTGGAGAAACAAATTGAGAAGATGTTTGACGTTCCCGCTAGTGACTGTATCCGGGTACGATGCGCTCCAGATCAAAATCATTCCTGTAGGCAAATTTAACTCCGCTGTCTGTACCTTGTCTTTTTATTTTTTTCTACAAAATGTGGCTGGAAAAGGGGCAATGTAGCGAGGAATTTACATCAATTTTTGGTGTTAAAAAAAACCCCCCAAAAAAAACAACTTTTGTGATGCATCATTTTTGCGCAAAAATGTGCAGCTTCCTATTTTACAGCACTCTTGCAACTTTTAGAAATTGGGCTTGGTAAGCTACACAGGTCTAAGAACGACCCATTGGGGTTTTAGGTGTTAAAAAAATGATCATATGAAAGATTTTGTGATCTGCGTTTACCTGATTGTAATAACAACATTAAAGCTCCATTCAGATGTGCAGGTTTTATCCATGAGAAACTGAGCAGAATGATATATAGGTTTGTGGGAGAAGATTCAGTATAAATTGTAATTTATTCATTAGATTTGAGAGTCCTCAGTGGTTGATACCATCTTTTCCGTTAGCCATTAAAAGGTAACAAATTGCAAGCTTTCCAGACTACTCAGGACTCAGGTCTGCCTGATGAAGAAGCCTGAGTAGTCTGGAAAGCTTGCAATTTGTTACCTTTTAATGGCTAACGGAAAAGATGGTATCAACCACTGAGGACTCTCAAATCTAAATACTCTTCTATCTACTGGCTAATACGGTACAAAGATAGATGTTTTTCCTGTATCAATTTATTCAGTGGAATTCTGCTGTTTGTACAGATGAGTCCAGTGGGCGGTCCTACTAGTGATTGACAGCTATCTTTGCCTGCATGGTCATACAGGGAACTGTCAATCACTTAGTAGGACCGCCCACTGGACTAGTGTACATACGGCAGGACTTTTCACTGCATAAAATGCCAGTTTTGCTGACTCTCTTCCCACAGATATGTCTATCAGTGTGATCAACTTCTCTGCTCTACAACACCCCCTACAGATCTTATACCATTTCAACATGACAGGTTCCTTTAATCACCTGCAGATGACATAAGTAGCCATGTTCTGTGTGGCTTACGGAGGGGCTTGATTGCTTGTCAGCTTCAAACAGGTTTCATTTCTTCTGATTCGTTGTAGCCGAGTTCTAAACTGTATTAAGAAATTCATTTCTCTGTTTATTTCTATTAGATGTCGGGGAAGCTTGGAACAAATGTGGAAAGTGTTCTTCAAGAAGTTGTCAGGAGGCTTCCACCGTGAGTACGGACTAATGCGGCTCTATCCATCTTCTCTTTATTAAAGGGAACCTGTCACCTTGGAAAATGCTATGTACCTGCAGGTATAGGGTTAATCTGCAGATAAATATTGTTACAATGCTGCCCGACCGCCTTATTGATAGTGTAGGTACCGGGAGGAAATTAACTTCTTTCCTCCCTGCAGCCGCCGGCCTTCACTCATTGTTGTGCACGGAGCGGCTACAGTCTTGGATCACAGCACCGCTCGCTATATCAGGGGCGACGGCTGTAAACCCAGCCCGGATTTTGATTGACAGCTTGCTCTGCACAGATGCGCTGCAGAACCACTTAGAATCTGAGTGAAGGAGTAGTATGTTCACAGATAGAGAATATGGCTCATCCACGTGCGGATCTGCTCCACGTCCGATTACATATTTGTGGGAGAAACCCTAGTGGCAGCCTCCTATTTCTGACATGGATCCTCTAGCGCTATTTGTGCACCTGCGGCTCCCAGCATAACTTGATGAGAGACCGTCAGTCTGCTGGGACCTGTAGTTTCACTACAGCAGGAGTGTCACAAGCTGCGGACCTCCGCTCACTCCAGCACTGGTCGGCATTTTCAGCACGTGAACGTACGCTATGCTTTCTGGAGACACAAGGGTGTAGATAATTTTATCAAACCCTTGACTGTATGTTTGCTGAACCCTAAGTGGATTATATTGTTCCCACAGTTTCAGTTTTAGACCATTTAAGGGGAATTTAAAGGGTTCTGGCCACTGATTTTTCTTAAAGGGGATCAGTATCCCTGTATGTCTTTGTATATACTTGATAAAGACCTATAACAGGTCGAAACGTTATGTGATGGCGGAATAAACTTTGTCTTTTGGAATTCATCACTCTGGACTGAACGCGGTTTACTTACCTTTATCCCCCTTAACAGGATGTCTTATTCTTGTGTTTTAGTCCCAAGATTGAAAAGGGCAGCCCTCTTAAAGCCCTGCTGTTTGACTCCACGTTTGATCACTACAGAGGCGTCGTAGCAGCATCGCCCTGTGTGGAGGTGACGTGTGTAAAGGCAATAAATCGTGTCTGTCCACTCTGGCAAGTGCTATGAAGTCAATGAGGTTGGCATACTGACCCCAGAGGAAGTGGCAGCCGAAAAACTACGTTTTTTTTTAATAATTTTATTAGCCTTTCCCTCTGTCTTCACCAATCAGCCCTCTGTATTGATGATCAGATCAAAGATGTAGACAGGGATTGTCTCACGCTGCATCTCCTTCCTGATTGTATCACTGAGAAGACAGAAGCTGCCCCATCCCATTCTCCAAGAAATGCAGAACCCAATGCATCTGCTGTCCGTGATCCGCTTATTGTCAGAGGACATCATTAGGGACTGCATTTTCTCATTGCTTAAGAAATTGTTAATTGCTGAATAATAAAACTGCAGCACCGCTCCATTTAAAGCAGTGTTTCCCAAACTCCAGTCCTCATGGCACCCAACAGGTCAGGTTTTCAGGATTTCCTCAGTATTACATGACGCGCCCCCTGGGCCAGTGTTGTTTGGGGGATACCCGGAGCCGGATCAGATGGGGGTTGTACTCTCCGAGTGGCGGTGACCCGGTCCGTGCCCAGGGTGTCAAGCTCAGTGTGTGGCAGTCCTACAGATGTTGCTGGATGTTCTTTAGTGTCGACTACGCCACCCGTTGATTTGCGGTCAATACGGCCGCCGCTGCAGCAGGGTCCGCTGAGGCTGGTGGTGTGTGTGCAGCTTCTGGTAGTATAACCCCCAACGGGAGGGGTATAGCCTCAGGGGGTCAGTTGTAGAGGGTGGTGGTTGTGGTGGTGCAGTGAGGATGGTAATAAGACTCAGAGTCGGGCTGTGCAGTTCAGGGTTTTTACTTACTGCTGTTGTGCTGGTCACTCCGGCCTTGAGTGACCGCCCGAGCCGTGCTGCGTCCACCAGGTCCTGGACTCGGCCAACCCCCAGGTAATTCTGGAGCGTGATCCTGAGCTCCCTTTCTGACGTTCCTTTTCTCTGGCCTTCCCCACCAGGGATCCACTTATGTCCGGCTCCCTCGGACCTCTTGTTGGTAAAACCCTTGTCTCTGGGTTCCCTGACCCTATACTCGGTGTGCCTTCGCAGTGGATTTAGTGGGGGGGTCGTGGCAGATCCTGCCCACAACCTCCGGTCTCTGGCTGAGGATTAGTGCCCTCCACCAGCTTGGGATCCGGTACCCTTGTGCCAACCCTTCACCCTTCTGGTTGTATTTGGGCTCTTGGGGTTCCCTCTTCTTCCCCTCTGGGTCCTTCTCTTCTCCTCTCTCTCTTCTTTCAGGACTGCTTGACCCTCTACAAAAGACTGACTGGTAACTGTCTGCCTGTCTGACCCTGATCTAAGATGGTTCCCACCTTATATACTCCCTCTATGTGTGAGCTCAGGTGACCAGCACCCAATGAGCTCCTAGCATTACCCAGACTGCTCCCCCTATCTGCCCCTACACTACTGGGATGTTCCACCCCCCTCCCACTCCAGCCAGGGACAGACACTGTCGTACCTGCACATATACCTAGTGGGAGTACCATTGATCTGTCCCCCGGAAATGGGATGTATGTAGTGCATGCAGCCTACTGAGCTCAGTTCCACACTCCATCCTTACCCGGGAGTGGAATACCACACCTCTGACTTGAGGTGCAATACCCCTGTAGCAACCGAATCCTCAGGGTGCTACATTACACATGTGATGAAAGTATCATCAAGGAATCAGGAATTCTCTCACCTGTGCAATACTATGGAAATCCTGAAGACATGACCTGTGGGGGGCCGTGAGGACTGGAGTTTGGGAAACACTGATTTTAAAGGGACTGTCAGCACAGAATGACTATTGAAACCAGGTACAAGCGCTCCGTGGATCACGGCGTGGGCCAATCCTTTATATACTCCTTCCCACCTGCTTGTTTCACCTCGGTCTCCTTCCTTCTCTGGTTCTATGAAGCCAGAGCTGTCAATCAAAGAAGAGGAGGGGTGTGGATAGAGGGCAAACAAGCAGGTGGGAAGGTGTATATAAATGATTGGCCCCGTCATGAAGCACCGAGAGTTGGGACTTAGTTTGAACAGTCATTCTGTGCTGACAGTCCCTTTAGGTGAACGAGATCCAGATGCAGCTCATTTCACCGCGTAAGGCTGTGTGCCCACTATGCGTTTTTTAAGCATTTCCACAGCGGCAATTTCGCCGCAGGAACGCTTAAACGCTTGGTAGAAGGTCTGCAATGTTCCCCAATGATAATCCGCATGTGCTGTGCAGATGCTGCGGAGGTTTCCGCTGCTTATTTTCATTGCGGAAAAATCCGCAGCACTACCAATTATTTTGCGCAAGCACGGCGTTTTTGCCGCCATTGACTTGCATTGAATCGCTACATGTACACATGCAGATATTATGCAGTTCAATGTGCGGATGGTACCCGGGTCTGGAGAAGAGGAGACTCTCCTCCAGACCCGGGTACCATAGTACCTGTTAAAAAACAAAGAATTTAAAATAAAAAATAAACCTTATACTCACCTTCTGATGGCCCCCGGTCTCCTTAGTGATGCGTCCTGGCTCCCCGGCGGCTCGCGATGGTCTAAAAGGACCTTTCATGACGTCATTTAGTCATGCGACGGGTCGCATCGGATAAGGAGACCGGGGGCCATTGGAAGGTGAGTATAATGTGTTTTTTTATTTTTTACCATTTTTATTCTTTTTTTTAACTAACTTGGTCACACTATATAAAATCCATGCCGGTTGCCGGTTGCATGGATTTATATAGTGTGACCAAGTTGTCAAGCACTTTTCCAAGTGATGCTAAAATCGCTTGAAAAACGCTTGACAACCCGCATGCGGAATCGTATGTGCAAAACGAGGGAGAAAAAGTAACACAAAAAGAGAGCGGTCAGGCTAGGGGGTACAAAAGTAGACTTATTATAAATTACAAGTGTGCCACAAAAATGCTGTCATATAGTGAATAATCTACACTGGATTAGCAGTATAAAAAATCTATAAATAAATAGTAAGGTATGTAGAGGGAGAATATAAAGTGCTCAGTGCAAAGTAAACTGCTCCATACTACCCTAGATGTAAATAAAAATCTGGTTTACAGTGCTGTGGACATTAGCAGTAATGTCTCTATCAACCAGAAAATAGTCAGAATAAATAATTACATGGCAAATGACGTGTGACATACATGACAACAGGTAAAAAGGTAGCACACAATATGAAATGATGATAACTATTACTGACCCCCTGAGAACTTCCCGGATCCAACGCACGTTTTGCCACTGGCTTTGACGAGGATGTAATGTTGAAATGTGAATGTAAAGTATTTAAAGGGAATTTGGCCAATCAAAAATGTCCATACTGGGCAGTCAATTTCGAACATCTATGAATGTATATATTTGCATGGCGCCATGCTGCAGTGAGCCGATCGTGACCTCCTCGGGCGAGCCGCGTCTCCATGGAGCGCAGCACCTCCGTGGAAGGCGGCGTCGGTGTGCGTCTCACGGTGGACTGCATATAGCAGAAGTGATGTAATAGGCATGTCCGGGGAAAGAGAGATCAGTGTGCGTTCCACTGTGGAACACGAAGGAAAAAAGGAGCGTGTCTAGGAAAGGAAAAGTCAGTGTGTGTTCCACTGTGGAACGCATGAAGAAAACCATGGGCAAAGATAAAAGGTGTGTGAGTGCTAGCTAACAAGAGAACTGCCCTGGAAATTAATAACAGGATAGCAGGGAAAGTATATGAGATAATAACGTGAAAATGTTATAGGAGAATATATATCATATGAAAAAATTATATATCTATGATATATGTTAGATAGTGTGACACCTATCATATAATATGACCCATACAGTGCAATTGTGCTAGTGAATATGTAGTGAAAAATATGATGAGATGAAAAATATATTTATATAACAAAAAGGCATGGGGCACATAAATGCATGACATTATACATATATTACTAGAAGATATTTAAATTCTTTAAAATATAAAAAGAGGTTCAAATGCACTGGTGATGATGACGCTCAAGAAGATGACCAACTCTGAAAAATAGCAAACGTCAGGCGAAAGAACTAAGAAGAGAAGGAAAGAAGAAAACGTAAGTATAAACGAATAAAAACAATTAATATAAAAGTAAAATGACCATAATACAATGCACTCCACTAGGAACTACCCAACAATATTAAAGAAATGAAACAAAACTATTTGTCTCATTGAGACCATGGGGGGTTAAGGTGTTCAACACAGTGATCCACCTTGCCTCCTTCTGTGCCAGGATTTTTTTCCAGTTACCTCCTCTAGTGCCTGGGTAGACCTTATCAAAACCACTCACCTGGAGACCAGAAGGGTCACTGTTATGAAACTTCTTAAAGTGACGCGGTAATGTCTTGAGCTCATCCACATTGTCAGTTTCTTTTGCTGCCTTGATATCCAAGACGCGTTCTCTAGTTCTTCTTCGGAGTTCTCTTGATGTAAGGCCTACAAATATTCTGTTGCAAGGGCATTTTGCACAGTAGATCACCCCAACTGTGGTACATGTGATGGTATGAGTAATCTTATATTGCTTCGCACCATTTGAATTTGTAAAGATTTTCGTAGACTCCATATTGGGGCACGCCACACAAGAGCCACATGGGTGGCAGCCCCAGCTTGGGCCCTTGGATCCAAATAAACCCTTAGCTGCTGCCCCCCCCCCCCCAGGTGGCTGTTACCAGAAGATATTTTAATTTTTTTGAGGGTCTATATGTAATAGCAGGATTGTTTGAGAGAAGAGAAGAGAGAAATAGACTTCATCACAAGAACCGCCGGTTTTCAGTCATACATGTGAGTATGTGAGTGGCTGCTGTATGCACACCCTAGCAATTTGACCTCTCGCGATGCAGTGCATCAACTGTAGAGCCAGCTGTCAGTCAAAGTGCCAGGGCGTGTGTGGCGCCCCTGAGGGTTCGGTCGCCACAGGGGTACTGCATCTCTTTATGATGGTGTGGTATCTCTCCTTCGAGGTAAGGATGGTGCAGCTGTCAGGACCCCACCTCTGCATTCAACACTACATCTCTCCCACCTGTAGGGGGGCTTTAAGGCACCAGGGTGCTGCCCCAGCCAGGATAAGTGGAGATGGGGGAACCAAAGTAAGGGGGAACCTAGTAGTGGGTGAGGGTGGAGGATACACTTAGAGGTTACACGTACTAAATTCATATTTAATAGCCATCCATCTTAAGTTCAAGGTCTTTGATTGTGATCTTCATCGCTGAACGTGGCTTTCTGTGTGAACCTGCAGTTGATGGGGACACGGTCCTCGAACTCTGGCCTTGTGTCGAGGAACGGGCAAGAGTTAACGGCTGTCTCTACCCGGTCAAGGTCCTTACTTAAGAAGGCCTGGAGGGGAGCGGAGGAGTAAAGCTCCGCAGGCAAAAGGATCCCAGGGGGATGCAGACTGAGCGGTATACGCCACCTGTCCTCACTATTCTGGCCTAGTCTGGGGGATTCCTGCTGCAAAAGGGGTACCGGCCCCCGATATCTGACTCTGTCACTACAAGTCTTAGTCAGAGAAGCCCGGACGCTCAGTGGATCCCACCGGGTAACGGAGCGGAGTCGCCACCCGTACCCTTGTTCTGTGCATAGTCCAGAGGGAGACCCGGCCTTAGTACACGCACCACAAACGGACAGGAGAGGACCTAGTGGGAAAGTCTAGGAAAACTCTGGTGCGGGGTCCTGACCAAAGCACCTGAACTACCTGGAGGTTGTCGGACCCCCGGTCCTGGTGGCCGCAGCGCGCCGTGAGGAGCAGGGAGAAGCCTTGCAGCTGTGCATTCTACCGTGAGTAAAGCTTGGAAGACTACCCCTATGGCCTCCGGTTTCTTATTGCAACGCGGCACCGCACTACACCCCACAACATCTTCCACAACAGTTCCCATCCTCTTGTCCTCTCTGCCCTGAGGCCCTGCTCCGCTTGTGGGGAGTAGTACCATCTTCTGCTGCCGCTACATCCCGCTTCAGAGGATTGAACGCAGAGCTGGTGAAGAATCACCAGGCACCACAGGTGGTGTAGTCAATACAACCACTCGATTAACACCAACCCTGAAAGCCCATTAAATCTTTTAATGTGACGGCCCTGGGCACGGAACGGGTCCTGGCCATGGCTACATCCCCCAACATCTGACCCGGCTCCGAGTACCCCCCCATCTTCCCAGGGAGGACTGTGAGCGTCACACGTGCCTGCAGGAGCCACTCGCAGTGCTATGAGCTGCAATTGTAGACGCTTTGTACACACCTGTATGACTGAAGGCCGGTAAAGGTTCTTGGAATGATTTAAATTCCATTTTTTTCCCATGAGCTGCACTTTCAGTACAGCAGTTGGGCACCTTTCTATACTATTAACCTGCACTGCAGGTCAATAATGTGGCGCCCCTGAGGGCTCAGTCGCCACAGAGTTATTGCACCCCACTTAAGGGTGTGATATCTCCTCTTCCAGGTAAGGATGGAGTACCACACAGGACCCCAAACACACACTCAACACTACACCACTCCAGTTCTGAAGGGGGCCTATATGCACCATAGTGCCGCCCCGGGCCGGATTGGAGGAGTTGGGGGGAACCAAAGTTAGGGGGAACCATGTAGTGAGTAAGGGTGGAGGAAGCGTTTATTTTGAGCACTTAGCTGGATCATATATATATGGAGGCCATCTTGGTATCATTGTCTTTGGTTGTGGGTCGTTGGTCGGTAGACAGCACAACGCTGCAGCCAGCTGAGGGTCCACGGTCCTCGGTCTCAGGCCTCGAGACGAGGAGCGGGGCAGAGTTGCTGTAGGCTCTGTCTCGGTCAGGGTCCTGAGAGTAGGAGGCCCAGGAGGGGAGCAGAGGAGTCAAGCTCCACAGGCGAAAGGATCCCAGGGGATATGGACAGAGCGGAGCCACCACCTGTATACCTTATTCTGGCCTAGCCAGAGGGACCCGGCCGGAAGAGGGGTAACCGGTCCCCGATCTGACTTTGTACTTCACGTCTCTGTCGGAAGAATCCGGAGGCTTATGTGGATCCCAGGGGGATACGGACGGAGCGGAGTCGCCACCTGTATGCCCTAATCTGAGTTTACCCAGAGGGACCCGGCCTTACGCCTCAGCCTCACCACAAGTCACCAAAAAGGGCGCCCAGTCGGTCCGGGAACTACACGCTGCCCATAGGGACATCGCAGCACCCGTACGGGACTCAGTGGGGAACACACGGCGGGAGAAGTTGAGCAACAGAGGAACACACTAGAGCGGGGTCCTGGCAGGTGCTCCTGAACTACCTGGAAAGTGCTGAGCCCCACCCTGACGGCCGCAGCTCGCCGTGTGACAGCAGAGAGAAGCTCTGAGCTGATAAAAAGTGAATAAAGACTCGGATGACTTCAACCGCTATCTCTGCCTGTTCTTTCTACCGCGGCACAGCACCAACCACCACTCTACATCACATCTACACTGCCCTGAGGCCTACTCTATCCGTGGAGAGTAGCACCAACTAAGCTGCCCGGAACACCGGCCTCAGAGGACTGTCGCAGCGCCAGTAGTCATTACCGGGTACCACGGGTGGCGTCACGAACATTTACAAACCTACCCTACTTCCCCTTTTTAGTTTACATTTTTATCCCCCCTTTTATTTTTGGACTGACCACCCTGGGTCACGGAATGGGCCAGCCACTGTGACATCCCCCAAATCCATCAAGGCCCGGTTGGCAAGTACCCCGCTGCCCAGTGGGCGCGTCAATAGTGTTTGAGGACATGGACATAATAGGTTCTCTTTACATGACACTGTCATTCTGTGGTTGGGCTTCACAGGCAATAGTGATTTTATATGTAGCAATGCAAAAGTACTTTTGAATATAGACAAGTGATCTAACGTTCAGTTTCAAGTTGCCTAAGGGGACTAACAAAGTAAAAGAAATGTTAAAAATCCACAGCCATTTTCTCACGTTAAGAGAAGTAGAAGTAGACGTTCTGAGAAAAGTAGATGACAATCTGGTCAGAACTGACTCGCATTATGTTTTTCAGGGTTTGTCTGCAGGAACTTCTCTCATGCTTTGATCAATGGAACATGTGTCAGGACCAAGAAGCTCTTGGAGAAAGACAAAACAGAGATCTTTCTAGTAAGTGTTTCTCAAGTACATTCGCATATCACTCACACATTCTTATCAATTTCACTCGGGGTTATTTAGTTTGGAAAAACGAAGGCTTAGGGGTGATCTTATTACTATGTACAAGTATATGAGGGGACAGTACAAAGACCTTTCTACTGATCTTTTTACTCTGAGGCCTGAGACGGGGACAAGGGGGCATCTTCTACGTCTGGAGGAAAGAAGGTTTAATGATAATCACAGACGCGGATTCTTTACTGTAAGAGCAGTGAGACTATGGATCTCTCTGCTGCATGATGTTGTAATGAGGGATTCACTACTAACATTTAAGAAGGGCATGGATGCCTTTCTTGATAAGTATAATATTACAGATTATATACAGTGCTGTGCAAATTAATTGGGACAAAGCATTTTTTAAGTAAAATCATAAGTTGGTTACCAGTCAGTGATTCAAACCAGTTTTAACTTTTTTGAACAGGTGTGAGTGTACAACCGTGAGTAACAAAATGTGGTTTGACTGGTTTTAGTCAGAAAATAAGAGCTAGCTGCCCCCTCAGCTTCAGTTGAGAGCTTGTTTCTGTGAGGAGTGGTTTAGTGTACTTTTTCTCCATGCCACAATTCCAAGTGTGTGAAGAAATTCCTGGAAGAAAATAAAGTAAAAGTGCTGGACTGGCCTGGCAATTCACCAGACTTAAATCCTATAGAAAATTTGTGGAGCATTGTGAAGAGACGTCTTGGCAAAATGGAAACCAAGGAAATAGGTGAGATGTGAGGCAAGCAAGGGGGAAGGGGAGAAGTGAATATAATGAGGGTGGAGAGGGGGGTGGGGATAGTACAGTTAGATCGTTAGAGAAGAATAGGATGCTAAATAACCCCAAAGTTTTATCTTGCATGCTGACCAACGCAAGAAGCCTGACCAATAAGGCGGATGAGCTGCAGGCGCTTATATGGGAGGAGAGGTATGACATCGTAGGTATAACAGAGACTTGGCTAGACGATAGCTACGACTGGGCGGTAAATTTATTAGATTATAGTTTATTTAGAAGGGACCGGAAACAGGGGAAAGGCGGAGGAGTCTGCTTATATGTAAAGTCATGTCTAAAACCCAGACTAAGGGAAGATATAGGAGAGGGAGAAGAGGGGGTCGAGTCCATGTGGGTAGAGATAGAGGGGGCAAAAAATAATAATAAAATATTACTGGGGGTCTGCTATAAGCCACCAAATATAACAGAGGAGAATGAGAATCTGCTATTAGGACAAATAGACAAAGTAGCAAAACATAATGAAGTGATTGTAATGGGGGATTTCAACTACCCGGATATTGACTGGGAAACAGAAACCTGTAGATCTCAGAAAGGAAAAAGGTTCTTGACAAATATTAAGGATAATTATCTCTCCCAACTAGTGCAGGAACCAACGAGAGGGAAGGCCGTGTTGGACTTAATATTGACTAATAGGCCTGATAGAATAACTGAGGTACAGATAGGGGGGCACCTAGGTAATAGCGACCATAATATTATCGACTTCAAAATGCCCTTCAGTAGGGTTATCAATAAGGGAACAACAAAAACATTAAACTTTAGGAGGGCGAAGTTTGATCAGCTGAAAGAAAGCCTTCAACTTATTGACTGGGACAAAGTTCTTAATCAAAGGAATACGAATAGTAAATGGGAAACCTTCAAAAGAATTCTGAATACTCAGTGCGAGAGGTATATACCGTATGGGAATAAAAGGGCCAGAAATAAGAGGAAACCAATATGGTTGAACAAGAACGTAAAAGGGGCGTTAAATAGCAAAAAAGAGGCATTCAAGAGATTAAAACAGGAAAACAGCAAGGAGGCACTAATGTGTTACAAGGAAAAAACGAGAACCTGTAAAAAACAAATAAAAATAGCGAAGGAGGAAACAGAGAGACGTATTGCTAGGGAAAGTAGATCAAATCCCAAACTGTTCTTTACGTATATAAATAGTAAAAGGATTAAATCGGATAATATTGGACCGATAAAAAGTGAGGAAGGCAAAATCATAGAGAAAGATGAGGATAAAGCTAATCTATTAAATAATTTTTTTTCGACAACTTTCACAAAGGAAATCGAACTAACAGGAGAAATGAGAAGTGACAAACTTAATCCTCCACTAAGTATGACAAATCTAACCCAAGCTGGGGTACAGAAACGCCTCAGTAACATTAAAATAAACAAATCACCAGGACCTGATGGCATACACCCACGGGTACTAAGGGAACTAAGTAATGTGATAGACAGACCGTTATATCTTATATTTAAGGACTCTGTTGAGACTGGGTCTGTGCCACTTGATTGGCGACAGGCGAATGTAGTGCCAATATTCAAAAAGGGAGCGAAAAGTGACGCCGGAAACTATCGGCCGGTGAGTCTGACGTCCGTTGTGGGCAAAATTTTTGAAAGCTTCATTAAAGAGGCAATTATGGAGCATCTTGATGCTAATAATCTTTTAATCCCGAACCAACATGGATTCATGAGGAATCGCTCCTGCCAAACAAACCTGATTGACTTCTACGAGGAGGTTAGCTCTCGAGTAGATCAGGGGGAACCAGTGGATGTCGTGTATCTCGACTTCTCAAAAGCTTTCGATAGCGTGCCACATAATAGGTTGGTATACAAAATGAGAATGATGGGGCTGGGGGAAAATGTCTGCAAGTGGGTAGCTAACTGGCTAAGGGATAGAAGGCAGAGGGTGGTTATAAATGGAATATACTCAGATTGGGTAAGCGTCACTAGTGGGGTACCACAGGGGTCTGTACTAGGCCCAATGTTATTTAATATCTTTATTAACGACATAGTCAACGGGATAAATAGTAAAATATCAATATTTGCAGATGACACAAAGTTATGTAAAACAATTAATACAAAAGAGGACAGTGCAGACCTACAGAGGGATTTGGATAAGCTGGGTAGGTGGAGCATTAAATGGCAAATGAGGTTTAACGAGGAGAAATGTAAGGTCATACATATGGGAAGGAAAAATGGAAGTCACCAGTACTCACTGAATGGGAAATCATTGGGGAATTCAGAGATGGAGAAGGACTTGGGCATCTTGATTGATGGCAAACTAAATTGGAGTGCCCAAAGTCAGGCCGCTGCTGTAAGGGCAAACAGGGTAATGGGATGTATCAGAAGAGGTATAGCTGCAAAGGATGAGAACATTGTTCTTCCACTGTACAAAGCACTGGTCAGACCACACTTGGAATACTGTGCTCAGTTATGGGCCCCAATATATAGAAAGGATATAAATGAGCTTGAAAAGGTACAAAGGAGGGCAACAAAATTAATAAAGGGAATGGAGGGACTGCAATACCCAGAGAGGTTGGCAAAACTAGGACTATTCAGCCTGGAAAAGAGAAGGTTGAGGGGGGACATAATAAATGTGTACAAATATGTTAGGGGACAGTATAGAGACCTTGCCAGGGATTTGTTCAAAAGGAGGGATATTACGGTAACAAGAGGGCATTCACTAAGACTGGAAGAGAAAAGGTTTCAGCACCAGCATAGGAAGGGGTTCTTTACGGTAAGAGCAGTGAGAATATGGATTTCACAGAGTGAGGAGACGGTGATGTCAGATTCACTACACCAGTTCAAGCGGGGACTGGATGCATTTCTAGATACCAGGCAGATTTCAGCATATACTTAAAAATAAAATAAAATAGTAAGTTGATACAGGGATTTATTCTGACTGCTGGTTTCAGAGTCAGGAGGGAATTTTTCCTCAGGTGAAGATTGGCCAAATCATTTGGGGTTTTTGCCCTCCTCTGGATCAACTTTAGCAATTACAGAACTAACAGGTCGAACTTGATGGACGCAAGTCTTTATTCGGCTTTACTAACTATGTTTACAAACTATGTTACTATGTTTTGGAAGAATGTTCTCTGGTCAGATGAGACAAAAGTCGAGCTTTTTGGGAAAAACCATCAACATAGAGTGTACAGGAAAAAAAAAGAGGCATTCAAAGAAAAGAACATGGTCCCTACAGTCAAACATGGCGGAGGTTCCCTGATGTTTTGGGGTTGCTTTGCTGCCTCTGGCACTGGACTGCTTGACCGTGTGCATGGCATTATGAAGTCTGAAGACTACCAACAAATTTTGCAGCATAATGTAGGGCCCAGTGTGAGAAAGCTGGGTCGCCCTTAGAGGTCATGGGTCTTCCAGCAGGACAATGACCCAAAACACACTTCCAAAAGCACTATAAAATGGTTTTAGAGAAAGCACTGGAGACTTCTAAGGTGGCCAGCAATGAGTCCAGACCTGAATCCCATAGAACACCTGTGGAGAGATCACAAAATGGCAGTTTGGAGAAGGCACCCTTCAAATATCAGGGACCTGGAGCAGTTTGCCAAAGAAGAATGGTCTACGATTCCAGCAGAGCATTGTAAGAAACTCATTGATGGTTACCGGAAGCGGTTGTTCGCAGTTATTTTGGCTAAAGGTTGTGCAACCAAGTATTAGGCTGAGGGTGCCAATACTTTTGTCTGGCTCATTTTTGGAGTTTTGTGTGAAATGATCAAGGTTTTGATTTTTGCTTCATTCTCTTTTGTATTTTTTCCTTGCAAGCAAATTAAATGAAGATAATAACACCAAAGAATTTGTGATTGCAATCATTTTCAGGAAGAAACTGAGTATTATCTGTCAGAATTGCAGGGGTGCCAATACTTTTGGCCACCACTGTAATAAGTGAGCTGTCATTTATTCATAAGACGTTCTATTCTTCAGAGCTGAGACTGTAAAATAAAAAGTGAACAATAAAATATCTGATGACTGTTCTTTCACTGTGAGTAAGAAACAGATAATAAAATTAAAGGAAAAATAACTGAGGGGAGAACCCTGCAGGTTTATTGTCCTTCTATAGCTGTATGGTGGCAGGATGGTGACACTGCTGGAGTCCTGGTGAGGATCTGCATGATATTCATTTCTGTTGACTTTTTATTGCCAACATATTCTGCAGTGATGTACATATAGTCCCTGCCCACAATGCGGTACACATGAGGGACAATTTCATATTAAGCCAAGTAACCTATGATGTCAAGGTCTCATATTTACAAGGTGCTTATTGGCATTCTGAGCCGGCGAATGGCTCTGTGTCCGTATATTCGCTATATACTGCCCGCAATATCTTGTAGAAAGCTCACAGTGACTAAAATGTATAAATAGTTCTCTTTGGAGAATTTAATTAGATCCATTCATACCTTACCTTATAATGAGGACTTAAAGGGCTTTTATAACTAGGTAAAACAAGCTTAACGGGACTGTCCAGGACTTATATATTAATGACCGATTTTAGGATAAGTCATCAACAGGGTGGGACTGGGCTGGCGGGGTACCCTTCTGCAGAGGAGAGGGGGAGAAGAGAATGAAAAAATAAAAAAACCTGCGGTTTTAAGGGGCACGGGCCCTTTAAAAGCGCAGGCACAGTGTATGCAGGGACGCGCGCACGCGGCGTTCATTACCTGAACCGCCGCGACACACGTCCCAGTGAAGCAGCTGAAGCTGCGCGTCTCCCTTCCCCGGCCGGCGTATGACGTCACCGGAGAAGGAGGACACCGCACGGGAGAGCAGGAAGGTAAGAGGTGTCTGTGTGTATATGAGTGGATGCAGAATGGGATGGGCCCCTGGCTGGACACACAAGGGGGGGCCCGGCTAGACACACAAGGGGGGACCCTGGCTGGACACACAAAGGGGGGCCCGGATGGACACACAAGGGGGGCCTTGCTGGACACACAAGGGGGAGCCCTGGCTGGACACACAAGGGGGAGCCCTGGCTGGACACACAAGGAGAAGCCCTGGCTGGACACACAAGGGGGAGCCCTGACTGGACACACAAGGGGGAGCCCTGACTGGACACACAAGAGGGAACCCTGGCTGGACACACAAGGGGGAGCCCTGGCTGGACACACAAGGGGGAGCCCTGGCTGGACACACAAGGGGGAGCCCTGACTGGACACACAAGGGGGAGCCCTGGCTGGACACACAAGGGGGGAGCTGGATGGACACACAAGGGGGAACCCTGGCTGGACCCACAAGGGGGAGCCCTGGCTGGACACACAAGGGGAAGCCCTGACTGGACACACAAGAGGGAACCCTGGCTGGACACACAAGGGGGAACCCTGGCTGGACACACAAAGGGGAACACTGGCTGGACACACAAGGGTGAGAGCCTGGCTGGACACACAAGGGGGAACCCTGGCTGGACACACAAGGGGGGGAGCCTGGCTGGACACATAAGCGGGAGCCTGGCTGGACACATGGGAAAGGGTGGGCAGGATGGCTATATGGTGGGGCAGGCTGGACACATGGAGGCCAGGATGGATATGTGAGGGGGATGGATATATGGGGGGGCCGGATATATGGGGGGCGGGGCAGGCTGGACACATGATGGCCAGGATGGATATGTGAGGGGGCAGGCTGGACACATGGGGGGCTAGGATAGATATGTGGAGGGGCAGGCTCGATACACGTGGGCTAGGATAAATATATGGAGGGGCCACGCTGGACATATGGGGGCCAGTATGGATATATGGGGGGGTGTCAGGATGGATATATGCAGGGGGGAAGGGCAGGATGGATATATGAGGGGGCAGGCTGGACACATGGAGGCCAGGATGGATATATGGGGGGCAGGCTGGAAACATGGAGGCCAGGATGGATATATTGTGGGGGGCAGGCTGGACACATGGAGGCCAGGAAGGATATGTAGGGGGGGCATACTGGACACATGGAGGCCAGGATGGATATATGGGGGGCAGGCTTGACACATGGGGCTTTAGGACAGATATATGGGAGGGGGCAGGCTGGACACATGGAGGCCAGGACAGATATATGGGGGGGCAGGCTGGAAACATGGAGGCCAGGATGGATATGTGGGGGGGCAGGCTGGACACATGGAGGCCAGGATGGATATATGGGGGGAACAGGAGGACCACATGGGGGACTAGGATGGGTATATGGGAGGGGGCAGGCTCGATACACGTGGGCTAGGATAAATATATGGAGGGGTCACACTGGACATATGGGGGCCAGAAGGGATATATGGGGGGTGTCAGGATGGATATATGCAGGGAAGGGGGGCCAGGATGGATATATGGGGGTGCCAGGCTGAACAAGGGACTTAATTACTGTTTGGGGCCAGATTGAGGAACATACTTTATTAGTTTATGGTGGCCAGTGAGGAACATTATTATTTTAGAGTCCAATTAGAGACATTATTACTTCTGTAATATAATTTACTTTTTAGGAAATTGTTTTCCATGGGATAGGACAAAAGCGGGCTCCTGTTACTGTGCAGGGCGGCACTATATCGCTTTTTTTCTTCAACTGGTGTAGTGTAGAAGTCGGGGGGTGGAGTGGGAATATTCCCTAGAAGAGACCAGTTATTGATAACTGTGTCTTATTTTCTGCAGAGATGATTCCTGGCTGGAAGAAGTGATGGCCGTCTGTGCCAGATGAAGAAGAAAAGCGAAGATGAAGGACTTCACCTAGAGACGTCACTGGTGAGTCAGTGTATTACATGTGACTCGCCCCCTGGGCCGTGGGGCACTCGGATCCGGGCAATAGGGAGACGATGGGGGTAGTAGTGGCGACCTGGTTCCGTGGCTCAGGGTGGTCAGGCCAATGGTAGTCTGCTATGTTCTGCTGATAATGTCCGACTACGCCACCCGTGGATTGCGGTTATTAGGAACCGCCGCTGCATGCAGACCGCTGGGGCTGATGAGGTGTGCAGCTAGGGTAGTGTGACTCTCCACGGGAAGAGTGCGGCCCCAGGGCAGTATAATGGATGTTGCGAGTGATGGTAGTGGGAGTCCCAGTGCTGATAGTGCTGGAGGAGCAAGGAGCACACAGACAACAGGTTGCAGTCCAGGGTCTTTACTAAACAGGTAAACTGACCCACAAACAGTCCCGGCTAGGAGGGGACCTGGATGTCTGAGAGCAACGGGGAAATTGGCCCTGGTCAGGGTGAGGGTGTAGGCCTACCGTGCTTTCTGCGCTCCTTCTGGCTATCTCCTCCTGATAGGGTAACAGCCCACGTTTCCGAGCTTTCCGTGTTTTCTCGCCTGTATGGCCTGCGACGTGGGTTCCTTTCTGCTCCCAGCCTTGTATGGCTTTACTGGTCCCTTCTGTTGTGGCAGGGCCTCCAGGCTTCTTAGGCCAAGGAATATACAGTCCCTTGCGGACTGGTTCTCTGCTGGGGGATGTGGAATCCTTCCAGCCTCAGACACCAAAGTCTGGTAGATTAAGTCTGTTATCTGCCAAGACAGGCTTGCTTCGCCTCTTGTCTCTGGCTTGTGGCTCTCCTCCTGCCACACTTCCTCTTAGGTGCAGTGCAACTGTCTGTCCCTGCTCTGCTGAGACACGTCTCAGTCCTGAGACAGGTCATCTGGGTTCTCTCTAACCCTGCCCCCAGCACCAGCTTTTATAGGGGCAGCCTGCTCCCCCTACTGGCCTGAGACAGGAGGCATTGCATGCTAATGTTCCCCTGACTAGAGAACCTCCCCCCTGCTCTCAGACACAGCTTTAATTACACTTGTGGCATCCAGGCCAGGGTGACACATTCCCCCCTAGTGAAATTTAGTACTCCGGGACTAAACAGTAAACAAAGACAATATGCATAACAATAAAACATTAATAGACAGACGACGCACAAATTGAGTTCTTAAGGTCACAGTGTGGCCTGTGACCGGGTGTCCATATCACCAGCACAACGGGGAGCCTTAACCAGGTGGGGGTCTGTCCTACCCCAAGTCCTTCACAGTCTTAATTCATTCCTGGGTTAGGCTCTGAACGCAGTCCATACAAGGTCCCGGTTATAAAAAGTCCATAATCTGTGAGTCCTTACGGTAGCTGCAATAAACTGAAACAGAGTATTACCAAACATGCATGTAACTTTGCAAACAATTCAACATTTGGCAACAGGGTTATTTACAATTTTAGTACACTCTATATTCTCCAGCGAGCGGGTATCTGTCCCTTTGTGCTCCTGGTTGACCTACGTAGCCCACTGTCTGGTGGTGGACTGACTTGGCTTTCCCCACTAGCGTTAGGGGTGCAGCTACCAGCTGGGTGTACAGGTAGGGCAGGCTCACTGTCAGCAGAGGGTTGACTCTCCTGGGCTGCTGGTACAGGCTCTTCTGCCTCTGGAACTGCTTTCTCCTCTTCACCTTCCGGTTCTGGTGTTGGTTGTTGCTGTGCCGGTTGCAGGAAATGCAGGACAGGTACCACTATGGCATCATTTATGCGAGTCCAGGACTGAGGAAACTCTCCGAGAACGGTGCTGATCATTTCTTCCTTGTCCTCTGCGGGTTCAAGGTCACTCTGATCCTCTTCTGCACTACGGAGTTGCTCGGGGCACCTTTTGAGATGGTCTCTGGAGACGACACTAGTGGTTTCTCCTCCGTCCTTGGTGATTACGCACACCTTTGGGTTGTCGTGGTCAGACTGCAGTATGGTGTAGGGTTCCCTTTCCCACTGGTCGTCCAACTTATGTAGCCTTCTTTTTCGCTTTAGGACTTGCTCACCAGGTTCTAGGGGACTAGCAGGGGCGTGTTGATTGAAGAGTCTTTCTTGCTTCTCTCTCACCTGGGCCAGGCTCTTCTCCACACTCTCCTGTACCTTCTTGTACTGCAGTTGCCTTTCCGTATCCCAGTCCGCATCCGGGGAGGTGTCCTCAGGTATTAGGACTCCCATCTTCAGGTCTACGGGCAGCTTTCCTGGTCTAGCTCGCATCAGGTAAGCCGGGGTGCAGTTTGTAGCATTCACCGGGATATTGTTTTATAGGTCTATCAGGTCTGGCAGTTTTTCTGGCCACAGGCTGCGTTCCTCCAGGGGCAACGTCTTCAGGAGATCAATGACTATATTGTTCATCTTCTCACACATCCCGTTGGTTTGGGGGTGGTAAGGCGTTGTACGAATCTTCTTACAGCCATAGAGGTTGCAGAACTCCTGGAAGATTTCAGCCTCGAACGCTGGACCCTGGTCTGTCAGGACCTGTTCCGGATACCCGTGTGGACGGCAGAAATATTGCTGGAAGGCTCTGGCCGCTGTTTGGGCTGTCAAGTCCTTTACCGGGACCACCACTAGAAAACGGGAATAGTGGTCCACGATTGTCAGGGCATAGATGTATCCTGACCGGCTGGGAGCCAATTTGACATGGTCCAGAGCTACCAGCTCAAGAGGCTGCGTGGTGATGATGGGCCTCAAGGGTGTCTTCTGGCTGGCACGGTCCTTCCTCCTTAGGTGACAAGGGCCACAGTCTCTGCACCATTTTTCTACAGCTCCTCTCATGCCGACCCAAAAGAATCTTCCTCTTAGTAGGAACTCCAGTTTCTTCCAACCGAAGTGTCCCGCTCTGTCATGGTAAGCCCCCAGGACCATAGCTGCATCCCTCCTTGGGACCACGACTTGCCAGGTCAGCTCGTGCGTCCGGTGGTTGACAATCCTTCTGCACAACTTGCCTTCGTAGAGGAACAGCTTGCTCTTCTCCTTCCATAGCTGCTTGGCTTCCTCTGGGGCATCTGGATCTAAGCGGGCGTCTTCCCGGGTCAGCAGATCTTTCACCAGGCGGACTGCAGGGTCACTATCTTGGGTCTCGGCCCAGCTGTGGTGAGGTAGGGGATTCATCATCACAGTTGTTAGATCCTCCTCCTTCACGCGGTGAGAGTGTTGAGCGGCTCCATACCGGTGAAACGCGGGGAGTTCTACCTCCTCCAGCTCTTCTGGGTCTTCGTCACCTTCAGGTAAGTGAGGCATCCTTGATAGGGCGTCCGCGTTGGAGTTGGTTTTGCCTGCCCGGTACTTGATCACGAAGTCATAGTTGGAGAGACGGGCCATCCACCGCTGTTCCAGGGCACCCAGTCTTGCATTGTCCAGGTGTGTCAACGGGTTGTTGTCCGTGTACACGGTGAACTTTGCGGAGGCCAGGTAATGCTTGAAGCGTTCCGTCACGGCCCACACCACCGCCAAGAATTCTAGCTTGAAGGAGCTGTAATTCTCTGGGTTCCTCTCGGTGGGCCTCAGCTTCCGGCTGGCGTATGCGATCACCCGTTCTCTGCCCTGTTGGTTTTGGGACAATACGGCTCCCAGTCCCACATTACTGGCATCTGTGTGGAGAATGAAAGGCTGGCCATAATCAGGGTAGGCCAGGATCTCATCCCCTGTGAGGGCCATCTTTAGCTGGCGGAAGGACTCCTCTTCCGGTTTATCCCACTTGAAGGGCGGCTTTTGCCTCCTGGACTTAGACTGTCCGATCAGGAGGTCCTGCATAGGAGCTGCCATCTTGGTGAACCCGGGGATGAATCTTCGGTAGTAGCCTACCAACCCGAGAAACTGTCTCACCTCTTTGATGTTCGAGCGGCTTGGCCAGCTCTTGATTGCCGTGACCTTGTCAGGGTCGGGGGCCACTCCTTCCGCGCTTACCACGTGCCCTAGGCACTGGACCTTTGGTTTCAGCAGGTGACACTTCGATGGTTTCACCTTCAGGCCATAGCCTGCCAGGGCTTCGAACACCTCGGCCAGGTGCTTCAGATGGTCCTCGTAGGTCTTCGAATAGACAATCACGTCGTCCAGGTAAAGGAGGACCGTCTCGAAGTTTCGGTGCCCTAGACAGCATTCTATCAGCCGCTGGAAGATCCCTGGTGCGTTGCAGAGCCCGAAAGGCATGCAGTTGAATTCGCTCAGTCCCATCGGGGTGGTGAAGGCGGTCTTCTCCTTGTCAGCCTCTGCCACAGGAACCTGCCAGTACCCGCTAGTAAGGTCCAAAGTAGAAAAGAAGTTAGCTGATTTTAGTGCGGCTAAAGACTCCTCTATTCTAGGCAGCGGATATGCGTCTTTGTGAGTGATACAGTTGATTTGTCTATAGTCGACGCACATTCTCATGGTGCCGTCTTTCTTTTTGACCAGAACCAAGGGGGCTGCCCAGGGGCTACAGCTGTCTCTAATAACCCCAGCTTCTTTCATCTCTCTTAGCATGCCCCTTGCGTTCTGATAATGTGCAGGAGGTACAGGTCTGTGCCTCTCTTTTATCGGTGGGTGGCTCCCTGTGGGGATGTGGTGTTCTATCGCCTTTACTCTGCCGAAGTCTAGCGGGTGCTTACTAAAGACTCTCTCGTACTCCTGTACCACCCGGTAGACTCCTTGTTTTTGGTGCAGGGGAGTGGAGTCAGCACCCACGTGGAGTTTCTGGCACCAGTCCTCCTTTTGTTTCTGGGAGCCATTACCCTCCGCCTGAGGAGATGGAGGCAAGGGTTCCACGGCCCTGATAGCTTTGTGTTCGACCACAAACAGCTTGGCGAGTGTAGCGTACCTGGGTAAGTGTACCTCCCTCTCCCCAATGTTGAGGATGCGGACGGGCACCCTCCCATGACGGACATCAACCACCCCCCGGGCTGTCAAAATGGTGGGCCTGCTGTCTGAGTACACGGGTTCTACCATGGCTTGGTAGTCTCTACCTCTCAACCCGATTGCAGTCCGACACCAGATCATCATTTCACTTTTGGGAGGCATGGAAATGGGGAATGGGTCACTCAGTCTTACGCTACCGATCTCACCACCAGACAGTTCTACCTGCTGCCGTCTCATCAGGGCCTTTATCTCCTTGTTGAGGACTCTCTGTTGGCTGGAACTAGCATTCACCGCCACCTGTTGTAAGATTACAATTACCTCTGAAAGACAATTTTCAATTACATTAGTACCCACAGTTATTTTAGGGTGACTTTCACGACGGTCAATGTCCACAATAATCACTCCCTGTGCCGGTAGTTCAACTTTACCAATCTTAATGGTCATCTCCTTGAACCCCATCTGCGGCACGGGTAAGCCATTACTGGCGATGATGCTCAAGTTACCGTCTGGATACCGTGTGATATCAGCATCAGTCCAATACTGCTTAAAAAGTACATAAGGGATAGTGGTTACTTGTGACCCAGTATCCAGCAAGGCGCTCATGGGGATACCGTCCAGCACCACGGGTAAAACCGGGCGCCCCCCAACGTACTTATTACGCCAATTGTAAGGGCCTGGTGATCTTATGCCTGGGTGTTGGCCCTCTGCCCCAGGTTGGACCCGTTTAAATTACAGTACCTGGAAATGTGTCCGGGCTGGTTGCATCGACGGCAAATGGGCTGTCCATCCTCTGCGTAGCGGTCTGTGGGCCTCCCTCGGAACGACGGGATCCTCCTCTGTCGACGCCATGGGACATCCTCCGGACTTGAAGCCAGCTCGATGGGTCTTGACGGGTCCACTTGCAATGCCTGGACGGTCCTGGTCAACGCCGCGACGCTCCTGGTCAGCTCCTGGACTTGTTGGTGCAGATCTTTCGACGGGGCTTGGTTCAGGGCCTGTGCATCAGCCTCCACGGAGTCCATAGAGGAGGGCATCGCCTCCTGGTGGTAAGTGATAGCAGGGCGCCGGGGGTTTATAGCGCCATTGGTTGCAGATTCACGGAGCACCCTTATGGCCCTGTCCTTAAATTGGGCAAAGGTCAGGTCGAGGTTCTGAAAGAACATGAGGCGCAGTTGGGCCCTGTGGGCGCTAGACAGCAGACCTTCTATGAATTGTTCTGTTAGCAGCTTATCCGTTTCCTGCACACTGCCAGGGTCAGTTTGTTGAATAGCCCTCAAGGCTTCCTGCAGATTTAGGGCATAGTCTCTGATGCTGTCCTGTGCCCGCTGCTTACATCCATAGAACCTCATTTTAATCTCAGCGGAGGTACGTGTGTCAAAGGTACCCCGCAGCCGGGCCAGAATACCCTTCACAGTCCTTTTCTCCTCAGTGGGCCATGATTTTACCTCCCGCTGGGCTGCGCCAGTTATCTGCCCTGTTAATATGCTGACCTTCTGTTCCTCTGTCAGGGGGTAAACGTGGAAGAAACTGTATAGCCTTTCCGTGAAGTCAGTTAGGGCATGGGGCTCCCCTGAGTATTTGGGCAGCCAGGCCGCTCCAGGGATGTAGGGCAAGGAAAAGGGAATCACCGCTGCTGCAGTTGCGTTGGTGGTAGTGGGCGCCTCTGTGTTCGTCATCTTCCTCCCCCCCTAGTTACGCGTGGCCTACCTTCCGACGATCCTCTTCTGTAGGCCGCGGCTCCGCTGCTGCTGCTATGGACGAGGACCTGGCGTCGCGTCCTGATGACGTCAGCGTCGCTCTCTCTCCCTTCCAGGACCTTGCGCAGCGTCGGTGCGTGGGGCGGAGCTTCGGATCTCGCGCGGTTTTGACGTCCACGCCCCTCTTCTTCCCGCGCGGCGTCCTGAAGATGGCGTCCGATGGCGGGAAGCAGCTGCGGATGGCGGGAAGGCGGCAGAAGACGGCAGGAAACGGTCCAAGATGGCGTCCGATGGCGGGAATCGGCTCCGGATGGCGGGAAAAGACTCCGGACGGCGGGAAACTTTGCCACAGGTAAGTTATAAAAGTCTTTTTCAGGCACGCAGTACCCGGTGGTTGCGGGCACGAAATCCTGCCGACTACGCCAAAGCTGACTCGCCCACTGGGCCGTGCGGCACTCGGATCCGGGCAATAGGGAGACGATGGGGGTAGTAGTGGCGACCCGGTTCCGTGGCTCAGGGTGGTCAGGCCAATGGTAGTCTGCTATGTTCTGCTGATAATGTCCGACTACGCCACCCATGGATTGCGGTTATTAGGAACCGCCGCTGCATGCAGACCGCTGGGGCTGATGAGGTGTGCAGCTAGGGTAGTGTGACTCTCCACGGGAAGAGTGCGGCCCCAGGGCAGTATAATGGATGTTGGGAGTGATGGTAGTGGGAGTCCTAGTGCTGATAGTGCTGGAGGAGCAAGGAGCACACAGACAACAGGTTGCAGTCTAGGGTCTTTACTAAACAGGTAAACTGACCCACAAACAGTCCCGGCTAGGAGGGGACCTGGATGTCTGAGAGCAACGGGGAAATTGGCCCTGGTCAGGGTGAGGGTGTAGGCCTACCGTGCTTTCTGCGCTCCTTCTGGCTATCTCCTCCTGATAGGGTAACAGCCCACGTTTCCGAGCTTTCCATGTTTTCTCGCCTGTATGGCCTGCGACGTGGGTTCCTTTCTGCTCCCAGCCTTGTATGGCTTTACTGGTCCCTTCTGTTGTGGCAGGGCCTCCAGGCTTCTTAGGCCAAGGAATATACAGTCCCTTGCGGACTGGTTCTCTGCTGGGGGATGTGGAATCCTTCCAGCCTCAGACACCAAACTCTGGTAGATTAAGTCTGTTATCTGCCAAGACAGGCTCTCTTCGCCTCTTGTCTCTGGCTTGTGGCTCTCCTCCTGCCACACTTCCTCTTAGGTGCAGTGCAACTGTCTGTCCCTGCTCTGCTGAGACACGTCTCAGTCCTGAGACAGGTCATCTGGGTTCTCTCTAACTCTGCCCTCAGCACCAGCTTTTATAGGGGCAGCCTGCTCCCCCTACTGGCCTGAGACAGGAGGCATTGCATGCTAATGTTCCCCTGACTAGAGAACCTCCCCCCTGCTCTCAGACACAGCTTTAATTACACTTGTGGCATCCAGGCCAGGGTGACACACATGTACACTTACACTACACACGTGGTCAAAACTGTTGGTACCCCTCGTTTAATGAAAGAAAAACCCACAATGGTCACAGAAATAACTTGAATCTGACAAAAGTAATAATAAATTAAAAATCTATGAAAATGAACAAATGAAAGTCAGACATTGCTTTTCTGCTTCCACAGAATAAAAAAAATAAAATAAACTGATGAAACAGGCCTGGACAGAAATGATGGTTCTTCTTAACTTTATATTTTGCTGAACAACCTTTTGAGGCAATCACTGCAATCAAACGACTCCTGTAACTGTCAATGAGACTTCTGCACCTCTCCACAGGTATTTTGGCCACTCCTCATGAGCAAACTGCTCCAGTTGTCTCATGGTTGAAGGTTGCCTTTTCCAGACGGCATGTTTCAGCTCTTTCCAAAGATGCTCAATAGGATTTAGGTCAGGGCTCATAGAAGCCACTTCAGAATAGTCCAATGTTTTCCTCTTAGCCATTGTTGGGTGTTTTTAGCTGTGTGTTTTGGGTCATAATACTGTTGCAAGACCCATGACCTGCGACTGAGACCACGCTTTCTGACACTGGGCAGCACATTTCTCTCTAGAATCCCTTGATAGTCTTGAGATTTCATTGTACCCTGCACAGATTCAAGACACCCTGTGCCAGATGCGGCAGACCAGCCCCAAAACATAAAAGAGACTCCTCCATGTTTCACAGTAGGGACAGTGTTCTTATCTTGATATGCTTCATTTTTCCATCTGTGAACATAGATCTGATGTTCCTTGCCAAAAACTTCCATTTTTGTCTCATCTGTCCATAGGGCATTCTCCTAAAAGCTTTGTGACTTGTGAACATGTAGTTTGGCAAATTCCAGTCTGGCTTTTTTATGATTTTTTTTCAACAATGGTGTACTCCTTGGTCGTCTCCCATGAAGTCCACTTTAGATCAAACAATGACGGATGGTGCGATCTGACACTGATGTTCCTTGAGCTTGAAGTTCACCTTTAATCTCTTTAGAAGTTTTCCTGGGCTCTTTTGTTACCATTCATATTATTCGTCTCTTTGATTTGTTATCAATTTTCCTCCTGCGGCCACGTCCAGGGAGGTTGGCTACAGTCCCATGGATCTTAAATTTCTGAATAATATGTGCAACTGTAGTTACAGGAACATCAAGCTGCTTGGAGATGGTCTTATAACCTTTACCTTTAACATGCTTGTCTATAATTTTCTTTCTAATCTCCTGAGACAACTCTTTCCTTTGCTTCCTTTGGTCCATGTTGAGTGTGGTACACACCATGTCACCAAACAGCACAGTGAGTATCTGTAGCCCTATATACAGGCCCACTGACTGATTACAAGATTGTCGACACCTGTGATGCTAATTAGTGGACACAACTTGATTTAACATGTCCCTTTTGTCACATTATTTTCAGGGGTACCATCATTTCTGTCCAGGCCTATTTCAAGAGTTTAATTTTTTTTTAAATTCTGTGGAAGCAGGGTTGAAAAGCAATGTCTGTCTTTCATTTGTTCATTTTCATCGATTTTTAATTTATTATTACTTTTGTCAGATTCAAGTTTTTTCTGTGACCATTGTGGGTTTTTCTTTCATTAAACGAGGGGTACCAACAATTTTGACCACGTGTGTATATAGTATATACAGAGCTCCTGTGTATGTCACTGGTGATCACTGTATTACCTATACACTATATACAGAGCTCCTGTCTATAATGTCACTGGTGATCACTGTGTTACCTGTACACTGACACTATATACAGAGCTCCTGTGTATAATGTTGCTGGTGGTAATAACAGTGTTGTTAGTATTGTGGTTTTGTATTCATGATCAGTATTGTAGTATTTGGTCACCTTGGGGTGGTAATATATGGTCTGGTCATAGTTTGGCCATATTTGTTCCTTGTATGTGGTATTATTCGGTCACTATGTAGTGGTAATATGTGATCTAGTCAAGGTGTGGCGATATTTGTCCCTTTTGTATGTGGTATTATTGGTGTTGATATAGTGGACTGTGTTGTGTATGGCGGTCATTTTATTCTCGCTGATCTTAACTAGGAAAAGATTTTTTTCCATTAGGCCACAGCCCCACCATCAGTATTTGGTCAGTATTTTTCTCAGGAGTGGCTGCCGAAACCAGGAATGGTTGATTAATGCAGAATTGGTGACTTGTTTCTATTATACCTTTTCTCTGATTGTTCATCACCTGTTTTGGCTCCCACTCCTGAGAAAAAATACTGACTGGATACTGACCGAATACTGATAGTAGGGCCGTGGCCTTAGCGATTAAATACTTGGACCAGAGCGGCAGAGATGCACTTACAGGGGTTCTCCGGTGAAAACAAGTAATCACCTCTCCACAGGATCATTGATAATATTGATTGGTGGGGGTCTGACTGCTTGCACACACCGGCAGAATGTGGAGCTTTTCTCCCCATTAGACTGGAGCGGCATGTGATATGCGACCACTGATCCATTCATTCTCTCAGTGGCTGTGAGCGCTGCTCTTTTTTGCAAGTCTCTAAGAGAATGAATAGAGCTGCGGTCAGACGTCCCACCTGCCGCAGCATTTTAAAATAGGGATAAGTGTTCTGTCAGGGATAAAACTTCCCCATTCTTCCGATAGGTGCGTTTTCCAATGTTCGGACACAAATGCTCAATAAGTGATCACCTATCCTGTAGAGCCCATGGATTGGTGATAACTTGTTTTAACTAGTGTTGAGCGAGTATGTTCTGTCCGAGTATGCTCGGGCCGAGCGCCGAGTATTTACAGCTGCTCGGTGATATGGTTGAATCGCTCCCGTGTGCATGATTTGCAACTGTTTGACAGCTTTAACCCCTTAACGACATGTCACGTATTAGTACGCGCATGTCGTTATCCTCCGGTTCAGTGAGGGCTGCTGCGCTGAGCCCGCACTGAACCAAGCACATGTCAGCTGATTCTTACAGCTGACATGTGCCCGCAACAGGCGCGGGTGGAATTGCTATGAGCGCCATCTAGTGGTCGGTGCTCATAGGACAGGACCATTTCTGCTGCATACAGGGGATCTGCTGGTTCCCTGTATGTAGCAGAGGTGATCGGACAGTTGCTGCTTCAAGTCTCCTATGTAGAGTACAGAAGCAAGCAAAAAGTGAAAAAAAAAGTTTTAAAAAATATGAAAAAAAATAAAAAAATTTAAAAGTTTAAATCACCCCCCTTTCGCCCCATTCAAAATAAAATCATAAAATAAACCCCACATACACATATTTGGCATTGCCGCGTTCAGAATCGCCTGATCTATCAATATAAAAATAGAATTAATGCGATCGGTAAATGGCGTAATGAGAAAAAAATTCTAAACGCCAGAATTACGTTTTTTGGTCACCGTAAAATTGCAATAAAATGCAATAACGGACGATCAAAACATCGGATCTACCCCAAAATAGCATCTATAAAAACTTCAGCTCGGTTCACAAAAAATAAGCCCTCACCCTGCCCCAGATCCCGAAAAATGGAGACGCTACGGATCTCGGAAAATGGCACCATTTTTTTTTTTTTTTTTACCAAACTTTGGATTTTTTTTTCATCACTTAAATAAAAAAGAACCTATACATGTTTGGTGTCTACGAGCTCTTAATGACATGGAGAATAATAATGGCAGGTCAGTTTTAGCATTCAGTGAACGTGGTAAAAAAAATAAAAAAAACCCTCAGTGGTATTGCACTTTTTTTGCAATTTCACGGCGCTTGGAATTTTTTTCCCGTTTTCCCGTACACGGCATGGTAAAACTAGTAATGGCGTTGAAAAGTACAACTCGTCCCGCAAAAAATAAGCCCTAACATGGCCATATTGACCAAAAAATAAAAACGCTATGGCTCTGGGAACAAGTGGAGCAAAAAGCGAAAATGCAAAAACGGAAAATGCTCCGCGGCTTAAGGGGTTAATACATGTGAGGAATGTCTATTTCTTACACATTCTTCACATGTATTAAAACCGTCAAACAGTCGCAAATCATGCACACGGGAGCGATTCAACCATATCACCGAGCAGCTATAAATACTCGGAGCTCGGCCCGAGCATACTCGCCGAAAGGGTTAACAGAACATACTCGTGTGACACCCCAGGGGTCTGGTTGCCACAGTGATAGAGATGTTATGTCTGAGAGCAGGTGGGAGGTCCTTTGGTCAGGGATCCTGTGTATGCCACACCTCCTGCCCAGTCTTGGGAGGGGAAGAACTTCCCCTATATAAACCCGGGGCTGAAGCAGGGTTAGGAGTCAAGGAGAGTAGAGACAAGAGACAGTCATAGGAAGAAACAGCTGGAGCTCAGTGGGAGCAATACTACTACGAGTCAGGGGCTGGCAGCTGCAGAGCTCGCCCTGACTGAGAAGCTTTCTTACCGGACCCGGCGTCCGAGGCTGTGGGGACTAACTCTTACCCAGCAGCAGAAGCCGACCGGCAGGGGATTTCAGGTCCTCAGGCCCAGAAACCCGAAGGCACGGTCACACGTGTGGGACCAGCACCGCCATCGTGGAGCGGAAGCCAATAGAAGGCCCCGAGTCACCGGCCATACGGGTGAGCACCACACGGTACACTCAGGGACGTGGGCTACTTATATCCGCTTCTAGCAAGGTAGCCAGAAGAGTACAGTCAGTTTGGGAGGCCTACAACTCCGCCTGGCCAGGGGAGATCCCATCTGCTCAAGGACTGACCAGGCCCCGTTCGCTAGCAAGTACTCCGGGAGGGTCTATCGTTGTTACCAGTAAAGACCCTGAATTACACCGCACCGTCTCTGAGTGGTTCCTGCTACCCCCATCTTCCACGTCGGCTGCCCTGAGGCCATACCCCTCCCGTTGGGGGTTATACTATCACGCTGCACAATTCTACACCGGCCTCAGCGGTCTGCCCTGCAGCAGCAGCTCCATAGCTGCAAATCAACGGGTGGCGTAGTCGACACTCAAATAACATCTATCAAGACTGCCACACACTGAGTCTGACCCCCTGGGCACGGACCGGTCCCCGCCACTCGGAGACTACAACCCTCATCTGATCCGGTTCCGGGTAAGCCCCCGTGCGCGAGACGCTGCGCGACACAGCAGGCCCAGGGGCGCGTCAACTTTGGCGTAGTCGGCAGGATTTCGTGCCCGCAACCACCGGGTACTGCGTGCCTGAAAAGCAAAGACTGTTCAAACTTACCAGTGGTGAGGTTTCCCGCCATCCGGCGCCATCTTCTGCCTTCTTCCCGCCATCCGCGAAGTTTTCCCGCCATCCGGCGCCATCTTCGACCTTCTTCCCGCCATCCGTGGAGTTTTCCCGCCGTTGGACGCCATCTTGAGGACGCCGCGTGGGAAGAAGAGGGGCGTGGACTTCGAAAGTGCGCGGGAACTGAAGCCCCGCCTCACGTCCGGACGTTGCGTAAGGTCCTGGAAGGAGCCCAGCAGACGCCGACGTCACCGGAGCGCGACGGAAGGTCCTCAACCCTGACGATCTACTGCGGAGCCGCGGCCTACGGAACAGGATCATCGCAAGGTAGGCCACGGTCCACTAGGGGGGAGGAAGATGTCGGATACGGAGGAGAGCTTCACTGCCTCAACCCCCACCAGCGCCACCGCTGCTGCAGTTATGCCCTTCACCATGCCCTATATCCCGGGAGCAGCTTGGCTACCCCAGTACTCAGGGGAGTCACATACCCTGCATGACTTTAGAGAAAAGCTGGATAGCCTCTTCCAGGTGTACCCCCTCACAGAAGAGCAAAAAGTGAGCATCCTGGTGGCCCAACTAACCGGGGCAGCTAAAAGGGAAGTAAAATCCTGGCCACCTGGGAGGAAGACTGTCGCAGGGATACTAACCCGACTGAAGGATACCTTTGATACCCGCACCTCAGCCGAGATTAAGCTTAGATTCTACGGGTGCAAGCAGCGAGCGCATGAGAGTATAAGGGACTATGCACTAAACCTACAAGAGGCCCTGAGGGCCATTAAGCAGACCGACCCTGATGGAGTGGGAAACGAGGACAGGCTGTTGACTGAACAATTTATAGAGGGACTGTATTGTAATGCCCACCGAACCCAGTTGCGGGTGATGGCCTTACAGGATCCCCATCTGGGCTTTGCACAGTTCAAGGACAGAGCCATCCGGGTGCTCCGAGAACCGGCACCGGGTGGCGTTATGACCCACAGGCGCCCAGCTATTACTTACCACCAGGAGGCGGTGCCCTTGTCGGCAGGGCCTGTGGGAGCTGATGCGCAGGCTTTGGACAATGACCCGGCTCCAGACCTACACCATCAGGTCCAAGAGCTAGCTAAGAGCGTTGCTGCGCTAACCCGAACTGTGCAGTCTTTACAGGTTTCCACCCCAGGGAAGATCCAGCTGGCATCCGGACCGGAGGACATCCCGTGGCGTCGACCAAGGAGGACCCCACCGGCCAGAGGAAGACCCAGTGACCGATACAGCGAGGACGGACGACCCATCTGCCGCCGCTGCAATCAACCCGGACATATGGCAAGGTACTGTTCTTTAAACGGGCACAACCTGGGGTAGGGGGCCAACCCCCAGGAAAAAGATCACCAGGCCCATCGAACTGGCGCGACAGATATGTGGGAGGACGTCCAGTCTTGCCGGTGGTACTGGATGGCATTCCCATGAGTGCCCTACTGGACACCGGGTCGCAGGTCACCACCATCCCGTACGTGCTCTTTAAGCAGTACTGGAATGACTCGGATATTACCCGCTACCCTGACGACGACTTGAGTATCATCGCCAGCAATGGCCAGCCCGTGCCACAGATCGGATTTAAAGAGGTGACCATCAAAATCGGTAGAGTCGAACTGGCAGCACAGGGACTGATCATTGTAGATATTGACAAACATGAGAGTCACCCAAAAATAACTCTAGGAACTAATGTAATTGAAAATTGTCTTGCAGAGGTGATTTTCCTTTTACAGCAGGTTGCCAAGAACGCCAGCTCCGGCGAGCAGCGGGTGCTCCAGAAAGAGATCCGGGCACTGATGCGACGGCAACAGGTGGAACTCTCCGGCGGTGAGATTGGTAGCGTAAGAATGTGTGACCCTTTTCCTATTGCCATGCCCCCAAAAAGTGAAATGATGATTTGGTGCCGGGCAGCTATTGGTCTGAGAGGTAGGGATTACCAGGCAATGGTAGAACCAGTTTACTCAGACAGTAGGCCCACCATTTTGACAGCACGGGGGGTGGTTGATGTACGCCATGGGAGGGTGCCCGTTCGCATAATAAATATCGGGGAGAGGGAAGTGTACCTGCCCCGGTATGCCACGCTAGCCAAATTATATACCATTAACCAAAATTCTATACAATCTGTGGAACCCTTGCCTCCATCTCACCCGGAGGAAGGTAACGGCTCTAAGAAAAACATGGAGGACTGGTGTCAGCAACTACATCTGGGTACTGACTCCACTCCCTCACACCAGAAACAAGGAGTCTATCGGGTGGTTCAGGAGTACGAGAGAGTGTTCAGTAAACACCCGTTAGACTTCGGGCGAGTCAAGGGGGTAGAACACCACATCCCCACGGGAGACCATCCTCCTATAAAAGAGAGGTATCGACCCGTACCCCCTGCCCACTACCAACATGCCAAGGGGATGCTTAGAGACATGAAGGAGGCTGGGGTGATCAGGGATAGCTGTAGCCCCTGGGCAGCTCCACTAGTCTTAGTCAGAAAAAAAGACAACACCATGAGGATGTGTGTAGATTACCGGAAAATCAACCGTATCACACACAAGGATGCGTACCCCTTACCAAGGATAGAGGAGTCATTGGCTGCTTTAAGATCTGCTAACTTCTTCTCTACCTTGGATCTCACTAGCGGGTACTGGCAGGTTCCTGTAGCAGAGGCAGACCGGGAGAAGACCGCATTCACCACCCCGAAGGGACTTAGCGAGTTCACCTGCATGCCGTTCGGACTCTGCAACGCACCAGGAACCTTCCAACGACTAATGGAGTGTTGTCTGGGCCACAGAAACTTCGAGACGGTCTTGTTGTACCTGGACGATGTCATCGTATATTCCAAGACGTATGAGGACCACCTGAAACACCTGGCGGAAGTGTTCGAAGCTCTGGCGAGTTACGGCCTAAAGGTGAAACCCTCCAAGTGTCACCTCCTGAAACCAAAGGTGCAGTACCTGGGACACGTGGTGAGCGCTGACGGAGTGGCTCCCGACCCTGATAAGATCACCGCAATTAAGGAATGGCCAAGCCCCTCCAGCGTAAAAGAAGTGCGGCAGTTTCTCGGGTTGGTAGGCTACTACCGAAGGTTTATTCCCGGTTTCACCAAAAAGGCAGCACCTATGCAGGACCTCCTGATAGGCCAGTCCCGGAAGGCCAAGAACCAGAAGCCGCCCTTCCAATGGGAAGAGTTGGAAGAAGAGTCCTTCCGCCAGCTGAAGATGGCCCTCACGGGGGACGAAATCCTGGCGTACCCGGATTATAGCCAGCCCTTTATCCTCTACACCGACGCCAGTAACATCGGGCTAGGAGCCGTACTGTCCCAGATCCAGCAGGGGAAGGAACGAGTAATCGCCTACGCCAGCCGAAAACTGCGGCCCACCGAAAGGAACCCCGAGAATTACAGCTCATTTAAGCTAGAGTTCCTGGCCGTAGTATGGGCAGTCACCGAGCGCTTTAAGCATTACCTCGCTTCTTCCCGGTTCACCGTGTACACGGATAACAACCCGTTGACACACCTGGACACGGCAAGACTCGGTGCCCTGGAGCAGAGGTGGATGGCCCGTCTGTCCAACTACGAGTTCACAATCAAATACCGGGCCGGACGCTCCAATACCAACGCGGATGCCCTGTCCAGGATGCCCAACCTGCCGGACGAAGGAGAAGATCCGGAGGGACTGGAAGAAGTTGAACTCCCTGCGTTCCACCGTCATGGGACTATCCAGTCTTCCCACCGGGTAAGGAGTAAGCAGGCTGCTACGTTGAACCCCTTACCTCACTACAACTGGGCGGAAACGCAAGACAGCGACCCTGCCGTCCGACTGGTGAAGGAGATGCTGACTCGCCCGGAGGCTTGCCTTGAACCAGACGCTCCGGAGGAAGCCAAACAACTATGGGCAGAGAAGAGTCGACTGTTCCTTTACAAGGGGAAGTTGTGCCGCAGAATGGTTAACTCCCGGACGCATGAACTACTCTGGCAAGTAGTGGTGCCACGAAGAGACGCAGCCATGGTGATGGAGGCATACCACGACGGAGCTGGACACTTCGGGTGGAAGAAGCTGGAGTTCCTGCTGCGCGAGCGATTCCACTGGGTAGGCATGAGGGGAACCATTGAGAAGTGGCGCAGAGACTGTGGCCCGTGCAACCTGAGAAGGAAGGACCGTGCCAGCCAGAAGACTCCCCTGCAGTCCATCGTCACCCGGCAACCGTTGGAACTGGTAGCCTTGGATCATGTAAAACTGACCCCAAGCAGAAGTGGCTACGTCTACGCGTTAACCATCGTGGATCATTACTCCCGGTTCTTGGTTGTCGTCCCCGTCAAGGACTTAACGGCTCAAACAGCAGCTAGAGCCTTCCAGCAGCACTTTTTCCGTCCACACGGGTACCCGGACCAAGTGCTGACGGACCAGGGACCTGCCTTTGAAGCGGAGGTCTTCCAGGAATTCTGCAATCTGTATGGCTGCCGGAAGATAAGGACGACACCCTACCATCCGCAAACTAATGGACTTTGTGAGAAAATGAACCAGGTGGTAATGGATCTTTTAAAAACGTTGCCCCTGGAAGAACGCAGTCTGTGGCCTGAGAAGTTGCCCGATCTGGTGGACCTATACAACCACATCCCGGTAGGTTCCACCAACTGTACCCCGGCTTACCTAATGAGGGCAAGACCTGGTAAGTTACCTGTTGACCTGGAAATGGGAGTCCTGACACCCGAGGACACTTCACCAGAAACAGACTGGGACACGGAGAGGCAGCAGCAGTACCGGAGAGTACAGGAGAGCGTGGAGCGAAGTCTCTGTCAGGCTAGGGAAAGACAAGAGAAAACTTACAACCAGTATGCTCCCGCTGTTCCCCTGGTACCCGGAGAGCAGGTCTTGAAGAGGAAGAGACGGCTCCACAAGTTGGACGACCAGTGGGAAAAGGACCCGTACACCGTACTGCCCTCAAGCCACGAGAACCCGAAGGTTTGTACCATCAGTAAAGACGGAGGGGAAACCACAGCTATTGTATCCCGGGACCACCTGAAGAAGTGTCCCGAACAACTGAGGAACCCTGAAGAGGAACAAGAAGACCATCGACCCGTAGAGGAAAGGGAAGATATGGTTAGTACTGTGCTCGGGGACTTCCCTCGGTCTTGGACTCAAGTCAATGGTGCAGTTGTGGTACCCGTACTCACCTTCCTCCAACCAGCATCCCAAGCACCTACGGAGCAACAGGTAGAGCTGGAAGAACAGCCGGTCCAGGAGGCAGAAGACCCCACACCCGCAGACCAGGAGGATCAACCCTCTGCTTGCAGTGAGCCTGCCATATCCCTAGTGAGCCAAAGAGCCGGTAGACAGCTGCCCAGTTTACCCTTGACAGCTCCTACACCCTGTAGTTCAGGGCTAGGCAGTCAGCTCCGTAGGTCCACTAGGGTCACTAGAGGCCAGTTACCCGCACGGTGGAGGATTTGAAGTGTATAAATTGTTTTATTTATGTTTACCTGTGTATTGTTGCTTGTGTATAATTTTGTGTTTCTAGTTATTTGTAGGAGTCCTTGGTGGATTTACCGGGAATCCTTGTACATAGTTGGAGCGTAACCCAGGACGGACTAAAGACTGTTAAGGACTCGGGGTAGGACAAACCCCTACCTGGTTACGTCTCCCTGTTTTGGTGAAATGGACACCTTGCTTTTCTTCAAAGACTGCACCCGGTTACGGACATGCCGTAACCATCTTTATATGTTTTTCTTGTTGTATTATTATTGTTTTTATCTTGTTATGTTTTTCTAAAATATGTTTAGTCCCGGAGTACTAAATTTCACTAGGGGGGAATGTGACACCCCAGGGGTCTGGTTGCCACAGTGATAGAGATGTTATGTCTGAGAGCAGGTGGGAGGTCCTTTGGTCAGGGATCCTGTGCATGCCACACCTCCTGCCCAGTATTGGGAGGGGAAGAACTTCCCCTATATAAACCCGGGGCTGAAGCAGGGTTAGGAGTCAAGGAGAGTAGAGACAAGAGACAGTCATAGGAAGAAACAGCTGGAGCTCAGTGGGAGCAATACTACTACGAGTCAGGGGCTGGCAGCTGCAGAGCTCGCCCTGACTGAGAAGCTTTCTTACCGGACCCGGCGTCCGAGGCTGTGGGGACTAACTCTTACCCAGCAGCAGAAGCCGACCGGCAGGGGATTTCAGGTCCTCAGGCCCAGAAACCCGAAGGCACGGTCACACGTGTGGGACCAGCACCGCCATCGTGGAGCGGAAGCCAATAGAAGGCCCCGAGTCACCGGCAATACGGGTGAGCACCACACGGTACACTCAGGGACGTGGGCTACTTATATCCGCTTCTAGCAAGGTAGCCAGAAGAGTACAGTCAGTTTGGGAGGCCTACAACTCCGCCTGGCCAGGGGAGATCCCATCTGCTCAAGGACTGACCAGGCCCCGTTCGCTAGCAAGTACTCCGGGAGGGTCAATCGTTGTTACCAGTAAAGACCCTGAATTACACCGCACCGTCTCTGAGTGGTTCCTGCTACCCCCATCTTCCACGTCGGCTGCCCTGAGGCCATACCCCTCCCGTTGGGGGTTATACTATCACGCTGCACAATTCTACACCGGCCTCAGCGGTCTGCCCTGCAGCAGCAGCTCCATAGCTGCAAATCAACGGGTGGCGTAGTCGACACTCAAATAACATCTATCAAGACTGCCACACACTGAGTCTGACCCCCTGGGCACGGACCGGGTCCCCGCCACTCGGAGACTACAACCCTCATCTGATCCGGTTCCGGGTAAGCCCCCGTGCGCGAGACGCTGCGCGACACAGCAGGCCCAGGGGCGCGTCACTCGCTCAACACTAGTTTTAACCAAAGAAGCCCTTTAATGCAAACATGTCCATCCCAGTTAGAGTGTCGCCCAGTAGATGTGCAGGAGCCGCCAGTCAATGCTCCACTATAACAGCGAGAGCGGATAACAGATATTTGCATCTTGCTGTAGGTGGGCCCCTAGAGTTAATTTCCCCTGTGGGCCCCAGACACCGCAGTCCGACCCTGGTCATCAATATCAGATCAGTGAGGTTCCAACACACGGCCCCCTCACCAATAAGACAGCAGCTGGAAATACTCAGCGTAGAGAGCCCAAACAGCACAGCGCTGTACACTGTGTAGTGGCCGATCTTGATACTGCAACTCCTATTGAAATGATTGTGATCTGAGCTGTAGTACCTGAAACCAGCCATTGCACAGTGTGCGGAGCTGTGCTATTCCAGCTCTTAACACTGTGTACATCATCTTGCAGAAGTAGCTGATGTCTGGGGATTTCAGGTGTCAGACCCCCACTAATCACTGTATGAGTTCTGCTCTACTCCTTTATTAAAGGGGTGGTCTTGTGTTCCTCTCATCAGAAGCTGAAGATTTACAGTTCTGGCCGGTGGCTTGGCTGAGCCGCTTGTCTGAATTGTGCCCTCTTGCATTCTGCGGGCAGAGGCGGCTTTGCCTCTGCAGAATGGGACAGGCACAGGGGCGCTGAAGTCCACCAGTCTGCAAGTGAGCGCTTCTTGCCAAGGAGACCGGCCACTTCTCAGGTGGTCAGTAACCATAGCAATGAGCTGTACACTGCAGAATTAAAAATCTTTTCCTTCTTGAGAACAGAGAAGATTTTGAATAAGAAGGAAATTGCAAAGTTTCTTGTTTTTACAAGCTCTTTGCAATCTTAGCCTTTTAATACATTCATTTTATTTAGTTATATATTTATTTTACTCTCTTATATAGCGCCGTTAGATTTTGTAGCACCCTTACAGACATTATCATCACTGTCCCCATTGGGGCTCACAATATGAATTCCCTATCAGTATGTCTTTGGAGTGTGGGAGGAAACCGGAGAACCCGGAGGAAACCCACACAAACACGGGGAGAACATACAAACTCCTTGCAGATGTTGTCCTTGCTATTATATGAACCCAGCCCCACAGCGTTAATCATTGACCCACCATGTTGCCCACATTCCTCGGCTTTTTTAAGATTTTCTGCAATGAATAAGAACACTGAAGAAAATCTAGATTGATCAACATTTCCTATCACAAATGCAGTTGCTGCAAAACTTGTCCATAGTCCTGTTCCCAGCTGAAAATTGGATACAAATGTATCTTGTGTAGACAATGCTCTGTGAGCTAAATAGCCGGGATCCACTGCTACAAGGCAGGAAACAGATTCTGCTGATGGGTTCTGCTCCCAGAGCATTATTCAGCCTGGACATCTCAGCTCAGAGCAAAACCAGCTATAAGGCTGTGTGCACACCTAGCAGATTTGATGCAGATTTACATGCGTTTTTTTTGCCAGAGAGAAGCGTTTTCACATGCGTTTTTTCAAGCACTTTTCCAAGCAATTTTGAGCATCACTTGGAAAAGTGCTTGACAAGTTGATCACACAATATAAATCCATGCAACCGACATGGATCTATAATGTGTGAACAACTTAGATGCTTTAAATGCAGCATCTATAGTAAAAAAAAGAAAACGTTAATAAATAAAAAAAAACAACGGTATATTCACCTCTCCGGCGGCCCCCGGTCTGCTCTCTGGTCTCCTCCGGTCTGCTCCCGGCCGCGTCTTCTCTCTTCAGCGTCCTGCAGTGTACGGTCAGGACCTGCGGTGACGTCATTTAGTCAGCTGATGGCCACGCGACCATCACCTGATGCCGACGTCAGCGGTCATGCAACCATCACCTGACTAAATGACGTCACCGCAGGTCCTGACAGTACAGACAGCAGACCGGAGGAGACCGGAGAGCAGACCGGGGGCCGCCGGAGAGGTGAATATACAGGTTTTGTTTGTTTTTAACTTTTTTATTTCTTTTTTTCACCGCGTGGTAGCCGGGATGAAGAGGAGTTGTAGTCTCGTCTTCCTCCCAGATACCACACGCATTGCGAATAAGCTTCAGCGTAATCGCAGTAGAAATGGTCATGCTGCGTTTTGCAAAGTAATGCGAATTCGGCGCGCAAATTAGCGCATCATGTGCACAGCACATCCGAATTCACATGGCTTTGCATGGCAGACTGTTCTACAAACGTTTTCGCGGCCATAAAAATGCCGCAAAAATGCTACAAAAACGCTACGTGGGCACATGGCCTAAGGCTGTGTGCCCACAATGCGTTTTTTAAGCGTTTCGGCATGGCAAAAACGCTGCAGAAACGCTTAAAAACGCATGTTAGAAGGTCTGCCATGTTCCCCAATGATAGTCCGCATGTGCTATGCACATGCTGCGGAAATTTCCACTGCGGATTATCATTGCGGAAAAAAACGCAGCACTACCAATTATTTCGCGTAAGCGCTGCTTTTTCGCCGCCATTGACTTGCATTGGAACAAATGGATTCCGCTTCACTAGATAAGCACATGCGGAATACATGCGTTCAATGTGCGGATGGTACCCGCGTGTGGAGGATGGGAGACTCTCCTCCGGACCCGGGTACCATAGAACCTGTCAAAAATAAGAATAAAATATAAAATAAATGTTATATTTACCTTCTGACGGCCCCCGCTGCGCTCGTCCTCCCATGCCGGCAGCTCGCGATGGACTGAAGGACCTGCGCTGACGTCATAGTCATGTGACAGCAGGTCCTTCAGTGTACCGCGATCTGCCGGCAGCCAGGACGGAGCGAAGCAAGACTGCGGGGGCCATCGGAAGTTAAGTAGAGATTTATAGATGGTGGCCTGATTCTAACGCATCGGGTATTCTAGAATATGTATGCGGCAGACCGGGCGCAATCAGCAGAGCGGTGTTTAAATTTGGCGCCAAAATCGCTGATTGGTCGCGGCCAACAACCGCGACCAAACAGCAAAGCGGTGTTGAAATTTGGCGGCTATATCGCTGATTGGTCACGGCCGGCAGTCGCGACTAATCAGCAGGGCGGGGTTTAAATTTTGCGCCAATAATGCTGATTGGTCGCGGCCAGCGAACGTGACCAATCAGCAGAGCGGGGTTTAAATTTTGCGCCAATAATGCTGATTGGTTGCAGCCGCCGGTCGCGACCAATCAGCAAAGCGGTGTTTAAATTTGGCGCCAATAGTGGTGACTGGTCACGGCCACAACCATTCAGCAGAGCGGTGTTTAAATTTGGCGGCAATAATGCTGATTAGTCGCGGCCGGCAATTTGGCGCCAACAATACTGATTAGTCGCGGCCGGCAACCGCGACCAATCAGCAGAGCGGGGTTTAAGTTTGGCGCCAAAATTGCTGATTGGTGGCGGCCGGCTGTCTCGACCAATCAGCAGAGCGGGGTTTAAATTTGGCGCCAATAATGCTGATTGGTCGCAATCGCCGCCCGCGACCAATCAGCAGAGCGGTGTTTAAATTTGGCGCCAAAATCGCTGATTGGTCGCGGCTGGCCACCGCGACCAATCAGCAGAGCGGTGTTTAAATTTGGCGCCAATACTGCTGATTGGTCGCGGCCGGCAACCGCGACCAATCAGCATAGCGGGGTTTAAATTTGGCGCCAATACTGCTGATTGGTCGCGGACGGCGACCGCGACCAATCAGCAGAGCGGTGTTTAAATTTTGCGCCAATATTGCTGATTGGTCGCGGACGGCGACCGCGACTAATCAGCAGAGCGGTGTTTAAATTTGGCGCCAATACTGCTGATTGATCCCGGCCAGCGACCGCGATCAATCAGCAGAGCGGTGTTTAAATTTGGCGCCAGTAATGCTGATTAGTCGCGGCCGGCATCCGCGACCAACTAGCGAAGCGGGTTTAAATTTGGCGCCAAAATCGCTGATTGGTCGCGTCTGGCGTCCGCGACCAATCAGCACAGCAGTGTTTAAATGTGGCGGCAAGATCGGTGATTGGTCGCGGCCGCTATTTAAATGTGGCGCCCAAATCGGTGATTGGTCACGGGCAGCGGCCGCGACCAATCAGCAGAGCGGTGTTTAACTTTAGCGCCAAGATCAGTGATTGGTCGCGGGCCAAGACCGCGACCAATCACCGATTTGTGCGGCACATTTAAATAGCGGCTGCGACCAATTGGATGTCAGCGCCGCTCCCCGGTCCTCCCTTCACACCCTAGCCGCTGATGTCCCCACAGTATCCGCATGGTGTTACAAAGGTCCGGACAATTGTGTTAAAAATCGCTGATTGGTCGCCGACGCTGGGCGCGACCAATCACCGATTTTGGCGCCACATTTAAATAGCGTCGGCGACCAATCAGCGATTTTTAACACAAATGTCCGGACCTTTGTAACACCATGCAGATACTGTGGGGACATCAGCGGCTAGGGTGTGAAGGGAGGACCGGGGAGCGGCGCTGACATCCATGCGGCTAGGGGGTGAAGGGAGGACCGGGGAGCGGCGCTGACATCCAATTGGTCGCGGCCGCTATTTAAATGTGCCGCACAAATCGGTGATTGGTCGCGGTCTTGGCCCGCGACCAATCACTGATCTTGCCGCAAAAGTTAAACACTACTGTACTGATTGGTCGCGGACGCTGCCCGCGACCAATCACCGATTTGGGCGCCAAATTTAAATATCGGCCGCGACCAATCACCGATCTTGGCTACACGATTTTGGCTCCCGGCTGCATCTCCGTCCCGCAGATGGGTCCGGCGGTCGATGTCCTTCTGCTGGTACCGGCCGGGAGATGAGCGCCTCGCGGCGCTCATCTCCCGGCTGCATCGCCGCTGAGCTCCGTCCCGCAGATGAGCCGCTAACGGCCGCCATCTTTTTTCAGAAATCCCGCGGCGCTGATTGGCCGCTGCCGGACCAATGAGCGACGCGGGATTTCCAGGACAGACGGACAAACAGACAGACAGACAGACGGGATAAGACAATTATACAGTAGATTTTTTTATTTTTAACCAGTCTTTGGGGTCACACTATATAAATCCATGCCGTTTTCATGGATTTCTATAGTGTGACCAAATTGACAAGCACTTTCCAAGTGATGCTAAAATCGCTTGTAAAGCGCTTGTCAACCCGCATGTGGAAATGCATGTGAAGAACGCTTCACTTCTGCATGTCCCTGGCAGGAAAAACGCATGTACAATCCGCATGCGTTTTTTCTGCCAGCGAGATGCAGAAACGCTCAGGAAAAATCCGGAGCTTTTCTGCATCGTGGGCACATAGCCTAAGTCTCTGCATTTGTCTGCTTACACATCTCTACATTTCTGAACACATTCAGCAAAAATTGCAGTACATTTGTTAAAATTGGGCATATAGCATACTATAGGTGCTTCTCACAAAATTAGAATATCATCAAAAAGTTAATTTATTTCAGTTCTTCAATACAAAAAGTAAAACTCATATTATATAGAGTCATTACAGACAGAGTGATCTATTTTAAGTGTTTATTTCTGTTAATGCTATTATCTCAGTAAATTAGAATACTTTATAACACCAGCTTGAAAAATGTTTTTAAAATCTGAAATGTTGTCCTACTGAAATGTATGTTCAGTAAATGCCCTCAATACTTGGCCAGGCTCCTTTTGCATCAATTACTGCATCAATGCGGCAATGTGGCATGGAGGCGATCAGCCTGTGACACTGCTGAGGTGTTATGGAAGCCCAGGTGGCTTTGATAGAAGCCTTCAGCTCGTCTGCATTGTTGGGTCTGGTGTCTCTCATCTTTCTCTTGACAATACCCCATAGATTCTCTATAATAGATTCTCTATGGGGTTAAGGTCAGGTGAGTTTACTGCCAATCAAGCACAGTGATACTGTTGTGTAAACCAGGTATTGGTACTTTTGGCCGTGTGGACAGGGGCCAAGTCCTGCTGGAAAATGACATTTCCATCTCCATAAAGCTTGTCGGCAGAGGGAAGCATGAAGTGCTCTACAATGTCCTGGTAGACGGGTGCGCTGACTTTGGTCTTGATAAAACACAGTGGACCTACACCAGCAGATGACATGGCTCCCCAAACCATCACCGATTGTGGAAACTTCACACGAGACCTCCAACAGCTTGGATTGTGGCCTCTCCACTCTTCCTCCAGACTCTGGGACCTTGATTTCCAAATTAAATGCAAAATTTACTTTCATCGGAAAACAACACCTTGGACCACTGAGCAACAGTCCAGGTGTTTTTCTCCTTGGCCCAGGTAAGATGCTTCTGGCGTTGTCTATTGGTGATGAGTGGCTCGACACAAGGAATGTGACACTTGTAGCCCATGTCCTGGATACGTCTGTGTGTGATGGCTCTTGAAGCAATGACTCCAGCAGCAGTCCACTCCTTGTGAATCTTCCCCAAATGTTTGAATGGCCTTTCCTTAACAATCTTTTCAAGGCTGCGGTTATCCTGGTTGCTTGTGCACCTCTTCCTACCACACTTTTTCTTTCCACTCAACTTTCCATAAATATGCTTGGATACAGCACTCTGTTAACAGCCAGCTTCTTTAGCAATGACCTTTTGTGGTTTACACTCCTTGTGGAGTGTGTCAATGACTGCCTTCTGGACATCTGTCAAGTCAGCAGTCTTCCCCATGATTGTGGAGCCTACTGAAACAGACAAAGGGACCTTTTTAAATGCGTAAGAAGCCTTTGCAGGTGATTTTTGTTAATTATTCTAATTTACTGAGATAATGACTTTGTGTTTTCATTGGCTGTAAGCCATCATTATCAACATTAACAGAAATAAACACTTGAAATAGATCACTCTGTAATGACTCTGTATAATATATGAGTTTCACTTTTTGGATTGAAGAACTGAAATAAATTAACTTTTTGATGATATTCTAATTTTGTGAGAAGCACCTGTATGTTTGATGCATCTCATTAGCTAAGCTCAACCTCTTCCTTGCTTCACCTCAATTTGAGCCATAAATTGTGATATTTCATTTTGGTGCATTTTATGACTCCTTTTTGTCACACTTTTCTCATAACTATTTTTTTTATAACTGAGGGAAAATAACAAAATCTTATTTGTTGTACTCAAGTTTTCACAGAAACATCTGATAAAGTGTTGACTTATTTTTCTGAGTTAAACTCTTCCTTTTGGCCCTCTATATATTTGAGTTTGACAGCCCTGATGTAGATGGATGATGATGTGGCAAGAAGGGGCAGAGGGGCAGAGCCTCCTGGCTCTCAGCTTCGCTCTCCACTGCTCACAGGAGACAGCAGTTACTTCACAAATGTAACTGATAGAAAAGATGTCACGTAAGAGGGGGTCAGGGGAGCGATGTGCTGCAGGAGGGGGAAGATTAGCCAGGGGAGTGGTGTGCTGCAGGAAGAGGAGGATTAGGCAGGGGAGTGATGTAATGCAGGAGGGGGAGGCTTAGGCAGGGAAGCGATGTGCTGCAGGAAGAGGTGGCTTATGCAGGGGAGTGATGTAATGCAATAGGAGAGGATTAGGCAGGGAGCGATATGCTGCAGGAAGTGCAGGATTTGGCAGTGGGCGATGTGGTGCAAGAGGGGATTTGGCAGTGGGTGATGTGGTGCAGGAAGGGGGAGATTTAGAAAGGGCACAATGTGCTGCAAGGAGGGGAGGATTAGACGGGACCAATGTGCCGCAAGAGGGGGAGGTTTAGACAGGGGAGTGATGTGCTGCAGGAGTGGGAGAATTAAGCGGTGAGAAACATGCTGCAGGACGGGGAGGGTAAGGCAGGGGAGCAATGTGCTGCAGGTGGAAGGAGAATCTGTGACTACAGCCCAGTGTTTAAGGTTTATTGGAGCCTGTCTTTTATATATTTTATTGTTTTTTTTTCTGACAAAACTGCATAACATCTGACATGAAGTCCGCTTAGCAGTCACTGTCCCTGTAGATTGTTACTGTCCAGGTTCACCGCTGTCTCTTTTTGTTTTTAGTGCCAATCTGACAGCAGTGAAGGTTCCGCTGATAATGGCGGTCGGGTTCCGAATAGAATGTTCATGTCTGTTCTCATTGTAGTAACATCACGGAATATGCTAATTTCTTCTGACCACACCCGATGACTGAATAAAGGCGCCTCACCCACTTGTCTATGTCATCACTTTGTGGTGTCACAATGATCTAAGGGGATAAAAAAACGCTCCTGGCAGCTTTACAGTCATTCGTCCCTTCGTGTTAAAGGAGCAGGATGATAGAGCCGCACCATGCCAGCCAGAAGAAAAGAAAGTGGAGCCCTTCAAGATGATGAAGCAAGAAAGCAGACTGTGGAAGGCCATCCAGGACCAAGAGCATCATGAGGGCCTGGTAACGTATACTACACAACTGTTCTGTATATGCTCATGCCATGTAAACCTATGGTGGCCGATTCATCAAGGCTGGTGGATTTCTATACCAGCATTCATGAAGCGCCTATTGGAGGAACGTGCACCAAATTCATTAAAAAGACTAAACCTCTTAATGAACTTGACTCATCCTTAAAGGGGTTGTTCCCTTTCAATAAATGAATGTCCCTAGCTGCAGGTCATTTAATTAAAAAAAAGAGGTTCCACCATCTCAGAGCTGCAGCAGCTCAGTGCGCTCAGCTGGGCAGTCCGTCTGATTACATTTGTTGGCTGCGGCAGTATTGAGGTGATGTCAGTGCCATACACAATCCCAGGAATGGGTCAGGACAGCACAGTTTGATTCTTTATACCTGCAGCCAGGGTCATTCATTTATTGAAATATCCCCTTAAAGCTAACGTACTACACCTCAAGAAATGTACTCCAGTCAAAAGATGGAGTCAATTTCAGTCCTATTTTACACCACTTTTCCAGCCTAATTTGTAATGAGTTTTCAGGTAAAGCTAAGCCACAAGCGGTCCAGATAAGCTCTGTTCACTATTTAAGAAGTTAAAAGAGTGGGTGTAAAAAGGTCAGAGTATTTAAATGTAAGTTGCGCAGGAATTTACTGAGATTCAAACAGTTGTGCAACACATTTCCGGTGAAAACTGCTTGATGAAAAATGTTCCTTGAATAATATAACATTTCAGGTTAGTGGTAATAGATTTTATTATGGGACGTTGATCCAGGGAACTAGTCTGATTGCCATATGTGGAGTCGGGAAGGAATTTTTCCCCTAAAATGGGGCAATTAGCATCTGCCTCATGGGGTTTTTGCCTTCCTCTGGATCAACACATTAGCTTTTAGGTTGAACTTGATGGACTTGTGTCTTTCAACCTTAAAACTATGAAACTGTCCCTGTATTGAGGTTCAAGGGTGAAGCCCAGGGTTCATTTGGAACCATCAGAAATGGTGTGTTATGCGCCAAGTCTGTCCAAGAAAGCCTGTTTGAGCCAACGGCCTCAGAAATATCCTAACATTTAAGAAAGTAGCAATAGTTAGGGTGGCTGAACCATTCTAGCCTTAAGTTCGCCCCTCCAGTCAGCATCTACTATGTAGATGCAATCCAAGGCCCTGTAATAAGTCTTTATCACTGTACAGGGCTGTAAGAGTGAAGGCCAGAGTTCCTTTGGAACCTGTAGGATAGACTGGCTTTTGCCAAGTCTTTCCAAAGAAGCTTTTTTGAGCCATAGGCCTCAGACAGGTCCTAACAAAAAAGTGGCATTAGATAGGTTTTTCTTTAGTTAGGATTGATTCAACTACTCAAGCCTCAAGCGCACTCCTCCGGCCAGCAGCTACTCTGTAGATGCAACCCTGGGCCTATGGTAAGTATCTATCCCTGTACAGGGGTGTAATGGTAAAAACCTGGGTTCCCTTGGGATCTGCAGAATAGAGTAGCTTGCGCCAAGTCTGTCCGAGGAAGTCTGTTTGAGCCAACAGCCTTAAACAGATCCCAGTATTTAGGAAAAAAAAAACTTCAGTTAGAGTTGAATCAACCACTATAGCCTCAAGCTCGCTCCTCCGGCCAGCAGCTACTCTGTAGATGCAGCCCTGGGCCTATGGTAAGTATCTATCCATGTACAGGCGTGTAATGGTAAAGGCCAGGGTTCTCTTGGGATCTGCAGAATGGAGTAGCTTGCGCCAAGTCTGTCCGAGGAAGTCTGTTTGAGCCAACAGCCTTAAACAGATCCCAGTATTTAGGGAAAAAAAAAGCTTCAGTTAGAGTTGAATCAACCACTATAGCCTCAAGCTCGTTCCTCCGGCCAGCAGCTACTCTGTAGATGCAGCCCTGGGCCTATGGTAAGTATCTATCCATGTACAGGCGTGTAATGGTAAAGGCCAGGGTTCTCTTGGGATCTGCAGAATGGAGTAGCTTGCGCCAAGTCTGTCCGAGAAAGCCTTTTTGAGCTGATGGATTTAAACAAATTTCAACATTTAGGAAAAAAGCATTAATCTATTTCAGTTAGAGTTAATTCAATTACTCTAGCATAAAGATCCTAATAAGGAAGTTAGTTGGCAAATTTTTATTGTGTGAGCAATGAGGTTATGGAACTCTCTACCACATGAACTTGAAATACTTAATTTTCTAAAAAAAATTCAAGGAGGGCATATGTGTGCCTTTCTTGAATAATATAAAATTGCAGGTTATCCGTACTAGATTTTGTTATGGGACGTTGATCCAGGGAACTAGTCTGATTGCCATATGTGGAGTCGGGAAGGAATTTTTCCTCTAATATGGGGCAATTAGCATCTGCCTCATGGGGTTTTTGCCTTCCTCTGGATCAACACATTAGCTTTTAGGTTGAACTTGATGGACTTGTGTCTTTCAACCTTAAAACTATGAAACTGTCCATGTATTGAGGTTCAAGGGTGAAGCCCAGGGTTCATTTGGAAACATCAGAAATGGTGTGTTTTGTGCCCAGTCTGTCCAAGGAAGCCTGTTTGAGCCAACGGCCTCAGAAATATCCTAACATTTAAGAAAGTAGCAATAGTTAGGGTTGGCTGAACCATTCTAGCCTTAAGTTTGCCCCTCCAGTCAGTATCTACTATGTAGATGCAATCAAGGCCCTGCAATAAGTCTTTATCGCTGTACAGAGCTGAAAGAGTGAAGGCCAGAGTTCCTTTGGAACCTGTAGGATAGACTGGCTTTTGCCAAGTTTTTCCAAAGAAGCTTTTTTGAGCCATAGGCCTCAGACAGGTCCTAACAAGAAAGTGTCATTAGATAGGTTTTTCTTTAGTTAGGATTGACTCAACTACTCAAGCCTCAAGCGCACTCCTCCGGCCAGCAGCTACTCTGTAGATGCAACCCTGGGCCTATGGTAAGTATCTATCCCTGTACAGGGGTGTAATGGTAAAAACCAGGGTTCCCTTGGGATCTGCAGAATGGAGTAGCTTGCGCCAAGTCTGTCCGAGGAAGTCTGTTTGAGCCAACAGCCTTAAACAGATCCCAGTATTTAGGAAAAAAAAAGCTTTAGTTAGAGTTGAATCAACCACTATAGCCTCAAGCTCGCTCCTCCGGCCAGCAGCTACTCTGTAGATGCAACCCTGGGCCTATGGTAAGTATCTATCCCTGTACAGGGGTGTAATGGTAAAGGCCAGGGTTCCCTTGGGATCTGCAGAATGGAGTAGCTTGCGCCAAGTCTGTCCGAGGAAGCCTTTTTGAGCCAATGGCCTTAGACAGAACCCATCATTTAGTAATAAAAAAGCTTTAGTTAGAGTTATAGCCTCAAGCTCGCTCCTCTGGCCAGCAGCTACTCTGTAGATGCAACCCTGAGCATGTGGTAAGTCTCCATTCCTGTAAAGGGGTGTAATGGTAAAGATCAGGGTTCCTTTTGACCTGCTTATGCCAAGTCTGTCAAAGGAAGCCTTTTTGAGCTGATGGCTCTACACAGATCCTAATGTTTAGGAAACAAGCTTATGTGTATTTCATTTAGATTAAAAGTAAAGCCAACAAAAGAGAATTTAACTTTCCTCAAAAAATCAATTATTAATATAGCATTTACCTGCCCAGATCTCAGAACTAATGCACTATTAGGATGTAGCAATCCCATATAATTTTGTGTGCAGTTTTAATACTATGTAATCACCCCCCTCCATTAATTGGTAATATGTGAGTGGTTGTCGCATCAGTATTTTGCACCTGTGTTGCTGTCATCGTTATTATATGGTATGATTAGCACTGAGACCTAGGCAGGTAAACACTGTTGCCCTTTTTTCCTGTGTTAATTCTTGAATTTTGGTGGGAATTTAAATTTGTCTTTGCTTTTAATGTTAGTGTAGGGACTCGCAAGCATGAGGACCCTTGACGCGGGTTGCGAGCTTGTGTATTTTGGCCAAAATATTTACTAATACCTCATATATATCATATATATTTTTTGCACGTTATTTTTATTCAGGGTGCAGCCAAACCCATCAATGTTGGCCTTGTAAACTAGGGTGTCTGTCTTCATGGGGTGCACTTAAAAAGTGCTGGGCAGCCCGCCTAATCTAATAGTTTGGGCTTCACTAATAGGCTGTAAGCCAGACATTGTGCACTACCTATGTGTGACCAGTGCCCTATACAAGGCTTATTTGTGTGCAGTTTTAATACTAAGCAATCACCCCCTCCATGAATTGGTAGGTTGTGAGTGGTTGTCTCATCAATATTTTGCACCTGTGTTGCTGACTTCTTCATTATATGGGTTTGCTGCATCCTTGTAATTATTGTTGCTGTATTTGCTGTGTTAATTCTTGAATTTTGGTGGGAACTTTAATTCCTTGTTTTTGTGACTTTGCTTTTAATGTTAGTGTAGGGACTCGCAAGTATGAGGACCCTTGAGCAGGTTGCGAGCTTGTATATTTTGGCCAAAATATCGACCAATACCTCATATATATCATATATATTTTTTACATGCTATTTTTATTCAGGGTGCAGCCAAGCCCATCTACAGGTGCATCTCACAAAATTAGAATATCACCAGAAAAGTTAATTTATTTCAGTTCTTCAATACAAAACGTGAAACTCATATATTATATAGAGCCATTACACACAGAGTGATCTATTTCACGTGTTTATTTCTGTTAATATTGATGATTATGGCTTACAGCCAATGAAAACTCAAAAGTCATTATTTCAATTAATTAGAATACCTTATAACAACAGCTTAAAAAATGTTTTCAAAATCCAAAATGTTATCCTACTGAAATGTATGTTCAATAAATGCCCTCAATACTTGGTCGGGGATCCTTTTACATCAATTACTGCATCAATGCGGCAATGTGGCATGGAGGGATCAGCCTGTGGCACTGCTGAGGTGTTATGGAAGCCCAGGTGGCTTTGATAGAAGCCTTCAGCTCGTCTGCATTGTTGGGTCTGGTGTCTCTCATTTTCCTCTTGACAATACCCCATAGATTCTTTATGGGGTTAAGGTCAGGTGAGTTTGCTGCCAATCAAGCACAGTGATACTGTTGTTTTAAACCAGGTATTAGTACTTTTGTCAGTGTGGACAGGGGCCAAGTCCTGCTGGAGAATGAAATTTCCATCTCCAAAAAGCTTGGCGTAGCTAATGTTTTGGTTCAGGGGGCCGAAACTTCTGAGTAGGCCTCTAACCAGGTATCCCTGATTCCAACTATAGCGGCGCACCCAGATAGTTGATGTAGGAAAACCTCAGCAGATGACCGCGCTGTTACTAAAAATAATCTCTATACAAAGACCAGCACTGATATTACCGCCATATGGTGACATATATTGATAGATGCCAGTCCTGCAAAACATATAAGAGATCACAGCTCAGTTATATATAGTACCTTACAGCTGACGTTCTTTCTGATTAAATTGTTCACTTTTCCCGTCTTTTCCATCTGGCCCAGACCGACACGACAACTTCTCCAGCCAGGGCTCAGAGTCTCAGGTCTGCAGAGATCACAACAAAGACACATTTGACTCCTTACATTTCAGGCACTGACCACATCTATCCCCAACCTGCACAAACTTCTCATCCTGCTGATACCCCAATACTGAGCCTCTGCTGCAAAATGTGTCCCTATTACTGCACCTACTGTGTGCCCTCTAGATGGTAAAACAAACCTCTAAAATAAAGTAATGCCGTGTGCAAGTGTCCTAGAAAACAGTGCCCACATTGTGCCCCCTAGAAAGTAATAGTGCCCCTTCGACAGTCACGATAACCTGAGTTCCCCTATAACAATAAGTGCCCACCTAAGATTTAATAATGTCCTGAGTCTCCCCCCATGTAGAGCTCCGCTCTAACCAGTATGATGTTCTCCTATTCACGATATAATTCCCCCTCACTGTATAGTACCCCCACAAAGTATACTGACCCCTTAGTAGCCCCCAAGCTGATGGCTCCAACACTGTATGATGGCCTCCACACTATACAAAGACCCCACATTATCTCCCACACTGTATGATGGCCCCCACGCTGTTCAAAGAACCCACATTATCTCCCACACTGTATAAATAGCCTACATATAGTATAATGCACCAGATAGTCCTCAATATAGTATAATGCACTCCCCATAGTCCTTCGTATAGTATAATGCGCCCCTATAGGCAGAGTCTGTAGTAAAATGCTCCCCCCATTGACAGAGTCTGTAGTATAAAGCTCCCCCCCATAGGCAGAGTCTGTAGTATAATGCTCCCCCCCTCCTCATAGGCAGAGTCTGTGGTATAATGCCCCCCCATAGGCAGAGTCTGTAGTAGAATGCCCCCCCATAGACAGGTGCTTTAGTATAATGCTCCCCCCCTCCTCATAGACAGTCTGTAGTATAATGCCCCCCCATCTCATAGGCAGCGCCTGTAGTATAATGCCCCACCTATAGGCAGAGTCTGTAGTAAAATGCACCCCCCATAGGCAGAGTCTGTAGTATAATGCTCCACCTCTTATAGGCAGAGTCTGTAGTACAATGTCCCCCCCATAGGCAGAGTCTGTAGTATAATGCTCCCCCCCTCCTTATAGGCAGAGTCTGTAGTATAATGCCCCCCCATAGGCAGAGTCTGCAGTATAATGCCCCCCCATAGGCAGAGTCTGTAGTATAATGCTCCCCCCTCCTCATAGTCAGAGTCTGTAGTATAATCCCCCCCCCTTCCTCATAGGCAGAATCTTTAGTATAATGCCCCCCCATCTCATAGGCAGAGTCTGTAGTATAATGTGCCCCCCCTCCTCATAGGCAGAGTCTGTGATATAATGCCCCCCCCATCTCATAGGCAGCGTCTGTAGTATAATGCCCCACCTATAGGCAGAGTCTGTAGTAAAATGCACCCCCCATAGGCAGAGTCTGTAGTATAATGCTCCCCCTCTTATAGGCAGAGTCTGTAGTACAATGTCCCCCCATAGGCAGAGTCTGTAGTCTACTGCTCTCCCCTGCTCATAAACAGAGTCTGTAGTATAATGCCCCCCATAGGCAGAGTCTGTAGTAGAATGCCCCCCCATAGACAGGTGCTTTAGTATAATGCTCCCCCCCTCCTCATAGACAGTCTGTAGTATAATGCCCCCCCTCCCCATAGGCAGAGTCTTTAGTATAATGCCCCCCCTCTCTGTGGGCAGAGTCTTTAGGATAATGCTCCCCCATAGGCAGAGTCTGTAGTATAATGCACCTCCCCCTTCCCATAGGCAGAGTCTGTAATATAATGCCGCCCCCCACCCGGCAAAAAATAAATAAACAGTACTCATCTCTCCTCCTGGTTCCCTCGCTGCTCAGAGCACCCAGCACGCACACATCTTCAGCACAGCGGGCTGGGCGCCAAGTGATGATGTCAGAGACGTCAGTCACAGAAGGGACTAATGGGAGAGAGATCCGCGCTCCCTCTCTCATCAGTAAACTTGCGGCGGTGGCGGGCAGTGGGGCCCGATGCTGGCACCAGGGGCATGCTAGATACAGTTACACTGGCTTAGCCCTGGATGGGCCCCCTAAGAGCGAGGGGCCCGGGGCCACCGCCCCCTTTGCCCCCCTGGTAGCTTGATACTGTGGCAGAGGGAAGCATGAAGTGCTCTAAAATTTCCTGGTAGACGGCTGCGCTGACTTTGGTGTTGAAAAAACACAGTGGACCTACACCAGCAGATGACACGGCTCCCCAAACCATCACTGATTGTGGAAACTTCACACTAGACCTCAAGCAGCTTGGATTGTGGCCTCTCCACTCTTCTTCCAGACTCTGGGACCTTGATTTCAAATGAAAATTGGAACTCTGGACATCTGTCAAGTCAGCAGTCTTCACCATGATTGTCATGATTGTGGAGCCTACTAAAACAGACTAAGGGACCTTTTTAAATGCTTAGGAAGTCTTTGCAGGTGTTTTTTGTTAATTATTTTAATTTACTGAGTTAATGACTTTTGTGTTTTCATTGGCTATAAGCCATAATCATCAACATTAACAGAAATAAACACTTGAAATAGATCACTGTGTTTGTAATGACTCTATATAATATATGAGGTTCACTTTTTGCATTGAAGAACTGAAATAAATTAACTTTTTGATGATATTCTAATTTTGTGAGATGCACCTATATGTTATGGCCTTGTAAATTAGAGTGTCTATCTTCATGGGGTGCACTTAAATAGTGCTGGGCAGCCCGTGTTCTTGCCTCAGCAGCGAATTTAGCTATCCAGGGAATCTAGTCACTTTATGTGTATATCAGTTCTGACATTATGTTGCTTGCATTTGAATCCTGTCTCTTTTTTATTGTTTGATAACTGCACTGTCTGCTAGTGATTTAATGTATTTGCTCTAGTTTCAATTTGCAATGCATTATGGGAAAGTTCCAAGAGCATTGTGAGACAGTTCTTGTTGCATTGTGGTCCTGTTCTTGTCACAGTTTGGGCAGCGACCATTATTTCCTCGTCTCTTCTGATGGAGAAGTTCCCTTATCACTCATCTTGTAAAGTGGCACAGAGCGGTAGTCGTGACTGAACGTCGGTCTGATTTCGCTCTGGCACTTTACAGACAATGGGTGTCCCAGTCCCAGTGTGCTCTAGGGTGTGGGGTGCAGCACACTCTCTTGTAGGCCGCAGGCCTCCACTGCCTTCAGGCTTCTGTCCTCAGAAGCCGCCGCTCACAATTTAGGGAACACGAAGTTCTTTGTAACAGTCAAACATATACTTGACAGTTCAAGTTCATCAGGTGGGTACAGATGGGATAAGGCACAGCAATTCACATTATCCTCCTTCTTAGCATAACTCCTCTTCAGCCCTGTTGCTAGCTCATCCTGTATTTCTCGTCCACCTCTGCAGTGCACCCGGGACTGGCCTTCAACTTCCATCTATGCAGGTCCCTGTCCATCTTCCTTTGTACTTCAGAGCACACAAAGTGTCCGGCAGCTCCTATGCCAGACCTTAGGCTCTGGACGTGACTGGAGCGACTGCTCTGGATCCCAGTAATGCCTCCCACTGCCTGGAACATTGAGTACTATATACAGTGGGTACGGAAAGCATTCAGACCCCTTTACATCTTTCACTCTTTGTTTCATTGCAGCCATTTGGTAAATTCTAAAAAGTTCATTTTTTTTCTCATTAAAGTACACTGTGCACCCCATCTTGACTGAAAAAAAACAGAAATGTAGAAATTTTTGCAAATTTATTAAAAAAGGAAAACTGAAATATCACATGGTCATAAGTATTCAGACCCTTTGCTCATATTTAAGTCACATGCTGTCCATTTCCTTGTGATCCTCTTTGAGATGGTTCTACTCTTTCATTGGAGTCCAGCTGTGTTTAATTAAACTGATAGGACTTGATTTGGAAAGGCACACACCTGTCTATATAAGACCTCACAGCTCACAGTGCATGTCAGACCAAATGAGAATCATGAGCTCAAAGGAACTGCCTGTTACGATGTTAGTAGATACCCTGAAGTCCAATGGCGTGGGCCAAAAGCAGAGACTGAGACAAGAGTAGTGTGAAAGTCTATTTTAAACTCAAGTGCAAAAGATCACAGCAAACAGTTTATGAAGGTAAGTTCATTCCAAACAATACTTCTTAGAACCTAATCTGTAAGGCACGGCCTTCATTACTATTAGGGTATGTAAACGTTAACGATAGTCCAAGTTTACTTAGGTACAGTAATATGCAAACAGAAATAAGGATAGTAAGCAGACGTAGGTATTCCTCAGTTGATTGTGGACTCACGTAGTGCAGAAGAGAAGACAAACTGGAATATGGATCTGGATATTGAAGAATGCAGGAGGTGCAGCGGAGGAAACAGCGATGTCTTAAGCAGAGCTGGAGCCGGGTATTTAAACACAGAGCAAGATGGTGACTATACCAGAGGTGTAGAGATCCAGGAGAAGTTTTCTTCAGGAAGACAAAAGTTCAGAGATCCCAGCGTGAGTGAACAACAGCCAGTGGTTCCTTTCAGCAGAAGTCCCCTTAGCAGAGGATTCAGGCAGCAATCCTTTCAGCGGATGACTAGGAGTAAACACAAGGTCAGCAAGACTCTATTCAGAGGGCTAGCACAGGTGAGTAGAAAGCTAAAAGCACACAATACTCAGGCAAGGCATGATTGCAACACATGCAGTTTAAGTAGGTCCACAGGCAGGAAACACATGACCCCAGTGAGGCAATGGAAGCCATCTTGGCTAAGGGAAAAACTACTGGCAAAGTAAAATTAAACCTGGCATCCTGACACTGCCCAAGGAGCTTAGAGACAGAATTGTGGCAAGGCACAGATCTGGCCAAGTTTACAAAAGAATTTCTGCATTAGTCAAGGGTCCTAAGAACACAGTGGCCTCCATAATCCTTAAGTGGAAGAAGTTTGGGACCACCAGAAGTCTTCCTAGACCTGGCCGTCCAGCTAAACTGAGCAATCGTGGGAGAAGAGCCTTGGTGAGAGAGGTAAAGATGAACCCCAAGATCACTGTGGCTCAGCTCCAAAGATGCAGTAGGGAGATGGGAGAAAGTTGCATAAAGTCAACTATCACTGCAGCCCTCCACAAGTCGAGCCTTTATGGCAGAGTGGCCCAACGGAAGCCTCTCCTCAGTGCAAGACATATGAAAGCCTGCACAGAGTTTGCTTAAAAACACATGAAGGACTCCCAGTCTATGAGAAATAAGATTCTTTGGTCTGATGAGACTAAGATAGAACTTTTTGGTGATAATTCTAAGGGGTATGTGTGGAAAAAAACAGGCACTGCTCATCACCTGCCCAATACAATCCCAACAGTGAAACATGGTGGTGGCAGCATCATGGGGGTGTTTTTCAGCTGCAGGGACAGGACGACTGGTTGGAATTGAAAGAAACATGAATGCGGCCAAGTACACAGATATCCTGGATGAAAACCTCTTCCAGAGTGCTCTGGACCTCAGACTTGGCCGAAGGTTCACCTTCCAACAAGACAATGACCCTAAGCACACAGTTAAAATAACAAAGGAGTGGCTTCAGAACAACTCTGTGACCATTCTAGACTGGCCCAGCCAGAGCCCTGACCTAAACCCAATTGAACATCTCTGGAGAGACCTGAAAATGGCTGTCCACCAACGTTCACCATCCAACCTGACAGAACTGGAGAGGATCTGCAAGGAAGAATGGCAGAGGAACCCCAAATCCAGGTGTGAAAAACTTGTTGCATCATTCCCAAGAAGACTCATGGATGCACTAGCTCAAAAGGGGGCTTCTACTCAATACTGGTCATTTGGTCTGACATGCACTGTGAGCTGTGAGGTCTTATATAGACAGGTGTGTGCCTTTCCAAATCAAGTCCTATCAGTTTAATTAAACACAGCTGGACTCCAATGAAAGAGTAGAACCATCTCAAGGAGGATCACAAGGAAATGGACAGCATGTGACTTAAATATGAGCAAAGGGTCTGAATACTTATGACCATGTGATATTTCAGTTTTCCTTTTTTAATAAATTTGCAAAAATTTCTACATTTCTGTTTTTTTCAGTCAAGATGGGGTGCAGAGTGTACTTTAATGAGAAAAAAAATGAACTTTTTAGAATTTACCAAATGGCTGCAATGAAACAAAGAGTGAAAAATTTAAAGGGGTCTGAATGCTTTCCGTACCCACTGTACTTCAATAAAACTCACCCTATAGATACCCTAGCCTGAACCTGCATGTCAATGGAGATGGGCATCCTACATATAGATGACAATGGCACCCTTGCTGAACGGCAGCTGCCCCTAGACCCTAAAAGTCCCTTATTCGTATTTACATAGACAAAAGATCTGACAGTCTACCAGAAACTGGTACAGATATCACATCAAACAATCAATCCTCAGTGTGTACTAAATGATTAAAGTGACAACAGTGAATAAAGTGACAATGTGCAAATTTATAAAAACACCCAAGAACTTTCTTAATATCTTTGGACCTCCAAGCCAAAGGATACATTCGGGCATCCAAACAAAGGCTACAATCAGCCCTGTTCAACACCCTAGATGCTGATTACCTGCCTTATAGTGGAGGGTGACACCCTAGTTAATGTTGACACTGTGGCGCCCCCGCTCCACGGCGGCTATCCCTGGATAACCCTAGCCAGCCCTGGAATTAATCACCCATAGAGGTATCAATGACATAAATGATCACAAGACTAAACAATAAAAGGAACTTATCTTGATAAAGTGCAATACTGATGCGGATCATCTTTATGCCGCATGTCCCGATTTTAAAGAGATTTAATAAAATTTGTATTTTAGGGTTTATGTTATACTTATGTCTTATGGTATCCTAAGCTTATCTTATGCTATACTCACATTATGCATTAACACTTCACATGCTGTTACATCACCATTATACATTACATAAGACACATATCACTTTTAGATATAAAACCGCAAGACAGTATTCACATGACGCGTTTGTTGTCTTCAGGGGCAGGAACAGGGTAAGACAGTCCACATTCCTACAGTTTTGTATCTTGGGCTCTGTGCACACAGCCTGCTCCAAGCTTAGCCGGTAAGAGCCCTATCTATGTGGTACAATACTGGGGTTCATCGTATGTTTTCCGCATCTACTGTATGGAGGTTTCTCTACTATCAATAAAGAGAAGGTTTTTCGCAGCCTTATTCTTAAGAAGACAGGGGGTTTAGCTCCATGTCACACTACACACCGTGGTAAGGTGTATGAGGGGAGCATAGCCTGCCTAATCTAATAGTATGGGCGTCACTAATAGGCTGTAAACCAGACACTGTGCGTGACCAGCGCCAAAATATCTACCAGTACCTCATATATAGATTTTGCACGTTATTTTTATTCAGGGTTCAGACAAGCCCATCAATGCTGGATTTGTAAACTAGGGGGTCTGTCCTCATGGGGTGCACTTAGATAGTGCTTTGCAGCCTGCCTAATCTAACAGTATGAGGGTCACTAATAGGCTGTAAGCCCTATATTGAGCACTATCTGTGTTAGGCGTCAGGTGTTTTCTGGATCCGAAATGGGTTCAGAATCATCAGTGGATTCTGTGGTCTCCCATTCCGGTCCAGATGCTTCTCAGCATCGTCATCGGTCCCAACGCCTAGCTGGTGCACGAGATGTACAAGCTGTCTCTTGGGTCTTTGTTCCTAGCAACATGAAGGATAGGTTGCGGAGGGAAACAGGGCTGTTACAGCCTAAGTCCAGGATACACTGCACTGAGCATGCCCGTGACATGGCGGACCGTGATTGGTGGTTTGGGAGTCAGCTGATCCGGTGACCTGGCACCGCCTGATTGGTCGCGGGTGACGTCACCAATAATGTGACGATGGGCAGGGCTTAATATTTAAATAGCACGCCCACAAACATGGCGGCGCGCTCTGATCATTGAGCTGAGTTGGTGTTACTGTGTGGACGCTTGGTCGTTTCGGCTCCACGTGTGCTTTTGCTGTTATAGCTTCTGACAGGCAGGTTTAGCAGGGGATAGACAGCCTTAGATGGAGGGAGGCAGGTAGCTTCGTCTGACAGTCTGGCTCCAACAAGGGGGTCGCTATACACCCCGAGCAGACTGCGGACTCCGTATTCCCGGCACCGCCTGTTAGCCACGTGGAGAGATACTCCTCAGTCCGGTAGCACGCCGGCTGGGAGCACGTATAAGCCGGCGTGAATCACACACGCATCCGAGCGCCTGCTGCGTAGCCTCTGTGCAGTTAACAGGGCTACGGCTCCATTATTTGTCACACATCTCTCGTGCAGTTAACGGAGATAGTGCGAATCCCTATTCCCGTTCCGGTGTGCAGTAACACGGGGGGGATTGTTATTTCAGTTGGTTGTTTTACCTTCTTACCCGGAAGGTGTTCGTCCGCAGTCCTCCAGGCTGCATCACGGACCCCGGGTTCGTTTGCTTTCCATTATTTAATAAAGTTGTTTGCAACCATTCCCCTAACAATCTGTGTGTGACCAGTGACCTATACAAGCCATTTTTTGTGTGCAGTTTTAATACTAAGCAATGACCCCCTCCAAGAATTGGTAGGTTATGAGTTGGTTGTCTCATCAGTATTTTGCACCTGTGCTGCCCCTGCCTTTATTATATGGTTTGCTTCATCCTGATTAGTGCATTAGTTTTGAGACCTGGGCTGGAGAATAAATACTGTTCCTCTTTTTTGCAGTGTTAATAATTTTTTTCAGTTTTAATTCAACTACTCTAGCATCAAGCTCCTAATTCGCTTTGTCTAAAGGAAGTTAGATGGCAATGTTTTATAGTGTGAGGTATGGAACTCTCTACCACATGACCTTGTAATACTTAATTCTCTAAAAAAAAGTTCAAGGAGGTCCTGTGTGACTTTCTTGAATAACATTACAGGTTATTCATACTAGATTTTGTTATGGGACGTTGATCCAAGCAACTAGTCTGATTGCCATATGTGGAGTCGGGAAGGAATTTTTCCCCTAATTTTGGGCAAGCAGCATCTGCCTCATGGGTTTTTTTGACTTCCTCTGGATCAACACATAAGCTTTTCACAGGTCTCTATATATAGTGTGATGGCTCCCACAGCTCTTTATATACAGTACTAGATGGTGGCCCGATTCTAACGCATCGGGTATTCTAGAATCTGTATGCGGCCGACCAGGCGCAATCAACAGAGTGGTGTTTAAATGTGGCGCCAAAATCGCTGATTGGTCGCGGCCGCCGGCCACGACCAATCAGCAGAGCGGTGTTTAAATTTGGCGACAGTATCACTGATTGGTCGCGGCGCCAATATCGCTGATTCCGACCAATCAGCGAATCGTATTACTGAGGACCGGGCAGCGACGCTACCTGTGCGGGTACTTCCGCTGCAAGGAACCGGGAGATGGCCGGCTGCTCACAGCCGAAGTATCCCGACTGGCGGCGCCGCTCCCCGGTCCTCGCTTCACACTTGCCGTCGGGAGATCAGCGGCCCTAGCCATTGATCTCCCGACGGTAGCCGCATGGAGGTCAGCGGCGCCGCCGGTCGCAGTACTTCTGCTGCGAGCAGCCGGGAGATGAGCGGCTAGCGCCGGTCATCTCCCGGCTGCATCGCCGCTGACCTCCGTGCGGCAGATGAGCTGCTAACGGCCGCCATCTTTTTCTGAAATCTCGCGTCGCTGATTGGCCGCGGCTGGACCAATCAGCGACGCAGGATTTCCTGGACAGAAGGACAGACAGACAGACGGGATAAGACGATTATATACAGTACAGACCAAAAGTTTGGACACACCTTCTCATTTCAAGATTTTTCTGTATTTTCATGACTATGAAAATTGTACATTCACACTGAAGGCATCAAAACTATGAATTAACACATGTGGAATTATATACTTAACAAAAAAGTGTGAAACAACTGAAAATATGTCTTATATTCTAGGTTCTTCAAAGTAGCCACCTTTTGCTTTGATGACTGCTTTGCACACTCTTGCACACTCTTGGCATTCTCTTGATGAGCTTCAAGAGGTAGTCAATGGAAATGGTCTTCCAACAATCTTGAAGGAGTTCCCAGAGATGCTTAGCACTTGTTGGCCCTTTTGCCTTCACTCTGCGGTCCAGCTCACCCCAAATCATCTCGATTGGGTTCAGGTCTGGTGACTGTGGAGGCCAGGTCATCTGGCGTAGCACCCCATCATTCTCCTTCTTGGTCAAATAGCCCTTACACAGCCTGGAGGTGTGTTTGGGGTCATTGTCCTGTTGAAAAATAAATGATGGTCCAACTAAACGCAAACCGGATGGAATAGCATGCCGCTGCAAGATGCTGTTGTAGCCATGCTGGTTCAGTATGCCTTCAATTTTGAATAAATCCCCAACAGTGTCACCAGCAAAGCACCCCCACACCATCACACCTCCTCCTCCATGCTTCTCGGTGGGAACCAGACATGTAGAGTCCATCCGTTCACCTTTTCTGCATCGCACAAAGACACGGTGGTTGGAACCAAAGATCTCAAATTTAGACTCATCAGACCAAAGCACAGATTTCCACTGGTCTAATGTCCATTCCTTGTGTTCTTTAGCCCAAATAAGTCTCTTCTGCTTGTTGCCTGTCCTTAGCAGTGGTTTCCTAGCAGCTATTTTACCATGAAGGCCTGCTGCACAAAGTCTCCTCTTAACAGTTGTTGAAGAGATGTGTCTGCTGCTAGAACTCTGTGTGGCATTGACCTGGTCTCTAATCTGAGCTGCTGTTAACCTGCGATTTCTGAGGCTGGTGACTCGGATAAACTTATCCTCAGAAGCAGAGGTGACTCTTGGTCTTCCTTTCCTGGGGCAGTCCTCATGTGAGCCAGTTTCTTGCAGCGCTTGATGGTTTTTGCATCTGCACTTGGGGACACTTTCAAAGTTTTACCAATTTTTTGCATTGACTGACCTTCATTTCTTAAAGTAATGATGGCCACTCATTTTTCTTTACTTAGCTGCTTTTTTCTTGCCATAATACAAATTCTAACAGTCTATTTAGTAGGACTATCAGCTGTGTATCCACCAGACTTCTGCACAACACAGCTGATGATCCGAACCCCATTTATAAGGCAAGAACTCCCACTTATTAAACCTGACAGGGCACACCTGTGAAGTGAAAACCATTTCCGGTGACTACCTCTTGAAGCTCATCAAGAGAACGCCAAGAGTGTGCAAAGCAGTCATCAAAGCAAAAGGTGGCTACTTTGAAGAACCTAGAATATAAGACATATTTTCAGTTGTTTCACACTTTTTTTGTTAAGTATATAATTCCACATGTGTTAATTCATAGTTTTGATGCCTTCAGTGTGAATGTACAATTTTCATAGTCATGAAAATACAGAAAAATCTTTAAATGAGAAGGTGTGTCCAAACTTTTGGTCTGTACTGTATATTGGATGATGACCCTTTACACAGCATTATGTTTCCACAGCTCCTTGTATACAGTATGATTCCCTCATTGTTCCCTAAATACAGTATGATGTGCTCACAGCTCCATATACACCGTATGATGTCCCCACACATGCAGATACACAATATGATACCTATACACAATATGATGCCCCTACATCTCCCTATACACAATATGATGCCCCTACATCTCCCTCCATCTGAACAAGTCTCTCCAGCTTCAGAAAGATTATGGACGCATCACATTTTTTTTTACGGACAGGGAAAAAAGTGCCCTATTTTTATGGACTGTCCAAGAATTTCTGGACAGTTGGCAACCCTGCTATTAGTTCCACTGGGGTGGCAGCCTAGGTGGATGCTGGAAGCACAACCGTCTCTCCCTAAGATTCGGAGAGGGAAGGCCACCGATTCCTGACCCTTGCTGTGGCCTTTTCGTTGAGAGGGATGGTTTATTGAGGGCCCATATATACACACAGTCATGGCCGGAAGTGTTTAGCAACCTTGAGATTGTTCCAGAAAGTGAAGTATTTCTCCCAGAAAATTATTACAATTACACATGTTTTGTTATACATTTGTTATAATATTTATTTCCTTTGTGTGTATTGAAACAGCACAAAAAAATGGGAAAAAAAGGCAAATTGGACATAATTTCACACAAAACTCCAAAAATGGGCCGGACAAAATTGTTGGCACTTTTCTAAAATTGTGGAAAAACAACTTTGCTTCAAGCATGTGATGCTCGTTAAAACTCACCTGTGGCAAGTAACAGTCGTGGGTAATATGAAAGTCATACCTGAGACCAGATAAAAAGTGGAGAAGATAGATAGATATGAGATTGATAGATAGATAGATATGAGATAGATAGATGGATATGTGGCACCCCAGGGTCTGGTTACCACTGTAATAGAAATATTATGTCTGAGAGCAAGTGGGAGGTTTCCTGGTTCGGAGCCCTTAAACATGCAACACCTCCTGTCCCAGACCAGATAGGGGAGGAACCTGCCCTATATAAACTGGATCTGGGGCGGGGTTAGTGAAGTCAGAGCCTGGAGTTAGTTCCAGACACAGGGAAAGTAACAGCGAGGAGCTCTGTAGGAGCAGGAGCTGAAGACCAGGGACTTGAGCTAAGCGGAGTTCGTCCTGGCAGAAGACTCTGAGAACCGGACACAGGAGTCCGAGGTTGCGGGGACTTATATATACCCAGCAGCAGAAACCCGCCGGCAGGGGATTTCAAGTCCTCTGGCCATAGAAGCCCGGAGGCTCAGTCACGAGCAAGGGACCAGCACTGCAATCGAGGAGCGGGGGCTATCAGAAGGCCCCAAGTCACCAGCCATACAGGTGAGCACCACACGGAACACTCAGGGACGTGGGCTACTTCCACTTGCTTACAGCAAGGTAGCCAGGAAGAGTGCAGATAGTCAGGGAGGCCTACAACTCCACCTGGCCAGGGGAACTCCAGTTTGCTCACAGACTGACCAGGCCTCTTATGCTAGCCAGTACTCCCGGGAGGGTCTGCCTTATCACCATCAGTAAAGACCCTGAACTGCACTGCAAAGCCTCTGAGTCGTTCCTGCTGCGCTCGTGCACCATCACTCCTATCATCCACACTCACTAGCCTGAGGCTATACTCCTCCCGTGGGGAGTTATACTACACTCTGCTGCCCTCACAACATCAGCCTCAGAGGTCTGCTCAGCAGCGGCGGTTCTTATTGACCGCAATCCACGGGTGGCGTAGTCGGACATTGCATTATACTGATACAGAGACTGCCACAATATTGGTCTGGCCACCCTGAGCCACGGGACCGGGTCGCCACTACTACTCCCAGCATTGCCCTGAAGTCCGGTCCCGGGTGCCCCATGGCCCAGGGGGCGCGTCATATAGATAATAGATAGATGATAGATAGTCCTATGATATGAGATAGAGGTCGTTATAGACAGGTTTATACACTCTCTCCCGAAGTTGGTAAAATCCTGGGTTGCCCAGGGAGATCCCTATAATGCTGATGACTTGGTGGGGTTGGTGGAAAGATACCAGGCGGTTGAGAGTCCGTTGGGAAAACAAGGGGTCGTAGCCTCTCAATACTGGGGTTCCCAAAAGGTGGCGGACACCCAAAAGAAGCGAGCTAGCGCCACACCTGGGGGGCATCCTAGAGTTCAGGAGGGGTCTGAGTTGCTGCCCAAGGTCCCACCCCATAATATAGTGTGTTGGAGATGTCATACCCCTGGCCATATTGCCTCCCGGTGTCCCATAACCTCTGAACCAATGGACTGTAACATGGGCCGGCGTTGCTCTTATTTTGCCTACCCCGCCTGCAGCGCGGTTCTTCAACATGGCGAGGGCCCTCAGGCATGCTCAGTGTCAGTTAACGGGGCACAAGTCTCTGGACTATTGGTCTCAGGAAGTTTGGTGACCCTGATAAGGGCCACACTCCCTCATCGGCCGGTTTCTGGGAAGGTGGTGGATGTCCGGTGTATCCATGGGGACGCTAAGAACTATCCTGTGGCCCAGGTGGATGTAAACACAGACTGTGGCACCACATCTCATGAAGTGGCGGTCGTTAAGGACCTATTGCATCCCATAATAATTGGACGTTACTTTGCATTATTCTGGGAAATGTGGGGGAAAGCGGGGACACCTGGTTGCTTGGACGACAGCCAGATCGCCCCTAAGGAAACTTACCCGCAGAACATAGTAGATGAGTTTCCCATGTGTGTGCTGGTGGGCAATAAGGATGAAGTAGCATCCCCTGAGTCCAATATCCCTGAGCTGGAGGTGTCCGAGGGAAACTTTGGAACTGCCCAACTCAGGGATTTAACTCTGAAAGGGGCCTTTGAAAATGTTACTGTGTTAAATGGGGTGCCTCAGGAACCGGGGGCTGACACTCGGTTCCCTCATTTTGCTGTGAATGGGGATTTGCTGTACAGAATAACCAAGCCAAGGGGTGAGGTAATAGAACAGTTGCTGGTGCCAGGGCCCTATAGACGCAGGGTGTTAGACATGGCTCATTCTCATGTGTTGGGTGGTCACCTAGGTGCAGACAAGATTCAAGAACGGATCCTCCAAAGATTCTACTGGCCAGGTTGCTATAGAGAAATATAGAGTTATTGTCGTTCCTGCCCCACATGCCAGATAACCTCCCCAGTGGCCCACTTCCGCAGTCCCCTAGTGCCACTACCAGTCATCGAGGTTCCATTCGAACGCATAGCAATGTATCTAGTGGGGCCTCTGGTCAAGTCCGCCCAAGGGCATCAGTATATCCTGGTGGTATTAGATTATGCTACATGGTATCTGGAGGCCGTACCACTACGAAACTCCTCCACCAGGTGTATAGCCCGGGAGTTAGTCCACATGTTTTCAAGAACCGGGTTGCCTAACGAGATCCTAACAGACCAAGGAACTCCATTTATGTCGAAGGTCATGAGAGAATTGTGCAAGACACTGCAGATTGCACAACTGAGAACCTCCGTGTACTCTCCCCAGACGGACGGACTGGTAGAGAGGTTTAACAAAACCTTGAAAGCAATGTTGAGGAAAGCAGTGGAAAAGGATGGCCGAGACTGGGACTATATGTTGTTCGCCATGAGGGAAGTTCCCAAAGCTTCCACAGGTTTCTCCCCGTTTGAACCACTCTATGGACGACACCCTCAGGACTCCTGGAGGTGGAGAAAGAGTCCTGGGAAGCTGAGACCACTCCCTATAGGAGAGTGGTGGAGCACGTTGCCCAGATGCAAGAGAGGATTGCCCATGTGATGCCCATTGTGAGGGAGCACCTCCTCAAGGCACAAGAGGCACAGTCCAGGGTGTATAATAGGTCGGCCAGGGTGAGATTGTTCAACCCAGGAGATCGAGTGCTTGTGCTAGTCCCACAGTGGAGAGCAAGTTCATGGCCAAGTGGCTGGGCCCCTATGAGGTGGTAGAAAAAGTGGGGGAAGTCAACTTTAAGATCCACCAACCAGGGAAGAGGAAGCCCTACCAAATTTACCATGTTAACTTGATTAAGCCATGGCAAGATAGAGAGCCTGCGGAAGCTCCCTGTTTAGTGGCTGAGGCTGAGGCCGATGTGAAAGAGGTCAAGGTGGCAGAGTCACTGTCACATGCCCAAAAGCAACAGTGCAAAGAGTTGTTACAGCGAAATAAAGACATGTTTTCGGAGTTGCCAGGACTCACTCAGGTCATAGAGCATGAGGTTCTCACAGAGCCTCATGTTCGCGTCAATCTAAAACCATACCGGATCCCCGAAGCCCGCAGAGAGGTGATCTCTAAAGAAGTAAGGCGGATGCTAAACCTGGGAGTCATTGAAGAGTCCAAAAGTGGATGGTCCAGTCCTATAGTCTTAGTGCCGAAACCAGATGGGGAATGGCGGTTTTGCAACGACTATAGGAAGCTGAAGGAGGTCTCAAAGTTCGACGCCTACCCAATGCCTAGGGTAGATGAGCTTATCGAAAGGCTAGGACCCGCTCGGTACATCACCACTCTGGACCTCACCAAAGGATATTGGCAAATTCCCCTGTCCAAAGAGGCTAAGGAGAAGACAGCCTTCTCGACGCCAATACGTCAGGATGCCGTTTGGGTTGAAGGGAGCTCCGGCCACCTTCCAGAGAGCCATGGACCGGATCTTAGCACCCCACAAACAGTATGCAGCGGCCTACCTAGATGCTATCGTCATATTTAGCCAGGACTGGGAAAGTCATCTGGACAAAGTTCAAGCCATACTTGATGCCCTAAGGAAGGCGGGCTTTACTATCAACCCGAAGAAATGTGCCATGGGGATGGAGGAAGCCAAGTACCTAGGGTACGTGGTTGGTAGAGGGGAAATAAAACCACAAATAAATAAGGTCGAGGCGATCTTGAACTGGCCACAGCCCCTCTCGAAGAAGCAGGTCAGGGCGTTTCTAGGCATTGTGGGCTACTATCGAAGATTTGTCCCTAACTTTGCCCTGATAGCAGCCCCACTGATGGATCTTCTGAAAGGGATGAAGTCAGCTATGGCCAAGTGATCCCCGGAAGCAGAAGCGACCTGCCAGGAATTGAAACTGGTCCTCTGTAAACAACCAGTCTTGGTGGCACCCAGCTTCTCCAAGGAGTTTGTGGTCCAGATGGATGCATCGGATGTCGGGCTGGGAGCAGTCTTGTCCCAGGAGATTAACGGAGAAGAACACCCTGTAAAATACCTCTGTCTGAAGCTCTCCGCTTGTGAGAAGGACTACTCCATTGTAGAAAAAGAATGTTTGGCCATTAAGTGGGCGTTAGACACTCTGAGGTATTACCTATTAGGTAGAAGGTTCAGGTTAGTGTCAGACCATGCCCCATTGAGGTGGATGCGAGAAAAGAAGGGAAACAATGCCAGAGTGACTAGGTGGTTCCTGGCTCTACAAGATTTTAGTTTCCGGGTAGAGCATAGGCCTGGGAAACAACATGGGAATGCCGCTGCCTTGTCAAGGATTTATTGTATGGTGACAGAAGGTGCCAAGCCCTACGGCTTTGGACAGAGGGGGGGTGTATGTAAGGTTGCTGCTGGACAGATCGTGGACGGGAGGTATGTGTCCTCGAAGTGCCATGCTTCGGTGATGTAGGATCCGGAGAAGCAGGCTCCAGCACACATAGTGCTGAGAGGAATTTAATGGGTCCGGATTACAGGGCCGGGTTTTATGAGCAGCTGAAAGAGCTGGGGGGAACAGCTGCTCACTTACCTCCAGTCCAGGTCTTGGAAGGCTAATTTAAGACAGCTGCGCCTGTCTCTGTCTGTGTTTGCTGGGCAAGGTGAGCAGACCTTGCAGGTGCTTCTTAGATTCTGCAGGAGGCAGAGAAAAGCACCTTGTTTAAACGGCTGAAGCCGTGCTGCATGGACTTGTTATTTTGAGCTTTGCTCTGTTATTCCTTTTTGTGCCAGGAAAAGGCTGTAACTTTTGTTTCTTAACTGGTGTATGGACACTAAAATAAGCCACCAGTTTGTTTGAACCCGTGGACTGCATCACTGTGTGAACCTGTGCCTACCTCCAACGCGGCTCAGTGAGTACAAATCCCTACACTATCTATCTATCTATTTATCTATCTATCCATCTATCTATCCATCTATTTATTCATCTATCCATCTATCTATCCATCCATCATACATGGATAGATAGAAAGATAGATAGATACATATATGGATAGATAGATGGATAGATAGATATGAAATAGAGTATATAAGGATAGATAGATGATAGATAATCCTATGATATGATAGGTTTGATCGTGCATTTCCAATGTCTCTTACCACTGCTGCCATGATAGAGCATTTTCTACACTTTCTCGGTTCCCTCTTCCATTGCAGGAGGCTAACTTCTGCCGCATGAAATACAGTGGTGGCCAAAAGTATTGGCACCCCGGCAATTCTGTCAGATAATACTCAGTTTCTTCCTGAAAATGATTGCAATCACAAATTCTTTGGTATTATTATCTTCATTTAATTTGTCTTCAATGAAAAAACACAAATAGAATTGTCCTAAAGCCAAATTGGATATAATTCCACATCAAACCTAAAAAAAGGGGATGGACAAAAGTATTGGCACTGTTTGAAAAATCATGTGATGCTTCTCTAATTCGTGTAATTAACAGCACCTGTAACTTACCTGTGGCACCTAACAGGTGTTGGCAATAACTAAATCACACTTGCAGCCAGTTAACATGGATTAAAGTTGACTCAACCTCTGTCCTGTGTCCTTGTGTGTACCACATTGAGCATGGAGAAAAGAAAGAAGACCAAAGAATTGTCTGAGGACTTGTGAAACCAAATTGTGAGGAAGCATGAGCAATCTGAAGGCTACAAGTCCGTCTCCAAAGACCTGAATGTTCCTGTGTCTTCCGTGCGCAGTGTCATCAAGAAATTTAAAGCCCATGGCTCTGTGGCTAACCTCCCTAGATGTGGACGGAAAAGAAAAATTGACGAGAGATTTCAACGCAAGATTGTGCGGATGGTGGATAAAGAACCTCGACTAACATCCAAACAAGTTCAAGCTGCCCTGCAGTCTGAGGGTACAACAGTGTCAACCCGTACTATCCGTCGGTGTCTGAATGAAAAGGGACTGTATGGTAGGATACCCAGGAAGACCCCACTTCTTACCCCGAGACATAAAAAAGCCAGGCTGGAGTTTGCCAAAACTTACCTGATAAAGCCTAGAACTGGAAGTGCATTGAGGTGAAGGTGAAGAGGTATTGGGAATCCTGCAGAAAATACCTGTGTGAATTGCGTGAAGAGGTATTGGGAATCCTGCAGAAAATACCTGTGTGAATTGCATGAAGAGGTATTGGGAATCCTGCAGAAAATACCTGTGTGAATTGCGTGAAGAGGTATTGGGAATCCTGCAGAAAATACCTGTGTGAATTGCGGTGAGTGCTGCATTGTGATCTGCTGAGTGCTTTTCTACCTGTTTAGATTTATTGGGCTTTTTAAAATCTATTTTCTCACTACAGTTTTAGTTTCTTAGTTTACTACCTGTGTATTTAAAGGTTAACTACATTGCACTAAAATCCTGAGGTGTAGATTTACTCACAAGGGGTTAATTAAGGGGAAGGGGTCATAATTAAGGGTTTATAAGGGGCAGCTGGTTGGGCATAAAGTCCTTTGGAAGTGCATTGAGGTGAAGGGTACATTGCTGGAAAAGGAAAAAAAAAAAAAAAAACACTTTAAATCTCTTAGTTTGCGAGTGTGAACGAGCTGCGTGTGTCCGGAGCGTAAGTGAGAACGAAAGTAAGTGTGTGACTTGTTTTTCAGTGACTTTGGATTCAGGGAGTTTGGAAGGGAGGACTTAGGACTGAATTGCTGACTGTATTTAATTCTTTCTTTACTTTACTTTTTACTTAATTAATCCACCTGACCTACTTAGCTGATTCCCCCGTCCATACTTGATACTTAATTGATCCCCCGTCCATACTTAACTGATCCCCTGCCAATATCTAATTGATACACTTGCACATCCCTAATTGATCCCCGTCCATACACCTATATATAAATAATTGTGTTTTGTACTTGTATATATATACTGACTGTATCCCCATATTTAGAATGACGTCCATGTTGGACGGAGCCGTGCAGTGTACATCTTGCGCAATGTATGCATTCCGTGAGCACCCACTCGAGGATCCATACTGCTGCGAGAGATGTGAGCATATCGTGCACTTGGAAGCCCAAATTCTGGATCTAAGTGCTCAGATAGCGGTACTGAGGAGCATCGACAACATAGAACGGAGTTTGCTGCTCACCGAGCAGACACTCAATGGGTCAATACTGGGAGTGGAGCATAGAGGGGAAGTGCAGGCTGAACAGGCAGGGAGCTGGATAACAGTAAGGAGGGATAGAGGGAAGAAGTATAGGAAGGCTGGTTCAGAACCGGCATTATTGGAGCATGACAGATCCTCTGACCGCCGGGGGAGTGTATGCTCCAGTAATGAGGGGGAGGGGGGAAGTGTAGGGCAGGCAAGACAGGTTCTGGTAGTGGGTGACTCTATTATTAGGGGGACAGACAGGGCAATCTGTCACAAAGACCGGGATCGCCGAACGGTGTGCTGCCTCCCTGGCGCTCGAGTCCGGCACATCGCGGATCGGGTTGACAGGTTACTGGGTGGGGCTGGCGAAGACCCAGCGGTCATGGTCCACATCGGCACCAATGACAAAGTGAGTGGTAGATGGAGGGTCCTTAAAAATGATTTCAGGGACCTAGGTAGGAAGCTTAGGGCAAGGACCTCCAAGGTAGTTTTCTCAGAAATACTACCAATCCCGCGAGCCACACAGGAGCGCCAACAGGAAGTTAGGGAGGTGAATAAGTGGCTAAAGAGTTGGTGCAAGGCAGAAGGGTTTGGGTTCATGGAGAACTGGGCCGACTTCGCGGTCATATACAGGATCTACCGTAGGGACGGGCTGCACCTCAATGGGGAGGGTGCAGCGGTGCTGGGGAAGAAGATAGCTAATAGGTTGGAGGAGTTTTTAAACTAGAGACGGGGGGGGGACCAAGGAAATAGGTGGGATGTGAGGCAAGCAAGGGGGAAGGGGAGAAGTGAATATAATGAGGGTGGAGAGGGGGGTGGGGATAGTACAGTTAGATCGTTAGAGAAGAATAGGATGCTAAATAACCCCAAAGTTTTATCTTGCATGCTGACCAACGCAAGAAGCCTGACCAATAAGGCGGATGAGCTGCGGGCGCTTATATGGGAGGAGAGGTATGACATCGTAGGTATAACAGAGACTTGGCAAGATGATAGCTACGACTGGGCGGTAAATTTATTAGATTATAGTTTATTTAGAAGGGACCGGAAACAGGGGAAAGGCAGAGGAGTCTGCTTATATGTAAAGTCATGTCTAAAACCCAGACTAAGGGAAGATATAGGAGAGGGAAAAGAGGGGGTCGAGTCCATGTGGGTAGAGATAGAGGGAACTAAAAATAATAATAAAATATTACTGGGGGTCTGCTATAAGCCACCCAATATAACAGAGGAGAATGAGAATCTGCTATTAGGACAAATAGACAAAGTAGCAAAACATAATGAAGTGATTGTAATGGGGGATTTCAACTACCCGGATATTGACTGGGAAACAGAAACCTGTAGATCTCAGAAAGGAAAAAGGTTCTTGACAAATATTAAGGATAATTATCTCTCCCAACTAGTGCAGGAACCAACGAGAGGGAAGGCCGTGTTGGACTTAATATTGACTAATAGGCCTGATAGAATAACTGAGGTACAGATAGGGGGGCACCTAGGTAATAGCGACCATAATATTATCGACTTCAAAATGCCCTTCAGTAGGGTTATCAATAAGGGAACAACAAAAACATTAAACTTTAGGAGGGCGAAGTTTGATCAGCTGAAAGAAAGCCTTCAACTTATTGACTGGGACAAAGTTCTTAATCAAAGGAATACGAATAGTAAATGGGAAACCTTCAAAAGAATTCTGAATACTCAGTGCGAGAGGTATATACCGTATGGGAATAAAAGGGCCAGAAATAAGAGGAAACCAATATGGTTGAACAAGAACGTAAAAGGGGCGTTAAATAGCAAAAAAGAGGCATTCAAGAGATTAAAACAGGAAAACAGTAAGGAGGCACTAATGTGTTACAAGGAAAAAACGAGAACCTGCAAAAAACAAATAAAAATAGCGAAGGAGGAAACAGAGAGACGTATTGCTAGGGAAAGTAGATCAAATCCCAAACTGTTCTTTACATATATAAATAGTAAAAGGATTAAATCGGATAATATTGGACCAATAAAAAGTGAGGAAGGCAAAATCATAGAGAAAGATGAGGATAAAGCTAATCTATTAAATAATTTTTTTTCGACAACTTTCACAAAGGAAATCAAACTAACAGGAGAAATGAGAAGTGACAAGCTTAATCCTCCACTAAGTATGACAAATCTAACCCAAGCTGGGGTACAGAAACGCCTCAGTAACATTAAAATAAACAAATCACCAGAACCTGATGGCATACACCCACGGGTACTAAGGGAACTAAGTAATGTGATAGACAGACCGTTATATCTTATATTTAAGGACTCTGTTGAGACTGGGTCTGTGCCACTTGATTGGCGACAGGCGAATGTAGTGCCAATATTCACAAAGGGAGCGAAAAGTGACGCCGGAAACTATCGGCCGGTGAGTCTGACGTCCGTTGTGGGCAAAATTTTTGAAAGCTTCATTAAAGAGGCAATTACGGAGCATCTTGATGCTAATAATCTTTTAATCCCGAACCAACATGGATTCATGAGGAATCGCTCCTGCCAAACAAACCTGATTGACTTCTACGAGGAGATTAGCTCTCGAGTAGATCAGGGGGAACCAGTGGATGTCGTGTATCTCAACTTCTCAAAAGCTTTCGATAGCGTGCCACATAATAGGTTGGTATACAAAATGAGAATGATGGGGCTGGGGGAAAATGTCTGCAAGTGGGTAGCTAACTGGCTAAGGGATAGAAGGCAGAGGGTGGTTATAAATGGAATATACTCAGATTGGGTAAGCGTCACTAGAGGGGTTCTTTACGGTAAGAGCAGTGAGAATATGGAATTCACAGAGTGAGGAGACGGTGATGTCAGATTCACTACACCAGTTCAAGCGGGGACTGGATGCATTTCTAGATACCAGGCAGATTTCAGCATATACTTAAAAATAAAATAAAATAGTAAGTTGATACAGGGATTTATTCTGACTGCTGGTTTCAGAGTCAGGAGGGAATTTTTCCTCAGGTGAAGATTGGCCAAATCATTTGGGGTTTTTGCCCTCCTCTGGATCAACTTTACCAATTACAGAACTAACAGGTCGAACTTGATGGACGCAAGTCTTTATTCGGCTTTACTAACTATGTTTACAAACTATGTTACTATGTTTTGGAAGAATGTTCTCTGGTCAGATGAGACAAAAGTCGAGCTTTTTGGGAAAAACCATCAACATAGAGTGTACAGGAAAAAAAAGAGGCATTCAAAGAAAAGAACATGGTCCCTACAGTCAAACATGGCGGAGGTTCCCTGATGTTTTGGGGTTGCTTTGCTGCCTCTGGCACTGGACTGCTTGACAGTGTGCATGGCATTATGAAGTCTGAAGACTACCAACAAATTTTTCAGCATAATGTAGGGCCCAGTGTGAGAAAGCTGGGTCGCCCTTAGAGGTCATGGGTCTTCCAGCAGGACAATGACCCAAAACACACTTCCAAAAGCACTATAAAATGGTTTTAGAGAAAGCACTGGAGACTTCTAAGGTGGCCAGCAATGAGTCCAGACCTGAATCCCATAGAACACCTGTGGAGAGATCACAAAATGGCAGTTTGGAGAAGGCACCCTTCAAATATCAGGGACCTGGAGCAGTTTGCCAAAGAAGAATGGTCTACAATTCCAGCAGAGCATTGTAAGAAACTCATTGATGGTTACCGGAAGTGGCTGTTCGCAGTTATTTTGGCTAAAGGTTGTGCAACCAAGTATTAGGCTGAGGGTGCCAATACTTTTGTCTGGCCCATTTTTGGAGTTTTGTGTGAAATGATCAATGATTTGATTTTTGCTTCATTCTCTTTTGTGTTTTTTCCTTGCAAGCAAATTAAATGAAGATAATAACACCAAAGAATTTGTGATTGCAATCATTTTCAGGAAGAAACTGAGTATTATCTGATAGAATTGCAGGGGTGCCAATACTTTTGGCCACCACTGTAATAAGTGAGCTGTCATTTATTCATAAGACGTTCTATTCTTCAGAGCTGAGACTGTAAAATAAAAAGTGAACAATAAAATATCTGATGACTGTTCTTTCACTGTGAGTAAGAAACAGATAATAAAATTAAAGGAAAAATAACTGAGGGGAGAACCCTGCAGGTTTATTGTCCTTCTATAGCTGTATGGTGGCAGGATGGTGACACTGCTGGAGTCCTGGTGAGGATCTGCATGATATTCATTTCTGTTGACTTTTTATTGCCAACATATTCTGCAGTGATGTACATATAGTCCCTGCCCACAATGCGGTACACATGAGGGACAATTTCATATTAAGCCAAGTAACCTATGATGTCAAGGTCTCATATTTACAAGGTGCTTATTGGCAATCTGAGCCGGCGAATGGCTCTGTGTCCGTATATTCGCTATATACTGCCCGCAATATCTTGTAGAAAGCTCACAGTGACTAAAATGTATAAATAGTTCTCTTTGGAGAATTTAATTAGATCCATTCATACCTTACCTTATAATGAGGACTTAAAGGGCTTTTATAACTAGGTAAAACAAGCTTAACGGGACTGTCCAGGACTTATATATTAATGACCGATTTTAGGATAAGTCATCAACAGGGTGGGACTGGGCTGGCGGGGTACCCTTCTGCAGAGGAGAGGGGGAGAAGAGAATGAAAAAATAAAAAAACCTGCGGTTTTAAGGGGCACGGGCCCTTTAAAAGCGCAGGCACAGTGTATGCAGGGACGCGCGCACGCGGCATTCATTACCTGAACCACCGCGACACACGTCCCAGTGAAGCAGCTGAAGCTGCGCGTCTCCCTTCCCCGGCCGGCGTATGACGTCACCGGAGAAGGAGGACACCGCACGGGAGAGCAGGAAGGTAAGAGGTGTCTGTGTGTGTGTCTGTGTGTATATGAGTGGATGCAGAATGGGATGGGCCCCTGGCTGGACACACAAGGGGGGGCCCGGCTAGACACACAAGGGGGGACCCTGGCTGGACACACAAGGGGGGGCCCGGATGGACACACAAGGGGGGCCTTGCTGGACACACAAGGGGGAGCCCTGGCTGGACACACAAGGGGGAGCCCTGGCTGGACACACAAGGGGAAGCCCTGGCTGGACACACAAGGGGGAGCCCTGACTGGACACACAAGGGGGAGCCCTGACTGGACACACAAGGGGGAGACCTGACTGGACACACAAGAGGGAACCCTGGCTGGACACACAAGGGGGAGCCCTGGCTGGACACACAAGGGGGAGCCCTGACTGGACACACAAGGGGGAGCCCTGGCTGGACACACAAGGGGGGAGCTGGATGGACACACAAGGGGGAACCCTGGCTGGACCCACAAGGGGGAGCCCTGGCTGGACACACAAGGGGAAGCCCTGACTGGACACACAAGAGGGAACCCTGGCTGGACACACAAGGGGGAACCCTGGCTGGACACACAAGGGGGAACACTGGCTGGACACACAAGGGTGAGAGCCTGGCTGGACACACAAGGGGGAACCCTGGCTGGACACACAAGGGTGGGAGCCTGGCTGGACACATAAGGGGGAGCCTGGCTGGACACATGGGAAAGGGTGGGCAGGATGGCTATATGGTGTGGCAGGCTGGACACATGGAGGCCAGGATGGATATGTGAGGGGGATGGATATATGGGGGGGCCGGATATATGGGGGGCGGGGCAGGCTGGACACATGATGGCCAGGATGGATATGTGGGGGGCAGGCTGGACACATGGGGGGCTAGGATAGATATGTGGAGGGGCAGGCTCGATACACGTGGGCTAGGATAAATATATGGAGGGGCCACGCTGGACATATGGGGGCCAGTATGGATATATGGGGGGGTGTCAGGATGGATATATGCAGGGGGGAAGGGCAGGATGGATATATGAGGGGGCAGGCTGGACACATGGAGGCCAGGATGGATATATGGGGGGCAGGCTGGAAACATGGAGGCCAGGATGGATATATTGTGGGGGGCAGGCTGGACACATGGAGGCCAGGAAGGATATGTAGGGGGGGCATGCTGGACACATGGAGGCCAGGATGGATATATGGGGGGCAGGCTTGACACATGGGGCTTTAGGACAGATATATGGGAGGGGGCAGGCTGGACACATGGAGGCCAGGACAGATATATGGGGGGGCAGGCTGGAAACATGGAGGCCAGGATGGATATGTGGGGGGGCAGGCTGGACACATGGAGGCCAGGATGGATATATGGGGGGAACAGGAGGGCCACATGGGGAACTAGGATGGGTATATGGGAGGGGGCAGGTTCGATACACGTGGGCTAGGATAAATATATGGAGGGGTCACACTGGACATATGGGGGCCAGAAGGGATATATGGGGGGTGTCAGGATGGATATATGCAGGAAAGGGGGGGCCAGTATGGATATATGGGGGTGCCAGGCTGAACAAGGGACTTAATTACTGTTTGGGGCCAGATTGAGGAACATACTTTATTAGTTTATGGTGGCCAGTGAGGAACATTATTATTCTAGAGTCCAATTAGAGACATTATTACTTCTGTAATATAATTTACTTTTTAGGAAATTGTTTTCCATGGGATAGGACAAAAGCGGGCTCCTGTTACTGTGCAGGGCGGCACTATATCGGTTTTTTTCTTCAACTGGTGTAGTGTAGAAGTCGGGGGTGGAGTGGGAATATTCCCTAGAAGAGATCAGTTATTGATAACTGTGTGTTATTTTCTGCAGAGATGATTCCTGGCTGGAAGAAGTGATGGCCGTCTGTGCCAGATGAAGAAGAAAAGCGAAGATGAAGGACTTCACCTAGAGACGTCACTGGTGAGTCAGTGTATTACATGTGACTCGCCCCCTGGGCCGTGGGGCACTCGGATCCGGGCAATAGGGAGACGATGGGGGTAGTAGTGGCGACCCGGTTCCGTGGCTCAGGGTGGTCAGGCCAATGGTAGTCTGCTATGTTCTGCTGATAATGTCCGACTACGCCACCCGTGGATTGCGGTTATTAGGAACCGCCGCTGCATGCAGACCGCTGGGGCTGATGAGGTGTGCAGCTAGGGTAGTGTGACTCTCCACGGGAAGAGTGCGGCCCCAGGGCAGTATAATGGATGTTGGGAGTGATGGTAGTGGGAGTCCCAGTGCTGATAGTGCTGGAGGAGCAAGGAGCACACAGACAACAGGTTGCAGTCCAGGGTCTTTACTAAACAGGTAAACTGACCCACAAACAGTCCCGGCTAGGAGGGGACCTGGATGTCTGAGAGCAACGGGGAAATTGGCCCTGGTCAGGGTGAGGGTGTAGGCCTACCGTGCTTTCTGCACTCCTTCTGGCTATCTCCTCCTGATAGGGTAACAGCCCACGTTTCCGAGCTTTCCGTGTTTTCTCGCCTGTATGGCCTGCGACGTGGGTTCCTTTCTGCTCCCAGCCTTGTATGGCTTTACTGGTCCCTTCTGTTGTGGCAGGGCCTCCAGGCTTCTTAGGCCAAGGAATATACAGTCCCTTGCGGACTGGTTCTCTGCTGGGGGATGTGGAATCCTTCCAGCCTCAGACACCAAAGTCTGGTAGATTAAGTCTGTTATCTGCCAAGACAGGCTCTCTTCGCCTCTTGTCTCTGGCTTGTGGCTCTCCTCCTGCCACACTTCCTCTTAGGTGCAGTGCAACTGTCTGTCCCTGCTCTGCTGAGACACGTCTCAGTCCTGAGACAGGTCATCTGGGTTCTCTCTAACCCTGCCCCCAGCACCAGCTTTTATAGGGGCAGCCTGCTCCCCCTACTGGCCTGAGACAGGAGGCATTGCATGCTAATGTTCCCCTGACTAGAGAACCTCCCCCCTGCTCTCAGACACAGCTTTAATTACACTTGTGGCATCCAGGCCAGGGTGACACATTCCCCCCTAGTGAAATTTAGTACTCCGGGACTAAACAGTAAACAAAGACAATATGCATAACAATAAAACATTAATAGACAGACGACGCACAAATTGAGTTCTTAAGGTCACAGTGTGGCCTGTGACCGGGTGTCCATATCACCAGCACAACGGGGAGCCTTAACCAGGTGGGGGTCTGTCCTACCCCAAGTCCTTCACAGTCTTAGTTCATTCCTGGGTTAGGCTCTGAACGCCGTCCATACAAGGTCCCGGTTATAAAAAGTCCATAACCTGTGAGTCCTTACGGTAGCTGCAAGAAACTGAAACAGAGTATTACCAAACATGCATGTAACTTTGCAAACAATTCAACATTTGGCAACAGGGTTATTTACAATTTTAGTACACTCTATATTCTCCAGCGAGCGGGTATCTGTCCCTTTGTGCTCCTGGTTGACCTACGTAGCCCACTGTCTGGTGGTGGACCTACTTGGCTTTCCCCACTAGCGTTAGGGGTGCAGCTACCAGCTGGGTGTACAGGTAGGGCAGGCAGCTGTCTGCGGGTCCTTTGGCTTACCGCAGGCATGGCAGGCTCACTGTCAGCAGAGGGTTGACTCTCCTGGGCTGCTGGTACAGGCTCTTCTGCCTCTGGAACTGCTTGCTCCTCTTCACCTTCCGGCTCTGGTGTTGGTTGTTGCTGTGCCGGTTGCAGGAAATGCAGGACAGGTACCACTATGGCATCATTTATGCGAGTCCAGGACTGAGGAAACTCTCCGAGAACGGTGCTGATCATTTCTTCCTTGTCCTCTGCGGGTTCAAGGTCACTCTGATCCTCTTCTGCACTACGGAGTTGCTCGGGGCACCTTTTGAGATGGTCTCTGGAGACGACACTAGTGGTTTCTCCTCCGTCCTTGGTGATTACGCACACCTTTGGGTTGTCGTGGTCAGACTGCAGTACGGTGTAGGGTTCCCTTTCCCACTGGTCGTCCAACTTATGTAGCCTTCTTTTTCGCTTTAGGACTTGCTCACCAGGTTCTAGGGGACTAGCAGGGGCGTGTTGATTGAAGAGTCTTTCTTGCTTCTCTCTCACCTGGGCCAGGCTCTTCTCCACACTCTCCTGTACCTTCTTGTACTGCAGTTGCCTTTCCGTATCCCAGTCCGCATCCGGGGAGGTGTCCTCAGGTATTAGGACTCCCATCTCCAGGTCTACGGGCAGCTTTCCTGGTCTAGCTCGCATCAGGTAAGCCGGGGTGCAGTTTGTAGCATTCACCGGGATATTGTTGTATAGGTCTATCAGGTCCGGCAGTTTTTCTGGCCACAGGCTGCGTTCCTCCAGGGGCAACGTCTTCAGGAGATCAATGACTATATTGTTCATCTTCTCACACATCCCGTTGGTTTGGGGGTGGTAAGGCGTTGTACGAATCTTCTTACAGCCATAGAGGTTGCAGAACTCCTGGAAGATTTCAGCCTCGAACGCTGGACCCTGGTCTGTCAGGACCTGTTCCGGATACCCGTGTGGACGGCAGAAATATTGCTGGAAGGCTCTGGCCGCTGTTTGGGCTGTCAAGTCCTTTACCGGGACCACCACTAGAAAACGGGAATAGTGGTCCACGATTGTCAGGGCATAGATGTATCCTGACCGGCTGGGAGCCAATTTGACATGGTCCAGAGCTACCAGCTCAAGAGGCTGCGTGGTGATGATGGGCCTCAAGGGTGTCTTCTGGCTGGCACGGTCCTTCCTCCTTAGGTGACAAGGGCCACAGTCTCTGCACCATTTTTCTACAGCTCCTCTCATGCCGACCCAAAAGAATCTTCCTCTTAGTAGGAACTCCAGTTTCTTCCAACCGAAGTGTCCCGCTCTGTCATGGTAAGCCCCCAGGACCATAGCTGCATCCCTCCTTGGGACCACGACTTGCCAGGTCAGCTCGTGCGTCCGGTGGTTGACAATCCTTCTGCACAACTTGCCTTCGTAGAGGAACAGCTTGCTCTTCTCCTTCCATAGCTGCTTGGCTTCCTCTGGGGCATCTGGATCTAAGCGGGCGTCTTCCCGGGTCAGCAGATCTTTCACCAGGCGGACTGCAGGGTCACTATCTTGGGTCTCGGCCCAGCTGTGGTGAGGTACGGGATTCATCATCACAGTTGTTAGATCCTCCTCCTTCACGCGGTGAGAGTGTTGAGCGGCTCCATACCGGTGAAACGCGGGGAGTTCTACCTCCTCCAGCTCTTCTGGGTCTTCGTCACCTTCAGGTAAGTGAGGCATCCTTGATAGGGCGTCCGCGTTGGAGTTGGTTTTGCCTGCCCGGTACTTGATCACGAAGTCATAGTTGGAGAGACGGGCCATCCACCGCTGTTCCAGGGCACCCAGTCTTGCATTGTCCAGGTGTGTCAACGGGTTGTTGTCCATGTACACGGTGAACTTTGCGGAGGCCAGGTAATGCTTGAAGCGTTCCGTCACGGCCCACACCACCGCCAAGAATTCTAGCTTGAAGGAGCTGTAATTCTCCGGGTTCCTCTCGGTGGGCCTCAGCTTCCGGCTGGCGTATGCGATCACCCGTTCTCTGCCCTGTTGGTTTTGGGACAATACGGCTCCCAGTCCCACATTACTGGCATCTGTGTGGAGAATGAAAGGCTGGCCATAATCAGGGTAGGCCAGGATCTCATCCCCTGTGAGGGCCATCTTTAGCTGGCGGAAGGACTCCTCTTCCGGTTTATCCCACTTGAAGGGCGGCTTTTGCCTCCTGGACTTAGACTGTCCGATCAGGAGGTCCTGCATAGGAGCTGCCATCTTGGTGAACCCGGGGATGAATCTTCGGTAGTAGCCTACCAACCCGAGAAACTGTCTCACCTCTTTGATGTTCGAGGGGCTTGGCCAGCTCTTGATTACCGTGACCTTGTCAGGGTCGGGGGCCACTCCTTCCGCGCTTACCACGTGCCCTAGGTACTGGACCTTTGGTTTCAGCAGGTGAAACTTCGATGGTTTCACCTTCAGGCCATAGCCTGCCAGGGCTTCGAACACCTCGGCCAGGTGCTTCAGATGGTCCTCGTAGGTCTTCGAATAGACGATCACGTCGTCCAGGTAAAGGAGGACCGTCTCGAAGTTTCGGTGCCCTAGACAGCATTCCATCAGCCGCTGGAAGGTCCCTGGTGCGTTGCAGAGCCCGAAAGGCATGCAGTTGAATTCGCTCAGTCCCATCGGGGTGGTGAAGGCGGTCTTCTCCTTGTCAGCCTCTGCCACAGGAACCTGCCAGTACCCGCTAGTAAGGTCCAAAGTAGAAAAGAAGTTAGCTGATTTTAGTGCGGCTAAAGACTCCTCTATTCTAGGCAGCGGATATGCGTCTTTGTGAGTGATACGGTTGATTTGTCTATAGTCGACGCACATTCTCATGGTGCCGTCTTTCTTTTTGACCAGAACCAAGGGGGCTGCCCAGGGGCTACAGCTGTCTCTAATAACCCCAGCTTCTTTCATCTCTCTTAGCATGCCCCTTGCATTCTGATAATGTGCAGGGGGTACAGGTCTGTGCCTCTCTTTTATCGGTGGGTGGCTCCCTGTGGGGATGTGGTGTTCTATCCCCTTTACTCTGCCGAAGTCTAGCGGGTGCTTACTAAAGACTCTCTCGTACTCCTGTACCACCCGGTAGACTCCTTGTTTTTGGTGCAGGGGAGTGGAGTCAGCACCCACGTGGAGTTTCTGGCACCAGTCCTCCTTTTGTTTCTGGGAGCCATTACCCTCCGCCTGAGGAGATGGAGGCAAGGGTTCCACGGCCCTGATAGCTTTGTGTTCGACCACAAACAGCTTGGCGAGTGTAGCGTACCTGGGTAAGTGTACCTCCCTCTCCCCAATGTTGAGGATGCGGACGGGCACCCTCCCATGACGGACATCAACCACCCCCCGGGCTGTCAAAATGGTGGGCCTGCTGTCTGAGTACACGGGTTCTACCATGGCTTGGTAGTCTCTACCTCTCAACCCGATTGCAGTCCGACACCAGATCATCATTTCACTTTTGGGAGGCATGGAAATGGGGAATGGGTCACTCAGTCTTACGCTACCGATCTCACCACCAGACAGTTCTACCTGCTGCCGTCTCATCAGGGCCTTTATCTCCTTGTTGAGAACTCTCTGTTGGCTGGAACTAGCATTCACCGCCACCTGTTGTAAGATTACAATTACCTCTGAAAGACAATTTTCAATTACATTAGTACCCACAGTTATTTTAGGGTGACTTTCACGACGGTCAATGTCCACAATAATCACTCCCTGTGCCGGTAGTTCAACTTTACCAATCTTAATGGTCATCTCCTTGAACCCCATCTGCGGCACGGGTAAGCCATTACTGGCGATGATGCTCAAGTTACCGTCTGGATACCGTGTGATATCAGCATCAGTCCAATACTGCTTAAAAAGTACATAAGGGATAGTGGTTACTTGTGACCCAGTATCCAGCAAGGCGCTCATGGGGATACCGTCCAGCACCACGGGTAAAACCGGGCGCCCCCCAACGTACTTATTACGCCAATTGTAAGGGCCTGGTGATCTTATGCCTGGGGGTTGGCCCTCTGCCCCAGGTTGGACCCGTTTAAATTACAGTACCTGGAAATGTGTCCGGGCTGGTTGCATCGACGGCAAATGGGCTGTCCATCCTCTGCGTAGCGGTCTGTGGGCCTCCCTCGGAACGACAGGATCCTCCTCTGTCGACGCCATGGGACATCCTCCGGACTTGAAGCCAGCTCGATGGGTCTTGACGGGTCCACTTGCAACGCCTGGACGGTCCTGGTCAACGCCGCGACGCTCCTGGTCAGCTCCTGGACTTGTTGGTGCAGATCTTTCGACGGGGCTTGGTTCAGGGCCTGTGCATCAGCCTCCACGGAGTCCATAGAGGAGGGCGCCGCCTCCTGGTGGTAAGTGATAGCAGGGCGCCGGGGGTTTATAGCGCCACTGGTTGCAGATTCACGGAGCACCCTTATGGCCCTGTCCTTAAATTGGGCAAAGGTCAGGTCGAGGTTCTGAAAGAACATGAGGCGCAGTTGGGCCCTGTGGGCGCTAGACAGCAGACCTTCTATGAATTGTTCTGTTAGCAGCTTATCCGTTTCCTGCACACTGCCAGGGTCAGTTTGTTGAATAGCCCTCAAGGCTTCCTGCAGATTTAGGGCATAGTCTCTGATGCTGTCCTGTGCCCGCTGCTTACATCCATAGAACCTCATTTTAATCTCAGCGGAGGTACGTGTGTCAAAGGTACCCCGCAGCCGGGCCAGAATACCCTTCACAGTCCTTTTCTCCTCAGTGGGCCATGATTTTACCTCCCGCTGGGCTGCGCCAGTTAACTGCCCTGTTAATATGCTGACCTTCTGTTCCTCTGTCAGGGGGTAAACGTGGAACAAACTGTATAGCCTTTCCTTGAAGTCAGTTAGGGCATGGGGCTCCCCTGAGTATTTGGGCAGCCAGGCCGCTCCAGGGATGTAGGGCAAGGAAAAGGGCATCACCGCTGCTGCAGTTGCGTTGGTGGTAGTGGGCGCCTCTGTGTCCGTCATCTTCCTCCCCCCCTAGTTACGCGTGGCCTACCTTCCGACGATCCTCTTCTGTAGGCCGCGGCTCCGCTGCTGCTGCTATGGACGAGGACCTGGCGTCGCGTCCTGATGACGTCAGCGTCGCTTTCTCTCCCTTCCAGGACCTTGCGCAGCGTCGGTGCGTGGGGCGGAGCTTCGGATCTCGCGCGGTTTTGACGTCCACTCCCCTCTTCTTCCCGCGCGGCGTCCTGAAGATGGCGTCCGATGGCGGGAAGCAGCTGCGGATGGCGGGAAGGCGGCAGAAGATGGCGGGAAACGGTCCAAGATGGCGTCCGATGGCGGGAATCGGCTCCGGATGGCGGGAAAAGACTCCGGACGGCGGGAAACTTTGCCACAGGTAAGTTACAAAAGTCTTTTTCAGGCACGCAGTACCCGGTGGTTGCGGGCACGAAATCCTGCCGACTACGCCAAAGCTGACTCGCCCCCTGGGCCGTGCGGCACTCGGATCCGGGCAATAGGGAGACGATGGGGGTACTAGTGGCGACCCGGTTCCGTGGCTCAGGGTGGTCAGGCCAATGGTAGTCTGCTATGTTCTGCTGATAATGTCCGACTACGCCACCCATGGATTGCGGTTATTAGGAACCGCCGCTGCATGCAGACCGCTGGGGCTGATGAGGTGTGCAGCTAGGGTAGTGTGACTCTCCACGGGAAGAGTGTGGCCCCAGGGCAGTATAATGGATGTTGGGAGTGATGGTAGTGGGAGTCCCAGTGCTGATAGTGCTGGAGGAGCAAGGAGCACACAGACAACAGGTTGCAGTCTAGGGTCTTTACTAAACAGGTAAACTGATCCACAAACAGTCCCGGATAGGAGGGGACCTGGATGTCTGAGAGCAACGGGGAAATTGGCCCTGGTCAGGGTGAGGGTGTAGGCCTACCGTGCTTTCTGCGCTCCTTCTGGCTATCTCCTCCTGATAGGGTAACAGCCCACGTTTCCGAGCTTTCCATGTTTTCTCGCCTGTATGGCCTGCGACGTGGGTTCCTTTCTGCTCCCAGCCTTGTATGGCTTTACTGGTCCCTTCTGTTGTGGCAGGGCCTCCAGGCTTCTTAGGCCAAGGAATATACAGTCCCTTGCGGACTGGTTCTCTGCTGGGGGATGTGGAATCCTTCCAGCCTCAGACACCAAACTCTGGTAGATTAAGTCTGTTATCTGCCAAGACAGGCTCTCTTCGCCTCTTGTCTCTGGCTTGTGGCTCTCCTCCTGCCACACTTCCTCTTAGGTGCAGTGCAACTGTCTGTCCCTGCTCTGCTGAGACACGTCTCAGTCCTGAGACAGGTCATCTGGGTTCTCTCTAACCCTGCCCCCAGCACCAGCTTTTATAGGGGCAGCCTGCTCCCCCTACTGGCCTGAGACAGGAGGCATTGCATGCTAATGTTCCCCTGACTAGAGAACCTCCCCCCTGCTCTCAGACACAGCTTTAATTACACTTGTGGCATCCAGGCCAGGGTGACACACATGTACACTTACACTACACACGTGGTCAAAACTGTTGGTACCCCTCGTTTAATGAAAGAAAAACCCACAATGGTCACAGAAATAACTTGAATCTGACAAAAGTAATAATAAATTAAAAATCTATGAAAATGAACAAATGAAAGTCAGACATTGCTTTTCTGCTTCCACAGAATAAAAAAAAAATAATAAACTGATGAAACAGGCCTGGACAGAAATGATGGTTCTTCTTAACTTTATATTTTGCTGAACAACCTTTTGAGGCAATCACTGCAATCAAACGACTCCTGTAACTGTCAATGAGACTTCTGCACCTCTCCACAGGTATTTTGGCCACTCCTCATGAGCAAACTGCTCCAGTTGTCTCATGGTTGAAGGTTGCCTTTTCCAGACGGCATGTTTCAGCTCTTTCCAAAGATGCTCAATAGGATTTAGGTCAGGGCTCATAGAAGCCACTTCAGAATAGTCCAATGTTTTCCTCTTAGCCATTGTTGGGTGTTTTTAGCTGTGTGTTTTGGGTCATAATACTGTTGCAAGACCCATGACCTGCGACTGAGACCACGCTTTCTGACACTGGGCAGCACATTTCTCTCTAGAATCCCTTGATAGTCTTGAGATTTCATTGTACCCTGCACAGATTCAAGACACCCTGTGCCAGATGCGGCAGACCAGCCCCAAAACATAAAAGAGACTCCTCCATGTTTCACAGTAGGGACAGTGTTCTTATCTTGATATGATTCATTTTTCCATCTGTGAACATAGATCTGATGTGCCTTGCCAAAAACTTCCATTTTTGTCTCATCTGTCCATAGGGCATTCTCCTAAAAGCTTTGTGACTTGTGAACATGTAGTTTGGCAAATTCCAGTCTGGCTTTTTTATGATTTTTTTTCAACAATGGTGTACTCGTTGGTCGTCTCCCATGAAGTCCACTTTAGATCAAACAACGACGGATGGTGCGATCTGACACTGATGTTCCTTGAGCTTGAAGTTCACCTTTAAGCTCTTTAGAAGTTTTCCTGGGCTCTTTTGTTACCATTCATATTATTCGTCTCTTTGATTTGTTATCAATTTTCCTCCTGCGGCCACGTCCAGGGAGGTTGGCTACAGTCCCATGGATCTTAAATTTCTGAATAATATGTGCAACTGTAGTTACAGGAACATCAAGCTGCTTGGAGATGGTCTTATAACCTTTACCTTTAACATGCTTGTCTATAATTTTCTTTCTAATCTCCTGAGACAACTCTTTCCTTTGCTTCCTTTGGTCCATGTTGAGTGTGGTACACACCATGTCACCAAACAGCACAGTGAGTATCTGTAGCCCTATATACAGGCCCACTGACTGATTACAAGATTGTCGACACTTGTGATGCTAATTAGTGGACACAACTTGATTTAACATGTCCCTTTTGTCACATTATTTTCAGGGGTACCATCATTTCTGTCCAGGTCTATTTCAAGAGTTTAATTTTTTTTTAAATTCTGTGGAAGCAGGGTTGAAAAGCAATGTCTGTCTTTCATTTGTTCATTTTCATCGATTTTTAATTTATTATTACTTTTGTCAGATTCAAGTTTTTTCTGTGACCATTGTGGGTTTTTCTTTCATTAAACGAGGGGTACCAACAATTTTGACCACGTGTGTATATAGTATATACAGAGCTCCTGTGTATGTCACTGGTGATCACTGTATTACCTATACACTATATACAGAGCTCCTGTCTATAATGTCACTGGTGATCACTGTGTTACCTGTACACTGACACTATATACAGAGCTCCTGTGTATAATGTTGCTGGTGGTAATAACAGTGTTGTTAGTATTGTGGTTTTGTATTCATGATCAGTATTGTAGTATTTGGTCACCTTGGGGTGGTAATATATGGTCTGGTCATAGTTTGGCCATATTTGTTCCTTGTATGTGGTATTATTCAGTCACTATGTAGTGGTAATATGTGATCTAGTCAAGGTGTGGCGATATTTGTCCCTTTTGTATGTGGTATTATTGGTGTTGATATAGTGGACTGTGTTGTGTATGGCGGTCATTTTATTCTCGCTGATCTTAACTAGGAAAAGATTTTTTTCCATTAGGCCACAGCCCCACCATCAGTATTTGGTCAGTATTTTTCTCAGGAGTGGCTGCCGAAACCAGGAATGGTTGATTAATGCAGAATTGGTGACTTGTTTCTATTATACCTTTTCTCTGATTGTTCATCACCTGTTTTGGCTCCCACTCCTGAGAAAAAATACTGACTGGACACTGACCGAATACTGATAGTAGGGCCGTGGCCTTAGCGATTAAATACTTGGACCAGAGCGGCAGAGATGCACTTACAGGGGTTCTCCGGTGAAAACAAGTAATCACCTCTCCACAGGATCATTGATAATATTGATTGGTGGGGGTCTGACTGCTTGCACACACCGGCAGAATGTGGAGCTTTTCTCCCCATTAGACTGGAGCGGCATGTGAGATGCGACCACTGATCCATTCATTCTCTCAGTGGCTGTGAGCGCTGCTCTTTTTTGCAAGTCTCTAAGAGAATGAATAGAGCTGCGGTCAGACGTCCCACCTGCCGCAGCATTTTAAAATAGGGATAAGTGTTCTGTCAGGGATAAAACTTCCCCATTCTTCCGATAGGTGCGTTTTCCAATGTTCGGACACAAATGCTCAATAAGTGATCACCTATCCTGTAGAGCCCATGGATCGGTGATAACTTGTTTTAACTAGTGTTGAGCGAGTATGTTCTGTCCGAGTATGCTCGGGCCGAGCGCCGAGTATTTATAGCTGCTCGGTGATATGGTTGAATCGCTCCCGTGTGCATGATTTGCAACTGTTTGACAGCTTTAACCCCTTAACGACATGTCACGTATTAGTACGCGCATGTCGTTATCCTCCGGTTCAGTGAGGGCTCCAGCGCTGAGCCCGCACTGAACCAAGCACATGTCAGCTGATTATTACAGCTGACATGTGCCCGCAACAGGCGCGGGTGGAATCGCGATCCACCAGCGGCTGTTAACATATTAAATGCCGCTGTCAATCTCCGACAGCGGCATTTAATGCGCGCTTCCTTGAAGCGCGTCACTTACCCCGCCCTTCGGCGACCCCGTCACATGATCGCGGGTCGGCGATGTGTGGTCATGACAACCCTGGGTCTGCAGCAGACACCAGTGGTTGTAATGATCCTGTCGCTATGAGCGCCATCTAGTGGTCGGCGCTCATAGGACAGGACCATTTCTGCTGCATACAGGGGAACTGCTGGTCCCCTGTATGTAGCAGAGGTGATCGGACAGTTGCTGCTTCAAGTCTCCTATGGAGACTACAGAAGCAAGCAAAAAGTGAAAAAAAAAAGTTTTAAAAAATATGAAAAAAAATAAAAAAATGTAAAAGTTTAAATCACCCCCTAAAATCATAAAATAAACCCCACATACACATATTTGGCATTGCCGCGTTCAGAATCGCCTGATCTATCAATATAAAAATATAATTAATGCGATCGGTAAATGGCGTAATGAGAAAAAAATTCTAAACGCCAGAATTACGTTTTTTGGTCACCGTAAAATTGCAATAAAATGCAATAACGGACGATCAAAACATCGGATCTACCCCAAAATAGCATCTATAAAAACTTCAGCTCGGTTCACAAAAAATAAGCCCTCACCCTGCCCCAGATCCCGAAAAATGGAGACGCTACGGGTCTCGGAAAATGGCACCATTTTTTTTTTTTTTACCAAACTTTGGAATTTTTTTTCATCACTTAAATAAAAAAGAACCTATACATGTTTGGTGTCTACGAACTCGTAATGATTTGGAGAATAATAATGGCAGGTCAGTTTTAGCATTCAGTGAACGTGGTAAAAAAAATAAAAAAAACCCTCAGTGGTATTGCACTTTTTTTGCAATTTCACGGCGCTTGGAATTTTTTTCCCGTTTTCCCGTACACGGCATGGTAAAACTAGTAATGGCGTTAAAAAGTACAACTCGTCCCGCAAAAAATAAGCCCTAACATGGCCATATTGACCAAAAAATAAAAACGCTATGGCTCTGGGAACAAGTGGAGCAAAAAGCGAAAATGCAAAAACGGAAAATGCTCCGCGGCTTAAGGGGTTAATACATGTGAGGAATGTCTATTTCTTACACATTCCTCACATGTATTAAAACCGTCAAACAGTCGCAAATCATGCACACGGGAGCGATTCAACCATATCACCGAGCAGCTATAAATACTCGGAGCTCGGCCCGAGCATACTCGCCGAAAGGGTTAACAGAACATACTCGCTCAACACTAGTTTTAACCAAAGAAGCCCTTTAATGCAAACATGTCCATCCCAGTTAGAGTGTCGCCCAGTAGATGTGCAGGAGCCGCCAGTCAATGCTCCACTATAACAGCGAGAGCGGATAACAGATATTTGCATCTTGCTGTAGGTGGGCCCCTAGAGTTAATTTCCCCTGTGGGCCCCAGACACCGCAGTCCGACCCTGGTCATCAATATCAGATCAGTGAGGTTCCAACACACGGCCCCCTCACCAATAAGACAGCAGCTGGAAATACTCAGCGTAGAGCCCAAACAGCACAGCGCTGTACACTGTGTAGTGGCCGATCTTGGTACTGCAGCTCCTATTGAAATGATTGTGATCTGAGCTGTAGTACCTGAAACCAGCCATTGCACAGTGTGCGGAGCTGTGCTATTCCAGCTCTTAACACTGTGTACATCATCTTGCAGAAGTAGCTGATGTCTGGGGATTTCAGGTGTCAGACCCCCACTAATCACTGTATGAGTTCTGCTCTACTCCTTTATTAAAGGGGTGGTCTTGTGTTCCTCTCATCAGAAGCTGAAGATTTACAGTTCTGGCCGGTGGCTTGGCTGAGCCGCTTGTCTGAATTGTGCCCTCTTGCATTCTGCGGGCAGAGGCGGCTTTGCCTCTGCAGAATGGGACAGGCACAGGGGCGCTGAAGTCCACCAGTCTGCAAGTGAGCGCTTCTTGCCAAGGAGACCGGCCACTTCTCAGGTGGTCAGTAACCATAGCAATGAGCTGTACACCGCAGAATTAAAAATCGCAAAGTTTCTTGTTTTTACAAGCTCTTTGCAAACTTAGCCTTTTAATACATTCATTTTATTTAGTTATATATTTATTTTACTCTCTTATATAGCGCCGTTAGATTTTGTAGCACCTTACAGACATTATCATCACTGTCCCCATTGGGGCTCACAATATGAATTCCCTATCAGTATGTCTTTGGAGTGTGGGAGGAAACCGGAGAACCCGGAGGAAACCCACACAAACACGGGGAGAACATACAAACTCCTTGCAGATGTTGTCCTTGCTATTATATGAACCCAGCCCCACAGCGTTAATCATTGACCCACCATGTTGCCCACATTCCTCGGCTTTTTTAAGATTTTCTGCAATGAATAAGAACACTGAAGAAAATCTAGATTGATCAACATTTCCTATCACAAATGCAGCTGCTGCAAAACTTGTCCATAGTCCTGTTCCCAGCTGAAAATTGGATACAATTGTATCTTGTGTAGACAATGCTCTGTGAGCTAAATAGCCGGGATCCACTGCTACAAGGCAGGAAACAGACAGATTCTGCTGATGGGTTCTGCTCCCAGAGCATTATTCAGCCCAGACATCTCAGCTCAGAGCAAAACCAGCTATAAGGCTGTGTGCACACCTAGCAGATTTGATGCAGATTTACATGCGTTTTTTCTGCTAGAGAGAAGCGTTTTCACATGCATTTTTTCAAGCAATTTTCCAAGCGATTTTGAGCATCACTTGGAAAAGTGCTTGACAAGTTGATCACACAATATAAATCCATGCAACCGAAATGGATCTATAATGTGTGAACAACTTAGATGCTTTAAATGCAGCATCTATAGTAAAAAAAAGAAAACGTTAATAAATAAAAAAAAACAACTGTATATTCACCTCTCCGGCGGCCACCGGTCTGCTCTCCGGTCTCCTCCGGTCTGCTCCCGGCCGCGTCTTCTCTCTTCAGCGTCCCGCAGTGTACGGTCAGGACCTGCGGTGACGTCATTTAGTCAGCTGATGGCCACGCGACCATCACCTGATGCCGACGTCAGCGGTCATGCGACCATCACCTGACTAAATGACGTCAGCGCAGGTCCTGACAGTACAGACAGCAGACCGGAGGAGACCGGAGAGCAGACCGGGGGCCGCCGGAGAGGTGAATATACAGGTTTTGTTTATTTTTAACTTTTTTATTTCTTTTTTTCACCGCGTGGTAGCCGGGATGAAGAGGAGTTGTAGTCTCGTCTTCCTCCCAGATACCACACGCATCGCGAATAAGCTTCAGCGTAATCGCAGTAGAAATGGTCATGCTGCGTTTTGCAAAGTAATGCGAATTCGGCGCGCAAATTAGCGCATCATGTGCACAGCACATCCGAATTCACATGGCTTTGCATGGCAGACTATTTACAAGCGTTTTCGCGGTCGTAAAAACGCCGCAAAAACGCTACAAAAACGCTACGTGGGCACATGGCCTAAGGCTGTGTGCCCACGACGCGTATTTTAAGCGTTTCCGCATGGCAAAAACGCTGCAGAAACGCTTAAAGACGCATGTTAGAAGGTCTGCCATGTTCCCCAATGATAGTCCGCATGTGCTGTGCACATGCTGCGGAAATTTCCGCTGCGGATTATCATTGCGGAAAAAAACGCAGCACTACCAATTATTTTGCGGAAGCGCAGCGTTTTCCTGGCCATTGACTTGCATTGGAACGCATGGATTCCGCTTCACTAGATAAGCACATGCGGAATACATGCGTTCAATGTGCGGATGGTACCCGGGTGTGGAGGATGGGAGACTCTCCTCCGGACCCGGGTACCATAGAACCTGTCAAAATAAAGAATAAAATAAAAAATAAATGTTATATTTACCTTCTGACGGCCCCCGCTGCGCTCGTCCTCCCATGTCGGCAGCTCGCGATGGACTGAAGGACCAGCGCTGACGTCATAGTCATGTGACGGCAGGTCCTTCAGTGTACCGCGATCTGCCGGCAGCCAGGACGGAGCGAAGCGAGACTGCGGGGGCCATCGGAAGGTAAGTATAGATTTATTTTTTTATTTTTAACCAGTCTTTGGGGTTACACTATATAAATCCATGCCGTTTTCATGGATTTCTATAGTGTGACCAAGTTGACAAGCACTTTCCAACTGATGCTAAAATCGCTTGTAAAGCGCTTGTCAACCCGCATGCGGAAATGCATGTGAAGAGCGCTTCACTTCTGCATGTCCCTGGCAGGAAAAACGCATGTACAATCCGCATATACAATCCGCATGTACAATCCGCGTGTACAATCCGCATATACAATCCGCATGTACAATCCGCATATACAATCCGCATGTACAATCCGCGTGTACAATCCGCATATACAATCCGCATGTACAATCCGCATATACAATCCGCGTGTACAATCCGCATATACAATCCGCATGTACAATCCGCGTGTACAATCCGCATATACAATCCGCATATACAATCCGCATGTACAATCCGCGTGTACAATCCGCATATACAATCCGCATGTACAATCCGCATGTACAATCCGCGTGTACAATCCGCGTGTACAATCCGCATATACAATCCGCATGTACAATCCGCGTGTACAATCCGCATATACAATCCGCGTGTACAATCCGCGTGTACAATCCGCATATACAATCCGCATGTACAATCCGCGTGTACAATCCGCATGTACAATCCGCATGTACAATCCGCATGTACAATCCGCATATACAATCCGCATGTACAATCCGCGTGTACAATCCGCGTGTACAATCCGCATATACAATCCGCATGTACAATCCGCGTGTACAATCCGCATATACAATTCGCATGTACAATCCGCGTGTACAATCCGCATATACAATCCGCATGTACAATCCGCATATACAATCCGCATGTACAATCCGCATGTACAATCCGCATGTACAATCCGCATGCGTTTTTTCTGCCAGCGAGATGCAGAAACGCTCAGGAAAAATCCGGAGCTTTTGTGCATCGTGGGCACATAGCCTAAGTCTCTGCATTTGTCTGCTTACACATCTGTACATTTCTGAACACATTCAGCAAAAATTGCAGTACATTTGTTAAAATTGGGCATATAGCATACTACAGGTGCTTCTCACAAAATTAGAATATCATCAAAAAGTTAATTTATTTCAGTTCTTCAATACAAATAGTAAAACTCATATTATATAGAGTCATTACAGACAGAGTGATCTATTTCAAGTGTTTATTTCTGTTAATGCTATTATCTCAGTAAATTAGAATACTTTATAACACCAGCTTGAAAAATGTTTTTAAAATCTGAAATGTTGTCCTACTGAAATGTATGTTCAGTAAATGCCCTCAATACTTGGCCAGGCTCCTTTTGCATCAATTACTGCATCAATGCGGCAATGTGGCATGGAGGCGATCAGCCTGTGACACTGCTGAGGTGTTATGGAAGCCCAGGTGGCTTTGATAGAAGCCTTCAGCTCGTCTGCATTGTTGGGTCTGGTGTCTCTCATCTTTCTCTTGACAATACCCCATAGATTCTCTATAATAGATTCTCTATGGGGTTAAGGTCAGGTGAGTTTGCTGCCAATCAAGCACAGTGATACTGTTGTGTAAACCAGGTATTGGTACTTTTGGCAGTGTGGACAGGGGCCAAGTCCTGCTGGAAAATGACATTTCCATCTCCATAAAGCTTGTCGGCAGAGGGAAGCATGAAGGGCTCTACAATGTCCTGGTAGACGGGTGCGCTGACTTTGGTCTTGATAAAACACAGTGGACCTACACCAGCAGATGACATGGCTCCCCAAACCATCACCGATTGTGGAAACTTCACACGAGACCTCAAGCAGCTTGGATTGTGGCCTCTCCACTCTTCCTCCAGACTCTGGGACCTTGATTTCCAAATTAAATGCAAAATTTACTTTCATCGGAAAACAACACCTTGGACCACTGAGCAACAGTCCAGGTGTTTTTCTCCTTGGCCCAGGTAAGATGCTTCTGGCGTTGTCTATTGGTGATGAGTGGCTCGACACAAGGAATGTGACACTTGTAGCCCATGTCCTGGATACGTCTGTGTGTGGTGGCTCTTGAAGCAATGACTCCAGCAGCAGTCCACTCCTTGTGAATCTTCCCCAAATGTTTGAATGTCCTTTCCTTAACAATCTTTTCAAGGCTGCGGTTATCCCGGTTGCTTGTGCACCTCTTCCTACCACACTTTTTCTTTCCACTCAACTTTCCATAAATATGCTTGGATACAGCACTCTGTTAACAGCCAGCTTCTTTAGCAATGACCTTTTGTGGTTTACACTCCTTGTGGAGTGTGTCAATGACTGCCTTCTGGACATCTGTCAAGTCAGCAGTCTTCCCCATGATTGTGGAGCCTACTGAAACAGACAAAGGGACCTTTTTAAATGCGTAAGAAGCCTTTGCAGGTGATTTTTGTTAATTATTCTAAATTACTGAGATAATGACTTTGTGTTTTCATTGGCTGTAAGCCATCATTATCAACATTAACAGAAATAAACACTTGAAATAGATCACTCTGTAATGACTCTGTATAATATATGAGTTTCACTTTTTGGATTGAAGAACTGAAATAAATTAACTTTTTGATGATATTCTAATTTTGTGAGAAGCACCTGTATGTTTGATGCATCTCATTAGCTAAGCTCAACCTCTTCTTTGCTTCACCTCAATTTGAGCCATAAATTGTGATATTTCATTTTGGTGCATTTTATGACTCCTTTTTGTCACACTTTTCTCATAACTATTTTTTGTATAACTGAGGGAAAATAACAAAATCTTATTTGTTGTACTCAAGTTTTCACAGAAACATCTGATAAAGTGTTGACTTATTTTTCTGAGTTAAACTCTTCCTTTTGGCCCTCTATATATTTGAGTTTGACAGCCCTGATGTAGATGGATGATGATGTGGCAAGAAGGGGCAGAGGGGCAGAGCCTCCTGGCTCTCAGCTTCGCTCTCCACTGCTCACAGGAGACAGCAGTTACTTCACAAATGTAACTGATAGAAAAGATGTCACGTAAGAGGGGGTCAGGGGAGCGATGTTCTGCAGGAGGGGGAAGATTAGCCAGGGGAGTGGTGTGCTGCAGGGAGAGGAGGATTATGCAGGGGAGTGATGTAATGCAGGATAGGGAGAATCATGCAGGGAGCGATGTGCTGCAGGAAGAGGAGGATTAGGCAGGGAGCGCTGTGCTGCAGGAAGAGGAGGATTAGGCAGGGGAGTGATGTAATGCAGGAGGGGGAGGCTTAGGCAGGGAAGCGATGTGCTGCAGGAAGAGGTGGCTTATGCAGGGGAGTGATGTAATGCAATAGGAGAGGATTAGGCAGGGAGCGATATGCTGCAGGAAGTGCAGGATTTGGCAGTGGGCGATGTGGTGCAAGAGGGGATTTGGCAGTGGGTGATGTGGTGCAGGAAGGGGGAGATTTAGAAAGGGCACAATGTGCTGCAAGGAGGGGAGGATTAGACGGGAGCAATGTGCCGCAAGAGGGGGAGGTTTAGACAGGGGAGTGATGTGCTGCAGGAGTGGGAGAATTAAGCGGTGAGAAATATGCTGCAGGACGGGGAGGGTTAGGCAGGGGAGCAATGTGCTGCAGGTGGAAGGAGAATCTGTGACTACAGCCCAGTGTTTAAGGTTTATTGGAGCCTGTCTTTTATATATTTTATTGTTTTTTTTTCTGACAAAACTGCATAACATCTGACATGAAGTCCGCTTAGCAGTCACTGTCCCTGTAGATTGTTACTGTCCAGGTTCACCGCTGTCTCTTTTTGTTTTTAGTGCCAATCTGACAGCAGTGAAGGTTCCGCTGATAATGGCGGTCGGGTTCCGAATAGAATGTTCATGTCTGTTCTCATTGTAGTAACATCACGGAATATGCTAATTTCTTCTGACCACACCCGATCACTGAATAAAGGCGCCTCACCCACTTGTCTATGTCATCACTTTGTGGTGTCACAATGATCTAAGGGGATAAAAAAACGCTCCTGGCAGCTTTACAGTCGTCCCTTCGTGTTAAAGGAGCAGGATGATAGAGCCGCACCATGCCAGCCAGAAGAAAAGAAAGTGGAGCCCTTCAAGATGATGAAGCAAGAAAGCAGACTGTGGAAGGCCATCCAGGACCAAGAGCATCATGAGGGCCTGGTAACGTATACTACACAACTGTTCTGTATATGCTCATGCCATGTAAACCTATGGTGGCCGATTCATCAAGGCTGGTGGATTTCTATACCAGCATTCATGAAGCGCCTATTGGAGGAACGTGCACCAAATTCATTAAAAAGACTAAACCTCTTAATGAACTTGACTCATCCTTAAAGGGGTTGTTCCCTTTCAATAAATGAATGTCCCTAGCTGCAGGTCATTTAATTAAAAAAAAGAGGTTCCACCATCTCAGAGCTGCAGCAGCTCAGTGCGCTCAGCTGGGCAGTCCGTCTGATTACATTTGTTGGCTGCGGCAGTATTGAGGTGATGGCAGTGCCATACACAATCCCAGGAATGGGTCAGGACAGCACAGTTTGATTCTTTATACCTGCAGCCAGGGTCATTCATTTATTGAAATATCCCCTTAAAGCTGACGTACTACACCTCAAGAAATGTACTCCAGTCAAAAGATGGAGTCAATTTCAGTCCTAATTTACACCACTTTTCCAGCCAAATTTGTAATAAGTTTTCAGGTAAAGCTAAGCCACAAGCGGTCCAGATAAGCTCTGTTCACTATTTAAGAAGTTAAAAGAGTGGGTGTAAAAAGGTCAGAGTATTCAAATGTAAGTTGTGCAGGAATTTACTGAGATTCAAACAGTTGTGCAACACATTTCCGGTGAAAACGGCTTGATGAAAAATGTTCCTTGAATAATATAACATTTCAGGTTAGTGGTAATAGATTTTATTATGGGACGTTGATCCAGGGAACTAGTCTGATTGCCATATGTGGAGTCGGGAAGGAATTTTTCCCCTAAAATGGGGCAATTAGCATCTGCCTCATGGGGTTTTTGCCTTCCTCTGGATCAACACATTAGCTTTTAGGTTGAACTTGATGGACTTGTGTCTTTCAACCTTAAAACTATGAAACTGTCCCTGTATTGAGGTTCAAGGGTGAAGCCCAGGGTTCATTTGGAACCATCAGAAATGGTGTGTTTTGCGCCCAGTCTGTCCAAGGAAGCCTGTTTGAGCCAACGGCCTCAGAAATATCCTAACATTTAAGAAAGTAGCAATAGTTAGGGTGGCTGAACCATTCTAGCCTTAAGTTTGCCCCTCCAGTCAGCATCTACTATGTAGATGCAATCAAGGCCATGTAATAAGTCTTTATCGCTGTACAGGGCTGTAAGAGTGAAGGCCAGAGTTCCTTTGGAACCTGTAGGATAGACTGGCTTTTGCCAAGTCTTTCCAAAGAAGCTTTTTTGAGCCATAGGCCTCAGACAGGTCCTAACAAGAAAGTGGCTTTAGATAGGTTTTTCTTTAGTTAGGATTGATTCAACTACTCAAGCCTCAAGCGCACTCCTCCGGCCAGCAGCTACTCTGTAGATGCAACCCTGGGCCTATGGTAAGTATCTATCCCTGTACAGGGGTGTAATGGTAAAAACCTGGGTTCCCTGGGGATCTGCAGAATGGAGTAGCTTGCGCCAAGTCTGTCCGAGGAAGTCTGTTTGAGCCAACAGCCTTAAACAGATCCCAGTATTTAGGAAAAAAAAGCTTTAGTTAGAGTTGAATCAACCACTATAGCCTCAAGCTCGCTCCTCCGGCCAGCAGCTACTCTGTAGATGCAGCCCTGGGCCTATGGTAAGTATCTATCCCTGTACAGTGGTGTAATGGTAAAGGCCAGGGTTCCCTTGGGATCTGCAGAATGGAGTAGCTTGCGCCAAGTCTGTCCGAGAAAGCCTTTTTGAGCTGATGGATTTAAACAAATTTCAACATTTAGGAAAAAAGCATTAATCTATTTCAGTTAGAGTTAATTCAATTACTCTAGCATAAAGATCCTAATTCACTTTGTCTAAAGGAAGTTAGTTGGCAAATTTTTATTGTGTGAGCAATGAGGTTATGAAACTCTCTACCACATGAAATTGAAATACTTAATTTTCTAAAAAAAATTCAAGGAGGGCATGTGTGTGCCTTTCTTGAATAATATAAAATTGCAGGTTATCCGTACTAGATTTTGTTATGGGACGTTGATCCAGGGAGCTAGTCTGATTGCCATATGTGGAGTCGGGAAGGAATTTTTCCCCTAATATGGGGCAATTAGCATCTGCCTCATGGGGTTTTTGCCTTCCTCTGGATCAACACATTAGCTTTTAGGTTGAACTTGATGGACTTGTGTCTTTCAACCTTAAAACTATGAAACGGTCCCTGTATAGAGGTTCAAGGGTGAAGCCCAGGGTTCATTTGGAAACATCAGAAATGGTGTGTTTTGCGCCCAGTCTGTCCAAGTAAGCCTGTTTGAGCCAACGGCCTCAGAAATATCTTAACATTTAAGAAAGTAGCAATAGTTAGGGTTGGCTGAACCATTCTAGCCTTAAGTTTGCCCCTCCAGTCAGCATCTACTATGTAGATGCAATCAAGGCCCTGTAATAAGTCTTTATCGCTGTACAGGGCTGTAAGAGTGAAGGCCAGAGTTCCTTTGGAACCTGTAGGATAGACTGGCTTTTGCCAAGTCTTTCCAAAGAAGCTTTTTTGAGCCATAGGCCTCAGACAGGTCCTAACAAGAAAGTGGCATTAGATAGGTTTTTCTTTAGTTAGGATTGATTCAACTACTCAAGCCTCAAGCGCACTCCTCCGACCAGCAGCTACTCTGTAGATGCAACCCTGGGCCTATGGTAAGTATCTATCCCTGTACAGGGGTGTAATGGTAAAAACCAGGGTTCCCTTGGGATCTGCAGAATGGAGTAGCTTGCGCCAAGTCTGTCCGAGGAAGTCTGTTTGAGCCAACAGCCTTAAACAGATCCCAGTATTTAGGAAAAAAAAGCTTTAGTTAGAGTTGAATCAACCACTATAGCCTCAAGCTCGCTCCTCCGGCCAGCAGCTACTCTGTAGATGCAGCCCTGGGCCTATGGTAAGTATCTATCCCTGTACAGGGGTGTAATGGTAAAGGCCAGGGTTCCCTTGGGATCTGCAGAATGGAGTAGCTTGCGCCAAGTCTGTCCGAGAAAGCCTTTTTGAGCTGATGGATTTAAACAAATTTCAACATTTAGGAAAAAAGCATTAATCTATTTCAGTTAGAGTTAATTCAATTACTCTAGCATAAAGATCCTAATTCACTTTGTCTAAAGGAAGTTAGTTGGCAAATTTTTATTGTGTGAGCAATGAGGTTATGAAACTCTCTACCACATGAAATTGAAATACTTAATTTTCTAAAAAAAATTCAAGGAGGGCATGTGTGTGCCTTTCTTAAATAATATAAAATTGCAGGTTATCCATACTAGATTTTGTTATGGGACGTTGATCCAGGGAACTAGTCTGATTGCCATATGTGGAGTCGGGAAGGAATTTTTCCCCTAATATGGGGCAATTAGCATCTGCCTCATGGGGTTTTTGCCTTCCTCTGGATCAACACATTAGCTTTTAGGTTGAACTTGACAGACTTCTGTTTTTCAACCTTAAAACTATGAAACGGTCCCTGTATAGAGGTTCAAGGGTGAAGCCCAGGGTTCATTTGGAAACATCAGAAATGGTGTGTTTTGCGCCAAGTCTGTCCAAGGAAGCCTGTTTGAGCCAATGGCCTCAGAAATATCCTAACATTTAAGAAAGTAGCAATAGTTAGGGTTGGCTGAACCATTCTAACTTTAAGTTTGCCCCTCTAGTCAGCATCTACTATGTAGATGCAATCAAGGCCCTGTAATAAGTCTTTATCACTGTACAGGGCTGTAAGAGTGAAGGCCAGAGTTCCTTTGGAACCTGTAGGATAGACTAGCTTTTGCCAAGTCTTTCCAAAGAAACTTTTTTGAGCCATAGGCCTCAGACAGGTCCTAACAAGAAAGTGTCATTAGATAGGTTTTTCTTTAGTTAGGATTGATTCAACTACTCAAGCCTCAAGCGCACTCCTCCGGGCAGCAGCTACTCTGTAGATGCAACCCTGGGCCTATGGTAAGTATCTATCCCTGTACAGGTGTGTAATGGTAAAAACCAGGGTTCCCTTGGGATCTGCAGAATGGAGTAGCTTGCGCCAAGTCTGTCCGAGGAAGTCTGTTTGAGCCAACAGCCTTAAACAGATCCCAGTATTTAGGAAAAAAAAGCTTTAGTTAGAGTTGAATCAACCACTATAGCCTCAAGCTCGCTCCTCCGGCCAGCAGCTACTCTGTAGATGCAGCCCTGGGCCTATGGTAAGTATCTATCCCTGTACAGGGGTGTAATGGTAAAGGCCAGGGTTCCCTTGGGATCTGCAGAATGGAGTAGCTTGCGCCAAGTCTGTCCGAGAAAGCCTTTTTGAGCTGATGGATTTAAACAAATTTCAACATTTAGGAAAAAAGCATTAATCTATTTCAGTTAGAGTTAATTCAATTACTCTAGCATAAAGATCCTAATTCACTTTGTCTAAAGGAAGTTAGTTGGCAAATTTTTATTGTGTGAGCAATGAGGTTATGAAACTCTCTACCACATGAAATTGAAATACTTAATTTTCTAAAAAAAATTCAAGGAGGGCATGTGTGTGCCTTTCTTGAATAATATAAAATTGCAGGTTATCCGTACTAGATTTTGTTATGGGACGTTGATCCAGGGAACTTGTCTGATTGCCATATGTGGAGTCGGGAAGGAATTTTTCCCCTAATATGGGGCAATTAGCATCTGCCTCATGGGGTTTTTGCCTTCCTCTGGATCAACACATTAGCTTTTAGGTTGAACTTGATGGACTTGTGTCTTTCAACCTTAAAACTATGAAACGGTCCCTGTATAGAGGTTCAAGGGTGAAGCCCAGGGTTCATTTGGAAACATCAGAAATGGTGTGTTTTGCGCCAAGTCTGTCCAAGGAAGCCTGTTTGAGCCAATGGCCTCAGAAATATCCTAACATTTAAGAAAGTAGCAATAGTTAGGGTTGGCTGAACCATTCTAACCTTAAGTTTGCCCCTCCAGTCAGCATCTACTATGTAGATGCAATCAAGGCCCTGTAATAAGTCTTTATCACTGTACAGGGATGTAAGAGTGAAGGTCAGAGTTCCTTTGGAACCTGTAGGATAGACTGGCTTTTGCCAAGTTTTTCCAAAGAAGCTTTTTTGAGCCATAGGCCTCAGACAGGTCCTAACAAGAAAGTGGCATTAGATAGGTTTTTCTTTAGTTAGGATTGACTCAACTACTCAAGCCTCAAGCGCACTCCTCCGGCCAGCAGCTACTCTGTAGATGCAACCCTGGGCCTATGGTAAGTATCTATCCCTGTACAGGGGTGTAATGGTAAAAACCAGGGTTCCCTTGGGATCTGCAGAATGGAGTAGCTTGCGCCAAGTCTGTCCGAGGAAGTCTGTTTGAGCCAACAGCCTTAAACAGATCCCAGTATTTAGGAAAAAAAGCTTTAGTTAGAGTTGAATCAACCACTATAGCCTCAAGCTCGCTCCTCCGGCCAGCAGCTACTCTGTAGATGCAACCCTGGGCCTATGGTAAGTATCTATCTCTGTACAGGGGTGTAATGGTAAAGGCCAGGGTTCCCTTGGGATCTGCAGAATGGAGTAGCTTGCGCCAAGTCTGTCCGAGAAAGCCTTTTTGAGCTGATGGATTTAAACAAATTTCAACATTTAGGAAAAAAGCATTAATCTATTTCAGTTAGAGTTAATTCAATTACTCTAGCATAAAGATCCTAATTCACTTCGTCTAAAGGAAGTTAGTTGGCAAATTTTTATTGTGTGAGCAATGAGGTTATGAAACTCTCTACCACATGAAATTGAAATACTTAATTTTCTAAAAAAAATTCAAGGAGGGCATGTGTGTGCCTTTCTTAAATAATATAAAATTGCAGGTTATCCGTACTAGATTTTGTTATGGGACGTTGATCCAGGGAACTAGTCTGATTGCCATATGTGGAGTCGGGAAGGAATTTTTCCCCTAATATGGGGCAATTAGCATCTGCCTCATGGGGTTTTTGCCTTCCTCTGGATCAACACATTAGCTTTTAGGTTGAACTTGACAGACTTGTGTCTTTCAACCTTAAAACTATGAAACGGTCCCTGTATAGAGGTTCAAGGGTGAAGCCCAGGGTTCATTTGGAAACATCAGAAATGGTGTGTTTTGCGCCAAGTCTGTCCAAGGAAGCCTGTTTGAGCCAATGGCCTCAGAAATATCCTAACATTTAAGAAAGTAGCAATAGTTAGGGTTGGCTGAACCATTCTAACTTTAAGTTTGCCCCTCCAGTCAGCATCTACTATGTAGATGCAATCAAGGCCCTGTAATAAGTCTTTATCACTGTACAGGGCTGTAAGAGTGAAGGCCAGAGTTCCTTTGGAACCTGTAGGATAGACTGGCTTTTGCCAAGTCTTTCCAAAGAAGCTTTTTTGAGCCATAGACCTCTGACAGGTCCTAACAAGAAAGTGTCATTAGATAGGTTTTTCTTTAGTTAGGATTGATTCAACTACTCAAGCCTCAAGCGCACTCCTCCGGTCAGCAGCTACTCTGTAGATGCAACCCTGGGCCTATGGTAAGTATCTATCCCTGTACAGGTGTGTAATGGTAAAAACCAGGGTTCCCTTGGGATCTGCAGAATGGAGTAGCTTGCGCCAAGTCTGTCCGAGGAAGTCTGTTTGAGCCAACAGCCTTAAACAGATCCCAGTATTTAGGAAAAAAAAGCTTTAGTTAGAGTTGAATCAACCACTATAGCCTCAAGCTCGCTCCTCCGGCCAGCAGCTACTCTGTAGATGCAGCCCTGGGCCTATGGTAAGTATCTATCCCTGTACAGGGGTGTAATGGTAAAGGCCAGGGTTCCCTTGGGATCTGCAGAATGGAGTAGCTTGCGCCAAGTCTGTCCGAGAAAGCCTTTTTGAGCTGATGGATTTAAACAAATTTCAACATTTAGGAAAAAAGCATTAATCTATTTCAGTTAGAGTTAATTCAATTACTCTAGCATAAAGATCCTAATTCACTTTGTCTAAAGGAAGTTAGTTGGCAAATTTTTATTGTGTGAGCAATGAGGTTATGAAACTCTCTACCACATGAAATTGAAATACTTAATTTTCTAAAAAAAATTCAAGGAGGGCATGTGTGTGCCTTTCTTGAATAATATAAAATTGCAGGTGATCCGTACTAGATTTTGTTATGGGACGTTGATCCAGGGAACTAGTCTGATTGCCATATGTGGAGTCGGGAAGGAATTTTTCCCCTAATATGGGGCAATTAGCATCTGCCTCATGGGGTTTTTGCCTTCCTCTGGATCAACACATTAGCTTTTAGGTTGAACTTGATGGACTTGTGTCTTTCAACCTTAAAACTATGAAACGGTCCCTGTATAGAGGTTCAAGGGTGAAGCCCAGGGTTCATTTGGAAACATCAGAAATGGTTTGTTTTGCGCCAAGTCTGTCCAAGGAAGCCTGTTTGAGCCAACGGCCTCAGAAATATCCTAACATTTAAGAAAGTAGCAATAGTTAGGGTTGGCTGAACCATTCTAACCTTAAGTTTGCCCCTCCAGTCAGCATCTACTATGTAGATGCAATCAAGGCCCTGTAATAAGTCTTTATCACTGTACAGGGCTGTAAGAGTGAAGGCCAGAGTTCCTTTGGAACCTGTAGGATAGACTGGCTTTTGCCAAGTCTTTCCAAAGAAGCTTTTTTGAGCCATAGGCCTCTGACAGGTCCTAACAAGAAAGTGTCATTAGATAGGTTTTTCTTTAGTTAGGATTGATTCAACTACTCAAGCCTCAAGCGCACTCCTCCGGTCAGCAGCTACTCTGTAGATGCAACCCTGGGCCTATGGTAAGTATCTATCCCTGTACAGGTGTGTAATGGTAAAAACCAGGGTTCCCTTGGGATCTGCAGAATGGAGTAGCTTGCGCCAAGTCTGTCCGAGGAAGTCTGTTTGAGCCAACAGCCTTAAACAGATCCCAGTATTTAGGAAAAAAAAGCTTTAGTTAGAGTTGAATCAACCACTATAGCCTCAAGCTCGCTCCTCCGGCCAGCAGCTACTCTGTAGATGCAGCCCTGGGCCTATGGTAAGTATCTATCCCTGTACAGGGGTGTAATGGTAAAGGCCAGGGTTCCCTTGGGATCTGCAGAATGGAGTAGCTTGCGCCAAGTCTGTCCGAGAAAGCCTTTTTGAGCTGATGGATTTAAACAAATTTCAACATTTAGGAAAAAAGCATTAATCTATTTCAGTTAGAGTTAATTCAATTACTCTAGCATAAAGATCCTAATTCACTTTGTCTAAAGGAAGTTAGTTGGCAAATTTTTATTGTGTGAGCAATGAGGTTATGAAACTCTCTACCACATGAAATTGAAATACTTAATTTTCTAAAAAAAATTCAAGGAGGGCATGTGTGTGCCTTTCTTGAATAATATAAAATTGCAGGTGATCCGTACTAGATTTTGTTATGGGACGTTGATCCAGGGAACTAGTCTGATTGCCATATGTGGAGTCGGGAAGGAATTTTTCCCCTAATATGGGGCAATTAGCATCTGCCTCATGGGGTTTTTGCCTTCCTCTGGATCAACACATTAGCTTTTAGGTTGAACTTGATGGACTTGTGTCTTTCAACCTTAAAACTATGAAACGGTCCCTGTATAGAGGTTCAAGGGTGAAGCCCAGGGTTCATTTGGAAACATCAGAAATGGTTTGTTTTGCGCCAAGTCTGTCCAAGGAAGCCTGTTTGAGCCAACGGCCTCAGAAATATCCTAACATTTAAGAAAGTAGCAATAGTTAGGGTTGGCTGAACCATTCTAACCTTAAGTTTGCCCCTCCAGTCAGCATCTACTATGTAGATGCAATCAAGGCCCTGTAATAAGTCTTTATCACTGTACAGGGCTGTAAGAGTGAAGGCCAGAGTTCCTTTGGAACCTGTAGGATAGACTGGCTTTTGCCAAGTCTTTCCAAAGAAGCTTTTTTGAGCCATAGGCCTCTGACAGGTCCTAACAAGAAAGTGTCATTAGATAGGTTTTTCTTTAGTTAGGATTGATTCAACTACTCAAGCCTCAAGCGCACTCCTCCGGTCAGCAGCTACTCTGTAGATGCAACCCTGGGCCTATGGTAAGTATCTATCCCTGTACAGGTGTGTAATGGTAAAAACCAGGGTTCCCTTGGGATCTGCAGAATGGAGTAGCTTGCGCCAAGTCTGTCCGAGGAAGTCTGTTTGAGCCAACAGCCTTAAACAGATCCCAGTATTTAGGAAAAAAAAGCTTTAGTTAGAGTTGAATCAACCACTATAGCCTCAAGCTCGCTCCTCCGGCCAGCAGCTACTCTGTAGATGCAGCCCTGGGCCTATGGTAAGTATCTATCCCTGTACAGGGGTGTAATGGTAAAGGCCAGGGTTCCCTTGGGATCTGCAGAATGGAGTAGCTTGCGCCAAGTCTGTCCGAGAAAGCCTTTTTGAGCTGATGGATTTAAACAAATTTCAACATTTAGGAAAAAAGCATTAATCTATTTCAGTTAGAGTTAATTCAATTACTCTAGCATAAAGATCCTAATTCACTTTGTCTAAAGGAAGTTAGTTGGCAAATTTTTATTGTGTGAGCAATGAGGTTATGAAACTCTCTACCACATGAAATTGAAATACTTAATTTTCTAAAAAAAATTCAAGGAGGGCATGTGTGTGCCTTTCTTGAATAATATAAAATTGCAGGTGATCCGTACTAGATTTTGTTATGGGACGTTGATCCAGGGAACTAGTCTGATTGCCATATGTGGAGTCGGGAAGGAATTTTTCCCCTAATATGGGGCAATTAGCATCTGCCTCATGGGGTTTTTGCCTTCCTCTGGATCAACACATTAGCTTTTAGGTTGAACTTGATGGACTTGTGTCTTTCAACCTTAAAACTATGAAACGGTCCCTGTATAGAGGTTCAAGGGTGAAGCCCAGGGTTCATTTGGAAACATCAGAAATGGTTTGTTTTGCGCCAAGTCTGTCCAAGGAAGCCTGTTTGAGCCAACGGCCTCAGAAATATCCTAACATTTAAGAAAGTAGCAATAGTTAGGGTTGGCTGAACCATTCTAACCTTAAGTTTGCCCCTCCAGTCAGCATCTACTATGTAGATGCAATCAAGGCCCTGTAATAAGTCTTTATCACTGTACAGGGCTGTAAGAGTGAAGGTCAGAGTTCCTTTGGAACCTGTAGGATAGACTGGCTTTTGCCAAGTTTTTCCAAAGTTGCTTTTTTGAGCCATAGGCCTCAGACAGGTCCTAACAAGAAAGTGTCATTAGATAGGTTTTTCTTTAGTTAGGATTGACTCAACTACTCAAGCCTCAAGCGCACTCCTCCGGCCAGCAGCTACTCTGTAGATGCAACCCTGGGCCTATGGTAAGTATCTATCCCTGTACAGGGGTGTAATGGTAAAAACCAGGGTTCCCTTGGGATCTGCAGAATGGAGTAGCTTGCGCCAAGTCTGTCCGAGGAAGTCTGTTTGAGCCAACAGCCTTAAACAGATCCCAGTATTTAGGAAAAAAAGCTTTAGTTAGAGTTGAATCAACCACTATAGCCTCAAGCTCGCTCCTCCGGCCAGCAGCTACTCTGTAGATGCAACCCTGGGCCTATGGTAAGTATCTATCTCTGTACAGGGGTGTAATGGTAAAGGCCAGGGTTCCCTTGGGATCTGCAGAATGGAGTAGCTTGCGCCAAGTCTGTCCGAGAAAGCCTTTTTGAGCTGATGGATTTAAACAAATTTCAACATTTAGGAAAAAAGCATTAATCTATTTCAGTTAGAGTTAATTCAATTACTCTAGCATAAAGATCCTAATTCACTTTGTCTAAAGGAAGTTAGTTGGCAAATTTTTATTGTGTGAGCAATGAGGTTATGAAACTCTCTACCACATGAAATTGAAATACTTAATTTTCTAAAAAAAATTCAAGGAGGGCATGTGTGTGCCTTTCTTAAATAATATAAAATTGCAGGTTATCCGTACTAGATTTTGTTATGGGACGTTGATCCAGGGAACTAGTCTGATTGCCATATGTGGAGTCGGGAAGGAATTTTTCCCCTAATATGGGGCAATTAGCATCTGCCTCATGGGGTTTTTGCCTTCCTCTGGATCAACACATTAGCTTTTAGGTTGAACTTGACAGACTTGTGTCTTTCAACCTTAAAACTATGAAACGGTCCCTGTATAGAGGTTCAAGGGTGAAGCCCAGGGTTCATTTGGAAACATCAGAAATGGTGTGTTTTGCGCCAAGTCTGTCCAAGGAAGCCTGTTTGAGCCAATGGCCTCAGAAATATCCTAACATTTAAGAAAGTAGCAATAGTTAGGGTTGGCTGAACCATTCTAACTTTAAGTTTGCCCCTCCAGTCAGCATCTACTATGTAGATGCAATCAAGGCCCTGTAATAAGTCTTTATCACTGTACAGGGCTGTAAGAGTGAAGGCCAGAGTTCCTTTGGAACCTGTAGGATAGACTGGCTTTTGCCAAGTCTTTCCAAAGAAGCTTTTTTGAGCCATAGGCCTCTGACAGGTCCTAACAAGAAAGTGTCATTAGATAGGTTTTTCTTTAGTTAGGATTGATTCAACTACTCAAGCCTCAAGCGCACTCCTCCGGTCAGCAGCTACTCTGTAGATGCAACCCTGGGCCTATGGTAAGTATCTATCCCTGTACAGGGGTGTAATGGTAAAAACCAGGGTTCCCTTGGGATCTGCAGAATGGAGTAGCTTGCGCCAAGTCTGTCCGAGGAAGTCTGTTTGAGCCAACAGCCTTAAACAGATCCCAGTATTTAGGAAAAAAAAGCTTTAGTTAGAGTTGAATCAACCACTATAGCCTCAAGCTCGCTCCTCCGGCCAGCAGCTACTCTGTAGATGCAGCCCTGGGCCTATGGTAAGTATCTATCCCTGTACAGGGGTGTAATGGTAAAGGCCAGGGTTCCCTTGGGATCTGCAGAATGGAGTAGCTTGCGCCAAGTCTGTCCGAGAAAGCCTTTTTGAGCTGATGGATTTAAACAAATTTCAACATTTAGGAAAAAAGCATTAATCTATTTCAGTTAGAGTTAATTCAATTACTCTAGCATAAAGATCCTAATTCACTTTGTCTAAAGGAAGTTAGTTGGCAAATTTTTATTGTGTGAGCAATGAGGTTATGAAACTCTCTACCACATGAAATTGAAATACTTAATTTTCTAAAAAAAATTCAAGGAGGGCATGTGTGTGCCTTTCTTGAATAATATAAAATTGCAGGTGATCCGTACTAGATTTTGTTATGGGACGTTGATCCAGGGAACTAGTCTGATTGCCATATGTGGAGTCGGGAAGGAATTTTTCCCCTAATATGGGGCAATTAGCATCTGCCTCATGGGGTTTTTGCCTTCCTCTGGATCAACACATTAGCTTTTAGGTTGAACTTGATGGACTTGTGTCTTTCAACCTTAAAACTATGAAACGGTCCCTGTATAGAGGTTCAAGGGTGAAGCCCAGGGTTCATTTGGAAACATCAGAAATGGTTTGTTTTGCGCCAAGTCTGTCCAAGGAAGCCTGTTTGAGCCAACGGCCTCAGAAATATCCTAACATTTAAGAAAGTAGCAATAGTTAGGGTTGGCTGAACCATTCTAACCTTAAGTTTGCCCCTCCAGTCAGCATCTACTATGTAGATGCAATCAAGGCCCTGTAATAAGTCTTTATCACTGTACAGGGCTGTAAGAGTGAAGGTCAGAGTTCCTTTGGAACCTGTAGGATAGACTGGCTTTTGCCAAGTTTTTCCAAAGTTGCTTTTTTGAGCCATAGGCCTCAGACAGGTCCTAACAAGAAAGTGTCATTAGATAGGTTTTTCTTTAGTTAGGATTGACTCAACTACTCAAGCCTCAAGCGCACTCCTCCGGCCAGCAGCTACTCTGTAGATGCAACCCTGGGCCTATGGTAAGTATCTATCCCTGTACAGGGGTGTAATGGTAAAAACCAGGGTTCCCTTGGGATCTGCAGAATAGAGTAGCTTGCGCCAAGTCTGTCCGAGGAAGTCTGTTTGAGCCAACAGCCTTAAACAGATCCCAGTATTTAGGAAAAAAAAGCTTTAGTTAGAGTTGAATCAACCACTATAGCCTCAAGCTCGCTCCTCCGGCCAGCAGCTACTCTGTAGATGCAACCCTGGGCCTATGGTAAGTATCTATCCCTGTACAGGGGTGTAATGGTAAAGGCCAGGGTTCCCTTGGGATCTGCAGAATGGAGTAGCTTGCGCCAAGTCTGTCCGAGGAAGTCTTTTTGAGCCAATGGCCTTAGACAGAACCCATCATTTAGTAATAAAAAAGCTTTAGTTAGAGTTATAGCCTCAAGCTCGCTCCTCTGGCCAGCAGCTACTCTGTAGATGCAACCCTGAGCATGTGGTAAGTCTCCATTCCTGTAAAGGGGTGTAATGGTAAAGATCAGGGTTCCTTTTGACCTGCTTATGCCAAGTCTGTCAAAGGAAGCCTTTTTGAGCTGATGGCTCTAAACAGATCCTAATGTTTAGGTAAAAAGCTTATGTGTATTTCAGTTAGATTAAAAGTAAAGCCAACAAAAGAGAATTTAACTTTCCCCAAAAAATCAATTATTAATATAGCATTTACCTGCCCAGATCTCAGAACTAATGCACTATTAGGATGTAGCAATCCCATATAATTTTGTGTGCAGTTTTAATACTATGTAATCACCCCCCTCCATTAATTGGTAATATGTGAGTGGTTGTCACATCAGTATTTTGCACCTGTGTTGCTGTCATCGTTATTATATGGTATGATTAGTACTGAGACCTAGGCAGGTAAACACTGTTGCCCTTTTTTCCTGTGTTAATTCTTGAATTTTGGTGGGAATTTAAATTTGTCTTTGCTTTTAATGTTAGTGTAGGGACTCGCAAGTATGAGGACCCTTGACGCGGGTTGCGAGCTTGTGTATTTTGGCCAAAATATTTACTAATACCTCATATATATCATATATATTTTTTGCACGTTATTTTTATTCAGGGTGCAGCCAGACCCATCAATGTTGGCCTTGTAAACTAGGGTGTCTGTCTTCATGGGGTGTACTTAAAAAGTGCTGGGCAGCCCGCCTAATCTAATAGTTTGGGCTTCACTAATAGGCTGTAAGCCAGACATTGTGCACTACCTATGTGTGACCAGTGCCCTATACAAGGCTTATTTGTGTGCAGTTTTAATACTAAGCTATCACCCCCTCCATGAATTGGTAGGTTGTGAGTGGTTGTCTCATCAATATTTTGCACCTGTGTTGCTGACTTCTTCATTATATGGGTTTGCTGCATCCTTGTAATTATTGTTGCTGTATTTGCTGTGTTAATTCTTGAATTTTGGTGGGAACTTTAATTCCTTGTTTTTGTGACTTTGCTTTTAATGTTAGTGTAGGGACTCGCAAGTATGAGGACCCTTGAGCAGGTTGCGAGCTTGTATATTTTGGCCAAAATATCGACCAATACCTCATATATATCATATATATTTTTTTCATGCTATTTTTATTCAGGGTGCAGCAGGGGCGGACACAGACTGTAGTGGGCCCCTGTGCAAGAAATTTTGGGGGGCCCCCCCTGCCCTTCATAAGGCAACAAAGTTATGTAAACATAACCCCCCATGTGCATCTCACCCCCCCATGTGCAGCTCTCACCCCCCCATGTGCATCTCTCACCCCCCCCCATGTGCATCTCTCATCCCCCCCATGTGCATCTCTCACCCCCCCCATGCGCATCTCTCACCCCCCCCATGTGCATCTCTCACCCCCCCCCATGTGCATCTCTCATCCCCCCCACTCCTAGTTAATTAATTGTATTTAAAAAAAATAAAACTATACTTACCCCCATGCGATCCCTGCAGAATCCTGGCGCTCGTCCACGTCGCTGCCACCAGGCTCTCCTGACGTTCGGCCATGTGATAAGGTAGCCACCACGATAAGGTAGACTCTTCTGGCCGGGCCCTACTCTAACCTATTAAAATTTTCTTAAAATATCCAATACTCTTTTTAGATATATTTTTATTTAGTTTTCTTTAAGGGCATGTGTCATATACATTTTTTTTTAAAATGACCAATAATACCACATACAGGGAATACCGCCACACCATGACCAGACCACATATTACCACAACATAGTGACTGAATAATACCACACAGAAGGGAGAAAAACTGCCACACCATGACCAGACCACATATTACCACCACATTACTAATATTACCATAAGTGTCATTATACACGGGAGCTCTATACATGGTATGTATAACGTAAGTGTCCAGGTAATCTAGTGATCACCAGTGAAATTATACACAGGAGCTCTGTATATAGTGTCAGTGTCCAGGTAATACAGTGATCACCAGTGACATTATACACAGGAGCTCTGTATATAGTGTCAGTGTACAGGTAATACAGTGATCACCAGTGATATTATACACAGTGTACATGTAATACACTGACTCACCGGTGACGTCTCTAGGTGAAGTCCTTCATCTTCGCTTTTCTCCTTCATCCTGCACAGACCGCCATCACGTCTTCCAGCCAGGACTCGTCTCTGCATAAAATAACACAGTTATCTAGAGCACATTCCCCAACTTCTACATTACGCAGCTGAATACAGACGTGCACCCACCATTAATATATGGTTAGTTATTATGCAACCTACCATTCCAAATATAAATTGTAATCCACCACGGTGCCCTCCATTAACTGTAAATAGGCACTTAATATATAATTTAATTAGAACCTCTACTCTTTCCGCCAATTTGTTACCAGTCACACTCCTGCATCCGCAACGCCCCCTACTCTATACTTCCTGCTCCCCGCATTCAATATTTACATGCACCCCCTGCCCCAATTCATTATATCATGTCCATGCTCTCCCCACCCCATCATCATTTACTCTCCCCCACCCCACATTCGTTATGTGCAGCTCATTATCCCCCTACTCCCAATTCCCCCATGTGCAGCTCTCAAACCCCCCCATGTGCACATCTCTCATCCCCCCCCCACATGTGCATCTCCCATCTCCCCCCTCCCACGTGTGCATCTCCCACCCCCCCCACACATTTACATCTCCCACCCCCCCACACATGTGCATCTCCCACCCCCCCACACATGTGCATCTCCCACCCCCCCCACACATGTGCATCTCCCATCCCCCCCACACATGTGCATCTCCCACCCCCCCCCACATGTGCATCCCCCCACACATGTGCATCTCCCATCCCCCCCCACATGTGCATCCCCCCCACACATGTGCATCTCCCATCTCCCCCCCCACACATGTGCATCTCCCATCTCCCCCCCCACACATGTGCATCTCCCCCCCACACATGTGCATCTCCCATCTCCCCCACACACACACACACACACACACACATACATCTCCCATCTCTCCACTCCTAGTTAATTGTATTTTAAAAAAAAATAAAACTTGTTATACTTACCCCCATGCGATCCCTGTAGAATCCTGGCGCTCGTCCAAATCGCTGACAGCAGGTTCTCCTGACTTCCGGCCATGTGACGGCGCCGTCACATGACCGGAAGTCAGGGGAATCATGAAGGCGCTGCTACAACAGCGCAGCGCAGCGCTGAGACGTCCCGGACCCGGCGCTTAGCATGGGGCCGGGGGCCTCATGAGGAGAGAGACGCACAAGAGGGGGGCCCCCGAGGGGGCCCCTACCGGCCGGGCCCCATACTGGAGTCAGGGCAGTCATGCCCTGATGGCGGCCCTGCTGGAGGCTGGAGGGGCCCCCTCTCCCTCGGGGCCCCCGTTCAATGAACCGGCTGCACGGGCGGTAGTTCCGCCCCTGGGGTGCAGCCAAGCCCATCTACAGGTGCATCTCACAAAATTAGAATATCACCATAAAAGTTAATTTATTTCAGTTCTTCAATACAAAACGTGAAACTCATATATTATATAGAGCCATTACACACAGAGTGATCTATTTCACGTGTTTATTTCTGTTAATGTTGATGATTATGGCTTACAGCCAATGAAAACTCAAAAGTCATTATTTCAATTAATTAGAATACCTTATAACAACAGCTTGAAAAATGTTTTCAAAATCCAAAATGTTATCCTACTGAAATGTATGTTCAATAAATGCCCTCAATACTTGGTCGGGGCTCCTTTTACATCAATTACTGCATCAATGCGGCAATGTGGCATGGAGGGATCAGCCTGTGGCACTGCTGAGGGGTTATGGAAGCCCAGGTGGCTTTGATAGAAGCCTTCAGGTCGTCTGCATTGTTGGGTCTGGTGTCTCTCATTTTCCTCTTGACAATACCCCATAGATTCTTTATGGGGTTAAGGTCAGGTGAGTTTGCTGCCAATCAAGCACAGTGATACTGTTGTTTTAAACCAGGTATTAGTACTTTTGTCAGTGTGGACAGGGGCCAAGTCCTGCTGGAGAATGAAATTTCCATCTCCAAAAAGCTTGGCGTAGCTAAGGTTTTGGTTCAGGGGGCCGAAACTTCTGAGTGGGCCTCTAACCAGGTAACCCTGATTCCAACTATAGCGGCGCACCCAGATAGTTGATGTAGGAAAACCTCAGCAGATGACCGCGCTGTTACTAAAAATAATCTCTATACAAAGACCAGCACTGATATTACCGCCATATGGTGACATATATTGATAGATGCCAGTCCTGCAGAACATATAAGAGATCACAGCTCAGTTATATATAGTACCTTACAGCTGACGTTCTTTCTGATTAAATTGTTCACTTTTCCCGTCTTTTCCATCTGGCCCAGACCGACACGACTACTTCTCCAGCCAGGACTCAGAGTCTCAGGTATGCAGAGATCACAACAAAGACACATTTGACTCCTTACATTTCAGGCACTGACCACATCTATCCCCAACCTGCACAAACTTCTCATCCTGCTGATACCCCAATACTGAGCCTCTGCTGCAAAATGTGTCCCTATTACTGCACCTACTGTGTGCCCTCTAGATGGTAAAACAAACCTCTAAATTAAAGTAATGCCGTGTGCAAGTGTCCTAGAAAACAGTGCCCACATTGTGCCCCCTAGAAAGTAATAGTGCCCCTTCGACAGTCACGATAACCTGAGTTCCCCTATAACAATAAGTGCCCACCTAAGATTTAATAATGTCCTGAGTCTCCCCCCATGTAGAGCTCCGCTCTAACCAGTATGATGTTCTCCTATTCACTATATAATTCCCCCTCACTGTATAGTACCCCCACACAGTATACTGACCCCTTAGTAGCCCACAAGCTGATGGCTCCAACACTGTATGATGGCCTCCACACCATACAAAGATCCCACATTATCTCCCACACTGTATGATGGCCCCCACACTGTTCAAAGAACCCACATTATCTCCCACACTGTATAAATAGAGTACATATAGTATAATGCACCAGATAGTCCTCAATATAGTATAATGCACTCCCCATAGTCCTTCGTATAGTATAATGCGCCCCCATAGGCAGAGTCTGTAGTATAATGTGCCCCCCCTCCTCATAGGCAGAGTCTGTGATATAATGCCCCCCCCATCTCATAGGCAGCGTCTGTAGTATAATGCCCCACCTATAGGCAGAGTCTGTAGTAAAATGCACCCCCCATAGGCAGAGTCTGTAGTATAATGCTCCCCCTCTTATAGGCAGAGTCTGTAGTACAATGTCCCCCCATAGGCAGAGTCTGTAGTCTACTGCTCTCCCCTGCTCATAAACAGAGTCTGTAGTATAATGCCCCCCATAGGCAGAGTCTGTAGTAGAATGCCCCCCCATAGACAGAGGCTTTAGTATAATGCTCCCCCCCTCCCCATAGACAGTCTGTAGTATAATGCCCCCCCTCCCCATAGGCAGAGTCTTTAGTATAATGCCCCCCCTCTCTGTGGGCAGAGTCTTTAGGATAATGCTCCCCCATAGGCAGAGTCTGTAGTATAATGCACCTCCCCCTTCCCATAGGCAGAGTCTGTAATATAATGCCGCCCCCCACCCGGCAAAAAATAAATAAACAGTACTCATCTCTCCTCCTGGTTCCCTCGCTGCTCAGAGCACCCAGCACGCACACATCTTCAGCACAGCGGGCTGGGCGCCAAGTGATGATGTCAGAGACGTCAGTCACAGAAGGGACTAATGGGAGAGAGATCCGCGCTCCCTCTCTCATCAGTAAACTTGCGGCGGTGGCGGGCAGTGGGGCCCGATGCTGGCACCAGGGGCATGCTAGATACAGTTACACTGGCGTAGCCCTGGATGGGCCCCCTAAGAGCGAGGGGCCCGGGGCCACCGCCCCCTTTGCCCCCCTGGTAGCTTGATACTGTGGCAGAGGGAAGCATGAAGTGCTCTAAAATTTCCTGGTAGACGGCTGTGCTGACTTTTGTGTTGAAAAAACACAGTGGACCTACACCAGCAGATGACACGGCTCCCCAAACCATCACTGATTGTGGAAACTTCACACTAGACCTCAAGCAGCTTGGATTGTGGCCTCTCCACTCTTCTTCCAGACTCTGGGACCTTGATTTCAAATGAAAATTGGAACTCTGGACATCTGTCAAGTCAGCAGTCTTCACCATGATTGTCATGATTGTGGAGCCTACTAAAACAGACTAAGGGACCTTTTTAAATGCTTAGGAAGTCTTTGCAGGTGTTTTTTGTTAATTATTTTAATTTACTGAGTTAATGACTTTTGTGTTTTCATTGGCTATAAGCCATAATCATCAACATTAACAGAAATAAACACTTGAAATAGATCACTGTGTTTGTAATGACTATATAATATATGAGGTTCACTTTTTGCATTGAAGAACTGAAATAAATTAACTTTTTGATGATATTCTAATTTTGTGAGATGCACCTATATGTTATGGCCTTGTAAATTAGAGTGTCTATCTTCATGGGGTGCACTTAAATAGTGCTGGGCAGCCCGTGTTCTTGCCTCAGCAGCGAATTTAGCTATCCAGGGAATCTAGTCACTTTATGTGTATATCAGTTCTGACATTATGTTGCTTGCATTTGAATCCTGTCTCTTTTTTATTGTTTGATAACTGCACTGTCTGCTAGTGATTTAATGTATTTGCTCTAGTTTCAATTTGCAATGCATTATGGGAAAGTTCCAAGAGCATTGTGAGACAGTTCTTGTTGCATTGTGGTCCTGTTCTTGTCACAGTTTGGGCAGCGACCATTATTTCCTCGTCTCTTCTGATGGAGAAGTTCCCTTATCACTCATCTTGTAAAGTGGCACAGAGCGGTAGTCGTGACTGAACGTCGGTCTGATTTCGCTCTGGCACTTTACAGACAATGGGTGTCCCAGTCCCAGTGTGCTCTAGGGTGTGGGGTGCAGCACACTCTCTTGTAGGCCGCAGGCCTCCACTGCCTTCAGGCTTCTGTCCTCAGAAGCCGCCGCTCACAATTTAGGGAACACGAAGTTCTTTGTAACAGTCAAACATATACTTGACAGTTCAAGTTCATCAGGTGGGTACAGATGGGATAAGGCACAGCAATTCACATTATCCTCCTTCTTAGCATAACTCCTCTTCAGCCCTGTTGCTAGCTCATCCTGTATTTCTCGTCCACCTCTGCAGTGCACCCGGGACTGGCCTTCAACTTCCATCTATGCAGGTCCCTGTCCATCTTCCTTTGTACTTCAGAGCACACAAAGTGTCCGGCAGCTCCTATGCCAGACCTTAGGCTCTGGACGTGACTGGAGCGACTGCTCTGGATCCCAGTAATGCCTCCCACTGCCTGGAACATTGAGTACTATATACAGTGGGTACGGAAAGCATTCAGACCCCTTTACATCTTTCACTCTTTGTTTCATTGCAGCCATTTGGTAAATTCTAAAAAGTTCATTTTTTTTTCTCATTAAAGTCCACTCTGCACCCCATCTTGACTGAAAAAAAACAGAAATGTAGAAATTTTTGCAAATTTATTTAAAAAGGAAAACTGAAATATCACATGGTCATAAGTATTCAGACCCTTTGCTCATATTTAAGTCACATGCTGTCCATTTCTTGTGATCCTCCTTGAGATGGTTCTACTCTTTCATTGGAGTCCAGCTGTGTTTAATTAAACTGATAGGACTTGATTTGGAAAGGCACACACCTGTCTATATAAGACCTCACAGCTCACAGTGCATGTCAGACCAAATGACAATCATGAGCTCAAAGGAACTGCCTGTTACGATGTTAGTAGATACCCTGAAGTCCAATGGCGTGGGCCAAAAGCAGAGACTGAGACAAGAGTAGTGTGAAAGTCTATTTTAAACTCAAGTGCAAAAGATCACAGCAAACAGTTTATGAAGGTAAGTTCATTCCAAACAATACTTCTTAGAGCCTAATCTGTAAGGCACGGCCTTCATTACTATTAGGGTATGCAAAAGTTAACCATAGTTCAAGTTTACTTAGGTACAGTAATATGCAAACAGAAATAAGGATAGTAAGCAGACGTAGGCATTCCTCAGTTGATTGTGGACTCACGTAGTGCAGAAGAGAAGACAAACTGGAATATGGATCTGGATATTGAAGAATGCAGGAGGTGCAGCGGAGGAAACAGCGATGTCTTAAGCAGAGCTGGAGCCGGGTATTTAAACACAGAGCAAGATGGTGACTATACCAGAGGTGTAGAGATCCAGGAGAAGTTTGCTTCAGGAAGACAAAAGTTCAGAGATCCCAGCGTGAGTGAACAACAGCCAGCGGTTCCTTTCAGCAGAAGTCCCCTTAGCAGAGGATTCAGGCAGCAATCCTTTCAGCGGATGACTAGGAGTAAACACAAGGTCAGCAAGACTCTATTCAGAGGGCTAGCACAGGTGAGTAGCAAGCTACAAGCACACAATACTCAGGCAAGGCATGATTGCAACACATGCAGTTTAAGTAGGTCCACAGGCAGGAAACACATGACCCCAGTAAGGCAATGGAAGCCATCTTGGCTAAGGGAAAAACTACTGGCAAAGTAAAATTAAACCTGGCATCCTGACACTGCCAAAGGAGCTTAGAGACAGAATTGTGGCAAGGCACAGATCTGGCCAAGTTTACAAAAGAATTTCTGCATTAGTCAAGGGTCCTAAGAACACAGTGGCCTCCATAATCCTTAAGTGGAAAAAGTTTGGGACCACCAGAAGTCTTCCTAGACCTGGCCGTCCAGCTCAACTGAGCAATCGTGGGAGAAGAGCCTTGGTGAGAGAGGTAAAGATGAACCCCAAGATCACTGTGGCTGAGCTCCAAAGATGCAGTAGGGAGATGGGAGAAAGTTGCATAAAGTCAACTATCACTGCAGCCCTCCACAAGTCGAGCCTTTATGGCAGAGTGGCCCAACGGAAGCCTCTCCTCAGTGCAAGACATATGGAAGCCTGCACAGAGTTTGCTTAAAAACACATGAAGGACTCCCAGTCTATGAGAAATAAGATTCTTTGGTCTGATGAGACTAAGATAGAACTTTTTGGTGATAATTCTAAGGGGTATGTGTGGAGAAAACCAGGCACTGCTCATCACCTGCCCAATACAATCCCAACAGTGAAACATGGTGGTGGCAGCATCATGGGGGTGTTTTTCAGCTGCAGGGACAGGACGACTGGTTGGAATTGAAAGAAACATGAATGTGGCCAAGTACACAGATATCCTGGATGAAAACCTCTTCCAGAGTGCTCTGGACCTCAGACTTGGCCGAAGGTTCACCTTCCAACAAGACAATGACCCTATGCACACAGTTAAAATAACAAAGGAGTGGCTTCAGAACAACTCTGTGACCATTCTAGACTGGCCCAGCCAGAGCCCTGACCTAAACCCAATTGAACATCTCTGGAGAGACCTGAAAATGGCTGTCCACCAACGTTCACCATCCAACCTGACAGAACTGGAGAGGATCTGCAAGGAAGAATGGCAGAGGAACCCCAAATCCAGGTGTGAAAAACTTGTTGCATCATTCCCAAGAAGACTCATGGATGCACTAGCTCAAAAGGGGGCTTCTACTCAATACTGGTCATTTGGTCTGACATGCACTGTGAGCTGTGAGGTCTTATATAGACAGGTGTGTGCCTTTCCAAATCAAGTCCTATCAGTTTAATTAAACACAGCTGGACTCCAATGAAAGAGTAGAACCATCTCAAGGAGGATCACAAGGAAATGGACAGCATGTGACTTAAATATGAGCAAAGGGTCTGAATACTTATGACCATGTGATATTTCAGTTTTCCTTTTTAAATAAATTTGCAACAATTTCTACATTTCTGTTTTTTTCAGTCAACATGGGGTGCACAGTGTACTTTAATGAGAAAAAAATGAACTTTTTAGAATTTACCAAATGGCTGCAATGAAACAAAGAGTGAAAAATTTAAAGGGGTCTGAATGCTTTCCGTACCCACTGTACTTCAATAAAACTCACCCTATAGATACCCTAGCCTGAACCTGCATGTCAATGGAGATGGGCATCCTACATATAGATGACAATGGCACCCTTGCTGAACGGCAGCTGCCCCTAGACCCTAAAAGTCCCTTATTCGTACTTACATAGACCAAAGATCTGACAGTCTACCAGAAACTGGTACAGATATCACATCAAACAATCAATCCTCAGTGTGTACTAAATGATTAAAGTGACAACAGTGAATAAAGTGACAATGTGCAAATTTATAAAAACACCCAAGAACGTTCCTAATATCTTTGGACCTCCAAGCCAAAGGATACATTCGGGCATCCAAACAAAGGCTACAATCAGCCCTGTTCAACACCCTAGATGCTGATTACCTGCCTTATAGTGGAGGGTGACACCCTAGTTAATGTTGACACTGTGGCGCCCCCGCTCCACGGCGGCTATCCCTGGATAACCCTAGCCAGCCCTGGAATTAATCACCCATAGAGGTATCAATGACATAAATGATCACAAGACTAAACAATAAAAGGAACTTATCTTGATAAAGTGCAATACTGATGCGGATCATCTTTATGCCGCATGTCCCGATTTTAAAGAGATTTAATAAAATTTGTATTTTAGGGTTTATGTTATACTTATGTCTTATGGTATCCTAAGCTTATCTTATGCTATACTCACATTATGCATTAACACTTCACATGCTGTTACATCACCATTATACAATACATAAGACACATATCACTTTTACATATAAAACCGCAAGAGAGTGTTCACATGAGGTGTTTGTTGTCTTCAGGGGCAGGAACAGGGTAAGACAGTCCACATCCCTACAGTTTTGTATCTTGGGCTCTGTGCACACAGCCTGCTCCAAGCTTAGCCGGTAAGAGCCCTATCTATGTGGTACAATACTGGGGTTCATTGTATGTTTTCCGCATCTACTGTATGGAGGTTTCTCTACTATCAATAAAGAGAAGGGTTTTCGCAGCCTTTTTCTTAAGAAGACAGGGGGTTTAGCTCCATGTCACACTACACACCGTGGTAAGGTGTATGAGGGGAGCATAGCCCGCCTAATCTAATAGTATGGGCGTCACTAATAGGCTGTAAACCAGACACTGTGCGTGACCAGCGCCAAAATATTTACCAGAACCTCATATATAGATTTTGCATGTTATTTTTATTCAGGGTTCAGACAAGCCCATCAATGCTGGATTTGTAAACTAGGGGGTCTGTCCTCATGGGGTGCACTTAGATAGTGCTTTGCAGCCTGCCTAATCTAACAGTATGAGGGTCACTAATAGGCTGTAAGCCCTATATTGAGCACTATCTGTGTTAGGTGTCAGGTGTTTTCTGGATCTGAAATGGGTTCAGAATCATCAGTGGATTCTGTGGTCTCCCATTCCGGTCCAGATGCTTCTCAGCATCGTCGTCAGTCCCAACGCCTAGCTGGTGCACGAGATGTACAAGCTGTCTCTTGGGTCTTTGTTCCTAGCAACATGAAGGATAGGTTGCGGAGGGAAACAGGGCTGTTACAGCCTAAGTCCAGGATACACTGCACTGAGCATGCCCGTGACATGGCGGACCGTGATTAGTGGTTTGGGAGTCAGCTGATCCGGTGACCTGGCACCGCCTGATTGGTCACGGGTGACGTCACCAATAATGTGACGGTGGGCAGGGCTTAATATTTAAATAGCACGCCCACAAACATGGCGGCGCGCTCTGATCATTGAGCTGAGTTGGTGTTATTGTGTGGACGCTTGGTCGTTTCGGCTCCACGTGTACTTTTGCTGTTATAGCTTCTGACAGGCAGGTTTAGCAGGGGATAGACAGCCTTAGATGGAGGGAGGCAGGTAGCTTCGTCTGACACTCTGGCTCCAACAAGGGGGTCGCTATACACCCCGAGCAGACTGCGGACTCCGTATTCCCGGCACCGCCTGTTAGCCACGTGGAGAGATACTCCTCAGTCCGGTAGCACGCCGGCTGGGAGCATGTATACGCCTGCGTGAATCACACACGCATCCTAGCGCCTGCTGCGTAGCCTCTGTGCAGTTAACAGGGCTACAGCTACATTATGTGTCGCACATCTCTCGTGCAGTTAACGGAGATAGTGCGAATCCCTATTCCCGTTCCGGTGTGCAGTAACACGGGGGGGATTGTTATTTCAGTTGGTTGTTTTACCTTCTTACCCGGAAGGTGTTCGTCCGCAGTCCTCCAGGCTGCATCGCGGACCCCGGGTTCGTTTGCTTTCCATTATTTAATAAAGTTGTTTGCAACCATTCCCCTAACAATCTGTGTGTGACCAGTGACCTATACAAGCCATTTTTTGTGTGCAGTTTTAATACTAAGCAATGACCCCCTCCAAGAATTGGTAGGTTAATGAGTTGGTTGTCTCATCAGTATTTTGCACCTGTGCTGCCCCTGCCTTTATTATATGGTTTGCTTCATCCTGATTAGTGCATTAGTTTTGAGACCTGGGCTGGAGAATAAATACTGTTCCTCTTTTTTGCTGTGTTAATAATTTTTTTCAGTTTTAATTCAACTACTCTAGCATCAAGCTCCTAATTCGCTTTGTCTAAAGGAAGTTAGATGGCAATGTTTTATTGTGTGAGGTATGGAACTCTCTACCACATGACCTTGTAATACTTAATTCTCTAAAAAAAAGTTCAAGGAGGTCCTGTGTGACTTTCTTGAATAACATTACAGGTTATTCATACTAGATTTTGTTATGGGACGTTGATCCAAGCAACTAGTCTGATTGCCATATGTGGAGTCGGGAAGGAATTTTTCCCCTAATTTTGGGCAAGCAGCATCTGCCTCATGGGGTTTTTTGACTTCCTCTGGATCAACACATTAGCTTTTCACAGGTCTCTATATATAGTGTGATGGCTACCACAGCTCTTTATATACAGTACTAGATGGTGTCCCGATTCTAACGCATCGGGTATTCTAGAATCTGTATGCGGCCGACCAGGCGCAATCAACAGAGTGGTGTTTAAATGTGGCGCCAGTATCGCTGATTGGTCGCGGCGCCAATATCGCTGATTCCGACCAATCAGCGAATCGTATTACTGAGGACCGGGCAGCGACGCTACCTGTGCGGGTACTTCCGCTGCGAGGAACCGGGAGATGGCCGGCTGCTCACAGCCGAAGTATCCCGACTGGCGGCGCCGCTCCCCGGTCCTCGCTTCACACTTGCCGTCGGGAGATCAGCGGCCCTAGCCATTGATCTCCCGACGGTAGCCGCATGGAGGTCAGCAGCGCCGCCGGTCGCGGTACTTCTGCTGCGAGCAGCCGGGAGATGAGCGGCTAGCGCCGGTCATCTCCCGGCTGCATCGCCGCTGACCTCCGTGCGGCAGATGAGCTGCTAACGGCTGCCATCTTTTTCTGAAATCCCGCGTCGCTGATTGGCCGCGGCTGGACCAATCAGCGACGCAGGATTTCCTGGACAGAAGGACAGACAGACAGACGGGATTAGACGATTATATACAGTACAGACCAAAAGTTTGGACACACCTTCTCATTTCAAGATTTTTCTGTATTTTCATGACTATGAAAATTGTACATTCACACTGAAGGCATCAAAACTATGAATTAACACATGTGGAATTATATACTTAACAAAAAAGTGTGAAACAACTGAAAATATGTCTTATATTCTAGGTTCTTCAAAGTAGCCACCTTTTGCTTTGATGACTGCTTTGCACACTCTTGGCATTCTCTTGATGAGCTTCAAGAGGTAGTCAATGGAAATGGTCTTCCAACAATCTTGAAGGAGTTCCCAGAGATGCTTAGCACTTGTTGGCCCTTTTGCCTTCACTCTGCGGTCCAGCTCACCCCAAATCATCTCGATTGGGTTCAGGTCTGGTGACTGTGGAGGCCAGGTCATCTGGCGTAGCACCCCATCATTCTCCTTCTTGGTCAAATAGCCCTTACACAGCCTGGAGGTGTGTTTGGGGTCATTGTCCTGTTGAAAAATAAATGATGGTCCAACTAAACGCAAACCGGATGGAATAGCATGCCGCTGCAAGATGCTGTTGTAGCCATGCTGGTTCAGTATGCCTTCAATTTTGAATAAATCCCCAACAGTGTCACCAGCAAAGCACCCCCACACCATCACACCTCCTCCTCCATGCTTCTCGGTGGGAACCAGACATGTAGAGTCCATCCGTTCACCTTTTCTGCATCGCACAAAGACACGGTGGTTGGAACCAAAGATCTCAAATTTAGACTCATCAGACCAAAGCACAGATTTCCACTGGTCTAATGTCCATTCCTTGTGTTCTTTAGCCCAAATAAGTCTCTTCTGCTTGTTGCCTGTCCTTAGCAGTGGTTTCCTAGCAGCTATTTTACCATGAAGGCCTGCTGCACAAAGTCTCCTCTTAACAGTTGTTGAAGAGATGTGTCTGCTGCTAGAACTCTGTGTGGCATTGACCTGGTCTCTAATCTGAGCTGCTGTTAACCTGCGATTTCTGAGGCTGGTGACTCGGATAAACTTATCCTCAGAAGCAGAGGTGACTCTTGGTCTTCCTTTCCTGGGGCAGTCCTCATGTGAGCCAGTTTCTTGCAGCGCTTGATGGTTTTTGCATCTGCACTTGGGGACACTTTCAAAGTTTTACCAATTTTTTGCATTGACTGACCTTCATTTCTTAAAGTAATGATGGCCACTCATTTTTCTTTAATTAGCTGCTTTTTTCTTGCCATAATACAAATTCTAACAGTCTATTTAGTAGGACTATCAGCTGTGTATCCACCAGACTTCTGCACAACACAGCTGATGATCCGAACCCCATTTATAAGGCAAGAACTCCCACTTATTAAACCTGACAGGGCACACCTGTGAAGTGAAAACCATTTCCGGTGACTACCTTTTGAAGCTCATCAAGAGAATGCCAAGAGTGTGCAAAGCAGTCATCAAAGCAAAAGGTGGCTACTTTGAAGAACCTAGAATATAAGACATATTTTCAGTTGTTTCACACTTTTTTTTGTTAAGTATATAATTTCACATGTGTTAATTCATAGTTTTGATGCCTTCAGTGTGAATGTACAATTTTCATAGTCATGAAAATACAGAAAAATCTTTAAATGAGAAGGTGTGTCCAAACTTTTGGTCTGTACTGTATATTGGATGATGACCCCACAGACCCTTTACACAGCATTATGTTTCCACAGCTCCTTGTATACAGTATGATTCCCTCATTGTTCCCTAAATACAGTATGATGTGCTCACAGCTCCATATACACCGTATGATGTCCCCACACATGCAGATACACAATATGATACCTATACACAATATGATGCCCCTACATCTCCCTATAAACAATATGATGCCCCTACATCTCCCTCCATCTGAACAAGTCTCTCCAGCTTCAGAAAGATTATGGACGCATCACATTTTTTTTTACGGACAGGGAAAAAAGTGCCCTATTTTTATGGACTGTCCAAGAATTTCTGGACAGTTGGCTACCCTGCTATTAGTTCCACTGGGGTGGCAGCCTAGGTGGATGCTGGAAGCACAACCGTCTCTCCCTAAGATTCGGAGAGGGAAGGCCACCGATTCCTGACCCTTGCTGTGGCCTTTTCGTTGAGAGGGATGGTTTATTGAGGGCCCATATATACACACAGTCATGGCCGGAAGTGTTTAGCAACCTTGAGATTGTTCCAGAAAGTGAAGTATTTCTCCCAGAAAATTATTACAATTACACATGTTTTGTTATACATTTGTTATAATATTTATTTCCTTTGTGTGTATTGAAACAGCACAAAAAAATGGGAAAAAAAGGCAAATTGGACATAATTTCACACAAAACTCCAAAAGTGGGCCGGACAAAATTGTTGGCACTTTTCCAAAATTGTGGAAAAACAACTTTGCTTCAAGCATGTGATGCTCGTTAAAACTCACCTGTGGCAAGTAACAGTCGTGGGTAATATGAAAGTCATACCTGAGACCAGATAAAAAGTGGAGAAGATAGATAGATATGAGATTGATAGATAGATAGATATGAGATAGATAGATGGATATGTGGCACCCCAGGGGTCTGGTTACCACTGTAATAGAAATATTATGTCTGAGAGCAAGTGGGAGGTTTCCTGGTTCGGAGCCCTTAAACATGCAACACCTCCTGTCCCAGACCAGATAGGGGAGGAACCTGCCCTATATAAACTGGATCTGGGGCGGGGTTAGTGAAGTCAGAGCCTGGAGTTAGTTCCAGACACAGGGAAAGTAACAGCGAGGAGCTCTGTAGGAGCAGGAGCTGAAGACCAGGGACTTGAGCTAAGCGGAGTTCGTCCTGGCAGAAGACTCTGAGAACCGGACACAGGAGTCCGAGGTTGCAGGGACTTATATATACCCAGCAGCAGAAACCCGCCGGCAGGGGATTTCAAGTCCTCTGGCCATAGAAGCCCGGAGGCTCAGTCACGAGCAAGGGACCAGCACTGCAATCGAGGAGCGGGGGCTATCAGAAGGCCCCAAGTCACCAGCCATACAGGTGAGCACCACACGGAACACTCAGGGACGTGGGCTACTTCCACTCGCTTACAGCAAGGTAGCCAGGAAGAGTGCAGATAGTCGGGGAGGCCTACAACTCCACCTGGCCAGGGGAACTCCAGTTTGCTCACAGACTGACCAGGCCTCTTATGCTAGCCAGTACTCCCGGGAGGGTCTGCCTTATCACCATCAGTAAAGACCCTGAACTGCACTGCAAAGCCTCTGAGTCGTTCCTGCTGCGCTCGTGTACCATCACTCCTATCATCCACACTCACTAGCCTGAGGCTATACTCCTCCCGTGGGGAGTTATACTACACTCTGCTGCCCTCACAACATCAGCCTCAGTGGTCTGCTCAGCAGCGGCGGTTCTTATTGACCGCAATCCACGGGTGGCGTAGTCGGACATTGCATTATACTGATACAGAGACTGCCACAATATTGGTCTGGCCACCCTGAGCCACGGGACCAGGTCGCCACAACTACTCCCAGCATTGCCCTGAAGTCCGGTCCCGGGTGCCCCATGGCCCAGGTGGCGCGTCATATAGATAATAGATAGATGATAGATAGTCCTATGATATGAGATAGAGGTCGTTATAGACAGGTTTATACACTCTCTCCCGAAGTCGGTAAAATCCTGGGTTGGCCAGGGAGATCCCTATAATGCTGATGACTTGGTGGGGTTGGTGGAAAGATACCAGGCGGTTGAGAGTCAAGGGGTCGTAGCCTCTCAATACTGGGGTTCCCAAAAGGTGGCGGACACCCAAAAGAAGGGAGCTAGCGCCACACCTGGGGGGCATCCTAGAGTTCAGGAGGGGTCTGAGTTGCTGCCCAAGGTCCCACCCCATAATATAGTGTGTTGGAGATGTCATACCCCTGGCCATATTGCCTCCCGGTGTCCCATAACCTCTGAGCCAATGGACTGTAACATGGGCCGGCGTTGCTCTTATTTTGCCTACCCCGCCTGCAGCGCGGTTCGTCAACATGGCGAGGGCCCTCAGGCATGCTCAGTGTCAGTTAACGGGGCACAAGTCTCTGGACTATTGGTCTCAGGAAGTTTGGTGACCCTGATAAGGGCCACACTCCCTCATCGGCTGGTTTCTGGGAAGGTGGTGGGTGTCCGGTGTATCAATGGGGACGCTAAGAACTATCCTGTGGCCCAGGTGGATGTAAACACAGACTGTGGCACCACATCTCATGAAGTGGCGGTCGTTAAGGACCTATTGCATCCCATAATAATTGGACGTTACTTTGCATTATTCTGGGAAATGTGGGGGAAAGCGGGGACACCTGGTTGCTTGGACGACAGCCAGATCGCCCCTAAGGAAACTTACCCGCAGAACATAGTAGATGAGTTTCCCATGTGTGTGCTGGTGGGCAATGAGGCTGAAGTAGCATCCCCTGAGTCCAATATCCCTGAGCTTTAGGTGTCCGAGGGAAACTTTGGAACTGCCCAACTCAGGGATTTAACTCTGAAAGGGGCCTTTGAAAATGTTACTGTGTTAAATGGGGTGCCTCAGGAACCGGGGGCTGACACTCGGTTCCCTCATTTTGCTGTGAATGGGGATTTGCTGTACAGAATAACCAAGCCAAGGGGTGAGGTAATAGAACAGTTGCTGGTGCCAGGGCCCTATAGACGCAGGGTGTTAGACATGGCTCATTCTCATGTGTTGGGTGGTCACCTGGGTGCAGACAAGATTCAAGAACGGATCCTCCAAAGATTCTACTGGCCAGGTTGCTATAGAGAAATATAGAGTTATTGTCGTTCCTGCCCCACATGCCAGATAACCTCCCCAGTGGCCCACTTCCGCAGTCCCCTAGTGCCACTACCAGTCATCGAGGTTCCATTCGAACGCATAGCAATGGATCTAGTGGGGCCTCTGGTCAAGTCCGCCCAAGTGCATCAGTATATCCTGGTGGTATTAGGTTATGCTACATGGTATCTGGAGGCCGTACCACTACGAAACTCCTCCACCAGGTGTATAGCCCGGGAGTTAGACCACATGTTTTCAAGAACTGGGTTGCCTAACGAGACCCTAACAGACCAAGGAACTCCATTTATGTCGAAGGTCATGAGGGAATTGTGCAAGACACTGCAGATTGCACAACTGAGAACCTCCGTGTACTCTCCCCAGACGGACGGACTGGTAGAGAGGTTTAACAAAACCTTGAAAGCAATGTTGAGGAAAGCAGTGGAAAAGGATGGCCGAGACTGGGACTATATGTTGTTCGCCATGAGGGAAGTTCCCAAAGCTTCCACAGGTTTCTCCCCGTTTGAACCACTCTATGGACAACACCCTCAGGACTCCTGGAGGTGGAGAAAGAGTCCTGGGAAGCTGAGACCACTCCCTATAGGAGAGTGGTGGAGCACGTTGCCCAGATGCAAGAGAGGATTGCCCATGTGATGCCCATTGTGAGGGAGCACCTCCTTAAGGCACAAGAGGCACAGTCCAGGGTGTATAATAGGTCGGCCAGGGTGAGATCGTTCAACCCAGGAGATCGAGTGCTTGTGCTAGTCCCACAGTGGAGACAAGTTCATGGCCAAGTGGCAGGGCCCCTATGAGGTGGTAGAGAAAGTGGGGGAAGTCAACTTTAAGATCCACCAACCAGGGAAGAGGAAGCCCTACCAAATTTACCATGTTAACTTGATTAAGCCATGGCAAGATAGAGAGCCTGCGGAAGCTCCCTGTTTAATGGCTGAGGCTGAGGCCGATGTGAAAGAGGTCAAGGTGGCAGAGTCACTGTCACATGCCCAAAAGCAACAGTGCAAAGAGTTGTTACAGCGAAATAAAGACATGTTTTCGGAGTTGCCAGGACTCACTCAGGTCATAGAGCATGAGGTTCTCACAGAGCCTCATGTTCGCGTCAATCTAAAACCATACCGGATCCCCGAAGCCCGCAGAGAGGTGATCTCTAAAGAAGTAAGGCGGATGCTAAACCTGGGAGTCATTGAAGAGTCCAAAAGTGGATGGTCCAGTCCTATAGTCTTAGTGCCGAAACCAGATGGGGAATGGCGGTTTTGCAACGACTATAGGAAGCTGAACGAGGTCTCAAAGTTCGACGCCTACCCAATGCCTAGGGTAGATGAGCTTATCGAAAGGCTAGGACCCGCTCGGTACATCACCACTCTGGACCTCACCAAAGGATATTGGCAAATTCCCCTGTCTAAAGAGGCTAAGGAGAAGACAGCCTTCTCGACGCCAATACGTCAGGATGCCGTTTGGGTTGAAGGGAGCTCCGGCCACCTTCCAGAGAGCCATGGACCGGATCTTATCACTCCACAAACAGTATGCAGCAGCCTACCTAGATGCCATCGTCATATTTAGCCAGGACTGGGAAAGTCATCTGGACAAAGTTCAAGCCATACTTGATGCCCTAAGGAAGGCGGGCTTTACTATCAACCCGAAGAAATGTGCCATGGGGATGGAGGAAGCCAAGTACCTAGGGTACGTGGTTGGTAGAGGGGAAATAAAACCACAAATAAATAAGGTCGAGGCGATCTTGAACTGGCCACAGCCCCTCTCGAAGAAGCAGGTCATGGCGTTTCTAGGCATTGTGGGCTACTATCGAAGATTTGTCCCTAACTTTGCCCTGATAGCAGCCCCACTGATGGATCTTCCGAAAGGGATGAAGTCAGCTATGGCCAAGTGGTCCCCGGAAGCAGAAGCGACCTGCCAGGAATTGAAACTGGTCCTCTGTAAACAACCAGTCTTGGTGGCACCCAGCTTCTCCAAGGAGTTTGTGGTCCAGATGGATGCATCGGATGTCGGGCTGGGAGCAGTCTTGTCCCAGGAGATTAACGGAGAAGAACACCCTGTAAAATACCTCAGTCTGAAGCTCTCCGCTTGTGAGAAGGACTACTCCATTGTAGAAAAAGAATGTTTGGCCATTAAGTGGGCGTTAAACACTCTGAGGTATTACCTATTAGGTAGAAGGTTCAGGTTAGTGTCAGACGATGCCCCATTGAGGTGGATGCGAGAAAAGAAGGGAAACAATGCCAGAGTGACTAGGTGGTTCCTGGCTCTACAAGATTTTAGTTTCCGGGTAGAGCATAGGCCTGGGAAACAACATGGGAATGCCGCTGCCTTGTCAAGGGTTTATTGTATGGTGACAGAAGGTGCCAAGCCCTACGGCTTTGGACAGAGGGGGGGTGTATGTAAGGTTGCTGCCGGACAGATCGTGGACGGGAGGTATGTGTCCTCGAAGTGCCATGCTTCGGTGATGTAGGATCCGGAGAAGCAGGCTCCAGCGCACATAGTGCTGAGAGGAATTTAATGGGTCCGGATTACAGGGCCGGGTTTTATGAGCAGCTGAAAGAGCACCTGTGGCACCTAACAGGTGTTGGCAATAACTAAATCACACTTGCAGCCAGTTAACATGGATTAAAGTTGACTCAACTTCTGTCCTGTGTCCTTGTGTGTACCACATTGAGCATGGAGAAAAGAAAGAAGACCAAAGAACTGTTTGCGGACTTGTGAAACCAAATTGTGAGGAAGCATGAGCAATCTGAAGGCTACAAGTCCGTCTCCAAAGACCTGAATGTTCCTGTGTCTTCCGTGCGCAGTGTCATCAAGAAGTTTAAAGCCCATGGCACTGTGGCTAACCTCCCTACATGTGGACGGAAAAGAAAAATTGACGAGAGATTTCAACGCAAGATTGTGCGGATGGTGGATAAAGAACCTCGACTAACATCCAAACAAGTTCAAGCTGCCCTGCAGTCCGAGGCTACAACAGTGTCAACCCGTACTATCCGTCGGCGTCTGAATGAAAAGGGACTGTATGGTAGGATACCCAGGAAGACCCCACTTCTTACCCCGAGACATAAAAAAGCCAGGCTGGAGTTTGCCAAAACTTACCTGATAAAGCCTAAAACTGGAAGTGCATTGAGGTGAAGGTGAAGAGGTATTGGGAATCCTGCAGAAAATACCTGTGTGAATTGCGTGAAGAGGTATTGGGAATCCTGCAGAAAATACCTGTGTGAATTGCGTGAAGAGGTATTGGGAATCCTGCAGAAAATACCTGTGTGAATTGCGGTGAGTGCTGCATTGTGATCTGCTGAGTGCTTTTCTACCTGTTTAGATTTATTGGGCTTTTTAAAATCTATTTTCTCACTACAGTTTTAGTTTCTTAGTTTACTACCTGTGTATTTAAGGGTTAACTACATTGCACTAAAATCCTGAGGTGTAGATTTACTCACAAGGGGTTAATTAAGGGGAAGGGGTCATAATTAAGGGTTTATAAGGGGCAGCTGGTTGGGCATAAAGTCCTTTGGAAGTGCATTGAGGTGAAGGGTACATTGCTGGAAAAGGAAAAAAAAAAAAAAAAACACTTTAAATCTCTTAGTTTGCGAGTGTGAACGAGCTGCGTGTGTCCGGAGCGTAAGTGCGAACGAAAGTAAGTGTGTGACTTGTTTTTCAGTGAAGAGGTATTGGGAATCCTGCAGAAAATACCTGTGTGAATTGCGGTGAGTGCTGCATTGTGATCTGCTGAGTGCTTTTCTACCTGTTTAGATTTATTGGGCTATTAAAAATCTATTTTCTCACTACAGTTTTAGTTTCTTAGTTTACTACCTGTGTATTTAAGGGTTAACTACATTGCACTAAAATCCTGAGGTGTAGATTTACTCACAAGGGGTTAATTAAGGGGAAGGGGTCATAATTAAGGGTTTATAAGGGGCAGCTGGTTGGGCATCAAGTCCTTTGGAAGTGCATTGAGGTGAAGGGTACATTGCTGGAAAAGGAAAAAAAAAACAAACAAAAAAAACACTTTAAATCTCTTAGTTTGCGAGTGTGAACGAGCTGCGTGTGTCCGGAGCGTAAGTGCGAACGAAAGTAAGTGTGTGACTTGTTTTTCAGTGACTTTGGATTCAGGGAGTTTGGAAGGGAGGACTTAGGACTGAATTGCTGACTGTATTTCATTCTTTCTTTACTTTACTTTTTACTTAATTAATCCACCTGACCTACTTAGCTGATTCCCCCGTCCATACTTGATACTTAATTGATCCCCCGTCCATACTTAACTGATCCCCCGCCGATATCTAATTGATACACTTGCACATCCCTAATTGATCCCCGTCCATACACCTATATATAAATAATTGTGTTTTGTACTTGTATATATATACTGACTGTATCCCCATATTTAGAATGACGTCCATGTTGGACGGAGCCGTGCAGTGTACATCTTGCGCAATGTATGCATTCCGTGAGCACCCGCTCGAGGATCCATACTGCTGCGAGAGATGTGAGCATATCGTGCACTTGGAAGCCCAAATTCTGGATCTAAGTGCTCAGATAGCGGTACTGAGGAGCATCGACAACATAGAACGGAGTTTGCTGCTCACCGAGCAGACACTCAATGGGTCAATACTGGGGGTGGAGCATAGAGGGGAAGTGCAGGCTGAACAGGCAGGGAGCTGGATAACAGTAAGGAGGGATAGAGGGAAGAAGTATAGGAAGGCTGGTTCAGAACCGGCATTATTGGAGCACGACAGATCCTCTGACCGCCGGGGGAGTGTATGCTCCAGTAATGAGGGGGAGGGGGGAAGTGTAGGGCAGGCAAGACAGGTTCTGGTAGTGGGTGACTCTATTATTAGGGGGACAGACAGGGCAATCTGTCACAAAGACCGGGATCGCCGAACGGTGTGCTGCCTCCCTGGCGCTCGAGTCCGGCACATCGCGGATCGGGTTGACAGGTTACTGGGTGGGGCTGGCGAAGACCCAGCGGTCATGGTCCACATCGGCACCAATGACAAAGTGAGTGGTAGATGGAGGGTCCTTAAAAATTATTTCAGGGACCTAGGTAGGAAGCTTAGGGCAAGGACCTCCAAGGTAGTTTTCTCAGAAATACTACCAATCCCGCGAGCCACACAGGAGCGCCAACAGGAGGTTAGGGAGGTGAATAAGTGGCTAAAGAGTTGGTGCAAGGCAGAAGGGTTTGGGTTCATGGAGAACTGGGCCGACTTCGCGGTCGGCTACAGGCTCTACCGTAGGGACGGGCTGCACCTCAATGGGGAGGGTGCAGCGGTGCTGGGGAAGAAGATGGCTAATAGGTTGGAGGAGTTTTTAAACTAGAGACGGGGGGGGGAAACCAAGGAAATAGGTGGGATGTGAGGCAAGCAAGGGGGAAGGGGAGAAGTGAATATAATGAGGGTGGAGAGGGGGGTGGGGATAGTACAGTTAGATCGTTAGAGAAGAATAGGATGCTAAATAACCACAAAGTTTTATCTTGCATGCTGACCAACGCAAGAAGCCTGACCAATAAGGCGGATGAGCTGCGGGCGCTTATATGGGAGGAGAGGTATGACATCGTAGGTATAACAGAGACTTGGCTAGACGATAGCTACTACTGGGCGGTAAATTTATTAGATTATAGTTTATTTAGAAGGGACCGGAAACAGGGGAAAGGCGGAGGAGTCTGCTTATATGTAAAGTCATGTCTAAAACCCAGACTAAGGGAAGATATAGGAGAGGGAGAAGAGGGGGTCGAGTCCATGTGGGTAGAGATAGAGGGAACTAAAAATAATAATAAAATATTACTGGGGGTCTGCTATAAGCCACCCAATATAACAGAGGAGAATGAGAAACTGCTATTAGGACAAATAGACAAAGTAGCAAAACATAATGAAGTGATTGTAATGGGGGATTTCAACTACCCGGATATTGACTGGGAAACAGAAACCTGTAGATCTCAGAAAGGAAAAAGGTTCTTGACAAATATTAAGGATAATTATCTCTCCCAACTAGTGCAGGAACCAACGAGAGGGAAGGCCGTGTTAGACTTAATATTGACTAATAGGCCTGATAGAATAACTGAGGTACAGATAGGGGGGCACCTAGGTAATAGCGACCATAATATTATCGACTTCAAAATGCCCTTCAGTAGGGTTATCAATAAGGGAACAACAAAAACATTAAACTTTAGGAGGGCGAAGTTTGATCAGCTGAAAGAAAGCCTTCAACTTATTGACTGGGACAAAGTTCTTAATCAAAGGAATACGAATAGTAAATGGGAAACCTTCAAAAGAATTCTGAATACTCAGTGAGAGAGGTATATACCGTATGGGAATAAAAGGGCCAGAAATAAGAGGAAACCAATATGGTTGAACAAGAACGTAAAAGGGGCGTTAAATAGCAAAAAAGAGGCATTCAAGAGATTAAAACAGGAAAACAGTAAGGAGGCACTAATGTGTTACAAGGAAAAAACGAGAACCTGCAAAAAACAAATAAAAATAGCGAAGGAGGAAACAGAGAGACGTATTGCTAGGGAAAGTAGATCAAATCCCAAACTGTTCTTTACGTATATAAATAGTAAAAGGATTAAATCGGATAATATTGGACCGATAAAAAGTGAGGAAGGCAAAATCATAGAGAAAGATGAGGATAAAGCTAATCTATTAAATAATTTTTTTTCGACAACTTTCACAAAGGAAATCGAACTAACAGGAGAAATGAGAAGTGACAAACTTAATCCTCCACTAAGTATGACAAATCTAACCCAAGCTGGGGTACAGAAACGCCTCAGTAACATTAAAATAAACAAATCACCAGGACCTGATGGCATACACCCACGGGTACTAAGGGAACTAAGTAATGTGATAGACAGACCGTTATATCTTATATTTAAGGACTCTGTTGAGACTGGGTCTGTGCCACTTGATTGGCGACAGGCGAATGTAGTGCCAATATTCAAAAAGGGAGCGAAAAGTGACGCCGGAAACTATCGGCCGGTGAGTCTGACGTCCGTTGTGGGCAAAATTTTTGAAAGCTTCATTAAAGAGGCAATTATGGAGCATCTTGATGCTAATAATCTTTTAATCCCGAACCAACATGGATTCATGAGGAATCGCTCCTGCCAAACAAACCTGATTGACTTCTACGAGGAGGTGAGCTCTCGAGTAGATCAGGGGGAACCAGTGGATGTCGTGTATCTCGACTTCTCAAAAGCTTTCGATAGCGTGCCACATAATAGGTTGGTATACAAAATGAGAATGATGGGGCTGGGGGAAAATGTCTGCAAGTGGGTAGCTAACTGGCTAAGGGATAGAAGGCAGAGGGTGGTTATAAATGGAATATACTCAGATTGGGTAAGCGTCACTAGTGGGGTACCACAGGGGTCTGTACTAGGCCCAATGTTATTTAATATCTTTATTAACGACATAGTCAACGGGATAAATAGTAAAATATCAATATTTGCAGATGACACAAAGTTATGTAAAACAATTAATACAAAAGAGGATAGTGAAGACCTACAGAGGGATTTGGATAAGCTGGGTAGGTGGAGCATTAAATGGCAAATGAGGTTTAACGAGGAGAAATGTAAGGTCATACATATGGGAAGGAAACATGGAAGTCACCAGTACTCACTGAATGGGAAATCATTGGGGAATTCAGAGATGGAGAAGGACTTGGGCATCTTGATTGATGGCAAACTAAATTGGAGTGCCCAAAGTCAGGCCGCTGCTGTAAGGGCAAACAGGGTAATGGGATGTATCAGAAGAGGTATAGCTGCAAAGGATGAGAACATTGTTCTTCCACTGTACAAAGCACTGGTCAGACCACACTTGGAATACTGTGCTCAGTTATGGGCCCCAATATATAGAAAGGATATAAATGAGCTTGAAAAGGTACAAAGGAGGGCAACAAAATTAATAAAGGGAATGGAGGGACTGCAATACCCAGAGAGGTTGGCAAAACTAGGACTATTCAGCCTGGAAAAGAGAAGGTTGAGGGGGGACATAATAAATGTGTACAAATATGTTAGGGGACAGTATAGAGACCTTGCCAGGGATTTGTTCAAAGGGAGGGATATTACGGTAACAAGAGGGCATTCACTAAGACTGGAAGAGAAAAGGTTTCAGCACCAGCATAGGAAGGGGTTCTTTACGGTAAGAGCAGTGAGAATATGGAATTCACTGAGTGAAGAGACGGTAATGTCAGATTCACTAAACCAGTTCAAGCGGGGACTGGATGCATTTCTAGATACCAGGCAGATTTCAGCATATACTTAAAAATAAAATAAAATAGTAAGTTGATACAGGGATTTATTCTGACTGCTGGTTTCAGAGTCAGGAGGGAATTTTTCCTCAGGTGAAGATTGGCCAAATCATTTGGGGTTTTTGCCCTCCTCTGGATCAACTTTAGCAATTACAGAACTAACAGGTCGAACTTGATGGACGCAAGTCTTTATTCGGCTTTTACTAACTATGTTTACAAACTATGTTACTATGTTTTGGAAGAATGTTCTCTGGTCAGATGAGACAAAAGTCGAGCTTTTTGGGAAAAACCATCAACATAGAGTGTACAGGAAAAAAAAAGAGGCATTCAAAGAAAAGAACATGGTCCCTACAGTCAAACATGGCGGAGGTTCCCTGATGTTTTGGGGTTGCTTTGCTGCCTCTGGCACTGGACTGCTTGACCGTGTGCATGGCATTATGAAGTCTGAAGACTACCAACAAATTTTGCAGCATAATGTAGGGCCCAGTGTGAGAAAGCTGGGTCGCCCTTAGAGGTCATGGGTCTTCCAGCAGGACAATGACCCAAAACACACTTCCAAAAGCACTATAAAATGGTTTTAGAGAAAGCACTGGAGACTTCTAAGGTGGCCAGCAATGAGTCCAGACCTGAATCCCATAGAACACCTGTGGAGAGATCACAAAATGGCAGTTTGGAGAAGGCACCCTTCAAATATCAGGGACCTGGAGCAGTTTGCCAAAGAAGAATGGTCTACGATTCCAGCAGAGCATTGTAAGAAACTCATTGATGGTTACCGGAAGCGGTTGTTCACAGTTATTTTGGCTAAAGGTTGTGCAACCAAGTATTAGGCTGAGGGTGCCAATACTTTTGTCTGGCCCATTTTTGGAGTTTTGTGTGAAATGATCAAGGTTTTGATTTTTGCTTCATTCTCTTTTGTATTTTTTCCTTGCAAGCAAATTAAATGAAGATAATAATACCAAAGAATTTGTGATTGCAATCATTTTCAGGAAGAAACTGAGTATTATCTGTCAGAATTGCAGGGGTGCCAATACTTTTGGCCACCACTGTAATAAGTGAGCTGTCATTTATTCATAAGACGTTCTATTCTTCAGAGCTGAGACTGTAAAATAAAAAGTGAAGAATAAAATATCTGATGACTGTTCTTTCACTGTGAGTAAGAAACAGATAATAAAATTAAAGGAAAAAATAACTGAGGGGAGAACCCTGCAGGTTTATTGTCCTTCTATAGCTGTATGGTGGCAGGATGGTGACACTGCTGGAGTCCTGGTGAGGATCTGCATGATATTCATTTCTGTTGACTTTTTATTGCCAACATATTCTGCAGTGATGTACATATAGTCCCTGCCCACAATGCGGTACACATGAGGGACAATTTCATATTAAGCCAAGTAACCTATGATGTCAAGGTCTCATATTTACAAGGTGCTTATTGACAATCTGAGCCGGCGAATGGCTCTGTGTCCGTATATTCGCTATATACTGCCCGCAATATCTTGTAGAAAGCTCACAGTGACTAAAATGTATAAATAGTTCTCTTTGGAGAATTTAATTAGATCCATTCATACCTTACCTTATAATGAGGACTTAAAGGGCTTTTATAACTAGGTAAAACAAGCTTAACGGGACTGTCCAGGACTTATATATTAATGACCGATTTTAGGATAAGTCATCAACAGGGAGGGACTGGGCTGGCGGGGTACCCTTCTGCAGAGGAGAGGGGGAGAAGAGAATGAAAAAATAAAAAAACCTGCGGTTTTAAGGGGCACGGGCCCTTTAAAAGCGCAGGCACAGTGTATGCAGGGACGCGCTAACGCGGCGTTCATTACCTGAACCGCCGCGACACACGTCCCAGTGAAGCAGCTGAAGCTGCGCGTCTCCCTTCCCCGGCCGGCGTATGACGTCATCGTCATGCGCCTGCAGTGAAGGAGGCGCGCAACTCAGCCGCCGGAGAAGGAGGACACCGCACAGGAGAGCAGGAAGGTAAGAGGTGTCTGTGTGTGTGTCTGTGTGTATATGAGTGGATGCAGAATGGGGTGGGCCCCCACAAGGGGGGAGCTGGATGGACACACAAGGGGGAACCCTGGCTGGACCCACAAGGGGGAGCCCTGGCTGGACACACAAGGGGAAGCCCTGACTGGACACACAAGAGGGAACCCTGGCTGGACACACAAGGGGGAACCCTGGCTGGACACACAAGGGGGAACACTGGCTGGACACACAAGGGTGAGAGCCTGGCTGGACATACAAGGGGGAACCCTGGCTGGACACACAAGGGGGGGAGCCTGGCTGGACACATAAGGGGGAGCCTGGCTGGACACATGGGAAAGGGTGGGCAGGATGGCTATATGGTGGGGCAGGCTGGACACATGGAGGCCAGGATGGATATGTGAGGGGGATGGATATATGGGGGCGGGGCAGGCTGGACACATGATGGCCAGGATGGATATGTGGGGGGCAGGCTGGACACATGGGGGGCTAGGATAGGTATGTGGGGGGGCAGGCTCGATACACGTGGGCTAGGATAAATATATGGAGGGGCCACGCTGGACATATGGGGGCCAGTATGGATATATGGGGGGGTGTCAGGATGGATATATGCAGGGGGGAAGGGCAGGATGGATATATGAGGGGGCAGGCTGGACACATGGAGGCCAGGATGGATATATGGGGGGCAGGCTGGAAACATGGAGGCCAGGATGGATATATTGGGGGGGGCAGGCTGGACACATGGAGGCCAGGATGGATATGTAGGGGGGGCATGCTGGACACATGGAGGCCAGGATGGATATATGGGGGGGCAGGCTTGACACATGGGGCTTTAGGACAGATATATGGGAGGGGGCAGGCTGGACACATGGAGGCCAGGACAGATATATGGGGGGGCAGGCTGGAAACATGGAGGCCAGGATGGATATGTGGGGGGGCAGGCTGGACACATGGAGGCCAGGATGGATATATGGGGGGAACAGGAGGGCCACATGGGGGACTAGGATGGGTATATGGGAGGGGGCAGGCTCGATACACGTGGGCTAGGATAAATATATGGAGGGGTCACACTGGACATATGGGGGCCAGAAGGGATATATGGGGGGTGTCAGGATGGATATATGCAGGGAAGGGGGGGCCAGGATGGATATATGGGGGTGCCAGGCTGAACAAGGGACTTAATTACTGTTTGGTGCCAGATTGAGGAACATACTTTATTAGTTTATGGTGGCCAGTGAGGAACATTATTATTTTAGAGTCCAATTAGAGACATTATTACTTCTGTAATATAATTTACTTTTTAGGAAATTGTTTTCCATGGGATAGGACAAAAGCGGGCTCCTGTTACTGTGCAGGGCGGCACTATATCGCTTTTTTTCTTCAACTGGTGTAGTGTAGAAGTCGGGGGGTGGAGTGGGAATATTCCCTAGAAGAGATCAGTTATTGATAACTGTGTGTTATTTTCTGCAGAGATGATTCCTGGCTGGAAGAAGTGATGGCCGTCTGTGCCAGATGAAGAAGAAAAGCGAAGATGAAGGACTTCACCTAGAGATGTCACTGGTGAGTCAGTGTATTACATGTGACTCGCCCCCTGGGCCGTGGGGCACTCGGATCCGTGCAATAGGGAGACGATGGGGGTAGTAGTGGCGACCCGATTCTGTGGCTCAGGGTGGTCAGGCCAATGGTAGTCTGCTATGTTCTGCTGATAATGTCCGACTACGCCACCCGTGGATTGCGGTTATTAGGAACCGCCGCTGCATGCAGACCGCTGGGGCTGATGAGGTGTGCAGCTAGGGTAGTGTGACTCTCCACGGGAAGAGTGCGGCCCCAGGGCAGTATAATGGATGTTGGGAGTGATGGTAGTGGGAGTCCCAGTGCTGATTGTGCTGGAGGAGCAAGGAGCACACAGACAACAGGTTGCAGTCCAGGGTCTTTACTAAACAGGTAAACTGACCCACAAACAGTCCCGGCTAGGAGGGGACCTGGATGTCTGAGAGCAAAGGGGAAATTGGCCCTGGTCAGGGTGAGGGTGTAGGCCTACCGTGCTTTCTGCACTCCTTCTGGCTATCTCCTCCTGATAGGGTAACAGCCCACGTTTCCGAGCTTTCCGTGTTTTCTCGCCTGTATGGCCTGCGACGTGGGTTCCTTAATGCTCCCAGCCTTGTATGGCTTTACTGGTCCCTTCTGTTGTGGCAGGGCCTCCAGGCTTCTTAGGCCAAGGAATATACAGTCCCTTGCGGACTGGTTCTCTGCTGGGGGATGTGGAATCCTTCCAGCCTCAGACACCAAAGTCTGGTAGATTAAGTCTGTTATCTGCCAAGACAGGCTTGCTTCGCCTCTTGTCTCTGGCTTGTGGCTCTCCTCCTGCCACACTTCCTCTTAGGTGCAGTGCAACTGTCTGTCCCTGCTCTGCTGAGACACGTCTCAGTCCTGAGACAGGTCATCTGGGTTCTCTCTAACCCTGCCCCCAGCACCAGCTTTTATAGGGGCAGCCTGCTCCCCCTACTGGCCTGAGACAGGAGGCATTGCATGCTAATGTTCCCCTGACTAGAGAACCTCCCCCCTGCTCTCAGACACAGCTTTAATTACACTTGTGGCATCCAGGCCAGGGTGACACATTCCCCCCTAGTGAAATTTAGTACTCCGGGACTAAACAGTAAACAAAGACAATATGCATAACAATAAAACATTAATAGACAGACGACGCACAAATTGAGTTCTTAAGGTCACAGTGTGGCCTGTGACCGGGTGTCCATATCACCAGCACAACGGGGAGCCTTAACCAGGTGGGGGTCTGTCCTACCCCAAGTCCTTCACAGTCTTAGTTCATTCCTGGGTTAGGCTCTGAACGCAGTCCATACAAGGTCCCGGTTATAAAAAGTCCATAACCTGTGAGTCCTTACGGTAGCTGCAAGAAACTGAAACACAGTATTACCAAACATGCATGTAACTTTGCAAACAATTCAACATTTGGCAACAGGGTTATTTACAATTTTAGTACACTCTATATTCTCCAGCGAGCGGGTATCTGTCCCTTTGTGCTCCTGGTTGACCTACGTAGCCCACTGTCTGGTGGTGGACTGACTTGGCTTTCCCCACTAGCGTTAGGGGTGCAGCTACCAGCTGGGTGTACAGGTAGGGCAGGCAGCTGTCTGCGGGTCCTTTGGCTTACCGCAGGCATGGCAGGCTCACTGTCAGCAGAGGGTTGACTCTCCTGGGCTGCTGGTACAGGCTCTTCTGCCTCTGGAACTGCTTGCTCCTCTTCACCTTCCGGCTCTGGTGTTGGTTGTTGCTGTGCCGGTTGCAGGAAATGCAGGACAGGTACCACTATGGCATCATTTATGCGAGTCCAGGACTGAGGGAACTCTCCGAGAACGGTGCTGATCATTTCTTCTTTGTCCTCTGCGGGTTCAAGGTCACTCTGATCCTCTTCTGCACTACGGAGTTGCTCAGGGCACCTTTTGAGATGGTCTCTGGAGACGACACTAGTGGTTTCTCCTCCGTCCTTGGTGATTACGCACACCTTTGGGTTGTCGTGGTCAGACTGCAGTACGGTGTAGGGTTCCCTTTCCCACTGGTCGTCCAACTTATGTAGCCTTCTTTTTCGCTTTAGGACTTGCTCACCAGGTTCTAGGGGACTAGCAGGGGCGTGTTGATTGAAGAGTCTTTCTTGCTTCTCTCTCACCTGGGCCAGGCTCTTCTCCACACTCTCCTGTACCTTCTTGTACTGCAGTTGCCTTTCCGTATCCCAGTCCGCATCCGGGGAGGTGTCCTCAGGTATTAGGACTCCCATCTCCAGGTCTACGGGCAGCTTTCCTGGTCTAGCTCGCATCAGGTAAGCCGGGGTGCAGTTTGTAGCATTCACCGGGATATTGTTGTATAGGTCTATCAGGTCCGGCAGTTTTTCTGGCCACAGGCTGCGTTCCTCCAGGGGCAACGTCTTCAGGAGATCAATGACTATATTGTTCATCTTCTCACACATCCCGTTGGTTTGGGGGTGGTAAGGCGTTGTACGAATCTTCTTACAGCCATAGAGGTTGCAGAACTCCTGGAAGATTTCAGCCTCGAACGCTGGACCCTGGTCTGTCAGGACCTGTTCCGGATACCCGTGTGGACGGCAAAAATATTGCTGGAAGGCTCTGGCCGCTGTTTGGGCTGTCAAGTCCTTTACCGGGACCACCACTAGAAAACGGGAATAGTGGTCCACGATTGTCAGGGCATAGATGTATCCTGACCGGCTGGGAGCCAATTTGACGTGGTCCAGAGCTACCAGCTCAAGAGGCTGCGTGGTGACGATGGGCCTCAAGGGTGTCTTCTGGCTGGCACGGTCCTTCCTCCTTAGGTGACAAGGGCCACAGTCTCTGCACCATTTTTCTACAGCTCCTCTCATGCCGACCCAAAAGAATCTTCCGCTTAGTAGGAACTCCAGTTTCTTCCAACCGAAGTGTCCCGCTCTGTCATGGTAAGCCCCCAGGACCATAGCTGCATCCCTCCTTGGGACCACGACTTGCCAGGTCAGCTCGTGCGTCCGGTGGTTGACAATCCTTCTGCACAACTTGCCTTCGTAGAGGAACAGCTTGCTCTTCTCCTTCCATAGCTGCTTGGCTTCCTCTGGGGCATCTGGATCTAAGCGGGCGTCTTCCCGGGTCAGCAGATCTTTCACCAGGCGGACTGCAGGGTCACTATCTTGGGTCTCGGCCCAGCTGTGGTGAGGTAGGGGATTCATCATCACAGTTGTTAGATCCTCCTCCTTCACGCGGTGAGAGTGTTGAGCGGCTCCATACCGGTGAAACGCGGGGAGTTCTACCTCCTCCAGCTCTTCTGGGTCTTCGTCACCTTCAGGTAAGTGAGGCATCCTTGATAGGGCGTCCGCGTTGGCGTTGGTTTTGCCTGCCCGGTATTTGATCACGAAGTCATAGTTGGAGAGACGGGCCATCCACCGCTGTTCCAGGGCACCCAGTCTTGCATTGTCCAGGTGTGTCAACGGATTGTTGTCCGTGTACACGGTGAACTTTGCGGAGGCCAGGTAATGCTTGAAGCGTTCCGTCACGGCCCACACCACCGCCAAGAATTCTAGCTTGAAGGAGCTGTAATTCTCCGGGTTCCTTTCGGTGGGCCTCAGCTTCCGGCTGGCGTATGCGATCACCTGTTATCTGCCCTGTTGGTTTTGGGACAATACGGCTCCCAGTCCCACATTACTGGCATCTGTGTGGAGAATGAAAGGCTGGCCATAATCAGGGTAGGCCAGGATCTCATCCCCTGTGAGGGCCATCTTTAGCTGGCGGAAGGACTCCTCTTCCGGTTTATCCCACTTGAAGGGCGGCTTTTGGCTCCTGGACTTAGACTGTCCGATCAGGAGGTCCTGCATAGGAGCTGCCATCTTGGTGAACCCGGGGATGAATCTTCGGTAGTAGCCTACCAACCCGAGAAACTGTCTCACCTCTTTGATGTTCAAGGGGCTTGGCCAGCTCTTGATTGCCGTGACCTTGTCAGGGTCGGGGGCCACTCCTTCCGCGCTTACCACGTGCCCTAGGTACTGGACCTTTGGTTTCAGCAGGTGACACTTCGATGGTTTCACCTTCAGGCCATAGCCTGCCAGGGCTTCGAACACCTCGGCCAGGTGCTTCAGATGGTCCTCGTAGGTCTTCGAATAGACGATCACGTCGTCCAGGTAAAGGAGGACCGTCTCGAAGTTTCGGTGCCCTAGACAGCATTCCATCAGCCGCTGGAAGGTCCCTGGTGCGTTGCAGAGCCCGAAAGGCATGCAGTTGAATTCGCTCAGTCCCATCGGGGTGGTGAAGGCGGTCTTCTCCTTGTCAGCCTCTGCCACAGGAACCTGCCAGTACCCGCTAGTAAGGTCCAAAGTAGAAAAGAAGTTAGCTGATTTTAGTGCGGCTAAAGACTCCTCTATTCTAGGCAGCGGATATGCGTCTTTGTGAGTGATACGGTTGATTTGTCTATAGTCGACGCACATTCTCATGGTGCCGTCTTTCTTTTTGACCAGAACCAAGGGGGCTGCCCAGGGGCTACAGCTGTCTCTAATAACCCCAGCTTCTTTCATCTCTCTTAGCATGCCCCTTGCGTTCTGATAATGTGCAGGGGGTACAGGTCTGTGCCTCTCTTTTATCGGTGGGTGGCTCCCTGTGGGGATGTGGTGTTCTATCCCCTTTACTCTGCCGAAGTCTAGCGGGTGCTTACTAAAGACTCTCTCGTACTCCTGTACCACCCAGTAGACTCCTTTTGGTGCAGGGGAGTGGAGTCAGCACCCACGTGGAGTTTCTGGCACCAGTCCTCCTTTTGTTTCTGGGAGCCATTACTCTCCGCCTGTGGAGATGGAGGCAAAGGTTCCACGGCCCTGATAGCTTTGTGTTCGACCACAAACAGCTTGGCAAGTGTAGCGTACCTGGGTAAGTGTACCTCCCTCTCCCCAATGTTGAGGATGCGGACGGGCACCCTCCCATGACGGACATCAACCACCCCCCGGGCTGTCAAAATGGTGGGCCTGCTGTCTGAGTACACGGGTTCTACCATGTCTTGGTAGTCTCTACCTCTCAACCCGATTGCAGTCCGACACCAGATCATCATTTAACTTTTGGGAGGCATGGAAATGGGGAATGGGTCACTCAGTCTTACGCTACCGATCTCACCACCAGACAGTTCTACCTGCTGCCGTCTCATCAGGGCCTTTATCTCCTTGTTGAGGATTCTCTGTTGGCTGGAACTAGCATTCACCGCCACCTGTTGTAAGATTACAATTACCTCTGAAAGACAATTTTCAATCACGTTAGTACCCACAGTTATTTTAGGGTGACTTTCATGACGGTCAATGTCCACAATAATCACTCCCTGTGCCGGTAGTTCAACTTTACCAATCTTAATGGTCATCTCCTTGAACCCCATCTGCGGCACGGGTAAGCCATTACTGGCGATGATGCTCAAGTTACCGTCTGGATACCGTGTGATATCAGCATCAGTCCAATACTGCTTAAAAAGTACATAAGGGATAGTGGTTACTTGTGACCCAGTATCCAGCAAGGCGCTCATGGGGATACCGTCCAGCACCACGGGTAAAACCGGGCGCCCCCCAACGTACTTATTACGCCAATTGTAAGGGCCTGGTGATCTTATGCCTGGGGGTTGGCCCTCTGCCCCAGGTTGGACCCGTTTAAATTACAGTACCTGGAAATGTGTCCGGGCTGGTTGCATCGACGGCAAATGGGCTGTCCATCCTCTGCGTAGCGGTCTGTGGGCCTCCCTCGGAACGACGGGATCCTCCTCTGTCGACGCCATGGGACATTCTCCGGACTTGAAGCCAGCTCGATGGGTCTTGACGGGTCCACTTGCAACGCCTGGACGGTCCTGGTCAACGCCGCGACGCTCCTGGTCAGCTCCTGGACTTGGTGGTGCAGATCTTTCGACGGGGCTTGGTTCAGGGCCTGTGCATCAGCCTCCACGGAGTCCATAGAGGAGGGCGCCGCCTCCTGGTGGTAAGTGATAGCAGGGCGCCGGGGGTTTATAGCGCTACTGGTTGCAGATTCACGGAGCACCCTTATGGCCCTGTCCTTAAATTGGGCAAAGGTCAGGTCGGGGTTCTGAAAGAACATGAGGCGCAGTTGGGCCCTGTGGGCGCTAGACAGCAGACCTTCTATGAATTGTTCTCTTAGCAGCTTATCCGTTTCCTGCACACTGCCAGGGTCAGTTTGATGAACAGCCCTCAAGGCTTCCTGCAGATTTAGGGCATAGTCTCTGATGCTGTCCTGTGCCCGCTGCTTACATCCATAGAACCTCATTTTAATCTCAGCGGAGGTACGTGTGTCAAAGGTACCCCGCAGCCGGGCCAGAATACCCTTCACAGTCCTTTTCTCCTCAGTGGGCCATGATTTTACCTCCCGCTGGGCTGCGCCAGTTAACTGTCCTGTTAATATGCTGACCTTCTGTTCCTCTGTCAGGGGGTAAACGTCGAACAAACTGTATAGCCTTTCCTTGAAGTCAGTTAGGGCATGGGGCTCCCCTGAGTATTTGGGCAGCCAGGCCGCTCCAGGGATGTAGGGCAAGGAAAAGGGCATCACCGCTGCTGCAGCTGCGTTGGTGGTAGTGGGCGCCTCTGTGTCCGTTATCTTCCTCCCCCCCTAGTTACGCGTGGCCTACCTTCCGACGATCCTCTTCTGTAGGCCGCGGCTCCGCTGATGCTGCTATGGACGAGGACCTGGCGTCGCGTCCTGATGACGTCAGCGTCGCTCTCTCTCCCTTCCAGGACCTTGCGCAGCGTCGGTGCGTGGGGCGGAGCTTCGGATCTCGCGCGGTTTTGACGTCCACGCCCATCTTCTTCCCGCGCGGCGTCCTGAAGATGGCGTCCGATGGCGGGAAGCAGCTGCGGATGGTGGGAAGGCGGCAGAAGACGGCGGGAAACGGTCCAAGATGGCGTCCGATGGCGGGAATCGGCTCCGGATGGCGGGAAACGACTCCGGACGGCGGGAAACTTTGCCACAGGTAAGTTACAAAAGTCTTTTTCAGGCACGCAGTACCCGGTGGTTGCGGGCACGAAATCCTGCCGACTACGCCAAAGCTGACTCGCCCCCTGGGCCGTGGGGCACTCGGATCCGGGCAATAGGGAGACGATGGGGGTAGTAGTGGCGACCCGGTTCTGTGGCTCAGGGTGGTCAGGCCAATGGTAGTCTGCTATGTTCTGCTGATAATGTCCGACTACGCCACCCGTGGATTGCAGTTATTAGGAACCGCCGCTGCATGCAGACCGCTGGGGCTGATGAGGTGTGCATCTAGGGTAGTGTGACTCTCCACGGGAAGAGTGCGACCCCAGGGCAGTATAATGGATGTTGGGAGTGATGGTAGTGGGAGTCCCAGTGCTGATAGTGCTGGAGGAGCAAGGAGCACACAGACAACAGGTTGCAGTCCAGGGTCTTTACTAAACAGGTAAACTGACCCACAAACAGTCCCGGCTAGGAGGGGACCTGGATGTCTGAGAGCAACGGGGAAATTGGCCCTGGTCAGGGTGAGGGTGTAGGCCTACCGTGCTTTCTGCGCTCCTTCTGGCTATCTCCTCCTGATAGGGTAACAGCCCACGTTTCCGAGCTTTCCGTGTTTTCTCGCCTGTATGGCCTGCGACGTGGGTTCCTTTCTGCTCCCAGCCTTGTATGACTTTACTGGTCCCTTCTGTTGTGGCAGGGCCTCCAGGCTTCTTAGGCCAAGGAATATACAGTCCCTTGCGGACTGGTTCTCTGCTGGGGGATGTGGAATCCTTCCAGCCTCAGACACCAAAGTCTGGTAGATTAAGTCTGTTATCTGCCAAGACAGGCTCTCTTCGCCTCTTGTCTCTGGCTTGTGGCTCTCCTCCTGCCACACTTCCTCTTAGGTGCAGTGCAACTGTCTGTCCCTGCTCTGCTGAGACACGTTTCAGTCCTGAGACAGGTCATCTGGGTGCTCTCTAACCCTGCCCTCAGCACCAGCTTTTATAGGGGCAGCCTGCTCCCCCTACTGGCCTGAGACAGGAGGCATTGCATGCTAATGTTCCCCTGACTAGAGAACCTCCCCTCTGCTCTCAGACACAGCTTTAATTACACTTGTGGCATCCAGGCCAGGGTGACACACATGTACACTTACACTACACACGTGGTCAAAACTGTTGGTACCCCTCGTTTAATGAAAGAAAAACCCACAATGGTCACAGAAATAACTTGAATCTGACAAAAGTAATAATAAATTAAAAATCTATGAAAATGAACAAATGAAAGTCAGACATTGCTTTTCTGCTTCCACAGAATAAAAAAAAATAAATAAACTGATGAAACAGGCCTGGACAGAAATGATGGTTCTTCTTAACTTTATATTTTGCTGAACAACCTTTTGAGGCAATCACTGCAATCAAACGACTCCTGTAACTGTCAATGAGACTTCTGCACCTCTCCACAGGTATTTTGGCCACTCCTCATGAGCAAACTGCTCCAGTTGTCTCATGGTTGAAGGTTGCCTTTTCCAGACGGCATGTTTCAGCTCTTTCCAAAGATGCTCAATAGGATTTAGGTCAGGGCTCATAGAAGGTCACTTCAGAATAGTCCAATGTTTTCCTCTTAGCCATTGTTGGGTGTTTTTAGCTGTGTGTTTTGGGTCATAATACTGTTGCAAGACCCATGACCTGCGACTGAGACCACGCTTTCTGACACTGGGCAGCACATTTCTCTCTAGAATCCCTTGATAGTCTTGAGATTTCATTGTACCCTGCACAGATTCAAGACACCCTGTGCCAGATGCGGCAGACCAGCCCCAAAACATAAAAGAGACTCCTCCATGTTTCACAGTAGGGACAGTGTTCTTATCTTGATATGCTTCATTTTTCCATCTGTGAACATAGATCTGATGTGCCTTGCCAAAAACTTCCATTTTTGTCTCATCTGTCCATAGGGCATTCTCCTAAAAGCTTTGTGACTTGTGAACATGTAGTTTGGCAAATTCCAGTCTGGCTTTTTTATGATTTTTTTTCAACAATGGTGTACTCCTTGGTCGTCTCCCATGAAGTCCACTTTAGATCAAACAACGACGGATGGTGCGATCTGACACTGATGTTCCTTGAGCTTGAAGTTCACCTTTAATCTCTTTAGAAGTTTTCCTGGGCTCTTTTGTTACCATTCATATTATTCGTCTCTTTGATTTGTTATCAATTTTCCTCCTGCGGCCACGTCCAGGGAGGTTGGCTACAGTCCCATGGATCTTAAATTTCTGAATAATATGTGCAACTGTAGTTACAGGAACATCAAGCTGCTTGGAGATGGTCTTATAACCTTTACCTTTAACATGCTTGTCTATAATTTTCTTTCTAATCTCCTGAGACAACTCTTTCCTTTGCTTCCTTTGGTCCATGTTGAGTGTGGTACACACCATGTCACCAAACAGCACAGTGAGTATCTGTAGCCCTATATACAGGCCCACTGACTGATTACAAGATTGTAGACACCTGTGATGCTAATTAGTGGACACAACTTGATTTAACATGTCCCTTTTGTCACATTATTTTCAGGGGTACCATCATTTCTGTCCAGGCCTATTTCAAGAGTTTAATTTTTTTTAAATTCTGTGGAAGCAGGGTTGAAAAGCAATGTCTGTCTTTCATTTGTTCATTTTCATCGATTTTTAATTTATTATTACTTTTGTCAGATTCAAGTTTTTTCTGTGACCATTGTGGGTTTTTCTTTCATTAAACGAGGGGTACCAACAATTTTGACCACGTGTGTATATAGTATATACAGAGCTCCTGTGTATGTCACTGGTGATCACTGTATTACCTATACACTATATACAGAGCTCCTGTCTATAATGTCACTGGTGATCACTGTGTTACCTGTACACTGACACTATATACAGAGCTCCTGTGTATAATGTCGCTGGTGGTAATAACAGTGTTGTTAGTTTTGTGGTTTTGTATTCATGATCAGTACTGTAGTATTTGGTCACCTTGGGGTGGTAATATATGGTCTGGTCATAGTTTGGCCATATTTGTTCTTTGTATGTGGTATTATTCAGTCACTATGTAGTGGTAATATGTGATCTAGTCAAGGTGTGGCGATATTTGTCCCTTTTGTATGTGGTATTATTGGTGTTGATATAGTGGTCTGTGCTGTGTATGGCGGTCATTTTGTTCTCGCTGATCTTAACTAGGAAAAGATTTTTTTCCATTAGGCCACAGCCCCACCATCAGTATTTGGTCAGTATTTTTCTCAGGAGTGGCTGCCAAAACCAGGAATGGTTGATAAATGCAGAATTGGTGACTTGTTTCTATTATACCTTTTCTCTGATTGTTCATCACCTGTTTTGGCTCCCACTCCTGAGAAAAAATACTGACTGGATACTGACCGAATACTGATAGTAGGGCCGTGGCCTTAGCGATTAAATACTTGGACCAGAGCGGCAGAGATGCACTTACAGGGGTTCTCCGGTGAAAACAAGTAATCACCTCTCCACAGGATCAGTGATAATATTGATTGGTGGGGGTCTGACTGCTTGCACACACCGGCAGAATGTGGAGCTTTTCTCCCCATTAGACTGGAGCGGCATGTGAGATGCGACCACTGATCCATTCATTCTCTCAGTGGCTGTGAGCGCTGCTCTTTTTTGCAAGTCTCTAAGAGAATGAATAGAGCTGCGGTCAGACGTCCCACCTGCCGCAGCATTTTAAAATAGGGATAAGTGTTCTGTCAGGGATAAAACTTCCCCATTCTTCCGATAGGTGCGTTTTCCAATGTTCGGACACAAATGCTCAATAAGTGATCACCTATCCTGTAGAGCCCATGGATCGGTGATAACTTGTTTTAACTAGTGTTGAGCGAGTATGTTCTGTCCGAGTATGCTCGGCCCGAGCTCCGAGTATTTACAGCTGCTCGGTGATATGGTTGAATCGCTCCCGTGTGCATGATTTGCAACTGTTTGACAGCTTTAACCCCTTAACGACATGTCACGTATTAGTACGCGCATGTCGTTATCCTCCGGTTCAGTGAGGGCTCCGGCGCTGAGCCCGCACTGAACCAAGCACATGTCAGCTGATTCTTACAGCTGACATGTGCCCGCAACAGGCGCGGGTGGAATTGCTATGAGCGCCATCTAGTGGTCGGTGCTCATAGGACAGGACCATTTCTGCTGCATACAGGGGATCTGCTGGTTCCCTGTATGTAGCAGAGGTGATCGGACAGTTGCTGCTTCAAATCTCCTATGTAGAGTACAGAAGCAAGCAAAAAGTGAAAAAAAAAGTTTTAAAAAATATGAAAAAAAAAAAAAAAATTTAAAAGTTTAAATCACCCCCCTTTCGCCCCATTCAAAATAAAATCATAAAATAAACCCCACATACACATATTTGGTATTGCCGCGTTCAGAATCGCCTGATCTATCAATATAAAAATAGAATTAATGCGATCGGTAAATGGCGTAATGAGAAAAAAATTCTAAACGCCAGAATTACGTTTTTTGGTCACTGTAAAATTGCAATAAAATGCAATAACGGACGATCAAAACATCGGATCTACCCCAAAATAGCATCTATAAAAACTTCAGCTCGGTTCACAAAAAATAAGCCCTCACCCTGCCCCAGATCCCGAAAAATGGAGACGCTACGGGTCTCGGAAAATGGCACCATTTTTTTTTTTTTTTTTTTTTACCAAACTTTGGATTTTTTTTTCATCACTTAAATAAAAAAGAACCTATACATGTTTGGTGTCTACGAGCTCTTAATGACATGGAGAATAATAATGGCAGGTCAGTTTTAGCATTCAGTGAACGTGGTAAAAAAAATAAAAAAAAACCTCAGTGGTATTGCACTTTTTTTGCAATTTCACGGCGCTTGGAATTTTTTTCCCGTTTTCCCGTACACGGCATGGTAAAACTAGTAATGGCGTTGAAAAGTACAACTCGTCCCGCAAAAAATAAGCCCTAACATGGCCATATTGACCAAAAAATAAAAACGCTATGGCTCTGGGAACAAGTGGAGCAAAAAGCGAAAATGCAAAAACGGAAAATGCTCCGCGGCTTAAGGGGTTAATACATGTGAGGAATGTCTATTTCTTACACATTCCTCACATGTATTAAAACCGTCAAACAGTCGCAAATCATGCACACGGGAGCGATTCAACCATATCACCGAGCAGCTATAAATACTCGGAGCTCGGCCCGAGCATACTCGCCGAAAGGGTTAACAGAACATACTCGCTCAACACTAGTTTTAACCAAAGAAGCCCTTTAATGCAAACATGTCCATCCCAGTTAGAGTGTCGCCCAGTAGATGTGCAGGAGCCGCCAGTCAATGCTCCACTATAACAGCGAGAGCGGATAACAGATATTTGCATCTTGCTGTAGGTGGGCCCCTAGAGTTAATTTCCCCTGTGGGCCCCAGACACCGCAGTCCGACCCTGGTCATCAATATCAGATCAGTGAGGTTCCAACACACGGCCCCCTCACCAATAAGACAGCAGCTGGAAATACTCAGCGTAGAGACCAAACAGCACAGCGCTGTACACTGTGTAGTGGCCGATCTTGGTACTGCAGCTCCTATTGAAATGATTGTGATCTGAGCTGTAGTACCTGAAACCAGCCATTGCACAGTGTGCGGAGCTGTGCTATTCCAGCTCTTAACACTGTGTACATCATCTTGCAGAAGTAGCTGATGTCTGGGGATTTCAGGTGTCAGACCCCCACTAATCACTGTATGAGTTCTGCTCTACTCCTTTATTAAAGGGGTGGTCTTGTGTTCCTCTCATCAGAAGCTGAAGATTTACAGTTCTGGCCGGTGGCTTGGCTGAGCCGCTTGTCTGAATTGTGCCCTCTTGCATTCTGCGGGCAGAGGCGGCTTTGCCTCTGCAGAATGGGACAGGCACAGGGGCGCTGAAGTCCACCAGTCTGCAAGTGAGCGCTTCTTGCCAAGGAGACCGGCCACTTCTCAGGTGGTCAGTAACCATAGCAATGAGCTGTACACTGCAGAATTAAAAATCTTTTCCTTCTTGAGAACAGAGAAGATTTTGAATAAGAAGGAAATTGCAAAGTTTCTTGTTTTTACAAGCTCTTTGCAATCTTAGCCTTTTAATACATTCATTTTATTTAGTTATATATTTATTTTACTCTCTTATATAGCGCCGTTAGATTTTGTAGCACCTTACAGACATTATCATCACTGTCCCCATTGGGGCTCACAATATGAATTCCCTATCAGTATGTCTTTGGAGTGTGGGAGGAAACCGGAGAACCCGGAGGAAACCCACACAAACACGGGGAGAACATACAAACTCCTTGCAGATGTTGTCTTTGCTATTATATGAACCCAGCCCCACAGCGTTAATCATTGACCCACCATGTTGCCCACATTCCTCGGCTTTTTTAAGATTTTCTGCAATGAATAAGAACACTGAAGAAAATCTAGATTGATCAACATTTCCTATCACAAATGCAGGTGCTGCAAAACTTGTCCATAGTCCTGTTCCCAGCTGAAAATTGGATACAATTGTATCTTGTGTAGACAATGCTCTGTGAGCTAAATAGCCGGGATCCACTGCTACAAGGCAGGAAACAGACAGATTCTGCTGATGGGTTCTGCTCCCAGAGCATTATTCAGCCCGGACATCTCAGCTCAGAGCAAAACCAGCTATAAGGCTGTGTGCACACCTAGCAGATTTGATGCAGATTTACATGCGTTTTTTCTGCTAGAGAGAAGCGTTTTCACATGCATTTTTTCAAGCGATTTTGAGCATCACTTGGAAAAGTGCTTGACAAGTTGATCACACAATATAAATCCATGCAACCGACATGGATCTATAATGTGTGAACAACTTAGATGCTTTAAATGCAGCATCTATAGTAAAAAAAAGAAAACGTTAATAAATAAAAAAAAACAACGGTATATTCACCTCTCCGGCGGCCCCCGGTCTGCTCTCCGGTCTCCTCCGGTCTGCTCCCGGCCGCGTCTTCTCTCTTCAGCGTCCCGCAGTGTACAGTCAGGACCTGCGGTGACGTCATTTAGTCAGCTGATGGTCACGCGACCATCACCTGATGCCGACGTCAGCGGTCATGCAACCATCACCTGACTAAATGACGTCACCGCAGGTCCTGACAGTACAGACAGCAGACCGGAGGAGACCGGAGAGCAGACCGGGGGCCGCCGGAGAGGTGAATATACAGGTTTTGTTTGTTTTTAACTTTTTTATTTCTTTTTTTCACCGCGTGGTAGCCGGGATGAAGAGGAGTTGTAGTCTCGTCTTCCTCCCAGATACCACACGCATCGCGAATAAGCTTCAGCGTAATCGCAGTAGAAATGGTCATGCTGCGTTTTGCAAAGTAATGCGAATTCGGCGCGCAAATTAGCGCATCATGTGCACAGCACATCCGAATTCACATGGCTTTGCATGGCAGACTGTTCTACAAACGTTTTCTCGGCCGTAAAAATGCCGCAAAAATGCTACAAAAACGCTGCGTGGGCACATGGCCTAAGGCTGTGTGCCCACAATGCGTTTTTTAAGCGTTTCGGCATGGCAAAAACGCTGCAGAAACGCTTAAAAACGCATGTTAGAAGGTCTGCCATGTTCCCCAATGATAGTCCGCATGTGCTGTGCACATGCTGCGGAAATTTCCACTGCGGATTATCATTGCGGAAAAAAACGCAGCACTACCAATTATTTCGCGTAAGCGCTGCTTTTTCGCCGCCATTGACTTGCATTGGAACAAATGGATTCCACTTCACTAGATAAGCACATGCGGAATACATGCGTTCAATGTGCGGATGGTACCCGCGTGTGGAGGATGGGAGACTCTCCTCCGGACCCGGGTACCATAGAACCTGTCAAAAAAAAGAATAAAATATAAAATAAATGTTATATTTACCTTCTGACAGCCCCCGCTGCGCTCGTCCTCCCATGCCGGCAGCTCGCGATGGACTGAAGGACCTGCGCTGACGTTATAGTCATGTGACAGCAGGTCCTTCAGTGTACTGCGATCTGCCGGCAGCCAGGACGGAGCGAAGCAAGACTGCGGGGGCCATCGGAAGTTAAGTATAGATTTATAGATGGTGGCCTGATTCTAACGCATCGGGTATTCTAGAATATGTATGCGGCAGACCGGGTGCAATCAGCAGAGCGGTGTTTAAATTTGGCGCCAAAATCGCTGATTGGTCGCGGCCAACAACCGCGACCAATCAGCAAAGCGGTGTTGAAATTTAGCGGCTATATCGCTGATTGGTCACGGCCGGCAGTCGCGACTAATCAGCAGGGCGGGGTTTAAATTTTGCGCCAATAATGCTGATTGGTCGCGGCCAGCGAACGTGACCAATCAGCAGAGCGGGGTTTAAATTTTGCGCCAATAATGCTGATTGGTTGCAGCCGCCAGTCGCGACCAATCAGCAAAGCGGTGTTTAAATTTGGCGCCAATAGTGGTGACTGGTCACGGCCACGACCATTCAGCAGAGCGGTGTTTAAATTTGGCGGCAATAATGCTGATTAGTCGCGGCCGGCAATTTGGCGCCAACAATACTGATTAGTCGCGGCCGGCAACCGCGACCAATCAGCAGAGCGGGGTTTAAATTTGGCGCCAAAATTGCTGATTGGTGGTGGCCGGCTGTCTCGACCAATCAGCAGAGCGGGGTTTAAATTTGGCGCCAATAATGCTGATTGGTCGCAATCGCCGCCCGCGACCAATCAGCAGAGCGGTGTTTAAATTTGGCGCCAATACTGCTGATTGGTCGCGGCCGGCAACCGCGACCAATCAGCATAGCGGGGTTTAAATTTGGCGCCAATACTGCTGATTGGTCGCGGACGGCGACCGCGACCAATCAGCAGAGCGGTGTTTAAATTTTGCGCCAATATTGCTGATTGGTCGCGGACGGCGACCGCGACTAATCAGCAGAGCGGTGTTTAAATTTGGCGCCAATACTGCTGATTGATCTCGGCCAGCGACCGCGATCAATCAGCAGAGCGGTGTTTAAATTTGGCGCCAGTAATGCTGATTAGTCGCGGCCGGCATCCGCGACCAACTAGCGGAGCGGGTTTAAATTTGGCGCCAAAATCGCTGATTGGTCGCGTCTGGCGTCCGCGACCAATCAGCACAGCAGTGTTTAAATGTGGCGGCAAGATCGGTGATTGGTCGCGGCCGCTATTTAAATGTGGCGCCCAAATCGGTGATTGGTCACGGGCAGCGGCCGCGACCAATCAGCAGAGCGGTGTTTAACTTTAGCGCCAAGATCACTGATTGGTCGCGTGTGGAGAGCGAGACCAATCAGTGAATCGTATTGGTGAGGACCGGGGAGCGGAATCGTATTAGTGAGGACCGGGGAGCGCCGCTGCCTGTGCGGCTACTTCCGCTGCGAGAAGCCGGGAGATGAGCGACTGCTCGCAGCAGAAGTATCCGGACCCGCAGCGCCGCTCCCCGGTCCTCCCTTGACACCCTAGCCGCTGATGTCCCCACAGTATCCGCATGGTGTTACAAAGGTCCGGACATTTGTGTTAAAAATCGGTGATTGGTCGCTGGCGCTGCCCGCGACCAATCACCGATTTGGGCGCCAAATTTAAATATCGGCCGCGACCAATCACCGATCTTGGCTCCACATTTAAACACCGCTGTGCTGATTGGTCGCCGACGCTTGGCGCGACCAATCACCGATTTTGGCGCCACATTTAAATAGCGTCCGCGACCAATCAGTACAGCGGTGTTTAAATGTGGAGCCAAGATCGGTCATTGGTCGGGGCCGATATTTAAATTTGGCGCCCAAATCGGTGATTGGTCGCGGGCAGCGTCCGCGACCAATCAGCACAGTAGTGTTTAACTTTTGCGGCAAGATCAGTGATTGGTCGCGGGCCAAGACCGCGACCAATCACCGATTTGTGCGGCACATTTAAATAGCGGCTGCGACCAATTGGATGTCAGCGCCGCTCCCCGGTCCTCCCTTCACACCCTAGCCGCTGATGTCCCCACAGTATCCGCATGGTGTTACAAAGGTCCGGACAATTGTGTTAAAAATCGCTGATTGGTCGCCGACGCTGGGCGCGACCAATCACCGATTTTGGCGCCACATTTAAATAGCGTCGGCGACCAATCAGCGATTTTTAACACAAATGTCCGGACCTTTGAAACACCATGCAGATACTGTGGGGACATCAGCGGCTAGGGTGTGAAGGGAGGACCGGGGAGCGGCGCTGACATCCATGCGGCTAGGGTGTGAAGGGAGGACCGGGAAGCGGCGCTGACATCCATGCGGCTAGGGGGTGAAGGGAGGACCGGGGAGCGGCGCTGACATCCAATTGGTCGCGGCCGCTATTTAAATGTGCCGCACAAATCGGTGATTGGTCGCGGTCTTGGCCCGCGACCAATCACTGATCTTGCCGCAAAAGTTAAACACTACTGTACTGATTGGTCGCGGACGCTGCCCGCGACCAATCACCGATTTGGGCGCCAAATTTAAATATCGGCCGCGACCAATCACCGATCTTGGCTACACGATCTTGGCTCCCGGCTGCATCTCCGTCCCGCAGATGGGTCCGGCGGTCGATGTCCTTCTGCTGGTACCGGCCGGGAGATGAGCGCCTCGCGGCGCTCATCTCCCGGCTGCATCGCCGCTGAGCTCCGTTCCGCAGATGAGCCGCTAACGGCCGCCATCTTTTTTCAGAAATCCCGCGGCGCTGATTGGCCGCTGCCGGACCAATGAGCGACGCGGGATTTCCAGGACAGACGGACAAACAGACAGACAGACAGATGGGAAAAGACAATTATACAGTAGATTTTTTTATTTTTAACCAGTCTTTGGGGTCACACTATATAAATCCATGCCATTTTCATGGATTTCTATAGTGTGACCAAATTGACAAGCACTTTCCAAGTGATGCTAAAATCACTTGTAAAGCGCTTGTCAACCCGCATGTGGAAATGCATGTGAAGAACGCTTCACTTCTGCATGTCCCTGGCAGGAAAAACGCATGTACAATCCGCATGTACAATCCGCATGTACAATCCGCATATACAATCCGCATGTACAATCCGCATGTACAATCCGCATGCACAATCCGCATGTACAATCCGCGTGTACAATCCGCGTGTACAATCCGCATGTACAATCCGCATGTACAATCCGCATGTACAATCTGCATGTACAATCCGCATGTACAATCCGCATATACAATCCGCATGTACAATCCGCATGTACAATCCGCATATACAATCCGCATATACAATCCGCATGTACAATCCGCATGTACAATCCGCATGTACAATCCGCATGTACAATCCGCATGCACAATCCGCATGTACAATCCGCATATACAATCCGCGTGTACAATCCGCATGTACAATCCGCATGTACAATCCGCATGCACAATCCGCATGTACAATCCGCATATACAATCCGCATGTACAATCCGCATGTACAATCCGCATGTACAATCCGCATGCGTTTTTTCTGCCAGGGAGATGCAGAAACGCTCAGGAAAAATCCGGAGCTTTTGTGCATCGTGGGCACATAGCCTAAGTCTCTGCATTTGTCTGCTTACACATCTGTACATTTCTGAACACATTCAGCAAAAATTGCAGTACATTTGTTAAAATTGGGCATATAGCATACTACAGGTGCTTCTCACAAAATTAGAATATCATCAAAAAGTTAATTTATTTCAGTTCTTCAATACAAAAAGTAAAACTCATATTATATAGAGTCATTACAGACAGAGTGATCTATTTTAAGTGTTTATTTCTGTTAATGCTATTATCTCAGTAAATTAGAATACTTTATAACCCCAGCTTGAAAAATGTTTTTAAAATCTGAAATGTTGTCCTACTGAAATGTATGTTCAGTAAATGCCCTCAATACTTGGCCAGGCTCCTTTTGCATCAATTCCTGCATCAATGCGGCAATGTGGCATGGAGGCGATCAGCCTGTGGCACTGCTGAGGGGTTATGGAAGCCCAGGTGGCTTTGATAGAAGCCTTCAGCTCGTCTGCATTGTTGGGTCTGGTGTCTCTCATCTTTCTCTTGACAATACCCCATAGATTCTCTATAATAGATTCTCTATGGGGTTAAGGTCAGGTGAGTTTACTGCCAATCAAGCACAGTGATACTGTTGTGTAAACCAGGTATTGGTACTTTTGGCAGTGTGGACAGGGGCCAAGTCCTGCTGGAAAATGACATTTCCATCTCCATAAAGCTTGTCGGCAGAGGGAAGCATGAAGTGCTCTACAATGTCCTGGTAGACGGGTGCGCTGACTTTGGTCTTGATAAAACACAGTGGACCTACACCAGCAGATGACATGGCTCCTCAAACCATCACCGATTGTGGAAACTTCACACGAGACCTCCAGCAGCTTGGATTGTGGCCTCTCCACTCTTCCTCCAGACTCTGGGACCTTGATTTCCAAATTAAATGCAAAATATACTTTCATCGGAAAACAACACCTTGGACCACTGAGCAACAGTCCAGGTGTTTTTCTCCTTGGCCCAGGTAAGATGCTTCTGGCGTTGTCTATTGGTGATGAGTGGCTCGACACAAGGAATGTGACACTTGTAGCCCATGTCCTGGATACGTCTGTGTGTGGTGGCTCTTGAAGCACTGACTCCAGCAGCAGTCCACTCCTTGTGAATCTTCCCCAAATGTTTGAATGGCCTTTCCTTAACAATCTTTTCAAGGCTGCGGTTATCCCGGTTGCTTGTGCACCTCTTCCTACCACACTTTTTCTTTCCACTCAACTTTCCATAAATATGCTTGGATACAGCACTCTGTTAACAGCCAGCTTCTTTAGCAATGACCTTTTGTGGTTTACACTCCTTGTGGAGTGTGTCAATGACTGCCTTCTGGACATCTGTCAAGTCAGTAGTCTTCCCCATGATTGTGGAGCCTACTGAAACAGACAAAGGGACCTTTTTAAATGCGTAAGAAGCCTTTGCAGGTGATTTTTGTTAATTATTCTAATTTACTGAGATAATGACTTTGTGTTTTCATTGGCTGTAAGCCATCATTATCAACATTAACAGAAATAAACACTTGAAATAGATCACTCTGTAATGACTCTGTATAATATATGAGTTTCACTTTTTGGATTCAAGAACTGAAATAAATTAACTTTTTGATGATATTCTAATTTTGTGAGAAGCACCTGTATGTTTGATGCATCTCATTAGCTAAGCTCAACCTCTTCCTTGCTTCACCTCAATTTGAGCCATAAATTGATATTTCATTTTGGTGCATTTTATGACTCCTTTTTGTCACACTTTTCTCATAACTATTTTTTTTATAACTGAGGGAAAATAACAAAATCTTATTTGTTGTACTCAAGTTTTCACAGAAACATCTGATAAAGTGTTGACTTATTTTTCTGAGTTAAACTCTTCCTTTTGGCCCTCTATATATTTGAGTTTGACAGCCCTGATGTAGATGGATGATGATGTGGCAAGAAGGGGCAGAGGGGCAGAGCCTCCTGGCTCTCAGCTTCGCTCTCCACTGCTCACAGGAGACAGCAGTTACTTCACAAATGTAACTGATAGAAAAGATGTCACGTAAGAGGGGGTCAGGGGAGCGATGTGCTGCAGGAAGAGGAGGATTAGGCAGGGAGCGCTGTGCTGCAGGAAGAGGAGGATTAGGCAGGGGAGTGATGTAATGCAGGAGGGGGAGGCTTAGGCAGGGAAGCGATGTGCTGCAGGAAGAGGTGGCTTATGCAGGGGAGTGATGTAATGCAATAGGAGAGGATTAGGCAGGGAGCGATATGCTGCAGGAAGTGCAGGATTTGGCAGTGGGCGATGTGGTGCAAGAGGGGATTTGGCAGTGGGTGATGTGGTGCAGGAAGGGGGAGATTTAGAAAGGGCACAATGTGCTGCAAGGAGGGGAGGATTAGACGGGAGCAATGTGCCGCAAGAGGGGGAGGTTTAGACAGGGGAGTGATGTGCTGCAGGAGTGGGAGAATTAAGCGGTGAGAAACATGCTGCAGGACGGGGAGGGTTAGGCAGGGGAGCAATGTGCTGCAGGTGAAAGGAGAATCTGTGACTACAGCCCAGTGTTTAAGGTTTATTGGAGCCTGTCTTTTATATATTTTATTGTTTTTTTTTCTGACAAAACTGCATAACATCTGACATGAAGTCCGCTTAGCAGTCACTGTCCCTGTAGATTGTTACTGTCCAGGTTCACCGCGGTCTCTTTTTGTTTTTAGTGCCAATCTGACAGCAGTGAAGGTTCCGCTGATAATGGCGGTCGGGTTCCGAATAGAATGTTCATGTCTGTTCTCATTGTAGTAACATCACGGAATATGCTAATTTCTTCTGACCACACCCGATGACTGAATAAAGGCGCCTCACCCACTTGTCTATGTCATCACTTTGTGGTGTCACAATGATCTAAGGGGATAAAAAAACGCTCCTGGCAGCTTTACAGTCATTCGTCCCTTCGTGTTAAAGGAGCAGGATGATAGAGCCGCACCATGCCAGCCAGAAGAAAAGAAAGTGGAGCCCTTCAAGATGATGAAGCAAGAAAGCAGACTGTGGAAGGCCATCCAGGACCAAGAGCATCATGAGGGCCTGGTAACGTATACTACACAACTGTTCTGTATATGCTCATGCCATGTAAACCTATGGTGGCCGATTCATCAAGGCTGGTGGATTTCTATACCAGCATTCATGAAGCGCCTATTGGAGGAACGTGCACCAAATTCATTAAAAAGACTAAACCTCTTAATGAACTTGACTCATCCTTAAAGGGGTTGTTCCCTTTCAATAAATGAATGTCCCTAGCTGCAGGTCATTTAATTAAAAAAAAGAGGTTCCACCATCTCAGAGCTGCAGCAGCTCAGTGCGCTCAGCTGGGCAGTCCGTCTGATTACATTTGTTGGCTGCGGCAGTATTGAGGTGATGGCAGTGCCATACACAATCCCAGGAATGGGTCAGGACAGCACAGTTTGATTCTTTATACCTGCAGCCAGGGTCATTCATTTATTGAAATATCCCCTTAAAGCTGACGTACTAGACCTCAAGAAATGTACTCCAGTCAAAAGATGGAGTCAATTTCAGTCCTATTTTACACCACTTTTCCAGCCTAATTTGTAATAAGTTTTCAGGTAAAGCTAAGCCACAAGCGGTCCAGATAAGCTCTGTTCACTATTTAAGAAGTTAAAAGAGTGGGTGTAAAAAGGTCAGAGTATTCAAATGTAAGTTGCGCAGGAATTTACTGAGATTCAAATAGTTGTGCAACACATTTCCGGAGAAAACTGCTTGATGAAAAATGTTCCTTGAATAATATAACATTTCAGGTTAGTGGTAATAGATTTTATTATGGGACGTTGATCCAGGGAACTAGTCTGATTGCCATATGTGGAGTCGGGAAGGAATTTTTCCCCTAAAATGGGGCAATTAGCATCTGCCTCATGGGGTTTTTGCCTTCCTCTGGATCAACACATTAGCTTTTAGGTTGAACTTGATGGACTTGTGTCTTTCAACCTTAAAACTATGAAACTGTCCCTGTATTGAGGTTCAAGGGTGAAGCCCAGGGTTCATTTGGAACCATCAGAAATGGTGTGTTTTGCGCCCAGTCTGTCCAAGGAAGCCTGTTTGAGCCAACGGCCTCAGAAATATCCTAACATTTCAGAAAGTAGCAATAGTTAGGGTGGCTGAACCATTCTAGCCTTAAGTTTGCCCCTCCAGTCAGCATCTACTATGTAGATGCAATCAAGGCATTGTAATAAGTCTTTATCGCTGTACAGGGCTGTAAGAGTGAAGGCCAGAGTTCCTTTGGAACCTGTAGGATAGACTGGCTTTTGCCAAGTCTTTCCAAAGAAGCTTTTTTGAGCCATAGGCCTCAGACAGGTCCTAACAAGAAAGTGGCATTAGATAGGTTTTTCTTTAGTTAGGATTGATTCAACTACTCAAGCCTCAAGCGCACTCCTCCGGCCAGCAGCTACTCTGTAGATGCAACCCTGGGCCTATGGTAAGTATCTATCCCTGTACAGGGGTGTAATGGTAAAAACCTGGGTTCCCTTGGGATCTGCAGAATGGAGTAGCTTGCGCCAAGTCTGTCCGAGGAAGTCTGTTTGAGCCAACAGCCTTAAACAGATCCCAGTATTTAGGAAAAAAAAAAGCTTCAGTTAGAGTTGAATCAACCACTATAGCCTCAAGCTCGCTCCTCCGGCCAGCAGCTACTCTGTAGATGCAGCCCTGGGCCTATGGTAAGTATCTATCCATGTACAGGCGTGTAATGGTAAAGGCCAGGGTTCCCTTGGGATCTGCAGAATGGAGTAGCTTGCGCCAAGTCTGTCCGAGAAAGCCTTTTTGAGCTGATGGATTTAAACAAATTTCAACATTTAGGAAAAAAGCATTAATCTATTTCAGTTAGAGTTAATTCAATTACTCTAGCATAAAGATCCTAATTCACTTTGTCTAAAGGAAGTTAGTTGGCAAATTTTTATTGTGTGAGCAATGAGGTTATGGAACTCTCTACCACATGAACTTGAAATACTAAATTTTCTAAAAAAAATTCAAGGAGGGCATATGTGTGCCTTTCTTGAATAATATAAAATTGCAGGTTATCCGTACTAGATTTTGTTATGAGACGTTGATCCAGGGAACTAGTCTGATTGCCATATGTGGAGTCGGGAAGGAATTTTTCCTCTAATATGGGGCAATTAGCATCTGCCTCATGGGGTTTTTGCCTTCCTCTGGATCAACACATTAGCTTTTAGGTTGAACTTGATGGACTTGTGTCTTTCAACCTTAAAACTATGAAACTGTCCATGTATTGAGGTTCAAGGGTGAAGCCCAGGGTTCATTTGGAAACATCAGAAATGGTGTGTTTTGCGCCCAGTCTGTCCAAGGAAGTCTGTTTGAGCCAACGGCCTCAGAAATATCCTAACATTTAAGAAAGTAGCAATAGTTAGGGTTGGCTGAACCATTCTAGCCTTAAGTTTGCCCCTCCAGTCAGTATCTACTATGTAGATGCAATCAAGGCACTGCAATAACTCTTTATCGCTGTACAGAGCTGAAAGAGTGAAGGCCAGAGTTCCTTTGGAACCTGTAGGATAGACTGGCTTTTGCCAAGTCTTTCCAAAGAAGCTTTTTTGAGCCATAGGCCTCAGACAGGTCCTAACAAGAAAGTGGCATTAGATAGGTTTTTCTTTAGTTAGGATTGATTCAACTACTCAAGCCTCAAGCGCACTCCTCCGGCCAGCAGCTACTCTGTAGATGCAACCCTGGGCCTATGGTAAGTATCTATCCCTGTACAGGGGTGTAATGGTAAAAAACAGGGTTCCCTTGGGATCTGCAGAATGGAGTAGCTTGCGCCAAGTCTGTCCGAGGAAGTCTGTTTGAGCCAACAGCCTTAAACAGATCCCAGTATTTAGGAAAAAAAAGCTTTAGTTAGAGTTGAATCAACCACTATAGCCTCAAGCTCGCTCCTCCGGCCAGCAGCTACTCTGTAGATGCAGCCCTGGGCCTATGGTAAGTATCTATCCCTGTACAGGGGTGTAATGGTAAAGGCCAGGGTTCCCTTGGGATCTGCAGAATGGAGTAGCTTGCGCCAAGTCTGTCCGAGAAAGCCTTTTTGAGCTGATGGATTTAAACAAATTTCAACATTTAGGAAAAAAGCATTAATCTATTTCAGTTAGAGTTAATTCAATTACTCTAGCATAAAGATCCTAATTCACTTTGTCTAAAGGAAGTTAGTTGGCAAATTTTTATTGTGTGAGCAATGAGGTTATGAAACTCTCTACCACATGAAATTGAAATACTTAATTTTCTAAAAAAAATTCAAGGAGGGCATGTGTGTGCCTTTCTTGAATAATATAAAATTTCAGGTTATCCGTACTAGATTTTGTTATGGGACGTTGATCCAGGGAACTAGTCTGATTGCCATATGTGGAGTCGGGAAGGAATTTTTCCCCTAATATGGGGCAATTAGCATCTGCCTCATGGGGTTTTTGCCTTCCTCTGGATCAACACATTAGCTTTTAGGTTGAACTTGATGGACTTGTGTCTTTCAACCTTAAAACTATGAAACGGTCCCTGTATAGAGGTTCAAGGGTGAAGCCCAGGGTTCATTTGGAAACATCAGAAATGGTGTGTTTTGCGCCCAGTCTGTCCAAGGAAGCCTGTTTGAGCCAACGGCCTCAGAAATATCTTAACATTTAAGAAAGTAGCAATAGTTAGGGATGGCTGAACCATTCTAGCCTTAAGTTTGCCCCTCCAGTCAGCATCTACTATGTAGATGCAATCAAGGCCCTGTAATAAGTCTTTATCGCTGTACAGGGCTGTAAGAGTGAAGGCCAGAGTTCCTTTGGAACCTGTAGGATAGACTGGCTTTTGCCAAGTCTTTCCAAAGAAGCTTTTTTGAGCCATAGGCCTCAGACAGGTCCTAACAAGAAAGTGGCATTAGATAGGTTTTTCTTTAGTTAGGATTGATTCAACTACTCAAGCCTCAAGCGCACTCCTCCGGCCAGCAGCTACTCTGTAGATGCAACCCTGGGCCTATGGTAAGTATCTATCCCTGTACAGGTGTGTAATGGTAAAAACCAGGGTTCCCTTGGGATCTGCAGAATGGAGTAGCTTGCGCCAAGTCTGTCCGAGGAAGTCTGTTTGAGCCAACAGCCTTAAACAGATCCCAGTATTTAGGAAAAAAAAGCTTTAGTTAGAGTTGAATCAACCACTATAGCCTCAAGCTCGCTCCTCCGGCCAGCAGCTACTCTCTAGATGCAGCCCTGGGCCTATGGTAAGTATCTATCCCTGTACAGGGGTGTAATGGTAAAGGCCAGGGTTCCCTTGGGATCTGCAGAATGGAGTAGCTTGCGCCAAGTCTGTCCGAGAAAGCCTTTTTGAGCTGATGGATTTAAACAAATTTCAACATTTAGGAAAAAAGCATTAATCTATTTCAGTTAGAGTTAATTCAATTACTCTAGCATAAAGATCCTAATTCACTTTGTCTAAAGGAAGTTAGTTGGCAAATTTTTATTGTGTGAGCAATGAGGTTATGAAACTCTCTACCACATGAAATTGAAATACTTAATTTTCTAAAAAAAATTCAAGGAGGGCATGTGTGTGCCTTTCTTAAATAATATAAAATTGCAGGTTATCCGTACTAGATTTTGTTATGGGACGTTGATCCAGGGAACTAGTCTGATTGCCATATGTGGAGTCGGGAAGGAGTTTTTCCCCTAATATGGGGCAATTAGCATCTGCCTCATGGGGTTTTTGCCTTCCTCTGGATCAACACATTAGCTTTTAGGTTGAACTTGACAGACTTGTGTCTTTCAACCTTAAAACTATGAAACGGTCCCTGTATAGAGGTTCAAGGGTGAAGCCCAGGGTTCATTTGGAAACATCAGAAATGGTGTGTTTTGCGCCAAGTCTGTCCAAGGAAGCCTGTTTGAGCCAATGGCCTCAGAAATATCCTAACATTTAAGAAAGTAGCAATAGTTAGGGTTGGCTGAACCATTCTAACTTTAAGTTTGCCCCTCCAGTCAGCATCTACTATGTAGATGCAATCAAGGCCCTGTAATAAGTCTTTATCACTGTACAGGGCTGTAAGAGTGAAGGCCAGAGTTCCTTTGGAACCTGTAGGATAGACTGGCTTTTGCCAAGTCTTTCCAAAGAAGCTTTTTTGAGCCATAGGCCTCAGACAGGTCCTAACAAGAAAGTGTCATTAGATAGGTTTTTCTTTAGTTAGGATTGATTCAACTACTCAAGCCTCAAGCGCACTCCTCCGGCCAGCAGCTACTCTGTAGATGCAACCCTGGGCCTATGGTAAGTATCTATCCCTGTACAGGTGTGTAATGGTAAAAACCAGGGTTCCCTTGGGATCTGCAGAATGGAGTAGCTTGCGCCAAGTCTGTCCGAGGAAGTCTTTTTGAGCCAACAGCCTTAAACAGATCCCAGTATTTAGGAAAAAAAAGCTTTAGTTAGAGTTGAATCAACCACTATAGCCTCAAGCTCGCTCCTCCGGCCAGCAGCTACTCTGTAGATGCAGCCCTGGGCCTATGGTAAGTATCTATCCCTGTACAGGGGTGTAATGGTAAAGGCCAGGGTTCCCTTGGGATCTGCAGAATGGAGTAGCTTGCGCCAAGTCTGTCCGAGAAAGCCTTTTTGAGCTGATGGATTTAAACAAATTTCAACATTTAGGAAAAAAGCATTAATCTATTTCAGTTAGAGTTAATTCAATTACTCTAGCATAAAAATCCTAATTCACTTTGTCTAAAGGAAGTTAGTTGGCAAATTTTTATTGTGTGAGCAATGAGGTTATGAAACTCTCTACCACATGAAATTGAAATACTTAATTTTCTAAAAAAAATTCAAGGAGGGCATGTGTGTGCCTTTCTTGAATAATATAAAATTGCAGGTGATCCGTACTAGATTTTGTTATGGGACGTTGATCCAGGGAACTAGTCTGATTGCCATATGTGGAGTCGGGAAGGAATTTTTCCCCTAATATGGGGCAATTAGCATCTGCCTCATGGGGTTTTTGCCTTCCTCTGGATCAACACATTAGCTTTTAGGTTGAACTTGATGGACTTGTGTCTTTCAACCTTAAAACTATGAAACGGTCCCTGTATAGAGGTTCAAGGGTGAAGCCCAGGGTTCATTTGGAAACATCAGAAATGGTGTGTTTTGCGCCAAGTCTGTCCAAGGAAGCCTGTTTGAGCCAACGGCCTCAGAAATATCCTAACATTTAAGAAAGTAGCAATAGTTAGGGTTGGCTGAACCATTCTAACCTTAAGTTTGCCCCTCCAGTCAGCATCTACTATGTAGATGCAATCAAGGCCCTGTAATAAGTCTTTATCACTGTACAGGGCTGTAAGAGTGAAGGTCAGAGTTCCTTTGGAACCTGTAGGATAGACTGGCTTTTGCCAAGTTTTTCCAAAGAAGCTTTTTTGAGCCATAGGCCTCAGACAGGTCCTAACAAGAAAGTGTCATTAGATAGGTTTTTCTTTAGTTAGGATTGACTCAACTACTCAAGCCTCAAGCGCACTCCTCCGGCCAGCAGCTACTCTGTAGATGCAACCCTGGGCCTATGGTAAGTATCTATCCCTGTACAGGGGTGTAATGGTAAAAACCAGGGTTCCCTTGGGATCTGCAGAATGGAGTAGCTTGCGCCAAGTCTGTCCGAGGAAGTCTGTTTGAGCCAACAGCCTTAAACAGATCCCAGTATTTAGGAAAAAAAAGCTTTAGTTAGAGTTGAATCAACCACTATAGCCTCAAGCTCGCTCCTCCGGCCAGCAGCTACTCTGTAGATGCAACCCTGGGCCTATGGTAAGTATCTATCCCTGTACAGGGGTGTAATGGTAAAGGCCAGGGTTCCCTTGGGATCTGCAGAATGGAGTAGCTTGCGCCAAGTCTGTCCGAGGAAGTCTTTTTGAGCCAATGGCCTTAGACAGAACCCATCATTTAGTAATAAAAAAGCTTTAGTTAGAGTTATAGCCTCAAACTCGCTCCTCTGGCCAGCAGCTACTCTGTAGATGCAACCCTGAGCATGTGGTAAGTCTCCATTCCTGTAAAGGGGTGTAATGGTAAAGATCAGGGTTCCTTTTGACCTGCTTATGCCAAGTCTGTCAAAGGAAGCCTTTTTGAGCTGATGGCTCTAAACAGATCCTAATGTTTAGGAAAAAAGCTTATGTGTATTTCAGTTAGATTAAAAGTAAAGCCAACAAAAGAGAATTTAACTTTCCCCAAAAAATCAATTATTAATATAGCATTTACCTGCCCAGATCTCAGAACTAATGCACTATTAGGATGTAGCAATCCCATATAATTTTGTGTGCAGTTTTAATACTATGTAATCACCCCCCTCCATTAATTGGTAATATGTGAGTGGTTGTCGCATCAGTATTTTGCACCTGTATTGCTGTCATCGTTATTATATGGTATGATTAGTACTGAGACCTAGGCAGGTAAACACTGTTGCCCTTTTTTCCTGTGTTAATTCTTGAATTTTGGTGGGAATTTAAATTTGTCTTTGCTTTTAATGTTAGTGTAGGGACTCGCAAGTATGAGGACCCTTGACGCGGGTTGCGAGCTTGTGTATTTTGGCCAAAATATTTACTAATACCTCATATATATCATATATATTTTTTGCACGTTATTTTTATTCAGGGTGCAGCCAGACCCATCAATGTTGGCCGTGTAAACTAGGGTGTCTGTCTTCATGGGTTGCACTTAAAAAGTGCTGGGCAGCCCGCCTAATCTAATAGTTTGGGCTTCACTAATAGGCTGTAAGCCAGACATTGTGCACTACCTGTGTGTGACCAGTGCTCTATACAAGGCTTATTTGTGTGCAGTTTTAATACTAAGCAATCACCCCCTCCATGAATTGGTAGGTTGTGAGTGGTTGTCTCATCAATATTTTGCACCTGTGTTGCTGACTTCTTCATTATATGGGTTTGCTGCATCCTTGTAATTATTGTTGCTGTATTTGCTGTGTTAATTCTTGAATTTTGGTGGGAACTTTAATTCCTTGTTTTTGTGACTTTGCTTTTAATGTTAGTGTAGGGACTCGCAAGTATGAGGACCCTTGAGCAGGTTGCGAGCTTGTATATTTTGGCCAAAATATCGACCAATACCTCATATATATCATATATATTTTTTACATGCTATTTTTATTCAGGGTGCAGCCAAGCCCATCTACAGGTGCATCTCACAAAATTAGAATATCACCAGAAAAGTTAATTTATTTCAGTTCTTCAATACAAAACGTGAAACTCATATATTATATAGAGCCATTACACACAGAGTGATCTATTTCACGTGTTTATTTCTGTTAATATTGATGATTATGGCTTACAGCCAATGAAAACTCAAAAGTCATTATTTCAATTAATTAGAATACCTTATAACAACAGCTTGAAAAATGTTTTCAAAATCCAAAATGTTATCCTACTGAAATGTATGCTCAATAAATGCCCTCAATACTTGGTCGGGGATCCTTTTACATCAATTACTGCATCAATGCGGCAATGTGGCATGGAGGCGATCAGCCTGTGGCACTGCTGAGGGGTTATGGAAGCCCAGGTGGCTTTGATAGAAGCCTTCAGGTCGTCTGCATTGTTTGGTCTGGTGTCTCTCATTTTCCTCTTGACAATACCCCATAGATTCTTTATGGGGTTAAGGTCAGGTGAGTTTGCTGCCAATCAAGCACAGTGATACTGTTGTGTGTAAACCAGGTATTAGTACTTTTGTCAGTGTGGACAGGGGCCAAGTCCTGCTGGAGAATGAAATTTCCATCTCCAAAAAGCTTGCCGTAGCTAAGGTTTTGGTTCAGGGGGCCGAAACTTCTGAGTAGGCCTCTAACCAGGTAACCCTGATTCCAACTATAGCGGCGCACCCAGATAGTGGATGTAGGAAAACCTCAGCAGATGACCGCGCTGTTACTAAAAATAATCTCTATACAAAGACCAGCACTGATATTACCGCCATATGGTGACATATATTGATAGATGCCAGTCCTGCAAAACATATAAGAGATCACAGCTCAGTTATATATAGTACCTTACAGCTGACGTTCTTTCTGATTAAATTGTTCACTTTTCCTGTCTTTTCCATCTGGCCCAGACCGACACGACAACTTCTCCAGCCAGGGCTCAGAGTCTCAGGTATGCAGAGATCACAACAAAGACACATTTGACTCCTTACATTTCAGGCACTGACCACATCTATCCCCAACCTGCACAAACTTCTCATCCTGCTGATACCCCAATACTGAGCCTCTGCTGCAAAATGTGTCCCTATTACTGCACCTACTGTGTGCCCTCTAGATGGTAAAACAAACCTCTAAAATAAAGTAATGCCGTGTGCAAGTGTCCTAGAAAACAGTGCCCACATTGTGCCCCCTAGAAAGTAATAGTGCCCCTTCGACAGTCACGATAACCTGAGTTCCCCTATAACAATAAGTGCCCACCTAAGATTTAATAATGTCCTGAGTCTCCCCCCATGTAGAGCTCCGCTCTAACCAGTATGATGTTCTCCTATTCACGATATAATTCCCCCTCACTGTATAGTACCCCCACAAAGTATACTGACCCCTTAGTAGCCCCCAAGCTGATGGCTCCAACACTGTATGATGGCCTCCACACTATACAAAGACCCCACATTATCTCCCACACTGTATGATGGCCCCCACACTGTTCAAAGAACCCACATTATCTCCCACACTGTATAAATAGAGTACATATAGTATAATGCACCAGATAGTCCTCAATATAGTATAATGCACTCCCCATAGTCCTTCGTATAGTATAATGCGCCCCTATAGGCAGAGTCTGTAGTAAAATGCTCCCCCCATTGACAGAGTCTGTAGTATAAAGCTCCCCCCCATAGGCAGAGTCTGTAGTATAATGCTCCCCCCCTCCTCATAGGCAGAGTCTGTGGTATAATGCCCCCCCATAGGCAGAGTCTGCAGTATAATGCCCTCCCCATAGGCAGAGTCTGTAGTATAATGCTCCCCCCTCCTCATAGGCAGAGTCTGTAGTATAATGCCCCCCCCTCCTCATAGGCAGAATCTGTAGTATAATGCCCCCCCCCCATCTCATAGGCAGAGTCTGTAGTGTAATGTGCCCCCCCTCCTCATAGGCAGAGTCTGTGGTATAATGCCCCCCCCATCTCATAGGCAGCGCCTGTAGTATAATGCCCCACCTATAGGCAGAGTCTGTGGTAAAATGCACCCCCCATAGGCAGAGTCTGTAGTATAATGCTCCCCCTCTTATAGGCAGAGTCTGTAGTACAATGTCCCCCCCATAGGCAGATTCTGTAGTATAATGCTCCCCCCCTCCTTATAGGCAGAGTCTGTAGTATAATGCCCCCCCATAGGCAGAGTCTGCAGTATAATGCCCCCTCTTATGCAGAGTCTGTAGTATAATGCTCCCCCCTCCTCATAGTCAGAGTCTGTAGTATAATCCCCCCCCCTCCTCATAGGCAGAATCTTTAGTATAATGCCCCCCCATCTCATAGGCAGAGTCTGTAGTATAATGTGCCCCCCCTCCTCATAGGCAGAGTCTGTGATATAATGCCCCCCCCATCTCATAGGCAGCATCTGTAGTATAATGCCCCACCTATAGGCAGAGTCTGTAGTAAAATGCACCCCCCATAGGCAGAGTCTGTAGTATAATGCTCCCCCTCTTATAGGCAGAGTCTGTAGTACAATGTCCCCCCATAGGCAGAGTCTGTAGTCTACTGCTCTCCCCTGCTCATAAACAGAGTCTGTAGTATAATGCCCCCCATAGGCAGAGTCTGTAGTAGAATGCCCCCCCATAGACAGAGGCTTTAGTATAATGCTCCCCCCCTCCCCATAGACAGTCTGTAGTATAATGCCCCCCCTCCCCATAGGCAGAGTCTTTAGTATAATGCCCCCCCTCTCTGTGGGCAGAGTCTTTAGGATAATGCTCCCCCATAGGCAGAGTCTGTAGTATAATGCACCTCCCCCTTCCCATAGGCAGAGTCTGTAATATAATGCCGCCCCCCACCCGGCAAAAAATAAATAAACAGTACTCATCTCTCCTCCTGGTTCCCTCGCTGCTCAGAGCACCCAGCACGCACACATCTTCAGCACAGCGGGCTGGGCGCCAAGTGATGATGTCAGAGACGTCAGTCACAGAAGGGACTAATGGGAGAGAGATCCGCGCTTCCTCTCTCATCAGTAAACTTGCGGCGGTGGCGGGCAGTGGGGCCCGATGCTGGCACCAGGGGCATGCTAGATACAGTTACACTGGCGTAGCCCTGGATGGGCCCCCTAAGAGCGAGGGGCCCGGGGCCACCGCCCCCTTTGCCCCCCTGGTAGATTGATACTGTGGCAGAGGGAAGCATGAAGTGCTCTAAAATTTCCTGGTAGACGGCTGCGCTGACTTTGTTGTTGAAAAAACACAGTGGACCTACACCAGCAGATGACACGGCTCCCCAAACCATCACTGATTGTGGAAACTTCACACTAGACCTCAAGCAGCTTGGATTGTGGCCTCTCCACTCTTCTTCCAGACTCTGGGACCTTGATTTCAAATGAAAATTGGAACTCTGGACATCTGTCAAGTCAGCAGTCTTCACCATGATTGTCATGATTGTGGAGCCTACTAAAACAGACTAAGGGGCCTTTTTAAATGCTTAGGAAGTCTTTGCAGGTGTTTTTTGTTAATTATTTTAATTTACTGAGTTAATGACTTTTGTGTTTTCATTGGCTATAAGCCATAATCATCAACATTAACAGAAATAAACACTTGAAATAGATCACTGTGTTTGTAATGACTCTATATAATATATGAGGTTCACTTTTTGCATTGAAGAACTGAAATAAATTAACTTTTTGATGATATTCTAATTTTGTGAGATGCACCTATATGTTATGGCCTTGTAAATTAGAGTGTCTATCTTCATGGGGTGCACTTAAATAGTGCTGGGCAGCCCGTGTTCTGGCCTCATCTGCGAATTTAGCTATCCAGGGAATCTAGTCACTTTATGTGTATATCAGTTCTGACATTATGTTGCTTGCATTTGAATCCTGTCTCTTTTTTATTGTTTGATAACTGCACTGTCTGCTAGTGATTTAATGTATTTGCTCTAGTTTCAATTTGCAATGCATTATGGGAAAGTTCCAAGAGCATTGTGAGATAGTTCTTGTTGCATTGTGGTCCTGTTCTTGTCACAGTTTGGGCAGCGACCATTATTTCCTCTTCTCTTCTGATGGAGAAGTTCCCTTATCACTCATCTTGTAAAGTGGCACAGAGCGGTAGTCGTGACTGAACGTCGGTCTGATTTCGCTCTGGCACTTTACAGACAATGGGTGTCCCAGTCCCAGTGTGCTCTAGGGTGTGGGGTGCAGCACACTCTCTTGTAGGCCGCAGGCCTCCACTGCCTTCAGGCTTCTGTCCTCAGAAGCCGCCGCTCACAATTTAGGGGACACGAAGTTCTTTGTAACAGTCAAACATATACTTGACAGTTCAAGTTCATCAGGTGGGTACAGATGGGATAAGGCACAGCAATTCACATTATCCTCCTTCTTAGCATAACTCCTCTTCAGCCCTGTTGCTAGCTCATCCTGTATTTCTCGTCCACCTCTGCAGTGCACCCGGGACTGGCCTTCAACTTCCATCTATGCAGGTCCCTGTCCATCTTCCTTTGTACTTCAGAGCACACAAAGTGTCCGGCAGCTCCTATGCCAGACCTTAGGCTCTGGACGTGACTGGAGCGACTGCTCTGGATCCCAGTAATGCCTCCCACTGCCTGGAACATTGAGTACTATATACAGTGGGTACGGAAAGCATTCAGACCCCTTTCACTCTTTGTTTCATTGCAGCCATTTGGTAAATTCTAAAAAGTTCATTTTTTTTCTCATTAAAGTACACTGTGCACCCCATCTTGACTGAAAAAAAACAGAAATGTAGAAATTTTTGCAAATTTATTAAAAAAGGAAAACTGAAATATCACATGGTCATAAGTATTCAAACCCTTTGCTCATATTTAAGTCACATGCTGTCCATTTCTTGTGATCCTCCTTGAGATGGTTCTACTCTTTCATTGGAGTCCAGCTGTGTTTAATTAAACTGATAGGACTTGATTTGGAAAGGCACATGACGCGCCCCCTGGGCCAGTGTTGTTGGGGATACCCGGAGCCGGATCAGATGGGGGTTGTAGTCTCCGAGTGGCTGTGACCCGGTCCGTGCCCAGGGTGTCAAGCTCAGTGTGTGGCAGTCCTTATGATGTTACTAGATGTTCTTTTGTGTCGACTACGCCACCCGTTGATTTGCGGTCAATACGGCCGCCGCTGCAGCAGGGTCCACTGAGGCTGATGATGTGAGTGCAGCTTAGGTAGTATAACCCCCAACGGGAGGGGTATAGCCTCAGGGGGTCAGCCGTGGAGGATGGTGGTTGTGAAGGTGCAGCAAGGAGACTCAGAGGCATAAAATGCAGTTCCAGGGTTTTACTTACTGGTGTTGCTCGGGTCACTGTGTACAGCAGTGACCACTCAAGCCGTGCTGCGTCCACCAGGTCCTGGACTCGGTCAACTCCCAGGCAACTCCGGAGTGTGTTCCTGAGCTCCCTTCTGTCTCTCCCTTCTTCTGGCCGTTCCCACCAGGGATCCACCTAAGTCCGGCTCCCTCGGGCCTCTTGTTGGTCAAGCCTCCTCTGGGCTCCCTGACCCTATTCTTGGTCTGCCTTCCGGGTGGATTTAGTGGGTGATCGTGGCAGATCCTGCCCACGACCTCCGGTTCCTGGCTAAGGTGTGCTGTAGCCTCTGCCAGCTTGGGATCCGGTACCCTGTTGCCGACCCTTCACCCTATTAGCTCTCTTATGGGCTCTTGGGGTCCCCTCTGCGCCTCTGGGTCTCTCTCTCTTCTCCTCTGCTCTGCTTCTCAGGCTCTCAGACAGACTGACGTCTCACAGACTGACAACTGACTGACTGACTGACTGACTGTGGCTGACTGACCCTGATCTAAGATGGTGCCCACCTTATATACTCCCTCTATGTGTGAGCTCAGGTGACCAGCACCCAATGAGCTCCTAACTTTACCCAGGCTGCTCCCCCTATCTGCCCCTACACTACTGGGATGTTCCACCCCCCTCCCACTCCAGCCAGGAACAGACACTGTCGTACCTGCACATTTCTCTAGTGGGAGTACCATCGGTCTGTTCCCCGGAAATGGGATGTGTGTAGTGCATGCAGCCTACTAGCTCAGTTCCACACTCCATCCTTACCCGGGAGTGGAATATCACACCTCTGGGTTGAGGTGCAATACCCCTGTAGCAGCCGAATCCTCAGGGTGCTACACACACACCTGTCTATATAAGACCTCACAGCTCACAGTGCATATCAGACCAAAAGAGAATCATGAGCTCAAAGGAACTGCCTGTTACGATGTTAGTAGATACCCTGAAGTCCAATGGCGTGGGCCAAAAGCAGAGACTGAGACAAGAGTAGTGTGAAAGTCTATTTTAAACTCAAGTGCAAAAGATCACAGCAAACAGTTTATGAAGGTAAGTTCATTCCAAACAACACTTCTTAGAACCTAATCTGTAAGGCACGGCCTTCATTACTATTAGGGTATGCAAAAGTTAACCATAGTCCAAGTTTACTTAGGTACAGTAATATGCAAACAGAAATAAGGATAGTAAGCAGACGTAGGCATTCCTCAGTTGATTGTGGACTCACGTAGTGCAGAAGAGAAGACAAACTGGAATATGGATCTGGATATTGAAGAATGCAGGAGGTGCAGCGGAGGAAACAGCGATGTCTTAAGCAGAGCTGGAGCCGGGTATTTAAACACAGAGCAAGATGGTGACTATACCAGAGGTGTAGAGATCCAGGAGAAGTTTTCTTCAGGAAGACAAAAGTTCAGAGATCCCAGCGTGAGTGAACAACAGCCAGTGGTTCCTTTCAGCAGAAGTCCCCTTAGCAGAGGATTCAGGCAGCAATCCTTTCAGCGGATGACTAGGAGTAAACACAAGGTCAGCAAGACTCTATTCAGAGGGCTAGCACAGGTGAGTAGAAAGCTAAAAGCACACAATACTCAGGCAAGGCATGATTGCAACACATGCAGTTTAAGTAGGTCCACAGGCAGGAAACACATGACCCCAGTGAGGCAATGGAAGCCATCTTGGCTAAGGGAAAAACTACTGGCAAAGTAAAATTAAACCTGGCATCCTGACACTGCCCAAGGAGCTTAGAGACAGAATTGTGGCAAGGCACAGATCTGGCCAAGTTTACAAAAGAATTTCTGCATTAGTCAAGGGTCCTAAGAACACAGTGGCCTCCATAATCCTTAAGTGGAAGAAGTTTGGGACCACCAGAAGTCTTCCTAGACCTGGCCGTCCAGCTAAACTGAGCAATCGTGGGAGAAGAGCCTTGGTGAGAGAGGTAAAGATGAACCCCAAGATCACTGTGGCTCAGCTCCAAAGATGCAGTAGGGAGATGGGAGAAAGTTGCATGAAGTCAACTATCACTGCAGCCCTCCACAAGTCGAGCCTTTATGGCAGAGTGGCCCAACGGAAGCCTCTCCTCAGTGCAAGACATATGAAAGCCTGCACAGAGTTTGCTTAAAAACACATGAAGGACTCCCAGTCTATGAGAAATAAGATTCTTTGGTCTGATGAGACTAAGATAGAACTTTTTGGTGATAATTCTAAGGGGTATGTGTGGAAAAAAACAGGCACTGCTCATCACCTGCCCAATACAATCCCAACAGTGAAACATGGTGGTGGCAGCATCATGGGGGTGTTTTTCAGCTGCAGGGACAGGACGACTGGTTGGAATTGAAAGAAACATGAATGCGGCCAAGTACACAGATATCCTGGATGAAAACCTCTTCCAGAGTGCTCTGGACCTCAGACTTGGCCGAAGGTTCACCTTCCAACAAGACAATGACCCTAAGCACACAGTTAAAATAACAAAGGAGTGGCTTCAGAACAACTCTGTGACCATTCTAGACTGGCCCAGCCAGAGCCCTGACCTAAACCCAATTGAACATCTCTGGAGAGACCTGAAAATGGCTGTCCACCAACGTTCACCATCCAACCTGACAGAACTGGAGAGGATCTGCAAGGAAGAATGGCAGAGGAACCCCAAATCCAGGTGTGAAAAACTTGTTGCATCATTCCCAAGAAGACTCATGGATGCACTAGCTCAAAAGGGGGCTTCTACTCAATACTGGTCATTTGGTCTGACATGCACTGTGAGCTGTGAGGTCTTATATAGACAGGTGTGTGCCTTTCCAAATCAAGTCCTATCAGTTTAATTAAACACAGCTGGACTCCAATGAAAGAGTAGAACCATCTCAAGGAGGATCACAAGGAAATGGACAGCATGTGACTTAAATATGAGCAAAGGGTCTGAATACTTATGACCATGTGATATTTCAGTTTTCCTTTTTTAATAAATTTGCAAAAATTTCTACATTTCTGTTTTTTTCAGTCAAGATGGGGTGCAGAGTGTACTTTAATGAGAAAAAAAATGAACTTTTTAGAATTTACCAAATGGCTGCAATGAAACAAAGAGTGAAAAATTTAAAGGGGTCTGAATGCTTTCCGTACCCACTGTACTTCAATAAAACTCACCCTATAGATACCCTAGCCTGAACCTGCATGTCAACGGAGATGGGCATCCTACATATAGATGACAATGGCACCCTTGCTGAACGGCAGCTGCCCCTAGACCCTAAAAGTCCCTTATTCGTATTTACATAGACCAAAGATCTGACAGTCTACCAGAAACTGGTACAGATATCACATCAAACAATCAATCCTCAGTGTGTACTAAATGATTAAAGTGACAACAGTGAATAAAGTGACAATGTGCAAATTTATAAAAACACCCAAGAACGTTCCTAATATCTTTGGACCTCCAAGCCAAAGGATACATTCGGGCATCCAAACAAAGGCTACAATCAGCCCTGTTCAACACCCTAGATGCTGATTACCTGCCTTATAGTGGAGGGTGACACCCTAGTTAATGTTGACACTGTGGCGCCCCCGCTCCACGGCGGCTATCCCTGGATAACCCTAGCCAGCCCTGGAATTAATCACCCATAGAGGTATCAATGACATAAATGATCACAAGACTAAACAATAAAATGAACTTATCTTGATAAAGTGCAATACTGATGCGGATCATCTTTATGCCGCATGTCCCGATTTTAAAGAGATTTAATAAAATTTGTATTTTAGGGTTTATGTTATACTTATGTCTTATGGTATCCTAAGCTTATCTTATGCTATACTCACATTATGCATTAACACTTCACATGCTGTTACATCACCATTATACATTACATAAGACACATATCACTTTTACATATAAAACCGCAAGACAGTATTCACATGACGCGTTTGTTGTCTTCAGGGGCAGGAACAGGGTAAGACAGTCCACATCCCTACAGTTTTGTATCTTGGGCTCTGTGCACACAGCCTGCTCCAAGCTTAGCCGGTAAGAGCCCTATCTATGTGGTACAATACTGGGGTTCATCGTATGTTTTCCGCATCTACTGTATGGAGGTTTCTCTACTATCAATAAAGAGAAGGTTTTTCGCAGCCTTATTCTTAAGAAGACAGGGGGTTTAGCTCCATGTCACACTACACACCGTGGTAAGGTGTATGAGGGGAGCATAGCCCGCCTAATCTAATAGTATGGGCGTCACTAATAGGCTGTAAACCAGACACTGTGCGTGACCAGCGCCAAAATATCTACCAGTACCTCATATATAGATTTTGCATGTTATTTTTATTCAGGGTTCAGACAAGCCCATCAATGCTGGATTTGTAAACTAGGGGGTCTGTCCTCATGGGGTGCACTTAGATAGTGCTTTGCAGCCTGCCTAATCTAACAGTATGAGGGTCACTAATAGGCTGTAAGCCCTATATTGAGCACTATCTGTGTTAGGTGTCAGGTGTTTTCTGGATCCGAAATGGGTTCAGAATCATCAGTGGATTCTGTGGTCTCCCATTCCGGTCCAGATGCTGCTCAGCATCGTCATTGGTCCCAACGCCTAGCTGGTGCACGAGATGTACAAGCTGTCTCTTGGGTCTTTGTTCCTAGCAACATGAAGGATAGGTTGCGGAGGGAAACATGGCTGTTACAGCCTAAGTCCAGGATACACTGCACTGAGCATGCCCGTGACATAGCGGACCGTGATTGGTGGTTTGGGAGTCAGCTGATCCGGTGACCTGGCACCGCCTGATTGGTCGCGGGTGACATCACCAATAATGTGACGATGGGCAGGGCTTAATATTTAAATAGCACGCCCACAAACATGGCGGCGCGCTCTGATCATTGAGCTAAGTTGGTGTTATTGTGTGGACGCTTGGTCGTTTCGGCTCCACGTGTACTTTTGCTGTTATAGCTTCTGACAGGCAGGTTTAGCAGGGGATAGACAGCCTTAGATGGAGGGAGGCAGGTAGCTTTGTCTGACACTCTGGCTCCAACAAGGGGGTCGCTATACACCCCGAGCAGACTGCGGACTCCGTATTCCCGGCACCGCCTGTTAGCCACGTGGAGAGATACTCCTCAGTCCGGTAGCACGCTGGCTGGGAGCACGTATAAGCCGGCGTGAATCACACACGCATCCGAGCGCCTGCTGCGTAGCCTCTGTGCAGTTAACAGGGCTACGGCTACATTATGTGTCGCACATCTCTCGTGCAGTTAACGGAGATAGTGCGAATCCCTATTCCCGTTCCGGTGTGCAGTAACACGGGGGGGATTGTTATTTCAGTTGGTTGTTTTACCTTCTTACCCGGAAGGTGTTCGTCCGCAGTCCTCCAGGCTGCATCACGGACCCCGGGTTCGTTTGCTTTCCATTATTTAATAAAGTTGTTTGCAACCATTCCCCTAACAATCTGTGTGTGACCAGTGACCTATACAAGCCATTTTTTGTGTGCAGTTTTAATACTAAGCAATGACCCCCTCCAAGAATTGGTAGGTTATGAGTTGGTTGTCTCATCAGTATTTTGCACCTGTGCTGCCCCTGCCTTTATTATATGGTTTGCTTCATCCTGATTAGTGCATTAGTTTTGAGACCTGGGCTGGAGAATAAATACTGTTCCTCTTTTTTGCAGTGTTAATAATTTTTTTCAGTTTTAATTCAACTACTCTAGCATCAAGCTCCTAATTCGCTTTGTCTAAAGGAAGTTAGATGGCAATGTTTTATTGTGTGAGGTATGGAACTCTCTACCACATGACCTTGTAATACTTAATTCTCTAAAAAAAAGTTCAAGGAGGTCCTGTGTGACTTTCTTGAATAACATTACAGGTTATTCATACTAGATTTTGTTATGGGACGTTGATCCAAGCAACTAGTCTGATTGCCATATGTGGAGTCGGGAAGGAATGTTTCCCCTAATTTTGGGCAAGCAGCATCTGCCTCATGGGTTTTTTTGACTTCCTCTGGATCAACACATAAGCTTTTCACAGGTCTCTATATATAGTGTGATGGCTCCCACAGCTCTTTATATACAGTACTAGATGGTGGCCCGATTCTAACGCATCGGGTATTCTAGAATCTGTATGCGGCCGACCAGGCGCAATCAACAGAGTGGTGTTTAAATGTGGCGCCAAAATCGCTGATTGGTCGCGGCCGCCGGCCACGACCAATCAGCAGAGCGGTGTTTAAATTTGGTGCCAGTATCGCTGATTGGTCGCGGCGCCAATATCGCTGATTCCGACCAATCAGCGAATCGTATTACTGAGGACCGGGCAGCGACGCTACCTGTGCGGGTACTTCCGCTGCAAGGAACCGGGAGATGGCCGGATGCTCACAGCCGAAGTATCCCGACTGGCGGCGCCGCTCCCCGGTCCTCGCTTCACACTTGCCGTCGGGAGATCAGCGGCCCTAGCCATTGATCTCCCGACGGTAGCCGCATGGAGGTCAGCGGCGCCGCCGGTCGCGGTACTTCTGCTGCGAGCAGCCGGGAGATGAGCGGCTAGCGCCGGTCATCTCCCGGCTGCATCGCCGCTGACCTCCGTGCGGCAGATGAGCTGCTAACGGCCGCCATCTTTTTCTGAAATCCCGCGTCGCTGATTGGCCGCGGCTGGACCAATCAGCGACGCAGGATTTCCTGGACAGAAGGACAGACAGACAGACGGGATAAGACGATTATATACAGTACAGACCAAAAGTTTGGACACACCTTCTCATTTCAAGATTTTTCTGTATTTTCATGACTATGAAAATTGTACATTCACACTGAAGGCATCAAAACTATGAATTAACACATGTGGAATTATATACTTAACAAAAAAGTGTGAAACAACTGAAAATATGTCTTATATTCTAGGTTCTTCAAAGTAGCCACCTTTTGCTTTGATGACTGCTTTGCACACTCCAGCTTCAGAAAGATTATGGACGCATCACATTTTTTTTTACGGACAGGGAAAAAAGTGCCCTATTTTTATGGACTGTCCAAGAATTTCTGGACAGTTGGCTACCCTGCTATTAGTTCCACTGGGGTGGCAGCCTAGGTGGATGCTGGAAGCACAACCGTCTCTCCCTAAGATTCGGAGAGGGAAGGCCACCGATTCCTGACCCTTGCTGTGGCCTTTTCGTTGAGAGGGATGGTTTATTGAGGGCCCATATATACACACAGTCATGGCCGGAAGTGTTTAGCAACCTTGAGATTGTTCCAGAAAGTGAAGTATTTCTCCCAGAAAATTATTACAATTACACATGTTTTGTTATACATTTGTTATAATATTTATTTCCTTTGTGTGTATTGAAACAGCACAAAAAAATGGGAAAAAAAGGCAAATTGGACATAATTTCACACAAAACTCCAAAAATGGGCCGGACAAAATTGTTGGCACTTTTCCAAAATTGTGGAAAAACAACTTTGCTTCAAGCATGTGATGCTCGTTAAAACTCACCTGTGGCAAGTAACAGTCGTGGGTAATATGAAAGTCATACCTGAGACCAGATAAAAAGTGGAGAAGATAGATAGATATGAGATTGATAGATAGATAGATATGAGATACATAGATGGATATGTGGCACCCCAGGGTCTGGTTACCACTGTAATAGAAATATTATGTCTGAGAGCAAGTGGGAGGTTTCCTGGTTCGGAGCCCTTAAACATGCAACACCTCCTGTCCCAGACCAGATAGGGGAGGAACCTGCCCTATATAAACTGGATCTGGGGCGGGGTTAGTGAAGTCAGAGCCTGGAGTTAGTTCCAGACACAGGGAAAGTAACAGCGAGGAGCTCTGTAGGAGCAGGAGCTGAAGACCAGGGACTTGAGCTAAGCGGAGTTCGTCCTGGCAGAAGACTCTGAGAACCGGACACAGGAGTCCGAGGTTGCGGGGACTTATATATACCCAGCAGCAGAAACCCGCCGGCAGGGGATTTCAAGTCCTCTGGCCATAGAAGCCCGGAGGCTCAGTCACGAGCAAGGGACCAGCACTGCAATCGAGGAGCGGGGGCTATCAGAAGGCCCCAAGTCACCAGCCATACAGGTGAGCACCACACGGAACACTCAGGGACGTGGGCTACTTCCACTCGCTTACAGCAAGGTAGCCAGGAAGAGTGCAGATAGTCAGGGAGGCCTACAACTCCACCTGGCCAGGGGAACTCCAGTTTGCTCACAGACTGACCAGGCCTCTTATGCTAGCCCGGAAGCGTCTGCCTTATCACCATCAGTAAAGACCCTGAACTGCACTGCAAAGCCTCTGAGTCGTTCCTGCTGCGCTCGTGCACCATCACTCCTATCATCCACACTCACTAGCCTGAGGCTATACTCCTCCCGTGGGGAGTTATACTACACTCTGCTGCCCTCACAACATCAGCCTCAGAGGTCTGCTCAGCAGCGGCGGTTCTTATTGACCGCAATCCACGGGTGGCATAGTCGGACATTGCATTATACTGATACAGAGACTGCCACAATATTGGTCTGGCCACCCTGAGCCACGGGACCGGGTCGCCACTACTACTCCCAGCATTGCCCTGAAGTCCGGTCCCGGGTGCCCCATGGCCCAGGGGGCGCGTCTTATAGATAATAGATAGATGATAGATAGTCCTATGATATGAGATAGAGGTCGTTATAGACAGGTTTATACACTCTCTCCCGAAGTCAGTAAAATCCTGGGTTGCCCAGGGAGATCCCTATAATGCTGATGACTTGGTGGGGTTGGTGGAAAGATACCAGGCGGTTGAGAGTCCGTTGGGAAAACAAGGGGTCGTAGCCTCTCAATACTGGGGTTCCCAAAAGGTGGCGGACACCCAAAAGAAGCGAGCTAGTGCCACACCTGGGGGGCATCCTAGAGTTCAGGAGGGGTCTGAGTTGCTGCCCAAGGTCCCACCCCATAATATAGTGTGTTGGAGATGTCATACCCCTGGCCATATTGCCTCCCGGTGTCCCATAACCTCTGAACCAATGGACTGTAACATGGGCCGGCGTTGCTCTTATTTTGCCTACCCCGCCTGCAGCGCGGTTCGTCAACATGGCGAGGGCCCTCAGGCATGCTCAGTGTCAGTTAACGGGGCACAAGTCTCTGGACTATTGGTCTCAGGAAGTTTGGTGACCCTGATAAGGGCCACACTCCCTCATCGGCTGGTTTCTGGGAAGGTGGTGGATGTCCGGTGTATCCATGGGGACGCTAAGAACTATCCTGTGGCCCAGGTGGATGTAAACACAGACTGTGGCACCACATCTCATGAAGTGACGGTCGTTAAGGACCTATTGCATCCCATAATAATTGGACGTTACTTTGCATTATTCTGGGAAATGTGGGGGAAAGCGGGGACACCTGGTTGCTTGGACGACAGCCAGATCGCCCCTAAGGAAACTTACCCGCAGAACATAGTAGATGAGTTTCCCATGTGTGTGCTGGTGGGCAATGAGGATGAAGTAGCATCCCCTGAGTCCAATATCCCTGAGCATTTTGCTGTGAATGGGGATTTGCTGTACAGAATAACCAAGCCAAGGGGTGAGGTAATAGAACAGTTGCTGGTGCCAGGGCCCTATAGACGCAGGGTGTTAGACATGGCTCATTCTCATGTGTTGGGTGGTCACCTGGGTGCAGACAAGATTCAAGAACGGATCCTCCAAAGATTCTACTGGCCAGGTTGCTATAGAGAAATATAGAGTTATTGTCGTTCCTGCCCCACATGCCAGATAACCTCCCCAGTGGCCCACTTCCGCAGTCCCCTAGTGCCACTACCAGTCATCGAGGTTCCATTCGAACGCATAGCAATGGATCTAGTGGGGCCTCTGGTCAAGTCCGCCCAAGGGCATCAGTATATCCTGGTGGTATTAGATTATGCTACATGGTATCTGGAGGCCGTACCACTACGAAACTCCTCCACCAGGTGTATAGCCCGGGAGTTAGTCCACATGTTTTCAAGAACCGGGTTGCCTAACGAGATCCTAACAGACCAAGGAACTCCATTTATGTCGAAGGTCATGAGAGAATTGTGCAAGACACTGCAGATTGCACAACTGAGAACCTCCGTGTACTCTCCCCAGACGGACGGACTGGTAGAGAGGTTTAACAAAACCTTGAAAGCAATGTTGAGGAAAGCAGTGGAAAAGGATGGCCGAGACTGGGACTATATGTTGTTCGCCATGAGGGAAGTTCCCAAAGCTTCCACAGGTTTCTCCCCGTTTGAACCACTCTATGGACGACACCCTCAGGACTCCTGGAGGTGGAGAAAGAGTCCTGGGAAGCTGAGACCACTCCCTATAGGAGAGTGGTGGAGCACGTTGCCCAGATGCAAGAGAGGATTGCCCATGTGATGCCCATTGTGAGGGATCACCTCCTCAAGGCACAAGAGGCACAGTCCAGGGTGTATAATAGGTCGGCCAGGGTGAGATCGTTCAACCCAGGAGATCGAGTGCTTGTGCTAGTCCCACAGTGGAGAGCAAGTTCATGGCCAAGTGGCAAGGCCCCTATGAGGTGGTAGAGAAAGTGGGGGAAGTCAACTTTAAGATCCACCAACCAGGGAAGAGGAAGCCCTACCAAATTTACCATGTTAACTTGATTAAGCCATGGCAAGATAGAGAGCCTGCGGAAGCTCCCTGTTTAGTGGCTGAGGCTGAGGCCGATGTGAAAGAGGTCAAGGTGGCAGAGTCACTGTCACATGCCCAAAAGCAACAGTGCAAAGAGTTGTTACAGCGAAATAAAGACATGTTTTCGGAGTTGCCAGGACTCACTCAGGTCATAGAGCATGAGGTTCTCACAGAGCCTCATGTTCGCGTCAATCTAAAACCATACCGGATCCCCGAAGCCCGCAGAGAGGTGATCTCTAAAGAAGTAAGGCGGATGCTAAACCTGGGAGTCATTGAAGAGTCCAAAAGTGGATGGTCCAGTCCTATAGTCTTAGTGCCGAAACCAGATGGGGAATGGCGGTTTTGCAACGACTATAGGAAGCTGAAGGAGGTCTCAAAGTTCGACGCCTACCCAATGCCTAGGGTAGATGAGCTTATCGAAAGGCTAGGTCCCGCTCGGTACATCACCACTCTGGACCTCACCAAAGGATATTGGCAAATTCCCCTGTCCACAGAGGCTAAGGAGAAGACAGCCTTCTCGACGCCAATACGTCAGGATGCCGTTTGGGTTGAAGGGAGCTCCGGCCACCTTCCAGAGAGCCATGGACCGGATCTTAGCACCCCACAAACAGTATGCAGCGGCCTACCTAGATGCTATCGTCATATTTAGCCAGGACTGGGAAAGTCATCTGGACAAAGTTCAAGCCATACTTGATGCCCTAAGGAAGGCGGGCTTTACTATCAACCCGAAGAAATGTGCCATGGGGATGGAGGAAGCCAAGTACCTAGGGTACGTGGTTGGTAGAGGGGAAATAAAACCACAAATAAATAAGGTCGAGGCGATCTTGAACTGGCCACAGCCCCTCTCGAAGAAGCAGGTCAGGGCGTTTCTAGGCATTGTGGGCTACTATCGAAGATTTGTCCCTAACTTTGCCCTGATAGCAGCCCCACTGATGGATCTTCTGAAAGGGATGAAGTCAGCTATGGCCAAGTGGTCCCCGGAAGCAGAAGCGACCTGCCAGGAATTGAAACTGGTCCTCTGTAAACAACCAGTCGTGGTGGCACCCAGCTTCTCCAAGGAGTTTGTGGTCCAGATGGATGCATCGGATGTCGGGCTGGGAGCAGTCTTGTCCCAGGAGATTAACGGAGAAGAACACCCTGTAAAATACCTCAGTCTGAAGCTCTCCGCTTGTGAGAAGGACTACTCCATTGTAGAAAAAGAATGTTTGGCCATTAAGTGGGCGTTAGACACTGAGGTATTACCTATTAGGTAGAAGGTTCAGGTTAGTGTCAGACCATGCCCCATTGAGGTGGATGCGAGAAAAGAAGGGAAACAATGCCAGAGTGACTAGGTGGTTCCTGGCTCTACAAGATTTTAGTTTCCGGGTAGAGCATAGGCCTGGGAAACAACATGGGAATGCCGCTGCCTTGTCAAGGATTTATTGTATGGTGACAGAAGGTGCCAAGCCCTACGGCTTTGGACAGAGGGGGGGTGTATGTAAGGTTGCTGCCGGACAGATCGTGGATGGGAGGTATGTGTCCTCGAAGTGCCATGCTTCGGTGATGTAGGATCCGGAGAAGCAGGCTCCAGCACACATAGTGCTGAGAGGAATTTAATGGGTCCGGATTACAGGGCCGGGTTTTATGAGCAGCTGAAAGAGCTGGGGGGAACAGCTGCTCACTTACCTCCAGTCCAGGTCTTGGAAGGCTAATTTAAGACAGCTGCACCTGTCTCTGTCTGTCTGTGTTTGCTGGGCAAGGTGAGCAGACCTTGCAGGTGCTTCTTAGACTCTGCAGGAGGCAGAGAAAAGCACCTTGTTTAAACGGCTGAAGCCGTGCTGCATGGACTTGTTATTTTGAGCTTTGTTCTGTTATTCCTTTTTGTGCCAGGAAAAGGCTGTAACTTTTGTTTCTTAACTGGTGTATGGACACTAAAATAAGCCACCAGTTTGTTTGAACCCGTGGACTGCATCACTGTGTGAACCTGTGCCTACCTCCAACGCGGCTCAGTGAGTACAAATCCCTACACTATCTATCTATCTATTTATCTATCTATCCATCTATTTATTCATCTATCCATCTATCTATCCATCCATCATACATGGATAGATAGAAAGATAGATAGATACATATATGGATAGATAGATGGATAGATAGATATGAAATAGAGAATATAAGGATAGATAGATGATAGATAATCCTATGATATGATAGGTTTGATCGTGCATTTCCAATGTCTCTTACCACTGCTGCCATGATAGAGCATTTTCTACACTTTCTCGGTTCCCTCTTCCATTGCTGGAGGCTAACTTCTGCCGCATGAAATACAGTGGTGGCCAAAAGTATTGGCACCCCGGCAATTCTGTCAGATAATACTCAGTTTCTTCCTGAAAATGATTGCAATCACAAATTCTTTGGTATTATTATCTTCATTTAATTTGTCTTCAATGAAAAAACACAAATAGAATTGTCCTAAAGCCAAATTGGATATAATTCCACATCAAACCTAAAAAAGGGGATGGACAAAAGTATTGGCACTGTTTGAAAAATCATGTGATGCTTCTCTAATTCGTGTAATTAACAGCACCTGTAACTTACCTGTGGCACCTAACAGGTGTTGGCAATAACTAAATCACACTTGCAGCCAGTTAACATGGATTAAAGTTGACTCAACCTCTGTCCTGTGTCCTTGTGTGTACCACATTGAGCATGGAGAAAAGAAAGAAGACCAAAGAATTGTCTGAGGACTTGTGAAACCAAATTGTGAGGAAGCATGAGCAATCTGAAGGCTACAAGTCCGTCTCCAAAGACCTGAATGTTCCTGTGTCTTCCGTGCGCAGTGTCATCAAGAAATTTAAAGCCCATGGCACTGTGGCTAACCTCCCTACATGTGGACGGAAAAGAAAAATTGACGAGAGATTTCAACGCAAGATTGTGCGGATGGTGGATAAAGAACCTCGACTAACATCCAAACAAGTTCAAGCTGCCCTGCAGTCTGAGGGTACAACAGTGTCAACCCGTACTATCCGTCGGCGTCTGAATGAAAAGGGACTGTATGGTAGGATACCCAGGAAGACCCCACTTCTTACCCCGAGACATAAAAAAGCCAGGCTGGAGTTTGCCAAAACTTACCTGATAAAGCCTAGAACTGGAAGTGCATTGAGGTGAAGGTGAAGAGGTATTGGGAATCCTGCAGAAACTACCTGTGTGAATTGCGTGAAGAGGTATTGGGAATCCTGCAGAAAATACCTGTGTGAATTGCGTGAAGAGGTATTGGGAATCCTGCAGAAAATACCTGTGTGAATTGCGTGAAGAGGTATTGGGAATCCTGCAGAAAATACCTGTGTGAATTGCGGTGAGTGCTGCATTGTGATCTGCTGAGTGCTTTTCTACCTGTTTAGATTTATTGGGCTTTTTAAAATCTATTTTCTCACTACAGTTTTAGTTTCTTAGTTTACTACCTGTGTATTTAAAGGTTAACTACATTGCACTAAAATCCTGAGGTGAAGATTTACTCACAAGGGGTTAATTAAGGGGAAGGGGTCATAATTAAGGGTTTATAAGGGGCAGCTGGTTGGGCATAAAGTCCTTTGGAAGTGCATTGAGGTGAAGGGTACATTGCTGGAAAAGGAAAAAAAAAAAAAAAAAAAAAACACTTTAAATCTCTTAGTTTGCGAGTGTGAACGAGCTGCGTGTGTCCGGAGCGTAAGTGCGAACGAAAGTAAGTGTGTGACTTGTTTTTCAGTGACTTTGGATTCAGGGAGTTTGGAAGGGAGGACTTAGGACTGAATTGCTGACTGTATTTCATTCTTTCTTTACTTTACTTTTTACTTAATTAATCCACCTGACCTACTTAGCTGATTCCCCCGTCCATACTTGATACTTAATTGATCCCCCGTCCATACTTAACTGATCCCCTGCCAATATCTAATTGATACACTTGCACATCCCTAATTGATCCCCGTCCATACACCTATATATAAATAATTGTGTTTTGTACTTGTATATATATACTGACTGTATCCCCATATTTAGAATGACGTCCATGTTGGACGGAGCCGTGCAGTGTACATCTTGCGCAATGTATGCATTCCGTGAGCACCCACTCGAGGATCCATACTGCTGCGAGAGATGTGAGCATATCGTGCACTTGGAAGCCCAAATTCTGGATCTAAGTGCTCAGATAGCGGTACTGAGGAGCATCGACAACATAGAACGGAGTTTGCTGCTCACCGAGTAGACACTCAATGGGTCAATACTGGGGGTGGAGCATAGAGGGGAAGTGCAGGCTGAACAGGCAGGGAGCTGGATAACAGTAAGGAGGGATAGAGGGAAGAAGTATAGGAAGGCTGGTTCAGAACCGGCATTATTGGAGCATGACAGATCCTCTGACCGCCGGGGGAGTGTATGCTCCAGTAATGAGGGGGAGGGGGGAAGTGTAGGGCAGGCAAGACAGGTTCTGGTAGTGGGTGACTCTATTATTAGGGGGACAGACAGGGCAATCTGTCACAAAGACCGGGATCGCCGAACGGTGTGCTGCCTCCCTGGCGCTCGAGTCCGGCACATCGCGGATCGGGTTGACAGGTTACTGGGTGGGGCTGGCGAAGACCCAGCGGTCATGGTCCACATCGGCACCAATGACAAAGTGAGTGGTAGATGGAGGGTCCTTAAAAATGATTTCAGGGACCTAGGTAGGAAGCTTAGGGCAAGGACCTCCAAGGTAGTTTTCTCAGAAATACTACCAATCCCGCGAGCCACACAGGAGTGCCAACAGGAAGTTAGGGAGGTGAATAAGTGGCTAAAGAGTTGGTGCAAGGCAGAAGGGTTTGGGTTCATGGAGAACTGGGCCGACTTCGCGGTCATATACAGGCTCTACCGTAAGGACGGGCTGCACCTCAATGGGGAGGGTGCAGCGGTGCTGGGGAAGAAGATAGCTAATAGGTTGGAGGAGTTTTTAAACTAGAGACGGGGGGGGAAACCAAGGAAATAGGTGGGATGTGAGGCAAGCAAGGGGGAAGGGGAGAAGTGAATATAATGAGGGTGGAGAGGGGGGTGGGGATAGTACAGTTAGATCGTTAGAGAAGAATAGGATGCTAAATAACCCCAAAGTTTTATCTTGCATGCTGACCAACGCAAGAAGCCTGACCAATAAGGCGGATGAGCTGCGGGCGCTTATATGGGAGGAGAGGTATGACATCGTAGGTATAACAGAGACTTGGCTAGACGATAGCTACGACTGGGCGGTAAATTTATTAGATTATAGTTTATTTAGAAGGGACCGGAAACAGGGGAAAGGCGGAGGAGTCTGCTTATATGTAAAGTCATGTCTAAAACCCAGACTAAGGGAAGATATAGGAGAGGGAGAAGAGGGGGTCGAGTCCATGTGGGTAGAGATAGAGGGAACTAAAAATAATAATAAAATATTACTGGGGGTCTGCTATAAGCCACCCAATATAACAGAGGAGAATGAGAATCTGCTATTAGGACAAATAGACAAAGTAGCAAAACATAATGAAGTGATTGTAATGGGGGATTTCAACTACCCGGATATTGACTGGGAAACAGAAACCTGTAGATCTCAGAAAGGAAAAAGGTTCTTGACAAATATTAAGGATAATTATCTCTCCCAACTAGTGCAGGAACCAACGAGAGGGAAGGCCGTGTTGGACTTAATATTGACTAATAGGCCTGATAGAATAACTGAGGTACAGATAGGGGGGCACCTAGGTAATAGCGACCATAATATTATCGACTTCAAAATGCCCTTCAGTAGGGTTATCAATAAGGGAACAACAAAAACATTAAACTTTAGGAGGGCGAAGTTTGATCAGCTGAAAGAAAGCCTTCAACTTATTGACTGGGACAAAGTTCTTAATCAAAGGAATACGAATAGTAAATGGGAAACCTTCAAAAGAATTCTGAATACTCAGTGCGAGAGGTATATACCGTATGGGAATAAAAGGGCCAGAAATAAGAGGAAACCAATATGGTTGAACAAGAACGTAAAAGGGGCGTTAAATAGCAAAAAAGAGGCATTCAAGAGATTAAAACAGGAAAACAGTAAGGAGGCACTAATGTGTTACAAGGAAAAAACGAGAACTTGTAAAAAACAAATAAAAATAGCGAAGGAGGAAACAGAGAGACGTATTGCTAGGGAAAGTAGATCAAATCCCAAACTGTTCTTTACGTATATAAATAGTAAAAGGATTAAATCGGATAATATTGGATCAATAAAAAGTGAGGAAGGCAAAATCATAGAGAAAGATGAGGATAAAGCTAATCTATTAAATAATTTTTTTTCGACAACTTTCACAAAGGAAATCAAACTAACAGGAGAAATGAGAAGTGACAAGCTTAATCCTCCACTAAGTATGACAAATCTAACCCAAGCTGGGGTACAGAAACGCCTCAGTAACATTAAAATAAACAAATCACCAGGACCTGATGGCATACACCCACGGGTACTAAGGGAACTAAGTAATGTGATAGACAGACCGTTATATCTTATATTTAAGGACTCTGTTGAGACTGGGTCTGTGCCACTTGATTGGCGACAGGCGAATGTAGTGCCAATATTCAAAAAGGGAGCGAAAAGTGACGCCGGAAACTATCGGCCGGTGAGTCTGACGTCCGTTGTGGGCAAAATTTTTGAAAGCTTCATTAAAGAGGCAATTACGGAGCATCTTGATGCTAATAATCTTTTAATCCCGAACCAACATGGATTCATGAGGAATCGCTCCTGCCAAACAAACCTGATTGACTTCTACGAGGAGATTAGCTCTCGAGTAGATCAGGGGGAACCAGCGGATGTCGTGTATCTCGACTTCTCAAAAGCTTTCGATAGCGTGCCACATAATAGGTTGGTATACAAAATGAGAATGATGGGGCTGGGGGAAAATGTCTGCAAGTGGGTAGCTAACTGGCTAAGGGATAGAAGGCAGAGGGTGGTTATAAATGGAATATACTCAGATTGGGTAAGCGTCACTAGAGGGGTTCTTTACGGTAAGAGCAGTGAGAATATGGAATTCACAGAGTGAGGAGACGGTGATGTCAGATTCACTACACCAGTTCAAGCGGGGACTGGATGCATTTCTAGATACCAGGCAGATTTCAGCATATACTTAAAAATAAAATAAAATAGTAAGTTGATACAGGGATTTATTCTGACTGCTGGTTTCAGAGTCAGGAGGGAATTTTTCCTCAGGTGAAGATTGGCCAAATCATTTGGGGTTTTTGCCCTCCTCTGGATCAACTTTACCAATTACAGAACTAACAGGTCGAACTTGATGGACGCAAGTCTTTATTCGGCTTTACTAACTATGTTTACAAACTATGTTACTATGTTTTGGAAGAATGTTCTCTGGTCAGATGAGACAAAAGTCGAGCTTTTTGGGAAAAACCATCAACTTAGAGTGTACAGGAAAAAAAAGAGGCATTCAAAGAAAAGAACATGGTCCCTACAGTCAAACATGGCGGAGGTTCCCTGATGTTTTGGGGTTGCTTTGCTGCCTCTGGCACTGGACTGCTTGACAGTGTGCATGGCATTATGAAGTCTGAAGACTACCAACAAATTTTGCAGCATAATGTAGGGCCCAGTGTGAGAAAGCTGGGTCGCCCTTAGAGGTCATGGGTCTTCCAGCAGGACAATGACCCAAAACACACTTCCAAAAGCACTATAAAATGGTTTTAGAGAAAGCACTGGAGACTTCTAAGGTGGCCAGCAATGAGTCCAGACCTGAATCCCATAGAACACCTGTGGAGAGATCACAAAATGGCAGTTTGGAGAAGGCACCCTTCAAATATCAGGGACCTGGAGCAGTTTGCCAAAGAAGAATGGTCTACAATTCCAGCAGAGCATTGTAAGAAACTCATTGATGGTTACCGGAAGTGGCTGTTCGCAGTTATTTTGGCTAAAGGTTGTGCAACCAAGTATTAGGCTGAGGGTGCCAATACTTTTGTCTGGCCCATTTTTGGAGTTTTGTGTGAAATGATCAATGATTTGATTTTTGCTTCATTCTCTTTTGTGTTTTTTCCTTGCAAGCAAATTAAATGAAGATAATAATACCAAAGAATTTGTGATTGCAATCATTTTCAGGAAGAAACTGAGTATTATCTGATAGAATTGCAGGGGTGCCAATACTTTTGGCCACCACTGTAATAAGTGAGCTGTCATTTATTCATAAGACGTTCTATTCTTCAGAGCTGAGACTGTAAAATAAAAAGTGAACAATAAAATATCTGATGACTGTTCTTTCACTGTGAGTAAGAAACAGATAATAAAATTAAAGGAAAAATAACTGAGGGGAGAACCCTGCAGGTTTATTGTCCTTCTATAGCTGTATGGTGGCAGGATGGTGACACTGCTGGAGTCCTGGTGAGGATCTGCATGATATTCATTTCTGTTGACTTTTTATTGCCAACATATTCTGCAGTGATGTACATATAGTCCCTGCCCACAATGCGGTACACATGAGGGACAATTTCATATTAAGCCAAGTAACCTATGATGTCAAGGTCTCATATTTACAAGGTGCTTATTGGCAATCTGAGCCGGCGAATGGCTCTGTGTCCGTATATTCGCTATATACTGCCCGCAATATCTTGTAGAAAGCTCACAGTGACTAAAATGTATAAATAGTTCTCTTTGGAGAATTTAATTAGATCCATTCATACCTTACCTTATAATGAGGACTTAAAGGGCTTTTATAACTAGGTAAAACAAGCTTAACGGGACTGTCCAGGACTTATATATTAATGACCGATTTTAGGATAAGTCATCAACAGGGTGGGACTGGGCTGGCGGGGTACCCTTCTGCAGAGGAGAGGGGGAGAAGAGAATGAAAAAATAAAAAAACCTGCGGTTTTAAGGGGCACGGGCCCTTTAAAAGCGCAGGCACAGTGTATGCAGGGACGCGCGCACGCGGCGTTCATTACCTGAACCGCCGCGACACACGTCCCAGTGAAGCAGCTGAAGCTGCGCGTCTCCCTTCCCCGGCCGGCGTATGACGTCACCGGAGAAGGAGGACACCGCACGGGAGAGCAGGAAGGTAAGAGGTGTCTGTGTGTGTGTCTGTGTGTATATGAGTGGATGCAGAATGGGATGGGCCCCTGGCTGGACACACAAGGGGGGGCCCGGCTAGACACACAAGGGGGGACCCTGGCTGGACACACAAGGGGGGGCCCGGATGGACACACAAGGGGGGCCTTGCTGGACACACAAGGGGGAGCCCTGGCTGGACACACAAGGGGGAGCCCTGGCTGGACACACAAGGGGAAGCCCTGGCTGGACACACAAGGGGAAGCCCTGACTGGACACACAAGGGGGAGCCCTGACTGGACACACAAGAGGGAACCCTGGCTGGACACACAAGGGGGAGCCCTGGCTGGACACACAAGGGGGAGCCCTGACTGGACACACAAGGGGGAGCCCTGGCTGGACACACAAGGGGGGAGCTGGATGGACACACAAGGGGGAACCCTGGCTGGACCCACAAGGGGGAGCCCTGGCTGGACACACAAGGGGAAGCCCTGACTGGACACACAAGAGGGAACCCTGGCTGGACACACAAGGGGGAACCCTGGCTGGACACACAAGGGGGAACACTGGCTGGACACACAAGGGTGAGAGCCTGGCTGGACACACAAGGGGGAACCCTGGCTGGACACACAAGGGGGGGAGCCTGGCTGGACACATAAGGGGGAGCCTGGCTGGACACATGGGAAAGGGTGGGCAGGATGGCTATATGGTGGGGCAGGCTGGACACATGGAGGCCAGGATGGATATGTGAGGGGGATGGATATATGGGGGGGGCCGGATATATGGGGGGCGGGGCAGGCTGGACACATGATGGCCAGGATGGATATGTGGGGGGCAGGCTGGACACATGGGGGGCTAGGATAGATATGTGGAGGGGCAGGCTCGATACACGTGGGCTAGGATAAATATATGGAGGGGCCACGCTGGACATATAGGGGCCAGTATGGATATATGGGGGGGTGTCAGGATGGATATATGCAGGGGGGAAGGGCAGGATGGATATATGAGGGGGCAGGCTGGACACATGGAGGCCAGGATGGATATATGGGGGGCAGGCTGGAAACATGGAGGCCAGGATGGATATATTGTGGGGGGCAGGCTGGACACATGGAGGCCAGGAAGGATATGTAGGGGGGGCATGCTGGACACATGGAGGCCAGGATGGATATATGGGGGGCAGGCTTGACACATGGGGCTTTAGGACAGATATATGGGAGGGGGCAGGCTGGACACATGGAGGCCAGGACAGATATATGGGGGGGCAGGCTGGAAACATGGAGGCCAGGATGGATATGTGGGGGGGCAGGCTGGACACATGGAGGCCAGGACAGATATATGGGGGGGCAGGCTGGAAACATGGAGGCCAGGATGGATATGTGGGGGGGCAGGCTGGACACATGGAGGCCAGGATGGATATATGGGGGGAACAGGAGGGCCACATGGGGGACTAGGATGGGTATATGGGAGGGGGCAGGCTCGATACACGTGGGCTAGGATAAATATATGGAGGGGTCACACTGGACATATGGGGGCCAGAAGGGATATATGGGGGGTGTCAGGATGGATATATGCAGGGAAGGGGGGGCCAGGATGGATATATGGGGGTGCCAGGCTGAACAAGGGACTTAATTACTGTTTGGGCCCAGATTGAGGAACATACTTTATTAGTTTATGGTGGCCAGTGAGGAACATTATTATTTTAGAGTCCAATTAGAGACATTATTACTTCTGTAATATAATTTACTTTTTAGAAAATTGTTTTCCATGGGATAGGACAAAAGCGGGCTCCTGTTACTGTGCAGGGCGGCACTATATCGCTTTTTTTCTTCAACTGGTGTAGTGTAGAAGTCGGGGGGTGGAGTGGGAATATTCCCTAGAAGAGATCAGTTATTGATAACTGTGTGTTATTTTCTGCAGAGATGATTCCTGGCTGGAAGAAGTGATGGCCGTCTGTGCCAGATGAAGAAGAAAAGCGAAGATGAAGGACTTCACCTAGAGACGTCACTGGTGAGTCAGTGTATTACATGTGACTCGCCCCCTGGGCCGTGGGGCACTCGGATCCGGGCAATAGGGAGACGATGGGGGTAGTAGTGGCGACCCGGTTCCGTGGCTCAGGGTGGTCAGGCCAATGGTAGTCTGCTATGTTCTGCTGATAATGTCCGACTACGCCACCCGTGGATTGCGGTTATTAGGAACCGCCGCTGCATGCAGACCGCTGGGGCTGATGAGGTGTGCAGCTAGGGTAGTGTGACTCTCCACGGGAAGAGTGCGGCCCCAGGGCAGTATAATGGATGTTGGGAGTGATGGTAGTGGGAGTCCCAGTGCTGATAGTGCTGGAGGAGCAAGGAGCACACAGACAACAGGTTGCAGTCCAGGGTCTTTACTAAACAGGTAAACTGACCCACAAACAGTCCCGGCTAGGAGGGGACCTGGATGTCTGAGAGCAACGGGGAAATTGGCCCTGGTCAGGGTGAGGGTGTAGGCCTACCGTGCTTTCTGCGCTCCTTCTGGCTATCTCCTCCTGATAGGGTAACAGCCCACGTTTCCGAGCTTTCCGTGTTTTCTCGCCTGTATGGCCTGCGACGTGGGTTCCTTTCTGCTCCCAGCCTTGTATGGCTTTACTGGTCCCTTCTGTTGTGGCAGGGCCTCCAGGCTTCTTAGGCCAAGGAATATACAGTCCCTTGCGGACTGGTTCTCTGCTGGGGGATGTGGAATCCTTCCAGCCTCAGACACCAAAGTCTGGTAGATTAAGTCTGTTATCTGCCAAGACAGGCTCTCTTCGCCTCTTGTCTCTGGCTTGTGGCTCTCCTCCTGCCACACTTCCTCTTAGGTGCAGTGCAACTGTCTGTCCCTGCTCTGCTGAGACACGTCTCAGTCCTGAGACAGGTCATCTGGGTTCTCTCTAACCCTGCCCTCAGCACCAGCTTTTATAGGGGCAGCCTGCTCCCCCTACTGGCCTGAGACAGGAGGCATTGCATGCTAATGTTCCCCTGACTGGAGAACCTCCCCCCTGCTCTCAGACACAGCTTTAATTACACTTGTGGCATCCAGGCCAGGGTGACACACATGTACACTTACACTACACACGTGGTCAAAACTGTTGGTACCCCTCGTTTAATGAAAGAAAAACCCACAATGGTCACAGAAATAACTTGAATCTGACAAAAGTAATAATAAATTAAAAATCTATGAAAATGAACAAATGAAAGTCAGACATTGCTTTTCTGCTTCCACAGAATAAAAAAAATAAAATAAACTGATGAAACAGGCCTGGACAGAAATGATGGTTCTTCTTAACTTTATATTTTGCTGAACAACCTTTTGAGGCAATCACTGCAATCAAACGACTCCTGTAACTGTCAATGAGACTTCTGCACCTCTCCACAGGTATTTTGGCCACTCCTCATGAGCAAACTGCTCCAGTTGTCTCATGGTTGAAGGTTGCCTTTTCCAGACGGCATGTTTCAGCTCTTTCCAAAGATGCTCAATAGGATTTAGGTCAGGGCTCATAGAAGCCGCTTCAGAATAGTCCAATGTTTTCCTCTTAGCCATTCTTGGGTGTATTTAGCTGTGTGTTTTGGGTCATAATACTGTTGCAAGACCCATGACCTGCGACTGAGACCACGCTTTCTGACACTGGGCAGCACATTTCTCTCTAGAATCCCTTGATAGTCTTGAGATTTCATTGTACCCTGCACAGATTCAAGACACCCTGTGCCAGATGCGGCAGACCAGCCCCAAAACATAAAAGAGACTCCTCCATGTTTCACAGTAGGGACAGTGTTCTTATCTTGATATGCTTCATTTTTCCATCTGTGAACATAGATCTGATGTGCCTTGCCAAAAACTTTTTTGTCTCATCTGTCCATAGGGCATTCTCCTAAAAGCTTTGTGACTTGTGAACATGTAGTTTGGCAAATTCCGGTCTGGCTTTTTTATGATTTTTTTTCAACAATGGTGTACTCGTTGGTCGTCTCCCATGAAGTCCACTTTAGATCAAACAACGACGGATGGTGTGATCTGACACTGATGTTCCTTGAGCTTGAAGTTCACCTTTAAGCTCTTTAGAAGTTTTCCTGGGCTCTTTTGTTACCATTCATATTATTCGTCTCTTTGATTTGTTATCAATTTTCCTCCTGCGGCCACGTCCAGGGAGGTTGGCTACAGTCCCATGGATCTTAAATTTCTGAATAATATGTGCAACTGTAGTTACAGGAACATCAAGCTGCTTGGAGATGGTCTTATAACCTTTACCTTTAACATGCTTGTCTATAATTTTCTTTCTAATCTCCTGAGACAACTCTTTCCTTTGCTTCCTTTGGTCCATGTTGAGTGTGGTACACACCATGTCACCAAACAGCACAGTGAGTATCTGTAGCCCTATATACAGGCCCACTGACTGATTACAAGATTGTCGACACCTGTGATGCTAATTAGTGGACACAACTTGATTTAACATGTCCCTTTTGTCACATTATTTTCAGGGGTACCATCATTTCTGTCCAGGCCTATTTCAAGAGTTTAATTTTTTTTTAAATTCTGTGGAAGCAGGGTTGAAAAGCAATGTCTGTCTTTCATTTGTTCATTTTCATCGATTTTTAATTTATTATTACTTTTGTCAGATTCAAGTTTTTTCTGTGACCATTGTGGGTTTTTCTTTCATTAAACGAGGGGTACCAACAATTTTGACCACGTGTGTATATAGTATATACAGAGCTCCTGTGTATGTCACTGGTGATCACTGTATTACCTATACACTATATACAGAGCTCCTGTCTATAATGTCACTGGTGATCACTGTGTTACCTGTACACTGACACTATATACAGAGCTCCTGTGTATAATGTTGCTGGTGGTAATAACAGTGTTGTTAGTATTGTGGTTTTGTATTCATGATCAGTATTGTAGTATTTGGTCACCTTGGGGTGGTAATATATGGTCTGGTCATAGTTTGGCCATATTTGTTCCTTGTATGTGGTATTATTCGGTCACTATGTAGTGGTAATATGTGATCTAGTCAAGGTGTGGCGATATTTGTCCCTTTTGTATGTGGTATTATTGGTGTTGATATAGTGGACTGTGTTGTGTATGGCGGTCATTTTGTTCTCGCTGATCTTAACTAGGAAAAGATTTTTTTACATTAGGCCACAGCCCCACCATCAGTATTTGTTCAGTATTTTTCTCAGGAGTGGCTGCCAAAACCAGGAATGGTTGATAAATGCAGAATTGGTGACTTGTTTCTATTATACCTTTTCTCTGATTGTTCATCACCTGTTTTGCCTCCCATTCCTGAGAAAAAATACTGACTGGATACTGACCGAATACTGATAGTAGGGCCGTGGCCTTAGCGATTAAATACTTGGACCAGAGCGGCAGAGATGCACTTACAGGGGTTCTCCGGTGAAAACAAGTAATCACCTCTCCACAGGATCATTGATAATATTGATTGGTGGGGGTCTGACTGCTTGCACACACCGGCAGAATGTGGAGCTTTTCTCCCCATTAGACTGGAGCGGCATGTGAGATGCGACCACTGATCCATTCATTCTCTCAGTGGCTGTGAGCGCTGCTCTTTTTTGCAAGTCTCTAAGAGAATGAATAGAGCTGCGGTCAGACGTCCCACCTGCCGCAGCATTTTAAAATAGGGATAAGTGTTCTGTCAGGGATAAAACTTCCCCATTCTTCTGATAGGTGCGTTTTCCAATGTTCGGACACAAATGCTCAATAAGTGATCACCTATCCTGTAGAGCCCATGGATCGGTGATAACTTGTTTTAACTAGTGTTGAGCGAGTATGTTCTGTCCGAGTATGCTCGGGCCGAGCGCCGAGTATTTACAGCTGCTCGGTGATATGGTTGAATCGCTCCCGTGTGCATGATTTGCAACTGTTTGACAGCTTTAACCCCTTAACGACATGTCACGTATTAGTACGCGCATGTCGTTATCCTCCTGTTCAGTGAGGGCTCCGGCGCTGAGCCCGCACTGAACCAAGCACATGTCAGCTGATTATTACAGCTGACATGTGCCCGCAACAGGCGCGGGTGGAATCGCGATCCACCAGCGGCTGTTAACATATTAAATGCCGCTGTCAATCTCTGACAGCGGCATTTAATGCGCGCTTCACTTACCCCGCCCATCGGCGACCCCGTCACATGATCGCGGGTCGGCGATGTGTGGTCATGACAACCCTGGGTCTGCAGCAGACACCAGTGGTTGTAATGATCCTGTCGCTATGAGCGCCATCTAGTGGTCGGCGCTCATAGGACAGGACCATTTCTGCTGCATACAGGGGAACTGCTGGTCCCCTGTATGTAGCAGAGGCGATCGGACAGTTGCTGCTTCAAGTCTCCTATGGAGACTACAGAAGCAAGCAAAAAGTAAAAAAAAAAAGTTTTAAAAAATATGAAAAAAAATAAAAAAATGTAAAAGTTTAAATCACCCCCTAAAATCATAAAATAAACCCCACATACACATATTTGGCATTGCCGCGTTCAGAATCGCCTGATCTATCAATATAAAAATAGAATTAATGCGATCGGTAAATGGCGTAATGAGAAAAAAATTCTAAACGCCAGAATTACGTTTTTTGGTCACCGTAAAATTGCAATAAAATGCAATAACGGGCGATCAAAACATCGGATCTACCCCAAAATAGCATCTATAAAAACTTCAGCTCGGTTCACAAAAAATAAGCCCTCACCCTGCCCCAGATCCCGAAAAATGGAGACGCTACGGGTCTCGGAAAATGGCACCATTTTTTTTTTTTTTACCAAACTTTGGAATTTTTTTTCATCACTTAAATAAAAAAGAACCTATACGTTTGGTGTCTACGAACTCATAATGACCTGGAGAATAATAATGGCAGGTCAGTTTTAGCATTCAGTGAACGTGGTAAAAAAAATAAAAAAAAACCTCAGTGGTATTGCACTTTTTTTGCAATTTCACGGCGCTTGGAATTTTTTTCCCGTTTTCCCGTACACGGCATGGTAAAACTAGTAATGTCGTTAAAAAGTACAACTCGTCCCGCAAAAAATAAGCCCTAACATGGCCATATTGACCAAAAAATAAAAACGCTATGGCTCTGGGAACAAGTGGAGCAAAAAGCGAAAATGCAAAAACGGAAAATGCTCCGCGGCTTAAGGGGTTAATACATGTGAGGAATGTCTATTTCTTACACATTCCTCACATGTATTAAAACCGTCAAACAGTCGCAAATCATGCACACGGAGCGATTCAACCATATCACCGAGCAGCTATAAATACTCGGAGCTCGGCCCGAGCATACTCGCCGAAAGGGTTAACAGAACATACTCGCTCAACACTAGTTTTAACCAAAGAAGCCCTTTAATGCAAACATGTCCATCCCAGTTAGAGTGTCGCCCAGTAGATGTGCAGGAGCCGCCAGTCAATGCTCCACTATAACAGCGAGAGCGGATAACAGATATTTGCATCTTGCTGTAGGTGGCCCCTAGAGTTAATTTCCCCTGTGGGCCCCAGACACCGCAGTCCGACCCTGGTCATCAATATCAGATCAGTGAGGTTCCAACACACGGCCCCCTCACCAATAAGACAGCAGCTGGAAATACTCAGCGTAGAGACCAAACAGCACAGCGCTGTACACTGTGTAGTGGCCGATCTTGGTACTGCAGCTCCTATTGAAATGATTGTGATCTGAGCTGTAGTACCTGAAACCAGCCATTGCACAGTGTGCGGAGCTGTGCTATTCCAGCTCTTAACACTGTGTACATCATCTTGCAGAAGTAGCTGATGTCTGGGGATTTCAGGTGTCAGACCCCCACTAATCACTGTATGAGTTCTGCTCTACTCCTTTATTAAAGGGGTGGTCTTGTGTTCCTCTCATCAGAAGCTGAAGATTTACAGTTCTGGCCGGTGGCTTGGCTGAGCCGCTTGTCTGAATTGTGCCCTCTTGCATTCTGCGGGCAGAGGCGGCTTTGCCTCTGCAGAATGGGACAGGCACAGGGGCGCTGAAGTCCACCAGTCTGCAAGTGAGCGCTTCTTGCCAAGGAGACCGGCCACTTCTCAGGTGGTCAGTAACCATAGCAATGAGCTGTACACTGCAGAATTAAAAATCTTTTCCTTCTTGAGAACAGAGAAGATTTTGAATAAGAAGGAAATTGCAAAGTTTCTTGTTTTTACAAGCTCTTTGCAATCTTAGCCTTTTAATACATTCATTTTATTTAGTTATATATTTATTTTACTCTCTTATATAGCGCCGTTAGATTTTGTAGCACCTTACAGACATTATCATCACTGTCCCCATTGGGGCTCACAATATGAATTCCCTATCAGTATGTCTTTGGAGTGTGGGAGGAAACCGGAGAACCCGGAGGAAACCCACACAAACACGGGGAGAACATACAAACTCCTTGCAGATGTTGTCCTTGCTATTATATGAACCCAGCCCCACAGCGTTAATCATTGACCCACCATGTTGCCCACATTCTTCGGCTTTTTTAAGATTTTCTGCAATGAATAAGAACACTGAAGAAAATCTAGATTGATCAACATTTCCTATCACAAATGCAGTTGCTGCAAAACTTGTCCATAGTCCTGTTCCCAGCTGAAAATTGGATACAATTGTATCTTGTGTAGACAATGCTCTGTGAGCTAAATAGCCGGGATCCACTGCTACAAGGCAGGAAACAGACAGATTCTGCTGATGGGTTCTGCTCCCAGAGCATTATTCAGCCCAGACATCTCAGCTCAGAGCAAAACCAGCTATAAGGCTGTGTGCACACCTAGCAGATTTGATGCAGATTTACATGCGTTTTTTCTGCTAGAGAGAAGCGTTTTCACATGCGTTTTTTCAAGCACTTTTCCAAGCAATTTTGAGCATCACTTGGAAAAGTGCTTGACAAGTTGATCACACAATATAAATCCATGCAACCGAAATGGATCTATAATGTGTGAACAACTTAGATGCTTTAAATGCAGCATCTATAGTAAAAAAAAGAAAACGTTAATAAATAAAAAAAAACAACTGTATATTCACCTCTCCGGCGGCCCCCGGTCTGCTCTCCGGTCTCCTCCGGTCTGCTCCCGGCCGCGTCTTCTCTCTTCAGCGTCCCGCAGTGTACGGTCAGGACCTGCGGTGACGTCATTTAGTCAGCTGATGGCCACGCGACCATCACCTGATGCCGACGTCAGCGGTCATGCGACCATCACCTGACTAAATGACGTCACCGCAGGTCCTGACAGTACAGACAGCAGACCGGAGGAGACCGGAGAGCAGACCGGGGGCCGCCGGAGAGGTGAATATACAGGTTTTGTTTATTTTTAACTTTTTTATTTCTTTTTTTCACCGCGTGGTAGCCGGGATGAAGAGGAGTTGTAGTCTCGTCTTCCTCCCAGGTACCACACGCATCGCGAATAAGCTTCAGCGTAATCGCAGTAGAAATGGTCATGCTGCGTTTTGCAAAGTAATGCGAATTCGGCGCGCAAATTAGCGCATCATGTGCACAGCACATCCGAATTCACATGGCTTTGCATGGCAGACTGTTTTACAAACGTTTTCGCGGCCGTAAAAACGCCGCAAAACCGCTACAAAAACGCTACGTGGGCACATAGCCTAAGGCTGTGTGCCCACGACGCGTATTTTAAGCGTTTCGGCATGGCAAAAACGCTGCAGAAACGCTTAAAAACGCATGTTAGAAGGTCTGCCATGTACCCCAATGATAGTCCGCATGTGCTGTGCACATGCTGCGGAAATTTCCGCTGCGGATTATCATTGCGGAAAAAAACGCAGCACTACCAATTATTTTGCGGAAGCGCAGCGTTTTCCTGGCCATTGACTTGCATTGGAACGCATGGATTCCGCTTCACTAGATAAGCACATGCGGAATACATGCGTTCAATGTGCGGATGGTACCCGGGTGTGGAGGATGGGAGACTCTCCTCCGGACCCGGGTACCATAGAACCTGTCAAAATAAAGAATAAAATAAAAAATAAATGTTATATTTACCTTCTGACGGCCCCCGCTGCGCTCGTCCTCCCATGCCGGCAGCTCGCGATGGACTGAAGGACCAGCGCTGACGTCATAGTCATGTGACAGCAGGTCCTTCAGTGTACCGCGATCTGCCGGCAGCCAGGACGGAGCGAAGCGAGACTGCGGGGGCCATCGGAAGGTAAGTATAGATTTATTTTTTTATTTTTAACCAGTCGTTGGGGTCACACTATATAAATCCATGCCGTTTTCATGGATTTCTATAGTGTGACCAAATTGACAAGCACTTTCCAAGTGATGCTAAAATCGCTTGTAAAGCGCTTGTCAACCCGCATGCGGAAATGCATGTGAAGAACGCTTCACTTCTGCATGTCCCTGGCAGGAAAAACGCATGTACAATCCGCATATACAATCCGCATGTACAATCCGCATATACAATCCGCATGTACAATCCGCATGTACAATCCGCATGTACAATCCGCATGTACAATCCGCATGTACAATCCGCATGTACAATCCGCGTGTACAATTCGCATATACAATCCGCATGTACAATCCGCATGTACAATCCGCGTGTACAATCCGCGTGTACAATCCGCATATACAATCCGCATGTACAATCCGCGTGTACAATCTGCATATACAATCCGCATGTACAATTCGCGTGTACAATCCGCATATACAATCCGCATGTACAATCCGCGTGTACAATCCGCATGTACAATCCGTGTGTACAATCCGCGTGTACAATCCGCATGTACAATCCGCATGTACAATCCGCATATACAATCCGCATGTACAATCCGCGTGTACAATCCGCGTGTACAATCCGCATGTACAATCCGCATGTACAATCCGCATATACAATCCGCATGTACAATCCGCGTGTACAATCCGCGTGTACAATCCGCATGTACAATCCGCATGTACAATCCGCATGTACAATCCGCATGTACAATCTGCATGTACAATCCGCATGTACAATCCGCATATACAATCCGCATGTACAATCCGTGTGTACAATCCGCGTGTACAATCCGCATGTACAATCCGCATGTACAATCCGCATGTACAATCCGCATATACAATCCGCATGTACAATCCGCATATGCAATCCGCATGTACAATCCGCATGTACAATCCGCGTGTACAATTCGCATATACAATCCGCATGAACAATCCGCATGTACAATCCGCGTGTACAATCCGCATATACAATCCGCATGTACAATCTGCATGTACAATCTGCATGTACAATCCGCATATACAATCCGCATGTACAATCCGCGTGTACAATCCGCATATACAATCCGCATGTACAATCCGCGTGTACAATCTGCGTGTACAATCCGCGTGTACAATCCGCATGTACAATCCGCATGTACAATCCGCATGTACAATCCGCATGCGTTTTTTCTGCCAGGGAGATGCAGAAACGCTCAGGAAAAATCCGGAGCTTTTCTGCATCGTGGGCACATAGCCTAAGTCTCTGCATTTGTCTGCTTACACATCAGTACATTTCTGAACACATTCAGGAAAAATTGCAGTACATTTGTTAAAATTGGGCATATAGCATACTACAAGTGCTTCTCACAAAATTAGAATATCATCAAAAAGTTAATTTATTTCAGTTCTTCAATACAAATAGTAAAACTCATATTATATAGAGTCATTACAGACAGAGTGATCTATTTCAAGTGTTTATTTCTGTTAATGTTATTATCTCAGTAAATTAGAATACTTTATAACACCAGCTTGAAAAATGTTTTTAAAATCTGAAATGTTATCCTACTGAAATGTATGTTCAGTAAATGCCCTCAATACTTGGTCAGGGATCCTTTTGCATCAATTACTGCATCAATGCGGCAATGTGGCATGGAGGCGATCAGCCTGTGACACTGCTGAGGTGTTATGGAAGCCCAGGTGGCTTTGATAGAAGCCTTCAGCTCGTCTGCATTGTTGGGTCTGGTGTCTCTCATCTTTCTCTTGACAATACCCCATAGATTCTCTATAATAGATTCTCTATGGGGTTAAGGTCAGGTGAGTTTGCTGCCAATCAAGCACAGTGATACTGTTGTGTAAACCAGGTATTGGTACTTTTGGCAGTGTGGACAGGGGCCAAGTCCTGCTGGAAAATGACATTTCCATCTCCAAAAAGCTTGTGGGCAGAGGGAAGCATGAAGGGCTCTACAATGTCCTGGTAGACGAGTGCGCTGACTTTGGTCTTGATAAAACACAGTGGACCTACACCAGCAGATGACATGGCTCCCCAAACCATCACCGATTGTGGAAACTTCACACGAGACCTCCAGCAGCTTGGATTGTGGCCTCTCCACTCTTCCTCCAGACTCTGGGACCTTGATTTCCAAATTAAATGCAACATTTACTTTCATCGGAAAACAACACCTTGGACCACTGAGCAACAGTCCAGGTGTTTTTCTCCTTGGCCCAGGTAAGATGCTTCTGGCGTTGTCTATTGGTGATGAGTGGCTCGACACAAGGAATGTGACACTTGTAGCCCATGTCCTGGATACGTCTGTGTGTGGTGGCTCTTGAAGCACTGACTCCAGCAGCAGTCCACTCCTTGTGAATCTTCCCCAAATGTTTGAATGGCCTTTCCTTAACAATCTTTTCAACGCTGCGGTTATCCCGGTTGCTTGTGCACCTCTTCCTACCACACTTTTTCTTTCCACTCAACTTTCCATAAATATGCTTGGATACAGCACTCTGTTAACAGCCAGCTTCTTTAGCAATGACCTTTTGTGGTTTACACTCCTTGTGGAGTGTGTCAATGACTGCCTTCTGGACATCTGTCAAGTCAGCAGTCTTCCCCATGATTGTGGAGCCTACTGAAACAGACAAAGGGACCTTTTTAAATGCGTAAGAAGCCTTTGCAGGTGTTTTTTGTTAATTATTCTAATTTACTGAGATAATGACTTTTGTGTTTTCATTGGCTGTAAGCCATCATTATCAACATTAACAGAAATAAACACTTGAAATAGATCACTCTGTAATGACTCTGTATAATATATGAGTTTCACTTTTTGGATTGAAGAACTGAAATAAATTAACTTTTTGATGATATTCTAATTTTGTGAGAAGCACCTGTATGTTTGATGCATCTCATTAGCTAAGCTCAACCTCTTCCTTGCTTCACCTCAATTTGAGCCATAAATTGTGATATTTCATTTTGGTGCATTTTATGACTCCTTTTTGTCACACTTTTCTCATAACTATTTTTTTTATAACTGAGGGAAAATAACAAAATCTTATTTGTTGTACTCAAGTTTTCACAGAAACATCTGATAAAGTGTTGACTTATTTTTCTGAGTTAAACTCTTCCTTTTGGCCCTCTATATATTTGAGTTTGACAGCCCTGATGTAGATGGATGATGATGTGGCAAGAAGGGGCAGAGGGGCAGAGCCTCCTGGCTCTCAGCTTCGCTCTCCACTGCTCACAGGAGACAGCAGTTACTTCACAAATGTAACTGATAGAAAAGATGTCACGTAAGAGGAGGTCAGGGGAGCGATGTGCTGCAGGAGGGGGAAGATTAGCCAGGGGAGTGGTGTGCTGCAGGAAGAGGAGGATTAGGCAGGGGTGCGATGTGCTGCAGGAAGGGGAGGGGATTAGGCAGGGGTGCAATGTGCTGCAGAAAGGTGAGGGGATTAGGCAGGGGTGCGATGTGCTGCAGGAAGGGGAGGGGATTAGGCAGGGGTGCAATGTGCTGCAGGAGGGGGAGGCTTAGGCAGGGGAGCGATGTGCTGCAAGAAAAGGAGGAGTAGGCAGGGGACTGATGAAATGCAGGAGAGAGAGGATTAGGCAGGAAGCGATGTGATGCAGGAGGAGGATTAAGCAGTTAGAGATGTGCTGCAGAAATAACCAGTATATAGATGAGTGGAGCGATGTACTGCAGCACGGTGCTGAGAGGAGTGATATACTGCAGTCAGTGGCTGTATAGGCAGACAGCGAAATGTTGCTGGAGGGGATTAGACAGGAGAGCGATGTGCTCCATGAGGAGAAGGCTTAGGCAGGAGAGAGATGAGCTGCAGGAGGTGGAGGATTAGGCAGTGAGCGATGTGCTGCAGGAGGGGGAGGATTAGGCAGGTGAGCGATGTGCCGCAGGAGAGGGAGGATTAGGCAGGGAGCGATATGCTGCAGGAGGTGGAGGATTTGGCAGTTGCCGATGTGGTGCAAGAGGGAATTTGGCCGTGGGCGATGTGGTGCAGGAAGCGGGAGATTTAGAAAGGGCACAATGTGCTGCAAGGAGGGGAGGATTAGATGGGAGCAATGTGCCGCAAGAGGGGGAGGTTTAGACAGGGGAGCGATGTGCTGCAGGAGTGGGAGAATTAAGCGGTGAGAAATATGCTGCAGGACGGGGAGGGTAAGGCAGGGGAGCAATGTGCTGCAGGTGGAAGGAGAATCTGTGACTACAGCCCAGTGTTTAAGGTTTATTGGAGCCTGTCTTTTATATATTTTATTGTTTTTTTTTCTGACAAAACTGCATAACATCTGACATGAAGTCCGCTTAGCAGTCACTGTCCCTGTAGATTGTTACTGTCCAGGTTCACCGCGGTCTCTTTTTGTTTTTAGTGCCAATCTGACAGCAGTGAAGGTTCCGCTGATAATGGCGGTCGGGTTCCGAATAGAATGTTCATGTCTGTTCTCATTGTAGTAACATCACGGAATATGCTAATTTCTTCTGACCACACCCGATCACTGAATAAAGGCGCCTCACCCACTTGTCTATGTCATCACTTTGTGGTGTCACAATGATCTAAGGGGATAAAAAAACGCTCCTGGCAGCTTTACAGTCATTCGTCCCTTCGTGTTAAAGGAGCAGGATGATAGAGCCGCACCATGCCAGCCAGAAGAAAAGAAAGTGGAGCCCTTCAAGATGATGAAGCAAGAAAGCAGACTGTGGAAGGCCATCCAGGACCAAGAGCATCATGAGGGCCTAGTAACGTATACTACACAACTGTTCTGTATATGCTCATGCCATGTAAACCTATGGTGGCCGATTCACCAAGGCTGGTGGATTTCTATACCAGCATTCATGAAGCACCTATTGGAGGAACGTGCACCAAATTCATTAAAAAGACTAAACCTCTTAATGAATTTGACTCATCCTTAAAGGGGTTGTTCCCTTTCAATAAATGAATGTCCCTAGCTGCAGGTCATTTAATTAAAAAAAAGAGGTTCCACCATCTCAGAGCTGCAGCAGCTCAGTGCGCTCAGCTGGGCAGTCCGTCTGATTACATTTGTTGGCTGCGGCAGTATTGAGGTGATGTCAGTGCTATACACAATCCCAGGAATGGGTCAGGACAGCACAGTTTGATTCTTTATACCTGCAGCCAGGGTCATTCATTTATTGAAATATCCCCTTAAAGCTGACGTACTAGACCTCAAGAAATGTACTCCAGTCAAAAGATGGAGTCAATTTCAGTCCTATTTTACACCACTTTTCCAGCCTAATTTGTAATAAGTTTTCAGGTAAAGCTAAGCCACAAGCGGTCCAGATAAGCTCTGTTCACTATTTAAGTAGTTAAAAGAGTGGGTGTAAAAAGGTCAGAGTATTCAAATGTAAGTTGTGCAGGAATTTACTGAGATTCAAACAGTTGTGCAACACATTTCCGGTGAAAACTGCTTGATGAAAAATGTTCCTTGAATAATATAACATTTCAGGTTAGTGGTAATAGATTTTGTTATGTTACGTTGATCCAGGGAACTAGTCTGATTGCCATATGTGGAGTCGGGAAGGAATTTTTCCCCTAAGATGGGGCAATTAGCATCTGCCTCATGGGGTTTTTGCCTTCCTCTGGATCAACACATTAGCTTTTAGGTTGAACTTGATGGACTTGTGTCTTTCAACCTTAAAACTATGAAACTGTCCCTGTATTGAGGTTCAAGGGTGAAGCCCAGTGTTCATTTGGAACCATCAGAAATGGTGTGTTTTGCGCCCAGTCTGTCCAAGAAAGCCTGTTTGAGCCAACGGCCTCAGAAATATCCTAACATTTAAGAAAGTAGCAATAGTTAGGGTGGGTGATCCATTCTAGCCTTAAGTTCGTCCCTCCAGTCAGCATCTACTATGTAGATGCAATCAAGGCCCTGTAATAAGTCTTTATCGCTGTACAGGGCTGTAAGAGTGAAGGCCAGAGTTCCTTTGGAACCTGTAGGATAGACTGGCTTTTGCCAAGCCTTTCCAAAGAAGCTTTTTTGAGCCATAGGCCTCAGACAGGTCCTAACAAGAAAGTGTTATTAGATAGGTTTTTCTTTAGTTAGGCTTGATTCACCTACTCAAGCCTCAAGCGCACTCCTCTGGCCAGCAGCTACTCTGTAGATGCAACCCTGGGTCTATGGTAAGTATCTATCCCTGTACAGGGGTGTAATGGTAAAAACCAGGGTTCCCTTGGGATCTGCAGAATGGAGTAGCTTGCGCCAAGTCTGTCCGAGGAAGTCTGTTTGAGCCAACAGCCTTAAACAGATCCCAGTATTTAGGAAAAAAAAAGCTTTAGTTAGAGTTGAATCAACCACTATAGCCTCAAGCTCGCTCCTCCGGCCAGCAGCTACTCTGTAGATGCAGCCCTGGGCCTATGGTAAGTATCTATCCCTGTACAGGGGTGTAATGGTAAAGGCCAGGGTTCCCTTGGGATCTGCAGAATGGAGTAGCTTGCGCCAAGTCTGTCCGAGAAAGCCTTTTTGAGCTGATGGATTTAAACAAATTTCAACATTTAGGAAAAAAGCATTAATCTATTTCAGTTAGAGTTAATTCAATTACTCTGGCATAAAGATCTTAATTCACTTTGTCTAAAGGAAGTTATTTGGCAAATTTTTATTGTGTGAGCAATGAGGTTATGAAACTGTCTACGACATGAACTTGAAATACTTAATTTTCTAAAAAAAATTCAAGGAGGGCATGTGTGTGCCTTTCTTGAATAATATAAAATTGCAGGTTATTCGTACTAGATTTTGATATGGGACATTGATCCAGGGAACTAGTCTGATTGCCATATGTGAAGTCGGGAAGGAATTTTTCCCCTAATATGGGGCAATTAGCATCTGCCTCATGGGTTTTTTCCTTCCTCTGGATCAACACATTAGCTTTTAGGTTGAACTTGATGGACTTGTGTCTTTCAACCTTACAACTATGAAACTGTCCCTGTATTGAGGTTCAAGGGTGAAGCCCAGGGTTCATTTGGAACCATCAGAAATGGTGTGTTTTGCGCCCAGTCTGTCCGAGGAAGCCTGTTTGAGCCAACGGCCTCAGAAATATCCTAACATTTAAGAAAGTAGCAATAGTTAGGGTTGGCTGAACCATTCTAGCCTTAAGTTTGCCCCTCCAGTCAGCATCTACTATGTAGATGCAATCAAGGCCCTGTAATAAGTCTTTATCGCTGTACAGGGCTGTAAGAGTGAAGGCCAGAGTTCCTTTGGAACCTGTAGGATAGACTGGCTTTTGCCAAGCCTTTCCAAAGAAGCTTTTTTGAGCCATAGGCCTCAGACAGGTCCTAACAAGAAAGTGTTATTAGATAGGTTTTTCTTTAGTTAGGCTTGATTCACCTACTCAAGCCTCAAGCGCACTCCTCTGGCCAGCAGCTACTCTGTAGATGCAACCCTGGGCCTATGGTAAGTATCTATCCCTGTACAGGGGTGTAATGGTAAAAACCAGGGTTCCCTTGGGATCTGCAGAATGGAGTAGCTTGCGCCAAGTCTGTCCGAGGAAGTCTGTTTGAGCCAACAGCCTTAAACAGATCCCAGTATTTAGGAAAAAAAAGCTTTAGTTAGAGTTGAATCAACCACTATAGCCTCAAGCTCGCTCCTCCGGCCAGCAGCTACTCTGTAGATGCAACCCTGGGCCTATGGTAAGTATCTATCCCTGTACAGGGGTGTAATGGTAAAGGCCAGGGTTCCCTTGGGATCTGCAGAATGGAGTAGCTTGCGCCAAGTCTGTCCGAGGAAGTCTTTTTGAGCCAATGGCCTTAGACAGAACCCATCATTTAGTAATAAAAAAGCTTTAGTTAGAGTTATAGCCTCAAGCTCGCTCCTCTGGCCAGCAGCTACTCTGTAGATGCAACCCTGAGCATGTGGTAAGTCTCCATTCCTGTAAAGGGGTGTAATGGTAAAGATCAGGGTTCCTTTTGACCTGCTTATGCCAAGTCTGTCAAAGGAAGCCTTTTTGAGCTGATGGCTCTAAACAGATCCTAATGTTTAGGAAAAAAGCTTATGTGTATTTCAGTTAGATTAAAAGTAAAGCCAACAAAAGAGAATTTAACTTTCCCCAAAAAATCAATTATTAATATAGCATTTACCTGCCCAGATCTCAGAACTAATGCACTATTAGGATGTAGCAATCCCATATAATTTTGTGTGCAGTTTTAATACTATGTAATCACCCCCCTCCATTAATTGGTAATATGTGAGTGGTTGTCACATCAGTATTTTGCACCTGTGTTGCTGTCATCGTTATTATATGGTATGATTAGTACTGAGACCTAGGCAGGTAAACACTGTTGCCCTTTTTTCCTGTGTTAATTCTTGAATTTTGGTGGGAATTTAAATTTGTCTTTGCTTTTAATGTTAGTGTAGGGACTCGCAAGTATGAGGACCCTTGACGCGGGTTGCGAGCTTGTGTATTTTGGCCAAAATATTTACTAATACCTCATATATATCATATATATTTTTTGCACGTTATTTTTATTCAGGGTGCAGCCAGACCCATCAATGTTGGCCTTGTAAACTAGGGTGTCTGTCTTCATGGGGTGTACTTAAAAAGTGCTGGGCAGCCCGCCTAATCTAATAGTTTGGGCTTCACTAATAGGCTGTAAGCCAGACATTGTGCACTACCTATGTGTGACCAGTGCCCTATACAAGGCTTATTTGTGTGCAGTTTTAATACTAAGCTATCACCCCCTCCATGAATTGGTAGGTTGTGAGTGGTTGTCTCATCAATATTTTGCACCTGTGTTGCTGACTTCTTCATTATATGGGTTTGCTGCATCCTTGTAATTATTGTTGCTGTATTTGCGGTGTTAATTCTTGAATTTTGGTGGGAACTTTAATTCCTTGTTTTTGTGACTTTGCTTTTAATGTTAGTGTAGGGACTCGCAAGTATGAGGACCCTTGAGCAGGTTGCGAGCTTGAATATTTTGGCCAAAATATCGACCAATACCTCATATATATCATATATATTTTTTACATGCTATTTTTATTCAGGGTGCAGCCAAGCCCATCTACAGGTGCATCTCACAAAATTAGAATATCACCATAAAAGTTAATTTATTTCAGTTCTTCAATACAAAACGTGAAACTCATATATTATATAGAGCCATTACACACAGAGTGATCTATTTCACGTGTTTATTTCTGTTAATGTTGATGATTATGGCTTACAGCCAATGAAAACTCAAAAGTCATTATTTCAATTAATTAGAATACCTTATAACAACAGCTTGAAAAATGTTTTCAAAATCCAAAATGTTATCCTACTGAAATGTATGTTCAATAAATGCCCTCAATACTTGGTCGGGGCTCCTTTTACATCAATTACTGCATCAATGCGGCAATGTGGCATGGAGGGATCAGCCTGTGACACTGCTGAGGTGTTATGGAAGCCCAGGTGGCTTTGATAGAAGCCTTCAGCTCGTCTGCATTGTTGGGTCTGGTGTCTCTCATTTTCCTCTTGACAATACCCCATAGATTCTCTATGGGGTTAAGGTCAGGTGAGTTTGCTGCCAATCAAGCACAGTGATACTGTTGTTTTAAACCAGGTATTAGTACTTTTGTCAGTGTGGACAGGGGCCAAGTCCTGCTGGAAAATGAAATTTCCATCTCCAAAAAGCTTGGCGTAGCTAAGGTTTTGGTTCAGGGGGCCGAAACTTCTGAGTGGGCCTCTAACCAGGTAACCCTGATTCCAACTATAGCGGCGCACCCAGATAGTTGATGTAGGAAAACCTCAGCAGATGACCGCGCTGTTACTAAAAATAATCTCTATACAAAGACCAGCACTGATATTACCGCCATATGGTGACATATATTGATAGATGCCAGTCCTGCAGAACATATAAGAGATCACAGCTCAGTTATATATAGTACCTTACAGCTGACGTTCTTTCTGATTAAATTGTTCACTTTTCCCGTCTTTTCCATCTGGCCCAGACCGACACGACAACTTCTCCAGCCAGGACTCAGAGTCTCAGGTCTGCAGAGATCACAACAAAGACACATTTGACTCCTTACATTTCAGGCACTGACCACATCTATCCCCAACCTGCACAAACTTCTCATCCTGCTGATACCCCAATACTGAGCCTCTGCTGCAAAATGTGTCCCTATTACTGCACCTACTGTGTGCCCTCTAGATGGTAAAACAAACCTCTAAAATAAAGTAATGCCGTGTGCAAGTGTCCTAGAAAACAGTGCCCACATTGTGCCCCCTAGAAAGTAATAGTGCCCCTTCGACAGTCACGATAACCTGAGTTCCCCTATAACAATAAGTGCCCACCTAAGATTTAATAATGTCCTGAGTCTCCCCCCATGTAGAGCTCCGCTCTAACCAGTATGATGTTCTCCTATTCACTATATAATTCCCCCTCACTGTATAGTACCCCCACACAGTATACTGACCCCTTAGTAGCCCACAAGCTGATGGCTCCAACACTGTATGATGGCCTCCACACTATACAAAGACCCCACATTATCTCCCACACTGTATGATGGCCCCCACGCTGTTCAAAGAACCCACATTATCTCCCACACTGTATAAATAGAGTACATATAGTATAATGCACCAGATAGTCCTCAATATAGTATAATGCACTCCCCATAGTCCTTCGTATAGTATAATGCGCCCCCATAGGCAGAGTCTGTAGTATAATGTGCCCCCCCTCCTCATAGGCAGAGTCTGTGATATAATGCCCCCCCCATCTCATAGGCAGCGTCTGTAGTATAATGCCCCACCTATAGGCAGAGTCTGTAGTAAAATGCACCCCCCATAGGCAGAGTCTGTAGTATAATGCTCCCCCTCTTATAGGCAGAGTCTGTAGTACAATGTCCCCCCATAGGCAGAGTCTGTAGTCTACTGCTCTCCCCTGCTCATAAACAGAGTCTGTAGTATAATGCCCCCCATAGGCAGAGTCTGTAGTAGAATGACCCCCCATAGACAGAGGCTTTAGTATAATGCTCCCCCCCTCCCCATAGACAGTCTGTAGTATAATGCCCCCCTCCCCATAGGCAGAGTCTTTAGTATAATGCCCCCCCTCTCTGTGGGCAGAGTCTTTAGGATAATGCTCCCCCATAGGCAGAGTCTGTAGTATAATGCACCTCCCCCTTCCCATAGGCAGAGTCTGTAATATAATGCCGCCCCCCACCCGGCAAAAAATAAATAAACAGTACTCATCTCTCCTCCTGGTTCCCTCGCTGCTCAGAGCACCCAGCATGCACACATCTTCAGCACAGCGGGCTGGGCGCCAAGTGATGATGTCAGAGACGTCAGTCACAGAAGGGACTAATGGGAGAGAGATCCGCGCTCCCTCTCTCATCAGTAAACTTGCGGCGGTGGCGGGCAGTGGGGCCCGATGCTGGCACCAGGGGCATGCTAGATACAGTTACACTGGCGTAGCCCTGGATGGGCCCCCTAAGAGCGAGGGGCCCGGGGCCACCGCCCCCTTTGCCCCCCTGGTAGCTTGATACTGTGGCAGAGGGAAGCATGAAGTGCTCTAAAATTTCCTGGTAGACGGCTGCGCTGACTTTTGTGTTGAAAAAACACAGTGGACCTACACCAGCAGATGACACGGCTCCCCAAACCATCACTGATTGTGGAAACTTCACACTAGACCTCAAGCAGCTTGGATTGTGGCCTCTCCACTCTTCTTCCAGACTCTGGGACCTTGATTTCAAATGAAAATTGGAACTCTGGACATCTGTCAAGCCAGCAGTCTTCATCATGATTGTCATGATTGTGGAGCCTACTAAAACAGACTAAGGGACCTTTTTAAATGCTTAGGAAGTCTTTGCAGGTGTTTTTTGTTAATTATTTTAATTTACTGAGTTAATGACTTTTGTGTTTTCATTGGCTATAAGCCATAATCATCAACATTAACAGAAATAAACACTTGAAATAGATCACTGTGTTTGTAATGACTCTATATAATATATGAGGTTCACTTTTTGCATTGAAGAACTGAAATAAATTAACTTTTTGATGATATTCTAATTTTGTGAGATGCACCTATATGTTATGGCCTTGTAAATTAGAGTGTCTATCTTCATGGGGTGCACTTAAATAGTGCTGGGCAGCCCGTGTTCTTGCCTCAGCAGCGAATTTAGCTATCCAGGGAATCTAGTCACTTTATGTGTATATCAGTTCTGACATTATGTTGCTTGCATTTGAATCCTGTCTCTTTTTTATTGTTTGATAACTGCACTGTCTGCTAGTGATTTAATGTATTTGCTCTAGTTTCAATTTGCAATGCATTATGGGAAAGTTCCAAGAGCATTGTGAGACAGTTCTTGTTGCATTGTGGTCCTGTTCTTGTCACAGTTTGGGCAGCGACCATTATTTCCTCTTCTCTTCTGATGGAGAAGTTCCCTTATCACTCATCTTGTAAAGTGGCACAGAGCGGTAGTCGTGACTGAACGTCGGTCTGATTTCGCTCTGGCACTTTACAGACAATGGGTGTCCCAGTCCCAGTGTGCTCTAGGGTGTGGGGTGCAGCACACTCTCTTGTAGGCCGCAGGCCTCCACTGCCTTCAGACTTCTGTCCTCAGAAGCCGCCGCACACAATTTAGGGGACACGAAGTTCTTTGTAACAGTCAAACATATACTTGACAGTTCAAGTTCATCAGGTGGGTACAGATGGGATAAGGCACAGCAATTCACATTATCCTCCTTCTTAGCATAACTCCTCTTCAGCCCTGTTGCTAGCTCATCCTGTATTTCTCGTCCACCTCTGCAGTGCACCCGGGACTGGCCTTCAACTTCCATCTATGCAGGTCCCTGTCCATCTTCCTTTGTACTTCAGAGCACACAAAGTGTCCGGCAGCTCCTATGCCAGACCTTAGGCTCTGGACGTGACTGGAGCGACTGCTCTGGATCCCAGTAATGCCTCCCACTGCCTGGAACATTGAGTACTATATACAGTGGGTACGGAAAGCATTCAGACCCCTTTACATCTTTCACTCTTTGTTTCATTGCAGCCATTTGGTAAATTCTAAAAAGTTCATTTTTTTTCTCATTAAAGTACACTGTGCACCCCATCTTGACTGAAAAAAAACAGAAATGTAGAAATTTTTGCAAATTTATTAAAAAAGGAAAACTGAAATATCACATGGTCATAAGTATTCAGACCCTTTGCTCATATTTAAGTCACATGCTGTCCATTTCTTGTGATCCTCCTTGAGATGGTTCTACTCTTTCATTGGAGTCCAGCTGTGTTTAATTAAACTGATAGGACTTGATTTGGAAAGGCACACACCTGTCTATATAAGACCTCACAGCTCACAGTGCATGTCAGACCAAATGAGAATCATGAGCTCAAAGGAACTGCCTGTTACGATGTTAGTAGATACCCTGAAGTCCAATGGCGTGGGCCAAAAGCAGAGACTGAGACAAGAGTAGTGTGAAAGTCTATTTTAAACTCAAGTGCAAAAGATCACAGCAAACAGTTTATGAAGGTAAGTTCATTCCAAACAATACTTCTTAGAACCTAATCTGTAAGGCACGGCCTTCATTACTATTAGGGTATGCAAAAGTTAACCATAGTCCAAGTTTACTTAGGTACAGTAATATGCAAACAGAAATAAGGATAGTAAGCAGACGTAGGTATTCCTCAGTTGATTGTGGACTCACGTAGTGCAGAAGAGAAGACAAACTGGAATATGGATCTGGATATTGAAGAATGCAGGAGGTGCAGCGGAGGAAACAGCGATGTCTTAAGCAGAGCTGGAGCCGGGTATTTAAACACAGAGCAAGATGGTGACTATACCAGAGGTGTAGAGATCCAGGAGAAGTTTTCTTCAGGAAGACAAAAGTTCAGAGATCCCAGCGTGAGTGAACAACAGCCAGTGGTTCCTTTCAGCAGAAGTCCCCTTAGCAGAGGATTCAGGCAGCAATCCTTTCAGCGGATGACTAGGAGTAAACACAAAGTCAGCAAGACTCTATTCAGAGGGCTAGCACAGGTGAGTAGAAAGCTAAAAGCACACAATACTCAGGCAAGGCATGATTGCAACACATGCAGTTTAAGTAGGTCCACAGGCAGGAAACACATGACCCCAGTGAGGCAATGGAAGCCATCTTGGCTAAGGGAAAAACTACTGGCAAAGTAAAATTAAACCTGGCATCCTGACACTGCCAAAGGAGCTTAGAGACAGAATTGTGGCAAGGCACAGATCTGGCCAAGTTTACAAAAGAATTTCTGCATTAGTCAAGGGTCCTAAGAACACAGTGGCCTCCATAATCCTTAAGTGGAAAAAGTTTGGGACCACCAGAAGTCTTCCTAGACCTGGCCGTCCAGCTCAACTGAGCAATCGTGGGAGAAGAGCCTTGGTGAGAGAGGTAAAGATGAACCCCAAGATCACTGTGGCTGAGCTCCAAAGATGCAGTAGGGAGATGGGAGAAAGTTGCATAAAGTCAACTATCACTGCAGCCCTCCACAAGTCGAGCCTTTATGGCAGAGTGGCCCAACGGAAGCCTCTCCTCAGTGCAAGACATATGAAAGCCTGCACAGAGTTTGCTTAAAAACACATGAAGGACTCCCAGTCTATGAGAAATAAGATTCTTTGGTCTGATGAGACTAAGATAGAACTTTTTGGTGATAATTCTAAGGGGTATGTGTGGAGAAAACCAGGCACTGCTCATCACCTGCCCAATACAATCCCAACAGTGAAACATGGTGGTGGCAGCATCATGGGGGTGTTTTTCAGCTGCAGGGACAGGACGATTGGTTGGAATTGAAAGAAACATGAATGCGGCCAAGTACACAGATATCCTGGATGAAAACCTCTTCCAGAGTGCTCTGGACCTCAGACTTGGCCGAAGGTTCACCTTCCAACAAGACAATGACCCTATGCACACAGTTAAAATAACAAAGGAGTGGCTTCAGAACAACTCTGTGACCATTCTAGACTGGCCCAGCCAGAGCCCTGACCTAAACCCAATTGAACATCTCTGGAGAGACCTGAAAATGGCTGTCCACCAACGTTCACCATCCAACCTGACAGAACTGGAGAGGATCTGCAAGGAAGAATGGCAGAGGAACCCCAAATCCAGGTGTGAAAAACTTGTTGCATCATTCCCAAGAAGACTCATGGATGCACTAGCTCAAAAGGGGGCTTCTACTCAATACTGGTCATTTGGTCTGACATGCACTGTGAGCTGTGAGGTCTTATATAGACAGGTGTGTGCCTTTCCAAATCAAGTCCTATCAGTTTAATTAAACACAGCTGGACTCCAATGAAAGAGTAGAACCATCTCAAGGAGGATCACAAGGAAATGGACAGCATGTGACTTAAATATGAGCAAAGGGTCTGAATACTTATGACCATGTGATATTTCAGTTTTCCTTTTTTAATAAATTTGCAAAAATTTCTACATTTCTGTTTTTTTCAGTCAAGATGGGGTGCACAGTGTACTTTAATGAGAAAAAAAATGAACTTTTTAGAATTTACCAAATGGCTGCAATGAAACAAAGAGTGAAAAATTTAAAGGGGTCTGAATGCTTTCCGTACCCACTGTACTTCAATAAAACTCACCCTATAGATACCCTAGCCTGAACCTGCATGTCAACGGAGATGGGCATCCTACATATAGATGACAATGGCACCCTTGCTGAACGGCAGCTGCCCCTAGACCCTAAAAGTCCCTTATTCGTACTTACATAGACCAAAGATCTGACAGTCTACCAGAAACTGGTACAGATATCACATCAAACAATCAATCCTCAGTGTGTACTAAATGATTAAAGTGACAACAGTGAATAAAGTGACAATGTGCAAATTTATAAAAACACCCAAGAACGTTCCTAATATCTTTGGACCTCCAAGCCAAAGGATACATTCGGGCATCCAAACAAAGGCTACAATCAGCCCTGTTCAACACCCTAGATGCTGATTACCTGCCTTATAGTGGAGGGTGACACCCTAGTTAATGTTGACACTGTGGCGCCCCGCTCCACGGCGGCTATCCCTGGATAACCCTAGCCAGCCCTGGAATTAATCACCCATAGAGGTATCAATGACATAAATGATCACAAGACTAAACAATAAAAGGAACTTATCTTGATAAAGTGCAATACTGATGCGGATCATCTTTATGCCGCATGTCCCGATTTTAAAGAGATTTAATAAAATTTGTATTTTAGGGTTTATGTTATACTTATGTCTTATGGTATCCTAAGCTTATCTTATGCTATACTCACATTATGCATTAACACTTCACATGCTGTTACATCACCATTATACATTACATAAGACACATATCACTTTTAGATATAAAACCGCAAGAGAGTGTTCACATGAGGTGTTTGTTGTCTTCAGGGGCAGGAACAGGGTAAGACAGTCCACATCCCTACAGTTTTGTATCTTGGGCTCTGTGCACACAGCCTGCTCCAAGCTTAGCCGGTAAGAGCCCTATCTATGTGGTACAATACTGGGGTTCATCGTATGTTTTCCGCATCTACTGTATGGAGGTTTCTCTACTATCAATAAAGAGAAGGTTTTTCGCAGCCTTATTCTTAAGAAGACAGGGGGTTTAGCTCCATGTCACACTACACACCGTGGTAAGGTGTATGAGGGGAGCATAGCCCGCCTAATCTAATAGTATGGGCGTCACTAATAGGCTGTAAACCAGACACTGTGCGTGACCAGCGACAAAATATTTACCAGAACCTCATATATAGATTTTGCACGTAATTTTTATTCAGGGTTCAGACAAGTCCATCAATGCTGGATTTGTAAACTAGGGGGTCTGTCCTCATGGGGTGCACTTAGATAGTGCTTTGCAGCCTGCTTAATCTAACAGTATGAGGGTCACTAATAGGCTGTAAGCCCTATATTGAGCACTATCTGTGTTAGGTGTCAGGTGTTTTCTGGATCTGAAATGGGTTCAGAATCATCAGTGGATTCTGTGGTCTCCCATTCCGGTCCAGATGCTGCTCAGCATCGTCATCAGTCCCAACACCTAGCTGGTGCACGAGATGTACAAGCTGTCTCTCGGGTCTTTGTTCCTAGCAACATGAAGGATAGGTTGCGGAGGGAAACAGGGCTGTTACAGCCTAAGTCCAGGATACACTGCACTGAGCATGCCCGTGACATGGCGGACCGTGATTAGTGGTTTGGGAGTCAGCTGATCCGGTGACCTGGCACCGCCTGATTGGTCGCGGGTGACGTCACCAATAATGTGACGGTGGGCAGGGCTTAATATTTAAATAGCACGCCCACAAACATGGCGGCGCGCTCTGATCATTGAGCTGAGTTGGTGTTATTGTGTGGACGCTTGGTCGTTTCGGCTCCACGTGTACTTTTGCTGTTATAGCTTCTGACAGGCAGGTTTAGCAGGGGATAGACAGCCTTAGATGGAGGGAGGCAGGTAGCTTCGTCTGACAGTCTGGCTCCAACAAGGGGGTCGCTATACACCCCGAGCAGACTGCGGACTCCGTATTCCCGGCACCGCCTGTTAGCCACGTGGAGAGATACTCCTCAGTCCGGTAGCACGCCGGCTGGGAGCATGTATACACCTGCGTGAATCACACACGCATCCTAGCGCCTGCTGCGTAGCCTCTGTGCAGTTAACAGGGCTACGGCTACATTATGTGTCACACATCTCTCGTGCAGTTAACGGAGATAGTGCGAATCCCTATTCCCGTTCCGGTGTGCAGTAACACGGGGGGGATTGTTATTTCAGTTGGTTGTTTTACCTTCTTACCCGGAAGGTGTTCGTCCGCAGTCCTCCAGGCTGCATCGCGGACCCCGGGTTCGTTTGCTTTCCATTATTTAATAAAGTTGTTTGCAACCATTCCCCTAACAATCTGTGTGTGACCAGTGACCTATACAAGCCATTTTTTGTGTGCAGTTTTAATACTAAGCAATGACCCCCTCCAAGAATTGGTAGGTTATGAGTTGGTTGTCTCATCAGTATTTTGCACCTGTGCTGCCCCTGCCTTTATTATATGGTTTGCTTCATCCTGATTAGTGCATTCGTTTTGAGACCTGGGCAGGTGAATAAATACTGTTCCTCTTTTTTGCAGTGTTAATAATTTTTTTCAGTTTTAATTCAACTACTCTAGCATCAAGCTCCTAATTCGCTTTGTCTAAAGGAAGTTAGATGGCAATGTTTTATTGTGTGAGGTATGGAACTCTCTACCACATGACCTTGTAATACTTAATTCTCTAAAAAAAAGTTCAAGGAGGTCCTGTGTGACTTTCTTGAATAACATTACAGGTTATTCATACTAGATTTTGTTATGGGACGTTGATCCAAGCAACTAGTCTGATTGCCATATGTGGAGTCGGGAAGGAATTTTTCCCCTAATTTTGGGCAAGCAGCATCTGCCTCATGTGGTTTTTTGACTTCCTCTGGATCAACACATTAGCTTTTCACAGGTCTCTATATATAGTGTGATGGCTCCCACAGCTCTTTATATACAGTACTAGATGGTGTCCCGATTCTAACGCATCGGGTATTCTAGAATCTGTATGCGGCCGACCAGGCGCAATCAACAGAGTGGTGTTTAAATGTGGCGCCAAAATCGCTGATTGGTCGCGGCGCCAATATCGCTGATTCTGACCAATCAGCGAATCGTATTACTGAGGACCGGGCAGCGACGCTACCTGTGCGGGTACTTCCGCTGCGAGGAACCGGGAGATGGCCGGCTGCTCACAGCCGAAGTATCCCGACTGGCGGCGCCGCTCCCCGGTCCTCGCTTCACACTTGCCGTCGGGAGATCAGCGGCCCTAGCCATTGATCTCCCGACGGTAGCCGCATGGAGGTCAGCAGCGCCGCCGGTCGCGGTACTTCTGCTGCGAGCAGCCGGGAGATGAGCGGCTAGCGCCGGTCATCTCCCGGCTGCATCGCCACTGACCTCCGTGCGGCAGATGAGCTGCTAACGGCCGCCATCTTTTTCTGAAATCCCGCGTCGCTGATTGGCCGCGGCTGGACCAATCAGCGACGCAGGATTTCCTGGACAGAAGGACAGACAGACAGACGGGATTAGACGATTATATACAGTACAGACCAAAAGTTTGGACACACCTTCTCATTTCAAGATTTTTCTGTATTTTCATGACTATGAAAATTGTACATTCACACTGAAGGCATCAAAACTATGAATTAACACATGTGGAATTATATACTTAACAAAAAAGTGTGAAACAACTGAAAATATGTCTTATATTCTAGGTTCTTCAAAGTAGCCACCTTTTGCTTTGATGACTGCTTTGCACACTCTTGGCATTCTCTTGATGAGCTTCAAGAGGTAGTCAATGGAAATGGTCTTCCAACAATCTTGAAGGAGTTCCCAGAGATGCTTAGCACTTGTTGGCCCTTTTGCCTTCACTCTGCGGTCCAGCTCACCCCAAATCATCTCGATTGGGTTCAGGTCTGGTGACTGTGGAGGCCAGGTCATCTGGCTTAGCACCCCATCATTCTCCTTCTTGGTCAAATAGCCCTTACACAGCCTGGAGGTGTGTTTGGGGTCATTGTCCTGTTGAAAAATAAATGATGGTCCAACTAAACGCAAACCGGATGGAATAGCATGCCGCTGCAAGATGCTGTTGTAGCCATGCTGGTTCAGTATGCCTTCAATTTTGAATAAATCCCCAACAGTGTCACCAGCAAAGCACCCCCACACCATCACACCTCCTCCATGCTTCTCGGTGGGAACCAGACATGTAGAGTCCATCCGTTCACCTTTTCTGCATCGCACAAAGACACGGTGGTTGGAACCAAAGATCTCAAATTTAGACTCATCAGACCAAAGCACAGATTTCCACTGGTCTAATGTCCATTCCTTGTGTTCTTTAGCCCAAATAAGTCTCTTCTGCTTGTTGCCTGTCCTTAGCAGTGGTTTCCTAGCAGCTATTTTACCATGAAGGCCTGCTGCACAAAGTCTCCTCTTAACAGTTGTTGAAGAGATGTGTCTGCTGCTAGAACTCTGTGTGGCATTGACCTGGTCTCTAATCTGAGCTGCTGTTAACCTGCGATTTCTGAGGCTGGTGACTCGGATAAACTTATCCTCAGAAGCAGAGGTGACTCTTGGTCTTCCTTTCCTGGGGCAGTCCTCATGTGAGCCAGTTTCTTGCAGCGCTTGATGGTTTTTGCATCTGCACTTGGGGACACTTTCAAAGTTTTACCAATTTTTTGCATTGACTGACCTTCATTTCTTAAAGTAATGATGGCCACTCATTTTTCTTTACTTAGCTGCTTTTTTCTTGCCATAATACAAATTCTAACAGTCTATTTAGTAGGACTATCAGCTGTGTATCCACCAGACTTCTGCACAACACAGCTGATGATCCGAACCCCATTTATAAGGCAAGAACTCCCACTTATTAAACCTGACAGGGCACACCTGTGAAGTGAAAACCATTTCCGGTGACTACCTCTTGAAGCTCATCAAGAGAATGCCAAGAGTGTGCAAAGCAGTCATCAAAGCAAAAGGTGGCTACTTTGAAGAACCTAGAATATAAGACATATTTTCAGTTGTTTCACACTTTTTTTGTTAAGTATATAATTTCACATGTGTTAATTCATAGTTTTGATGCCTTCAGTGTGAATGTACAATTTTCATAGTCATGAAAATACAGAAAAATCTTTAAATGAGAAGGTGTGTCCAAACTTTTGGTCTGTACTGTATATTAGATGATGACCCCACAGACCCTTTACACAGCATTATGTTTCCACAGCTCCTTGTATACAGTATGATTCCCTCATTGTTCCCTAAATACAGTATGATGTGCTCACAGCTCCATATACACCGTATGATGTCCCCACACATGCAGATACACAATATGATACCTATACACAATATGATGCCCCTACATCTCCCTATACACAATATGATGCCCCTACATCTCCCTCCATCTGAACAAGTCTCTCCAACTTCAGAAAGATTATGGACGCATCACATTTTTTTTTACGGACAGGGAAAAAAGTGCCCTATTTTTATGGACTGTCCAAGAATTTCTGGACAGTTGGCTACCCTGCTATTAGTTCCACTGGGGTGGCAGCCTAGGTGGATGCTGGAAGCACAACCGTCTCTCCCTAAGATTCGGAGAGGGAAGGCCACCGATTCCTGACCCTTGCTGTGGCCTTTTCGTTGAGAGGGATGGTTTATTGAGGGCCCATATATACACACAGTCATGGCCGGAAGTGTTTAGCAACCTTGAGATTGTTCCAGAAAGTGAAGTATTTCTCCCAGAAAATTATTACAATTACACATGTTTTGTTATACATTTGTTATAATATTTATTTCCTTTGTGTGTATTGAAACAGCACAAAAAAATGGGAAAAAAAGGCAAATTGGACATAATTTCACACAAAACTCCAAAAATGGGCCGGACAAAATTGTTGGCACTTTTCCAAAATTGTGGAAAAACAACTTTGCTTCAAGCATGTGATGCTCGTTAAAACTCACCTGTGGCAAGTAACAGTCGTGGGTAATATGAAAGTCATACCTGAGACCAGATAAAAAGTGGAGAAGATAGATAGATATGAGATTGATAGATAGATAGATAGATATGAGATAGATAGATGGATATGTGGCACCCCAGGGGTCTGGTTACCACTGTAATAGAAATATTATGTCTGAGAGCAAGTGGGAGGTTTCCTGGTTCGGAGCCCTTAAACATGCAACACCTCCTGTCCCAGACCAGATAGGGGAGGAACCTGCCCTATATAAACTGGATCTGGGGCGGGGTTAGTGAAGTCAGAGCCTGGAGTTAGTTCCAGACACAGGGAAAGTAACAGCGAGGAGCTCTGTAGGAGCAGGAGCTGAAGACCAGGGACTTGAGCTAAGCGGAGTTCGTCCTGGCAGAAGACTCTGAGAACCGGACACAGGAGTCCGAGGTTGCGGGGACTTATATATACCCAGCAGCAGAAACCCGCCGGCAGGGGATTTCAAGTCCTCTCGCCATAGAAGCCCGGAGGCTCAGTCACGAGCAAGGGACCAGCACTGCAATCGAGGAGCGGGGGCTATCAGAAGGCCCCAAGTCACCAGCCATACAGGTGAGCACCACACGGAACACTCAGGGACGTGGGCTACTTCCACTCGCTTACAGCAAGGTAGCCAGGAAGAGTGCAGATAGTCGGGGAGGCCTACAACTCCACCTGGCCAGGGGAACTCCAGTTTGCTCACAGACTGACCAGGCCTCTTATGCTAGCCAGTACTCCCGGGAGGGTCTGCCTTATCACCATCAGTAAAGACCCTGAACTGCACTGCAAAGCCTCTGAGTCGTTCCTGCTGCGCTCGTGTACCATCACTCCTATCATCCACACTCACTAGCCTGAGGCTATACTCCTCCCGTGGGGAGTTATACTACACTCTGCTGCCCTCACAACATCAGCCTCAGAGGTCTGCTCAGCAGCGGCGGTTCTTATTGACCGCAATCCACGGGTGGCGTAGTCGGACATTGCATTATACTGATACAGAGACTGCCACAATATTGGTCTGGCCACCCTGAGCCACGGGACCAGATCGCCACAACTACTCCCAGTATTGCCCTGAAGTCCGGTCCCGGGTGCCCCATGGCCCAGGGGGCGCGTCATATAGATAATAGATAGATGATAGATAGTCCTATGATATGAGATAGAGGTCGTTATAGACAGGTTTATACACTCTCTCCCGAAGTCGGTAAAATCCTGGGTTGCCCAGGGAGATCCCTATAATGCTGATGACTTGGTGGGGTTGGTGGAAAGATACCAGGCGGTTGAGAGTCCGTTGGGAAAACAAGGGGTCGTAGCCTCTCAATACTGGGGTTCCCAAAAGGTGGCGGACACCCAAAAGAAGGGAGCTAGCGCCACACCTGGGGGGCATCCTAGAGTTCAGGAGGGGTCTGAGTTGCTGCCCAAGGTCCCACCCCATAATATAGTGTGTTGGAGATGTCATACCCCTGGCCATATTGCCTCCCGGTGTCCCATAACCTCTGAACCAATGGACTGTAACATGGGCCGGCGTTGCTCTTATTTTGCCTACCCCGCCTGCAGCACGGTTCGTCAACATGGCGAGGGCCCTCAGGCATGCTCAGTGTCAGTTAACGGGGCACAAGTCTCTGGACTATTGGTCTCAGGAAGTTTGGTGACCCTGATAAGGGCCACACTCCCTCATCGGCTGGTTTCTGGGAAGGTGGTGGGTGTCCGGTGTATCAATGGGGACGCTAAGAACTATCCTGTGGCCCAGGTGGATGTAAACACAGACTGTGGCACCACATCTCATGAAGTGGCGGTCGTTAAGGACCTATTGCATCCCATAATAATTGGACGTTACTTTGCATTATTCTGGGAAATGTGGGGGAAAGCGGGGACACCTGGTTGCTTGGACGACAGCCAGATCGCCCCTAAGGAAACTTACCCGCAGAACATAGTAGATGAGTTTCCCATGTGTGTGCTGGTGGGCAATGAGGCTGAAGTAGCATCCCCTGAGTCCAATATCCCTGAGCTTTAGGTGTCCGAGGGAAACTTTGGAACTGCCCAACTCAGGGATTTAACTCTGAAAGGGGCCTTTGAAAATGTTACTGTGTTAAATGGGGTGCCTCAGGAACCGGGGGCTGACACTCGGTTCCCTCATTTTGCTGTGAATGGGGATTTGCTGTACAGAATAACCAAGCCAAGGGGTGAGGTAATAGAACAGTTGCTGGTGCCAGGGCCCTATAGACGCAGGGTGTTAGACATGGCTCATTCTCATGTGTTGGGTGGTCACCTGGGTGCAGACAAGATTCAAGAACGGATCCTCCAAAGATTCTACTGGCCAGGTTGCTATAGAGAAATATAAAGTTATTGTCGTTCCTGCCCCACATGCCAGATAACCTCCCCAGTGGCCCACTTCCGCAGTCCCCTAGTGCCACTACCAGTCATCGAGGTTCCATTCGAACGCATAGCAATGGATCTAGTGGGGCCTCTGGTCAAGTCCGCCCAAGTGCATCAGTATATCCTGGTGGTATTAGATTATGCTACATGGTATCTGGAGGCCGTACCACTACGAAACTCCTCCACCAGGTGTATAGCCAGGGAGTTAGACCACATGTTTTCAAGAACTGGGTTGCCTAACGAGATCCTAACAGACCAAGGAACTCCATTTATGTCGAAGGTCATGAGGGAATTGTGCAAGACACTGCAGATTGCACAACTGAGAACCTCCGTGTACTCTCCCCAGACGGACGGACTGGTAGAGAGGTTTAACAAAACCTTGAAAGCAATGTTGAGGAAAGCAGTGGAAAAGGATGGCCGAGACTGGGACTATATGTTGTTCGCCATGAGGGAAGTTCCCAAAGCTTCCACAGGTTTCTCCCCATTTGAACCACTCTATGGACGACACCCTCAGGACTCCTGGAGGTGGAGAAAGAGTCCTGGGAAGCTGAGACCACTCCCTATAGGAGAGTGGTGGAGCACGTTGCCCAGATGCAAGAGAGGATTGCCCATGTGATGCCCATTGTGAGGGAGCACCTCCTTAAGGCACAAGAGGCACAGTCCAGGGTGTATAATAGGTCGGCCAGGGTGAGATCGTTCAACCCAGGAGATCGAGTGCTTGTGCTAGTCCCACAGTGGAGACAAGTTCATGGCCAAGTGGCAGGGCCCCTATGAGGTGGTAGAGAAAGTGGGGGAAGTCAACTTTAAGATCCACCAACCAGGGAAGAGGAAGCCCTACCAAATTTACCATGTTAACTTGATTAAGCCATGGCAAGATAGAGAGCCTGCGGAAGCTCCCTGTTTAATGGCTGAGGCTGAGGCCGATGTGAAAGAGGTCAAGGTGGCAGAGTCACTGTCACATGCCCAAAAGCAACAGTGCAAAGAGTTGTTACAGCGAAATAAAGACATGTTTTCGGAGTTGCCAGGACTCACTCAGGTCATAGAGCATGAGGTTCTCACAGAGCCTCATGTTCGCGTCAATCTAAAACCATACCGGATCCCCGAAGCCCGCAGAGAGGTGATCTCTAAAGAAGTAAGGCGGATGCTAAACCTGGGAGTCATTGAAGAGTCCAAAAGTGGATGGTCCAGTCCTATAGTCTTAGTGCCGAAACCAGATGGGGAATGGCGGTTTTGCAACGACTATAGGAAGCTGAACGAGGTCTCAAAGTTCGACGCCTACCCAATGCCTAGGGTAGATGAGCTTATCGAAAGGCTAGGACCCGCTCGGTACATCACCACTCTGGACCTCACCAAAGGATATTGGCAAATTCCCCTGTCCAAAGAGGCTAAGGAGAAGACAGCCTTCTCGACGCCAATACGTCAGGATGCCGTTTGGGTTGAAGGGAGCTCCGGCCACCTTCCAGAGAGCCATGGACCGGATCTTAGCACCCCACAAACAGTATGCAGCGGCCTACCTAGATGCCATCGTCATATTTAGCCAGGACTGGGAAAGTCATCTGGACAAAGTTCAAGCCATACTTGATGCCCTAAGGAAGGCGGGCTTTACTATCAACCCGAAGAAATGTGCCATGGGGATGGAGGAAGCCAAGTACCTAGGGTACGTGGTTGGTAGAGGGGAAATAAAACCACAAATAAATAAGGTCGAGGCGATCTTGAACTGGCCACAGCCCCTCTCGAAGAAGCAGGTCATGGCGTTTCTAGGCATTGTGGGCTACTATCGAAGATTTGTCCCTAACTTTGCCCTGATAGCAGCCCCACTGATGGATCTTCCGAAAGGGATGAAGTCAGCTATGGCCAAGTGGTCCCCGGAAGCAGAAGCGACCTGCCAGGAATTGAAACTGGTCCTCTGTAAACAACCAGTCTTGGTGGCACCCAGCTTCTCCAAGGAGTTTGTGGTCCAGATGGATGCATCGGATGTCGGGCTGGGAGCAGTCTTGTCCCAGGAGATTAACGGAGAAGAACACCCTGTAAAATACCTCAGTCTGAAGCTCTCCGCTTGTGAGAAGGACTACTCCATTGTAGAAAAAGAATGTTTGGCCATTAAGTGGGCGTTAAACACTCTGAGGTATTACCTATTAGGTAGAAGGTTCAGGTTAGTGTCAGACCATGCCCCATTGAGGTGGATGCGAGAAAAGAAGGGAAACAATGCCAGAGTGACTAGGTGGTTCCTGGCTCTACAAGATTTTAGTTTCCGGGTAGAGCATAGGCCTGGGAAACAACATGGGAATGCCGCTGCCTTGTCAAGGGTTTATTGTATGGTGACAGAAGGTGCCAAGCCCTACGGCTTTGGACAGAGGGGGGGTGTATGTAAGGTTGCTGCCGGACAGATCGTGGACGGGAGGTATGTGTCCTCGAAGTGCCATGCTTCGGTGATGTAGGATCCGGAGAAGCAGGCTCCAGCACACATAGTGCTGAGAGGAATTTAATGGGTCTGGATTACAGGGCCGGGTTTTATGAGCAGCTGAAAGAGCACCTGTGGCACCTAACAGGTGTTGGCAATAACTAAATCACACTTGCAGCCAGTTAACATGGATTAAAGTTGACTCAACTTCTGTCCTGTGTCCTTGTGTGTACCACATTGAGCATGGAGAAAAGAAAGAAGACCAAAGAACTGTTTGCGGACTTGTGAAACCAAATTGTGAGGAAGCATGAGCAATCTGAAGGCTACAAGTCCGTCTCCAAAGACCTGAATGTTCCTGTGTCTTCCGTGCGCAGTGTCATCAAGAAGTTTAAAGCCCATGGCACTGTGGCTAACCTCCCTACATGTGGACGGAAAAGAAAAATTGACGAGAGATTTCAACGCAAGATTGTGCGGATGGTGGATAAAGAACCTCGACTAACATCCAAACAAGTTCAAGCTGCCCTGCAGTCCGAGGCTACAACAGTGTCAACCCGTACTATCCGTCGGCGTCTGAATGAAAAGGGACTGTATGGTAGGATACCCAGGAAGACCCCACTTCTTACCCCGAGACATAAAAAAGCCAGGCTGGAGTTTGCCAAAACTTACCTGATAAAGCCTAAAACTGGAAGTGCATTGAGGTGAAGGTGAAGAGGTATTGGGAATCCTGCAGAAAATACCTGTGTGAATTGCGTGAAGAGGTATTGGGAATCCTGCAGAAAATACCTGTGTGAATTGCGTGAAGAGGTATTGGGAATCCTGCAGAAAATACCTGTGTGAATTGCGGTGAGTGCTGCATTGTGATCTGCTGAGTGCTTTTCTACCTGTTTAGATTTATTGGGCTTTTTAAAATCTATTTTCTCACTACAGTTTTAGTTTCTTAGTTTACTACCTGTGTATTTAAGGGTTAACTACATTGCACTAAAATCCTGAGGTGTAGATTTACTCACAAGGGGTTAATTAAGGGGAAGGGGTCATAATTAAGGGTTTATAAGGGGCAGCTGGTTGGGCATAAAGTCCTTTGGAAGTGCATTGAGGTGAAGGGTACATTGCTGGAAAAGGAAAAAAAAAAAAAAAAAAACACTTTAAATCTCTTAGTTTGCGAGTGTGAACGAGCTGCGTGTGTCCGGAGCGTAAGTGCGAACGAAAGTAAGTGTGTGACTTGTTTTTCAGTGAAGAGGTATTGGGAATCCTGCAGAAAATACCTGTGTGAATTGCGGTGAGTGCTGCATTGTGATCTGCTGAGTGCTTTTCTACCTGTTTAGATTTATTGGGCTATTAAAAATCTATTTTCTCACTACAGTTTTAGTTTCTTAGTTTACTACCTGTGTATTTAAGGGTTAACTACATTGCACTAAAATCCTGAGGTGTAGATTTACTCACAAGGGGTTAATTAAGGGGAAGGGGTCATAATTAAGGGTTTATAAGGGGCAGCTGGTTGGGCATCAAGTCCTTTGGAAGTGCATTGAGGTGAAGGGTACATTGCTGGAAAAGGAAAAAAAAAACAACAAAAAAAAAACACTTTAAATCTCTTAGTTTGCGAGTGTGAACGAGCTGCGTGTGTCCGGAGCGTAAGTGCGAACGAAAGTAAGTGTGTGACTTGTTTTTCAGTGACTTTGGATTCAGGGAGTTTGGAAGGGAGGACTTAGGACTGAATTGCTGACTGTATTTCATTCTTTCTTTACTTTACTTTTTACTTAATTAATCCACCTGACCTACTTAGCTGATTTCCCCATCCATACTTGATACTTAATTGATCCCCCGTCCATACTTAACTGATCCCCCGCCGATATCTAATTTATACACTTGCACATCCCTAATTGATCCCCGTCCATACACCTATATATAAATAATTGTGTTTTGTACTTGTATATATATACTGACTGTATCCCCATATTTAGAATGACGTCCATGTTGGACGGAGCCGTGCAGTGTACATCTTGCGCAATGTATGCATTCCGTGAGCACCCGCTCGAGGATCCATACTGCTGCGAGAGATGTGAGCATATCGTGCACTTGGAAGCCCAAATTCTGGATCTAACTGCTCAGATAGCGGTACTGAGGAGCATCGACAACATAGAACGGAGTTTGCTGCTCACCGAGCAGACACTCAATGGGTCAATACTGGGGGTGGAGCATAGAGGGGAAGTGCAGGCTGAACAGGCAGGGAGCTGGATAACAGTAAGGAGGGATAGAGGGAAGAAGTATAGGAAGGCTCGTTCAGAACCGGCATTATTGGAGCACGACAGATCCTCTGACCGCCGGGGGAGTGTATGCTCCAGTAATGAGGGGGAGGGGGGAAGTGTAGGGCAGGCAAGACAGGTTCTGGTAGTGGGTGACTCTATTATTAGGGGGACAGACAGGGCAATCTGTCACAAAGACCGGGATCGCCGAACGGTGTGCTGCCTCCCTGGCGCTCGAGTCCGGCACATCGCGGATCGGGTTGACAGGTTACTGGGTGGGGCTGGCGAAAACCCAGTGGTCATGGTCCAAATCGGCACCAATGACAAAGTGAGTGGTAGATGGAGGGTCCTTAAAAATTATTTCAGGGACCTAGGTAGGAAGCTTAGGGCAAGGACCTCCAAGGTAGTTTTCTCAGAAATACTACCAATCCCGCGAGCCACACAGGAGCGCCAACAGGAGGTTAGGGAGGTGAATAAGTGGCTAAAGAGTTGGTGCAAGGCAGAAGGGTTTGGGTTCATGGAGAACTGGGCCGACTTCGCGGTCGGCTACAGGCTCTACCGTAGGGACGGGCTGCACCTCAATGGGGAGGGTGCAGCGGTGCTGGGGAAGAAGATGGCTAATAGGTTGGAGGAGTTTTTAAACTAGAGACGGGGGGGGGGAAACCAAGGAAATAGGTGGGATGTGAGGCAAGCAAGGGGGAAGGGGAGAAGTGAATATAATGAAGGTGGAGAGGGGGGTGGGGATAGTACAGTTAGATCGTTAGAGAAGAATAGGATGCTAAATAACCACAAAGTTTTATCTTGCATGCTGACCAACGCAAGAAGCCTGACCAATAAGGCGGATGAGCTGTGGGCGCTTATATGGGAGGAGAGGTATGACATCGTAGGTATAACAGAGACTTGGCTAGACGATAGCTACGACTGGGCGGTAAATTTATTAGATTATAGTTTATTTAGAAGGGACCGGAAACAGGGGAAAGGCGGAGGAGTCTGCTTATATGTAAAGTCATGTCTAAAACCCAGACTAAGGGAAGATATAGGAGAGGGAGAAGAGGGGGTCGAGTCCATGTGGGTAGAGATAGAGGGAACTAAAAATAATAATAAAATATTACTGGGGGTCTGCTATAAGCCACCCAATATAACAGAGGAGAATGAGAAACTGCTATTAGGACAAATAGACAAAGTAGCAAAACATAATGAAGTGATTGTAATGGGGGATTTCAACTACCGGGATATTGACTGGGAAACAGAAACCTGTAGATCTCAGAAAGGAAAAAGGTTCTTGACAAATATTAAGGATAATTATCTCTCCCAACTAGTGCAGGAACCAACGAGAGGGAAGGCCGTGTTAGACTTAATATTGACTAATAGGCCTGATAGAATAACTGAGGTACAGATAGGGGGGCACCTAGGTAATAGCGACCATAATATTATCGACTTCAATATGCCCTTCAGTAGGGTTATCAATAAGGGAACAACAAAAACATTAAACTTTAGGAGGGCGAAGTTTGATCAGCTGAAAGAAAGCCTTCAACTTATTGACTGGGACAAAGTTCTTAATCAAAGGAATACGAATAGTAAATGGGAAACCTTCAAAAGAATTCTGAATACTCAGTGCGAGAGGTATATACCGTATGGGAATAAAAGGGCCAGAAATAAGAGGAAACCAATATGGTTGAACAAGAACGTAAAAGGGGCGTTAAATAGCAAAAAAGAGGCATTCAAGAGATTAAAACAGGAAAACAGTAAGGAGGCACTAATGTGTTACAAGGAAAAAACGAGAACCTGCAAAAAACAAATAAAAATAGCGAAGGAGGAAACAGAGAGACGTATTGCTAGGGAAAGTAGATCAAATCCCAAACTGTTCTTTACGTATATAAATAGTAAAAGGATTAAATCGGATAATATTGGACCGATAAAAAGTGAGGAAGGCAAAATCATAGAGAAAGATGAGGATAAAGCTAATCTATTAAATAATTTTTTTTCGACAACTTTCACAAAGGAAATCGAACTAACAGGAGAAATGAGAAGTGACAAACTTAATCCTCCACTAAGTATGACAAATCTAACCCAAGCTGGGGTACAGAAACGCCTCAGTAACATTAAAATAAACAAATCACCAGGACCTGATGGCATACACCCACGGGTACTAAGGGAACTAAGTAATGTGATAGACAGACCGTTATATCTTATATTTAAGGACTCTGTTGAGACTGGGTCTGTGCCACTTGATTGGCGACAGGCGAATGTAGTGCCAATATTCAAAAAGGGAGCGAAAAGTGACGCCGGAAACTATCGGCCGGTGAGTCTGACGTCCGTTGTGGGCAAAATTTTTGAAAGCTTCATTAAAGAGGCAATTATGGAGCATCTTGATGCTAATAATCTTTTAATCCTGAACCAACACGGATTCATGAGGAATCGCTCCTGCCAAACAAACCTGATTGACTTCTACGAGGAGGTTAGCTCTCGAGTAGATCAGGGGGAACCAGTGGATGTCGTGTATCTCGACTTCTCAAAAGCTTTCGATAGCGTGCCACATAATAGGTTGGTATACAAAATGAGAATGATGGGGCTGGGGGAAAATGTCTGCAAGTGGGTAGCTAACTGGCTAAGGGATAGAAGGCAGAGGGTGGTTATAATTGGAATATACTCAGATTGGGTAAGCGTCACTAGTGGGGTACCACAGGGCTCTGTACTAGGCCCAATGTTATTTAATATCTTTATTAACGACATAGTCAACGGGATAAATAGTAAAATATCAATATTTGCAGATGACACAAAGTTATGTAAAACAATTAATACAAAAGAGGATAGTGAAGACCTACAGAGGGATTTGGATAAGCTGGGTAGGTGGAGCATTAAATGGCAAATGAGGTTTAACGAGGAGAAATGTAAGGTCATACATATGGGAAGGAAAAATGGAAGTCACCAGTACTCACTGAATGGGAAATCATTGGGGAATTCGGAGATGGAGAAGGACTTGGGCATCTTGATTGATGGCAAACTAAATTGGAGTGCCCAAAGTCAGGCCGCTGCTGTAAGGGCAAACAGGGTAATGGGATGTATCAGAAGAGGTATAGCTGCAAAGGATGAGAACATTGTTCTTCCACTGTACAAAGCACTGGTCAGACCACACTTGGAATACTGTGCTCAGTTATGGGCCCCAATATATAGAAAGGATATAAATGAGCTTGAAAAGGTACAAAGGAGGGCAACAAAATTAATAAAGGGAATGGAGGGACTGCAATACCCAGAGAGGTTGGCAAAACTAGGACTATTCAGCCTGGAAAAGAGAAGGTTGAGGGGGGACATAATAAATGTGTACAAATATGTTAGGGGACAGTATAGAGACCTTGCCAGGGATTTGTTCAAAAGGAGGGATATTACGGTAACAAGAGGGCATTCACTAAGACTGGAAGAGAAAAGGTTTCAGCACCAGCATAGGAAGGGGTTCTTTACGGTAAGAGCAGTGAGAATATGGAATTCACTGAGTGAGGAGACGATAATGTCAGATTCACTAAACCAGTTCAAGCGGGGACTGGATGCATTTCTAGATACCAGGCAGATTTCAGCATATACTTAAAAATAAAATAAAATAGTAAGTTGATACAGGGATTTATTCTGACTGCTGGTTTCAGAGTCAGGAGGGAATTTTTCCTCAGGTGAAGATTGGCCAAATCATTTGGGGTTTTTGCCCTCCTCTGGATCAACTTTAGCAATTACAGAACTAACAGGTCGAACTTGATGGACGCAAGTCTTTATTCGGCTTTTATTAACTATGTTTACAAACTATGTTACTATGTTTTGGAAGAATGTTCTCTGGTCAGATGAGATAAAAGTCGAGCTTTTTGGGAAAAACCATCAACATAGAGTGTACAGGAAAAAAAAAGAGGCATTCAAAGAAAAGAACATGGTCCCTACAGTCAAACATGGCGGAGGTTCCCTGATGTTTTGGGGTTGCTTTGCTGCCTCTGGCACTGGACTGCTTGACCGTGTGCATGGCATTATGAAGTCTGAAGACTACCAACAAATTTTGCAGCATAATGTAGGGCCCAGTGTGAGAAAGCTGGGTCGCCCTTAGAGGTCATGGGTCTTCCAGCAGGACAATGACCCAAAACACACTTCCAAAAGCACTATAAAATGGTTTTAGAGAAAGCACTGGAGACTTCTAAGGTGGCCAGCAATGAGTCCAGACCTGAATCCCATAGAACACCTGTGGAGAGATCACAAAATGGCAGTTTGGAGAAGGCACCCTTCAAATATCAGGGACCTGGAGCAGTTTGCCAAAGAAGAATGGTCTACGATTCCAGCAGAGCATTGTAAGAAACTCATTGATGGTTACCGGAAGCGGTTGTTCGCAGTTATTTTGGCTAAAGGTTGTGCAACCAAGTATTAGGCTGAGGGTGCCAATACTTTTGTCTGGCCCATTTTTGGAGTTTTGTGTGAAATGATCAAGGTTTTGATTTTTGCTTCATTCTCTTTTGTATTTTTTCCTTGCAAGCAAATTAAATGAAGATAATAATACCAAAGAATTTGTGATTGCAATCATTTTCAGGAAGAAACTGAGTATTATCTGTCAGAATTGCAGGGGTGCCAATACTTTTGGCCACCACTGTAATAAGTGAGCTGTCATTTATTCATAAGACGTTCTATTCTTCAGAGCTGAGACTGTAAAATAAAAAGTGAAGAATAAAATATCTGATGACTGTTCTTTCACTGTGAGTAAGAAACAGATAATAAAATTAAAGGAAAAAATAACTGAGGGGAGAACCCTGCAGGTTTATTGTCCTTCTATAGCTGTATGGTGGCAGGATGGTGACACTGCTGGAGTCCTGGTGAGGATCTGCATGATATTCATTTCTGTTGACTTTTTATTGCCAACATATTCTGCAGTGATGTACATATAGTCCCTGCCCACAATGCGGTACACATGAGGGACAATTTCATATTAAGCCAAGTAACCTATGATGTCAAGGTCTCATATTTACAAGGTGCTTATTGGCAATCTGAGCCGGCGAATGGCTCTGTGTCCGTATATTCGCTATATACTGCCCGCAATATCTTGTAGAAAGCTCACAGTGACTAAAATGTATAAATAGTTCTCTTTGGAGAATTTAATTAGATCCATTCATACCTTACCTTATAATGAGGACTTAAAGGGCTTTTATAACTAGGTAAAACAAGCTTAACGGGACTGTCCAGGACTTATATATTAATGACCGATTTTAGGATAAGTCATCAACAGGGAGGGACTGGGCTGGCGGGGTACCCTTCTGCAGAGGAGAGGGGGAGAAGAGAATGAAAAAATAAAAAAACCTGCGGTTTTAAGGGGCACGGGCCCTTTAAAAGCGCAGGCACAGTGTATGCAGGGACGCGCGCACGCGGCGTTCATTACCTGAACCGCCGCGACACACGTCCCAGTGAAGCAGCTGAAGCTGCGCGTCTCCCTTCCTCGGCCGGCGTATGACGTCATCGTCATGCGCCTGCAGTGAAGGAGGCGCGCAACTCAGCCGCCGGAGAAGGAGGACACCGCACGGGAGAGCAGGAAGGTAAGAGGTGTCTGTGTGTGTGTCTGTGTGTATATGAGTGGATGCAGAATGGGATGGGCCCCCACAAGGGGGGAGCTGGATGGACACACAAGGGGGAACCCTGGCTGGACCCACAAGGGGGAGCCCTGGCTGGACACACAAGAGGAAGCCCTGACTGGACACACAAGAGGGAACCCTGGCTGGACACACAAGGGGGAACCCTGGCTGGACACACAAGGGGGAACACTGGCTGGACACACAAGGGTGAGAGCCTGGCTGGACACACTAGGGGGAACCCTGGCTGGACACACAAGGGGGGAAGCCTGGCTGGACACATAAGGGGGAGCCTGGCTGGACACATGGGAAAGGGTGGGCAGGATGGCTATATGGTGGGGCAGGCTGGACACATGGAGGCCAGGATGGATATGTGAGGGGGATGGATATATGGGGGGCCGGATATATGGGGGGCGGGGCAGGCTGGACACATGATGGCCAGGATGGATATGTGGGGGGCAGGCTGGACACATGGGGGGCTAGGATAGGTATGTGGGGGGGCAGGCTCGATACACGTGGGCTAGGATAAATATATGGAGGGGCCACGCTGGACATATGGGGGCCAGTATGGATATATGGGGGGGTGTCAGGATGGATATATGCAGGGGGGAAGGGCAGGATGGATATATGAGGGGGCAGGCTGGACACATGGAGGCCAGGATGGATATATGGGGGGCAGGCTGGAAACATGGAGGCCAGGATGGATATATTGGGGGGGGCAGGCTGGACACATGGAGGCCAGGATGGATATGTAGGGGGGGCATGCTGGACACATGGAGGCCAGGATGGATATATGGGGGGGCAGGCTTGACACATGGGGCTTTAGGACAGATATATGGGAGGGGGCAGGCTGGACACATGGAGGCCAGGACAGATATATGGGGGGGCAGGCTGGAAACATGGAGGCCAGGATGGATATGTGGGGGGGCAGGCTGGACACATGGAGGCCAGGATGGATATATGGGGGGAACAGGAGGGCCACATGGGGGACTAGGATGGGTATATGGGAGGGGGCAGGCTCGATACACGTGGGCTAGGATAAATATATGGAGGGGTCACACTGGACATATGGGGGCCAGAAGGGATATATGGGGGGTGTCAGGATGGATATATGCAGGGAAGAGGGGGCCAGGATGGATATATGGGGGTGCCAGGCTGAACAAGGGACTTAATTACTGTTTGGTGCCAGATTGAGGAACATACTTTATTAGTTTATGGTGGCCAGTGAGGAACATTATTATTTTAGAGTCCAATTAGAGACATTATTACTTCTGTAATATAATTTACTTTTTAGGAAATTGTTTTCCATGGGATAGGACAAAAGCGGGCTCCTGTTACTGTGCAGGGCGGCACTATATCGCTTTTTTTCTTCAACTGGTGTAGTGTAGAAGTCGGGGGGTGGAGTGGGAATATTCCCTAGAAGAGATCAGTTATTGATAACTGTGTGTTATTTTCTGCAGAGATGATTCCTGGCTGGAAGAAGTGATGGCCGTCTGTGCCAGATGAAGAAGAAAAGCGAAGATGAAGGACTTCACCTAGAGACGTCACTGGTGAGTCAGTGTATTACATGTGACTCGCCCCCTGGGCCGTGGGGCACTCGGATCCGTGCAATAGGGAGACGATGGGGGTAGTAGTGGCGACCCGGTTCTGTGGCTCAGGGTGGTCAGGCCAATGGTAGTCTGCTATGTTCTGCTGATAATGTCCGACTACGCCACCCGTGGATTGCGGTTATTAGGAACCGCCGCTGCATGCAGACCGCTGGGGCTGATGAGGTGTGCAGCTAGGGTAGTGTGACTCTCCACGGGAAGAGTGCGGCCCCAGGGCAGTATAATGGATGTTGGGAGTGATGGTAGTGGGAGTCCCAGTGCTGATTGTGCTGGAGGAGCAAGGAGCACACAGACAACAGGTTGCAGTCCAGGGTCTTTACTAAACAGGTAAACTGACCCACAAACAGTCCCGGCTAGGAGGGGACCTGGATGTCTGAGAGCAACGGGGAAATTGGCCCTGGTCAGGGTGAGGGTGTAGGCCTACCGTGCTTTCTGCGCTCCTTCTGGCTATCTCCTCCTGATAGGGTAACAGCCCACGTTTCCGAGCTTTCCGTGTTTTCTCGCCTGTATGGCCTGCGACGTGGGTTCCTTTCTGCTCCCAGCCTTGTATGGCTTTACTGGTCCCTTCTGTTGTGGCAGGGCCTCCAGGCTTCTTAGGCCAAGGAATATACAGTCCCTTGCGGACTGGTTCTCTGCTGGGGGATGTGGAATCCTTCCAGCCTCAGACACCAAAGTCTGGTAGATTAAGTCTGTTATCTGCCAAGACAGGCTTGCTTCGCCTCTTGTCTCTGGCTTGTGGCTCTCCTCCTGCCACACTTCCTCTTAGGTGCAGTGCAACTGTCTGTCCCTGCTCTGCTGAGACACGTCTCAGTCCTGAGACAGGTCATCTGGGTTCTCTCTAACCCTGCCCCCAGCACCAGCTTTTATAGGGGCAGCCTGCTCCCCCTACTGGCCTGAGACAGGAGGCATTACATGCTAATGTTCCCCTGACTAGAGAACCTCCCCCCTGCTCTCAGACACAGCTTTAATTACACTTGTGGCATCCAGGCCAGGGTGACACATTCCCCCCTAGTGAAATTTAGTTCTCCGGGACTAAACAGTAAACAAAGACAATATGCATAACAATAAAACATTAATAGACAGACGACGCACAAATTGAGTTCTTAAGGTCACAGTGTGGCCTGTGACCGGGTGTCCATATCACCAGCACAACGGGGAGCCTTAACCAGGTGGGGGTCTGTCCTACCCCAAGTCCTTCACAGTCTTAGTTCATTCCTGGGTTAGGCTCTGAACGCAGTCCATACAAGGTCCCGGTTATAAAAAGTCCATAACCTGTGAGTCCTTACGGTAGCTGCAAGAAACTGAAACAGAGTATTACCAAACATGCATGTAACTTTGCAAACAATTCAACATTTGGCAACAGGGTTATTTACAATTTTAGTACACTCTATATTCTCCAGCGAGCGGGTATCTGTCCCTTTGTGCTCCTGGTTGACCTACGTAGCCCACTGTCTGGTGGTGGACTGACTTGGCTTTCCCCACTAGCGTTAGGGGTGCAGCTACCAGCTGGGTGTACAGGTAGGGCAGGCAGCTGTCTGCGGGTCCTTTGGCTTACCGCAGGCATGGCAGGCTCACTGTCAGCAGAGGGTTGACTCTCCTGGGCTGCTGGTACAGGCTCTTCTGCCTCTGGAACTGCTTGCTCCTCTTCACCTTCCAGCTCTGGTGTTGGTTGTTGCTGTGCCGGTTGCAGGAAATGCAGGACAGGTACCACTATGGCATCATTTATGCGAGTCCAGGACTGAGGGAACGGTGCTGATCATTTCTTCTTTGTCCTCTGCGGGTTCAAGGTCACTCTGATCCTCTTCTGCACTACGGAGTTGCTCAGGGCACCTTTTGAGATGGTCTCTGGAGACGACACTAGTGGTTTCTCCTCCGTCCTTGGTGATTACGCACACCTTTGGGTTGTCGTGGTCAGACTGCAGTACGGTGTAGGGTTCCCTTTCCCACTGGTCGTCCAACTTATGTAGCCTTCTTTTTCGCTTTAGGACTTGCTCACCAGGTTCTAGGGGACTAGCAGGGGCGTGTTGATTGAAGAGTCTTTCTTGCTTCTCTCTCACCTGGGCCAGGCTCTTCTCCACACTCTCCTGTACCTTCTTGTACTGCAGTTGCCTTTCCGTATCCCAGTCCGCATCCGGGGAGGTGTCCTCAGGTATTAGGACTCCCATCTCCAGGTCTACGGGCAGCTTTCCTGGTCTAGCTCGCATCAGGTAAGCCGGGGTGCAGTTTGTAGCATTCACCGGGATATTGTTGTATAGGTCTATCAGGTCCGGCAGTTTTTCTGGCCACAGGCTGCGTTCCTCCAGGGGCAACGTCTTCAGGAGATCAATGACTATATTGTTCATCTTCTCACACATCCCGTTGGTTTGGGGGTGGTAAGGCGTTGTACGAATCTTCTTACAGCCATAGAGGTTGCAGAACTCCTGGAAGATTTCAGCCTCGAACGCTGGACCCTGGTCTGTCAGGACCTGTTCCGGATACCCGTGTGGACGGCAGAAATATTGCTGGAAGGCTCTGGCCGCTGTTTGGGCTGTCAAGTCCTTTACCGGGACCACCACTAGAAAACGGGAATAGTGGTCCACGATTGTCAGGGCATAGATGTATCCTGACCGGCTGGGAGCCAATTTGACGTGGTCCAGAGCTACCAGCTCAAGAGGCTGCGTGGTGACGATGGGCCTCAAGGGTGTCTTCTGGCTGGCACGGTCCTTCCTCCTTAGGTGACAAGGGCCACAGTCTCTGCACCATTTTTCTACAGCTCCTCTCATGCCGACCCAAAAGAATCTTCCTCTTAGTAGGAACTCCAGTTTCTTCCAACCGAAGTGTCCCGCTCTGTCATGGTAAGCCCCCAGGACCATAGCTGCATCCCTCCTTGGGACCACGACTTGCCAGGTCAGCTCGTGCGTCCGGTGGTTGACAATCCTTCTGCACAACTTGCCTTCGTAGAGGAACAGCTTGCTCTTCTCCTTCCATAGCTGCTTGGCTTCCTCTGGGGCATCTGGATCTAAGCGGGCGTCTTCCCGGGTCAGCAGATCTTTCACCAGGCGGACTGCAGGGTCACTATCTTGGGTCTCGGCCCAGCTGTGGTGAGGTAGGGGATTCATCATCACAGTTGTTAGATCCTCCTCCTTCACGCGGTGAGAGTGTTGAGCGGCTCCATACCGGTGAAACGCGGGGAGTTCTACCTCCTCCAGCTCTTCTGGGTCTTCGTCACCTTCAGGTAAGTGAGGCATCCTTGATAGGGCGTCCGCGTTGGAGTTGGTTTTGCCTGCCCGGTACTTGATCACGAAGTCATAGTTGGAGAGACGGGCCATCCACCGCTGTTCCAGGGCACCCAGTCTTGCATTGTCCAGGTGTGTCAACGGGTTGTTGTCCGTGTACACGGTGAACTTTGCGGAGGCCAGGTAATGCTTGAAGCGTTCCGTCACGGCCCACACCACCGCCAAGAATTCTAGCTTGAAGGAGCTGTAATTCTCCGGGTTCCTTTCGGTGGGCCTCAGCTTCCGGCTGGCGTATGCGATCACCTGTTATCTGCCCTGTTGGTTTTGGGACAATACGGCTCCCAGTCCCACATTACTGGCATCTGTGTGGAGAATGAAAGGCTGGCCATAATCAGGGTAGGCCAGGATCTCATCCCCTGTGAGGGCCATCTTTAGCTGGCGGAAGGACTCCTCTTCCGGTTTATCCCACTTGAAGGGCGGCTTTTGGCTCCTGGACTTAGACTGTCCGATCAGGAGGTCCTGCATAGGAGCTGCCATCTTGGTGAACCCGGGGATGAATCTTCGGTAGTAGCCTACCAACCCGAGAAACTGTCTCACCTCTTTGATGTTCGAGGGGCTTGGCCAGCTCTTGATTGCCGTGACCTTGTCAGGGTCGGGGGCCACTCCTTCCGCGCTTACCACGTGCCCTAGGTACTGGACCTTTGGTTTCAGCAGGTGACACTTCGATGGTTTCACCTTCAGGCCATAGCCTGCCAGGGCTTCGAACACCTCGGCCAGGTGCTTCAGATGGTCCTCGTAGGTCTTCGAATAGACGATCACGTCGTCCAGGTAAAGGAGGACCGTCTCGAAGTTTCGGTGCCCTAGACAGCATTCCATCAGCCGCTGGAAGGTCCCTGGTGCGTTGCAGAGCCCGAAAGGCATGCAGTTGAATTCGCTCAGTCCCATCGGGGTGGTGAAGGCGGTCTTCTCCTTGTCAGCCTCTGCCACAGGAACCTGCCAGTACCCGCTAGTAAGGTCCAAAGTAGAAAAGAAGTTAGCTGATTTTAGTGCGGCTAAAGACTCCTCTATTCTAGGCAGCGGATATGCGTCTTTGTGAGTGATACGGTTGATTTGTCTATAGTCGACGCACATTCTCATGGTGCCGTCTTTCTTTTTGACCAGAACCAAGGGGGCTGCCCAGGGGCTACAGCTGTCTCTAATAACCCCAGCTTCTTTCATCTCTCTTAGCATGCCCCTTGCGTTCTGATAATGTGCAGGGGGTACAGGTCTGTGCCTCTCTTTTATCGGTGGGTGGCTCCCTGTGGGGATGTGGTGTTCTATCCCCTTTACTCTGCCGAAGTCTAGCGGGTGCTTACTAAAGACTCTCTCGTACTCCTGTACCACCCAGTAGACTCCTTGTTTTTGGTGCAGGGGAGTGGAGTCAGCACCCACGTGGAGTTTCTGGCACCAGTCCTCCTTTTGTTTCTGGGAGCCATTACTCTCCGCCTGTGGAGATGGAGGCAAAGGTTCCACGGCCCTGATAGCTTTGTGTTCGACCACAAACAGCTTGGCAAGTGTAGCGTACCTGGGTAAGTGTACCTCCCTCTCTCCAATGTTGAGGATGCGGACGGGCACCCTCCCATGACGGACATCAACCACCCCCCGGGCTGTCAAAATGGTGGGCCTGCTGTCTGAGTACACGGGTTCTACCATGTCTTGGTAGTCTCTACCTCTCAACCCGATTGCAGTCTGACACCAGATCATCATTTCACTTTTGGGAGGCATGGAAATGGGGAATGGGTCACTCAGTCTTACGCTACCGATCTCACCACCAGACAGTTCTACCTGCTGCCGTCTCATCAGGGCCTTTATCTCCTTGTTGAGGATTCTCTGTTGGCTGGAACTAGCATTCACCGCCACCTGTTGTAAGATTACAATTACCTCTGAAAGACAATTTTCAATCACGTTAGTACCCACAGTTATTTTAGGGTGACTTTCATGACGGTCAATGTCCACAATAATCACTCCCTGTGCCGGTAGTTCAACTTTACCAATCTTAATGGTCATCTCCTTGAACCCCATCTGCGGCACGGGTAAGCCATTACTGGCGATGATGCTCAAGTTACCGTCTAGATACCGTGTGATATCAGCATCAGTCCAATACTGCTTAAAAAGTACATAAGGGATAGTGGTTACTTGTGACCCAGTATCCAGCAAGGCGCTCATGGGGATACCGTCCAGCACCACGGGTAAAAGCGGGCGCCCCCCAACGTACTTATTACGCCAATTGTAAGGGCCTGGTGATCTTATGCCTGGGGGTTGGCCCTCTGCCCCAGGTTGGACCCGTTTAAATTACAGTACCTGGAAATGTGTCCGGGCTGGTTGCATCGATGGCAAATGGGCTGTCCATCCTCTGCGTAGCGGTCTGTGGGCCTCCCTCGGAACGACGGGATCCTCCTCTGTCGACGCCATGGGACATTCTCCGGACTTGAAGCCAGCTCGATGGGTCTTGACGGGTCCACTTGCAACGCCTGGACGGTCCTGGTCAACGCCGCGACGCTCCTGGTCAGCTCCTGGACTTGGTGGTGCAGATCTTTCGACGGGGCTTGGTTCAGGGCCTGTGCATCAGCCTCCACGGAGTCCATAGAGGAGGGCGCCGCCTCCTGGTGGTAAGTGATAGCAGGGCGCCGGGGGTTTATAGCGCTACTGGTTGCAGATTCACGGAGCACCCTTATGGCCCTGTCCTTAAATTGGGCAAAGGTCAGGTCGGGGTTCTGAAAGAACATGAGGCGCAGTTGGGCCCTGTGAGCGCTAGACAGCAGACCTTCTATGAATTGTTCTGTTAGCAGCTTATCCGTTTCCTGCACACTGCCAGGGTCAGTTTGTTGAATAGCCCTCAAGGCTTCCTGCAGATTTAGGGCATAGTCTCTGATGCTGTCCTGTGCCCGCTGCTTACATCCATAGAACCTCATTTTAATCTCAGCGGAGGTACGTGTGTCAAAGGTACCCCGCAGCTGGGCCAGAATACCCTTCACAGTCCTTTTCTCCTCAGTGGGCCATGATTTTACCTCCCGCTGGGCTGCGCCAGTTAACTGCCCTTTTAATATGCTGACCTTCTGTTCCTCTGTCAGGGGGTAAACGTGGAACAAACTGTATAGCCTTTCCTTGAAGTCAGTTAGGGCATGGGGCTCCCCTGAGTATTTGGGCAGCCAGGCCGCTCCAGGGATGTAGGGCAAGGAAAAGGGCATCACCGCTGCTGCAGCTGCGTTGGTGGTAGTGGGCGCCTCTGTGTCCGTCATCTTCCTCCACCCCTAGTTACGCGTGGCCTACCTTCCGACGATCCTCTTCTGTAGGCCGCGGCTCCGCTGCTGCTGCTATGGACGAGGACCTGGCGTCGCGTCCTGATGACGTCAGCGTCGCTCTCTCTCCCTTCCAGGACCTTGCGCAGCGTCGGTGCGTGGGGCGGAGCTTCGGATCTCGCGCGGTTTTGACGTCCACGCCCATCTTCTTCCCGCGCGGCGTCCTGAAGATGGCGTCCGATGGCGGGAAGCAGCTGCGGATGGTGGGAAGGCGGCAGAAGACGGCGGGAAACGGTCCAAGATGGCGTCCGATGGCGGGAATCGGCTCCGGATGGCGGGAAACGACTCCGGACGGCTGGAAACTTTGCCACAGGTAAGTTACAAAAGTCTTTTTCAGGCACGCAGTACCCGGTGGTTGCGGGCACGAAATCCTGCCGACTACGCCAAAGCTGACTCGCCCCCTGGGCCGTGGGGCACTCGGATCCGGGCAATAGGGAGACGATGGGGGTAGTAGTGGCGACCCGGTTCCGTGGCTCAGGGTGGTCAGGCCAATGGTAGTCTGCTATGTTCTGCTGATAATGTCCGACTACGCCACCCGTGGATTGCGGTTATTAGGAACCGCCGCTGCATGCAGACCGCTGGGGCTGATGAGGTGTGCATCTAGGGTAGTGTGACTCTCCACGGGAAGAGTGCGGCCCCAGGGCAGTATAATGGATGTTGGGAGTGATGGTAGTGGGAGTCCCAGTGCTGATAGTGCTGGAGGAGCAAGGAGCACACAGACAACAGGTTGCAGTCCAGGGTCTTTACTAAACAGGTAAACTGACCCACAAACAGTCCCGGCTAGGAGGGGACCTGGATGTCTGAGAGCAACGGGGAAATTGGCCCTGGTCAGGGTGAGGGTGTAGGCCTACCGTGCTTTCGGCGCTCCTTCTGGCTATCTCCTCCTGATAGGGTAACAGCCCACGTTTCCGAGCTTTCCGTGTTTTCTCGCCTGTATGGCCTGCGACGTGGGTTCCTTTCTGCTCCCAGCCTTGTATGACTTTACTGGTCCCTTCTGTTGTTGCAGAGCCTCCAGGCTTCTTAGGCCAAGGAATATACAGTCCCTTGCGGACTGGTTCTCTGCTGGGGGATGTGGAATCCTTCCAGCCTCAGACACCAAAGTCTGGTAGATTAAGTCTGTTATCTGCCTAGACAGGCTCTCTTCGCCTCTTGTCTCAGGCTTGTGGCTCTCCTTCTGCCACACTTCCTCTTAGGTGCAGTGCAACTGTCTGTCCCTGCTCTGCTGAGACACGTCTCAGTCCTGAGACAGGTCATCTGGGTTCTCTCTAACCCTGACCTCAGCACCAGCTTTTATAGGGGCAGCCAGCTCCCCCTACTGGCCTGAGACAGGAGGCATTGCATGCTAATGTTCCCCTGACTAGAGAACCTCCCCCCTGCTCTCAGACACAGCTTTAATTACACTTGTGGCATCCAGGCCAGGGTGACACACATGTACACTTACACTACACACGTGGTCAAAACTGTTGGTACCCCTCGTTTAATGAAAGAAAAACCCACAATGGTCACAGAAATAACTTGAATCTGACAAAAGTAATAATAAATTAAAAATCTATGAAAATGAACAAATGAAAGTCAGACATTGCTTTTCTGCTTCCACAGAATAAAAAAAATAAAATAAACTGATGAAACAGGCCTGGACAGAAATGATGGTTCTTCTTAACTTTATATTTTGCTGAACAACCTTTTGAGGCAATCACTGCAATCAAACGACTCCTGTAACTGTCAATGAGACTTCTGCACCTCTCCACAGGTATTTTGGCCACTCCTCATGAGCAAACTGCTCCAGTTGTCTCATGCTTGAAGGTTGCCTTTTCCAGACGTCATGTTTCAGCTCTTTCCAAAGATGCTCAATAGGATTTAGGTCAGGGCTCATAGAAGGTCACTTCAGAATAGTCCAATGTTTTCCTCTTAGCCATTGTTGGGTGTTTTTAGCTGTGTGTTTTGGGTCATAATACTGTTGCAAGACCCATGACCTGCGACTGAGACCACGCTTTCTGACACTGGGCAGCACATTTCTCTCTAGAATCCCTTGATAGTGTTGAGATTTCATTGTACCCTGCACAGATTCAAGACACCCTGTGCCAGATGCGGCAGACCAGCCCCAAAACATAAAAGAGACTCCTCCATGTTTCACAGTAGGGACAGTGTTCTTATCTTGATATGCTTCATTTTTCCATCTGTGAACATAGATCTGATGTGCCTTGCCAAAAACTTCCATTTTTGTCTCATCTGTCCATAGGGCATTCTCCTAAAAGCTTTGTGACTTGTGAACATGTAGTTTGGCAAATTCCAGTCTGGCTTTTTTATGATTTTTTTTCAACAATGGTGTACTCCTTGGTCGTCTCCCATGAAGTCCACTTTAGATCAAACAACGACGGATGGTGCGATCTGACACTGATGTTCCTTGAGCTTGAAGTTCACCTTTAATCTCTTTAGAAGTTTTCCTGGGCTCTTTTGTTACCATTCATATTATTCGTCTCTTTGATTTGTTATCAATTTTCCTCCTGCGGCCACGTCCAGGGAGGTTGGCTACAGTCCCATGGATCTTAAATTTCTGAATAATATGTGCAACTGTAGTTACAGGAACATCAAGCTGCTTGGAGATGGTCTTATAACCTTTACCTTTAACATGCTTGTCTATAATTTTCTTTCTAATCTCCTGAGACAACTCTTTCCTTTGCTTCCTTTGGTCCATGTTGAGTGTGGTACACACCATGTCACCAAACAGCACAGTGAGTATCTGTAGCCCTATATACAGGCCCACTGACTGATTACAAGATTGTAGACACCTGTGATGCTAATTAGTGGACACAACTTGATTTAACATGTCCCTTTTGTCACATTATTTTCAGGGGTACCATCATTTCTGTCCAGGCCTATTTCAAGAGTTAAATTTTTTTTAAATTCTGTGGAAGCAGGGTTGAAAAGCAATGTCTGTCTTTCATTTGTTCATTTTCATCGATTTTTAATTTATTATTACTTTTGTCAGATTCAAGTTTTTTCTGTGACCATTGTGGGTTTTTCTTTCATTAAACGAGGGGTACCAACAATTTTGACCACGTGTGTATATAGTATATACAGAGCTCCTGTGTATGTCACTGGTGATTACTGTATTACCTATACACTATATACAGAGCTCCTGTCTATAATGTCACTGGTGATCACTGTGTTACCTGTACACTGGCACTATATACAGAGCTCCTGTGTATAATGTCGCTGGTGGTAATAACAGTGTTGTTAGTTTTGTGGTTTTGTATTCATGATCAGTACTGTAGTATTTGGTCACCTTGGGGTGGTAATATATGGTCTGGTCATAGTTTGGCCATATTTGTTCCTTGTATGTGGTATTATTCAGTCACTATGTAGTGGTAATATGTGATCTAGTCAAGGTGTGGCGATATTTGTCCCTTTTGTATGTGGTATTATTGGTGTTGATATAGTGGACTGTGCTGTGTATGGCGGTCATTTTGTTCTCGCTGATCTTAACTAGGAAAAGATTTTTTTCCATTAGGCCACAGCCCCACCATCAGTATTTGGTCAGTATTTTTCTCAGGAGTGGGTGCCGAAACCAGGAATGGTTGATAAATGCAGAATTGGTGACTTGTTTCTATTATACCTTTTCTCTGATTGTTCATCACCTGTTTTGGCTCCCACTCCTGAGAAAAAATACTGACTGGATACTGACCGAATACTGATAGTAGGGCCGTGGCCTTAGCGATTAAATACTTGGACCAGAGCGGCAGAGATGCACTTACAGGGGTTCTCCGGTGAAAACAAGTAATCACCTCTCCACAGGATCATTGATAATATTGATTGGTGGGGGTCTGACTGCTTGCACACACCGGCAGAATGTGGAGCTTTTCTCCCCATTAGACTGGAGCGGCATGTGAGATTCGACCACTGATCCATTCATTCTCTCAGTGGCTGTGAGCGCTGCTCTTTTTTGCAAGTCTCTAAGAGAATGAATAGAGCTGCGGTCAGACGTCCCACCTGCCGCAGCATTTTAAAATAGGGATAAGTGTTCTGTCAGGGATAAAACTTCCCCATTCTTCCGATAGGTGCGTTTTCCAATGTTCGGACACAAATGCTCAATAAGTGATCACCTATCCTGTAGAGCCCATGGATCGGTGATAACTTGTTTTAACTAGTGTTGAGCGAGTATGTTCTGTCCGAGTATGCTCGGGCCGAGCGCCGAGTATTTACAGCTGCTCGGTGATATGGTTGAATCGCTCCCGTGTGCATGATTTGCAACTGTTTGACAGCTTTAACCCCTTAACGACATGTCACGTATTAGTACGCGCATGTCGTTATCCTCCTGTTCAGTGAGGGCTCCGGCGCTGAGCCCGCACTGAACCAAGCACATGTCAGCTGATTATTACAGCTGACATGTGCCCGCAACAGGCGCGGGTGGAATTGCTATGAGCGCCATCTAGTGGTCGGTGCTCATAGGACAGGACCATTTCTGCTGCATACAGGGGATCTGCTGGTTCCCTGTATGTAGCAGAGGTGATCGGACAGTTGCTGCTTCAAGTCTCCTATGTAGACTACAGAAGCAAGCAAAAAGTGAAAAAAAAGTTTTAAAAAATATGAAAAAAAATAAAAAAATTTAAAAGTTTAAATCACCCCCTAAAATCATAAAATAAACCCCACATACACATATTTGGCATTGCCGCGTTCAGAATCGCCTGATCTATCAATATAAAAATAGAATTAATGCGATCGGTAAATGGCGTAATGAGAAAAAAATTCTAAACGCCAGAATTACGTTTTTTGGTCACCGTAAAATTGCAATAAAATGCAATAACGGACGATCAAAACATCGGATCTACCCCAAAATAGCATCTATAAAAACTTCAGCTCGGTTCACAAAAAATAAGCCCTCACCCTGCCCCAGATCCCGAAAAATGGAGACGCTACGGGTCTCGGAAAATGGCACCATTTTTTTTTTTTTTTTTTACCAAACTTTGGATTTTTTTTTCATCACTTAAATAAAAAAGAACCTATACATGTTTGGTGTCTACGAGCTCTTAATGGCATGGAGAATAATAATGGCAGGTCAGTTTTAGCATTCAGTGAACGTGGTAAAAAAAATAAAAAAAAACCTCAGTGGTATTGCACTTTTTTTGCAATTTCACGGCGCTTGGAATTTTTTTCCCGTTTTCCCGTACACGGCATGGTAAAACTAGTAATGGCGTTGAAAAGTACAACTCGTCCCGCAAAAAATAAGCCCTAACATGGCCATATTGACCAAAAAATAAAAACGCTATGGCTCTGGGAACAAGTGGAGCAAAAAGCGAAAATGCAAAAACGGAAAATGCTCCGCGGCTTAAGGGGTTAATACATGTGAGGAATGTCTATTTCTTACACATTCCTCACATGTATTAAAACCGTCAAACAGTCGCAAATCATGCACATGGGAGCGATTCAACCATATCACCGAGCAGCTATAAATACTCGGAGCTCGGCCCGAGCATACTCGCCGAAAGGGTTAACAGAACATACTCGCTCAACACTAGTTTTAACCAAAGAAGCCCTTTAATGCAAACATGTCCATCCCAGTTAGAGTGTCGCCCAGTAGATGTGCAGGAGCCGCCAGTCAATGCTCCACTATAACAGCGAGAGCGGATAACAGATATTTGCATCTTGCTGTAGGTGGCCCCTAGAGTTAATTTCCCCTGTGGGCCCCAGACACCGCAGTCCGACCCTGGTCATCAATATCAGATCAGTGAGGTTCCAACACACGGCCCCCTCACCAATAAGACAGCAGCTGGAAATACTCAGCGTAGAGCCCAAACAGCACAGCGCTGTACACTGTGTAGTGGCCGATCTTGGTACTGCAGCTCCTATTGAAATGATTGTGATCTGAGCTGTAGTACCTGAAACCAGCCATTGCACAGTGTGCGGAGCTGTGCTATTCCAGCTCTTAACACTGTGTACATCATCTTGCAGAAGTAGCTGATGTCTGGGGATTTCAGGTGTCAGACCCCCACTAATCACTGTATGAGTTCTGCTCTACTCCTTTATTAAAGGGGTGGTCTTGTGTTCCTCTCATCAGAAGCTGAAGATTTACAGTTCTGGCCGGTGGCTTGGCTGAGCCGCTTGTCTGAATTGTGCCCTCTTGCATTCTGCGGGCAGAGGCGGCTTTGCCTCTGCAGAATGGGACAGGCACAGGGGCGCTGAAGTCCACCAGTCTGCAAGTGAGCGCTTCTTGCCAAGGAGACCGGCCACTTCTCAGGTGGTCAGTAACCATAGCAATGAGCTGTACACTGCAGAATTAAAAATCTTTTCCTTCTTGAGAACAGAGAAGATTTTGAATAAGAAGGAAATTGCAAAGTTTCTTGTTTTTACAAGCTCTTTGCAATCTTAGCCTTTTAATACATTCATTTTATTTAGTTATATATTTATTTTACTCTCTTATATAGCGCCGTTAGATTTTGTAGCACCCTTACAGACATTATCATCACTGTCCCCATTGGGGCTCACAATATGAATTCCCTATCAGTATGTCTTTGGAGTGTGGGAGGAAACCGGAGAACCCGGAGGAAACCCACACAAACACGGGGAGAACATACAAACTCCTTGCAGATGTTGTCCTTGCTATTATATGAACCCAGCCCCACAGCGTTAATCATTGACCCACCATGTTGCCCACATTCCTCGGCTTTTTTAAGATTTTCTGCAATGAATAAGAACACTGAAGAAAATCTAGATTGATCAACATTTCCTATCACAAATGCAGTTGCTGCAAAACTTGTCCATAGTCCTGTTCCCAGCTGAAAATTGGATACAATTGTATCTTGTGTAGACAATGCTCTGTGAGCTAAATAGCCGGGATCCACTGCTACAAGGCAGGAAACAGACAGATTCTGCTGATGGGTTCTGCTCCCAGAGCATTATTCAGCCCGGACATCTCAGCTCAGAGCAAAACCAGCTATAAGGCTGTGTGCACACCTAGCAGATTTGATGCAGATTTACATGCGTTTTTTTTGCCAGAGAGAAGCGTTTTCACATGCGTTTTTTCAAGCACTTTTCCAAGCAATTTTGAGCATCACTTGGAAAAGTGCTTGACAAGTTGATCACACAATATAAATCCATGCAACCGAAATGGATCTATAATGTGTGAACAACTTAGATGCTTTAAATGCAGCATCTATAGTAAAAAAAAGAAAACGTTAATAAATAAAAAAAAACAACGGTATATTCACCTCTCCGGCGGCCCCCGGTCTGCTCTCCGGTCTCCTCCGGTCTGCTCCCGGCCGCGTCTTCTCTCTTCAGCGTCCTGCAGTGTACGGTCAGGACCTGCGGTGACGTCATTTAGTCAGCTGATGGTCACGCGACCATCACCTGATGCCGACGTCAGCGGTCATGCGACCATCACCTGACTAAATGACGTCACCGCAGGTCCTGACAGTACAGACAGCAGACCGGAGGAGACCGGAGAGCAGACCGGGGGCCGCCGGAGAGGTGAATATACAGGTTTTGTTTGTTTTTAACTTTTTTATTTCTTTTTTTCACCGCGTGGTAGCCGGGATGAAGAGGAGTTGTAGTCTCGTCTTCCTCCCAGATACCACACGCATCGCGAATAAGCTTCAGCGTAATCGCAGTAGAAATGGTCATGCTGCGTTTTGCAAAGTAATGCGAATTCGGCGCGCAAATTAGCGCATCATGTGCACAGCACATCCGAATTCACATGGCTTTGCATGGCAGACTGTTCTACAAACGTTTTCGCGGCCGTAAAAATGCCGCAAAAATGCTACAAAAACGCTACGTGGGCACATGGCCTAAGGCTGTGTGCCCACAATGCGTTTTTTAAGCGTTTCGGCATGGCAAAAACACTGCAGAAACGCTTAAAAACGCATGTTAGAAGGTCTGCCATGTTCCCCAATGATAGTCCGCATGTGCTGTGCACATGCTGCGGAAATTTCCACTGCGGATTATCATTGCGGAAAAAAACGCAGCACTACCAATTATTTTGCGTAAGCGCTGCTTTTTCGCCGCCATTGACTTGCATTGGAACAAATGGATTCCGCTTCACTAGATAAGCACATGCGAAATACATGCGTTCAATGTGCGGATGGTACCCGCGTGTGGAGGATGGGAGACTCTCCTCCGGACCCGGGTACCATAGAACCTGTCAAAAAAAAGAATAAAATATAAAATAAATGTTATATTTACCTTCTGACGGCCCCCGCTGCGCTCGTCCTCCCATGCCGGCAGCTCGCGATGGACTGAAGGACCTGCGCTAACGTCATAGTCATGTGACAGCAGGTCCTTCAGTGTACCGCGATCTGCCGGCAGCCAGGACGGAGCGAAGCAAGACTGCGGGGGCCATCGGAAGTTAAGTAGAGATTTATAGATGGTGGCCTGATTCTAACGCATCGGGTATTCTAGAATATGTATGCGGCAGACCGGGCGCAATCAGCAGAGCGGTGTTTAAATTTGGCGCCAAAATCGCTGATTGGTCGCGGCCAACAACCGCGACCAATCAGCAAAGCGGTGTTGAAATTTGGCGGCTATATCGCTGATTGGTCACGGCCGGCAGGCGCCAAAATCGCTGATTGGTCGCGGCCAACAACCGCGACCAATCAGCAAAGCGGTGTTGAAATTTGGCGGCTATATCGCTGATTGGTCACGGCCGGCAGTCGCGACTAATCAGCAGGGCGGGGTTTAAATTTTGCGCCAATAATGCTGATTGGTCGCGGCCAGCGAACGTGACCAATCAGCAGAGCGGGGTTTAAATTTTGCGCCAATAATGCTGATTGGTTGCAACCGCCGGTCGCGACCAATCAGCAAAGCGGTGTTTAAATTTGGCGCCAATAGTGGTGACTGGTCACGGCCACGACCATTCAGCAGAGCGGTGTTTAAATTTGGCGGCAATAATGCTGATTAGTCAAGGCCGGCAATTTGGCGCCAACAATACTGATTAGTCGCGGCCGGCAACCGCGACCAATCAGCAGAGCGGGGTTTAAGTTTGGCGCCAAAATTGCTGATTGGTGGCGGCCGGCTGTCTCGACCAATCAGCAGAGCGGGGTTTAAATTTGGCGCCAATAATGCTGATTGGTCGCAATCGCCGCCCGCGACCAATCAGCAGAGCGGTGTTTAAATTTGGCGCCAAAATCGCTGATTGGTCGCGGCTGGCCACCGCGACCAATCAGCAGAGCGGTGTTTAAACTTGGCGCCAATACTGCTGATTGGTCGCGGCCGGCAACCGCGACCAATCAGCATAGCGGGGTTTAAATTTGGCGCCAATACTGCTGATTGGTCGCGGACGGCGACCGCGACCAATCAGCAGAGCGGTGTTTAAATTTTGCGCCAATATTGCTGATTGGTCGCGGACGGCGACCGCGACTAATCAGCAGAGCGGTGTTTAAATTTGGCGCCAATACTGCTGATTGATCCCGGCCAGCGACCGCGATCAATCAGCAGAGCGGTGTTTAAATTTGGCGCCAGTAATGCTGATTAGTCGCGGCCGGCATCCGCGACCAACTAGCGGAGCGGGTTTAAATTTGGCGCCAAAATCGCTGATTGGTCGCGTCTGGCGTCCGCGACCAATCAGCACAGCAGTGTTTAAATGTGGCGGCAAGATCGGTGATTGGTCGCGGCCGCTATTTAAATGTGGCGCCCAAATCGGTGATTGGTCACGGGCAGCGGCCGCGACCAATCAGCAGAGCGGTGTTTAACTTTAGCGCCAAGATCACTGATTGGTCGCGTGTGGAGAGCGAGACCAATCAGCGAATCGTATTGGTGAGGACCGGGGAGCGGAATCGTATTAGTGAGGACCGGGGAGCGCCGCTGCCTGTGCGGCTACTTCCGCTGCGAGAAGCTGGGAGATGAGCGACTGCTCGCAGCAGAAGTATCCGGACCCGCAGCGCCGCTCCCCGGTCCTCCCTTGACACCCTAGCCGCTGATGTCCCCACAGTATCCGCATGGTGTTACAAAGGTCCGGACATTTGTGTTAAAAATCGGTGATTGGTCGCTGGCGCTGCCCGCGACCAATCACCGATTTGGGCGCCAAATTTAAATATCGGCCGCGACCAATCACCGATCTTGGCTCCACATTTAGGCTGTGTGCCCACGTAGCATTTTTCAAGCGTATATGCTGCGGAATTTCCGCAGCGTAAACGCTTGAAAAACGCATGTATATCCGCACCCCATGTTCCCCAATGGGATTCCGCAAGTTCTATGCACATGCTGCGGATTTTTCCGCAGCGTTTATGCCGCGTTCAAAAATCCGCAGCATGTCATTTAATTTTGCGTTTCCGCAAGCGGAATTGCCTTTGTCCAATGCATAAAAAACGCAAGGCAATTCCGCATGTGGAAAACGCGTGATAAACGCGCGAAAAATGCGCGATAAACGCGTGCGGAATTCCGCATGCGTTTTTCCGGGAGAGGACTTGCATTTATGCAGCAGAAATTTTCTGCTTCATAAATGCAACGTGGGCACATAGCCTTAAACACCGCTGTGCTGATTGGTCGCCGACGCTTGGCGCGACCAATCACCGATTTTGGCGCCACATTTAAATAGCGTCCGCGACCAATCAGTACAGCGGTGTTTAAATGTGGAGCCAAGATCGGTGATTGGTCGCGGGCAGCGTCCGCGACCAATCAGCACAGTAGTGTTTAACTTTTGCGGCAAGATCAGTGATTGGTCGCGGGCCAAGACCGCGACCAATCACCGATTTGTGCGGCACATTTAAATAGCGGCTGCGACCAATTGGATGTCAGCGCCGCTCCCCGGTCCTCCCTTCACACCCTAGCCGCTGATGTCCCCACAGTATCCGCATGGTGTTACAAAGGTCCGGACAATTGTGTTAAAAATCGCTGATTGGTCGCCGACGCTGGGCGCGACCAATCACCGATTTTGGCGCCACATTTAAATAGCGTCGGCGACCAATCAGCGATTTTTAACACAAATGTCCGGACCTTTGTAACACCATGCAGATACTGTGGGGACATCAGCGGCTAGGGTGTGAAGGGAGGACCGGGGAGCGGCGCTGACATCCAATTGGTCGTGGCCGCTATTTAAATGTGCCGCACAAATCGGTGATTGGTCGCGGTCTTGGCCCGCGACCAATCACTGATCTTGCCGCAAAAGTTAAACACTACTGTACTGATTGGTCGCGGACGCTGCCCGCGACCAATCACCGATTTGGGCGCCAAATTTAAATATCGGCCGCGACCAATCACCGATCTTGGCTACACGATTTTGGCTCCCGGCTGCATCTCCGTCCCGCAGATGGGTCCGGCGGTCGATGTCCTTCTGCTGGTACCGGCCGGGAGATGAGCGCCTCGCGGCGCTCATCTCCCGGCTGCATCGCCGCTGAGCTCCGTCCCGCAGATGAGCCGCTAACGGCCGCCATCTTTTTTCAGAAATCCCGCGGCGCTGATTGGCCGCTGCCGGACCAATGAGCGACGCGGGATTTCCAGGACAGACGGACAAACAGACAGACAGACAGACGGGATAAGACAATTATACAGTAGATTTTTTTATTTTTAACCAGTCTTTGGGGTCACACTATATAAATCCATGCCGTTTTCATGGATTTCTATAGTGTGACCAAATTGACAAGCACTTTCCAAGTGATGCTAAATATCCTTGTAAAGCGCTTGTCAACCCGCATGTGGAAATGCATGTGAAGAGCGCTTCACTTCTGCATGTCCCTGGCAGGAAAAACGCATGTACAATCCGCATGTACAATCCGCATGTACAATCCGCATGTACAATCCGCATATACAATCCGCATGTACAATCCGCATATACAATCCGCATATACAATCCGCATGTACAATCCGCATATACAATCCGCATATACAATCCGCATGTACAATCCGCATGTACAATCTGCATGTACAATCCGCATGTACAATCCGCATATACAATCCGCATATACAATCCGCATGTACAATCCGCATATACAATCCGCATATACAATCCGCATATACAATCCGCATGTACAATCCGCATGTACAATCCGCATGTACAATCCGCATATACAATCCGCATGTACAATCCGCATGTACAATCCGCATGCGTTTTTTCTGCCAGGGAGATGCAGAAACGCTCAGGAAAAATCCGGAGCATTTCTGCATCGTGGGCACATAGCCTAAGTCTCTGCATTTGTCTGCTTACACATCAGTACATTTCTGAACACATTCAGGAAAAATTGCAGTACATTTGTTAAAATTGGGCATATAGCATACTATAGGTGCTTCTCACAAAATTAGAATATCATCAAAAAGTTAATTTATTTCAGTTCTTCAATACAAAAAGTAAAACTCATATTATATAGAGTCATTACAGACAGAGTGATCTATTTCAAGTGTTTATTTCTGTTAATGCTATTATCTCAGTAAATTAGAATACTTTATAACACCAGCTTGAAAAATGTTTTTAAAATCTGAAATGTTGTCCTACTGAAATGTATGTTCAGTAAATGCCCTCAATACTCGGTCGGGCTCCTTTTGCATCAATTACTGCATCAATGCGGCAATGTGGCATGGAGGCGATCAGCCTGTGACACTGCTGAGGTGTTATGGAAGCCCAGGTGGCTTTGATAGAAGCCTTCAGCTCGTCTGCATTGTTGGGTCTGGTGTCTCTCATCTTTCTCTTGACAATACCCCATAGATTCTCTATAATAGATTCTCTATGGGGTTAAGGTCAGGTGAGTTTACTGCCAATCAAGCACAGTGATACTGTTGTGTAAACCAGGTATTGGTACTTTTGGCCGTGTGGACAGGGGCCAAGTCCTGCTGGAAAATGACATTTCCATCTCCATAAAGCTTGTGGGCAGAGGGAAGCATGAAGGGCTCTACAATGTCCTGGTAGACGGCTGCGCTGACTTTGGTCTTGATAAAACACAGTGGACCTACACCAGCAGATGACATGGCTCCCCAAACCATCACCGATTGTGGAAACTTCACACGAGACCTCCAGCAGCTTGGATTGTGGCCTCTCCACTCTTCCTCCAGACTCTGGGACCTTGATTTCCAAATTAAATGCAAAATTTACTTTCATCGGAAAACAACACCTTGGACCACTGAGCAACAGTCCAGGTGTTTTTCTCCTTGGCCCAGGTAAGATGCTTCTGGCGTTGTCTATTGGTGATGAGTGGCTCGACACAAGGAATGTGACACTTGTAGCCCATGTCCTGGATACGTCTGTGTGTGGTGGCTCTTGAAGCAATGACTCCAGCAGCAGTCCACTCCTTGTGAATCTTCCCCAAATGTTTGAATGTCCTTTCCTTAACAATCTTTTCAAGGCTGCGGTTATCCCGGTTGCTTGTGCACCTCTTCCTACCACACTTTTTCTTTCCACTCAACTTTCCATAAATATGCTTGGATACAGCACTCTGTTAACAGCCAGCTTCTTTAGCAATGACCTTTTGTGGTTTACACTCCTTGTGGAGTGTGTCAATGACTGCCTTCTGGACATCTGTCAAGTCAGCAGTCTTCCCCATGATTGTGGAGCCTACTGAAACAGACAAAGGGACCTTTTTAAATGCGTAAGAAGCCTTTGCAGGTGATTTTTGTTAATTATTCTAATTTACTGAGATAATGACTTTGTGTTTTCATTGGCTGTAAGCCATCATTATCAACATTAACAGAAATAAACACTTGAAATAGATCACTCTGTAATGACTCTGTATAATATATGAGTTTCACTTTTTGGATTGAAGAACTGAAATAAATTAACTTTTTGATGATATTCTAATTTTGTGAGAAGCACCTGTATGTTTGATGCATCTCATTAGCTAAGCTCAACCTCTTCCTTGCTTCACCTCAATTTGAGCCATAAATTGTGATATTTCATTTTGGTGCATTTTATGACTCCTTTTTGTCACACTTTTCTCATAACTATTTTTTTTATAACTGAGGGAAAATAACAAAATCTTATTTGTTGTACTCAAGTTTTCACAGAAACATCTGATAAAGTGTTGACTTATTTTTCTGGGTTAAACTCTTCCTTTTGGCCCTCTATATATTTGAGTTTGACAGCCCTGATGTAGATGGATGATGATGTGGCAAGAAGGGGCAGAGGGGCAGAGCCTCCTGGCTCTCAGCTTCGCTCTCCACTGCTCACAGGAGACAGCAGTTACTTCACAAATGTAACTGATAGAAAAGATGTCACGTAAGAGGGGGTCAGGGGAGCGATGTGCTGCAGGAGGGGGAAGATTAGCCAGGGGAGTGGTGTGCTGCAGGGAGAGGAGGATTATGCAGGGGAGTGATGTAATGCAGGATAGGGAGAATCATGCAGGGAGCGATGTGCTGCAGGAAGAGGAGGATTAGGCAGGGAGCGCTGTGCTGCAGGAAGAGGAGGATTAGGCAGGGGAGTGATGTAATGCAGGAGGGGGAGGCTTAGGCAGGGAAGCGATGTGCTGCAGGAAGAGGTGGCTTATGCAGGGGAGTGATGTAATGCAATAGGAGAGGATTAGGCAGGGAGCGATATGCTGCAGGAAGTGCAGGATTTGGCAGTGGGCGATGTGGTGCAAGAGGGGATTTGGCAGTGGGTGATGTGGTGCAGGAAGGGGGAGATTTAGAAAGGGCACAATGTGCTGCAAGGAGGGGAGGATTAGACGGGAGCAATGTGCCGCAAGAGGGGGAGGTTTAGACAGGGGAGTGATGTGCTGCAGGAGTGGGAGAATTAAGCGGTGAGAAACATGCTGCAGGACGGGGAGGGTTAGGCAGGGGAGCAATGTGCTGCAGGTGGAAGGAGAATCTGTGACTACAGCCCAGTGTTTAAGGTTTATTGGAGCCTGTCTTTTATATATTTTATTGTTTTTTTTTCTGACAAAACTGCATAACATCTGACATGAAGTCCGCTTAGCAGTCACTGTCCCTGTAGATTGTTACTGTCCAGGTTCACCGCTGTCTCTTTTTGTTTTTAGTGCCAATCTGACAGCAGTGAAGGTTCCGCTGATAATGGCGGTCGGGTTCCGAATAGAATGTTCATGTCTGTTCTCATTGTAGTAACATCACGGAATATGCTAATTTCTTCTGACCACACCCGATGACTGAATAAAGGCGCCTCACCCACTTGTCTATGTCATCACTTTGTGGTGTCACAATGATCTAAGGGGATAAAAAAACGCTCCTGGCAGCTTTACAGTCATTCGTCCCTTCGTGTTAAAGGAGCAGGATGATAGAGCCGCACCATGCCAGCCAGAAGAAAAGAAAGTGGAGCCCTTCAAGATGATGAAGCAAGAAAGCAGACTGTGGAAGGCCATCCAGGACCAAGAGCATCATGAGGGCCTGGTAACGTATACTACACAACTGTTCTGTATATGCTCATGCCATGTAAACCTATGGTGGCCGATTCATCAAGGCTGGTGGATTTCTATACCAGCATTCATGAAGCGCCTATTGGAGGAACGTGCACCAAATTCATTAAAAAGACTAAACCTCTTAATGAACTTGACTCATCCTTAAAGGGGTTGTTCCCTTTCAATAAATGAATGTCCCTAGCTGCAGGTCATTTAATTAAAAAAAAGAGGTTCCACCATCTCAGAGCTGCAGCAGCTCAGTGCGCTCAGCTGGGCAGTCCGTCTGATTACATTTGTTGGCTGCGGCAGTATTGAGGTGATGTCAGTGCCATACACAATCCCAGGAATGGGTCAGGACAGCACAGTTTGATTCTTTATACCTGCAGCCAGGGTCATTCATTTATTGAAATATCCCCTTAAAGCTGACGTACTACACCTCAAGAAATGTACTCCAGTCAAAAGATGGAGTCAATTTCAGTCCTATTTTACACCACTTTTCCAGCCTAATTTGTAATAAGTTTTCAGGTAAAGCTAAGCCACAAGCGGTCCAGATAAGCTCTGTTCACTATTTAAGAAGTTAAAAGAGTGGGTGTAAAAAGGTCAGAGTATTCAAATGTAAGTTGCGCAGGAATTTACTGAGATTCAAACAGTTGTGCAACACATTTCCGGTGAAAACTGCTTGATGAAAAATGTTCCTTGAATAATATAACATTTCAGGTTAGTGGTAATAGATTTTATTATGGGACGTTGATCCAGGGAACTAGTCTGATTGCCATATGTGGAGTCGGGAAGGAATTTTTCCCCTAAAATGGGGCAATTAGCATCTGCCTCATGGGGTTTTTGCCTTCCTCTGGATCAACACATTAGCTTTTAGGTTGAACTTGATGGACTTGTGTCTTTCAACCTTAAAACTATGAAACTGTCCCTGTATTGAGGTTCAAGGGTGAAGCCCAGGGTTCATTTGGAACCATCAGAAATGGTGTGTTTTGCGCCCAGTCTGTCCAAGGAAGCCTGTTTGAGCCAACGGCCTCAGAAATATCCTAACATTTCAGAAAGTAGCAATAGTTAGGGTGGCTGAACCATTCTAGCCTTAAGTTTGCCCCTCCAGTCAGCATCTACTATGTAGATGCAATCAAGGCCATGTAATAAGTCTTTATCGCTGTACAGGGCTGTAAGAGTGAAGGCCAGAGTTCCTTTGGAACCTGTAGGATAGACTGGCTTTTGCCAAGTCTTTCCAAAGAAGCTTTTTTGAGCCATAGGCCTCAGACAGGTCCTAACAAGAAAGTGGCATTAGATAGGTTTTTCTTTAGTTAGGATTGATTCAACTACTCAAGCCTCAAGCGCACTCCTCCGGCCAGCAGCTACTCTGTAGATGCAACCCTGGGCCTATGGTAAGTATCTATCCCTGTACAGGGGTGTAATGGTAAAAACCTGGGTTCCCTTGGGATCTGCAGAATGGAGTAGCTTGCGCCAAGTCTGGCCGAGGAAATCTGTTTGAGCCAACAGCCTTAAACAGATCCCAGTATTTAGGAAAAAAAAAAGCTTCAGTTAGAGTTGAATCAACCACTATAGCCTCAAGCTCGCTCCTCCGGCCAGCAGCTACTCTGTAGATGCAGCCCTGGGCCTATGGTAAGTATCTATCCATGTACAGGCGTGTAATGGTAAAGGCCAGGGTTCCCTTGGGATCTGCAGAATGGAGTAGCTTGCGCCAAGTCTGTCCGAGAAAGCCTTTTTGAGCTGATGGATTTAAACAAATTTCAACATTTAGGAAAAAAGCATTAATCTATTTCAGTTAGAGTTAATTCAATTACTCTAGCATAAAGATCCTAATTCACTTTGTCTAAATGAAGTTAGTTGGCAAATTTTTATTGTGTGAGCAATGAGGTTATGGAACTCTCTACCACATGAACTTGAAATACTAAATTTTCTAAAAAAAATTCAAGGAGGGCATATGTGTGCCTTTCTTGAATAATATAAAATTGCAGGTTATCCGTACTAGATTTTGTTATGGGACGTTGATCCAGGGAACTAGTCTGATTGCCATATGTGGAGTCGGGAAGGAATTTTTCCTCTAATATGGGGCAATTAGCATCTGCCTCATGGGGTTTTTGCCTTCCTCTGGATCAACACATTAGCTTTTAGGTTGAACTTGATGGACTTGTGTCTTTCAACCTTAAAACTATGAAACTGTCCATGTATTGAGGTTCAAGGGTGAAGCCCAGGGTTCATTTGGAAACATCAGAAATGGTGTGTTTTGCGCCCAGTCTGTCCAAGGAAGCCTGTTTGAGCCAACGGCCTCAGAAATATCCTAACATTTAAGAAAGTAGCAATAGTTAGGGTTGGCTGAACCATTCTAGCCTTAAGTTTGCCCCTCCAGTCAGTATCTACTATGTAGATGCAATCAAGGCCCTGCAATAAGTCTTTATCGCTGTACAGAGCTGAAAGAGTGAAGGCCAGAGTTCCTTTGGAACCTGTAGGATAGACTGGCTTTTGCCAAGTCTTTCCAAAGAAGCTTTTTTGAGCCATAGGCCTCAGACAGGTCCTAACAAGAAAGTGGCATTAGATAGGTTTTTCTTTAGTTAGGATTGATTCAACTACTCAAGCCTCAAGCGCACTCCTCCGGCCAGCAGCTACTCTGTAGATGCAACCCTGGGCCTATGGTAAGTATCTATCCCTGTACAGGGGTGTAATGGTAAAAACCAGGGTTCCCTTGGGATCTGCAGAATGGAGTAGCTTGCGCCAAGTCTGTCCGAGGAAGTCTGTTTGAGCCAACAGCCTTAAACAGATCCCAGTATTTAGGAAAAAAAAGCTTTAGTTAGAGTTGAATCAACCACTATAGCCTCAAGCTCGCTCCTCCGGCCAGCAGCTACTCTGTAGATGCAGCCCTGGGCCTATGGTAAGTATCTATCCCTGTACAGGGGTGTAATGGTAAAGGCCAGGGTTCCCTTGGGATCTGCAGAATGGAGTAGCTTGCGCCAAGTCTGTCCGAGAAAGCCTTTTTGAGCTGATGGATTTAAACAAATTTCAACATTTAGGAAAAAAGCATTAATCTATTTCAGTTAGAGTTAATTCAATTACTCTAGCATAAAGATCCTAATTCACTTTGTCTAAAGGAAGTTAGTTGGCAAATTTTTATTGTGTGAGCAATGAGGTTATGAAACTCTCTACCACATGAAATTGAAATACTTAATTTTCTAAAAAAAATTCAAGGAGGGCATGTGTGTGCCTTTCTTGAATAATATAAAATTGCAGGTTATCCGTACTAGATTTTGTTATGGGACGTTGATCCAGGGAACTAGTCTGATTGCCATATGTGGAGTCGGGAAGGAATTTTTCCCCTAATATGGGGCAATTAGCATCTGCCTCATGGGGTTTTTGCCTTCCTCTGGATCAACACATTAGCTTTTAGGTTGAACTTGATGGACTTGTGTCTTTCAACCTTAAAACTATGAAACGGTCCCTGTATAGAGGTTCAAGGGTGAAGCCCAGGGTTCATTTGGAAACATCAGAAATGGTGTGTTTTGCGCCCAGTCTGTCCAAGGAAGCCTGTTTGAGCCAACGGCCTCAGAAATATCTTAACATTTAAGAAAGTAGCAATAGTTAGGGTTGGCTGAACCATTCTAGCCTTAAGTTTGCCCCTCCAGTCAGCATCTACTATGTAGATGCAATCAAGGCCCTGTAATAAGTCTTTATCGCTGTACAGGGCTGTAAGAGTGAAGGCCAGAGTTCCTTTGGAACCTGTAGGATAGACTGGCTTTTGCCAAGTCTTTCCAAAGAAGCTTTTTTGAGCCATAGGCCTCAGACAGGTCCTAACAAGAAAGTGGCATTAGATAGGTTTTTCTTTAGTTAGGATTGATTCAACTACTCAAGCCTCAAGCGCACTCCTCCGGCCAGCAGCTACTCTGTAGATGCAACCCTGGGCCTATGGTAAGTATCTATCCCTGTACAGGGGTGTAATGGTAAAAACCAGGGTTCCCTTGGGATCTGCAGAATGGAGTAGCTTGCGCCAAGTCTGTCCGAGGAAGTCTGTTTGAGCCAACAGCCTTAAACAGATCCCAGTATTTAGGAAAAAAAAGCTTTAGTTAGAGTTGAATCAACCACTATAGCCTCAAGCTCGCTCCTCCGGCCAGCAGCTACTCTGTAGATGCAGCCCTGGGCCTATGGTAAGTATCTATCCCTGTACAGGGGTGTAATGGTAAAGGCCAGGGTTCCCTTGGGATCTGCAGAATGGAGTAGCTTGCGCCAAGTCTGTCCGAGAAAGCCTTTTTGAGCTGATGGATTTAAACAAATTTCAACATTTAGGAAAAAAGCATTAATCTATTTCAGTTAGAGTTAATTCAATTACTCTAGCATAAAGATCCTAATTCACTTTGTCTAAAGGAAGTTAGTTGGCAAATTTTTATTGTGTGAGCAATGAGGTTATGAAACTCTCTACCACATGAAATTGAAATACTTAATTTTCTAAAAAAAATTCAAGGAGGGCATGTGTGTGCCTTTCTTAAATAATATAAAATTGCAGGTTATCCGTACTAGATTTTGTTATGGGACGTTGATCCAGGGAACTAGTCTGATTGCCATATGTGGAGTCGGGAAGGAATTTTTCCCCTAATATGGGGCAATTAGCATCTGCCTCATGGGGTTTTTGCCTTCCTTTGGATCAACACATTAGCTTTTAGGTTGAACTTGACAGACTTGTGTCTTTCAACCTTAAAACTATGAAACGGTACCTGTATAGAGGTTCAAGGGTGAAGCCCAGGGTTCATTTGGAAACATCAGAAATGGTGTGTTTTGCGCCAAGTCTGTCCAAGGAAGCCTGTTTGAGCCAATGGCCTCAGAAATATCCTAACATTTAAGAAAGTAGCAATAGTTAGGGTTGGCTGAACCATTCTAACTTTAAGTTTGCCCCTCCAGTCAGCATCTACTATGTAGATGCAATCAAGGCCCTGTAATAAGTCTTTATCACTGTACAGGGCTGTAAGAGTGAAGGCCAGAGTTCCTTTGGAACCTGTAGGATAGACTGGGTTTTGCCAAGTCTTTCCAAAGAAGCTTTTTTGAGCCATAGGCCTCAGACAGGTCCTAACAAGAAAGTGTCATTAGATAGGTTTTTCTTTAGTTAGGATTGATTCAACTACTCAAGCCTCAAGCGCACTCCTCCGGCCAGCAGCTACTCTGTAGATGCAACCCTGGGCCTATGGTAAGTATCTATCCCTGTACAGGTGTGTAATGGTAAAAACCAGGGTTCCCTTGGGATCTGCAGAATGGAGTAGCTTGCGCCAAGTCTGTCCGAGGAAGTCTGTTTGAGCCAACAGCCTTAAACAGATCCCAGTATTTAGGAAAAAAAAGCTTTAGTTAGAGTTGAATCAACCACTATAGCCTCAAGCTCGCTCCTCCGGCCAGCAGCTACTCTGTAGATGCAGCCCTGGGCCTATGGTAAGTATCTATCCCTGTACAGGGGTGTAATGGTAAAGGCCAGGGTTCCCTTGGGATCTGCAGAATGGAGTAGCTTGCGCCAAGTCTGTCCGAGAAAGCCTTTTTGAGCTGATGGATTTAAACAAATTTCAACATTTAGGAAAAAAGCATTAATCTATTTCAGTTAGAGTTAATTCAATTACTCTAGCATAAAGATCCTAATTCACTTTGTCTAAAGGAAGTTAGTTGGCAAATTTTTATTGTGTGAGCAATGAGGTTATGGAACTCTCTACCACATGAACTTGAAATACTAAATTTTCTAAAAAAAATTCAAGGAGGGCATATGTGTGCCTTTCTTGAATAATATAAAATTGCAGGTTATCCGTACTAGATTTTGTTATGGGACGTTGATCCAGGGAACTAGTCTGATTGCCATATGTGGAGTCGGGAAGGAATTTTTCCTCTAATATGGGGCAATTAGCATCTGCCTCATGGGGTTTTTGCCTTCCTCTGGATCAACACATTAGCTTTTAGGTTGAACTTGATGGACTTGTGTCTTTCAACCTTAAAACTATGAAACTGTCCATGTATTGAGGTTCAAGGGTGAAGCCCAGGGTTCATTTGGAAACATCAGAAATGGTGTGTTTTGCGCCCAGTCTGTCCAAGGAAGCCTGTTTGAGCCAACGGCCTCAGAAATATCCTAACATTTAAGAAAGTAGCAATAGTTAGGGTTGGCTGAACCATTCTAGCCTTAAGTTTGCCCCTCCAGTCAGTATCTACTATGTAGATGCAATCAAGGCCCTGCAATAAGTCTTTATCGCTGTACAGAGCTGAAAGAGTGAAGGCCAGAGTTCCTTTGGAACCTGTAGGATAGACTGGCTTTTGCCAAGTCTTTCCAAAGAAGCTTTTTTGAGCCATAGGCCTCAGACAGGTCCTAACAAGAAAGTGGCATTAGATAGGTTTTTCTTTAGTTAGGATTGATTCAACTACTCAAGCCTCAAGCGCACTCCTCCGGCCAGCAGCTACTCTGTAGATGCAACCCTGGGCCTATGGTAATTATCTATCCCTGTACAGGGGTGTAATGGTAAAAAACAGGGTTCCCTTGGGATCTGCAGAATGGAGTAGCTTGCGCCAAGTCTGTCCGAGGAAGTCTGTTTGAGCCAACAGCCTTAAACAGATCCCAGTATTTAGGAAAAAAAAGCTTTAGTTAGAGTTGAATCAACCACTATAGCCTCAAGCTCGCTCCTCCGGCCAGCAGCTACTCTGTAGATGCAGCCCTGGGCCTATGGTAAGTATCTATCCCTGTACAGGGGTGTAATGGTAAAGGCCAGGGTTCCCTTGGGATCTGCAGAATGGAGTAGCTTGCGCCAAGTCTGTCCGAGAAAGCCTTTTTGAGCTGATGGATTTAAACAAATTTCAACATTTAGGAAAAAAGCATTAATCTATTTCAGTTAGAGTTAATTCAATTACTCTAGCATAAAGATCCTAATTCACTTTGTCTAAAGGAAGTTAGTTGGCAAATTTTTATTGTGTGAGCAATGAGGTTATGAAACTCTCTACCACATGAAATTGAAATACTTAATTTTCTAAAAAAAATTCAAGGAGGGCATGTGTGTGCCTTTCTTGAATAATATAAAATTGCAGGTTATCCGTACTAGATTTTGTTATGGGACGTTGATCCAGGGAACTAGTCTGATTGCCATATGTGGAGTCGGGAAGGAATTTTTCCCCTAATATGGGGCAATTAGCATCTGCCTCATGGGGTTTTTGCCTTCCTCTGGATCAACACATTAGCTTTTAGGTTGAACTTGATGGACTTGTGTCTTTCAACCTTAAAACTATGAAACGGTCCCTGTATAGAGGTTCAAGGGTGAAGCCCAGGGTTCATTTGGAAACATCAGAAATGGTGTGTTTTGCGCCCAGTCTGTCCAAGGAAGCCTGTTTGAGCCAACGGCCTCAGAAATATCTTAACATTTAAGAAAGTAGCAATAGTTAGGGTTGGCTGAACCATTCTAGCCTTAAGTTTGCCCCTCCAGTCAGCATCTACTATGTAGATGCAATCAAGGCCCTGTAATAAGTCTTTATCGCTGTACAGGGCTGTAAGAGTGAAGGCCAGAGTTCCTTTGGAACCTGTAGGATAGACTGGCTTTTGCCAAGTCTTTCCAAAGAAGCTTTTTTGAGCCATAGGCCTCAGACAGGTCCTAACAAGAAAGTGGCATTAGATAGGTTTTTCTTTAGTTAGGATTGATTCAACTACTCAAGCCTCAAGCGCACTCCTTCGGCCAGCAGCTACTCTGTAGATGCAACCCTGGGCCTATGGTAAGTATCTATCCCTGTACAGGGGTGTAATGGTAAAAACCAGGGTTCCCTTGGGATCTGCAGAATGGAGTAGCTTGCGCCAAGTCTCTCCGAGGAAGTCTGTTTAAGCCAACAGCCTTAAACAGATCCCAGTATTTAGGAAAAAAAAGCTTTAGTTAGAGTTGAATCAACCACTATAGCCTCAAGCTCGCTCCTCCGGCCAGCAGCTACTCTGTAGATGCAGCCCTGGGCCTATGGTAAGTATCTATCCCTGTACAGGGGTGTAATGGTAAAGGCCAGGGTTCCCTTGGGATCTGCAGAATGGAGTAGCTTGCGCCAAGTCTGTCCGAGAAAGCCTTTTTGAGCTGATGGATTTAAACAAATTTCAACATTTAGGAAAAAAGCATTAATCTATTTCAGTTAGAGTTAGTTCAATTACTCTAGCATAAAGATCCTAATTCACTTTGTCTAAAGGAAGTTAGTTGGCAAATTTTTATTGTGTGAGCAATGAGGTTATGAAACTCTCTACCACATGAAATTGAAATACTTAATTTTCTAAAAAAAATTCAAGGAGGGCATGTGTGTGCCTTTCTTAAATAATATAAAATTGCAGGTTATCCGTACTAGATTTTGTTATGGGACGTTGATCCAGGGAACTAGTCTGATTGCCATATGTGGAGTCGGGAAGGAATTTTTCCCCTAATATGGGGCAATTAGCATCTGCCTCATGGGGTTTTTGCCTTCCTCTGGATCAACACATTAGCTTTTCGGTTGAACTTGACAGACTTGTGTCTTTCAACCTTAAAACTATGAAACGGTCCCTGTATAGAGGTTCAAGGGTGAAGCCCAGGGTTCATTTGGAAACATCAGAAATGGTGTGTTTTGCGCCAAGTCTGTCCAAGGAAGCCTGTTTGAGCCAATGGCCTCAGAAATATCCTAACATTTAAGAAAGTAGCAATAGTTAGGGTTGGCTGAACCATTCTAACTTTAAGTTTGCCCCTCCAGTCAGCATCTACTATGTAGATGCAATCAAGACCCTGTAATAAGTCTTTATCACTGTACAGGGCTGTAAGAGTGAAGGCCAGAGTTCCTTTGGAACCTGTAGGATAGACGGGGTTTTGCCAAGTCTTTCCAAAGAAGCTTTTTTGAGCCATAGGCCTCAGACAGGTCCTAACAAGAAAGTGGCATTAGATAGGTTTTTCTTTAGTTAGGATTGATTCAACTACTCAAGCCTCAAGCGCACTCCTCCGGCCAGCAGCTACTCTGTAGATGCAACCCTGGGCCTATGGTAAGTATCTATCCCTGTACAGGTGTGTAATGGTAAAAACCAGGGTTCCCTTGGGATCTGCAGAATGGAGTAGCTTGCGCCAAGTCTGTCCGAGGAAGTCTGTTTGAGCCAACAGCCTTAAACAGATCCCAGTATTTAGGAAAAAAAAGCTTTAGTTAGAGTTGAATCAACCACTATAGCCTCAAGCTCGCTCCTCCGGCCAGCAGCTACTCTGTAGATGCAGCCCTGGGCCTATGGTAAGTATCTATCCCTGTACAGGGGTGTAATGGTAAAGGCCAGGGTTCCCTTGGGATCTGCAGAATGGAGTAGCTTGCGCCAAGTCTGTCCGAGAAAGCCTTTTTGAGCTGATGGATTTAAACAAATTTCAACATTTAGGAAAAAAGCATTAATCTATTTCAGTTAGAGTTAATTCAATTACTCTAGCATAAAGATCCTAATTCACTTTGTCTAAAGGAAGTTAGTTGGCAAATTTTTATTGTGTGAGCAATGAGGTTATGAAACTCTCTACCACATGAAATTGAAATACTTAATTTTCTAAAAAAAATTCAAGGAGGGCATGTGTGTGCCTTTCTTGAATAATATAAAATTGCAGGTTATCCGTACTAGATTTTGTTATGGGACGTTGATCCAGGGAACTAGTCTGATTGCCATATGTGGAGTCGGGAAGGAATTTTTCCCCTAATATGGGGCAATTAGCATCTGCCTCATGGGGTTTTTGCCTTCCTCTGGATCAACACATTAGCTTTTAGGTTGAACTTGATGGACTTGTGTCTTTCAACCTTAAAACTATGAAACGGTCCCTGTATAGAGGTTCAAGGGTGAAGCCCAGGGTTCATTTGGAAACATCAGAAATGGTGTGTTTTGCGCCAAGTCTGTCGAAGGAAGCCTGTTTGAGCCAACGGCCTCAGAAATATCCTAACATTTAAGAAAGTAGCAATAGTTAGGGTTGGCTGAACCATTCTAACCTTAAGTTTGCCCCTCCAGTCAGCATCTACTATGTAGATGCAATCAAGGCCCTGTAATAAGTCTTTATCACTGTACAGGGATGTAAGAGTGAAGGTCAGAGTTCCTTTGGAACCTGTAGGATAGACTGGCTTTTGCCAAGTTTTTCCAAAGAAGCTTTTTTGAGCCATAGGCCTCAGACAGGTCCTAACAAGAAAGTGTCATTAGATAGGTTTTTCTTTAGTTAGGATTGACTCAACTACTCAAGCCTCAAGCGCACTCCTCCGGCCAGCAGCTACTCTGTGGATGCAACCCTGGGCCTATGGTAAGTATCTATCCCTGTACAGGGGTGTAATGGTAAAAACCAGGGTTCCCTTGGGATCTGCAGAATGGAGTAGCTTGCACCAAGTCTGTCCAAGGAAGTCTGTTTGAGCCAACAGCCTTAAACAGATCCCAGTATTTAGGAAAAAAAAGCTTTAGTTAGAGTTGAATCAACCACTATAGCCTCAAGCTCGCTCCTCCGGCCAGCAGCTACTCTGTAGATGCAACCCTGGGCCTATGGTAAGTATCTATCCCTGTACAGGGGTGTAATGGTAAAGGCCAGGGTTCCCTTGGGATCTGCAGAATGGAGTAGCTTGCGCCAAGTCTGTCCGAGAAAGCCTTTTTGAGCTGATGGATTTAAACAAATTTCAACATTTAGGAAAAAAGCATTAATCTATTTCAGTTAGAGTTAATTCAATTACTCTAGCATAAAGATCCTAATTCACTTTGTCTAAAGGAAGTTAGTTGGCAAATTTTTATTGTGTGAGCAATGAGGTTATGAAACTCTCTACCACATGAAATTGAAATACTTAATTTTCTAAAAAAAATTCAAAGAGGGCATGTGTGTGCCTTTCTTGAATAATATAAAATTGCAGGTTATCCGTACTAGATTTTGTTATGGGACGTTGATCCAGGGAACTAGTCTGATTGCCATATGTGGAGTCGGGAAGGAATTGTTCCCCTAATATGGGGCAATTAGCATCTGCCTCATGGGGTTTTTGCCTTCCTCTGGATCAACACATTAGCTTTTAGGTTGAACTTGATGGACTTGTGTCTTTCAACCTTAAAACTATGAAACGGTCCCTGTATAGAGGTTCAAGGGTGAAGCCAAGGGTTCATTTGGAAACATCAGAAATGGTGTGTTTTGCGCCCAGTCTGTCCAAGGAAGCCTGTTTGAGCCAACGGCCTCAGAAATATCTTAACATTTAAGAAAGTAGCAATTGTTAGGGTTCGCTGAACCATTCTAGCCTTAAGTTTGCCCCTCCAGTCAGCATCTACTATGTAGATGCAATCAAGGCCCTGTAATAAGTCTTTATCGCTGTACAGGGCTGTAAGAGTGAAGGCCAGAGTTCCTTTGGAACCTGTAGGATAGACTGGCTTTTGCCAAGTCTTTCCAAAGAAGCTTTTTCTAGCCATAGGCCTCAGACAGGTCCTAACAAGAAAGTGGCATTAGATAGGTTTTTCTTTAGTTAGGATTGATTCAACTACTCAAGCCTCAAGCGCACTCCTCCGGCCAGCAGCTACTCTGTAGATGCAACCCTGGCCCTATGGTAAGTATATATCCCTGTACAGGGGTGTAATGGTAAAAACCAGGGTTCCCTTGGGATCTGCAGAATGGAGTAGCTTGCGCCAAGTCTGTCCGAGGAAGTCTGTTTGAGCCAACAGCCTTAAACAGATCCCAGTATTTAGGAAAAAAAAGCTTTAGTTAGAGTTGAATCAACCACTATAGCCTCAAGCTCGCTCCTCCGGCCAGCAGCTACTCTGTAGATGCAGCCCTGGACCTATGGTAAGTATCTATCCCTGTACAGGGGTGTAATGGTAAAGGCCAGGGTTCCCTTGGGATCTGCAGGATGGAGTAGCTTGCGCCAAGTCTGTCCGAGAAAGCCTTATTGAGCTGATGGATTTAAACAAATTTCAACATTTTGGAAAAAAGCATTAATCTATTTCAGTTACAGTTAATTCAATTACTCTAGCATAAAGATCCTAATTCACTTTGTCTAAAGGAAGTTAGTTGGCAAATTTTTATTGTGTGAGCAATGAGGTTATGAAACTCTCTACCACATGAAATTGAAATACTTAATTTTCTAAAAAAAATTCAAGGAGGGCATGTGTGTGCCTTTCTTAAATAATATAAAATTGCAGGTTATCCGTACTAGATTTTGTTATGGGACGTTGATCCAGGGAGCTAGTCTGATTGCCATATGTGGAGTCGGGAAGGAATTTTTCCCCTAATATGGGGCAATTAGCATCTGCCTCATGGGGTTTTTGCCTTCCTCTGGATCAACACATTAGCTTTTAGGTTGAACTTGACAGACTTGTGTCTTTCAACCTTAAAACTATGAAACGGTCCCTGTATAGAGGTTCAAGGGTGAAGCCCAGGGTTCATTTGGAAACATCAGAAATGGTGTGTTTTGTGCCAAGTCTGTCCAAGGAAGCCTGTTTGAGCCAATGGCCTCAGAAATATCCTAACATTTAAGAAAGTAGCAATAGTTAGGGTTGGCTGAACCATTCTAACTTTAAGTTTGCCCCTCCAGTCAGCATCTACTATGTAGATGCAATCAAGGCCCTGCAATAAGTCTTTATCACTGTACAGGGCTGTAAGAGTGAAGGCCAGTGTTCCTTTGGAACCTGTAGGATAGACTGGCTTTTGCCAAGTCTTTCCAAAGAAGCTTTTTTGAGCCATAGGCCTCAGACAGGTCCTAACAAGAAAGTGTCATTAGATAGGTTTTTCTTTAGTTAGGATTGATTCAACTACTCAAGCCTCAAGCGCACTCCTCCGGCCAGCAGCTACTCTGTAGATGCAACCCTGGGCCTATGGTAAGTATCTATCCCTGTATAGGTGTGTAATGGTAAAAACCAGGGTTCCCTTGGGATCTGCAGAATGGAGTAGCTTGCGCCAAGTCTGTCCGAGGAAGTCTGTTTGAGCCAACAGCCTTAAACAGATCCCAGTATTTAGGAAAAAAAAGCTTTAGTTAGAGTTGAATCAACCACTATAGCCTCAAGCTCGCTCCTCCGTCCAGCAGCTACTCTGTAGATGCAGCCCTGGGCCTATGGTAAGTATCTATCCCTGTACAAGGGTGTAATGATAAAGGCCAGGGTTCCCTTGGGATCTGCAGAATGGAGTAGCTTGCGCCAAGTCTGTCCGAGAAAGCCTTTTTGAGCTGATGGATTTAAACAAATTTCAACATTTAGGAAAAAAGCATTAATCTATTTCAGTTAGAGTTAATTCAATTACTCTAGCATAAAGATCCTAATTCACTTTGTCTAAAGGAAGTTAGTTGGCAAATTTTTATTGTGTGAGCAATGAGGTTATGAAACTCTCTACCACATGAAATTGAAATACTTAATTTTCTAAAAAAAATTCAAGGAGGGCATGTGTGTGCCTTTCTTGAATAATATAAAATTGCAGGTGATCCGTACTAGATTTTGTTATGGGACGTTGATCCAGGGAACTAGTCTGATTGCCATATGTGGAGTCGGGAAGGAATTTTTCCCCTAATATGGGGCAATTAGCATCTGCCTCATGGGGTTTTTGCCTTCCTCTGGATCAACACATTAGCTTTTAGGTTGAACTTGATGGACTTGTGTCTTTCAACCTTAAAACTATGAAACGGTCCCTGTATAGAGGTTCAAGGGTGAAGCCCAGGGTTCATTTGGAAACATCAGAAATGGTGTGTTTTGCGCCAAGTCTGTCCAAGGAAGCCTGTTTGAGCCAACGGCCTCAGAAATATCCTAACATTTAAGAAAGTAGCAATAGTTAGGGTTGGCTGAACCATTCTAACCTTAAGTTTGCCCCTCCAGTCAGCATCTACTATGTAGATGCAATCAAGGCCCTGTAATAAGTCTTTATCACTGTACAGGGCTGTAAGAGTGAAGGTCAGAGTTCCTTTGGAACCTGTAGGATAGACTGGCTTTTGCCAAGTTTTTCCAAAGAAGCTTTTTTGAGCCATAGGCCTCAGACAGGTCCTAACAAGAAAGTGTCATTAGATAGGTTTTTCTTTAGTTAGGATTGACTCAACTACTCAAGCCTCAAGCGCACTCCTCCGGCCAGCAGCTACTCTGTAGATGCAACCCTGGGCCTATGGTAAGTATCTATCCCTGTACAGGGGTGTAATGGTAAAAACCAGGGTTCCCTTGGGATCTGCAGAATGGAGTAGCTTGCGCCAAGTCTGTCCGAGGAAGTCTGTTTGAGCCAACAGCCTTAAACAGATCCCAGTATTTAGGAAAAAAAAGCTTTAGTTAGAGTTGAATCAACCACTATAGCCTCAAGCTCGCTCCTCCGGCCAGCAGCTACTCTGTAGATGCAACCCTGGGCCTATGGTAAGTATCTATCCCTGTACAGGGGTGTAATGGTAAAGGCCAGGGTTCCCTTGGGATCTGCAGAATGGAGTAGCTTGCGCCAAGTCTGTCCGAGGAAGTCTTTTTGAGCCAATGGCCTTAGACAGAACCCATCATTTAGTAATAAAAAAGCTTTAGTTAGAGTTATAGCCTCAAGCTCGCTCCTCTGGCCAGCAGCTACTCTGTAGATGCAACCCTGAGCATGTGGTAAGTCTCCATTCCTGTAAAGGGGTGTAATGGTAAAGATCAGGGTTCCTTTTGACCTGCTTATGCCAAGTCTGTCAAAGGAAGCCTTTTTAAGCTGATGGCTCTAAACAGATCCTAATGTTTAGGAAAAAAGCTTATGTGTATTTCAGTTAGATTAAAAGTAAAGCCAACAAAAGAGAATTTAACTTTCCCCAAAAAATCAATTATTAATATAGCATTTACCTGCCCAGATCTCAGAACTAATGCACTATTAGGATGTAGCAATCCCATATAATTTTGTGTGCAGTTTTAATACTATGTAATCACCCCCCTCCATTAATTGGTAATATGTGAGTGGTTGTCACATCAGTATTTTGCACCTGTGTTGCTGTCATCGTTATTATATGGTATGATTAGTACTGAGACCTAGGCAGGTAAACACTGTTGCCCTTTTTTCCTGTGTTAATTCTTGAATTTTGGTGGGAATTTAAATTTGTCTTTGCTTTTAATGTTAGTGTAGGGACTCGCAAGTATGAGGACCCTTGACGCGGGTTGCGAGCTTGTGTATTTTGGCCAAAATATTTACTAATACCTCATATATATCATATATATTTTTTGCACGTTATTTTTATTCTGGGTGCAGCCAGACCCATCAATGTTGGCCTTGTAAACTAGGGTGTCTGTCTTCATGGGGTGTACTTAAAAAGTGCTGGGCAGCCCGCCTAATCTAATAGTTTGGGCTTCACTAATAGGCTGTAAGCCAGACATTGTGCACTACCTATGTGTGACCAGTGCCCTATACAAGGCTTATTTGTGTGCAGTTTTAATACTAAGCTATCACCCCCTCCATGAATTGGTAGGTTGTGAGTGGTTGTCTCATCAATATTTTGCACCTGTGTTGCTGACTTCTTCATTATATGGGTTTGCTGCATCCTTGTAATTATTGTTGCTGTATTTGCTGTGTTAATTCTTGAATTTTGGTGGGAACTTTAATTCCTTGTTTTTGTGACTTTGCTTTTAATGTTAGTGTAGGGACTCGCAAGTATGAGGACCCTTGAGCAGGTTGCGAGCTTGTATATTTTGGCCAAAATATCGACCAATACCTCATATATATCATATATATTTTTTACATGCTATTTTTATTCAGGGTGCAGCCAAGCCCATCTACAGGTGCATCTCACAAAATTAGAATATCACCATAAAAGTTAATTTATTTCAGTTCTTCAATACAAAACGTGAAACTCATATATTATATAGAGCCATTACACACAGAGTGATCTATTTCACGTGTTTATTTCTGTTAATGTTGATGATTATGGCTTACAGCCAATGAAAACTCAAAAGTCATTATTTCAATTAATTAGAATACCTTATAACAACAGCTTGAAAAATGTTTTCAAAATCCAAAATGTTATCCTACTGAAATGTATGTTCAATAAATGCCCTCAATACTTGGTCGGGGATCCTTTTACATCAATTACTGCATCAATGCGGCAATGTGGCATGGAGGGATCAGCCTGTGGCACTGCTGAGGGGTTATGGAAGCCCAGGTGGCTTTGATAGAAGCCTTCAGCTCGTCTGCATTGTTGGGTCTGGTGTCTCTCATTTTCCTCTTGACAATACCCCATAGATTCTTTATGGGGTTAAGGTCAGGTGAGTTTGCTGCCAATCAAGCACAGTGATACTGTTGTTTTAAACCAGGTATTAGTACTTTTGTCAGTGTGGACAGGGGCCAAGTCCTGCTGGAGAATGAAATTTCCATCTCCAAAAAGCTTGGCGTAGCTAAGGTTTTGGTTCAGGGGGCCGAAACTTCTGAGTGGGCCTCTAACCAGGTAACCCTGATTCCAACTATAGCGGCGCACCCAGATAGTTGATGTAGGAAAACCTCAGCAGATGACCGCGCTGTTACTAAAAATAATCTCTATACAAAGACCAGCACTGATATTACCGCCATATGGTGACATATATTGATAGATGCCAGTCCTGCAGAACATATAAGAGATCACAGCTCAGTTATATATAGTACCTTACAGCTGACGTTCTTTCTGATTAAATTGTTCACTTTTCCCGTCTTTTCCATCTGGCCCAGACCGACACGACAACTTCTCCAGCCAGGGCTCAGAGTCTCAGGTATGCAGAGATCACAACAAAGACACATTTGACTCCTTACATTTCAGGCACTGACCACATCTATCCCCAACCTGCACAAACTTCTCATCCTGCTGATACCCCAATACTGAGCCTCTGCTGCAAAATGTGTCCCTATTACTGCACTCTAGATGGTAAAACAAACCTCTAAAATAAAGTAATGCCGTGTGCAAGTGTCCTAGAAAACAGTGCCCACATTGTGCCCCCTAGAAAGTAATAGTGCCCCTTCGACAGTCACGATAACCTGAGTTCCCCTATAACAATAAGTGCCCACCTAAGATTTAATAATGTCCTGAGTCTCCCCACATGTAGAGCTCCGCTCTAACCAGTATGATGTTCTCCTATTCACGATATAATTCCCCCTCACTGTATAGTACCCCCACAAAGTATACTGACCCCTTAGTAGCCCCCAAGCTGATGGCTCCAACACTGTATGATGGCCTCCACACTATACAAAGACCCCACATTATCTCCCACACTGTATGATGGCCCCCACGCTGTTCAAAGAACCCACATTATCTCCCACTCTGTATAAATAGCCTACATATAGTATAATGCACCAGATAGTCCTCAATATAGTATAATGCACTCCCCATAGTCCTTCGTATAGTATAATGCGCCCCTATAGGCAGAGTCTGTAGTAAAATGCTCCCCCCATTGACAGAGTGTGTAGTATAAAGCTCCCCCCCATAGGCAGAGTCTGTAGTATAATGCTCCCCCCCTCCTCATAGGCAGAGTCTGTGGTATAATGCCCCCCCATAGGCAGAGTCTGCAGTATAATGCCCCCCCCATAGGCAGAGTCTGTAGTATAATGCTCCCCCCTCCTCATAGGCAGAGTCTGTAGTATAATGCCCCCCCCTCCTCATAGGCAGAATCTGTAGTATAATGCCCCCCCCCATCTCATAGGCAGAGTCTGTAGTGTAATGTGCCCCCCCTCCTCATAGGCAGAGTCTGTGGTATAATGCCCCCCCCATCTCATAGGCAGCGTCTGTAGTATAATGCCCCACTTATAGGCAGAGTCTGTAGTAAAATGCACCCCCCATAGGCAGAGTCTGTAGTATAATGCTCCCCCTCTTATAGGCAGAGTCTGTAGTACAATGTCCCCCACATAGGCAGAGTCTGTAGTATAATGCTCCCCCCCTCCTCATAGGCAGAGTCTGTAGTATAATGCCCCCCCATAGGCAGAGTCTGCAGTATAATGCCCCCCCATAGGCAGAGTCTGTAGTATAATGCTCCCCCCTCCTCATAGTCAGAGTCTGTAGTATAATCCCCCCCCCTCCTCATAGGCAGAATCTGTAGTATAATGCCCCCCCATCTCATAGGCAGAGTCTGCAGTATAATGTCCCCCCCCTCCTCATAGGTAGAGTCTGTGATATAATGCCCCCCCCATCTCATAGGCAGCGTCTGTAGTATAATGCCCCACCTATAGGCAGAGTCTGTAGTAAAATGCACCCCCCATAGGCAGAGTCTGTAGTATAATGCTCCCCCTCTTATAGGCAGAGTCTGTAGTACAATGTCCCCCCATAGGCAGAGTCTGTAGTCTACTGCTCTCCCCTGCTCATAAACAGAGTCTGTAGTATAATGCCCCCCATAGGCAGAGTCTGTAGTAGAATGCCCCCCCATAGACAGAGGCTTTAGTATAATGCTCCCCCCCTCCCCATAGACAGTCTGTAGTATAATGCCCCCCCTCCCCATAGGCAGAGTCTTTAGTATAATGCCCCCCCTCTCTGTGGGCAGAGTCTTTAGGATAATGCTCCCCCATAGGCAGAGTCTGTAGTATAATGCACCTCCCCCTTCCCATAGGCAGAGTCTGTAATATAATGCCGCCCCCCACCCGGCAAAAAATAAATAAACAGTACTCATCTCTCCTCCTGGTTCCCTCGCTGCTCAGAGCACCCAGCACGCACACATCTTCAGCACAGCGGGCTGGGCGCCAAGTGATGATGTCAGAGACGTCAGTCACAGAAGGGACTAATGGGAGAGAGATCCGCGCTCCCTCTCTCATCAGTAAACTTGCGGCGGTGGCGGGCAGTGGGGCCCGATGCTGGCACCAGGGGCATGCTAGATACAGTTACACTGGCGCAGCCCTGGATGGGCCCCCTAAGAACGAGGGGCCCGGGGCCACCGCCCCCTTTGCCCCCCTGGTAGCTTGATACTGTGGCAGAGGGAAGCATGAAGTGCTCTAATATTTCCTGGTAGACGGCTGCGCTGACTTTTGTGTTGAAAAAACACAGTGGACCTACACCAGCAGATGACACGGCTCCCCAAACCATCACTGATTGTGGAAACTTCACACTAGACCTCAAGCAGCTTGGATTGTGGCCTCTCCACTCTTCTTCCAGACTCTGGGACCTTGATTTCAAATGAAAATTGGAACTCTGGACATCTGTCAAGCCAGCAGTCTTCATCATGATTGTTATGATTGTGGAGCCTACTAAAACAGACTAAGGGACTTTTTTAAATGCTTAGGAAGTCTTTGCAGGTGTTTTTTGTTAATTATTTTAATTTACTGAGTTAATGACTTTTGTGTTTTCATTGGCTATAAGCCATAATCATCAACATTAACAGAAATAAACACTTGAAATAGATCACTGTTTGTAATGACTCTATATAATATATGAGGTTCACTTTTTGCATTGAAGAACTGAAATAAATTAACTTTTTGATGATATTGTAATTTTGTGAGATGCACCTATATGTTATGGCCTTGAAAATTAGAGTGTCTATCTTCATGGGGTACACTTAAATAGTGCTGGGCAGCCCGTGTTCTTGCCTCAGCAGCGAATTTAGCTATCCAGGGAATCTAGTCACTTTATGTGGATATCAGTTCTGACATTATGTTGCTTGCATTTGAATCCTGTCTCTTTTTTATTGTTTGATAACTGCACTGTCTGCTAGTGATTTAATGTATTTGCTCTAGTTTCAATTTGCAATGCATTATGGGAAAGTTCCAAGAGCATTGTGAGACAGTTCTTGTTGCATTGTGGTCCTGTTCTTGTCACAGTTTGGGCAGCGACCATTATTTCCTCTTCTCTTCTGATGGAGAAGTTCCCTTATCACTCATCTTGTAAAGTGGCACAGAGCGGTAGTCGTGACTGAACGTCGGTCTGATTTCGCTCTGGCACTTTACAGACAATGGGTGTCCCAGTCCCAGTGTGCTCTAGGGTGTGGGGTGCAGCACACTCTCTTGTAGGCCGCAGGCCTCCACTGCCTTCAGGCTTCTGTCCTCAGAAGCCGCCGCACACAATTTAGGGGACACAAAGTTCTTTGTAACAGTCAAACATATACTTGACAGTTCAAGTTCATCAGGTGGGTACAGATGGGATAAGGCACAGCAATTCACATTATCCTCCTTCTTAGCATAACTCCTCTTCAGCCCTGTTGCTAGCTCATCCTGTATTTCTCGTCCACCTCTGCAGTGCACCCGGGACTGGCCTTCAACTTCCATCTATGCAGGTCCCTGTCCATCTTCCTTTGTACTTCAGAGCACACAAAGTGTCCAGCAGCTCCTATGCCAGACCTTAGGCTCTGGACGTGACTGGAGCGACTGCTCTGGATCCCAGTAATGCCTCCCACTGCCTGGAACATTGAGTACTATATACAGTGGGTACGGAAAGCATTCAGACCCCTTTACATCTTTCACTCTTTGTTTCATTGCAGCCATTTGGTAAATTCTAAAAAGTTCATTTTTTTTCTCATTAAAGTACACTGTGCACCCCATCTTGACTGAAAAAAAAACAGAAATGTAGAAATTTTGCAAATTTATTAAAAAAGGAAAACTGAAATATCACATGGTCATAAGTATTCAGACCCTGTGCTCATATTTAAGTCACATGCTGTCCATTTCTTGTGATCCTCTTTGAGATGGTTCTACTCTTTCATTGGAGTCCAGCTGTGTTTAATTAAACTGATAGGACTTGATTTGGAAAGGCACACACCTATCTATATAAGACCTCACAGCTCACAGTGCATGTCAGACCAAATGAGAATCATGAGCTCAAAGGAACTGCCTGTTACGATGTTAGTAGATACCCTGAAGTCCAATGGCGTGGGCCAAAAGCAGAGACTGAGACAAGAGTAGTGTGAAAGTCTATTTTAAACTCAAGTGCAAAAGATCACAGCAAACAGTTTATGAAGGTAAGTTCATTCCAAACAATACTTCTTAGAACCTAATCTGTAAGGCACGGCCTTCATTACTATTAGGGTATGTAAACGTTAACGATAGTCCAAGTTTACTTAGGTACAGTAATATGCAAACAGAAATAAGGATAGTAAGCAGACGTAGGTATTCCTCAGTTGATTGTGGACTCACGTAGTGCAGAAGAGAAGACAAACTGGAATATGGATCTGGATATTGAAGAATGCAGGAGGTGCAGCGGAGGAAACAGCGATGTCTTAAGCAGAGCTGGAGCCGGGTATTTAAACACAGAGCAAGATGGTGACTATACCAGAGGTGTAGAGATCCAGGAGAAGTTTTCTTCAGGAAGACAAAAGTTCAGAGATCCCAGCGTGAGTGAACAACAGCCAGCGGTTCCTTTCAGCAGAAGTCCCCTTAGCAGAGGATTCAGGCAGCAATCCTTTCAGCGGATGACTAGGAGTAAACACAAAGTCAGCAAGACTCTATTCAGAGGGCTAGCACAGGTGAGTAGAAAGCTAAAAGCACACAATACTCAGGCAAGGCATGATTGCAACACATGCAGTTTAAGTAGGTCCACAGGCAGGAAACACATGACCCCAGTGAGGCAATGGAAGCCATCTTGGCTAAGGGAAAAACTACTGGCAAAGTAAAATTAAACCTGGCATCCTGACACTGCCAAAGGAGCTTAGAGACAGAATTGTGGCAAGGCACAGATCTGGCCAAGTTTACAAAAGAATTTCTGCATTAGTCAAGGGTCCTAAGAACACAGTGGCCTCCATAATCCTTAAGTGGAAAAAGTTTGGGACCACCAGAAGTCTTCCTAGACCTGGCCGTCCAGCTCAACTGAGCAATCGTGGGAGAAGAGCCTTGGTGAGAGAGGTAAAGATGAACCCCAAGATCACTGTGGCTGAGCTCCAAAGATGCAGTAGGGAGATGGGAGAAAGTTGCATAAAGTCAACTATCACTGCAGCCCTCCACAAGTCGAGCCTTTATGGCAGAGTGGCCCAACGGAAGCCTCTCCTCAGTGCAAGACATATGAAAGCCTGCACAGAGTTTGCTTAAAAACACATGAAGGACTCCCAGTCTATGAGAAATAAGATTCTTTGGTCTGATGAGACTAAGATAGAACTTTTTGGTGATAATTCTAAGGGGTATGTGTGGAGAAAACCAGGCACTGCTCATCACCTGCCCAATACAATCCCAACAGTGAAACATGGTGGTGGCAGCATCATGGGGGTGTTTTTCAGCTGCAGGGACAGGACGACTGGTTGGAATTGAAAGAAACATGAATGCGGCCAAGTACACAGATATCCTGGATGAAAACCTCTTCCAGAGTGCTCTGGACCTCAGACTTGGCCGAAGGTTCACCTTCCAACAAGACAATGACCCTATGCACACAGTTAAAATAACAAAGGAGTGGCTTCAGAACAACTCTGTGACCATTCTAGACTGGCCCAGCCAGAGCCCTGACCTAAACCCAATTGAACATCTCTGGAGAGACCTGAAAATGGCTGTCCACCAACGTTCACCATCCAACCTGACAGAACTGGAGAGGATCTGCAAGGGAGAATGGCAGAGGAACCCCAAATCCAGGTGTGAAAAACTTGTTGCATCATTCCCAAGAAGACTCATGGATGCACTAGCTCAAAAGGGGGCTTCTACTCAATACTGGTCATTTGGTCTGACATGCACTGTGAGCTGTGAGGTCTTATATAGACAGGTGTGTGCCTTTCCAAATCAAGTCCTATCAGTTTAATTAAACACAGCTGGACTCCAATGAAAGAGTAGAACCATCTCAAGGAGGATCACAAGGAAATGGACAGCATGTGACTTAAATATGAGCAAAGGGTCTGAATACTTATGACCATGTGATATTTCAGTTTTCCTTTTTTAATAAATTTGCAAAAATTTCTACATTTCTGTTTTTTTCAGTCAACATGGGGTGCAGAGTGGACTTTAATGAGAAAAAAATGAACTTTTTAGAATTTACCAAATGGCTGCAATGAAACAAAGAGTGAAAAATTTAAAGGGGTCTGAATGCTTTCCGTACCCACTGTACTTCAATAAAACTCACCCTATAGATACCCTAGCCTGAACCTGCATGTCAATGGAGATGGGCATCCTACATATAGATGACAATGGCACCCTTGCTGAACGGCAGCTGCCCCTAGACCCTAAAAGTCCCTTATTCGTACTTACATAGACCAAAGATCTGACAGTCTACCAGAAACTGGTACAGATATCACATCAAACAATCAATCCTCAGTGTGTACTAAATGATTAAAGTGACAACAGTGAATAAAGTGACAATGTGCAAATTTATAAAAACACCCAAGAACGTTCCTAATATCTTTGGACCTCCAAGCCAAAGGATACATTCGGGCATCCAAACAAAGGCTACAATCAGCCCTGTTCAACACCCTAGATGCTGATTACCTGCCTTATAGTGGAGGGTGACACCCTAGTTAATGTTGACACTGTGGCGCCCCGCTCCACGGCGGCTATCCCTGGATAACCCTAGCCAGCCCTGGAATTAATCACCCATAGAGGTATCAATGACATAAATGATCACAAGACTAAACAATAAAAGGAACTTATCTTGATAAAGTGCAATACTGATGCGGATCATCTTTATGCCGCATGTCCCGATTTTAAAGAGATTTAATAAAATTTGTATTTTAGGGTTTATGTTATACTTATGTCTTATGGTATCTTAAGCTTATCTTATGCTATACTCACATTATGCATTAACACTTCACATGCTGTTACATCACCATTATACATTACATAAGACACATATCACTTTTAGATATAAAACCGCAAGACAGTATTCACATGAGGTGTTTGTTGTCTTCAGGGGCAGGAACAGGGTAACACAGTCCACATCCCTACAGTTTTGTATCTTGGGCTCTGTGCACACAGCCTGCTCCAAGGTTAGCCGGTAAGAGCCCTATCTATGTGGTACAATACTGGGGTTCATCGTATGTTTTCCGCATCTACTGTATGGAGGTTTCTCTACTATTAATAAAGAGAAGGGTTTTCGCAGCCTTATTCTTAAGAAGACAGGGGGTTTAGCTCCATGTCACACTACACACCGTGGTAAGGTGTATGAGGGGAGCATAGCCCGCCTAATCTAATAGTATGGGCGTCACTAATAGGCTGTAAACCAGACACTGTGCGTGACCAGCGCCAAAATATCTACCAGTACCTCATATATAGATTTTGCACGTTATTTTTATTCAGGGTGCAGCCAAGCCCATCAATGCTGGATTTGTAAACTAGGGGGTCTGTCCTCATGGGGTGCACTTAGATAGAGCTTTGCAGCCCACCTAATCTAACAGTATGAGGGTCACTAATAGGCTGTAAGCCCTATATTGAGCACTATCTGTGTTAGGTGTCAGGTGTTTTCTGGATCTGAAATGGGTTCAGAATCATCAGTGGATTCTGTGGTCTCCCATTCCAGTCCAGATGCTGCTCAGCATCGTCATTGGTCCCAACGCCTAGCTGGTGCACGAGATGTACAAGCTGTCTCTTGGGTCTTTGTTCCTAGCAACATGAAGGATAGGTTGCGGAGGGAAACAGGGCTGTTACAGCCTAAGTCCAGGATACACTGCACTGAGCATGCCCGTGACATGGCGGACCGTGATTGGTGGTTTGGGAGTCAGCTGATCCGGTGACCTGGCACCGCCTGATTGGTCGCGGGTGACGTCACCAATAATGTGACGGTGGGCAGGGCTTAATATTTAAATAGCACGCCCACAAACATGGCGGCGCGCTCTGATCATTGAGCTGAGTTGGTGTTATTGTATGGACGCTTGGTCGTTTCGGCTCCACGTGTACTT